>NC_136065.1:484464812-485682312 GCF_964261635.1 Lissotriton helveticus
GGAATCGAGGACGGGCACTCTTGCGGGGTCCATACAGGACTTGATTTGTGCTTTCCGCACCACACTTCCCATAATGCACAGTCTCATTCGAGCCTCCCATTGGTGGGTGTGTCATATGGAAAATGGAGAAGTGGGTTAGCGGTCACGCACGTCTCTTGCGTTAAAGCCCCTGAAGAGAAGCATATGGAGCTTCGAAACGCGTCGGGCAGATCCATTACGGAGCGGCATCTGCAAGTGGATTCCCGTCCTCACCTACACATAAATCAAGCTGCTGCTCGTGTGTTACTCAAAGGTGGACAACCTTGGAGTGATCATTTACATGCGGCCGTCCAGCCGCAGAGTATGCACCACCCCGTTATCCTTGGGGGTCACGGCAGTGAAGCAGCAGCCGTACATGGAATCGAGGACGGGCACTCTTGCGGGGTCCATACAGGACTTGATTTGTGCTTTCCGCACCACACTTCCCATAATGCACAGTCTCATTCGAGCCTCCCATTGGTGGGTGTGTCATATGGAAAATGGAGAAGTGGGTTAGCGGTCACGCACGCCGCTTGCGTTAAAGCCCCTGAAGAGAAGCATATGGAGCTTCGAAACGCGTCGGGCAGATCCATTACGGAGCGGCATCTGCAAGTGGTTTCCCGTCCTCACCTACACATAAATCAAGCTGCTGCTCGTGTGCTACTCAAAGGTGGACAACCTTGGAGCGATCATTTACATGCAGCCGTCCAGCCGCAGAGTATGCACCACCTCGTTATCCTTGGGGGTCAGGGCAGTGAAGCAGCAGCCGTACATGGAATCGAGGACGGGCACTCTTGCGGGGTCCATACAGGACTTGATTTGTACTTTCCGCACCACGCTGAGCTACTGAGTTTTTCAGAACCGGTACCGAACTGGTAACCCAGTGGTGTCATGGAACACACCCAAAGACCTCGAGTCCTTTCCTGATTCAGACCACAGAAACTCAGAGTCTTCTAGGTGAAGTCAAGGATCGATTTTATTGGCTGCAACCAAGTAACAGGTCCTAGAAGTACAACACACGGGAAGTATATTCTCAGGAGACTGCTCAAACTTACAAAGTCAGGCTTCTCTTTTTATACAAAATATTGTGCTTCAGGCAAACATTCTTGGATTTACAGTATACCATTCAAATATTTTTACTACAAAGGAAAAGCAGAGTCATGATGACAGCCCACATTTCTTTTTGTCCAGCCCATAACAAATTACCCGGCAAGGCCCAGCATTTCTATCAAATACCGGTGGTCCCCCAATAAAAACGGGCACCTCCCCATCTTAAAGCAAGTGAGAGAGAAAAGAGCAGGGACAGGTGTGAGCAAGATTCGGCAGGGTGTGTGCGCGATGCAAGGGGTTTATGGCCTGTTGAGCCTTGATGCTATCTCATTCGGCCACTGGGAGAGGAACTGACCAAACAGGTTCGACCTGGGGCAATGGTTCCAACTTGCCCAGGTCATAGGGAAGTCAATTAATGTGTACGTGTCCTTTGGAATCGAATTTAGCTGTATTATAAGCCTATGTAAAGGGCAACTCATAAAATGGCTGCCGTATACAAAATGGAAGCCAAGGGTTCAGAACGAAAATGACGATTTCGAGGTGAAATCGTCACTCGAATATGCCGAAAATGCTTGTACATAGTGTACTCGTCATTCTCGGTCTTTTGATACTAAATTCGTCATGTTACGACGAAGTTTTATTCTCGAGTCCAGATTTATTACATGAGTCCAGAATTTTCAGAACTACAAACCCTCCTTTTGCCCTTACATAGGCAATTTAACCTAATCTCATGCTAATCTGAGTCCAGGTCTATATTCCTAAAGTCATTGAGATGTTGCTGTAACATCATCCTAGTACTTAGCTCGTCCCTTGATACAGGTTTCCTTACACATGATGTAGCACAGAGGCCACATATTGCAGGAGCACACTGCACGCACAGACAGAACAGGAAAAGAATGGCTAAGGCCATCCCAATGACCATCAGAATTTTCCATCCCCAGGCGGATATCAGTTCCCAGAACCATCCCATTAATGACCAATCTCCTTTATCCACATGAATAGATTCGGAAATCTTATGCAGTTTAGAGATGGCCTGGTACACTGTTGGAGCGTTATCAGGAATGAAAACACAGCAACTCGATTGGATCAATCTACATACCCCACCTCGGTCTGCAAGTATGACATCTAAAGCGACCCTGTTCTGAAGGGTCATAAGACGATCCGACTGGAGCTCAGCAGTCAAGTTACTAAGGGCACCAGCAGTTTTAACTACTGTGGACTCAACTACCCTTGTCAATTGCCTTATGTTCCTGCTGTTAACCATTGGTCCCCAGAACGGCAGAAAACCCTTTACGAAGTCCCCAAATTCTTGTCCTGCAGTGTCTTCCTTACTCAAGACACCTCTAACTACCCTTGTCTTGTGGTAATCTGCCACAGCTGTGTAGGTGGGGGGTAACAGGAACGAAACAAAACATGAGCCCGAAAAGTCAGGGGGCAACCATGTATAGGCTCTATCATGGCAGATGAAATAGGTACCCTTAGCTGCTAAAAACGCAGGGGAAGTCTGAGACCCAAAAACATATGTTTCAGTACAGACACTCTTCCCTAACTGAGCTCTGGGATTCTTGCCAGTACCTTGCAGACACAGGTGACCCTGATGGGGTACAATCCAAATCGGGGAAGATCTCTTAGCTTGCTGTTTCTCACTCAGAGTAGCTCCATATCCGGTCACGTTCCATCCTATATAGGCAAGTATCTCATCTTCGGGGGTAGTTTCATAAGAAGTATCATCCTTAATCATGTCAACTATACCCTTAACTAGAGCACTATTCTTAGGATTGTCTTTTACAGAACGTAGGGGGTGGACTTCACGAGCATATATGAACATTGTTCTGTATGCCCACACAGAACCATTGTGGCTGAATGGCAGGACCAGATAAGGGATACCTTTATCCGTTGTGTGAGGCATAAGACCGCACACCCAACAGTTAGTCGTGTTCATTACAAGTTGGTGTTGGTGCAAGAGCTGAACAAAGGAGTTATTAATAAACTCTAATCTCCTAGCGGATTCGTGTTCAGGAAGGGGTTGAAAAGAATGTGAGGAAACAGTAGAAGGGGGAGGTATAGGCGATGTAGTGGGTGCAAATGTTACTCGAAAAGAGAACAAAACATAACTTATTAAAAATATCATCACACTGAATAACATAAAAATGCACAATATCAAAAAGCTTTTCTTTGTCATTATTTTACAGATCCTGGTTTTAAAGTTCACTCTTTTGGCAGGTCTCTCCATCTCGGAAAACTCCATCCTCTCTAAAGTGCTGCCCGCGATGGGAGGTTGGTTCTGCTAAGGAATGCTTCTGTCAGTCCAGGGCAACTCCCTTAGACCAACCAGAACTGCCGACCTAACGTCGTCAGCTGCACCCCAAAGACTTTGGGCAATCGCGGCCCTAGCAGCGGAACCCGGATGGCGGTTCGAAAAACAAAAATAAGCAAGTTTCTCAGATGGGAGAGCTGCACTTTTCAAAAATAGTACTTGGAGGGGAAAAACCCCACTTTTATTAGTTCGTATTTCTCGGCCTCAGATTATACCGTTGTTATCCTGGTATAGTATTATCTTGGAACAGGAGTTCAGGTTCTGTAGTGTCCAATCAAACTGATGGTGATACAACTGGTTGCAAAATGTTATCGCTCTCTTGTTCAGTATGTGTTCCTTTTACTCGTGCATCACTGAAAGGCAGGAAACGTGGCACAGTTTCAGTTTCTGAGTCGGCAACACCCTTCTGGACCCACTGGTCATACGGCAGAGGGATCCGTTTGCAATGGATCCCGTGGATCCAGTTTGCCTTCCCCTCCACTCGAACGGCTGATCTTGTGGAGAGAAGGTCGAGGTGCGGTCCGGTCCACCTGGGCTGGTCGTTCTTGGTTCGCTGGAAGTTCCTGACCAGCACCCAGGATCCAGGGTCGATCTGATGTCCTGGAGTTTCAGAGACTGGAGGCAGTGAATCATGCACCTGTTGGTGTAAAACATGCAATTTAGCCGTCAATTCGTACAGGTAATCAAGCAAAACAGGGTGTTCGATCTCATTAAACTTGGTGGGTCTTGGCACTCCCCATATGTTGGCCGGACGGCCAAAAACAATCTCATAGGGACTAAGTTTCACTCGTGAATGCACAGTCATTCTGGTTGATAGGAGTGCTATGGGTAGAACGTCAGGCCATTTAAGACCTGTGCTCGCTTGGATTTTGGCCAGTTTTAACTTAAGCGTGCCATTATAACATTCTACTAATCCAGCTGATTGGGGGTGATTTGCAGCGTGGAACTTCTGCTGAATGCCTAGCCCTTCACATACTATCTTCATCACACGACCCACAAATTCACTCCCATTGTCAATCCAGACCATTCTAGGCATTCCGAATCTGGGGAAGTACTCTTTCACAAGGACTTTAGCTGTGGATAAGGCAGTGTTGTCTTTTAGGGGATAGGCTTCCACCCATCTTGAAAAGGCACAAACAGCAACGAGTACGTATTTTAAGTTGTTGCACCTCTCCATGTGGATGAAATCTAGCTGCAAAACCTCAAACGGATACGTAGGAGGTGCAAAATGACCAGCTGGAGTTGGGGTTCCCCTACCAGGATTGTGTTTCAGACACACCATGCAATTCTTGACGACATTCTCTGCACACTTGGGAATCCCTGAATTTTGCCATACTGGAGCCAACAACTTGCAAATCCCTTTCACACTGATATGAGCCATTCCATGAGCCATTGTAACCACTGCAAGCACATATGCATCGGGTAACAACCATCTCTGATGTTCTGACAATTCAACCCAACAACCATTTGTATCCATTTTACCCGTACTTTCTCTCCACATGCTCAATTCTTTCTCTGTAGCCTCAGCTTGAATAGATTTCACACTCTCTATCGTGTCTTCACACATACCAACATCACCAACCCATCTTGCAGGGCCTGCAACATACATTCGGCTCATCGCATTCCTTGCAGTTTCTTACGCGATTTCGTCAGCAAATGCATTTCCACGACCAATATCATCAGTCACCTTCTTGTGAGCACTACATTTCACAATCGCCATTTGTAGAGGCAAGGTCAGTGATTCAAGAAGCTCATTCACCAACTGACCATGCTGAATCTTAGTTCCATGCGAAGTCAGGAACCCACGTTCTTTCCACAATCGTCCAAAACTGTGAGCCACACCAAATGCATACTGACTGTCGGTATAGACAGTCACTTTCATTCCTTTTGACAACACACATGCTCTTGTAAGTGCAATCAATTCTGCTGCTTGAGCTGAATTATGTGGGATACGTGCAGCTTCAACAATTGTATGCAAAGTCGTGACAGCATATGCTGCAGTCGTATCACCATTCGGGAGCTTGAAGCATGAACCATCCACCCATAATGTACCATCACATTCAGCAAGAGGAGTGTCCCTAAGATCTATTCTCCCTTTCGTTTCTTCTTCTGTTCTAAGAAAACAATCGTGCTGTTCTGAATCATCTAACTCTTCTACAATTGGTAACAACGTAGCTGGGTTTAATGTGCTACATCTTTTTATGTGCACATGACTCGCTAACAATGTCAATTCGTAACCTGACAATCGAGCACTAGTTAAGTGCTGTGTCCTGGTTCTGTTTAACAACATGTCTACTGCATGTGGGACCATTACGACTAGCATGTTATTCATCACTAGACCAGCAGACTGTCGAATAGAAACAGCTGCTGCTGCTGTAGCTCTTAAACAACTTGGCAATGCTTTAGCTACCGGATCCAAAGTCGACGAAAAATATGCACATGGACGCTGCTTGCCTCCAAACAACTGAGTCAACACTGACAATGCACAACCTTGTTTCTCATGGGCATACAATGTGAAGGGCTTACTGTAGTTGGGGGTACCTAACACAGGAGCCGAACATAATGCTGTGCGCAATTCAGAAAAACTTTTCTGACACTCTTCAGACCAAGGAACGGGATTGGGTGTATCTTTACACGTTAATGCCACCAAAGGTTTGGCTGTTAACGAAAAATTTGGAATCCACTGTCTACAGTATGATGTAATGCCCAAGAAAGCACGCACTTCTCTCTGTGTTCATGGCACACTCAATTTCGCTATTGCCTGAATTCTTTCTGGGGTCAGTTTCCTTCCCTCCTTCGATAAGAGATGACCTAAGTAGGTCACTTCTTGTCGACAATATTGCAATTTTGAGAGAGACACTTTGTGTTGCAAATCACACAAATGACGCAACAATGACAACGTGGCTTCTTTACAGATCTCCTCAGTATCTGCAGCAACAAGCAAATCATCCACATACTGAATAAGGGTAGCACCTTCAGGTAAAACAATTGTATCAAGTTGTGTTTTTAGAGCTTGACTATATATTGATGGACTTTCACAGTAGCCCTGAGGAGCGCGTTTAAAGCGGAAGCTGCGTCCTCCTAAACTGAAGGAAAAAATATCCCTGCTCTCCTCAGCCATTGGGATGCTGAAGAAAGCATTCTTCAAGTCGATCACCGAAAACCAGGTGGCAGAAGCTGGAATCATAGTCAGTAGTGTAGTAATGTCGGGGACAACTGGAAATTGTGGCACAACTATTTTATTCACCTCTCTGAGATCAATCACAAATCTGTACACAGGTGGCTGAGAGGGATCAATTCGTTTTAAAACAGGCAGAACAGGACTATTGCAAACGTTGCCTCTTGTCTCTTCGATCACATCTTTTTCAATTAGATCGTAAACGATCGCTAGCAAAGCTTTTTCACCTTCACTAGAGATTCTGTATTGGGGGATTCGTGGCATTTTAACATTGGCTTTCAATGTCACAACATATGGTGGTATTTCTAAAAGACCCACATCATTAGGACCAGTAGCCCAAAGAATATCTGGAAGAAACGACAATTCTGTTGGAAGTTTATCCCTTGACAAATACATTGGAGAAACCACTTTCTTACCTCAAGTAAGTTGTACTCCTGAAGGAGAACAGTACAAAGTTGCATACAATCTTTTTAACAGATCTAATCCTAACAAGTTTTCACCACAACCTGTTGTCAGAATAAGGGGTGCTTCGAATTCACAAGGACCAACAGAAAGAGACAAAGGGTCAGAAATCGGGTTCCTAACCGGGGCGCCAGAAAAACCTACAGAAACATTCATTTCGCCAGACAAAGGCGCGCCAGGGAGTTTGGAGTGCATAATAGAACTCTTTGTAGCACCAGTATCCAACAGAAAAGGTTCTGACACACCTGATGTAATCACCTCAGCGTATGGTCCATTCTGATCTACTGGAACTGAAACAACTCCCTCTCTTTGTCTATGGCTGTCCTAGCAATCATTACCTTCCCAATGCTCATCTTCTGTATAGTAATCATCGGCATAGTACTGAGCTGTCCTACCAGATGCGTTATTCTGCTGATCGAACCTATTCATAGAATTTTGAGGCGGAAGGGGACGTGCGTTCTGGGGGATGTTTCCGCGTCCTCTACCTCTAGGTGCTTGCTGAACACCACGACCTCTTACACCAGAAGCACCATTTGCACGCGGTAACAAAATAGGACAACTATACTTGAAATGACCCTCTTCCTTGCAATACGAACACTGATTGGGGCCTACGGGGACACGTGGCTGAGTATACTCGACTCTTTGCGAGTTCTTCTGATACTGTTGAGGCTGCTGAAAATTACTCTGATAGTTATTCTGACCACCATTATTCTGACCACCACCACCACGTGGCGGATATGCTTGCTGTAACAAAACCTTCGTTTTCAGCTCCTTAGTTTTCTTTTCTGCTCTATCTTTCTCGTCTTTGTCTCTATTTTCGTAATATTGTGCAGTAGCCAATATCTGTGCTGAAGAGGAAACTGCCCAAGAGCTTTCTGAATCTTTTAACTTTTTACACAACTCTGGAAGCAGATTGTGCACGAATTTATCGACGAACAAACGCTGACCACCTTCTGTGCTCATATCTTGACTACTGTGGTCGACAAATGTTTCTTCAAACTTGGTGAAGAAATCTGACATCGTCTCATCTTTCTTCTGCTTACACGCAGACAATTTATCCCAATTTACTCGCATGGCAGGCATTATAGTTTTCATGTATTTAATAATCCTGCCAGGGAGGTCTGCTACTAAAGGCTCAGGTTTAGCACCACCAATTTGTAGGGCATCTGCAGCAGCAATATTAGCCCATGAGTCACCTAGCTCCTGATCATGATCTGTATGACGAATCTTTCCCCATAAAGGCTGTGGAACAACATTCCCAAACAACATATCGATATCGGCTAAATTTATGATACATGACCCAGCAGTCTGTGACAACTCTTTAAAATACCCTGCAGGATTTTTACGGGGATCAGGCAATATCTGTTTAAGGGCCAAAACTTCAGCTCGCTTCCATGGGACATGTACCCACACACGCTGAAAGTGTGGCAGAATAGGTGGGTTAGCATTTGCGTCACCCTCTCTCCATTGTGGGGGAACTTCTCTCATGGGGTATTGTCGTGCCTTTTTCCTACCGGATGCGTCACGCTCAAATAGCGATCGAGACGTGCCCCCCTTACTCCGATACGACAACAATGTCTCAACAGCTCTCTCGACATCGGGACCTACGATCATGCCCTCTGCGAAATCGAACCACACACGACACAACTCGGGCGGGTTGCACTCCAAATCGTTGTCTTCCAAGTCTTCACAGAGAAAAACACACATTTGTTCAAAAACATATCTCTGCTTCGGTGCTTCCCATTGACGGAAGACTTCCACGACAGACTCTACATCATACCTTACAACGTCGATAACCCATTTATGTGCTAAACGATTCAGTAAATCTCTCTCTCGATAGTCAGGCAGTTGACTCCGCAACTGTCTTCGTTCTGCGTTAGGGGTCATAGTAGGCGACCCGAGGAAGGGTGAGAGAAGGTTAGTAACAGTGTTGGCCATTCTCTGTCAAACGGAAGGAGAAACTGACGGAAGAACGGGCAGAAAGACAGGGTGAGATAAGGCAGAAGCAGAGGCAATAGCAGAGGGAGCAGAGGGAGAAGTAGAAGGTGCACTAGGCAAAGTCGTAGAAAGCACAGGTGAAGCAGATGTGATCGTGGGCCTTGAGGAGGCTGCACCGAAGGAGTAGGAGCCAGCTGAAGAACAGCTGGTGGGTGTTGTGGAGGAGCAGGAGGCAATGCAATCACAGGTTGCGCAACTAAAGGTTGCGGGGGTGCCGTAGCATTTTGCGCATAAGGGGGTGGCAAATTTAATAAATGTGCCATTAACAGATCTTTTTCAAGGTTTTTCGCTGCATCTTGTTGAAGAGGCGGCAAAACTGGATAGCATTTATCAATGATCATTTTACGTTGCCTGTGCAACTGCTCACTCATCTGTTCCTCTTCTTTGTCTTTAAACTGCATAGCAGCTTGCATTATCGAAATACCCCTTTCTCTCTTATTTTTCTTCTCTAATTTAATTTCCTTCTGTTTGGCTTCCTTACGCCATAGGCGGAAAGAGTCAAACATCGCCGGCCGGGCTTTCTTCTTGAAAAGTTTAACTTCGAGGTTATCTAGGATTTCGGTATCAAAGCTACCATATTGGGGCCATTTTAAAACACCATATTTTCTGGTGTATTTGATCCAAACTTCATTGTATGTGATGGGGCCTACTCCATGTTTCACATACAATTCATAGGTTGGAGTTCCAATCGGAGGAACCGGACACGAGTCCTCCAATCGGGAGTCCCTAATATTACAACCAAGACAAAACAAATTTCCAAGTCTAAGACCAGGCATCTTCGCTCTCTAGTCTAGCTCCAAACTTCAAAGGATTATCGATTACGATATTGCTCGTGAATACACGAGTCCTTCGGCTTTGGCACTTGCAAGTTCCAAAAATGATCCCAAAAGGATACCCAAGACTAAGAACCAACTAAGGACTGGGAGATGCTCCACTTATACTTAACTAAGATATCGATGACGTCACCAGAAGACTCGTCTTATCGTTTCGCTCTACCAAACTTCAAGGGTCCAAATCAGGGCGATAGCCAGGGCAGCAGTCCTTCGTAGCCGTCGGGAAGCGGGGAACCTCGCAGCAAAGACTGTCGGACCACGTCGACATGCAGGGGTCGATGAAGTGGCGGCCTTCCTCCAGAATTTTCTCACGAACCTCTGGCTGGACCGGTACCACTGGTATCGCCCCGCATTGGGCGCCAGCTGAGGTACTGAGTTTTTCAGAACCGGTACCGAACCGGTAACCCAGTGGTGTCAGGGAACACACCCAAAGACCTCGAGTCCTTTCCTGATTCAGACCACAGAAACTCAGAGTCTTCTAGGTGAAGTCAAGGATCGATTTTATTGGCTGCAACCAAGTAACAGGTCCTAGAAGTACAACACACGGGAAGTATATTCTCAGGAGACTGCTCAAACTTACAAAGTCAGGCTTCTCTTTTTATACGAAATATTGTGCTTCAGGCAAACATTCTTGGATTTACAGTATACCATTCAAATATTTGTACTACAAAGGAAAAGCAGAGTCATGATGACAGCCCACATTTCTTTTTGTCCAGCCCATAACAAATTACCCGGCAAGGCCCAGCATTTCCATCAGATACCGGTGGACCCCCAATAAAAACGGGCACCTCCCCATCATAAAGCAAATGAAAGAGAAAAGAGCAGGGACAGGTGTGAGCAAGATTCGGCACGGTGTGTGCGCGATGCAAGGGGTTTATGGCCTGTTGAGCCTTGATGCTATCTCATTCGGCCACTGGGAGAGGAACTGACCAAACAGGTTCGGCCTGGGGCAATGGTTCCAACTTGCCCAGGTCATAGGGAAGTCAATTAAGGTGTACGTGTCCTTTGGAATCGAATTTAGCTGTATTATAAGCCTATGTAAAGGGCAACTCATAAAATGGCTGCCGTATACAAAATGGAAGCCAAGGGTTCAGAACGAAAATGACGATTTCGAGGTGAAATCGTCACTCGAATATGCCAAAAATGCTTGTACATAGTGTACTCGTCATTCTCGGTCTTTTGATACTAAATTCGTCATGTTACGACGAAGTTTTATTCTCGAGTCCAGATTTATTACATGAGTCCAGAATTTTCAGAACCACAACACTTCCCATAATGCACAGTCTCATTCGAGCCTCCCATTGGTGGGTGTGTCATATGGAAAATGGAGAAGTGGGTTAGCGGTCACGCACGCCGCTTGCGTCAAACCCCCTGAAGAGAAGCATATGGAGCTTCGAAACGCGTCGGGCAGATCCATTACGGAGCGGCATCTGCAAGTGGATTCCCGTCCTCACCTACACATAAATCAAGCTGCTGCTCGTGTGCTACTCAAAGGTGGACAACCTTGGAGCGATCATTTACATGCGGCCGTCCAGCCGCAGAGTATGCACCTCCCCGTTATCCTTGGGGGTCACGGCAGTGAAGCAGCAGCCGTACATGGAATCGAGGACGGGCACTCTTACGGGGTCCATACAGGACTTGATTTGTGCTTTCCGCACCACACTTCCCATAATGCACAGTCTCATTCGAGCCTCCCATTGGTGGGTGTGTCATATGGAAAATGGAGAAGTGGGTTAGCGGTCTCGCACGCCGCTCGCGTTAAAGCCCCTGAAGAGAAGCATATGGAGCTTCGAAACGCGTCGGGCAGATCCATTACGGAGCGGCATCTGCAAGTGGATTCCCGTCCTCACCTACACATAAATCAAGCTGCTGCTCGTGTGCTACTCAAAGGTGGACAACCTTGGAGCGATCATTTACATGCGGCCGTCCAGCCGCAGAGTATGCACCACCCCGTTATCCTTGGGGGTCACGGCAGTGAAGCAGCAGCCGTACATGGAATCGAGGACGGGCACTCCTGCGGGGTCCATACAGGACTTGATTTGTGCTTTCCGCACCACACTTCCCATAATGCACAGTCTCATTCGAGCCTCCCATTGGTGGGTGTGTCATATGGAAAATGGAGAAGTGGGTTAGCGGTCACGCACGCCGCTTGCTTTAAAGCCCCTGAAGAGAAGCATATGGAGCTTCAAAACGCGTCGGGCAGATCCATTACGGAGCGGCATCTGCAAGTGGATTCCCGTCCTCACCTACACATAAATCAAGCTGCTGCTCGTGTGCTACTCAAAGGTGGACAACCTTGGAATGATCATTTACATGCGGCCGTCCAGCCTCAGAGTATGCACCACCCCGTTATCCTTGGGGGTCATGGCAGTAAAGCAGCAGCCGTACATGGAATCGAGGACGGCACTCTTGCGGGGTCCATACAGGACTTGATTTGTGCTTTCCGCACCACACTTCCCATAATGCACAGTCTCATTCGAGCCTCCCATTGGTGGGTGTGTCATATGGAAAATGGAGAAGTGGGTTAGCGGTCACGCACGCCGCTTGCGTTAAAGCCCCTGAAGAGAAGCATATGGAGCTTCAAAACGCGTCGGGCAGATCCATTACGGAGCGGCATCTGCAAGTGGATTCCCGTCCTCACCTACACATAAATCAAGCTGCTGCTCGTGTGCTACTCAAAGGTGGACAACCATGGAGCGATCATTTACATGCGGCCGTCCAGCAGCAGAGTATGCACCACCCCGTTATCCTTGGGGGTCACGGCAGTGAAGCAGCAGCCGTACATGGAATCGAGGACGGGCACTCTTGCGGGGTCTATACAGGACTTGATTTGTGCTTTCCGCACCACACTTCCCATAATGCACAGTCTCATTCGAGCCTCCCATTGGTGGGTGTGTCATATGGAAAATGGAGAAGTGGGTTAGCGGTCACGCACGCCGCTTGCGTTAAAGCCCCTGAAGAGAAGCATATGGAGCTTCGAAACGCGTCGGGCAGATCCATTACGGAGCAGCATCTGCAAGTGGATTCCCGTCCTCACCTACACATAAATCAAGCTGCTGCTCATGTGCTACTCAAAGGTGGACTACCTTGGAGCGATCATGTACTTGCGGCCGTCCAGCCGCAGAGTATGCACCACCCCGTTATCCTTGGGGGTCACGGCAGTGAAGCAGCAGCCGTACATGGAATCGAGGACGGGCACTCTTGCGGGGTCCATACAGGACTTGATTTGTGCTTTCCGCACCACACTTCCCATAATGCACAGTCTCATTCGAGCCTCCCATTGGTGGGTGTGTCATATGGAAAATGGAGAAGTGGGTTAGCGGTCACGCACGCCGCTTGCGTTAAAGCCCCTGAAGAGAAGCATATGGAGCTTCGAAGCGCGTCGAGCAGATCCATTACGGAGCGGCATCTGCAAGTGTATTCCTGTCCTTACCTACACATAAATCAAGCTGCTGCTCGTGTGCTACTCAAAGGTGGACAACCTTGGAGCAATCATTTACATGCGGCCGTCCAGCCGCAGAGTATGCACCACCCCGTTATCCTTGGGGGTCACGGCAGTGAAGCAGCAGCCGTACATGGAATCGAGGACGGGCACTCTTGCGGGGTCCATACAGGGCTTGATTTGTGTTTCCGCACCACACTTCCCATAATGCACAGTCTCATTCGAGCCTCCCATTGGTGGGTGTGTCGTATGGAAAATGGAGAAGTGGGTTAGCGGTCACGCACGCCACTTGCGTTAAAGCCCCTGAAGAGAAGCATATGGAGCTTCGAAACGCGTCGGGCAGATCCATTACGGAGCGGCATCTGCAAGTGGATTCCCGTCCTCACCTACACATAAATCAAGCTGCTGCTCGTGTGCTACTCAAAGGTTGACAACCTTGGAGCGATCATTTACATGCGGCCGTCCAGCCGCAGAGTATGCATCACCCCGTTATCCTTGGGGGTCACGGCAGTGAAGCAGCAGCCGTACATGGAATCGAGGACGGGCACTCTTGCGGGGTCCATACAGGACTTGATTTGTGCTTTCTGCACCACACTTCCCATAATGCACAGTCTCATTCGAGCCTCCCATTGGTGGGTGTGTCATATGGAAAATGGAGAAGTGGGTTAGCGGTCACGCACGCCGCTTGCGTTAAAGCCCCTGAAGAGAAGCATATGGAGCTTCGAAACGCGTCGGGCAGATCCATTACGGAGCAGCATCTGCAAGTGGATTCCCGTCCTCACCTACACATAAATCAAGCTGCTGCTCATGTGCTACTCAAAGGTGGACTACCTTGGAGCGATCATGTACTTGCGGCCGTCCAGCCGCAGAGTATGCACCACCCCGTTATCCTTGGGGCTCACGGCAGTGAAGCAGCAGCCGTACATGGAATCGAGGACGGGCACTCTTGCGGGGTCCATACAGGACTTGATTTGTGCTTTCCGCACCACACTTCCCATAATGCACAGTCTCATTCGAGCCTCCCATTGGTGGGTGTGTCATATGGAAAATGGAGAAGTGGGTTAGCGGTCACGCACGCCGCTTGCGTTAAAGCCCCTGAAGAGAAGCATATGGAGCTTCGAAGCGCGTCGAGCAGATCCATTACGGAGCGGCATCTGCAAGTGTATTCCTGTCCTTACCTACACATAAATCAAGCTGCTGCTCGTGTGCTACTCAAAGGTGGACAACCTTGGAGCAATCATTTACATGTGGCCGTCCAGCCGCAGAGTATGCACCACCCCGTTATCCTTGGGGGTCACGGCAGTGAAGCAGCAGCCGTACATGGAATCGAGGACGGGCACTCTTGCGGGGTCCATACAGGGCTTGATTTGTGTTTCCGCACCACACTTCCCATAATGCACAGTCTCATTCGAGCCTCCCATTGGTGGGTGTGTCGTATGGAAAATGGAGAAGTGGGTTAGCGGTCACGCACGCCGCTTGCGTTAAAGCCCCTGAAGAGAAGCATATGGAGCTTCGAAACGCGTCGGGCAGATCCATTACGGAGCGGCATCTGCAAGTGGATTCCCGTCCTCACCTACACATAAATCAAGCTGCTGCTCGTGTGCTACTCAAAGGTTGACAACCTTGGAGCGATCATTTACATGCGGCCGTCCAGCCGCAGAGTATGCACCACCCCGTTATCCTTGGGGGTCACGGCAGTGAAGCAGCAGCCATACATGGAATCGAGGACGGGCACTCTTGCGGGGTCCATACAGGACTTGATTTGTGCTTTCCGCGCCACACTTCCCATAATGCACAGTCTCATTCGAGCCTCCCATTGGTGGGTGTGTCATATGGAAAATGGAGATGTGGGTTAGCGGTCACGCACGCCGCTTGCGTTAAAGCCCCTGAAGAGAAGCATATGGAGCTTCAAAACGCGTCGGGCAGATCCATTACGGAGCGGCATCTACAAGTGGATTCCCGTCCTCACCTACACATAAATCAAGCTGCTGCTCGTGTGCTACTCAAAGGTGGACAACCATGGAGCGATCATTTACATGCGGCCGTCCAGCAGCAGAGTATGCACCACCCCGTTATCCTTGGGGGTCACGGCAGTGAAGCAGCAGCCGTACATGGAATCGAGGACGGGCACTCTTGCGGGGTCTATACAGGACTTGATTTGTGCTTTCCGCACCACACTTCCCATAATGCACAGTCTCATTCGAGCCTCCCATTGGTGGGTGTGTCATATGGAAAATGGAGAAGTGGGTTAGCGGTCACGCACGCCGCTTGCGTTAAAGCCCCTGAAGAGAAGCATATGGAGCTTCGAAACGCGTCGGGCAGATCCATTACGGAGCAGCATCTGCAAGTGGATTCCCGTCCTCACCTACACATAAATCAAGCTGCTGCTCATGTGCTACTCAAAGGTGGACTACCTTGGAGCGATCATGTACTTGCGGCCGTCCAGCCGCAGAGTATGCACCACCCCGTTATCCTTGGGGGTCACGGCAGTGAAGCAGCAGCCGTACATGGAATCGAGGACGGGCACTCTTGCGGGGTCCATACAGGACTTGATTTGTGCTTTCCGCACCACACTTCCCATAATGCACAGTCTCATTCGAGCCTCCCATTGGTGGGTGTGTCATATGGAAAATGGAGAAGTGGGTTAGCGGTCACGCACGCCGCTTGCGTTAAAGCCCCTGAAGAGAAGCATATGGAGCTTCGAAGCGCGTCGAGCAGATCCATTACGGAGCGGCATCTGCAAGTGTATTCCTGTCCTTACCTACACATAAATCAAGCTGCTGCTCGTGTGCTACTCAAAGGTGGACAACCTTGGAGCAATCATTTACATGCGGCCGTCCAGCCGCAGAGTATGCACCACCCCGTTATCCTTGGGGGTCACGGCAGTGAAGCAGCAGCCGTACATGGAATCGAGGACGGGCACTCTTGCGGGGTCCATACAGGGCTTGATTTGTGTTTCCGCACCACACTTCCCATAATGCACAGTCTCATTCGAGCCTCCCATTGGTGGGTGTGTCGTATGGAAAATGGAGAAGTGGGTTAGCGGTCACGCACGCCGCTTGCGTTAAAGCCCCTGAAGAGAAGCATATGGAGCTTCGAAACGCGTCGGGCAGATCCATTACGGAGCGGCATCTGCAAGTGGATTCCCGTCCTCACCTACACATAAATCAAGCTGCTGCTCGTGTGCTACTCAAAGGTTGACAACCTTGGAGCGATCATTTACATGCGGCCGTCCAGCCGCAGAGTATGCACCACCCCGTTATCCTTGGGGGTCACGGCAGTGAAGCAGCAGCCGTACATGGAATCGAGGACGGGCACTCTTGCGGGGTCCATACAGGACTTGATTTGTGCTTTCCGCACCACACTTCCCATAATGCACAGTCTCATTCGAGCCTCCCATTGGTGGGTGTGTCATATGGAAAATGGAGAAGTGGGTTAGCGGTCACGCACGCCGCTTGCGTTAAAGCCCCTGAAGAGAAGCATATGGAGCTTCGAAACGCGTCGGGCAGATCCATTACGGAGCAGCATCTGCAAGTGGATTCCCGTCCTCACCTACACATAAATCAAGCTGCTGCTCATGTGCTACTCAAAGGTGGACTACCTTGGAGTGATCATGTACTTGCGGCCGTCCAGCCGCAGAGTATGCACCACCCCGTTATCCTTGGGGCTCACGGCAGTGAAGCAGCAGCCGTACATGGAATCGAGGACGGGCACTCTTGCGGGGTCCATACAGGACTTGATTTGTGCTTTCCGCACCACACTTCCCATAATGCACAGTCTCATTCGAGCCTCCCATTGGTGGGTGTGTCATATGGAAAATGGAGAAGTGGGTTAGCGGTCACGCACGCCGCTTGCGTTAAAGCCCCTGAAGAGAAGCATATGGAGCTTCGAAGCGCGTCGAGCAGATCCATTACGGAGCGGCATCTGCAAGTGTATTCCTGTCCTTACCTACACATAAATCAAGCTGCTGCTCGTGTGCTACTCAAAGGTGGACAACCTTGGAGCAATCATTTACATGTGGCCGTCCAGCCGCAGAGTATGCACCACCCCGTTATCCTTGGGGGTCACGGCAGTGAAGCAGCAGCCGTACATGGAATCGAGGACGGGCACTCTTGCGGGGTCCATACAGGGCTTGATTTGTGTTTCCGCACCACACTTCCCATAATGCACAGTCTCATTCGAGCCTCCCATTGGTGGGTGTGTCGTATGGAAAATGGAGAAGTGGGTTAGCGGTCACGCACGCCGCTTGCGTTAAAGCCCCTGAAGAGAAGCATATGGAGCTTCGAAACGCGTCGGGCAGATCCATTACGGAGCGGCATCTGCAAGTGGATTCCCGTCCTCACCTACACATAAATCAAGCTGCTGCTCGTGTGCTACTCAAAGGTTGACAACCTTGGAGCGATCATTTACATGCGGCCGTCCAGCCGCAGAGTATGCACCACCCCGTTATCCTTGGGGGTCACGGCAGTGAAGCAGCAGCCATACATGGAATCGAGGACGGGCACTCTTGCGGGGTCCATACAGGACTTGATTTGTGCTTTCCGCGCCACACTTCCCATAATGCACAGTCTCATTCGAGCCTCCCATTGGTGGGTGTGTCATATGGAAAATGGAGATGTGGGTTAGCGGTCACGCACGCCGCTTGCGTTAAAGCCCCTGAAGAGAAGCATATGGAGCTTCGAAACGCGTCGGGCAGATCCATTACGGAGCGGTATCTACAAGTGGATTCCCGTCCTCACCTACACATAAATCAAGCTGCTGCTCGTGTGCTACTCAAAGGTTGACAACCTTGGAGCGATCATTTACATGCGGCCGTCCAGCCGCAGAGTATGCACCACCCCGTTATCCTTGGGGGTCACGGCAGTGAAGCAGCAGCCATACATGG
Source organism: Lissotriton helveticus (assembly GCF_964261635.1). Lineage (NCBI taxonomy): Eukaryota > Metazoa > Chordata > Amphibia > Caudata > Salamandridae > Lissotriton > Lissotriton helveticus. The sequence continues at coordinate 484,482,996 of NC_136065.1, forward strand.
AATCGAGGACGGGCACTTTTGCGGGGTCCATACAGGACTTGATTTGTGCTTTCCGCACCACACTTCCCATAATGCACAGTCTCATTCGAGCCTCCCATTGGTGGGTGTGTCATATGGAAAATGGAGAAGTGGGTTAGCGGTCACGCAAGCCGCTTGCGTTAAAGCCCCTGAAGAGAAGCATATGGAGCTTCGAAACGCAACGGGCAGATCCATTACAGAGCGGCATCTGCAAGTGGATTCCCGTCCTCACCTACACATAAATCAAGCTGCTGCTTGTGTGCTACTCAAAGGTGGACAACCTTGGAGCGATCATTTACATGCGGCCGTCCAGCCGCAGAGTATGCACCACCCCGTTATCCTTGGGGGTCACGGCAGTGAAGCAGCAGCTGTACATGGAAACGAGGACGGGCACTCTTGCGGGGTCCATACAGGACTTGATTTGTGCTTTCCGCACCACACTTCCCATAATGCACAGTCTCATTCGAGCCTCCCATTGGTGGGTGTGTCATATGGAAAATGGAGAAGTAGGTTAGCGGTCACGCATGCCGCTTGCGTTAAATCCCCTGAAGAGAAGCATATGGAGCTTCGAAACGCGTCGGGCAGATCCATTACAGAGCGGCATCTGCAAGTGGATTCCCGTCCTCACCTACACATAAATCAAGCTGCTGCTTGTGTGCTACTCAAAGGTGGACAACCTTGGAGCGATCATTTACATGCGGCCGTCCAGCCGCAGAGTATGCACCACCCCGTTATCCTTGGGGGTCACGGCAGTGAAGCAGCAGCTGTACATGGAAACGAGGACGGGCACTCTTGCGGGGTCCATACAGGACTTGATTTGTGCTTTCCGCACCACACTTCCCATAATGCACAGTCTCATTCGAGCCTCCCATTGGTGGGTGTGTCATATGGAAAATGGAGAAGTGGGTTAGCGGTCACGCATGCCGCTTGCGTTAAATCCCCTGAAGAGAAGCATATGGAGCTTCGAAACGCGTCGGGCAGATCCATTACAGAGCGGCATCTGCAAGTGGATTCCCGTCCTCACCTACACATAAATCAAGCTGCTGCTCGTGTGCTACTCAAAGGTGGACAACCTTGGAGCGATCATAGATATATATATATATATATATATATATATATATATATATATATATATATATATATATATATATATATATATATATATATATATATATATATATCATCATTCATCATCATTCATCATTCCCTAGCCATCTGCCTCTGTTAAGGCTCCCAGTAACTTCAACGCTTTACCCCATAAGCATAAATTAATTCCGATGCGTTTTGAGGCTAGGGAAGGATGTGGTGAGCCCTTCTGTCAGCGCAGGGGCGCTTTGCTTATCCAGATATTGACGGTTGGCCCAAACCGTGGAAGGAGCTCCGCTTCACTCAGCGCGATGAAACACAGTGCGAGTGAAGACTGAAGCAGAATTCAACCTCTCTGTTTGCCAGCGCGTCATTCCAATTAATGCTGTAACATCAATGCCTGCACCCCTACCTACTCAAGGTTTGAATTGAAAGACATTAATGCACATTGGCAAAGCACCTACTCAAGGTAAATGAATTACTCACCCATGGGACTACAGTTACCAGGATTCCTGGCGACGCCATCTTAAGAGACACACCTACTTAGGGCGGACTGTTTCAAATAAATAAACGTGTTTGAACCACTACAGGTGGGATCGCAATGCCCTTGTTACTGTGTCCATGAAGAAGGGGCTTTTATGGCCCGGAAACACGTCGGACTTAATTTATGCTTATGGGGTAAAGTGTTGAAGTTACTGGGAGAAGTAACAGAGCCGGATGGCTAAGGAATGATGTGGTGGGCCCTTCTGTCAGCGCAGGGGCGCTTTGCTTATCCAGATTTTGACGGTTGGCCCAAACCGTGGAAAGAGCTCCGCTTCACTCAGCGCGATGAAACACAGCCAGAGTGAAGACTGAAGCAGAATTCAACCTCTCTGTTTGCCAGCGCGTCATTCCAAATAATATATATATATATATATATCACCATTCATCATTCATCATCATTCATCATTCCCTAGCCATCCGGCTCTGTTACGGCTCCCAGTAACTTCAACGCTTTACCCCATAAGCATAAATTAAGTACGATGCGTTTTGAGGCTAGGGAATGATGTGGAGAGCCCTTCTGTCAGTGCAGGGGCGCTTTGCTTATCCAGATTTCGACGGTTGGCCCAAACCGTGGAAGGAACTCCGCTTCACTCAGCGCGATGAAAAACAGCGCGAGTGAAGACTGAAGCAGAATTCAACCTCTCTGTTTGCCAGCGCGTCATTCCAAATAATGGTGTAATATCAATGCCTGCACCCCTACCTACTCAAGGATTGAATTGAAAGACACTAATGCACATTGGCAAAGCACCTACTCAAGGTAAATGAATTACTCACCCATGGGACTACAGTTACCAGGATTCCTGGCGACGCCATCTTAAGAGCCACACCTACTTAGGGTGGACTGTTTGAAATATATAAACGTGTTTGAACCACTACAGGTGAGATCGCAATGCCTTTGTTACTGTGTCCATGCAGAAGGGGCGTTTATGGCCCCGAAACGCGTCGGACTTAATTGATGCTTATGGGGTAAAGTGTTGCAGTTACTGGGAGCCGTAACAGAGTCGGATGGCTAGGAAATGATGTGGTAAGCCCTTCTGTCAGTGCAGGGGCGCTTTGCTTATCCATATATATATATATATATATATATATATATATATATATATATACATATATATATATATCATACACAAACCTTCCTATACTCCAAAAGAAGGCAACTCGAGCCCAGATCCTTAAGCGTTTTGTTTATTTAACACAAGGACAAACGTACACCTGACGCGTTTCAGTGGTTCCGCACCTTAGTCATGACTAAGGTGCGAGAGCACTGAAACGCGTCGGATGTACGTTTGCCTTGTGTTAAATAAACAACACGCTTAAGGATCTGGGCTCGAGTTGGCTTCCTTTGGAGTATAAGAAGGTTTGTGTATGTTATATCGGGGGTCTCTTCCCCGCTCGAGCCCACCACCATTCAAGAGGCTGGGGGATTGGCGAACTTCGATTCGAATATATATATATATATATATATATATATTACCTACTGGCGGTCGCCTATAGGTAGTTATCGTTTCCATAGGAAAAGCATTTTTTGTTTTCGCAATATCTTTGGCGCCGGTTGACGAATCTTCGCAAAATTTTCAAAACTAGTTGCCCGCTCCGACCAGCTCCTGTCTTGAAAGTTTTACTAAACAGCAAAAGGAAGTGCCTAAACTGATACAGCTAGTCATATGTAATTTAAACTCGCAAAGGAAGAAGTTACGTTTCAACCCTGGATTTTGCTAGTTAATAGCGTTTTATTTGTTCACTTTTTTAGCCCCAAATTTTTTTTTTTAAAGTTTGTACATGTTATATACAATAGGACACTACACCATTAAACTAAACAATATTGTAACACTATAAGAACTCATTCATATTAATCAGACATATCACAGTCGTTCAAAAGTACATACATCCATTCATACACAATCTGAAAAAAAAAAATTTGAAACCCAGCTCCCCCCGCAGCCCCTGGGACTGCCACCTCTCCGGGGCTCTCAAATTTTTAAATGAAGGACCCGTGTGGGAATGCTTGAGTCCCCAACACTCCCCGTGGACTACCACCTCCGCGGGGCACTATGTATGCAAATGTGGGGGTCCGTTACGGATCCCGAGCCCTGTGGACCACCACCTCCTCGGGGTTTTGCACGGAAAGGGAGGGAGGTCGCCCCCCCCACTCCTGGACCCCTTCATGGCCACCCCCCAGGTCCGGCTCCTGCAATGTCCTGGGGTGCCCACCCCCGGGACATTGGCGTTTGCTAAGGAAGGGTGGGAGCCCTGCTCCCGCCCTGCCATAGCAAACACTGCTTTGCTCCATTGAAGCGAGTGCAGAAAAACCTGCTCTCGCTTCAATTAAGCAAAGTAGAATTGCTCAAGGGGAGCTGCATGTTAGCAGCTCCCCTTGCCCAAAAGCAATGCTGGCTCCCGCTGGAGGCAGGGAACTTGCAGGGACTGTTTGGGTATTGGGGCTCCCCCCACAGTCCCCAACGAAGAGGCCAGCCCCGGGGGATGTGGTCCCCGGGGCCAGAAGTGGGGCCCGCGCGGCCCCCCTCCCATGTAAAAAAATAAAAGGACGGGCCTGGGGTGGCTGGGGCCATAATTGGCCTGAGGAGAGGTGCCACGCTCCCCCCTCCCAAACAAAAGAAAGAGGTTGGCCAGGCCCCGGGGTATAGGGTCCCTGGGGCCAGAAGTGGCCCAGGAGGGGGGCCAGGCAGGCTGCCTCTTGTTTTTTTTTTTAAATGGGTCAGGCCCTGGGGGATGGGGTCCCTAGGGTCCCAAAAAAAAGAAAGAGAAGGGGGGCACACAGCTCCCTTCTAAAAAAAGAAAAATGCCGGCATTGTGCTGGAGGCCCCGCCCCCTCCCAGCAACACTGTGCAAACATGCCCGTGGTGTGTTTTCATTTGGGGAATTAATTCCCCTTCAATCCTGAGGGTACCTGGGAGCCAACTAGCCCACCAGGTACCTCCAGTAAGTGCCACAGGGCTGCGTTGCAGAGAGGTGGTCCGAGGCCATGCCCCTTTTTACACCTCTCTGCAACGCAGCTCTGTGGCGCTTACTGGAGGTACCTGGTGGGCTACTAGGGACCCTCAGGATTCAGGGGGATTTAATCCCCCAATTTAAAACATGCCAATGGGCACGTTTGCATAGTGGTGAAGGGAGGGGGGCAGGGACTGCTGTGACATGTGTGCAAACACGCCCTGTTGCACTTTTTAAGTTGGGGAATTAATTCCCCTTGAATTCTGAGGGTCCCTGGGGTCCATGCACTCTCCTTGCAGTACTCTAATCTTCCAGTCAGTACCCATGTACTCATGGGATGACCCAGGCACTAACATATGCACTGATGCAATATGCTATGCTATGTTATGTTATGTTAATTAGTTTTCTAACGCGCGCAGCTACTCCAAAGAGTGTCCCAGCGCGAGCACAAAGGGACTGAGAAGGTCGTCCATACTAAACAAAGAGATGATGTCACAGAGCATGTCATGAGTGATGTAATATGTGACGTCATCAGCAGTGCATTGCGGGGGCATAAGTTACAGTCAGGTCTACTAACTTTAACAGCCGAATTTCTATGGTTTTGTATGAGTGAAATCTCCAACTAACTATAACATCCCTGAAATCTATGTTTTTTTCAGTGAATAAGTATATATATATATATATATATATGCATGTGAACAAGGGCGGCTACGCCCGAAACGCGTCATTGCTGTTTTAACTACCATTCGTATGCTGCAGTAAAAGAAACTGTTACCTGAATTGTGGTCTGTCTCTGTCTTCGCTTCGCCGGGCCGAGGGGATTGGAAGTAGCGACTGGCAGCTTCATTTCATATATATATATATCTCCAACCTCAACCTCACAAACCATGAGGAAAAACACCATGTGGTGAAGTATTTTCAAAGTTTAATGTCGCTCTTTAACGCGTTTCGCCTGTCCCAGCAGGCTTGTTCACGAACAAGTGGTATATATATATATATATATATATATATATATATATATATATATATATATATATATATATATATACACACCTAAGTCCGCTCCAATTTCCAGACGGCCAAAAGAGGGACACAAACTACAGATAAGGCTTACAATTCCTTTATTCTCGCAATATGAGGTATTTCGGACCACTACAGTCCTTGCTCACATAAGTTGGAATGCATGTCACCATGGTTTTTAGATTAAAAAAAATTGCAAAGACACCACGTGATGTATGGACATAGAGAAAACACTTTCAAAATTCATATTGATTCCATAGTAGTCTATTTTCTTTAATACAATGTGCAATTTCGGAAAAAATACAATCTCATTCAGATGCTAATGCGAGGGTGGACATCATCATAAAATGCATAATTGAATGTGGACTATATAGCACATGGAAATATATAAATACATGTATAAATATATGAATATATAAATAAATAGAGGTGAGGTACTGTTTTGGTTAAAAGCCATCCGCTTAAAAACAAGTACCAAAACAAATATAAGGTTTAAGACAATTCCCAGGATAAATCCCCAGTCATTTTTCAGCTTTCACCCCTATTTTATTTACATGTGCAAAGTATCACATATTGTAAACCATTAAACATGTGCAATAAATCAACTGCTAATGATCCATCCACTAATCCTCCTGTGCAAATTGCGCAAATTGAAATCATTCTGTTGTTATACCCGGCTAACCACATTGTGAAAGCTCCCTTTTAGTATTTCTGTTAAATACAGATAATATGTAACCCTGGGCAAAGCACTACGCTACGCTCGCGTAGTTTGCGAAGTTTGCGCAACTTTGCACTACGCGAGCTGCACGTAGCACAGTGCGAACACGCGTAGAGCAGCGTAGCGTAGTGCAGCGGTCATTTTTTGCTTGTTCGCGGTCCTCAACATCATGTTCGCGACCGCGAGCAAGCAAAATGACATCCCGGCGAGACTCTCAACGCGGGGAGGTCAGGTTTCTCATTGCTAGTGGTCGTGCATGCTCGCGACCGCTCGCAATGAGAAACTACCAGTTCGCGTCGAGAAAGCTGCCGCTCGAGTAAAAATCTACTCAAGCGGCAGAAAACTACAGCTCGCACTGTGCAAGATGCCGTTTTCAATGATTGCACAGTGCGAGATGCGTGTTCGCACTGTGCAATCATTGAAAATGCATCTTGCACAGTGCAAACATGCTACTACGCAGCTCGCGTAGTGCTACGTGAAGTTCGCGTAGTACGAAGTGCACTTCGCGTAGCTTCGCGTAGCGCTACTTCGCGAACTACGCCCACCCTTAATAATATGCCTCGAATGAGTGTGCAAATGCTGCAACTAGAAAGTGTCCGTGCTAATAAGAAAATAAGAGAAAGGGATATATTTCCATCCGGAAATCCTAATCTCAAAAAAGTGCAAGTGCTCCAGAATCATATTTTTCTCCCTGTATTTTTATCCCCTTTAAAAACACTTCTAAGTCATAAAACACCATGATAAAAAATAAATAGTGTGTCATAATGAAACCCAGCACAAGGAAGCGTGCAAATTCTGCCAGATATTTCCTTTATAAAGTATTGCCTAAAAAACCTATTTCTTAAAAGTTACAGCGGGGTACATACAAATCCAATTCAAAATACTGAGTTAAAATGGTGATTACAAACAATGGTGCAAGTCCTCTGTGTTGTTCATACCATTTGGAACCATGTTATCTAATTCAAATATAGTTCTAGATTCCAGTTGGCGTAATTTACGTGCTCTGTCTCCAACTCTCTTCTGTTTGGCTACTGCGTTGGTAACGTAGTACTGTAGACACTTCAAATCATTTTTGTGTTCACTTTTGAAGTGTCTCGCGACTGGGTATTGGGGTCACTGCCTCCGCGGCTGGCAGGGGGAGTGAATGCAGGGCGGTGACGTGGGGAGGGGATGGGCAGGGTGGGGGGGTAGTAATGTATGGATTACGGAGTTTTACAGGTAAGTAAACATTTAAATAAATAAAATGAATTTCGTTGCGCGCAGTGCATTGCATTTTGGGATGCAGAGTCCTCCAAAAAACCAAAACCAAAACCATAAACCAAAAAAATCCTTGCTGGGCTGGAACATCGGACCACTAAGAATTGCAACCGCAAACAAGTATACCTACCTGGGGGTACAATTCTCAGATACTGCTAGAACAACACTCCAGACCAAAACACTGGAGACAAAAGCGGCCAAGGTCACACACGCAATATGCAAAATACACCAAAAGCTTGTGAGTCACTCAACGGAGGGTATCCGAAGAGTAATACAAGCTAAGCTACTTTCAACAATTAGCTATGGTCATCTGGCCTTCCCGGCTTATTGTCCGATAAATTGGAGCACTTGTATATCATGGCTTTCAGAAAGGTCTTTAGGCTGCCATTCTCGACAAGGTGTACACTGATCTGACTTGAGTTCAATTTAACATCAATGGACATAGAATGCAAAAATAAAATAGTGAAACTGTATCACAATGTGATCAAAGCTAGCCCGGGCACCTTGAGGGAAGCACTTCAAATACTCTTCACGGACAAAACTAGTCGATGGGCTAGGTACCTTGTTTCAGCTAAAAACACACTATGCCTGTCAGCAGATCACACAACGGTATTTCAACTGCTAACGGCTAGCCTAAAAAACCTGTTAAAAATAGGGTAAGATCATCTCAAGGAACCAGGACATAGAAGCGATCAGAGCTATCCGTGGCACAGAAGGCCTTGCCGAATCACATAAACCCACTCTATGCCAACCATACCTGAAAGCTGGTTAGGGCAGACAAGCCCTTCAAAACGTTCTGAAGACCAGGCTGCTAACTTTACCAACAAAGGACTACAGGGCACATTGGAAATCCACACCAGCTGGAAACAGAGGATGTCGCCTGTGTCAATACCACACAGAATCAGCAGAGCATGTTATCTGTTGTTGTCCAGTCTTGGTAAGCCCGAGGCATAAATACTTAAGGACAATGTTCAACTGAAATAAAGTAAGAATATGCAAGGAGGCTTTTACATACATATATACTACGACAGTACCAATGGAGCTTGCACGTGCCGGGAAGTTCTTTGCCGTTGCTGGAAATACCTTGTGTGAAACTCAACTCAATGAACAAAAAATAACAGCATAATAACAATCTACATGCCGACTGTCGATGAGCATTAATATCGTCATTAGAGATCTTCCACTAACCATCCACCATTGCTCAAGACCAAATAACACAAAAAATTCAATACAAGCTAAAGAAATGCCCCCCAACCCCCAACAAACCTGAAAAACATTACCCCAAAACACCCCTCCCTGCCTCCCTGCTTGGTGGTGTCAAAACATCCCGCCCATACAAACTAGCAAAGTGCCTATTGCCCACCCTTCAAAAACTTGTGGGGGCGTGTAGCCGAACAGGCCACCCGTCACAGAAAACTAAGCAACAGGTAATCACACTTTACAAACTAAGATAGTCCGGGAGAAGCAGACAAATCTCATGAAATGCTTTGTGACCAATACAAAAGGGTCAGGGAGTCACGGAAAGTCCAAGGAAATCTACTTCGACGAAGTCCCCAAAGAAAGCATGTCACAGTTCAGTCGCCGAGTCTGTTACACTTAGGGGAGTCGCTGCCACGATCCAACCCTCTATTGATGAATAAGCACACTACCCCTGAGAAATGAAGCACACAGACCAATTATCTGGTCCCTCCCATCTCTTCCTCCTGCTCCAGAGTTGGGGTGTCTCCGCTGGAGTCTCTGGTGCCCCCTCCATTCTCGCCCCCGGGAGTGGTTGTTTTTCCGGCCTGCCGTGCACCATCTGTCCAGCCAGTCCCATGCCTCCTCGAGGGTGGTGAAAAACGATGCCCTCCCCTCCGATTCTACCCTCAGCTTGGCGGGGAAGAGCATGGCATATTTTAAGTCCTTCCCGCGAAGCGCCTTTTTCGCATCGAGGAAACTGCGTCTATGTCGCTGCACTTTGAGGGTGACATCCGGTAAGAAGGTGATACAGCTGTTTTGGTATTCCACCGTTGGCACCGATCGGGCACTTTGCAGGATGACATCTCTGTCCCGGAAATTGAAGATCCTGGCTATCAGGGGTCACGGGGGGCCCCGGGCCTCGACCGGCCACCCGGCACCCAATGTGCCCGTTCATCGGCAAAGAAGTTGGTGAATCCCTTTGACTTGTGATGGGTGGTGATCAAATCCTCCAGGAACAGGTCCGCTGGTGGCCGCTCCGCCCTTTCCGGCACCCCCAAAATACGGACGTTGTTGCTCATGGAGTGCCCCTCGTAGTTGTTCAACTGCACTTCTAATTTTGCGGTGTGTCTGCATGTCAGCCATTTTCCACTGCAGTTCAGAGTTGTCGTCAACCAGTGAGCTTGTATTGATCTCAACATCCTTCAAGCGCGAGTTCCTTGAGCGCATGTCCGCCCGGATAAGGGATACCTCAGAGGACACAGAATCAATGCACGATTCTAATGACGTGTGCACAGTCATAATGGCTTCAAGAATATCCTGCAACATTGGTTCTTTCTTCTTCTCACCAGGCTATTACTTATCCTGCGTGGCAGGTCCCCCCTTTGGACTCACGCCGGGGCCCCCGTCCCATGCAAATGTGTTCAGTTTGGCTTGGACTGCCGCTTTGGAGCTGCGACCACCTGCCATGGTGTAGCCGGTTCTGTCAGTGTGAACTTTAGGGTAGGTGGGGCAGGGCCATCATGCACAGGCGAGGGCTTGTTAGATTCTCCACTCGCGCAGCATCAGCCAGGGCCCGGCGCAGCACCGCAGCCCAAGGGACGCAATTGCACGGGCTCCGATATCAGATCAGTGATCCCACCGGGGGCCGGGTGCTATTCACTTCGCCAGAGCACAGATTAATCCTATTTAGCCGGGTGTCAACCGGTCCACAGAGTCAGTAGGGCCCAGCACCCCTTCGCAGTATCCCCCCACAGTCTCTACAGAGCTCAAGATGGCCATTACTTTCTCCGCATCTCACCCCAATCTCTTTGGGAGGGCCTTAACGCCCGCTGATCTTGAGGTATGGCCTCGACTTCCACGAAGTATCCCAACAGTCATTGAACTGGGCGGAGGCCAGCTGGGGGAGCGTTATGTGAAGCCCAGGGATCAGTGAGCACAGAGGAGGGATGCACCTCCCACAAGCTGTGTCTTTCCACCGAAGACGGGCGAGGCCAAGATTACGTCTTTACACCGTGAGCCAACTGAAACCACCATCCCACTTCATGCCACAGCGGGCGGCGTCAGGACTCAGTCACCAGTAGCGCGGGGCAGTGTGCGGCTCTCTCTTGCCAGCACCGATGTTCAACACCAGCGTCCCCCAGCGGTCAGAAACAGGCAAATGGCTCGAGGGACCTCCGTGCTCTCGCCACCACAAAGCCTCACCACGTTCGGCCCCCAACTGCGATCGCTGAGGCTGAAGCAGTCCCACTGGGTCTCTGGTGAGTTAACTGCCCAATATCGCACTGCGGGGAGGCAAAGTTTGCACTGGTCTGCCAGGTCGGAGTTGCGGGCAGCGGCTCAGTGTAGTCTGGGGTCCGAGGCAAGTGGCCTCCCCCCTAGCAAAGTGCATCAGTGGACCGATCTCTGGAGCCGCTGGTCGGATTCAGCTGGAACCAAGCTCCGTCAGTCCCCAGTGTGCTCCTGCCTGCTCCGGTGTATAATTATACTGGCTGTCGGGTCATATCACAGCGTAAATTTACTGAGATGGGCGTGCTCGGACGGAGTCGTCTCAAGAAGCGCCATTGCTCTTGGCGGTTGGCCATACCCCTGAGCCAAAAATTATTTATGATTGCTAAGATCCTTCTGACATACTAGTGTTATGTCTTCAGTGGTATAATGGCAAACAAATAGTTATTTTGAGGAAGAGAGGCCACCTTCAAGATGGCAAGCATGTGCAAGTGTTCATATATCTTGTGATAGCCACCCTTAGTACACCAAAGGTGGACCTTACTAACATATTCAGTATGTGGTGATGTTTGATCACTGAATAATTTAAGATCATGATTAGACAGACAAAGGATGTTAACCCTGTCTACCAAGCCAGGACTTTTTCCTTGAGAGATGACATTTTGGTTTTCTTGTTAAGTTTATGTGAAAATATATTGCCTGTTAAAATCAGGATGCATGGGAGCTCTTTAGTTGTGCAGAATAAACAGCATGCCATTTACACAGAGAACCAGTTTAAAAATGGATAGATGAAAGGTATTCACACCATATTGTTTGTTGCCAGCTTGGCACGCCACTTGATTTAGGGCTCAGGCTAGGACATTGAGGGTGGATACATCTCTGGCTCCTACCTATGTTCATGTTTGCAATAGTTGATGGAGAGTGTTGATTCTGGCTTTAAAGTCATATAGATCTGATATTCATAAGTGAATGCTAATTAAAAAATACAGACTTCCTGCATAGTTCAGTGTATATAGTACATTACCATCTTATTAAATGACTTCTCAGAATCTAAAGAAACCAGGACTTGATTTCCTCCAAATCCTTGTCCTGGTATCTGATGTGTATTACAGAATGTTGTGCAATGAATTCAATATAACATCTATATGTATTACCTGTCATATATTCAATTGGAGACTGCAAGTGATTGGTTGGGAGTTGAATTATTGACTCCAGAAACATATTTCTACCCAAATATCCTTGTCAAACTATCATGGACAAAAATCATGAACATTTATTTGCAAATATGGAAGTATAGATTTACTGTTCTTAACTCAATATTTACGTACCTTGAAGATATATAAGGTATGAATATGTGGAATTAACTACAGAAAATGCATCCTTACTTATATATACTTAAATTGTTGATATTTGTGCAATCTTTATTTTGCCCATGATATTCAGGGAGCATGATATTTTTCACGTCCACTTTTAGTAGCATGATTATTCTATATCTGCTACACTCAAAAAGGTGTTTTTCCAGCAATGAGGATATAAGGGTGTAGGAGAGTAGGGTCTGCAATCCTATGATCACCCAGATTTTTGCTTTTTGCTGCACTGGTTTACGACTTTCCCTGGCTGTGGGCCTGCTAATCAGACCCACAGCCTAGCTGTTCTCTCTATCCAAATTGTACTCAGGTACTGAATTGGCCCTGGGCCCTCTCCAAGTCCCTGTACTCAGGGCTGAGGTGCACCCAGAAGTCTCCCAGGGGCTGAAGCATGTATTATGCCACCCCTGGATTGACTAACTAAAACTGACACAACTGGCTGCACGACAGCTGGGGCAAGGTGGTGTACACACCCTTTGCTTTAGATATAGTATACCTATATCTAACCCTAAAAATGGACACACAGATCTCCTATCAGTCACTCCTATGGCAGGCCTTGACAATCCTGAAGGCAGAGTGCTTGGAATCGTGTGAGATGGTGCTCTGGCATGAGCTGAGCCTGTCTGCGGCTTTCGGGACCCATCCCTTAGCCGTTTCCATGATATCGCATACCATATACTCTTAAGTGCATTATAATCCTCGCGGTTATGTGCCAACTCTGGTATCGCTTTATCAAAACATGTCGAGTAAGGTGTCATACGAATTGGAATACTAACCCCTCGCCAATTCTGGCGACGGGGTTAGCATTCCACCCTTCTAGAGGGACACGACATGCCTGTAACCTATAACCCGGTTAAAAGTCAGACAGAGCCTTAGCATCCACAAAATGGATGCTGCCACCGAGACACAAGTCTGCCCTCCTGCTGCTGGGAGTCCTCCCAGAGCAGGAGATAAGGACAAAGGGTTTCCTGCCAGGGGCGGTGCCAGCACCGTCCCAGACAGGGTTTTGTGTATTGTAGGTAGGCAGGGCTTTAGAGGAAGGTGACTGCAAGTAGCACCCCGGTGCTCACTATGCATAGGCCGGCTTGAACCAGTTCCAGGGTCACTCCAGACCCTGTGCTGGGGAAAAGCCCGCCAAGGAAGTGGGTGTAACCACCCCCCTCCTAGTCCCACCCATAGGGCAGGACTTAGTCGCGTGCCAGCCCCTTTTTACAGGATAAAGGTAGAGACTGGCCCCCTTCCAAATCAGATCATCTTTGAATCCTGAAACTACTTTCTGCGAAAGGAACTCAAGACTTCTTCCTAAGATTTCTCCCTTGTGACTAAGGAGTAGTCACCCTGCACCCGCAGGCACCATCTACAGAACACTGCGGTCTGCTGCACGTCCTTCCTCCGGAATCCGACTGCCCAGCTCGACGAGACCCGGCTTCCCTGGCACCTCTGACCTCTACCCACCTCTACAGCACAGCTGAGAACCGTGGGTGCGACGAGACCTCGAGGGACCGGCCATCGCCAAGACTGCACGACTTCTGCACAGCAAGCCCGCCGAGTATTCCACTGGTGAGTGCTTTGGGGTCCGAGAAGCCCCGACTCTGAGCAGCTCCAGCTCCGAAGTGCAGCCCCCCAGCATCTCCACGATCTGCGTGGGGCCCTTCTGCTTTCCGCTGCTCACCGCGTTGTTTGGCTACTAGCCCGTTGGCTTGTGGCCTTCCTGACGACGCCCGACGACATTTCTGCTGCTGGTCTGGTTGCTCCAGACTGGCCCTTGCTCCCTTCCAGAAGAGGAGCACCCCGGACCCTCCTGGTCCACTCAAGACGCCATTTTGAGTCCACCGCGTGGGCTTGAATTAGCCAAGGCTTGTTGCCCAATCCTGGGTAACTTCGACGCCAAAGACTTCATCCTTCGTGGGACAGCTCGCACCTCCATCCTGGTCGCCGACAACGCCTCCTGGTCCGAGAGACTGCAGAGCCCAGCAGCGCCCACTCACCTGACTGCGGTGACTTCGCCGGTGCCATCCTGGTGCCCACTTAATCACTGGCTAGTGATTCAAGAACTTGGTCCCCTCTGCTTTCAGGTTTTCTTCTTCCTTGATCCAGGCTTGGATCCATCGAACTTTCCTTCACTGGTCGCCTGCCAGCAACTTCTTCCTTCCAGGCTCCTGGTCCGGCAACGAGATCCCCGACGTCTTTTCAGACCTATGCAGCTGCAGCCCCTGGGCTAGGTAACTTCGGCACTTCGGTGTCCCAGCATAGCCTCACTATCCTAGGGTCAGGATCCACTGTCGTTTTCTTCCCACCAGGTCGGGTTCGCCCGTGAACACTAACTTTGTGAATTCTAGCTTCCATAGACTTTGTCCCGCATCCCGCGTGAGAGTGCACACTCTGCACCCGAGTTCCCTAGGCCTCCTGCTAGTAATCTAAAGGTTCAGTAGTCCAGTCCTAGCGATCCCAAAGCCTCTGAGAATCGTTACTTACCTGCTAGTAATTCGCATTCCACTTTTAGCGTATATGGTTTTTCGTGCCCCTCGGGCATTTGTGTAACGTGCTAACTTAAAAGTATTTTCGTAAGAGTTTTGTTGTGTGCTTAGCACCCTGTCCTCATAAAGAGTACAGGGTTGTTGTGATTCTAATAAATACATTGTTTATTTTCATAACACTTGTGTGGTGTCCTTTCACTGGGTGTTCAAGGGGTAATGTGATGGTAAAACAGCTGGCTTAACACGCCCTCTAGAGTCTTAGCCTTAGACTGCTCGTATCCATGCTACTAGGATAGCTGGTCTATAAGGTTGACTTACAACCAATCATCAATAAGGGTTGTTTGGACTGATATATAGTGATCACTAGAATAGTGAGCACTGCAGATCAGGCCAACTTCTCACATTGGTGAGCAGCGGTTGGGATTTGAGCTTGCTGTTGTTTTACCACACATGCCCTAAGAATATCTTGTGAAAGATCACATAAGTACTAAAGGTACATATAACTTAGCTTAGAATACTCTGAGTTCTACTGAACCAGCTGTTGTAGCTCCTAGGGCCTAGCACACCCTAAACTACAACTCTAGCAAGGGATCAGTAGGCAAACATATAGTGTAGGTAAGTGCACCACTTACACCTCACTAGAAAAGCATGTCGACTCAGGGGGACTCTACTGAGACTCCCCTGGTCAGTGTTGACCCTCCACAGGTCACTTCAAGATATGCAGCTCTCAGCTTTCAGGAGATGAGACAAATCTGTGTCTCCAGGAAACTGAAGCAGGGGTCTAACCCCACCATTCCCTTTCTGATAGGTCTCTTAGAGACATATGATGCCAGAAAGCTCTCTCAGTTACATGAGAGCATGCCAGCCTTAGAGGGAACCTCTGGGGATCCAGATCTCCACAACACTGATTCAGCAGTTGAGGAGGAGGATCAGGAGGTACTCTCTGGGGATGAGGTAGACAAAGGTCTTGAGGTAGTCAGAAGGCTAACTAGGACCAACTTAGACTTACTTGGGCTAGGATCTGGGGGCCCCCCAGTACTAACCCGAAGTGGGCCTAACCTTGGAGTTAGGAGAGATAGATCTCTTTCTAGGGACTCCAATAGATCTCTGCACTCTAATGCCTCTTCTCAAGGGAGAAGGAATCCTCCACAGAGGAGATTTACTTCCCCTCAGAGAAAGGAGCATGAAGCTAGGATGAGGCAAGCTGAACTGAGGATTGAAAGGGAAGAAATTGCCCTGGCCAAAGAGAAGCTTGCCCTGGCAAGAGAGCAGCAGATGAGTGGGCTAGCTCCCACTGGTGGCAGCAATCTCCCAAGAGATAGAGAGAAGGGTTTAGATACTAAACACCTGACTAAAATAGTGCCCCCCTTTAAGCAAGGGGATGACATCCAGAAATGGATGGCTGCTCTGGAGAGGGCCTGCACTGTGCAGAACATTCCCCAGAGTCAGTGGGCAGCTATACTGTGGCTCTCCTTTGATGGTAAAGGTAGAGATAAGCTCCTCACTACAAGAGTGGAGGATGCTAACAATTACCAGGTCCTGAAGAATACACTGGTTGATGGGTTTGGTTTAACCACTGAACAGTACAGGTTGCTGTTCAGAGACACCCAGAAAACTCAGTCTCAGGACTGGTCTGATTTTGTGGATTGTGCCACTAAGGCTTTGGAGGGCTGGTTGCTGGGTAGCAAGGTTACAGATTACACAGGATTGTATAATCTAATGATGAGAGAACAAATTTTGAACAATTGTCAGAACCAGTTGCTGCACCAGCACCTTGTTGATTCAGATCTGACCTCTCCCCAAGAATTGGGAAAGAAGGCAGACAAATGGGTCAGGACAAGGATCAAGCAGAACCAGAACCAGAACCAGGGTGGTCAGAAGAAAGCAGACCAGAAGGGTAATGTAAAGAATGAGCAAAATGACCAGAAGTCTTCACCAGGTCCCCAACAAACCAAAGAGGGTGGGGGTCAGGCTTCCCAGAAGAAGAAGACTCAAGAAGGCCAGTCAAAAAGGTGGTGCCAGTACTGTAAAAGTAAATCTCACTGGTTTAGTGAGTGCACCAAAAGAGGAGGAGGACAAACTCCTGCCACTACAGCTCCTAAAGCAACTGCACCCCCTAGTACAGTCAGTAGTGGTAGTGTCACTCCCAAGGCATTAGTTGGGTTAACCTTGGGTACTGAGGGGTCTGACAACTTAGTTGGCACACTCACTCAGGCTGTCCTTGTCTGTACAGGGGATATGGATATGTCCCCTGAAATAAGTCCCAATACTTTGGGCAAATACAGGCAGACACCTTTGATTAATGGCAAAATGGCTCAGGCCTATAGGGACACTTGTGCCAGTGTCACCATGGTGACACCTAACTTTGTGGACCCTGGACAGATCATGCCAGGTACTGATTTCCTGGTGACCAATGCCAGCAATGTCACTACTAGTCATAGTGTGGCAATTGTGGCTTTCTCCTGGGGTGGAGTGAAGGGACAAAAGAAAGTTGTAGTCAGTTCAGACCTCCCAGTTGATTGTTTGTTGGGCAATGATTTGGAGTCATCACAATGGTCAGAAGTGGAGCAGAGGACTCACATGGAGATGTTAGGCTTGCCAGCACATGTGCTTGCTGTGACTAGGTCACAGGCCAGAAGATGCCCCACTGAACAGGTGCTGGATCCTGAAATTATGGACCAGACACCTCCCAAGAAGAAGAGCAGTAAGGGTAAGGCTTTGCCTTCCCCCTTGCCCCAGGTTGAGGATCAAGTCTCTGAGGAGGCTGATCTAGCAGAGCTGAGGGAAACTGAGCCTAAAGAGCTTGAACTTGATCAAGTTGAGTTTCTGGGCTCAGGGGGACCCTCCAGAGCAGACCTGGGGAAGGAACAGTTGAGCTGCCCTTCCCTTGAACCCCTCAGACAGCAGGCTGCTGCTGAGGCTGCAGGGAATGCCACAGGTGCCCACAGGGTATACTGGGAAGATGGACTCCTGTACTCTGAGTCAAGAGACCCCAAGCCTGGTGCAACCAGGAGGCTGGTCATCCCCTTGTCTCTGAGAGGGTTCCTTCTCACCTTGGCCCATGAGATTCCCCTTGCAGGTCATTTAGGTCAGACAAAGACTTGGGACAGGCTTGTCTCACACTTTCACTGGCCCCATATGAATGAGAATACCAAGGAGTTTTGTCGCTCATGTGTCACTTGCCAAGCCAGTGGTAAGTCAGGTGGCACAACAAAGGCCCCCCTCATACCACTACCTGTGGTGGGGGTTCCCTTTGAAAGAGTGGGGATTGACATTGTTGGTCCAATGGAACCCCAGACAGCATCAGGACACAAGTTTATACTGGTGGTGGTGGACCATGCCACCAGGTATCCTGAGGCTATTCCCCTTAGGACCACTACAGCCCCTGTAGTGGCAAGAGCCCTAGTTGGAGTGTTCTCCAGAGTGGGTTTCCCTAAGGAGGTCGTTTCTGACAGAGGTACAAACTTCATGTCAGGATATCTGACTGCCATGTGGAAAGAGTGTGGTGTGAACTACAAGTTCACCACACCCTATCATCCACAATGCAATGGGCTTGTTGAGAGATTCAACAGGACCCTGAAAGGGATGATTCATGGGCTACCTGAACCTCTTAGGAGGAGATGGGATGTCCTGATCCCCTGCCTCCTGTTTGCTTACAGAGAGGTCCCACAGAAGGGGGTTGGCTACAGCCCTTTTGAGCTTCTGTATGGGCATCCTGTAAGAGGACCCCTGTGTTTGGTGAAGGAAGGATGGGAGAGACCTCTCAAAAAGCCTGCAACCAACATAGTGGACTATGTACTTGGTCTCCGCTCCAGGATGGCTGAGTATATGGAGAAGGCATCTAAAAACCTTGAGGCCAGCCAGGAACTTCAAAAAGCTTGGCATGACCAAAAGGCTGTACTGACTGTGTACCAGCCAGGACAGAAGGTGTGGGTGCTGGAGCCAGTGGCCCCAGCAGCTCTGAAAGACAAATGGTCTGGGCCCCACACCATCATTGAGCAAAAGGGGGAGGTTACCTACTTGGTGGACCTTGGAACTCCCAGGAGCCCTCTCAGAGTGCTCCATGTTAACAGGCTCAAAGCATATGTTGACAGGAAGGACATGAGCTTGCTCATGGCCACAGATGAGGGACAGGAGGAAGAGAGTGACCCTCTCCCAGACCTGCTCACTCAGAATCCTGATGATGGGTCAGTTGATGGTGTTGTCTTTTGTGGCAGCCTCACTGAACATCAGCAACAGGATTGCAGGCAAGTTCTGCAATCCTTTCGACATATGTTCTCTCTGACACCCAGCCAAACTGATTGGTGTACCCATGATGTTGACACTGGAGACAGTCTGCCTGTCAAGAGTAAAATCTACAGACAGCCTGATCATGTTAGAGACTGCATAAAAACTGAAGTGCAGAAAATGTTGGAACTGGGAGTCATTGAGCCCTCAGATAGCCCTTGGGCTAGCCCAGTAGTTCTAGTGCCAAAGCCTCACACCCAGGGTGGTAAGAGAGAGATGAGGTTTTGCGTAGACTACAGAGGCCTCAATGCAGTCACTAAGACTGATGCCCACCCAATCCCAAGAGCAGATGAGCTTATAGATAGATTGGCTTCTGCCAACTTCTTAAGCACATTTGATTTGACAGCTGGGTATTGGCAAATCAGGTTAGCTGAGGAAGCCAAACCTAAGACAGCATTTTCTACCCCTGGAGGGCATTATCAATTTGTGGTAATGCCCTTTGGACTGAAAAATGCACCTGCCACCTTCCAAAGGTTGGTGAATCAAGTCCTCACTGGGCTGGATGACTTCTGTGCAGCATATCTGGACGATATTGCTGTCTTTAGCTCCACCTGGGAGGATCACCTGGTCCACCTGAGGAAAGTGTTAGAGGCCCTGCAAAAGGCAGGCCTCACTATCAAGGCCACAAAGTGCCAGATAGGGCAGACACAGGTTGTATACCTGGGCCACCTTGTAGGTGGAGGCCAGGTTCAGCCACTGGAGAGTAAGATACAGGCCATCAAGGACTGGACTCCTCCAATCACCCAGACTCAGGTTCGAGCTTTCTTGGGCCTGACTGGGTACTATAGGAAGTTTGTCAGAAATTATGGGTCCATAGTGACCCCCCTTAATGACCTGACAAGCAAGAAGATGCCAAAGAAAGTTCAGTGGACAGCCAGCTGTCAGAAAGCATTCAATGACCTAAAGCAGGCCATGTGCACAGCACCTATCCTCAAGAGTCCAGATTACTCCAAGCCATTCATTGTCCAAACAGATGCTTCTGAGTTGGGTGTGGGAGCTGTTCTGTCTCAACTGAATTTTGATGGTAATGATCAGCCTATTGCTTTCATTAGTAGAAGGTTGACACCCAGAGAGAAAAATTGGTCAGCTATTGAGAGGGAGGCCTTTGCTGTGGTCTGGGCCCTGAAGAAGCTGAGGGCCTACTTGTTTGGCACTCACTTCACCATTCAGACAGACCATAAGCCCCTCTTGTGGCTAAATCAGATGAAGGGTGAAAACCCCAAACTGCTTAGGTGGTCCATTTCCCTACAGGGGATGGATTTTACAGTGGAGCATAGACCTGGGACTGATCACAGCAATGCTGATGGGCTCTCCAGGTATTTCCACTTAGAGCAAGAAGACTCACCTGGTCAAGGTTAGTTTATTGTCCCAAAGTTTGGGGGGGGGTCATGTAGGAGAGTAGGGTCTGCAATCCTATGATCACCCAGATTTTTGCTTTTTGCTGCACTGGTTTACGACTTTCCCTGGCTGTGGGCCTGCTAATCAGACCCACAGCCTAGCTGTTCTCTCTATCCAAATTGTACTCAGGTACTGAATTGGCCCTGGGCCCTCTCCAAGTCCCTGTACTCAGGGCTGAGGTGCACCCAGAAGTCTCCCAGGGGCTGAAGCATGTATTATGCCACCCCTGGATTGACTAACTAAAACTGACACAACTGGCTGCACGACAGCTGGGGCAAGGTGGTGTACACACCCTTTGCTTTAGATATAGTATACCTATATCTAACCCTAAAAATGGACACACAGATCTCCTATCAGTCACTCCTATGGCAGGCCTTGACAATCCTGAAGGCAGAGTGCTTGGAATCGTGTGAGATGGTGCTCTGGCATGAGCTGAGCCTGTCTGCGGCTTTCGGGACCCATCCCTTAGCCGTTTCCATGATATCGCATACCATATACTCTTAAGTGCATTATAATCCTCGCGGTTATGTGCCAACTCTGGTATCGCTTTATCAAAACATGTCGAGTAAGGTGTCATACGAATTGGAATACTAACCCCTCGCCAATTCTGGCGACGGGGTTAGCATTCCACCCTTCTAGAGGGACACGACATGCCTGTAACCTATAACCCGGTTAAAAGTCAGACAGAGCCTTAGCATCCACAAAATGGATGCTGCCACCGAGACACAAGTCTGCCCTCCTGCTGCTGGGAGTCCTCCCAGAGCAGGAGATAAGGACAAAGGGTTTCCTGCCAGGGGCGGTGCCAGCACCGTCCCAGACAGGGTTTTGTGTATTGTAGGTAGGCAGGGCTTTAGAGGAAGGTGACTGCAAGTAGCACCCCGGTGCTCACTATGCATAGGCCGGCTTGAACCAGTTCCAGGGTCACTCCAGACCCTGTGCTGGGGAAAAGCCCGCCAAGGAAGTGGGTGTAACCACCCCCCTCCTAGTCCCACCCATAGGGCAGGACTTAGTCGCGTGCCAGCCCCTTTTTACAGGATAAAGGTAGAGACTGGCCCCCTTCCAAATCAGATCATCTTTGAATCCTGAAACTACTTTCTGCGAAAGGAACTCAAGACTTCTTCCTAAGATTTCTCCCTTGTGACTAAGGAGTAGTCACCCTGCACCCGCAGGCACCATCTACAGAACACTGCGGTCTGCTGCACGTCCTTCCTCCGGAATCCGACTGCCCAGCTCGACGAGACCCGGCTTCCCTGGCACCTCTGACCTCTACCCACCTCTACAGCACAGCTGAGAACCGTGGGTGCGACGAGACCTCGAGGGACCGGCCATCGCCAAGACTGCACGACTTCTGCACAGCAAGCCCGCCGAGTATTCCACTGGTGAGTGCTTTGGGGTCCGAGAAGCCCCGACTCTGAGCAGCTCCAGCTCCGAAGTGCAGCCCCCCAGCATCTCCACGATCTGCGTGGGGCCCTTCTGCTTTCCGCTGCTCACCGCGTTGTTTGGCTACTAGCCCGTTGGCTTGTGGCCTTCCTGACGACGCCCGACGACATTTCTGCTGCTGGTCTGGTTGCTCCAGACTGGCCCTTGCTCCCTTCCAGAAGAGGAGCACCCCGGACCCTCCTGGTCCACTCAAGACGCCATTTTGAGTCCACCGCGTGGGCTTGAATTAGCCAAGGCTTGTTGCCCAATCCTGGGTAACTTCGACGCCAAAGACTTCATCCTTCGTGGGACAGCTCGCACCTCCATCCTGGTCGCCGACAACGCCTCCTGGTCCGAGAGACTGCAGAGCCCAGCAGCGCCCACTCACCTGACTGCGGTGACTTCGCCGGTGCCATCCTGGTGCCCACTTAATCACTGGCTAGTGATTCAAGAACTTGGTCCCCTCTGCTTTCAGGTTTTCTTCTTCCTTGATCCAGGCTTGGATCCATCGAACTTTCCTTCACTGGTCGCCTGCCAGCAACTTCTTCCTTCCAGGCTCCTGGTCCGGCAACGAGATCCCCGACGTCTTTTCAGACCTATGCAGCTGCAGCCCCTGGGCTAGGTAACTTCGGCACTTCGGTGTCCCAGCATAGCCTCACTATCCTAGGGTCAGGATCCACTGTCGTTTTCTTCCCACCAGGTCGGGTTCGCCCGTGAACACTAACTTTGTGAATTCTAGCTTCCATAGACTTTGTCCCGCATCCCACGTGAGAGTGCACACTCTGCACCCGAGTTCCCTAGGCCTCCTGCTAGTAATCTAAAGGTTCAGTAGTCCAGTCCTAGCGATCCCAAAGCCTCTGAGAATCGTTACTTACCTGCTAGTAATTCGCATTCCACTTTTAGCGTATATGGTTTTTCGTGCCCCTCGGGCATTTGTGTAACGTGCTAACTTAAAAGTATTTTCGTAAGAGTTTTGTTGTGTGCTTAGCACCCTGTCCTCATAAAGAGTACAGGGTTGTTGTGATTCTAATAAATACATTGTTTATTTTCATAACACTTGTGTGGTGTCCTTTCACTGGGTGTTCAAGGGGTAATGTGATGGTAAAACAGCTGGCTTAACACGCCCTCTAGAGTCTTAGCCTTAGACTGCTCGTATCCATGCTACTAGGATAGCTGGTCTATAAGGTTGACTTACAACCAATCATCAATAAGGGTTGTTTGGACTGATATATAGTGATCACTAGAATAGTGAGCACTGCAGATCAGGCCAACTTCTCACAAAGGGTAATAGCAGGATAGCATATTGTGACTCAGATATATCCTTGTGCTAAACAGCAACAACCTTCCGGGTAGGAAGGAGCACAGTGTCACAATCAAAGTTAAACTTTCAAGTGTCCAATAGTAAAGGAGCGAACCATAGGCCCAAGTATTTGATTTTAAGCGGTTGCCAAGAGAAACCGGAGTGATCAAAAAGGTGTTTTTGACATAAAATATTTAAAGGCAATGTTTCACCTGTATCAACATTAAGTCAATAGCCAGAGATTTTAGAGAAGGAGGACACTTGTTGAAGGAAAGGAGGAAGGGAGTAATGAAGATCAGAACAAAATAAAAGACTGTCATTGTCATAAACTGACAATTTAACCTGATAAGGGCCAAAATGAAAACCAGTGATGCGATCATCCTGTCTAATCTTAGTTAAAAAGGGTTCTAAATCTATGACAAATAATAGAGGAGGTAAGGGGCAACCCTGTCTTACCCCCTTGTGCAATGAAAAATAATCAGAAGTCATGCCATTAACAAATATAGATGCTCGGGTACCTGAGTATAATAGAGAAATAAAAGCCAGGAATTTAGGAGGAAAACCAGCCCATTGCAAAGCATGAAACATAAAATCCCAACCAATTCTATCAAATGCTTTCTCAGCATCTCAGGAAATTGCGGCCAGAGGATGGTCTAGGGAGGAGGCTTTACTTAAAACATTAAAAAATACTCACAAATTGTCAGAAGCAAGTCGTACCTTAACAAAACCTGATTGTTCTGGGCCAATAAGGTCGCGAAATATGGGATCCATTCAAAGGGCTAAAATCTTGGCGAAGATCTTGTAATCTGTATTGACCAAAGAAATAGGTTGATAATTCTTACAAAGAGAAAGGTCTTTGTCCTCCATAATTAATCAAATAAAAGATTCCTGAAATGTACCGCGTGAAGAGCAGGGCCAAGAAAAGATTGAAATAAAAGTAAAAGGTTTGAAAAAAGAGGTTTTGCAAAATGATTATAAAATTCAATGGTAAAACCATCTGGACCAGGAGCTTTTCCACATCGCAGGATGGAAACAGCATGAGTGATTTCTGCTAGCGAAATATCAGTTTCCAAGGGTTCGAAATCAAAATCACTGGAAGGAGGGGAAGGGATGGATTGAAAGTAAGAAACAAGATCAGGTGGGTCAGGGAGAGTTTCAGGAGTGTAAAGAGTCTTATAGAAGGAAACAAATTCAAGCAAAATATCTTTATCTTTGAAAAGAGAAGTACGGGCGGGGCTTTGTAGTGATTCTATCTTTGTACGTTCCTTTCTCACTTTTAAATAATTAGCCAGTAATTTTTCCATTTTGTTTTGACCCCCATAATAACGGGAACTATTTTTCAATGAACAATTAGAGGCCGCATCAGTGGATAATCTGTTGAAAGTGAATTTAGCGTCAATGAGAGCCTTCAAGGAGGCATTGGTGTAGGCAAAAGAGTTGAACTTTTGACAAAAAACAGGATCAAGGAGTAAGGAATTATTAAATTGCGATCTTCCTGGGTGTGGAGAAAAAGGAATAAGATCAATATCTACAAGTACAGGGGCATGTTCTGAAATTAGAATAGAACCAAATTCCGAATGAATGGAGTGTTGGGCCAGGGATTTACTTAGAAAAATATAATCAATACAGGATTGAGAGTAATGGGAGGCTGAAAAAAAAACTATGGGGCATATTATCAAGCAGGGCGATAGGCAATTATTACCGCTTTAGCGGCCGTTTTCGGCCCCTAAGCGGCGATAATTCTATCGCCCTATTATCAAGCTGTCGCTAACTGATGTTAGCGACAGCTTTTAGGCGATAGCGAGCGGTTTGGGGCTCGCTTTGCATGTCAGCGATGTTTATCGCTAATGACATGCAAAGTGGGTGTACCCAACCAGGTAGCTACTGAAAGCAGTCGCTAACGTCGCTATCGCCTGTTAGCAAGGCAGGCGAAGCAATGGAAATATTCGCGCTAAGTGCGAATATCTCCAAATACTAACACCTGCCCAGACCAGTTCTTAGCCATGTTATCCAATGGGAGGTGGATAACATGGCTAAGAGCATTTTGTCGCTAATGCGTGAATATCACTGTATTCTCAGCGATATTCACACATTTCGCCACTATCGCTGGATATTTTAGCAGAATGCAGAAAAACGTTGCTAATAGCATGTTTTCACCGCTAACATATCCAGCCATAGGCAGCGATAAAAAAAATGAGCAAAGCGCATTTTGCGATAAATATCGCTATTCCTTGGTAATATGCCCCTATATTCTCTAAGGTCAGGGTGACATAATCTCCAAATGTCTACCAAAGCTTTGCGGCCGACAGTGGAAGCGAACTGTGAATGCATTTTGGAAGGGATACACTTAACTTTAGAATGTCTTTCCAAAATGGAATCGAAAACTTGATTGCAATCACCACCAAGAATAAATTACTCATCATCATAAGAAAGTAACTTTTTGAAGACATTAAACCAAAAAAACCTTATCAACTCCCATGGGGGCATAAACATTCAAAATAACTAATGAAATCTTATAAACAAGAAGTTTAACAATAACCCACTGACCTTCAACATCATGCTCTTGGTGAACAATGGAAACATGTAATTTCTTTTGACATAAAATCAAAAGTCTGTGGGCCACATTTATGAAAGCCTTGCGCCACCGATGCGCCACTTTTTCCCATGTTAAAAGTGACGCACTGGCGGCGCAAGGCCTTCATAAATAAGGCCCCGTATTTCTTACCCATTGCATGAGAGTTAAACACATGCCCCACCCAGCATCTCTTCCGTTTGGAAGCTTCATCTGCAGGAATATGAGATTCCTGGGGTAAGGCAATATCAGTTTTTAGCTTGGCTAGATGAGATAGAACCCATTGCCTTTTGGTAGGATTGTTTAACCCTATAACGTTCCAGGTAGGGACCCGAAATGTGACTTAGTGAAAAAAGAGTATGAACAGATATCATGCTTACAAGAAACAGGAATTAAAATTGGTTGAAGCAAATAGAGGAGAAGAAGGTAAAGGGGATAGACAAATCATGTTAGAGAGGAGAGCAAGGGAAAGAGAGAGAGAGAGGGACAATAAAGAGAGAAAAGGAAGAGTAATAAAGGAACTAAAGAAGAAAGGACAAAAGGAGGAACATTAAGATAAAAACAAAGAGACAGTACTTGTCATACAAAAGATGTCAGAAAAACATACCTACACATACAAAACAAAATGTGGAATGACTACACCAGAAGACGACGACTGCAGCAACCGAACGCCACCAAAACCCGATCAGGGACAATCAAGACTGCAACCTAACAGGACGGTCAGCAAGGAATGAATTGTAGAAAAAAGACCCCTGTATGTAAAACAAAGAAGAATGATAAGTGAAGGAATAGTAATAACTGTGAGTAGAGAAAAATGAGGAACATAGGGAGAACAAAACACATATAAAATCGAAACAACAGAGTTTTTTGAATGGTGCCTGAAGGGTGATCAGATTTCTGAGAGGATAGGTCATCAATGTCGTTGAAATTAGAATTAGAATCAGAGTCTGAACACACAGCAGATTTGGTGGAAGCAGCAAGCTTAAGATTTCTGATTTTCCCCATAAAAATGCGATGAAGTTCAGTAACAATAAAAACAAATCAAGGAAATGTGGATTAGTTTCTCAATAAAAGTGTCAATTGAAGCATAATATGGCAGCTGCTGACTGAGTGTAATTAACACATTTTAGCGAGAAAAAAATAAATAGTATCTGAGTGACAAAAAATGATGAGGATTATTTACTGTAGACAAAAAAAGGAGGTGAGGATAAAGGTTCAATAAGAGAGCACGGCACAGTTCCTCAAAAGGTCATGTGGAAAAAAACATAAAATGGTGGCACCTCACTGAGGACGAAAAGCGTGTTCAGCACATGGCAGTAGAATTAACAAGTTGAGTTGCTGCATCAAGCAAACAAAGCCATCCGTTATAGGCAGAAAATGAGGCATCAATATAGCCCTAGAAGAGCAAAAACTGAAAGGAACAGGAAAGGAACAGGAACATCTTGAGGCACGTTGGGCGCAATAAATAAAGCAGACAAAATGGAGGCCATTATGAAACACGAGCCGAATTGGGCCATCAGAGATCGCTAAAAAGCAATAAAGCTGGCGAAGAGCGGGATGAAAATGCTCACAGCATTGAGTAATGAAGATATCCGACGTCCGATAGATGCAACAAAGGGCAGTTCCGTCCCGAAAAAGCTTACATCTGGAGACACTGTCCGGAGCTTCGGGTCATCTTGTTGGCGCATTATCCACGCCCCCCATTACTCCTCATTATTATTATCTGGCACGCTAGTAAGACTTGGCACACCTTTACCTTGTGAGAGTCGAACCACCTACAAGGAGCAGCCCGACAAAATATGTCAGTGTTAACAAAATGCTGATCTTCAAGCTGACATCCCCATAATCTGAGACTAGAAGATAATAGAAAGAGGGAAATTAAATGTTATAGCCAACCGGAAATGTTGTAAAAATATGTCTAATGCATGCATGTATGTATGTACTATTTGTGTACTGCGTACCTAGCTGAAGAACAGTAGAGCACTGTACAAAGTGAAAGGCAAAAATAAAGTTAACAAGAAATTGGCGAGCTAACTGGGTCCTGAGAACCGTTACTTGATTGTGGTGCAGTGTTCTTCGAAGATGGGAGTTTTCAGGTGTTGGCTAAACTAGAGCAGGTTTGGGGCATCCTGATGGATATGGGATTGTTAAAGTTCCTAAGAAATAAGAAGTCATCTGGGGATTACATCTACATGTCACCCTGGTCACGCTCTTGTGCCAATACAATGAGTTAACATAAACACTTGTCAGAAATTTGATAAATATTATTTAGCAAAGTTAGACTGCAGCCTTACTAACTTTTTGTAGTTGAGTATTCAAGACCAGAAGGGTTCTGTTATTATGCCAACATCACAAGTTTTTCCCTCTTTGTTCTTCTTCAGCCATCATCTTGCAGACTCTTTTGTAATGCATCAAAGTATTGTATTGGCCAGTTGATTCTGCAATCTTGCATCATTATGTCATTTACAGTGCCTTTCACACCCTGTGACTTCGAGCCATGCCTATCTGTGCAATCACTGCAGTGTTTGTTAAATGAAAAATGTCCATTATTTTCCACATGTATAATTAATTGAAACATTTTTTAGAGGGTTTCTCTGACTTACAACCTGGAGTTGACAGAAGAGTGGTACATAGAGATTAGAATTTAGCTTTAAGTGTGAGAAGTATAAAACGTTTGGTGATGCATGTTAGCAGATGTGTCACAGCCATGGTGATGTCACTAGGGCATGACCGGTGAGAAAGCGCAAATCGAGAAAAAATAGAAGTGCACCATATTTACAAGCACGTTGCATCAGTTTAGTAAAGATTACATAAGAGTGTCGAATTTATAGAGAGAAAATACATAAGAGTGTTTATTAAAATAGAATGCATATATCAGTGTGAAAAGCTAATGTAGAAGTGTGTAGAGATGTTAGAATGATGTTGAAATCCCATGTTATGTGGCTGTTGTAGAGGAGAATGTAATACTGCTAAACGTAGAAATGTGTAGGCCACATGGCAGTTCACAGAGAATGAAAGGTGCTGTTACACTCTCACATGATATGGATTTTTTATGTTGTTGTAATTCAAAGTATTATTGATCATAGAACTGAAATATATGTTTTATAGAAGTGTTTCATATAACCATTGTGTGTAATAAGTTAGAATACTGTTTAGACTAAGAAATTAAAGGTTTACAGAGTGCACAGGCCCGTTTCATGTAATTCTAATAGGCCTGAATAGATAAGGTCATTTCTTTTGATCTGCATGTGTTAGTTAGAGGAAGGTCATGTTAAGCATAAATTGCGGAGCCTGCTCGAAGGTTTACGACTTAGAAGATACGGTGGAGGCCGGAATGTGGGGCCCACTGTACAAGTGTCTGTTTGCAGGTGCGAGGAGGTTCCAATCAAGAGAGTGATGAATAGAGTTTTGTTCAGGGAGCCAGGCACAGGCCTGGAGGAGGCTTCAGGAATTTCCTGGGGGGTACCGTCCTGCCGGAGAAGAGCCTGAGAAGCAAGGTCAACGCTAACGATGGGCCCAGAGGAGTATCAGCATGGAAAATGCCAGAACCGACACCACGTGAGGGGCGTCTCTAAAGGGCGTTTCTATTGTAAATGTGATTTTGTATTAGGGACAGCACCCCTGGGTGGAGTTAGGGCAGATGGTCTGAGGAACCTAAGAGAGCGGATGGGTAGGCAGATAGGATAACTGCGAGACACCGATTCACAACGAAGACTAAGGGAAGTGAGTGATCTTCTTTGGAAGTCACCACGGCTGACACCTTTTTAGGTTAAGATTTTACTAGGTAGGGATGTCACTTAGTCTAGTGTAGGGACAGTCTAATCTGGATTTTCTTCCTTTCTGTAAATGACTCACACGTTACAGCTTGTGTCTATTCTTGCAACTCTGATGATTTTTGAATTGGTTTTGGTGATATTATTCTGCCGACTAAGAGCATTTAGAAAATGTATGTTTGTATTGATACCAGTATATCTTTTGAACCTTATTTTGAGATGTTTGTATCTCCAGTTAACTTTGGCTTTATAATAAACTTTTAAAACTTATTCGTAGTAAGTGGTTCTTTAGAGTGGTGTAAGTCCTTAACTGATTGACCTAGTAGTGGATTGCCTTTTACTCTATGACAGGTATCAACGGTTCAGTCGACCTGAGTTGGGATCTAGATCTATAGCAATAGATCAGAAATCCCGCCGTAACAGTTGGTAGCAGAGAAGGATGGTTACCTTCTAGAGGAAGGTGATCTAGACTAGGTTAAGATTACCCCAAGGTCCCTAGAGATCGAGAGATGAGCAGCGGAAGAATCGCCTGCCGAAGAAGGTGCTGACGGTGCGAGAGAAAAGCAGCAGGGTCGGACGAGAGTGAGTATAACAAGGGTCATGCGTTGACAGATTGTGGTGTTTTGTGTTGTATCTGTATTGTAATGTCATGCGGAGTTGAATGACTGTAGTGTGATTGAGAGAGGGTTGTGAGCGCGCGCAACCTGGGTGAAAATCTTAAGTTCGGAGAAGAGCTTAAGTGGTTCGGGTGTATCGAACATCCAGAGTAGTTGTCGACCAGAGTAAAGGGGGTCATGAGGTACCATTGATGGCCCGCAGGACCGAGATAGGGGGAACGCAAGAGTGAGTGTGTGGGTAACGGACGCAGGTCGAAAGTTACCGTGAGTAAGAAACCTATCAGTTAAGGCGATTGTCTGGACGTACACGGAAAGACATTTCGTCAGTTAAGGTGACAATTACAGTTAGACTGTGGGCGTACAGTCAAGGGAAGTGATCGCTTGGTCGGAAGTAATCATTTTTCAGAGTATGAATGGGACGCATGCATGACCGGGAGACGAGCTGAGAAAGGAGGGGAACTGCTGCGAAGGGGAGACGAGTGACGTCAGCGAGAGCCGCGCTGTGATAGGCCGGTTGGTGTGAAGCCGCGCTGTGATAGGTCGGTTGGTGTGAAGCCGCGCTGTGATAGGCCGGTTGGTGTGAAGCCGCGCTGTGATAGGCCGGTTGGTGTGAAGCCATGCTGTGATAGGCCGGTTGGTGTGAAGCCGCGCTGTGATAGGCCGGTTAGCGAGAACTGCGCTGGAATTGGTGGATTGTCATCAGGAAGTAAACGAACGCGGAGAAAATAGAAATTTTGTAGATTTTGAACATGAAGTGTTTTAAATGTTTGAGAGCGATCTTTAAGAGAAAAAGAAGAGAATCTTATTACGGGGAAGAGGCACCGCCAGAGGGTACACCAGCTCACTATATGGCAACGAATGTTGGGTTGCATACTATACTGTGGCTTGATACTTGGAGTAAGATTACAGAAGGGAATGAGGAACTGACTTTTCCGAAATACGGAACGTTTAGACTAGAAGTGTTGCATCAGCTGAAAGCAGTTATGTCCTCATTGAGACCTTTGCCTAGACCAACACAGTTTGAGGCCCTTAATGCGTGGATTAGGGCGGCGCACGACAGGAATCAGAACAGACGCCAAGAAAGGGTAAGGCGATCAGTAAGGGCAGTGCAAGATGCCAAATGGGATGCGGAAGCCAAAAAATGGAGGGTACAGACGATTGAAGTGGATAAGTTGTACCCAGTGAGAGAGGTTACAGGAGAAAAGAGACCCATAGAAGAGGATGACGAGAGCGAGTCGGAGGATGGCCTAATAAATAGGTTGTTGATAGATAGACCGCCTCCGGACAATAGGGAGATAGAAGGTACTGAGCTCCCAAGGGAAGATAGGGGTGACATAGAAGGGAATAGGCCACTCCCTATAACGAATTGGGTACCTACCAAAGGTGAGGAGACACCTCAACATAGTCCTGTACAGAGAGTAGTCGGAAGGGTTCTGGTGCAGAAGATGCCAGCAACAGAGAGGGTTGAGTCTTATGGATTGCCAGATGCTCTTCAAGTACCCGTTACCATAGGTCCTATAGTGTCGGTTTATCACCCAGAGAAAGGGAGAGAGGAAGAACAGGTACGGCTAGACAGAGAAAGAGTTGAGATGGAAAGAAGGAATAACACGACAAATGCCTGGAGGCAATTGCCAGGACCGATAACGTGGAGCACCCCATTGGATTCAGCAGTGGATCCCGTAACAGAACAGGGGGGTCAGAGAGGACCGATGGACCTAAGGGGACCATGGCCGAAATCCTATAAAGAGTTGAGGGCTGACTTGAAGGAATGGGATAGGTCCACAGAAGCACCGAGCAACAGGTCAAGAGCAGAAGCTGAATGGGGAAGTTGAGGCAACGGGACATTATCTCACTGCGGGGCTAGCGAAAGCAGTCAGGAGTGGGACGGTAAAAGTCAGGAGAGCAGAGGAGTAACACGTCATATTGATGGTGGAAATGGGCAGGAGCGAAAAGGTAGAAGTACGGAGTGTGGAGAGACGTCTCGTCTCATTCAGAGTGAGGGAGACCAAAGGACACAAGAGTACAGGGATAGGTTTAAGTGCACTCTCCACGCACCTGATGATAACGTACAGCACTGGAATCGTGGGAACATGGGGAACCGCGAAGGATCTTGCCATGCGTCGAGTGATCAGAGATCACAGGCAAATTGCGAAGGCATGGGGAATAATGGAATGTCTTACCATGCACCTAGAGAAACCAGGCAGAATGGGAAATGTGGGACTATGGGAAATAGAGAAGTGTTTCATTATACACCCAGAGAGGATGGAACTGCATGGGACCTGGAGAGATGGGAGCATGGGAGGACTCCCCATAACACGCCTGAGCCCAGACGTAGAACTCAGAGCTGTGATGGGAGAGATGTAAATGGACTCTCTAGAGATAGCATACTGAAAGCTGTGATAAAAGCCAAAAGACTCGATGTGACCAGCTTAAAATCTGACCTGGACGAGATAATAGATGGTGCGTTGCCTTTAGAAAGGATTGACATGTACGAACAAGATGAGCTGCTGTTTATAGCAAAGGATATTACTCAAAAGGCAAGAGCAACTCATGAGAAACTGTCTGAACTGGCAGACAAGTATATGGTAGATTTGTCCAGAACAAAGGCATTGCAGGGTAACCATAGGTTGCATCATTCAGATCAGGACTTAGAAGAGAGGAGGACAACTGGATTAAAAAACACACATAAGGGAACTGATCACAGAAATAAGAGCATGGAGAGATCTGGACAAATGGGAAGAGAGGTGGTCCAAAAAGGGAACTGTTAGGCGGAGCGCGAATGTCATGTCTCCGGAGGGAAGGCTACTGCAGATGGAGGCATTCCCTTTGCGAGAAATAGCGAATGGGAGTTATATACACGTGCCCTGGACTAGGGGAGATTTGGCTGCATTTACCAACTCATTTCCGAAGTTAAGGGAACGTCCCGTAGAGTGGTACAAGCAGGTAGAGAGGTTTGTCAAGATTTCAAAGGTATTGTGGATTGATTTGAACACCTTATTCGACATTGTGGTCCCAAGAGACTTGTGGATAGCATGCAAGGTTAGTGTCGAATGGCCAACTGCAGAACCAGAAAGGGATGCTCGTACTAATGGACCATCAGAAAGAGTAATGTTAAAATATGAAAAGGTGATGACATGGCTGAAGGAGAAGGTGCCACCACAAGATATAGATTGGGTAAAAATAGACCGAACAAGACAGGAACCCAAGGAGACAGTTCATGAGTTTTATGAGCGATTGCTGAAAACGTTCAAACAATACAGTGGATTAGATGTAATGGATCCCAAAGAGATAGGACAGTTTGTATCGAAGTTCGTTTTGGGGTTGAGACCTGATATTTGTTTGATGATTCAGCAACATTTAATTTGTTGGCAAAACAAACCATTGGATGAAATTTTGAGATACGCAAGGTATTGCAGTGATGAAATAGATTCCAAAGCAAAGAAACTAAAGGAGAAACTGATGATGGTGCAGATGCAGTCGGCTGGAAAGGGTGGACAGCAGCAACAGGGAACAGGGACGATGGGATGGAAATCAAATAGTCAGAATAAGGACAACGAGGAAAACCCGAGACCTAGAATAGACGTTGCTACATTGAAAAAAACGACAAAGTGTCACCAGTGTCACCAGGTGGGACATTGGAAACGCGAGTGTCCCTATAACCCTGAAAACGGAGAACTAGAAGTAGAGGAGGAGGAAGTTCAAGAAGTTCCAGTTCAAGGGGTGACAGTGCCCAAGAGTAAGGTGGCCAAAGGGGGGACTTCGGCTCCACGAGCTCAGTTCCCGCAGCCACCAAAGATTACGACAGGGGGAAAGATCTATAGACAAATGCCTCTTTTTATAGACGAAGAAGAGTGTTACTACGTTGATCCATTGACGGGACGACGTGTAAGTAGAGAGGAGGACTGTACCCTCGGGGCAGTTCTAGAGGTGAATCAAAGAGGACCGTTTGTTGAGGCTGAAGTGGCAGGGTGTCCTACAACATTCTTAGTAGATACCGGAGCTACTCGATCAACTTTGAGATCGGCAGTGGTTCCAGATCTACCAATGTCGGGGGAAACAATTCAAGTGGTAGGAGTCGCAAATAGGAGAATGACTAACCCTTTGACGGAACCAGTGCTAGTGAGAATAGGAAACTACACCGATGAACATCAGTTTGTAGTATGTGATTCTAGTCCTGTGTGTCTGTTAGGAAGAGACTTATTGTGCAAACTGAACTGCACAATATACTGCACACCTCAGGGAGTGGAGGTACAGACTACAGACGATGATGCTACCTTTAAAGTTGCAAATTCGAGAGTATGCGTAGAACTGTATCCTACCCTGACTGTGGAGGAGCTTCCTTGGGACTTACGAGATACAGTGTCATCAGAGGTATGGGATTATACTGGAGAAGAGATAGGATTGATCAAAGGAGTAGAACCAGTGAAGATCATGGTAAAACCAAATGTTGAATATCCAAGAACGCCTCAATACAAATTGACCCCGGAGACGATTGCAGGAATAAAACCCGTAATCGACTCTATGATTCAACAGGGAATACTGAAGGAAATCTTGGGTAGTCCATGCAACTCCCCGATTATGGGTTTGCAGAAACCTAGTGGGAAATTTAGAATAGTACAAGATCTTCGAAGGATTAATAACATAGTTGTTTCATGTTGTCCAGTGGTACCGAATCCATCAGTGATATTGTTTCAGATACCATTCCAAGCTGAGTTGTTCACAGTGATAGATCTTTGTCAGGCTTTCTTCTCAATTCCATTAGATGAGGAGAGCCAGTTTCTTTTCGCTTTTAAGCTGGAAAATCGTGTCCTAACATGGTGTCGTGTCCCACAGGGGTATACAGAAAGCCCATCAATTTTCAACCAGCTATTGAAGAAAAATCTTGAAAGTCTAGTACTGCCACAGAACTCGGTTCTGGTCCAGTACATAGACGACCTACTTGTTGCATCAGGAACGGAAGAAGCTTGTAAGATAGATACCATCGCCTTGCTGAACCATTTAGCTGAAAATGGGCATAAGGTATCTCCGACCAAATTGCAGTACTGTCTGACAGAAGTACAGTACTTGGGTCACCGGATAGAAAAAGGAAAGCGCAAGGTGTCACCAGATAGGATAGAGGCGATAATGAAGATGAACTCGCCTACGACACAGAGAGAAGTCAGGATGTTCCTAGGAATGGTCGGTTATTGCCGACAGTGGATAGCTAACTTTTCCCTGAAGGCAAAACCCTTACAAAAACTGACGCACAAGGAGGTGAGTGATCCGGTACCATGGGACAAGGATTGTTTGATGTCGTTCCTACAGCTGAGAGAGGACTTGTGCCGTGCTCCAGCTTTGGGGATGCCTGATTACGAAAAACCATTTTCACTTTACTGCTGCGAAAGAGAGGGTTGTGCTTTGTCAGTTTTAGTACAAACTCATGGAAATGCCCGTAGACCAGTTGCATACTTTTCGGCTACTTTAGATCCGGTAGCCGCAGCGTTGCCCGGATGTCTCAAATCCGTTGCTGCAACAGGTGTCAGCATTGAAAGGTGTGAAAATATAGTAATGGGACACCAATTAGTGGTGTATGTACCTCGTTCTGTAGAACTGTTAATGACCAGGACCAAGACACAGCACTTAACCAATAATAGGCTCACGCGCTACGAGCAAGTTATTCTTGCTGCGGAGAACGTGACCCTTAAGAGGTGCTCTGTTTTGAATCCTGCTACATTGATGCCACTTCCTAATGATATAGAAGGCGAAGAATGTGAAGATCACGATTGCCTTGATGTGACTGAACTATGCACCAAGCCAAGACCAGATATTGTGGATGAGCCGTTGACTGACCCTGATGAAATTTTCTTTGTTGATGGCTCATGTTTAAGAGACGATACTGGTCGGTTGAGAGCAGCTTATGCTGTTTGCACCATTACTGGAGTTGTGGAAGCCGCTTGCCTGGAAGGAGTACACTCCGCTCAGGTAGCCGAAATCATTGCATTGACACGTGCCTGTTTAGCAGGTAGCAAAATTAGAGTCACCATTTATACCGATAGCCAATATGGTTTCGGTGTAGTTCATGATTTTGGCCAATTGTGGTCTCAGAGAGGTTAAATGACCTCCTCTGGTTCGCCTATTCGAAATGGGGAATTTGTGCGACTGTTGTTAGAAGCATTACAAGGTCCAGCAGCAATTGCGATCGTTAAATGTGTAGCCCACACCAAAAATACAGATTTTGTGTCGCAAGGTAATCGATATGCAGACGAAGTTGCTCGATATTGTGCGGAGCAAGGATATTCTTTCACGGAAGTGGAAGTAGGTGGGACTCAGGAAAAGACAGAGTTAAACATGATGCTAGAAACAGTTGATACTTGGGAGGATTTAAAAGACATGCAAGAGAACGCACCTGATTCTGAGAAAAAGGCATGGGAAACAGCAGGTTGTGTGAAAAGTGAAATGGATTTGTGGGTTTCAGCAGATGGAAGGGCAGTATTACCTGATGAATTAGTGAGTCCAATGGCACGACAGATACATGGTCCAGTACACTTAGGAAGAGATGCCATGCTGAGGTTATTTAGGCAGACTTGGTATAATCCAAAGTTTAGGATTGCAGCAGAAGCAGTGTGTCAAAGATGTGTCACATGTCAGCAACTGAACGTAGGGAAAAGAACACCAGTTACAATGAGTCACATTGGGAGGTCTGGGGGGCCTTTCAATCGAATGCAATTAGATTTTATTGAGATGCCAAAAATCAACCGCCTCAGGTATGTTCTGGTGGTTGTATGCATATTTTCCAGATGGGTCGAAGCATACCCTACACGCAGGTGCGATACACTCACAGTAGCAAAGTTGTTGCTTAGAGAGTTGATCCCGCGCTTTGGGGTGCCGACCTCCTTGGAATCAGACAGAGGAACTCATTTCAACAGTGAAGTTGTGAAGATGCTTTGCTCTGCATTAAACATTGATCAGAAGTTGCACTGTAGCTATCGACCAGAGGCTTCAGGTATCGTGGAGCAGATAAACGGAACTCTAAAGTCCCGAATAGCCAAAGTATGTTCATCGACGTCCTTAAGCTGGCCAGATGCTCTGCCCTTGGTACTCATGAGTATGCGTAGCACACCAGACAGGAGGACAGGTCTCTCTCCACATGAGGTTTTAATGGGGAGGGCAATGAGACTTCCGTCTGTTCCAACTACAGCTTTGTTGAATATTACAGATGACCTGATCCTGGATTACTGCAAGGGACTTTCTGATGTCATTCATTCTGTGTCTCTTCAGGTGCAGGCTGCTGAAGTTCCATCTTCAAGAGACCTATGTCACGACTTGTGCCCTGGTGATTGGGTGCTTGTGAAAAAACACGTCCGGAAGAACTGCCTAGACGTGCGTTGGAAGGGCCCTACCAAATAATCCTGACAACGAATACTGCTGTAAAGTGTGGAGGGCTGCCAAACTGGATTCATGCTTCCCATACTCGAAGGGTTCCAGCACCCTTAGAAGAAACAGCTCCTCTCACAGATGAAAATCCAGCTGTGGACGGCGAACCACTAGAGGGGATCAGTCAAGCTGTGGGGGTGTCGAAAGAAGTTGGGAGTGCTACAGATCCAGCAGAAGAAAGACAGGACGACAGTGAAACTGAAGTTGCCACCGAAGGAGAAAGTTGCTGTGAATACGGCTCAGACACGGATCAAGACAAGAGTGATCAAGAACCGAGTGTGAGGACAAGAAATAGGAGAACAAGGCGTGGAGAAGCTAGTTGGCCTGAAAGAAAGAAGAGGCCAAGCTTGAAGCCAACTCCAGAGAGAACTCTTGCTCCTATATCTGAAGACTCGGATTTGGACGAAGGTGCACAAAGACAGGAACAGGAAGGTCCGAGAAGATCGAGGAGGGTGCGAGTGCCCTGCAGAAGATACGCTACTCCTGAGTGGACCTACCTAGCAGCAGATGTCCAGTGCACGGAGATCCGGGAGGGTGAGGGAAGTGACAGTGACCAGTACTGACCCAATCATAACATTGGAAGTAGTGTTGTTGGTACCAGGAGTGGAGGTCGAAGGGTTGCTGACACTCACTATCCCCAATCCTCCTTATCTGAGCAGGATAAGAGAACTGGTTTTAAACAGAATAGAATTTCCGACTTTTTGTTCAACGATGCCAACACTCGAGGAGATCATTCTTCGTTTAGAAATATTAGAATACGTGATTAGAGCCGCTGGAACACGTATGATTCCAGATTGCTAAAGACTTTGTAAATAAACAGATTGAAAGATAACCTAGCGCCAAGTGGAAGAAGAAGAAATTTAGGGACTTCCCATTTAGTGGACGGAGAACGGCTAGGGTTGTCTGTTGCTATAGAACTCAAAGACTGATCTTGCAGAAGGGATTATCAGCTTCCAGGTGTGGTTCGGAAAGGCTGAATAAGCAAAGAAAAGAGACTTTGTGTTGTGAAAGAAAATCAGAACTACACTGTCTTGAGATCATGGAGGCCGGCAACCCAAACCGCAAGACAAAATGGATAGTAGGCACACTTTTAGTGGGAGTAATTTTTCTTATAGTTTTAGTAGTTACTATATCATATGTAGTGGGACATGAAAATGAAGAGAAGGCAACAAAGGAAGCAAAAATTGTATCGATACAGAAACCTACTACTGCTGGTCAAAGGGGGGACAATACAGAGAAAGATAAAGCTTTACTAGCAGCAGAGACTCGTAGGTTGCATGTGGATGAATCACAGGGAAATTTCAAATCAAATGCATATGCTAAATTGCTTTATGAATATATTGATGCTATGGAGGCAAAGGATTGCTATGTGTGCATGCAATTGCCAGCCTCTGTAGACGAAGGTATTAGATATCATCATCTTCCATTGACTTATGGAATCACATGTAGTTTGTTGCTTAGTATATTTTATGAACGTGATGGTTTTGAGTATTATTTTTCAAATTTTGATGCGGTTTTACCAGAAGTTCCAAACTACAAGCACATGAACAAGTGGGATTATTATAAGAGTGAAGATAGATTAAAGAAATTTTTCATTCCTTGGAAAACGTTGGATACTTCACATGCCCGAAGAAATAATTTGACTTGTAAAGTGTCAGAAATTGAGAAAAGGTTTATAGGACAGGTGGATGATCGGTATAGGAGACAGAAGATCTTAAAGGCTTCAGGCCAATGGAAAACAGATTGGACCGAGGAAGAAAGGTCACACAAAAGAAAGGGTAGTAATGGTCCAATAGCTTTAGATCGAGAGCAAAAAGGGAAACTGTGTATATATAGGGGTAAAACCTATTATGAGAATGTGTTTGTGGGAGAAGTAAATTGTGAACATGCTTTCCAATTAGAATATTATACAAAGGATTTCTTGAAGGGAATGCAGGTGATCCCGAATGTATATTTTGTTTGTGGAAGAAATGCATACGTGAAACTACCGGATAATTGGTATGGATCATGTTATTTAGCAATTGTCTTCCCCAAAATATACCATGCTAAGGATCTAGAAATTATAGAGGGAGGAACTCAAGCTAGAGGAAGAAGGGATGTAAGCTATGAGGAGGTAGTTGGAGACGTATTTGGTGCTATGTTTCCTCTTTTAGGGATAGTACTGAATGATGTCAAGATTAGAAGATTGGCAACAGTTGTAGGTAGGTTGTCCGCCAGTACTGCTAGATCATTAATGCTGGTGGAGGGAGAGATGCAATCGATAAGGGCAATGGTTCTTCAGAACCGACTTGCTCTAGACGTTCTGTTAGCCAAAGAGGGAGGAGTCTGTAAGGCTTTGAAGGTTCAGGAATGTTGTACTTACATTCCAGACAATTCAAAACCTCTAGAAAAGTATATACGGAACATCACTGAAATTCATCATGAGATTGAGGATTTGACACAGGTAAATGTGTGGGAAAAAGTAGGTCATGGAATGGGTAAAGTTGGAGGTTGGTTTGCCAACCTAGGAAAGGGTTTCATTTGGTACATACTGAAACCTATCATCATAATAGTGATTTGTATAATCACCTTGTGGGGATTGGTGCGGCTGTACCAATGGTATAGATCAAATAGGTTGCAGAGATCCATGAGAGAGCAGGAGAGGAGATTAGCTGCGATGCAGGATAATCAGTACAGGAGTCTGGGGGCTCTAGAGATGATGAAACGAGAGAGTACTGCAACGAGTTCTGTTTGATTCAGTTCATACCTCAGGGATGGTGTTGTGATGGTGATGACTACTAAAAGTCATCAAAGGGGGGAACTGAGAAAGCACAAATCGAGAAAAAATAGAAGTGCGCCATATTTACAAGCACGTTGCATCAGTTTAGTAAAGATTACACAAGGGTGTCGAATTTATAGAGAGAAAATACATAAGAGTGTTTAATTAAAATAGAATGCATATATCAGTGTGAAAAGCTAATGTAGAAGTGTGTAGAGATGTTAGAATGATGTTGAAATCCCATGTTATGTGGCTGTTGTAGAGGAGAATGTAATACTGCTAAACGTAGAAATGTGTAGGCCACATGGCAGTTCACAGAGAATGAAAGGTGCTGTTACCCTCTCACATGATATGGATTTTTAATGTTGTTGTAATTCAAAGTATTATTGATCATAGAACTGAAATATATGTTTTATAGAAGTGTTTCATATAACCATTGTGTGTAATAAGTTAGAATACTGTTTAGACTAAGAAATTAAAGGTTTACAGAGTGCACAGGCCCGTTTCATGTAATTCTAATAGGCCTGAATAGATAAGGTCATTTCTTTTGATCTGCATGTGTTAGTTAGAGGAAGGTCATGTTAAGCATAAATTGCGGAGCCTGCTCGAAGGTTTACGACTTAGAAGATACGGTGGAGGCGGGAATTTGGGGCCCACTGTACAAGTGTCTGTTTGCAGGTGCGACGAGGTTCCAATCAAGAGAGTGATGAATAGAGTTTTGTTCAGGGAGCCAGGCACAGGCCTGGAGGAGGCTTCAGGAATTTCCTGGGGGGTACCGTCCTGCCGGAGAAGAGCCTGAGAAGCAAGGTCAACGCTAACGATGGGCCCAGAGGAGTATCAGCATGGAAAATGCCAGAACCGACACCACGTGAGGGGCGTCTCTAAAGGGCGTTTCTATTGTAAATGTGATTTTGTATTAGGGACAGCACCCCTGGGTGGAGTTAGGGCAGATGGTCTGAGGAACCTAAGAGAGCGGATGGGTAGGCAGATAGGATAACTGCGAGACACCGATTCACAACGAAGACTAAGGGAAGTGAGTGATCTTCTTTGGAAGTCATCACGGCTGACACCTTTTTAGGTTAAGATTTTACTAAGTAGGGATGTCAATTAGTCTAGTGTAGGGACAGTCTAATCTGGATTTTCTTCCTTTCTGTAAATGACTCACAAGTTACAGCTTGTGTCTATTCTTGCAACTCTGATGATTTTTGAATTGGTTTTGGTGATATTCTTCTGCCGACTAAGAGCATTTAGAAAATTTGTTTGTATTGATACCAGTATATCTTTTGAACCTTATTTTGAGATGTTTGTATCTCCAGTTAACTTTGGCTTTATAATAAACTTTTAAAACTTATTCGTAGTAAGTGGTTCTTTAGAGTGGTGTAAGTCCTTAACTGATTGACCTAGTAGTGGATTGCCTTTTACTCTATGACAGGTATCAACGGTTCAGTCGACCTGAGTTGGGATCTAGATCTATAGCAATAGATCAGAAATCCCGCCGTAACACCGGCATTGCCGCTGATAGAAGGCAACGTGTGAAAAATGCTACATAATGTACAAGAGCGGCCTGTGGGATGTCAAGTACTTACTCATATCTGCTGTCCTTTCAAGGGGGCGTTTTGAACATGGCGGTCTCTGACCTCATGGCAAAGCTCTGGGGAGCATTTAGTGGGAACACTGGGGCTTATTTACAAACCTCCTGCGCCGCTGGTGCATCACTTTTAATATGGAGAAAAAGTGAGGAACTGGCAGCGCAAGGGCCTTGTAAATAAACCTCATTGTTTTTCAAGGGTGTTGGAAATATACATACTTTACTTTTGCATAGTTATGTGAAGTTCTTCAAAAAATTACGCAAACTTCGACTTAACTATTTGAAACGTAAATCCATTATTTAGAGCTATATTTTAGTGAGAACTACATCCTTGCCTCCATATTTGACACAATGAAGCATTTTGTCCTAAAGAAAGCAAAGTGAAATAAACACAATTGATGTGAAGAACAGTCACTTGTATTCTGGATGTTTGTGCTGTCCCAATGCTCCTGCACCATAATTTTGTTGCAAATTGAGGCACAATTACGCAACATGTCATTTGAGAATTTCATGTAAAATGAGTAACGCTACATTCCATAAATTACCTAAATCATGCCACTGAACTTTAAATTTTGCC
Source organism: Lissotriton helveticus (assembly GCF_964261635.1). NCBI lineage: Eukaryota > Metazoa > Chordata > Amphibia > Caudata > Salamandridae > Lissotriton > Lissotriton helveticus. Next base: position 484,525,538 of record NC_136065.1, read on the forward strand.
TTGGCCTAGTTTTAATGCTGTTAAAACTTTGTTTATAAGTTGATTGTCTTGCCGATAGGAGAGTGGGTGATTGGATTTGTAGTCAACACTGTATACCATAAATGTAGCAATAGGGATGGGGACCAAGAAGGAGAAGTTAAAAGATAATAAGGTATGGAAAGAAGTGCTCCCTCCTAGTTTCATCAATTGTCAATTGACACACAGTCATTTGTGAGAAACAATGCATATTAAGTATTGAATGATAAAAATATGAGCCTCCACAGATACACCTGATACAGCTATGATGGAGAAGATTCACAAAGAAATTTATGAGTACAGTAAGTAGTACTACAGGCATACTTGTGAATTGGCAAAGAGTGCACCATCTGTTCTGTTTGTACTAGTTGCATGTGAACATTCCATAAATAGTCCAATGTTATTCCCATCCTATTTTTTGTTTGAATATGTATTTTATTCCCATCGTATAGTCACAAAAGCTCACCAGAGCACTGAAAATAGTACTCCTGTAGTACTCTTTGCCATACTCATAAATGCTATTGTGAATTGGCCTCTGAGGGATCACATGGATCATTAAAAAAAATTGTCCTCCCTATAGTTAAGAATAGCAAGCATACAACCCATCTAGATTAAAGGACCAAATTAGAGTTTGGTGGGCAGAATACTTCATTGCAAACATGAAGGAATACCATGGCTAACAAATCTTCGGGCCTCCCATGTCATTTAGAGATGGGCTGGCCTTAAGTTTTCTGCTGCCGAGGCCTCTGTTGGCTTTTGTGGTGGAAACTACCTTTAATAGTCTGATGGAGGAAGGACATTACACTGTACACACTTTTTTGCCTGGATGGTGTTAAGTCTTCTTTTTCTGACCATCACTTTCAGGAAAAAACGGGTGTTGAGGGACAGAAAAAAATTGACCCCCCCACACCCAGTGTAAAAATGCCCAGGGTGTGGGGATCATTAGTTATTGTATTTTTCGGAAACATACTCACGCTTTGGGAGTTTATATTGGAAAAAAGAAAACATTTGTAATGTTTGGCGAATAGTCAACACTGATGGTGGTCATTCATTTCAACGTACAGAGAGGATCGCTAGTGGAGGTGAGGTCCTCCGTCACCCTAACAGATGATATATGTACTATCAAATACAAAATCAGGCCCTAAATCCTGCTGTAGGCCATTATAAAAAATAATTGGTAATATATAGGAAAGAAGCAGTGGCATTCCTATTCAGATTTAGTATGGGTTGTTAGTCATATCACAAAATTCAACAAGTTTATTCTTGGATCCCACTGATGCAGACTCCAGCACAATGGTGTTGTCTGCACAAGCAATGGCTGGCATGAACTTCTTCCTTCTTTAATTAGATTGTAGAAAATCATGCAAGTATGAATTATACTTTTTAAACAAAGGCGCGGCAAACAGCACCCCTGCTCTTCTCTGCACACAAGGTGTATATAAGTCAACTCTGACTGTGCGCCCATATAGTCATGTGAAACTCTACTATGATACTTATGTAGACAAGTAGAGTGCTCTGATACTCTTGAAGAGACTAGCATATGCCCCTGCTGTTTTAGCTCCTTCTACTATTACAAAATGGATCCCTTTATTCACTGGTTTAGGGAAGTGTTAGAAATCTCTCTAGGTTAAAGGGGACATTACTTTATGATGTTTGATAGTAATGTGTAAATGTAAATGTATTTGAGGTTGTAAAGCGCACTGCTACCCGTCAGAGGTTTCCTGGCGCTGTATAACTCTGGGGAACCCGTCCTGGCTTTCCCTGTGGGATGGTCCCTGCTGGGAGTCCCCAAGGTGGAGCCAGGCATCCCCGGAATTGATGGGGCCGTTGTGGAGATTAGGCAAGCTAATGCCCAGAGTTGCCGAGTGGAAACCCTGATTAGAGTAAGCACCGAAGCGAGAATTATCGAGTCCGCTGACCCAATTGAACCCTGGTCCTGGCCGACTTCTGCTCCCGGGTCTGCCGCCTCTAACCAGTGAGCCACACCACTCCACAGATTTTTTGTACGTTTATAATAGTGTCTCATTGTGTTTCTTGGCTTATCTTCCAGGAGATCCATGTTAAAAGCCTTTTCCGAAATGTCTTTCAATTACCGATCATGCTGAGTTGATCTGTACCAATTCTGCTCCAGGGTACTTGGTGAAATTATCAACCATGATAAGGGCATATCACTCATCTGTGAATTGCATAAAGTCAGCATGCACTTCAATCCAAGGTTTGTTTAAGATATAATCAGTAAGGATTAGTACAGACGTTTCTCCTTCCATTGCATCCTGACAAGAGAGGTAGTCAATCACCATTGCTTCTAGATGCTTATGGATGTCCAGGAACCACACATTTAGATGAGTTTTCATTTTTTTATTTTCGCTATTCGTTGATTGTCCACAGAGATAGCATCAGAGCATGTGGTAATAAGGAAGTTGGAATTACAATTTTCTTCTAGCAAGAGAGTTTGTTTGGTGACCGAGCGTTCATTAAAAACATTGTGGTATGACTGGAATTTCTGATCCTACTGATGGTAAGGTAGATTTGTTGCTGTAGTACTGTTTCCATTGGTTTTCTTTGATGGCTTGTTTGGAATTTATCTAGCATTGTGTGTTGCTACATGGAGACTTCTACATACACTCGTGTGAGGGTTCTCATCCTAGTGCTACCACTATCTTTAGATGCACAAGTAGCTCAGGACTACACATGGAACATTCCTTAACTTTGGAATGATCTGCCTCTAACACTGAGAGAGTGCCACTCACTCCCCTCATTCTGCCAATTGCTTAAAACTTGATTGATTTGACCTCCGGAAAACATTCTTAAATTTGTATTCTCTTTAGACAGCACTCTGGACTGACCCATTGTCTGCGATGATCCTAGCGCTGGGAAACAATTTTTAGGTAGCCATGCACTTAATAAAACATGCATAATAATAATAATAATTCCTAACTAGGAGAATTTTCTAACACTCATAAATTAATATAACTTAATTTCTTCTTTTGATACATTTGTAACTCTTAGGAGCTCATCTATTCCTCCCACCTTTAAAGGTTGTAGGTGTGTCTCTTTAATTGATTTGACTTTGTAAATGCCCATCTTTTTAGTCTAATAGTCAACATTAAGATTCTGCCATTCCTATTTGCTTTTTCCTTGGGTGGACCAATCTAGTGTTGAGCAGGACTCGGAATGCGAGCATTGGGTTGACCCCAATTAATCAGGGATGTAGAATAAAATAGTCGAAAGTATTCCCTGATGAATTTAATGAGAAGTTGTATTGTATTGAATTGTAATTGTATTGTATATGAAGTTTTAATAATTGTGGCCTGGATTTTGCAATTTGCCTCAACAATGAGCCTATTCATAGTGAGATAATGAGTGTTTTTACCCGTATCTCTTGTAAAGTTAGGGCTCTCCTTTCAGTGCCATCCCAAAAAAGGGTCATGCAAATAACTACATAGTTTGAGAGTGACTGCTTGAGAAGACATAGAATACTGCAGAAGGCTTGGAGTCCTGAACCAAGAGATAAATCATTGGTTGTTGCCAACCGATTCAGTTGCATATCTGAGGTCAAAAGGTAGAAACATTTTCTCAAGAGTGAAGCCTGGGCGCATTTACCACAAGCTAGCTGTCTGAAGAATAGTTCTGTGTTTTGAGAGATTATTAATTGGCCCTTCTTTGTTCCTATCGATAACGAGTTCCTCTGACATCACATTACTCCTAACAGCTGGATGTTACGTTTTGCCAGAATTTACAACTACACCATTTCTGACACTATTTGTGATATGCTGTTGTCTTGTGATGTGGCTGGCAACTTAGCTTTTACTTTGGAGTAAGTTAACAAGGGCATGCTATGCCTCTCCCGGAACATGGCCTCTGCCCCGGACTGAATCCCCTTGACCCCTGAGCTCTATGTCAAAGAGTCTGAGATTTGGGTGCCACTTCTAACTGAAACTATAAATGCAGCAGTCAAGGAGGGGCCTCTGCATTCTTCTTCTTTTTTTTTGGAACATTTTAACTCGCATTTTATTACGTAACAACAATCCAATCATGTCATCATTGGTCATCACACCCCTCCCCCCAACCCCCACCCACCGAGCATCACCATTGTAATCAGTATATTCTCCTTCGGAGCGAGTATCTGCACAGAGCTTTCCCCGTATCCAAGTCTGTTGTGCTGTAATGAGCTTCCTACCGGTTGCAGCTGTGTCCGTGGACACATCTGCTCCCAATATCCACTTTCATAGCCCTCCATCAAGTCCATGATATTTCCACCATTTGCTCCAGACTTTACCAAATTCCCCTAGCCTTATATGTAACCCTTTTGGCTGCCATATACAGATCTAGCCCTCTTCTCCACTCCTCCAGCTGCGGTGGCGCGGCCACCCCCCATTTCTTTGCCACATCCCTCTTGGCCACCACCAAAGCCAGGACCAGAAAAATCAGTAGTGGGCGTGATAAATCCACATTGTTCGTCATACCCAACAGAACAAGTTTAGGGTCCAGTGGCAGGGAAGTCTCCAGCACCTCCTCTAATTCTCTCAGGACCTCCGTCCAATAGGCCCGAATTATCGGGCAGGACCAGAGTATGTGGTAAAAATCCCCCTCCTCTCGGCCACATCCCAGGCAGTTCGTGTTCCCTGCTCTACCCATTTTGTGTAAGCGGACCCTGTCATAGTAAGCCCTATGGAGTACGTGGAATTGAATTAGCCTCAGCCGTGATTTAATGGCTACCTCTCTTGGATGTATTAGAACTGTATCCCAGTCCACCGTGTCCATTCCTCCCACCTCTCCCTCCCACTTACTTCTAAGCGCATCCAGGTCGTCAGACATTTTATTCATAAGAGTACTATACGTAAGCGATACCGCTCTTTCCGGGATTTGTTCCTGCAAGAGGCGGCCCTCTAAAGGTGCATATTCAGGGAGTGTGGCCTCTGGGATCCCCTCCGCTCGCCAGGCATGCCTCAGTTGCGCATATTTAAAGTATTGATTGCGATGCAGGCCAAAGCCTGCCCTCAGTGCTTGGAATGATTTCAGTACAAAAGGGGGTGGTGATGGACGGAGCATCTGAATTAATCAAACACTCACACCCAGTCAAAAGATCTGGGTTTGATCCATCACCGTTCTTTAGCCCACTCTGCCACCCCAGTTCAGACATGGCTATATGCAAATCAGTCTGACCCTGTGCCAAACACAAATCAAATATTTTTGATTATTTAGTCGCCGAGCAGCCTGACGCCTTGTTCCTAACGGAGACTTGGCTTCATGGTAGCTTCTGATATTGCGAGTGCTGTCCCCAATAACTATGTTATACTGAGACAGGACAGAGACTCCGGAAAAGGAGGGGGCATTGCAATAATCTTCAAGTCTTGCTATTTCTGCAAACTTGAAGTCTTCCCCCTTCCTGGTTGTGAGGCAGCGCTTTTCAAACTCGCAATTAACCCCCAATTCACTTTATCTGGCCTTTTAATATACCGCCCTCCTGGCAATGCTCACACCTGGATATCCTCGTTTACCAACTCTATAGCCCCCCTACTTCTTAAGGCCGCAAACTTTACAATTCTTGGTGATTTAAATTTACATCTTGATGACCCTTCTTGTGCCATCAGTAAGAGTTTTCTAAATGATCGAGAGGTACTGAGCCTGATGCTGTGTAATTCGGGCCCCACTCACTCTGCTGGGCATCAACTGGACCCAATTTTTTCCAACCTTTCCTTCGATTGCTCACAGAGTGCTCGTCCTTTGGATTGGACTGACCATTTTGCAGTCCATTTCGCCCTATCCGATATCAAACTGCCAACTTTGAACAGACAGGGCAAGGGCGAACTAATCCACAGGTGGGGTAAACTAGACATTTCGAAGTTTAACCAGTATCTCTTCGATACCCGCCCCCTGAATGACGAAGCCCCTCTTAAAGAACTGAACTCGGCAATTACATCTTGGCTCATGAATGCCGTAAACACCGTGCTTCCCTCTACTCCGAGATTATCTAAACTCCATCGATGTCTGGCCCCATGGTTCTCGGCCGATTTAAAGGTCCAGAGAACTAATTGCAAGGCCTTAGAAAGGAAATGGAGGCGCACTTACTCGGCTTCCCGGAAGATCATTTACAAAGAAGCATTGAAGGAATATCATTCCAGGTGTAAAGAGGCAAGAGCTACGTATACGGTAAACACAGTGACGCAAGCTCAGAATTGTCCTCGTACTCTATTTGCAGTGGTCAAAAAATTGACAGGAGCAGACACTATACCTACCCCCCCTGTTTTAGAGGAAGCTCAGTGTAATTCCATTGCTGAATTCTTCATCGCCAAAGTCGAGCGTATTAACAACTCTATGAGTTCCCCCAATATAGCACATCAATCCCAATTAGGGTGTACGGCTGTGGCCGCACCCTCGCCCCCGAGGGCAATAATAACCAACTGGCTTTTGTTTGATGATGACTCGTTCCTTGTTTGCCTGAACAGTGTCAGATCTGGCTCACCGCGTGATCCGGTGCCTGCATAAATTTTAAAGCTTTTTGATCTTGAGTGCCGGCGTCCTCTTATGAGACTCCTAAACACTTCCTTGTGTGAGTCTCGTGTGCCACAGGACTGGAAACACGCGATGGTGGTCCCACTCCTGATAAAGGCTGGTGCGGACACATCAAACCTCTCTAATTTCAGACCCATCTCCTTGCTGCCTATCTTCTCAAAGATACTGGAGAGGCATGTCAATACGCAGCTCACTCATTTTATTGAAAATCAGGGCTTCTTACATCCTTCTCAGTCCGGTTTTCGGGCTCACCACTCTACCAAGACTGCATTACTAGGGGTAACTGAGTGGCTTCGGCACGGTATCGATCGCGGAGAAACTTCTGCCCTCATCCTTTTGGATTTGAGCGCAGCGTTCACTACCGTGTCTCATTCTATCTTACTAAACTCTCTCCGTTCCCTTGGAATAGCTGGCCCTGCACTTGCTTGGTTTGCCTCCTTTTTAAGTGAGCGCACATTCCAAGTTTTTTCTCAGAAAGCTGCATCTACGATCAGTCCATCGGCGTATGGTGTCCCCCAGGGGTCCATTCTCAGCCCGTTGCTATTTAATATTTACATCAAACCTCTCGCTACCATCGCAGAGGATGCCGGGCTGACCATTTTTTCATAGGCCGATGACACGCAAATTGTCTTTTCCCTCTCCAGTACCGAAGCTAGCAGCGTGTCTGGTTTTAAAACCGGTCTGTCACTTGTGGCTGAGTGGATGCAGAGGCATCTCCTCAAGCTAAACGGTGACAAAACCGAGATTATCATCTTGGGGAAGCAGAAGGATTTATGGGGTCTGCAACACTGGCCCAGTACTATGGGTCCCACCCCTCAACCAGTCCCGGTGATACGTAACCTGGGTTTTCTCATAGACAATAGATTGTCTATGAGGCAACAGGCCACCAAGGTGGCGGCCATCTGTTTTACTACTTTAAGATGGCTCCAAAAAATCCTCTGGATGTTGCCTCATGCCACCAGGAGAACCGTAGTCCAGGCGCTGGTAACATCTCGCTTGGACTATGGTAATGTCCTTTACCTTGGTGCAGATGCTGCAACTGTTAATAGACTACAGGTTGTACAAAACTCATCAGCCCGTCTCCTCTGTAACATCCCGAGGAGATCTTCGGCTGCCCAGGCTCTTCGTGATCTTCACTGGCTCAAGGTCTCGAGCCGTATTAAATTTAAAGCCTTATGCTATCTTTTTAAAATTAAACAGGGTTCTGCCCCTTTGTACCTCCAGAGCTTAATTCAACCCTATAGGCCCTGTCGTACTTTGAGGTCATCGACCAATTGCGACTATGTTATTCCCAGATTTAAACTGGTGAAGATGGGGGGAGATCTTTCTCTCATCTTGGCCCCAAATATTGGAACGCCCTGCCTGTCGCCCTGAAGGCCGAGACTAATATGCTCTGCTTCCGGAAAAAACTGAAGACTTTACTCTTTTAAATTATCCCCCGTAGCTCTTGGTGCTAATACTCAGCTGTGTTGTTGTTAGTCTTCTTCTTCAGTCTATCCCTTGCGCCGGGAAACCCATTGCGGGTAGCTGTTGCGCACTACAAGTTTTAAATAAATAAATGGGAACAGTCCAGCCCGAACTGCCACGCCATGCCTTCCCTGGACCAGAAACAAGCTTCCGAGGACCGGTTTCTGGCATTACAGCCGTCTTCAGCCCGGCTTGCTTGAATCCAGTGGCAAAGTGAGCAAGGGACTCACGTCTGAGCATACCCTGCCACACTTATGGCGTCCAAAGCGGTACAAAAGGGGGTGGTGATGGACGGAGCATCTGAACCAATCAAACACTCACACCCAGTCAAAAGATTTGGGTTTGATCCATCACCGTTCTTAAGCCCACTCTGCCACTCCAGTTCAGACATGGCTATATGCAAATCAGTCTGAACCTGTGCCTCATGGGAACACTCCAGCCCGATCTGCCAAGCCATGCCTTCCCTGGACCGGAAACAAGCTTCCGAGGACCGGTTTCTGGCATTACAGTCGTCTTCAGCCCGGCTTGCTTGAATCCAGTGGCAAAGTGAGCAAGGGACTCACGTCTGAGCATACCCTGCCACACTTATGGCGGCCAAAGCGGTACAAAAGGGGGTGGTGATGGACGGAGCATCTGAACCAATCAAACACTCACACCCAGTCAAAAGATCTGGGTTTGATCCATCACCGTTCTTTAGCCCACTCTGCCACCCCAGTTCAGACATGGCTATATGAAAATCAGTTTGACCCTGTGCCTCATGGGAACAGTCCAGCCCGAACTGCCAAGCCATGCCTTCCCTGAACCGGAAACAAGCTTCCGAGGACCGGTTTCTGGCATTACAGCCGTCTTCAGCCCGGCTTGCTTGAATCCAGTGGCAAAGTGAGCAAGGGACTCACATCTGAGCATACCCTGCCACACTTATGGTGGCCAAAGCGGTACAAAACGGGGTTGTGATGGACGGAGCATCTGAACCAATCAAACACTCACACCCAGTCAAAAGATCTGGGTTTGATCCATCACCGTTCTTTAGCCCACTCTGCCACCCCAGTTCAGACATGGCTATATGCAAATCAGTCTGACCCTGTGCCTAATGGGAACAGTCCAGCCCGAACTGCCAAGCCATGCCTTCCCTGTACCGGAAACAAGCTTCCGAGGACCGGTTTCTGGCATTACAGCCGTCTTCAGCCCGGCTTGCTTGAATCCAGTGGCAAAGTGAGCAAGTGACTCACGTCTGAGCATACCCTGCCACACTTATGGCGGCCAAAGCAGTACAAAAGGGGGTGGTGATGGACGGAGCATCTGAACCAATCAAACACTCACACCCAGTCAAAAGATCTGGGTTTGATCCATCACCGTTCTTTAGCCCACTCTGCCACCCCAGTTCAGACATGGCTATATGCAAATCAGTCTGACCCTGTGCCTCATGGGAACAGTCCAGCCCGAACTGCCAAGCCATGCCTTCCCTGGACCGGAAACAAGCTTCCAAGGACCAGTTTCTGGCATTACAGCTGTCTTCAGCCCGGCTTGCTTGAATCCAGTGGCAAAGTGAGCAAGGGACTCACGTCTGAGCATACCCTGCCACACTTATGGCGGCCAAAGCGGTACAAAAGGGGGTGGTTATGGACGGAGCATCTGAACCAATCAAACACTCACACCCAGTCAAAAGATCTGGGTTTGATCCATCACCATTCTTTAGCCCACTCTGCCACCCCAGTTCAGACATGGCTATATGCAAATCAGTCTGACCCTGTGCCTATTGGGAACAGTCCAGCCCAAACTGCCAAGCCATGCCTTCCCTGGACCGGAAACAAGCTTCAGAGGACCGGTTTCTGGCATTACAGCCGTCTTCAGCCCGGCTTGCTTGAATCCAATGGCAAAGTGAGCAAGTGACTCACGTCTGAGCATACCCTGCCACACTTATGGCGGCCAAAGCAGTACAAAAGGGGGTGGTGATGGACGGAGCATCTGAACCAATCAAGCACTCACACCCAGTCAAAAGATCTGGGTTTGATCCATCACCGTTCTTTAGCCCACTCTGCCACCCCAGTTCAGACATGGCTATATGCAAATCAGTCTGACCCTGTGCCTCATGGGAACAGTCCAGCCCGAACTGCCAAGCCATGCCTTCCCTGGACCGGAAACAAGCTTCCAAGGACCAGTTTCTGGCATTACAGCTGTCTTCAGCCCGGCTTGCTTGAATCCAGTGGCAAAGTGAGCAAGGGACTCACGTCTGAGCATACCCTGCCACACTTATGGCGGCCAAAGCGGTACAAAAGGGGGTGGTGATGGACGGAGCATCTGAACCAATCAAACACTCACACACAGTCAAAAGATCTGGGTTTGATCCATCACCGTTCTTTAGCCCACTCTGCCACCCCAGTGCAGACATGGCTATATGCAAATCCGTCTGACCCTGTGCCTCATGGGAACACTCCAGCCCGAACTGCCAAGCCATGCCTTCCCTGGACCGGAAACAAGCTTCCGAAGACCGGTTTCTGGCATTACAGCCGTCTTCAGCCCGGCTTGCTTGAATCCAGTGGCAAAGTGAGCAAGGGACTCACGTCTGAGCATACCCTGCCACACTTATGGCGGCAAAGCGGTACAAAAGGGGGTGGTGATGGACGGAGCATCTGAACCAATCAAACACTCACACCCAGTCAAAAGATCTGGGTTTGAGCCATCACCGTTCTTTAGCCCACTCTGCCACCCCAGTTCAGACATGGCTATATGCAAATCAGTCTGACCCTGTGCCTCATGGGAACAGTCCAGCCCGAACTGCCAAGCCATGCCTTCCCTGGACCGGAAACAAGCTTCCGAGGGCCGGTTTCTGGCATTACAGCCGTCTTCAGCCAGGCTTGCTTGAATCCAGTGGCAAAGTGAGCAAGGGACTCACGTCTGAGCATACCCTGCCACACTTATGTCGGCCAAAGTGGTACAAAAGGGGGTGGTGATGGACGGAGCATCTGAACCAATCAAACACTCACACACAGTCAAAAGATCTGGGTTTGATCCATCACCGTTCTTTAGCCCACTCTGCCACCCCAGTTCAGACATGGCTATATGCAAATCAGTCTGACCCTGTGCCTCATCGGAACAGTCCAGCCCGAACTGCCAAGCCATGCCTTCCCTGGACTGGAAACAAGCTTCTGAGGACCGGTTTCTGGCATTACAGCCGTCTTCAGCCCGGCTTGCTTGAATCCAGTGGCAAAGTGAGCAAGGGACTCACATCTGAGCATACCCTGCCACACTTATGGTGGCCAAAGCTGTACAAAACGGGGTTGTGATGGACGGAGCATCTGAACCAATCAAACAGTCACACCCAGTAAAAAGATCTGGGTTTGATCCATCACCGTTCTTTAGCCCACTCTGCCACCCCAGTTCAGACATGGCTATATGCAAATCAGTCTGCCCCCATGCCTCATGGGAACAGTCCAGCCCGAACTGCCAAGCCATGCCTTCCCTGTACCGGAAACAAGCTCCGAGGACCGGTTTCTGGCATTACAGCCGTCTTCAGCGCGGCTTGCTTGAATCCGGTGGCAAAGTGAGCAAGGGACTCACGTCTGAGCATACCCTGACACACTTATGGCGGCCAAAGCGGTACAAAAGGGGGTGGTGATGGACGGAGCGTCTGAACCAATCAAACATTCACACCCAGTCAAAAGATCTGGGTTTGATCCATCACCGTTCTTTAGCCCACTCTGCCACCCCAGTTCAGACATGGCTATATGCAAATCAGTCTGACCTTGTGCCTCATGGGAACAGTTCAGCCCGAACTGCCAAGCCATGCCTTCCCTGTACCGGAAACAAGCTTCCGAGGACCGGTTTCTGGCATTACACCCGTCTTCAGCCCGGCTTGCTTGAATCCAGTGACAAAGTGAGCAAGGGACTCACGTCTGAGCATACCCTGCCACACTTATGGCGGCCAAAGCGGTACAAAAGGGGGTGGTGATTGAAGGAGCATCTGAACCAATCAAACACTCACACCCAGTCAAAAGATCTGGGTTTGATCCATCACCGTTCTTTAGCCCACTCTGCCACCCCAGTTCAGACATGGCTATATGCAAATCAGTCTGGCCCTGTGCCTCATGGGAACAGTCCAGCCCGAACTGCCAAGCCATGCCTTCCCTGGACCGGAAACAAGCTTCCGAGGACCAGTTTCTGGCATTACAGCCGTCTTCAGCCCGGCTTGCTTGAATCCAGTGGCAAAGTGAGCAAGGGACTCACGTCTGAGCATACCCTGCCACACTTATGGCGGCCAAAGCGGTACAAAAGGGGGTGGTGATGGACGGAGCATCTGAACCAATCAAACACTCACACCCAGTCAAAAGATCTGGGTTTGATCCATCACCATTCTTTAGCCCACTCTGCCACCCCAGTTCAGACATGGCTATATGCAAATCAGTCTGACCCTGTGCCTATTGGGAACAGTCCAGCCCAAACTGCCAAGCCATGCCTTCCCTGGACCGGAAACAAGCTTCCGAGGACCGGTGTCTGGCATTACAGCCGTCTTCAGCGCGGCTTGCTTGAATCCGGTGGCAAAGTGAGCAAGGGACTCACGTCTGAGCATACCCTGACACACTTATGGCGGCCAAAGCGGTACAAAAGGGGGTGGTGATGGACGGAGCGTCAGAACCAATCAAACATTCACACCCAGTCAAAAGATCTGGGTTTGATCCATCACCGTTCTTTAGCCCACTCTGCCACCCCAGTTCAGACATGGCTATATGCAAATCAGTCTGACCCTGTGCCTCATGGGAACAGTCAAGCCCGAACTGCCAAGCCATGCCTTCCCTGGACCGGAAAAAAGCTTCCAAGGACCAGTTTCTGGCATTACAGCTGTCTTCAGCCCGGCTTGCTTGAATCCAGTGGCAAAGTGAGCAAGGGACTCACGTCTGAGCATACCCTGCCACACTTATGGCGGCCAAAGCGGTACAAAAGGGGGTGGTGATGGACGGAGCATCTGAACCAATCAAACACTCACACACAGTCAAAAGATCTGGGTTTGATCCATCACCGTTCTTTAGCCCACTCTGCCACCCCAGTTCAGACATGGCTATATGCAAATCCGTCTGACCCTGTGCCTCATGGGAACACTCCAGCCCGAACTGCCAAGCCATGCCTTCCCTGGACCGGAAACAAGCTTCCGAAGACCGGTTTCTGGCATTACAGCCGTCTTCAGCCCGGCTTGCTTGAATCCAGTGGCAAAGTGAGCAAGGGACTCACGTCTGAGCATACCCTGCCACACTTATGGCGGCAAAGCGGTACAAAAGGGGGTGGTGATGGACGGAGCATCTGAACCAATCAAACACTCACACCCAGTCAAAAGATCTGGGTTTGAGCCATCACCGTTCTTTAGCCCACTCTGCCACCCCAGTTCAGACATGGCTATATGCAAATCAGTCTGACCCTGTGCCTCATGGGAACAGTCCAGCCCGAACTGCCAAGCCATGCCTTCCCTGGACCGGAAACAAGCTTCCGAGGGCCGGTTTCTGGCATTACAGCCGTCTTCAGCCAGGCTTGCTTGAATCCAGTGGCAAAGTGAGCAAGGGACTCACGTCTGAGCATACCCTGCCACACTTATGTCGGCCAAAGTGGTACAAAAGGGGGTGGTGATGGACGGAGCATCTGAACCAATCAAACACTCACACACAGTCAAAAGATCTGGGTTTGATCCATCACCGTTCTTTAGCCCACTCTGCCACCCCAGTTCAGACATGGCTCTATGCAAATCAGTCTGACCCTGTGCCTCATCGGAACAGTCCAGCCCGAACTGCCAAGCCATGCCTTCCCTGGACTGGAAACAAGCTTCTGAGGACCGGTTTCTGGCATTACAGCCGTCTTCAGTTCGGCTTTCTTGAATCCAGTGGCAAAGTGAGCAAGGGACTCACGTCTGAGCATACCCTGCCACACTTATGGTGGACAAAGCGGTATAAAAGGGGTGGTGATGGACGGAGCATCTGAACCAATCAAATACTCACACCCAGTCAAAAGATCTGGGTTTGATCCATCACCGTTCTTTAGCCCACTCTGCCACTCCAGTTCAGACATGGCTATATGCAAATCAGTCTGAACCTGTGCCTCATGGGAACACTCCAGCCCGATCTGCCAAGCCATGCCTTCCCTGGACCGGAAACAAGCTTCCGAGGACCGGTTTCTGGCATTACAGTCGTCTTCAGCCCGGCTTGCTTGAATCCAGTGGCAAAGTGAGCAAGGGACTCACGTCTGAGCATACCCTGCCACACTTATGGCGGCCAAAGCGGTACAAAAGGGGGTGGTGATGGACGGAGCATCTGAACCAATCAAACACTCACACCCAGTCAAAAGATCTGGGTTTGATCCATCACCGTTCTTTAGCCCACTCTGCCACCCCAGTTCAGACATGGCTATATGAAAATCAGTTTGACCCTGTGCCTCATGGGAACAGTCCAGCCCGAACTGCCAAGCCATGCCTTCCCTGAACCGGAAACAAGCTTCCGAGGACTGGTTTCTGGCATTACAGCCGTCTTCAGCCCGGCTTGCTTGAATCCAGTGGCAAAGTGAGCAAGGGACTCACATCTGAGCATACCCTGCCACACTTATGGTGGCCAAAGCGGTACAAAACGGGGTTGTGATGGACGGAGCATCTGAACCAATCAAACACTCATACCCAGTCAAAAGATCTGGGTTTGATCCATCACCGTTCTTTAGCCCACTCTGCCACCCCAGTTCAGACATGGCTATATGCAAATCAGTCTGACCATGTGCCTAATGGGAACAGTCCAGCCCGAACTGCCAAGCCTTGCCTTCCCTGTACCGGAAACAAGCTTCCGAGGACCGGTTTCTGGCATTACAGCCGTCTTCAGCCCGGCTTGCTTGAATCCAGTGGCAAAGTGAGCAAATGACTCACGTCTGAGCATACCCTGCCACACTTATGGCGGCCAAAGCAGTACAAAAGGGGGTGGTGATGGACGGAGCATCTGAACCAATCAAACACTCACACCCAGTCAAAAGATCTGGGTTTGATCCATCACCGTTCTTTAGCCCACTCTGCCACCCCAGTTCAGACATGGCTATATGCAAATCAGTCTGACCCTGTGCCTCATGGGAACAGTCCAGCCCGAACTGCCAAGCCATGCCTTCCCTGGACCGGAAACAAGCTTCCAAGGACCAGTTTCTGGCATTACAGCTGTCTTCAGCCCGGCTTGCTTGAATCCAGTGGCAAAGTGAGCAAGGGACTCACGTCTGAGCATACCCTGCCACACTTATGGCGGCCAAAGCGGTACAAAAGGGGGTGGTTATGGACGGAGCATCTGAACCAATCAAACACCCACACCCAGTCAAAAGATCTGGGTTTGATCCATCACCATTCTTTAGCCCACTCTGCCACCCCAGTTCAGACATGGCTATATGCAAATCAGTCTGACCCTGTGCCTATTGGGAACAGTCCAGCCCAAACTGCCAAGCCATGCCTTCCCTGGACCGGAAACAAGCTTCAGAGGACCGGTTTCTGGCATTACAGCCGTCTTCAGCCCGGCTTGCTTGAATCCAATGGCAAAGTGAGCAAGTGACTCACGTCTGAGCATACCCTGCCACACTTATGGCGGCCAAAGCAGTACAAAAGGGGGTGGTGATGGACGGAGCATCTGAACCAATCAAGCACTCACACCCAGTCAAAAGATCTGGGTTTGATCCATCACCGTTCTTTAGCCCACTCTGCCACCCCAGTTCAGACATGGCTATATGCAAATCAGTCTGACCCTGTGCCTCATGGGAACAGTCCAGCCCGAACTGCCAAGCCATGCCTTCCCTGGACCGGAAACAAGCTTCCGAAGACCGGTTTCTGGCATTACAGCCGTCTTCAGCCCGGCTTGCTTGAATCCAGTGGCAAAGTGAGCAAGGGACTCACGTCTGAGCATACCCTGCCACACTTATGGCGGCAAAGCGGTACAAAAGGGGGTGGTGATGGACGGAGCATCTGAACCAATCAAACACTCACACCCAGTCAAAAGATCTGGGTTTGAGCCATCACCGTTCTTTAGCCCACTCTGCCACCCCAGTTCAGACATGGCTCTATGCAAATCAGTCTGACCCTGTGCCTCATGGGAACAGTCCAGCCCGAACTGCCAAGCCATGCCTTCCCTGGACCGGAAACAAGCTTCCGAGGGCCGGTTTCTGGCATTACAGCCGTCTTCAGCCAGGCTTGCTTGAATCCAGTGGCAAAGTGAGCAAGGGACTCACGTCTGAGCATACCCTGCCACACTTATGTCGGCCAAAGTGGTACAAAAGGGGGTGGTGATGGACGGAGCATCTGAACCAATCAAACACTCACACACAGTCAAAAGATCTGGGTTTGATCCA
Source organism: Lissotriton helveticus (assembly GCF_964261635.1). Taxonomy (NCBI): domain Eukaryota; kingdom Metazoa; phylum Chordata; class Amphibia; order Caudata; family Salamandridae; genus Lissotriton; species Lissotriton helveticus. The sequence goes on from NC_136065.1 coordinate 484,541,873, forward strand.
TCACCGTTCTTTAGCCCACTCTGCCACCCCAGTTCAGACATGGCTATATGCAAATCAGTCTGACCCTGTGCCTCATCGGAACAGTCCAGCCCGAACTGCCAAGCCATGCCTTCCCTGGACTGGAAACAAGCTTCTGAGGACCGGTTTCTGGCATTACAGCCGTCTTCAGCCCGGCTTGCTTGAATCCAGTGGCAAAGTGAGCAAGGGACTCACATCTGAGCATACCCTGCCACACTTATGGTGGCCAAAGCTGTACAAAACGGGGTTGTGATGGACGGAGCATCTGAACCAATCAAACACTCACACCCAGTAAAAAGATCTGGGTTTGATCCATCACCGTTCTTTAGCCCACTCTGCCACCCCAGTTCAGACATGGCTATATGCAAATCAGTCTGCCCCCATGCCTCATGGGAACAGTCCAGCCCGAACTGCCAAGCCATGCCTTCCCTGTACCGGAAACAAGCTCCGAGGACCGGTGTCTGGCATTACAGCAGTCTTCAGCGCGGCTTGCTTGAATCCGGTGGCAAAGTGAGCAAGGGACTCACGTCTGAGCATACCCTGACACACTTATGGCGGCCAAAGCGGTACAAAAGGGGGTGGTGATGGACGGAGCGTCTGAACCAATCAAACATTCACACCCAGTCAAAAGATCTGGGTTTGATCCATCACCGTTCTTTAGCCCACTCTGCCACCCCAGTTCAGACATGGCTATATGCAAATCAGTCTGACCTTGTGCCTCATGGGAACAGTTCAGCCCGAACTGCAAAGCCATGCCTTCCCTGTACCGGAAACAAGCTTCCGAGGACCGGTTTATGGCATTACACCCGTCTTCAGCCCGGCTTGCTTGAATCCAGTGACAAAGTGAGCAAGGGACTCACGTCTGAGCATACCCTGCCACACTTATGGCGGCCAAAGCGGTACAAAAGGGGGTGGTGATTGAAGGAGCATCTGAACCAATCAAACACTCACACCCAGTCAAAAGATCTGGGTTTGATCCATCACCGTTCTTTAGCCCACTCTGCCACCCCAGTTCAGACATGGCTATATGCAAATCAGTCTGGCCCTGTGCCTCATGGGAACAGTCCAGCCCGAACTGCCAAGCCATGCCTTCCCTGGACCGGAAACAAGCTTCCGAGGACCAGTTTCTGGCATTACAGCCGTCTTCAGCCCGGCTTGCTTGAATCCAGTGGCAAAGTGAGCAAGGGACTCACGTCTGAGCATACCCTGCCACACTTATGGCGGCCAAAGCGGTACAAAAGGGGGTGGTGATGGACGGAGCATCTGAACCAATCAAACACTCACACCCAGTCAAAAGATCTGGGTTTGATCCATCACCATTCTTTAGCCCACTCTGCCACCCCAGTTCAGACATGGCTATATGCAAATCAGTCTGACCCTGTGCCTATTGGGAACAGTCCAGCCCAAACTGCCAAGCCATGCCTTCCCTGGACCGGAAACAAGCTTCCGAGGACCGGTTTCTGGCATTACAGCCGTCTTCAGCGCGGCTTGCTTGAATCCGGTGGCAAAGTGAGCAAGGGACTCACGTCTGAGCATACCCTGACACACTTATGGCGGCCAAAGCGGTACAAAAGGGGGTGGTGATGGACGGAGCGTCAGAACCAATCAAACATTCACACCCAGTCAAAAGATCTGGGTTTGATCCATCACCGTTCTTTAGCCCACTCTGCCACCCCAGTTCAGACATGGCTATATGCAAATCAGTCTGACCCTGTGCCTCATGGGAACAGTCAAGCCCGAACTGCCAAGCCATGCCTTCCCTGGACCGGAAAAAAGCTTCCAAGGACCAGTTTCTGGCATTACAGCTGTCTTCAGCCCGGCTTGCTTGAATCCAGTGGCAAAGTGAGCAAGGGACTCACGTCTGAGCATACCCTGCCACACTTATGGCGGCCAAAGCGGTACAAAAGGGGGTGGTGATGGACGGAGCATCTGAACCAATCAAACACTCACACACAGTCAAAAGATCTGGGTTTGATCCATCACCGTTCTTTAGCCCACTCTGCCACCCCAGTTCAGACATGGCTATATGCAAATCCGTCTGACCCTGTGCCTCATGGGAACACTCCAGCCCGAACTGCCAAGCCATGCCTTCCCTGGACCGGAAACAAGCTTCCGAAGACCGGTTTCTGGCATTACAGCCGTCTTCAGCCCGGCTTGCTTGAATCCAGTGGCAAAGTGAGCAAGGGACTCACGTCTGAGCATACCCTGCCACACTTATGGCGGCAAAGCGGTACAAAAGGGGGTGGTGATGGACGGAGCATCTGAACCAATCAAACACTCACACCCAGTCAAAAGATCTGGGTTTGAGCCATCACCGTTCTTTAGCCCACTCTGCCACCCCAGTTCAGACATGGCTATATGCAAATCAGTCTGACCCTGTGCCTCATGGGAACAGTCCAGCCCGAACTGCCAAGCCATGCCTTCCCTGGACCGGAAACAAGCTTCCGAGGGCCGGTTTCTGGCATTACAGCCGTCTTCAGCCAGGCTTGCTTGAATCCAGTGGCAAAGTGAGCAAGGGACTCACGTCTGAGCATACCCTGCCACACTTATGTCGGCCAAAGTGGTACAAAAGGGGGTGGTGATGGACGGAGCATCTGAACCAATCAAACACTCACACACAGTCAAAAGATCTGGGTTTGATCCATCACCGTTCTTTAGCCCACTCTGCCACCCCAGTTCAGACATGGCTATATGCAAATCAGTCTGACCCTGTGCCTCATCGGAACAGTCCAGCCCGAACTGCCAAGCCATGCCTTCCCTGGACTGGAAACAAGCTTCTGAGGACCGGTTTCTGGCATTACAGCCGTCTTCAGTTCGGCTTTCTTGAATCCAGTGGCAAAGTGAGCAAGGGACTCACGTCTGAGCATACCCTGCCACACTTATGGTGGACAAAGCGGTATAAAAGGGGTGGTGATGGACGGAGCATCTGAACCAATCAAATACTCACACCCAGTCAAAAGATCTGGGTTTGATCCATCACCGTTCTTTAGCCCACTCTGCCACCCCAGGTCAGACATGGCTATATGCAAATCAGTCTGACCCTGTGCCTCATGGGAACAGTCCAGCCCGAACTGCCAAGCCATGCCTTCCCTGGACCGGAAACAAGCTTCCGAGGGCCGGTTTCTGGCATTACAGCCGTCTTCAGCCAGGCTTGCTTGAATCCAGTGGCAAAGTGAGCAAGGGACTCACGTCTGAGCATACCCTGCCACACTTATGGCGGCCAAAGCGGTACAAAAGGGGGTGGTGATGGACGGAGCATCTGAACCAATCAAACACTCACACACAGTCAAAATATCTGGGTTTGATCCATCACCGTTCTTTAGCCCACTCTGCCACCCCAGTTCAGACATGGCTATATGCAAATCAGTCTGACCCTGTGCCTCATCGGAACAGTCCAGCCCGAACTGCCAAGCCATGCCTTCCCTGGACCGGAAACAAGCTTCTGAGGACCGGTTTCTGGCATTACAGCCGTCTTCAGTTCAGCTTTCTTGAATCTTGAGCAAGGGACTCACGTCTGAGCATACCCTGCCACACTTATGGTGGACAAAGCGGTATAAAAGGGGTGGTGATGGACGGAGCATCTGAACCAATCAAACACTCACACCCAGTCAAAAGATCTGGGTTTGATCCATCACCGTTCTTTAGCCCACTCTGCCACCCCAGTTCAGACATGGCTATATGCAAATCAGTCTGACCCTGTGCCTCATGGGAACAGTCCAGCCCGAAATGATTTCAGTGCAGTCACATCACCTAGCGTTGAGATCCCTTTGTCGTCTCACCTCTTGAACCCTTTCAATTTGTTCAGTTCTTGCAGCCAGGTACAGTGCCACAACAGTGTTTGTCTAGTGGGCCTCTTCTCCCAGCCTACAGTCTTAGCCGCTCGGTTCCAGACCGTCAGGTTAAGCCTGGTGGCATTCAGCAGTCTCCCCCTCCCTTTGCCCCGTACAGATAATAATTATATGGAGTGGTATCCATAGTGTGTCTCTCGAGTGCGTATGTGGGGTGCGAAGCCGGGGTGTGGAGCCAGTCGCTAATAGACACCAAGTGTTCTGCCCAATAGTAGGCCTTGATGTTGGGGAGTGAGATCCCTCCACTGTACTGATGTCCTTGCAGGGTAGTCAATGGCACCCGCGGTTGCTTACCCAACCACAAAAAGGTTCGCAATTCTGCTTTTATTTCCGCAAACACTCTGCGGGGAATGGGTAATACTCGTTTTGAAATGCTTATAGAAACTTGGGCAGCATCATCATTTTAAACATGGCCGCCCGGCCCAGGATTGTAAGGGGAAGCAGCCGCCATCTGTTCGCGTCCTCTACAAAATTATTCATTATCCGTCTTATATTTATGTCATATGATCGGCCGCCATCAAGCGTCACAAACACCCCAAGATAAGTAAAGCCTTACCAGTCGTCTGTAGCCACTCTGGAAGGCCTGTTTATTGTTCCTGTCCCCATGGATCATATAGGACAGACTTATGCCAGTTTATTCGATACCCTGCAGGCGCCCTATATCTCTCCAGCTCCGTGAACAATGCCGGTATCGTAGTTTCTGGGTGCGTTATACAGAGGAGGACAACGTCCGCGTAGAGCGATATTTTTTCCTCCGCGGTATCTGACGAGCTCAGTTGAAAACCCGTAATGTCCGCATTTTGCCAGATTGCACCCGCGAGCACCTCAATCGTTAGCGTGAAAAGCAGGGGAGACAGTGGGCACCCCTGCCTGGTCCATCGCCTCACTGGGAAATCCCGGGATAACACCTCATTTACTCTAACCCTAGCTCTAGGGTCTGTGTACAACAATTGGACCCACTTCTGAAATTTGGGGCCAAAACCAAACCGCACCAGGACCCCCTCCAGAAAAGGCCAGTGTACTGCATTGAATGCCTGTTCAGCATCCAGAGATAAAAACCAATGAGGGTCTCGTCTCTTGCTCACCTCCTGTAGCCAAATGTGGGTCCTTCTGAGGTTGAATCTAGTGGCCTTTCCCGGAAGGAACCCGGTTTGGTCCAGGTGGACTAGTTCCGGGATCACCCTCCTCAGTCTAAGAGCTAAAATGGTCGCCAGTAGCTTCACTTCATTATTCAAAAGGGAGATAGGGCGGTAGGATGAACAGTCCTCCTCTGGTTTACCTTCCTTATAGAGCGGGATTATCGTGGCCATGCGAAGGTCTGGGGGTAATTTCCCCTCTTGTATCGCCCCTTCAAAGAGTCCCAGGAGATGACGGGCCAGTAGGTCCGCTGTACGCTTAAAGAATTCATCCGGGAACCCGTTCAGGCCCAGGGACTTTCCCGCCCTTAGTTTAGCTAGGGCAGTCTTAATTTCATCTATCGTGATGGCGGCCTCCAGGTCGTCTAGGTCCTCGGGTGCCAGCACCGGGAGGTCTAAGTGCGCCATGTATTGCATGGCATCTTCCTGTGTCCCTAAGTCCCTCGCTTCATAAAATAATCTAAGCATCCGACTTCGTCAGGCTCCCTAGGGTGTCTCTATCCTGTTCTACCCACCTGGCATTCCTTTCCTTCCTACTCAGCCATGCAAGCAGCTTTCCCGATTTATCCCCCACATCGTATAGACGATGTAGAGTCGCCTGTGCCTGTGTTTTGGCCTCCCCCGTTACCATAACCCTATATTGGCATTGAACATCCAGCAGCTTACGAAGGGTCTCTGGGGCCCTAGCAAGTTGGTGTTCCCTTTCCAGCTCCAGTATCTGAGTTTCCAATGCCCCGATATCTCTCTGGACTTTCCGGGCTTGCTCCGCTAGCCTATTCTGTGCCCTATCCCTAAGGACCGCATTAAAGGCCTCCCAGAAGATCACTTTTGACGCAACCGAGCCCTCATTTTCGGCTACATAGACTTTTACATCTGCCCTGAAGCCGTTCAGTATGACCGGGTTCTGCAGGTCGCAGGCTGTTAGCCTCCAGGACCCATTTTTCCGTACCTTTCTCCTCCCCACCTGCACCAGAAGCAGGGAGTGATATGAGATCCCTCTGGCTTTGTACTCCGCTAAATCGTCTCTCGTCAGGACATGTCGGGCAAGGAAAATATAGTCCAGTCTAGAGTAGACCCTGTGGGCACCCGAAAAAAAGGAATAGGTCCTGTCCTCTGGGTGCAACCACCTCCATACATCCGTCAATCCCAGGGTACTAATCGTCTTAGCGAGTAAAATCAGGGTTTGGTCTCTGGTCCTGTCCCCTGTTCTATCCTGCTTTGGGACCAGCACGTCATTAAAATCCCCCCAACACCTGCAGTGTATCTGATGTATTAAGAAGGATATCTGCTACCCTTTTCAATGTAGCTGCCTGCAACTTAGGAGGTTGCAAAAAACACAGTTGATGGACAGAATGTAGAACAATGTCATACATTCACCCCAGTACAAGGATCTGGGCCTAAATCAATCGTTTTTTTGCACTCCACACCACCCTGGGTTAGACACTGGCTATATGCAAATCAGCTCTGACCCTGTGCCTCATGGGAACAGTCCAGTCCGAACTACCAGGCCATGTCTTTCCCAGACCGGAATCAAGCATCCAACTTAGGAGGGGCATATGCCGAAACTATCGTATGTTCCTGCCTTTTCCAGGTACCCCTTACTCCTACGTATGTCCCCTGGGGATCAGACCATACCTGCGCCACTCGGAATGGGGGGTTCTTCTTTATAAATATGGCTACTCCCCTCGACCCTTTAGTAAATCCCCCGTGTGCGAGAACTTTGTACTGCCCTCTAGCCAGAAAGCCACATTTGGTGCCCTGTAGATGCGTTTCTTGGAGAAGAATTATGTCCGGGCCCACCCTCTTCATGTATGCATTTACTAGGCCTCTCTTGATCTTATTTCCTAGCCCATTCACGTTCCATGTTAGTATCTTGAGCCCCTCCTGGTCTTGTAGTGCCTCTGTGTGGTTAACAGACATCCTATGTTAAATCCTGATGTGTGGTGCATAAGCTCAGCGCTAGTGGAGCGTCCTGGACGCAGATGTGTGACCTTTCTGACATTGTCCCCTCCCCTCACCCTCCCCCAACTCCACATCCCTCCCCGTCCCCCCCTCCTGCCTGACCCCCTCCCCTAACAGTCTCAACTGTAAAACCAACAGAACTCCCGTCAGCCCCCCCACCCTACCTCCCTCCCCGTCAGTCCCATCCTCCTCAAAGTTGGGATTAAAGGACTTTCAGGCGGAGAAGGTCTGTCACCCTCCCCAAGTTCAATGCCTACAAACCCACTCCAAACAGATAGTCTAATGAATACGAGAGACAACAACTTCTCCCACAAAACCTACGTTCATAAACATTATAGCCAAAAACTGTGTACTCAGTGGTTATAGGGTGTGAAACAACTTGGGTGCTTCCGGGCTGAGCCGGCATCCTGTCCATCCAGAGTCCCTCTCGATTCAGGCATTAGAGTCTGGAATGTCCCCTTGTGGTGTCTACACCTCCGTAGCCGCTGCCTGCTCCAGGTCATTGATCGCTGCCACTAGTGGGTGTAGCGACTTTTCTCCAGTTCCTCACTTCCGGAGGTGACACCCCCGTGGCCTCCTCTCCATCGGATCGTGCATGTCCAGCTAGGCAGCAAAACCTGGAACCCGCCAGACCACCAAGGTCAAGAGTATTGGAACCCTGATGTCGCATGCTCGTCGGATTCTGCGTGGGGTAAGGAGGTGTCTTCACTCTCCTGGAACCCCGCGTGCTCCGCTGCCGCTGTGTCTTCGGTGACTCCAACTGAGACCCGGTCTTGTCTCCTTCTCCGCCGCCCCTCTCATTTCTCCTTGTCGCCTTCGTAGCAGTGGACATTCCTCCAGCCATTGCCACGCTTCTCCTTTACAACAGAATCAATCAAAATTACGAATCTATAACATTGGGATTATTGTTATCTCCCTTTTTGAAAACTGGGTGCCCAATGATACCAAATTAAAACCAAGAATGCAGAGGCCCGGGGCGTAGCCGAATAAGTCGCACGCAAGCGAAGCTCCAGCGAGCCCAAATGATCCGACGTAAATACAAACATCCAGAGATCCCCTAACTACTGCCACGGATGACCGGAAGGTCCTGTGGTGCCGTGGGCAAAGGTGACGCTGCCGCGGAGGGTCTACGGAGCCCCGAGATCCGACGGAAAAGTGCGGCCTCATGAAGACGAGCGGAGGCGGCCTCAAGATGGCGGCGCCCTGAAGGTTCGCGGCGGAGTCGCGAGGTGCGCCCTGAGGCTGCAGGGGACAGCAGTAGGCCTGAGAAGTCCCTGAGGCCCACCGGGGTGGCGGAGTGTCGCTAGGACCCGGGAGACAGACTGCCGTGTGGCCGAGGAGATAGGCGGGATCCGCGACAGGGGCCTGGTCCGGAGAAGGCAGGCCCGACACCCGGGTGGCGTTGGCCACAGTAACGGCGGAGCGGCCGAAGCACCAACAGAGCAGCCACGTGGACGGAGCGGGTCGCAGGGTGCCTGGGACATCTGGCGGCACCCCGAGGAGGAGGAGGCGAATGGGCGGCCAGGTACACGCATTGGAGAAGGCCGCCCGCGGAGGCACCAGATTGGGGCCCCAACAAGGCGCGGACTGACGGGGGCGAGTTACTGGGGACAGAGGCTGAAGAAGAGTACCAGTAAGTGGAGCCCGACCTGAGAATACTGTGCGGGGAGCGTTTGGGACAGGGGCCCGGGCTGTGCTGCGCTCGACATGCCTCCTCTTGCCCCCCCCACCCTTCCCTGGCTTAGACACAGGACTGGCTGGGCTATCTGACGATCGTCAGTACGGACCCTGAGAGAAGGGGCGCCTGTGACGCGGCGGCGCCTGAGGCCGCGCGTCCATAGCAGAGTGGACCAGCTGGGCCTCCTGGGGCTGAGGGGCGCGGGAGAATGGGCCTCTGGACCAAGAAGTAAGGAGGCGGAAGGTACCCAGTGCCACCAGCGCCAACCCGGTAGACAACGTGAGTGGCCGTGATGGGCAAGAAAGAAGCGGCCCCCAGGGCCCCACACCAGGGCACACTGGATCGCTATGCATCGGTGCCCGCTACAGTGGAGACGGGCGCAGAGGCTGTGAGTCCACAATCGGATACGGCTCTTCTGATGGGAGCCATCCAGGCATCTAGAGAGGACATACAGGCATCCCGCGCGGCTCTTCAGGTAAAGATTGGGGAAGTAGGCTCTGAAATCGCGTTATTGCGACAGGACTTTCGCAATCTCATGGAGAGGGTGACCACGGCCGAAACTAGACTGGGTGAGGCAGAGGACATTATCTACTCTCTGCAGAAAGACGTAAAAGAGCACCGGGCCTCACATAAACAGCTCCAGTGGAAGGTGGACGATGCAGAAAATAGGACCCGGCGCAACAACCTCTGCTTTGTTGGCTTTAGGGAAGGAATTGAAGGGGCTAATATGATGGAGTTCTTGCGCACATGGCTGCTGAAGACCCTGCCTGCGGCGACATTCTCCAACTGCTTTATAATTGAGAGAACCCATCGAGTGCTCCTTGCGAAGCCCCTGGTGGGGGAGAGACCACGACCAGTCATCGCTCAATTCTTGAACTTTGCGGACAGGGACGTTATACTACGCAAAGCCAGGAAACTGGAGGTGATCCGTATGGAGAATGCACAGATCATGATCTTTTCAGACTACAGTCAGGAAGTGCAGAAACAAAGGCGATCCTTTGATGCAGTAAAAGCAAAGTTGAGAGACCTTCAGATCCGATATATGCTGCTTTTCCCGGCCAAACTAAAAGTCATCTTTAAGGAAAAGACCTACTTTTTCACCCACCCTGAGGAAGCGTGGCAATGGCTGGAGGAATGTCCACTGCTACGAAGGCGACAAGGAGAAATGAGAGGGGCGGCGGAGAAGGAGACAAGACCGGGTCTCAGTTGGAGTCACCGAAGACACAGCGGCAGCGGAGCACGCGGGGTTCCAGGAGAGTGAAGACACCTCCTTACCCCACGCAGAATCCGACGTGGAGAAGCGTGGCTCAGTGGTTAGAGGCGGCAGACCTGGAAGCTGAGATCGACCGAGGACCAGGGTTCGATTCCCCACCTCGGCGGGTCTCGGGCTCAAAAAATTCCACGGACTCGATAATTCTCGCTCCGGTGCCTACTCGACTCACGGGGTCACACTCTGCGACTCTGGGCAATAGCTTGCTTAATCTCCACTACGGCCCCTCGCGGTGGGATGCCTGGCTTTCACCTTGTGGACACCCTGCCGGGGTTTCTCTCAGGGGAATACCAGGACGGGTTCCCTAAGCAAGCGCTTAGATACCGTGTCGGTGATTTGCGCTATATAAATACATGTACATGTACATGTACAAGGTTGTAGGGAGGTTAGTCCTTAATAGCCTAACTGCCTGGGCCAATGAGAACCACATACTATCTGACCTTAATATTAATTTAGGTCTGGTAGAGCCACAAATGATCAGTGCTTGAATATGTACTTTATCATTAACAAGTGCACAATGTCCAGACGAACTTTGATACATATGGCTTTTTTGGATCTCACTTCAGCCTTCGACAGGGTCAACCAAATTAAATCATGGAACATTCTTTTCTCCTTGGGTGTAGACCCTAATATTGTTCTTTTTATGGGCTCTTCTTATGAATACCTCTTTTTCAATTAGTTATAGAAAAGGTTCTTCCTGTTCTCAATCTTTTCCAACAAACTGAGGTGTTGGTTAAGGGTGCCTTTTGATCCTGTTTTTATTTATCCTGTATGTTAACAGTTCAGATAAGTTTTACTATCTTCAGGTGCAGTTTGTCCTCTTGTTGGGAAACAAATTTTCCCTGACCGCTTTATGCAGACGATGCATTAGAACTGGCTTGAACCGCAAAGGGGCTCATTAGGATGGCGGACGGACTTGCGTCCGTCCGCCACCCTAGAGGAAGAGGGACCGTCCGCAGGGGCAGCGGCGGTCCCTCCGTGCTAATTAGGATGTGACCGCCACCCTGGCGGTCACATCCTGTATTTTTATCATTGCGACGGGTGCTGCTTGAAGCAGCACCCGCCGCAATGTTAAAAAAGTAAGTTGTGCATTTGCATGCACAAAGCGGCAGGCACCTCACGGTGCCTGCCGCTTTGTGCAGGCAAATGCAGGGGGGTACCATAGGTACCCCCCATGTGCACCCCCCACCCCCCTTCACCCCTGGGGGCCCGCAACGGGCCCCCAAACACAAATCCGTATGCCTTTACACGGCGGAAATGCCGCCGTGTAAAGGCATCTTTCCGCTGTCATCCTAATATGGCTGGCGGTGTCTGATAGACACCGCCAGCCATGTTAATGCTTTTCCGCCGCGGGCGCAATCCGCCAGCGGCGGAAAGGTGGCGGACAGATAGGAAGACCCACCAGCCATCCTAATATGGCGGTGGGTCTTGCAGGGCTCCCCGGCGGATTTCCCGCATCCTCCGGGCCGGCGGTGGCTTCCGCCGGCCCGGTGGATGCAGGAAATCCGCCATCATAATCGGCCCTTAAGTCTGCAAACCCTTTTGGATTTGTATGTCACTTTCATGGATGACTTGGACTTGGCCACCAATTATAATAGGTCCTTTGTTATGATGGTTAGACCTAGATCCACTAAAAGCCTTTCAAGTCCAAGGTCACATAGTAATGAAGATATGGGCTTTTTCCAATATGGGAGTATTGTTTGACTCAAGAGGGGCCTGGAATCCCCTCACTGGAGCCTAGAACACTCGTTAATGAGGGCAATCTCATCCATTTAAGGTTTTGTTTCCAGGCTAGAAGGGCTACCACCAAAAGCTATATTGAAGGTACACCAAGGTAACTGTATGCCAAAAGTTGCTTATGGCAGTGATACCTGGCAGTATGTTGACATCACACTACTGCAAACTATTTAAATCAAATTCTTCTGAGTATCCCACAGTGTACCCCATCCGATGTAATGTGCAAAGAGGTGGACTTAAGGTAATGATAAATATCTGATGTTCTAGATCTTTGCCAACTCCTGCAATAGTCAACAGTGTGGAGCGGGCCTGAAACCAAATTGACTAGGGAGATTTTGAAGGACTTCCTTCCTCTCTGTAATGCACACCACATACCAGGTGTAAGATAAATAGAGAACTTGTTTTCTTCCTTGGGACAGGGTGATTTATTGGAATGTCCGGGGCAAATGATAAAAGCTAACATAGCAAAGACCAAAACACATTTCCTTTTATGGCATCAAGCTGACAGGGAAATCCAGGAACTGGTAAAAGCTTCTGTGCGGGGGGTACATGTCTTTGAAAACAATGCTGTATATGGAGCATTATCTTATTTCATTAAATAACAGGAAACAATGTTTTTTTGCTCACAATGTGTTTTGTTAGTGAAACTTAGGAGAGGTTTTATCATTTCACTTTTATAGGGTCAAAATTTTAACCAAGTACATTCAGCCTACATGTTCTTACAGGAATTGAGTGATCATTTTATCTGTGACTCTGATGCTTGTTTTATTGATGGGGTAGTTAAATTAAGACATTCTATGGATGTTTGATTTTATGAAGCGGGTATTATTATTATTATTAGCAGTAGTATTCGTTTTATTATTATTTTTATTATTATTATTATTATTAGTACATTCTTTTATGCATTTTTACAAATTCTGAAATTAAGTTATAGGATGACGATTGAATAAAACGAAGACGTTATTCAAGGTTTCACATGCAAAATCGACCTGTGTATGCCTAGCAATGTGGGGTATGTGGTGAGGATTGGATTCTCTTCACAGCACTGGCAAGCATAACACTGCATAAAAGACAGCACCAGGCATGAGGCTATATACTCATCTTTATTAATTTCTCAGTTTTTATACATGGCCTACTGATGTGGACCTACTCTCCACACGTCCTTTTCTCTCTGCTTTCCTAAATGTAGTGAGAGGGAAAACTAGTACTTCCTGTCTCCACCCAGGAAGTTCCTGGCCTCCTACTTCTGTCTGGACCAGCTAGACCGCTGACCTACTTGTATAACAATGTCCTTTCCTGAGGACATGACATCTCCCCTCCACTTTTAAAGAAATTAAGTCCATCTCTTCAGTGCATCCTTTGGGCTCCTTGATTGGTTTGTTAGCTCTGCTGACCTACTTATATAACAATGTCCTTCCCAAGAAGACATGACATCTCCCCCCAATTACAAAGAAATTCAGTCAATCTCTTCAGTACATCCTCTGAGCTCCGTAGTTGGTTTCTTTGGTCTGCGAGTGTTGAGAGTGGTTCTGCAGATGTTGCGGGTGATGTCTGTTGCGGTGAGTGTTCGTTTGTGAGGTAAGCATCCATTGGTTTCCTTGATTAGTTTGTTAGCTCTGTGGATGTTGAGTGGGTTTTCTGTTGAGAAAGGTGCTTGTTGGTTCGATGTTTATTGAGAACAAGGGTCGGCTCTGGGACCCATTTACATTTTGTGTTTGCCTCACCCACTCCAAATTCCGTTTGAGAGTGTTGAAGTCTTTGATTATCCAGGCATCTTCATGTTACTTTCTCACCCCCTTTCCTTGAAAATGACATGTCTCTGTCAACACATTTCTGCCTTTCTTACAGAGTGATGAGACAGCATTTCCAAAAACATTTTTCAGTAATGTTCCATATGTTCATTCTTATTCTGCAAGCTCTTTAAGTCAGCCGAGCTGTCCCCATCAGAGGAGAAGGTATAATATTCATGTCTTGATGTGAATATAACTGACATGACATGTTGCATTGGGGGGTAAGGGATTGTTCTGAGTCATCGGCATGTGATGTTTTGCTCTGAACGGGGAGAACGTTCTCTGATTCCACTGTGCATTTGGGTAATTGACGGCATGGGCGTTTTCTCAATCTTGACGTGCCAGATGAATCTGTTGACCTGAGTGATTGTGCTGACATGCTTTCTGAATCAGATGAATCTTCTACTGACTTCCTTTGAGGAAGCTCTTTTGTGTGTGGTCTGACTGGTGAATCTCTTGCACTGATGGCCTGTGATGAACTGCTCCTTCAGTCGGAGCTATCTTTAGGACGTTTCTTTGGGTACATCTCTCAAAGTGTCTCATGTTTTCTTGAAGAGGAGGGATAATTTGATACCTGAGTGTTTATTATTTTTGTTTGGCCCCAGTGCATTTTGTCTTTGCTCCTCTCATGTGGTGTTAACTGTCTCCTCTCAGTTATCTCCTTAAGGTCGTGGGTGTCTTGAGTGCGTTTGCATACTGAGTGAAATGCCCAGTCTTATGTGGTTTGTTTCTTCTTCTCGCTTGTTGGGCTTGCTGTCGTCTGTGCCATGTGTGTGATTTGTCCCACTGCTTGATGCTTCTTCGGAAAAGTCTAAGAAGTTCGATGAACTGTGGGTGGCTGGGGCGTGTCTGTATACCGGTTTCCAGAGTTGGTGTGAATTGCCCAATCTTTGTAGTTTGTTTTTTATTCTCCCTTGTTGGGCATGCTGTTGTCTGTTCCATTTGTGCGATCTGTCCCACTGCTTTATGCTTCTTCAGAATAATCTGGAAAGTTTGATGAATGACTCTTTGAAGTTATTTCAGTTTGGCTGTCACGATCCCGGATTGTTCTGGTCTTTTGTTTTCCATCCTCCACTGCTCATTGTGTTGTTGAATCTGAGTATTTCTTGTCACTTTGTCTATTGTGATATCTTGTCTCTGGCCTGCCTTTGCCCTCACTCTTTCTGGCTCTTTTTGTCTCTTGGGCTTTACTCACTGACATGAGTAACATCTCATTTCTCTTGTCTTCTTTTCTTTCAATGAGGTGCAATTCTCTTGCTTTGGCCCGAACTCCAGCTTTGGACCTCCTGATTATTTCCTTTAGGGAGAGCTGCTTTTGAAGGATCCTGCACTTCGTGTCTGCTATTAAACAGCCCTCAATTACCCTGAGTCGAATTGCTTCCTCATTTGTGAATGAATTGTCTCAGTAGGCTTCAGTTAGGCTTGGATTGCCTGATTCCAATATGGCTGCATCATTTATTTTAGTGGATTTGTCTCAGGACGCCTGCCTTCAGGATGGCAACTCCATAGACTTCAATGGACTGTCCCTCAGCTTGCCTGTCTTCTAAATGGCCACCACTCGGCTGCAGCATGCATGGCTTGTAGCTCAGAGAATTCCTGCTTTTCTTTAATGCTGCATGCTAGCTGCAGGTAATCTGTGTTTCCTCAGCACCGGTACTTTCTTATGGTACTTGCCTCCTTTATCTGCAGGCGTGATCTTAGATCCCACCCTCATCGCCAGTAGTCCTGTTCTGGATTGGTTTCTCTTCACAGCACTGGCAAGCATAACACTCTGCATAAAGGACAGCACCTGGCATAAGGCTATTAACTCATCTTTATTAATTTCTCAGCTTTTATACATCGCCTACTGAGTGGAGTGAAGTGGAGCCAATCTCCACACGTCTTCTTCTCTCTGCTTCCCTCAATGTAGTGAGGAGGAAAACTAGTACTTCCTGTCTCCACCCAGGAAGTTACTGGCATCTCACTTCTGTCTGGACCAGCTAGACCGCTAACCTTCTTATATAACAATGTCCTTTCCTGGAGGACATAACAGTACACCTGTGTAAGCTTTGAATATATGAAACAAGATGTCTTGCTTGCCAGACGTGGACCCAAGACATGACTTCATGTTGGACAATATTGGAGTTGCCTGTGAAATGCTCTGTGTACTCCATGGCCCAGTACAGCAATATCTCATTTATTCTAGCTCTATCTTTTTTTTTACCTCACCCCTTGGGCCCATTACATCCTGATTAGATGCAGTCTTCCACAATTAATTCTGTTTTACTCTTTCTTATAGAGAGTCATCCATCACATACCCTATGTTACCATTTCGAATCCTACATGAGACTTGTCTGTGCATTCAACTTTGAAAATGTCTTAGAGTTATTTACATATGTACTCTTTGTGTTCTTGTACTACTCTAAGGGATATATCATTTTATAATGACATTGCCACAGGCTATGACATACTCAGAAATGACATGTTAATTTTGGCTATAAATTCTCCTCACTTTACGAACACAAAAGGCTAAGAATCTGTCAGGGCCTGAAACGACACTGAGGCGGTTTGATCAACCGATGCCCAATCCCCTTAAGCCCAACAATCATCTGTTCAGATAAGACAAAGGTAGGTGTTATAAAAGATTTCCCTTGATTCATTTCTGCATCTTAAATTCTTTGTGAATGCACTTTTTACTCTGCGTGGTGTGTCCATTGACTAAGCAAACTATGGGCCAGATTTATCATAGTATTGCATTACCCGTGTGTCACGCATGGTGTTGCAAGGGTAACACAAAACTAAAGTCAGATTTACCAAGCAACGCAAGTCCACCTTGTGTGGCCCCGTGTTGCTTGGTAAATTTGGAATAACGCATGGCATGGCAGGGCAAGGGGCTGCCTTGTGACACTTTGTCCTGGGAAGGCATTCCATTGGTGGAGGGTGGGTGTTCCCACGCATCCATCTATGGATTTTGGTGCATTCCCAGGTTTACCAAGACATGTAAACCTGTGATTGAGTTAAAATGCTATGCCTTCCCAGGGGAGGCTCAATGGGGAGGAATAGATGTCTAGCTGCAGCACACTGAGAAAGAGGAAAAGTCTTTGGAGATTGCTTTTTGTGCAGGAAGGTGTGCCCTCCCACGCAAAAACAATCTAGCCTGAAATACAGGCACCCTTGCATCATGGTGCAAGGATGCCTGCGTTGTTGCCTGGTAGCAGATTTTGAAGCAGCGCAGGCAAAGAGCAGGAATGCTCCAAATCGTGGTAAATATGGTGCATTCCTCTCCTTTCCCTTCCACACAGCACTGCAAGATGTATTGCTGTGTTGTGTTGCATTAAAGATTGATAAATCTGGACTTATGTTGTTTAGCACCCTCATTTCTGAGGCCCCTTGCGCCGTCGGAACGTCACTTTTAGTGACGTTCTGTGGCACAGAAGCCTACCCCATATTTATGAGGCAGCACTAAGCCACTTTTTCGGGCTTAATGCTGCCTTGTAAATATTGTCCCTTTTAACAGAGTTTTCTGCATTAAAGGGAGTGCAATGGGTGTTGCTGGGGGCATTCCTAGCAAAATCCATTACATGTTGACACCGCCCCAGATTTATGAGAAATAGTAAATCTGAGGCAGCGCCAAACATTACACCTCTCCAGGGGAGGCGTAAGGGAGGCACAATGAGGAGAAATATCTTTATTTCTCCTAATTTTTCTTCTTTCAAACGCAGCACGCACAGAAAATGGGAAAAGTCTCTTGTGATTGTTTTTGTACAAGAAGGTTTACCTTCCTGCACTAAAACAATCATCCCCTCAAAGCAGGCACCATTTCACCAGGGTGCACAGGTGCCTGCATTGGTGCACGGCAGCTTATTGTGTGCCGGCACAGAGGAAAAGGACAGGAATGCGCCATATCTCATAGATACGGCACATTCTTGCCCTTTTTTTTGCTGCCCCACGACAAAAACACACATACATGAGGCCCTTGGTCTCTAGAAGCTGATGAGCTGGCAAAGATGGGAATGGTCTTGACTGGGTTTTATCTCTTAATTTGATGGTCATACAAAACAAACTTTTCAAGCGTGTTATATTTTCAGTTTGGCGTATCAAGAGGGAGAGAGAGGACTAGATAGCTAGTCCGAATCCCCAGGGATTTATATGTAGTATCAACAGGGACTAGCCGTGTGTGACCGTATTAGGACTCTGAACTGTATTTTCAGCAGGCACCTGGTTGGTGTGTTCATGAAGCCCTCACCCACCAACCTAGTTGGTGGCATGCTTCATCATCGGGCCCACCCAGTGACATCTAATATCTCCCGGGTGTGCTTCATGAACACACCGACCTGGTGCCTGCTAAAAATACAGTTCAGAGTCCTAATACGGTCACACACGGCTAGTCCCTGTTGATACTACACTTATATTTTCAGTTTTCATGTTTTTATTTGTGCTGCTATGTTTTTTAAACCAATTAAATCGTAATAAAGGCATATCTAGATTTGTTTCAGTTTGTTTACTGTTCTTCGGAATTGAAAAGCAAGTACTGTGGCTGATGCCGCTCCCTTCCATCTCAAAAGAGGCACAACATGCAATGCATTATTTACATGTAGCTAAGGCGAGGGTTTATTTACTTCTTTTTTAATAATATATTGAATGTGCACTGCGGACTTAAGAAGGATTCAGTTGACATCACTAAATGTATTATTGCCAAAGAGGAGAACAATGGCGCAGTGCAGAGTCTCTTCCTCTCACAGATACCCTTCTAAGCCCCTGTATGAGCTCCTTGACGAGCCCAGCTCCAGCCTTCCCACGACATGTCGGAAGGAAGCCAGACAGAGGCGACACACCCCACCGACACGTTCATGGAATCCCAAGTTTTTGTGAGGCCTTTAATACCACTCGCCCCAGAGAGAGCATTAGTTTCATTTGCGGGCTGGAACCTTCCAAATTGTTCGTATTCAGGCCTGCACAGAAACACGTAAGGGTATATTTAGAAGCAGCTAATACTACAAGAGCATCACTTTTTCCTACGCTCCTTCTTCACTGCACCATTCCTCTTATTTACAAGATGGCTCTACGCCACTTAACATGGATTAACGCTACCAGTCTGCTGCGCCAAAGTGGTTGGCACTGGGGGGCAGATTTACAAGCCCCTTTCGCCTTTTTTGCGTCACTTTTTCTATGGGAAAAGTGACTCAAAAGTGTCTATAGGGGCTTGTAAATCTGCCCCTGGGTGTTGCTGTGGATGTTTCACCGGAAAACCCATTGCTTTTTGATGCTGTCCCTGATTTACGAGGCTGGGGTGGAGCCACAAACTAAGGCCTGGTCTTGGAATGGCGATAAGAGAATAAAATCTTAGGGACATATTATCAAGAACGGCGATTAAACTATCGCCACTTTAGCGGCAGGAAACTGCCGCTAAATCGGCGATAATGGGCTTGACCTTGTGAATTCCCACAGCAGCCCAGGTTCCGGTGTTAACCTGGGCTGCTATGAGAATTTACAAGGGCATATTATCAAGCCGATTATCGCCGCTTTAGCGGCAGTTTCCTGCCGCTAAAGCGGCGATAATTGTATCGCCGTTCTTGATAATATGCCCCCAAATTTCTCCTTTTTTTTGTTGCTCTTTCTATGTTCGCTTCATTCTTCAGCACACATAAAAAAGAGCAAATCGCTATTATTGACTGTGTCCCTGCCTGCACATAAAAAATCACCCCTGCAATACAGGCACCCTTGCAATATGGCGCAGGGGTGCCTGCGCTGGCGCTAGGCAGACTTTTTAGTGCCAGCTGTAGGGGAAACGCAGGGATGCGCCGTATTTTTGTAAATCCGGCACAACCCGAAATTTTCTTGTAAATATCTCCGTAGAGTTTTGGAATAAATGTAATGAGAAATAAAGTAACTCCTTAATGCTGTTTTAGAAGCTGTCAGAGGCAGTGGATTAAGCGCAATAGTCTCTCTCACCCCGCTACCTGGAATATGTGGTGGGGGGACTCTTGTCACCCCTATATCTCACAGATTTTCATAGTATGGGTTAAATGGTCACCCCTGAATGATGTTCCCCCTGAGCTCTAGGGGCTGCAACAACAGCCTGCCTCGCGACCCTGGTCAGAAGTCACTGAAGATGAATCTTGTAGCTAACACTGTTTCTGGTCAAATTTTCCTACCATGAGTTTGAGACATGAGCAATTGGGAAATGGGAGCTTGCTTTTATTTAGAGGCAAATTCTTTTTGCGGTAAACGCTTCTTGTCGTACATCCTTGAAAACAGAGAAAATAGTAAATAATGTCTTTCAGGTATTATCTCATTGTCACAGATAGAAGAATATGATCTGATATCCACCTGTTATATATGTTGCAGTCAGAGTTTGAAATCCAGGCAGTGTAACTAATAACTTTCGATTCTACAGATTGTTTCTTTCGCTATGGAACATTTTATTGTTTGCCAGGGCATTGATCTGATATATTGTAATAGTACAATAGTACTTCTTATGTTTAGAGCAGGTGTTTTTTTATTACCCAGTATGCTACTAATTTTATCTGATGGCTAGCCAGGATTCAACTCGTAGCCTGCACATCAGAGATAGCAGCAGTGAGCAGTAAACTCACTGAGTCACTTTACCCTCTTATTGTTTTTTTTTCAGAGTATCTCATCACCACCATCCAATTATCTGTGTGCTGCTCTGCTCACTCTTTGCCTTACTTCAATAAAGGGCACTAGTAAGCCCATTCATTCATCTGGGGAGGTCTAGTTGCAAAGACTTGGCAGGTAGGACTCTGCAGGTGGTTGCTGGGTGCTGACAGGAACCCAATTAACTACTTTCCACTATGTGCGTAATCATCTGTTCACGAGTTTATAATATCTACTGCCTGCTGGTAGGGTGCCTGAGAAATTGTTCAAGGTCTGTTAGATTAAGTTAGAGGCTGTATTGAGGGGGAGGCTTCCCCAATGTAATGTAACTGAATGTGGTGACCCAAGTGCGCTCTTGGGTATTACCACTATAGGTTGACTGGAGTACTCTACTGTCTAGAATGGGAGGACTAAATACACGTGTTTTGCCCCCCACAAGAATTCTATCTGGGAAGCCAACTCTTTGCCAGAGGACGTCCGGGTTTTATCACAATTTTACATGCAATTGAAATGTTTCCACATCTTGCTTGATGGCCCCTGCTATGTGTTTGAGGAGATTGCATTCTACCTGCTGGTTGCACACCAGGAAGATGAATCTGGAACACCATCTTAAAGCGATATAACATCCAGTGCTATATATTTTTTTCCAACGATGCAATATTGTGGACAGGTTATATTAACTAAGTAGATGAGATCGAAAAGAACACAAATAACATGTACAGGAACGCAGACCATGAATGCCAGCTTGCCCCACCTTTCTTTTTATTATAGCTTAGTTAATTATTTACTTTGAAAAAAAATCGCACTTTGACCAAAATGGCATAACATCACACTTGGGGGCATATTTACAAAGAAGTGGTGGAGTACGGCATTAGCCGTCATGGCTTAACACCTCATTCCTCTAATTCAGAAATGCAAGGCTGCACCAAATTTACAAGGATATGGTACAGCCTTGCGTTTCCCCCTGCGCTGGCCCTACACTTAGCAGTGGGAAACGGCCTCTACAACGAAGCCGTTTCCACGAAATCATTTACCACGCATGCACTACAACGCATGTGTGGTTACAACGAAAGGTTTTACCACGCATACCTTTACTACGAAATACGTAGTAAAGGAATGTGTGGTAAATGAAAAGAAAAACGAAGGGGGGTTTGGGGGGTCTCCCCCATAAAAAAAAATAAAGCGCTGGGATAAAAAGGGGGGCTGGGGGGTCTCCCCCCCAAAAAACAAAACTAACCTGAGGAGCCGAAGGTAAAGCCGAAGCCGAAGCTGAAGCAATCAACGTCGTTAGGGAGGAAACGGAAAGTAACTTCCGCTTCCTCTTAAAGACGTACGACGGACGTAACCAGAGAAGATGGAGGGAAGGTAAGTTAAAAGGTAAGGGGTATTTTAGTAAAATACATATATATATATTAAGGGTTAAGGGTAAATATAAGGAGTGATGCTGGGGGAATGTAAGGGGAGAGTTTTAACCTTTATCAAGAGTATGCCCTCACCATGCATACATTTACAACAAAAAACGGTGTAAATGTATGCGTGGTAAAGGAATATTCGAGGTAAAGGTTAAGCGTGGAAAACGAATTCCGTTGTAACGCATGTGTGGTAAAGGCATGCGTTGCAACGGAATTCGTTGTAACGTCATACATTCCTTAGCAGTATAGCGCCAACGCAGGCACCCTTGCACAAAAGTGCAAGGGTGGCTGCGTTCAGGGAGGATTGTTTATGTATAGAAAGGTGTCCCTTCATGCACATAAACAATCCCGAAATGCCCTTTTATCACTTCTATGTGTGCTACTTAATAAGGCACGCATGAAAGTTACAAAATGGCATTTTTTAAAGGATTGTTTATGTGCTGGAAGGGACACCTTCTTACACATAAACAATCCAAGGCGTTTTGTTTTTTCCATGTGTGCTGCACAAGGCAGCACACATGGAAAAAGCACAAACGAGGTGAGTTATAGCATTTTTCCTCATTTCGCCAACTTAAGACCAGGTTTTGACTGGTCTTAATTTTTGCGCTGCCACGTATTTATGCTGCCCTTGTAAATAGGTGGCAGCGTAAAAAACAATGGGTGTTGCGGTGGAACGCCTACAGCGTCACCCACTGCCCACCCCTTCCATGCTAAGTAAAGTGTGAAAGGGGGCTTTATTTACAAGGCAGTGTTAACAAAGTGACGTTGTCGTAGCGATAGAGGCTTATAAATATGCCCCTTGATGTTGGGCAGGCCGCTGGTGTTTTCAGACCCTGTACAGCCAACCAAGCTAAAGGCATGGGAACGTTTTTGCAATGGCAAAAATGATAGTATATTCAAAGGAAATCACTTCCCAGCAACATTAACATCAATGTTACAAGGGCAGCATCTGAGAACAGTGCCTAATTTAAGCCGGTGGTTGTCGGTGGAGGGCCAGCAACACTTATTTTTGGGGACCAGCACTTATTATTCAGCATCAGATTATTACCGAGAGCAAGATTAGTAAAATACACAAATCGAAAAGACGGAGCACGAGAAAGACGAAAAAAACAACAGGTAGTAGAGCGAAAGGAGGATCCTTGAAAGAGTGAAATAAAGGGTTAGGAGTGTCTGGTAGGGGATTAAAGAGGCATGAGATGGTTGGAGACTGCCATCCTTGGTATTCTCTGGGCTGACAAGTAATTGCACAGGCCATGGGCTTCTGAGCAGAGCTTCGTCCACCCGAACTCTTTCTTTAAACAAATTAAGCACTCTCTGAAAACCTGTGGTGTGAATTTATTTGGTGCAGAAGAAACATTGCTCGAAAGACATCTACTGCTAAAACGGCTGCTATACATAGAGAAGTTCAGAGATGAACATGACCTTTCAAGCACTTAACCATAAATCAGCTAGGAACAGATTGAACAGGAATTTGAGCAAGTTCTACAATAGATGAGAATTAAATGGATTTACGTGTTTACAGTAGGTATAAACTATGGGGATGTGATGATTGTGGTGGTGGAAGTATCTGCGGTGGTGGGTTCAGTGTCTGGGGGTGTGCTGGTGGTGGTGGATGTGTATGTGGTGGTGGGTGCAGTGTTTGTCATTGTGCTAGGGATGGTGGATGTGTCTGGGATGGTAGGTGAAGTGTCTGTGGTAGTGTGGTATCTGTATGTTTGGATGCATGCCTTTGTTTTTTGTGTTGTTTGTGTTTGTGTGTAGGTGTGCTGCTTTTGTCTGTGCTTGGGCAATATGGGTGGGGACGGGGTGGGGTGGAAGGTGGGGCACATGGTTGGAATGGTTGGGAGGCTGCGCTCAGTGAGGAGGCTAGTCCATGAAAAGGCCTCTGTAGGCTGGATATAGCACTGTGAATGCCTTCCAGGTAGGCTACCATTTTTTGCAATTGTCAGCCAAGCCCCTGAATGTCATTCAGCAGTGCAGTCTGGAATTCAGAGATATTCCTGGGGAGGTCCATAGTTTCCTCACTCAGCGCAGCCGGGGAAACAGAGGCAGGGGGTGAGGTGCTTGGTGCAAAGGAGACATCACCCCTTTCGAGGGGCTGGTTTTGCCAACTAGGGGGGAGCAAGAGGGAGGGTGGACAAGGCTGCAGGTATAATAGATGCAGTAGGATCCACCATCACCAGGGATTGCTCATTGGAGGAGGCCTCAGAAGAAGATGTAGAGTCGCTGATGGCCTCCATTGCTCTCCCCTCACCCTCCGGGCCACTGGGTCCCTCAGTGTTGGTGGTGACTTCAGTAGGAACACTGTGGTCAGCTGCTTCCTCACAGATGTTAGCACCTTCTCCTTCACCTGCCCCAGATAATGCTGAAATGATATATACAATAGTTTTATTGAATCTGTGTAAACAGAACTGATCATGACCTTTGATCATAAAACAGTTTCAAAGATTTAACATTTTCACCTGCTTCAAGGCTCTCACACTTTGCTTCAACAAAAGCATAATCTCATGTGTATGCAACATTTTCAAAAAACATTTGGTCACAGTTATGTAATTCCCCATGAAAGCTCCTATATCATGTATCAGCTTGTCTCTTAATCATCATTATGTATCTCCAGGACCTGTTTCACACTCCTGAACGGTTGACGTGTGTTGTCTAGAATAGTTAATTGATGTCTGCAAAAAAGATGGCAACCAAAAATACCTTTGTACGGTGTGTTCACAAGGCCCTAAAATCTGCATACTGTTCATTCTCAAAAAGTAATATATGAATAAATGTGGGAGCCAGGGAATAATTCAAAATATTAAGGAGGAGGGGTTGGTACCGTTGTAGCTCCGCAAACGTTGTTAGATGCCCATAAGACTGACCCTGAATAACCCTGGGTCCGATTTACAGAGCCCCAACTCCCCCGTCTCCCTCCAAAGATAGAAAAGAGAATTGTCATTCTAGATCTGCTCCCAGAGACTGCTCCCTTAGTGACCGTTCTGTTAGGTGTCCCACCAGTTAAACAGGGTTCAAAGGAGTCAACTATAGATCTGCTACACAAAGTGACCCACTGGTTGGACAACTCGTTAGTAAATGGGTGCCACTTAGCATCCTACGTTATCATGGCAAGAAGAGTTGGATAAGTTGGAACCACTATAAAAAAAGACAGGGGGGTGATTGCATTGTGGTTAACTTAACACACTTGGCCCACACAAAAAACATGATTCACAGTAATTATAGACAAGAATCTAACACTGGAATTAAGGTTGTCCCGCTTCACTTTTTCTATCCTGTTGGGGTTCAGCGCCAAAAATCCCAGAGTATAGACTTCAGTCTTTACCAGCAAGGCCATTACAATTCCCTGATGTGAGCAGAGCCATTCTCCTTGTAAACAGATTTGCCCCATTGAGGGATCTAGATAGTATTGATTGACAATCGGTCCCAATTGAAGGTGTGGATACAATAGGGTGCCCTCCATTATCTGGGGAGGTCAATAATTTCCCCTTAAAGCTTGTTCCTTACCAGCCTGGTCTATTTAACTTTAAACTAATGTCCTGGAATATTGCGGGATCGAAGGCTAACAAAGATGAGGAGCATGGCTGGCTAAAATAAGGTCCTGTCATATTGTCACACTACAAGAAACATGGGATATGGCTGATTCTTTTGTTTTTGATGGTTTTACCTCTTTTTATAAAACCGCTTCCCCCTCCACTATAGGATGCGCTAAGGGAGGCCTGCTTACTTTGATGCCACTTAAATTGGCCTGCACAATGAAGAGGTTGTTCTGTCCATCCACCCATGTGCTAGTAGTAGAATTCATTTTCTCCAAGTGTCCCACCTTGGTAGTAATAAACTTTTATATATATTTTTTTAGGGGAAACGATATTGAGTACATAGCCGCACTTGAGGGTTTTTTGGAGCATTATGGAGAGGAGTGTTGCTCCTACTCTGAATTCATTAGGATTGGTAATTTTATTGTATATTGCTGTTCCTTTAACTGTACACAAGGTAGGGGATCCTGGGACACCGTGGTTTCTTCAGCCCACTTTGAATATTCTGCCCAAGGCTGTCGGCTAGAGAGCCTACTTGCTACTAATAATCTACAATGTCTTGAGCATACGGATGAGATAGATTCAGTTCCATCCTTTATTGGCAGGGGCTATTGCTCAACCATTGATTTCAGTTTGGTATCTCCTCCTTTGCTTTCTGACATGTTAAAAGTAAGCCACTCCTGGAGTTGGTATAGTGACCATAACCTGTTGATTTTAGAACTGATGGGGGAGCTGGTCTTCCATGGGGCTGAGAAAAAAAGCGTTTCAAATAGGGATTTCAAACCAATAGATCAGGACCACAAAATTAAGGGGCCGATTATGATGGCGGACGGACCTGAGTCCGTCCGCCACCATAGAGTAGGAGGGACCGTCCGCAGGGGCTGCGGCGGTCCCTCCGTGCAGATTAGGATGTGACCACCAGGGTGGCAGTCACATCCTCAATCTTTAACATTGCGGCGGGTGCAGCTTCAAGCTGCACCCGCCGCAATGTTAAAAATGCATGCACGGCATTTTCGTGCACAAAGCACAGGCACCGGGTGGTGCCTGCCGCTTTGTCCACGCAAATGCAGGGGGGTACCATAGGTACCCCCCATGTGCACCCCCTACCCCCCCTTCACCAAGGAGGCCCGCAACGGGCCCCCGAAGGCAATGTCCGTATGCTTTTCCACGGCGGAAAAGCCCCCGTGGAAAAGCATATGATTTCCGCCATCCTAATATGGCTGGCGGTGTCTGATAGACACCGCCAGCCATGTTAGAGCTGTTAGGCGACCGCAACGAAAAAGCTGCGGACGGATTTTGAGACCCACCGCCATTCTAATTTGGCGGTGGGTCTTTTGTGCCTCCGCAGCGGTTTTCCCGCATCCTCCGGGTCGGCGGTGGCTTCCGCCGGCCCAGAGGATGCGGGAAAACCGCGATCCTAATCGTGCCCTAGGTGTGGAAGATAATCCCGGAGGCTTTTTTAACCAAGTTATACTTGGAGGGTGGAGAATATATTAAACTGTGTCTTGATAATCATACCAGGACCAGTGTGGTAATAGAGGCTTTTGGCAACCTGGTAAAGTGGATTGAAGAAAATCTATTTGGGGAGAGGAAGGATATAAGACATTAAGGTGGAAAAATGGTGCAACGTAGACTGCTCTAAAACCCATAAAGCTCTTATGCACACATTAAAACATAAACCCAGGGATGTAGAAATGATTAAGGTATGTAGGAAAGCCTATAAATTGGCATTAAATCAAAGGAAAGACAAGAAACAGGAACAGGCATGAAAGGATCTAAATCAGGTTAGTGTCCACGCACCAGGGCTTTTTAGCCCCAACGATCACCAACCTGCCTGGGGGGCCCAAACCGAAGGTGCAGCACACTGCGCTGGGGAGGGACTCGGTCCCCCAGCATCCACCAGACTCTGCACGGTGTGGGAGGTGATGTCACCCTCCCGGCACCTACAAACTGGACGCAGCACTTCACGCACCAGGGCTTGCTAGCCCCAACGATCACCAACCTGCCCAGGAGGCACATACCAGAGGAGCAGCACACAGCGCTGGGGTGGGAGTCGGTCCCCCACCAACCACCAGACTCTGCACAGCGCGGGAGGTGACGTCACCCTCCTGCTTAAAAAATGGCTGCAGCACTACCGCAGCATCAGGAAGAGGCAGGGCAGGACCATCCCTCTTTCGTTTGCTGTAGGAGGGTTGATCTGCCACTTGGACCTTCATTTGGGACGTCAGGACATTAAGGTACTTGTTATCTGGCCATTGCTTCTCTTTACCATCTAGATTCCTTGGAGGACTTGCTGCGCTCTTGCTTTTATTGCTTCCAGTATTTTGTATTGTTTTGTTAAATGTACATATGTTAAGTTGCACTTTGACACTAGCGTGATTTCTTGTTTTGCTCTTGAAGCATTAGTTGTTTCTATTGGCTGGGAGGTGTAACCAAGAAGTATGGGGAAAAGAAAGACTATGGAAGGAAGTGGGGAAGGGGTGGGGGTGGAAGTGGGGGCATTAGAATAGGACGGGTTAATAAAGGGAAAAAGGCCAGGAAGCTACACAAGCGCACAGGTAGCAATTGAGTTTTAGATCGTATTGACACCCTCTTTAGCGAGTGTGAGCATATTCTAGAGACATCGCCTAATGTGCAACCTGCCTGTGACAAATATCCCCCCTAGACTAACACAACCCACTGAAGGAAGCCCTAGCCACCAGCCTGCTATTCCTTTTATGTTTCGCAAACCACACAAAAAAAAGTCAGCCGGTGTAAATAAAGAGGGGGAATGTGATACATCTGGAGTAGTTGAGTCGACTAGCAGCCTTTGGGGTCTAATCTGCAACGTTTAGATCCTACAATTGTATGTATAAATAGATTCTAGGCCCTGTCGGATTTGACTATTGTAGACAGGGAAGAAAGTCCCCAAACTGCCCAGCTTTCGCAGTCATCGTTAGTTATTAGTCAAGAAGTTGTTCCAGGGAAGAATGCAAAGTATCAGGATTTGATCCATGTGGTTAACAAGCTACAGCAGGAGGTAGGGGCTATGAGAACCACGATTGTGGACCTAGCCGCTATGGTCCAGTTCCTTTCACCTGAAGACCTATCTCGTAGAGGGAGAGCTAACTCGACGGCAGATCACCATCTAGAGCGCCGTCAGGTCACTAATTGTGATATTTCATTAGACTCCACTAAAAAGGACACCAATGCGAGCTCTAGCGACCCCCCCTTCTGGTAAGGCTAGGACCTGCAAAGTAAAGTCATCTTCTACGATGGCCAAGCATCTCAGATATCTTAGTGTAAGAAATCCTAATAATCCTTACAGGGTAGCGCCAGTGAAGGACCAGTTAGTGCCGAGCAGAAATATTTCCCCACAAATCCAACACCCCCAGTGCAGTTTCCAAACTAGGTTGTCAGAGCAGAACATTCCCAATACATCTAGTAGACACAAAATCTTCATGGTGAATGTGCCTAAGTTTGACACCAATAAAGGCACAGAGAATGCAGACTCCCTGACTAATAAAGCCATCCATTGGATACGGCATGTCAAGGGATGCTGTTCAGTGATAAGAGAAGACATAGTCAAGGCTCGTAAGATCACCTCCCCAGCCTATCAGCTGGACTGCATTGAGCTTACCCTGACCAGGGCAGTTCTAGCTGAAAATCTTTTCGCTCTGGAGTTTCGAACTAGCCGCCCAGGACAGTTGTCTATCCCGTTTAGGCGATCTCCCCCGAGTAGCCAGTGTTTACATCCCCCTAGGCAGTTGTCCGTCATCCACTTGGGAAGTACCTCCTTGGACACCAATGATCAACTCATGAGAGTCCAATCCCAAATGCAAAATGGATCCCTCATAGTTAGCTCCACTACCAGCCCTTCTAGAACCAAGCTGACAGTTATAAGTTTGGGTGAAACTACAAGGATCCCATCTATATCTTCATCCCTGACGATTGGCCCAGAGGGGTCGGGTGGCATGCCTCCCATTGGAGCTAGCGGGTTATTGACACCTGGCCCAAATCACCTGACTGACTCCTTGCTATCCTGGAACATCACAGGGTTGAGCTCAAAGATCACCCCCCGAGTGGCACGCTTTTATAGAGTGTTATGACATCTGCCTCTTCCAGGAAACTTGAGCAGAGGTTCCTCTCTTCCGCCCAGGGAACTTAAATTATTATATCCCAGCTACTAGAGGTGTAAAGGGACGACCGTCAGGGGGTTTGGTGTTGAAAATAGCAATGTGTATGTACATAAGCGGCGTTCATTTGTGCTCACAGTACCCCTTGTTGTAAGCAGAACAGATATCGCTAAAACACTGACTGTGTTATCCCGCTAGCATAGACCCATGCACACACGTACACGACAGCCATTTTAGGTACCATGGTCTCTCAGTTTGCGATCGATCACCAGCGCCCCTTCCCTGACCCTGCAAGCCTCCCCCATGCACCCTGACTGCCCCCGCTCTCACATGCACAAGTCATGAGCCCTCCCCTCCCGCATGACTCTGTCTCTGAGTATCACACCCCGCGCCTGACCAACACCTCCTTTCCCTCCATGAATACCCCTCCTTTGATGACCTCTTCCTCTGAACCTAATTGTCTACATGGACCGCTGGTCACCCCCTTAGCCTGAGGATACAGTTTATTGCCAACTACTGTATGCACTCGCCTCTCTTAAAAGGAGCCACTATTGATCATGACCTCCCCACCCCCTGAGATTCGATCAGGAGCACACATTCCAAAGGAATCAGCAGAACACTCAGCTGCATGACAGCCCCCTCCTATTGTATGGAGGATAAGGGCCCCTACTGTAGCCACGTGTTGGAATATCTTCGTACTTCACACTGTCTTGATTGTAATAAAGGATGCCTGTGTGCCACAAACCTATGTATAAAAGACGAAGCCTCAGAGAAACTTGTTAGAGCACCTCCCGAAGACACTATGCGAGTGTCCGAAATGACATGCTCTCCTCATGAGTAATAAACTCTGTTCTTGTGTTCCTGCTTCCAGCGCCCGTCTCTTTATTTGGTAATTATTCAAGATGGGAACTAAGAGTCGCCCTGCACCAGCAGCCTGGGCATCGGGTGCGATATGGGCTAACCTTTCTACAATTGGCGTCCCAACGCAGGGTCCATCAGCGACATCAGGTCCGGTAAGAGAGGTCCAGACGATGAGGTGAACATCTAAATGATTGGAGTATACCTGCCTTGAGAGGGCCCTCGTCCGGCTGCCGATTAAATGAACTTCACCGATTCCGAACGGACCTCTCTCAAGTGACCTATTGTCCTGACTGGAATCCCAGAGGAATGCTGCGGTAAAAACATGGAGAAAGAGAACGATCGGGCGCTGGAAAAAGGAAGGCGAAGAACTGCCCACATGGTCCGGTCCGGGTAAGGTCGTGACACACGACAAATTGCGAAATTGATTGATTGATTGTTTGAAAATACTAGTATTACTCACTTTATTGTCTCTGAGAGATTCTCTATTTGCAAACAAGCACAGAGTCGCCATACTCTGTTTAGTCTTTGCAGATAGTGAAGGATAGGTAATGCAGACTTTTGTCCCCATTGTAATCCGTCATACCTATTTTTCTCCCCATTGATTGATTGTTTGAATCGAGCATTGAATTGTTCGAAGTTGGTTCTCTTAAGGATCTTCTCTGCCTGCAAACGGGGAAGAATAGGAATATTCTCTCTCCCTTTGCAGATAGTGAAGGGTAGGTAACGCAAACTTTTAACCCGTCGTGCCTATTCCGTTCCTCATTGATTGATTGATTGTCCGAACATTGACTGTTTGGAATTGTTCTTTTTGGAGGTATTCTCTGTTTGCAAATAACGTGGAATAGAAACGTTCTGTCGAGTCTTTGCAAGTAAGGAAGGGTAGGTAATGCGGACCTTTTGTCCCCCGTTGTAATCTGTCATGCCTATCTACTCCCCACTGATTGAAGCACCAGTCTCACCGGACCATTCACTAGAGGTAGGTCATCTGGCCCGACCGGAGAGCACCCCTAGTAAAAAAGACATATGCAATAACAACGAAGTGATCACTGTATCCTGTTAACAGAAACTTTAGCATGAAACAACCTGGAAAGAAAGGAATAGGAAAACGAAATCAGTAGGCCACTGATGAACTTTTTATTAAATAACGAACAAGGAAACGATAACAATACTTAATGATAAAACCTATTATTGTCCTAGAAACAAGAAACGTTAGAAATAAGCCCTTAATAAGAAACCTGAAAATGATAAGAGAAGCCAAGCTTGACATTGCGACGGCCACGAGGCAACGAGGCTTCATCGCCCCTCATTGTTCCAAACATGTCTGTCCCACCGCCTGCCACGCCCAAATAACGGCAACCTGGGAAAGATACAAGTCAGCAGACATCCGCCCCCTTTCTGGAAACTCCCAAAGTGCAACAGGTTTGCGGCTACGCCCAGCCGGAAGCAACACATATAGGGCGGGTCCTGCTGCCAACCGTCGGCCAGAGATCATCACATAGGGTGTAGCCGGAGGAGAGGCCGAGGCCGACGGGACCCGGCCAAGGGGACTGCTACGACAACCCTGGAGAGTTGCAGGGGGGGGAATGACCGTGTCCTCGACCCCCCCTCTCTCTCCCAGTCTGGACCAGCATCCATGGAGGGCCTGGGAGTGGAGAGGCCACTGCACGAAAGGCCCAGGAGAGGCGCCACACGCCAAGGCTTACCCCACCGGATGAACAAAGGAACCCGTTCCTGGGGCCAGGGCAAAGAGCGTCTGGCCGCCATCCACCGGAGGCCCGGCCCGAAAACATGCCAGGCGCCACTTCTTTCTTTTATAATGGCTGCAACAACCCTGGGGGGGATGTCTTGCACATGCCTCCGACCCCCCCCCCGTCCTCATCGCCTGGTCCGGCCATAACAAATGTCAAGCGAGGCGCCGTGGGGTGCACCGGGAGGGAGAGGCGGCGCGAATGAGCCTCTCCCACCTCCTCAGGTGGAGGCTCCCCAGCTGCGCCCTCAACGCACCTCGCACCCGGCAAAGGGTTCGTCCACTCTTGCGGTGCAGCGACGCTCCACGCACCCGGAAAAGGGTTCATCCACTGTGGCGATGCTGCAACACCTCGCCCGGCAGGTTGGAGCCCGTCTGCTCATTTGACCCCGCGATCGCCGGTAGCTGCCGAACTCTCAAAATGGTGGTCGACCTTGCAAGAGCGGGCCCAACATGAAGGAATGGCCCGGTTGCTTGTGGATGCCACCATCATAAAAGTTCTCCTCGTCCATGAAGATTCTAGAGGAGCCGCGGGAGTCCCCGACTCCCGCAGATACCCCCGATGGGGAATGACTGCCATGATTGCCCACGGAACGATGGAAATGTAGCCGCAGGACGTCGGCGCTCCCATGCTGTCGCCAGCCTCAGTTTGAATGACTAGAATCCTGCAGACTACAGTTCGGATCAGTTCCGGTGAAAACACAGTATGACCCGGTAGGAAAATTGTTGCCTCCCTCCCCTTTTTGACTGATGGTTCAGACCACCGATCCTTTCTTTTGCCCTTTAACGGAACTTTTGGACTGCCAAAGGAAGCTCTGGGCCAACCACGAGTTAGTAGAGATTTAGACTATGCCTGGTTCTGCCTGACGGCACCCAAAATGGCGCCGATGCAAATGAAACTCTCAACTCCTTATTGTACCCCGATTGCTCAGCCTTGGTGTCATAGGATATGTATGAAGTTTTTTAAAAAGAAAAAACATATAGATTGATATAGGATGTGTACTGATTATGAGTTCAGACAATGGATTGATATAGGATGTATACTGTCAGCTCGGACAATGAGTTGATATGAGATGGGTACTGATTGTGTGTTCGGACAATGAAGGACAATGAATTGACATGAGATGTGTACCGATTGAGCATTCGGACAGTGAATTGTTGTTGAGTTTGGCGCATCATGATTATTGAAAGTTCGAAATTTCGATGCTTATGATACTCGCTCACACTAAAGATTCGATATGATTTTTATTGCACTTGGCGCACTTTTTATGAAATTAACAACCACCGACTCCATTAAGTTTCCCCCTAATAAAGTATCCCCACATCTACAGTTCCAGCCTGCTCCGTGGCCGGCCCACGGGGTTGTAGGCCCGTATTTGTACACCGACATTCTTATTAAAGATTTTTGGAAAAGGCAAACGTAGTTGTCACGCGTAAGTTGATAAGTTTCAAATGAATGATCACTATTTTCGATATAACTAAAATATAGGTGAAATGACTCAACTCGATTAGATAAGGGTATAATGCAGAAATACGGCAAATATGAATGGTCCAGGTTTTTGTTGTATGTATTTTGCACAATTTTGTACAGCCCAAAGCAACCGCTAAAAAAAAAAACCCTGGAACTTAGCCTATATTTTATATGCTACCTGTATCAGGAAAATTGTGCTAAAATGTCCCTAAGTCGCCCCGAAGGAGTGCCACCTGGCCTCCCTACATATGGTCCATAATACCACACACTGGCCTCCGATAATCATCTCTCACACACTAAAAGGTTCATCTGGGCTTAAATGCCGAGTTGGCAAGAACTGCGCTCCGTGGCGATAGACCGAGTATGTAGTAAGTAAAAGCCTTTTTTGGGTTTATGCGCGCTGATGTGTTTTTAAATGTTGCCCCCGCCCCCTTCTTTTTCCCTCTTTCTGCAGGTCACTTTGGAACATCGATTAAAGATACGAAAAGGAAAATGGTGATCTAACGAACGAAGAGACGGGAAAAAGGCATTTGATTATGGTACCTAACCACGACAAACCCCGAATAATGCAACCAAAAATGACGTACAATAATAAATACATTCCTACGGTTAACTAAGTAGGGAAAAGTTTAGGGTATTTCGAGGTAAGGTTTACCCAAGCATCCTCCGCCGAGAGGACTAGGGATATTGCCAATATTTAAAAACCTACTACCTCCTTTTTCGCATCCTCATAGACATGTAACTCAAAGCTGCCCCATTGTTCTCCAACTGACACCGACTATTGTCTCAGCCTGGAAACACCGTTGCTAAAATGACTCGAAAATACCACCGTGGGCATTAGCCCGACCAGGTTAGTTCATGACCAAGTGGCAGAGACGTAAGTGTGCGCAACCACAACCTCCAGTAAAGGCAGCCGACAATAAAAAGAGAAGAAACAGTAAAGAGAGCTTAAGATACTGAGAATGCGCAGCGTACAGGAGGAGATCATTTTTGACCAATAACTGTTCTATGTTTTGTCTTGGATTTCTGTATATAATACATGTACTGTCTCCCCCGTCTGAGTTTGTGTGTACGTGATGCATGAATCTACGTCATCCCTCTGCCTGTGTTTCGGTGTTACTTAACCCCTGTTGTTCTGTGTTGTGCGCGCACTGAATGGCCCATTATTGTACACATCTCTCTCTCTCCCTCTTTCTCTCTCCATGTCATACGTGTACCGAATGAACCATTTAAGGTGCGGTCTCTCTCTCTCTCTCTCTCTCTCTCTCTCCCTCTCTCTCTCTCTCCCTCTCTCTCTCTCTCTCCCTCTCTCTCTCTCTCCCTCCCTCTCTCTCTCTCTCTCTCTCTCTCTCTCCAAAAAGCCCCCTGTTTCCTCTTTTCTTGTATGGTGACGTTGTGCCCCTCCGGCACAAAACATAATTGGGTTTCCTCGAACGCAAAGGTGTTCAGCAAAATTGACCAAAAATCAAAAATGATTGTGGCTTGCCATAGTACTACCTCTCCTTTCTGCAAAACGATAGAACCCGAGTTGGTAATGAAGGAAAGGACAGGTAAGACGACGGACGTCCCCTAATCTGGCCTTTTATAAGGGAACTATAACGTCAATGGTCTTCTGTTTCTCAGTTCGTTAGAAATGCGATCCCCAATGCCCCGATTGCCCCACCCCCCTGCGCCTAAGTGCGGATATCCAGAGTACCCCACTTCTCCCGATCGACCCCAGCTCCCTGTCCAAAGCACCCACGCGCCCCCGATTAACCCTAGCCTCATGTCAGCTACCCACGAAACGTAATTGATGACCTTGATTAACGGTCATTTCCCAGGAAAGCCATGTTTAACATCTGCCCCCTTCCCCCTTCTTCATGACGATAACGCCCCTGCTTGTAAGAATTAGCCGACCCCGAAGGGAGATGTAAGATTGTCGATACTTGGGTTAAAGGGAAGGACGAGTCTCTACATAAGGACTCGATTTTGAATTTGACGTAATACACTGTGTATAAAAGTCCAACTTCTCTCATCATATGTCGCGAATGAACGCTAAGCAGGTCTATGAATTCAATAAGCAATGCCCTTCTACAGACTCCATAAGTGACGACTTCTGACTGTGACCGATGAACTTATTCCCCACCTACATAGGATTGGGGACGGAATTGAGATGTATAAATGTCTTCTCCTGCCAGTTTTTCTAAAACTTGTTTTCTACCCATTCAAAGATACAATCACCGGAGGAGAGGAGCTGGACGTAACGCACAGCCTGGCCACAGATCATGGAGCACGTGTGACGACCAAAGGTGGAACCGCAGAGCAACAAGATGCGGGACGAGGCATAACTTTCAAACTCAGCAGATGGAGGAATGAAGGGCTGCCTTGAAGCCCGCGACTCGCTGACCCACTCGTGCCTGAAGTCCCCCGCCCCCTTTTGAGTCCGACTGTTGGGCTTGCCTGCTCGTTGTCCTTTGCTCCCTTGGTCCCTTGGTGTGTTCAAAGATCTGGCCCCACTCCGCTCTCTCTTCCCTCGATTATCCAACAAACTCACCCTTTTCGCATAAACTTTTGACTATAGAATGAGGTTTTACCACAGAAAAAGAAAAGACACGCAGGTGCCCAGCTTGAGGCACCCCTAAGAAAATAAGTTGGAAAACAGGACTGTGATCTAACAGCAGAGGACTGATCGCACCCTGCAACGTGTAAGGATGAATCCGAGCTGGACCTATAGCTCCACCGCCGGTGCTCAGCAGCGCCAACAAAAGAAGGCGGACTCTGTTAAAAGACATTGCAACAAAGACCCTCCCCCTTTCCAGAACTTTCTACTCACCCCTTGACTAATTGCTTGTATCGAATTGAATCCCTCCCTCAAACCATTTTTGTATTGCCTTTTAGAATGTTTCATCGGTCACTCATGTAGTTAGTTTTTCAAAAGTCTCTTATAGTACTGACAAGACCCGAAGTTATCAGAGCATTTTTCCTGTATGTTGATGTCACCAGAGAGAAAATGTGAACTTGATTTTATAATGTGTCGGAACATTTTTCCTTGATTCTACACCGACTAAATATTATGCCGATCTCTAGGCTTGTATGAAGAACCCAACAAATGTAAATTAACATGTATTGCATTCTGCCTATCACATCGACTATGTAGAAATTGAACTTGCTTATGTAAAAAAGCGGCGACTGTTGAAAATAGCAATGTGTATGTACATAAGCGGTGTTCATTTGTGCTCACAGTACCCCTTGTTGTAAGCAGAACAGATATCGCTAAAACACTGACTGTGTTATCCCGCTAGCATAGACCCATGCACACACGTACACGACAGCCATTTTAGGTACCATGGTCTCTCAGTTTGCGATCGATCACCAGCGCCCCTTCCCTGACCCTGCAAGCCTCCCCCATGCACCCTGACTGCCCCTGCTCTCACATGCACAAGTCATGAGCCCTCCCCTCCCGCATGACTCTGTCTCTGAGAATCACACCCCGCGCCTGACCAACACCTCCTTTCCCTCCATGAATACCCCTCCTTTGATGACCTCTTCCTCTGAACCTAATTGTCTACATGGACCGCTGGTCACCCCTTAGCCTGAGGATACAGTTTATTGCCCACTACTGTATGCACTCGCCTCTCTTAAAAGGAGCCACTATTGATCATGACCTCCCCACCCCCTGAGATTCGATCAGGAACACACATTCCAAAGGAATCAGCAGAACACTCAGCTGCATGACAGCCCCCTCCTATTGTATGGAGGATAAGGGCCCCTACTGTAGCCACGTGTTGGAATATCTTCGTACTTCACACTGTCTTGATTGTAATAAAGGATGCCTGTGTGCCACAAACCTATGTATAAAAGACGAAGCCTCAGAGAAACTTGTTAGAGCACCTCCCGAAGACACTATGCGAGTGTCCGAAATGACATGCTCTCCTCATGAGTAATAAACTCTGTTCTTGTTTTCCTGCTTCCAGCGCCCGTCTCTTTATTTGGTAATTATTCAAGATGGGAACTAAGAGTCGCCCTGCACCAGCAGCCTGGGCATCGGGTGCGATATGGGCTAACCTTTCTACATTGGCAATTTGAGTGCGGCAGGAATTAGGCTTTGACATCCGGGTGCTCTCGACACAGAGTCGTGACTTCCAGACAATTAGACTGACCTTGGGTTCCCAAGGTAACATAGACATTTATAATGTCTATGTGAGAGGAACGAGAGGGAAAAAGTTGGAAGTTCTAGCGGCTCTCAATAATCTTCTTGATCTATACTCAGATGAATCTAATGTCCTGGTCGCGGGCGACTTTAATTCATTGTTCGAGCCCCTGGTAAATGAGGAGTGTTATTTTGTAGAAGAGGAAGATGCTAAGTGGGGTATTCCAAAACTGGAGCTTGAAACTGTAAAAAATTGGACAGACGTGGCCATCCAAGTTAATTCTATTTGCCTGTAGAAAGGTTTGTGGGCAGTGAATGGTAGATCGCCATCAGACAGACTTGGGGCTAACACATTTAACAACGGGCGCAGTGCTAGCCGTATAGAATATATAATAATTTGCCTGAAACTATGGCATGTCCTTAGAGACATGATTGTTAGGGTCCGGCTGGAAAGTGATCATAATCCTCTGTGTATGTATTTAGAACCAATAAGACGGAAGGTACTTGCCCAACGAGAACATGAACTGTTCTTTAGTGATATTGTCCGCACTAATGACATGAGACATATAAAATGGGTGAGGATACTGGAGATGCCTGACCTATTAGGTAGCATCAAGGAGGACATGGATTCTGCAATAATTGAGCTTGAGTCTAGTGCAGTAAATGGATCAGCTCCAGGGAACTTAACTTATATTCATAATACATTTTTTGCAGTTTTGTGTACTTATTTTAATAAACAGGGTAGGACTAAAAAGGTCATAAACCAGAAAGCCAGCCATAAAGTATGCAGAGATGCACGTGCAGCACTAGGTTTAGCTATTAAAAAATGTGACCTAGTAGCAGTGCGAGTAGCCAGGTATAACTGCAGGCGTACCCAGACAAGGGCTAAGAAATAGTGGGATGAAAAAAGTTGGCAGGACCTTAGAGAGGCTTGTGTCACAAGCAATTCCAAGCAATTTTGGAACATATAAAATAGGACCGAGGGGGGCAACCCCAACAGCCACTGAATCACGTCTCACAGGAAGATTGGATTAATCATTTTAAACCCCAATATGCTCTGGGTTCAGTAGAGGAAATTTCAGGCGATATCTCTCATGTTTTTTATGTGGAAGAGGCCTTTAGTAGGGCAGACGTTGACGCAGCACTTAATTCTTTATCGATTGGGAAAGCACCTGGCCCAGAAGGCATCCCTGCGGATCTATTTCTTAATGATAAGGCAAGATGGTGTCGGTACATTTCATTACAGGCGAATGCAATTGCCCAGGGGGCGCCAGTCCCTGACTCATGGAAAGAGGTCGAAATCATACCAGTTTTATTAAAAGGGGACACATCTCACCCAGGAAACTATAGGCCTATCCGCCTAATTGATTCCTTGCAGAAGGTAATGGGGAGGCTGGTGCTCAACAAGGCCCAAGAGTGGATTGAAGAATATAGTATTTCATCCCCACTGCAGGCTGGTTTCCGGGCCTCCACCAGCACTATTGACCAGGTGTTCTGGTTTGTCCTGTAATATTGGAAAACGGTGACCTTGGGCAAGGGTAGTCTGTATACTACCTTTGTTTATCTTAGGATCTTGTTCCCCGTTCCAATTATGGGTGATCTTGCAAGAAATGGGAATGCCATCTGAATTATTAACCCTAATTAAAAGGCTCCACGAGAATAACATGGTCAAAATTTGTTGGAGTTCACAGGGCAACATTACTAGATCTTTTCCAGTTGAGAGGAGCTTGCGTCAAAGCTGCCTGATGGCACCCACGCTATTCTCACTTTTTATTAATGGAATAGTAAATTGCATGGGATCTATTGCTACTGACGCCCCATCCCTAGCAGAGGTAAAAATCCCCACATTAATGTTCCCTGATGACACATTAATCATATCCAAGACCCCGAGTGGCCTCCAAAGAGCCCTGTCAATCTTTGAGGTGTTTTGCTCCAAACGCGGCTTGGAAGTTAATGTGTCGAAAACAGAAATGATGTCTTTTAACCCGCATAGAGCATTTAAGGGGGGGGGGGTATTCGAATGAATGACCGACTGCTGGAACAACTTAATGAATTCACTTACCTAGGGGTTAATATTACAGCGTGGTATGAAATGGAACCACCAAATTGATCTGGCTCCCCTAAAGCACCGGCAACTGTCGGATGTGCTATATACTGAATATAATAAGTCACACTCAAAACCAATGAGTCTGGTAATCCAGATATACAACATGAAAGTTATCAGCTCAGCCCTTTATGGGTCAGAGCTATGGGGCTGTGAGAAACTGTCTAAGCTTACCAAAGCAGGAAACAGGTTCTCAAGAAAAATGACCAATCTCCCCCAAAGCACCCCAATGCGTCCATTATTATATGACTTGGGTAGGAAAGAAATTGCAGAGATGGCTAAACCACGCCCCTTTCTATATTGGCGTAGAATTTGGACTACCCCAGAATTGGCAGTGTATGCTGCTGGTGTTCAGGATATAATTAGAGCTGATAGTTTTCTTCAGATAAAATGGCTACGTGAGGTTAGAGACACCCTGTTTGAGCTTAGGTATGATAGCATTGTGGGATTATAATATTGGGAATTGGTAATGCATAACATACTGAGAAGCAGCGAGTCGTCTTCTTTAACTGGAATTTCCCTGGAAGTTAAAATGACCTGTAGCCTTGGGCCTTACTGGGATCTAATCACAAAACCGCATGACCAGAAGTTATATTTCCAGTTCAGAGTGGGTTTGCTGCCATTAAGAATTACTGCTAAATAGGTCAAATTTACTGATAATTTGTGCCCCGTATGCCAGGCCAGCGAAGAATCTTTAGCTCACTTAGTGTTTGCTTGTCCAGGATACGCTGCGCGCGCCGTGCTTGGCTGGCACCAATTTGTAAACTAATGGGTACTAGTAGGTGTATCGAAGATGAAATAATTTTATGTACTGATACATCTCCTCCCATCACTATAGCATTGGAAAAATTCCTGGGATGGTCTTGGACTATAAAATCACGTTCTCTTTGCTTCAAATAAGGGTGATCTTGTTTTGGAGTATCTGAATATAAACGAGGAAAGATATAATTCAGACAGTAAATGCAGTGATAATATGCCGAATCAGGTGCTTGTACCATTTAACAAGGGTTTGACATTTGTACCCCACTTAAAAATTGATTTAAAAAGTGCTGATGATTGTCTTTTATTACTGGAATTTTTAATGTTTTTAATTCAATTGATTTTATTCTGGCTTAATCTTTCTCCATCCAGGCTTAGTACTACATTTAACTTTGTGTGTTATGGAATTTTTTTTGTATCTTGCTTTTATAACTAAGTTGTCGAATAAAGCTGTTTGGATTGGATTGGTTAGTGTCCTGTCAAAATTTTAGAAAATCGCAAATAGTTCTTTTTTCTTTTTAGATCAACACTCCCAGGGAACAGATTGTGCCATCTGCTGATAGATGGGTTAGTCATTTCGACCAGATTTATAGAGATGTGGACCTAGAGAAAAATGCTATTCCCTGGGAACCCAGTTCAGATATCCGTCTGTTATGCTTTGGGGTAGACGAAGCCTATAAATTGATAATGGGCACTTCAGGTTGAAAAGTCGAGAAGCCTGATGGGGTCCCTGCGGATCTTTATAAAGCTGATCCAGGGACATGGCAAAGATCCTAGCTATGGTCCTTAATGCAGCAATAACTGGTGGCTCACCGCCATCATGCTTCACAGTGGTTATTTTAGCTATTTTCAAAAAGGGCGCCGGGGATGACCTTATTTGTTACCACCCGATTTCATTACTGGATTCGGCAGCTAAAATAATGGGTAAGGTGATTTTTGATCACTTAAGAATATGGTTAGATGCAAGCAACATGATTTCAGACCTGCAATACGGTTTTAGAAAAGGTATGAGGACAGTGGACCAATACATTAATCTACTTATGATGATCGGCAAATATACAATCGCCCAAAAGGGACGTATGCACATGGCATTCATGGACTTAACGTCCACCTTTGATCGAGTAAATAGGTCAAAACTATAGCCCTTACTATTAGAAATTGGAATGGATGCCGATCTGGTGGCCTTCCTGCACTTGTCCCACCTCAATCTGACTGCCTCTTCTAGATACAATGAAAATTGTTCCCTTACAAAATCTGGGGAGGTTAAGCGAGGGGTGAGAGAGGGATATATTTTGGCCCCTGTCTTATTTACCTTATACATTAATAATCTGGGGGCTGCCTTGTCAACTGCTAGAAAAGACATCCTTAGAGCAGGCTCTAAACTCATCCCTGCTCTCTTTTTTGCAGATGGTGCAGTTTTACTTGCTAGGACATCAATGGGGCTGCAACGACTTATAAATACTTTGATCGACTTTATGGTTTCACTTGACCTCTCAATTAACTTTTCTAACTTTAATATGGTGGTTAAAAATATGGTCTAGACTAGTCCTTCTCTGAATTAATTCATTTTAGAAGATTGTTTGAGGCTAGATAGGCCTGCTGACGTTCCCTGGCTAGGTTACATTTCTCAGCAGCTAGCGAAAATAGGGCGCCTTGAGCTCTTTACACACCCTAGACAGATGCACCCTGGAGAGCTGATAGATATAAAAAGACAATTTCTAACCAGGAGCATGGTGGAAAGGGAAAAAAGCTCAATTTTATTTTATTTTATTTTTGGCATTTGTATAGCGCACTGCAACCCTACGGGCATACTGGCGCTAAGT
Organism: Lissotriton helveticus; assembly: GCF_964261635.1. Taxonomy (NCBI): domain Eukaryota; kingdom Metazoa; phylum Chordata; class Amphibia; order Caudata; family Salamandridae; genus Lissotriton; species Lissotriton helveticus. The sequence continues at coordinate 484,583,866 of NC_136065.1, forward strand.
CAAAAAAGAGAGAAAAGCTGGATAGAGGAAAGAAAAAGAAGCAGCTAATGCGAGAATCATGTAATTGAGTCAGGGATTACGCTTTGGGGAAGAGTCATGTCTTAATTCTCTTACGGAAAAGCATTAAGTCCTGATTTCCAGAGGAAGGTGGTTCCTTAGGTGGGCAGCCGCCACTCCAAAGGCTCTTCCCCCCAGGGTTACTCTCTTCATCCTGGGAATTCTGGCCAGGCTGGCAGTGGATGAACGGAGGTTACGCATAGGTTCATGCCATTTAAACCTATCTTGAAGCAGTTTTGGTCCCAGTCCATGAAGTGCTTTGAACACTATGCATAAAGATTTAAACAAAATCCTTTGAGTAACTGGGAGCCAGTGCAGTTCCGCCAATGCTTGCGCCGTCGAGGAGTGGCGTGCTCGAGACAAAGCCAGCTTTGCTGCTGCTGCCTGGATACTCTGGAGTCTGGCAATCAGATATCCTGGAGACTCTAAGAGCAAAGCATTACAATAATCCAGGCGGCTTAGTATAAAACTCCGGACTACCATGGTTCTAACCTGGACTGGCAGCAATGGTAGCACTTTCCGGAGTCCTCGGATGAGAGTGTAACAGCCTCCCACCAGTTTGTTAACATGGGACTCCAGATTCATTTTCTCATTAAAGCTGACCCCAGATTACGTACTGTACTCACTGGTGTCAGATGGCCATCCATGGTTATTGGCCAAAAATCAGTTGGCAGTCCTCATGGGATCCTTCCCACCTTACAGTGTAAAATTTCAGTTTTTTCGCTATTGAATTGAAGCGAGTTGTTCTTCAGCCATTTCACCATTTCAAGCATACAGCCGTGAAACCTTTCCAGGGGATCAGCCTGATCGCAGTCCAGAGACACCATGAGCTGAGTGTCATCAGCGTAGTTAACCACGCTGATGTTATGCATTTCTATAATCTCCAGCAGTGGTCGCATATATGCGTTAAACAAGATAGGGCTTATTGATGACCCCTGGGGTACCCCATGTTAGTTTTTTTACAAACTCCGATTGATACGGAGGGAGCGCTATGGCTTGCCATCTATCTGAAAGGTAAGAGCGCATCCACTTCAATACCACCCCCTGTCATCCCTAGGCTTTCCAGCCTCGAGAGAAGTATACCATCGTTGACTATGTCGATTTCGGCGGACAGGTCTAGTAGTATTAAAGTTGCCAATTGGCCCCTGTCTGCCCGCATTCGAAGATTGTCCAAGACGGTCACCAAGGCTGTCTCCGTTCCGTGACCAGGTCTGAACCCAAATTGCGCCTCTTCCAGTTTGTTGATTGTCTCCAGAAAGAGGGACAGCGCCCTACTAACCAGACATTCCAGGGTCTTAACCAGGTAGGGTAAGAGGGATATAGGCCTGTAGTTCTTGTGGCAGCTTGGATCTAGTGTAGGTTTTTTAAATAGCGGCGTAATAATGGCCTGCTTCCATTAATAAATAACAAACAAGCACTTAGAGAGGCAACCAAGAAAAATAGTAAAGAAAAAAGTATCAGAGAAACAAGAAACAGCTGATATCCTTCATTGAAGCATTAAAAGTCTTTTTTTATTAAGTCTTCTTGACATGGTGATACACGGTGATACAGTTAGACAGCCAAAGTTTTCAATATCAAAGAACCAATGGAACAGCTAAGACACAGCCAACGTGTTTCACCCAAACGGGCTTCCTCAGGGCAATAGTCGCTTGATTTAACAGCAAACAGGATGATATAATCTTTAAAGGAACAAATGCATGGGCAGAAAAGCTATACTTAATGTGGTACGTTTCCTATAGAGATATGGCAAAGATAAACGATGACATCACTTGAACTAGACGCCAAGGTACACCAGACACTTTTCTCTTGAGCGTCGTACTGAGAAAATCTTTAATTTTCTTATTCTTTTTTATGTTTAGTAGCAATTCGCGATCGGAGTGTAAGCTATGATAGGCCACACATCTGATATAGTCTCTACGTGCAGATCGTCCCCATCTTTTGGTCACAGTCAGCACAACGTCATGTCAGTCCAATTTCGCGCCGAAATTGTACTGACAGGACGCGAATTCCTACCAAACTTAAAAGAGAATAAGAAAAATAAAGATTTTCTCAGTACGGCGCTCAAGAAAAACCAGGTGCGAGTATTTGCGGGTTGAATTCTCTGACAAGGGGGCAGGAGTTCTTTAACCGCGATACATGGGCAGGACTGGTCCGCTCCTGGAGACAGAAGATGGCACCCGATATGGTCGCCCAGGCAGAGCTAGAGGTGAGCGGTCTAGTCTGCGAGGCCACAGCTGCAGGGGAGTAGGTGAGCGGCGCTCGCGCCTCTCTAACGACGCACTTCACCGAGTTTTCCGGTCAGTGAAGTCGTATTTGTCTGCGCTATTCCTTAGAGTTCCCAGCCACTAGAGAAGTGTAATAATTTCCCTAGTTTTGATGTTCAGAGAGCCGTAGGCAATAATTTACATCGTAACTCGGCTCCAGTCTTCCGGCACGAGTTACTTACCTGGAGTAGAATTTCTGAGGAGTTTAAAAAAACCGAGTATCGTTCGTCAGAGCGAAGGAGGTCAACGAGTTCAAGTTCAAGGAGCAGAAGATTTAGCAGCAAGCTCAGAGCTAAGTAAAACTGTCACAAGTAAAAAGAAGAGATATTGTGAAACTTACCTGAGCATCAGTCGAGTTGTGTAAAACCTGAAAAGAAAACGACAGAATCAGTTTTCAAGGCATTAGAGACTTGAATGAATAATTAATATCGTCACTTGTAAAATTTGTAAATATATATCAGAAAAGAAGTCGAGCTAAACAGGGAACCTGTGATAAGAAGAAACAGAATTAGCCAACTTCTTAAGAGACATAGAAATGCAATTTCAAGTCTGCATGTAATTGTAAATATTCACCTGAATAGAAGTCGTGAGCTCAGAAAAACCTGTAAGAGAAAAGAAACAGAGTTAAATGAGAAGACACGTAAAAAGAAAGACAGCAGCTTAAAAGACAGAGAGAAATTATTGAAAACCAAATAAGGAGTTACTCCTCAGTTAGTGAAGTAAGTGCACTTACAACAAAATTAATAAGGCAAGCTAGATCAGAATAGGCAGATAGAACTAACGTTTGTTTTCTTTCATAGTGACAACTAACTGGCGAGGGAGACAGAATCTCACTAATATCAGAAGAGAAGCAAGATCCAGGAGAACTAGGGTGGGTGAGATATTCAACAGGGTAATTTAAGAGTAGAGTAGAAGTAAGGGTATTAATGTTGTATTAATTTTCAGGTTCCACTGAAAGAAAAGACGACGTCCGCAGATAGCTGACAGAAGGAACCATTCCGGACATGTCTCTTCTTTTTTTGTTATTTTATCCAATTTCCCCGGCCCCCAAGGTAATGATTTGGAGGTTCTGAGTAAAGACCTACTAACATTGCCGAGTGGGATTTGGGACCTAGCATCTCTGTTCCCGTGCAAGAACTGGTAAGCCATAATAGAGCATAAGAAGGTTCTGACACCCTTACTGCCTTTTTGCTGTGTTTCTTGCTTCCATTAATAAACAGGTGATAATACAATATATAATATTAAGCCCTGGGGCCCTAGAATAACCCTTTTAGTCTTTTATTAAAAACTTACACCATCTTTTTCTTGCAATCAGAGTTAGGTTTAATTACATTCACTGGTGTCTCACGGTTCCCGAGGGTTTTTCTAATCTGGTACCCAAAAGCTCTGGTGATGACTTCTCGGACCAAGATCTTTTACATTTTTTTGGTGTGGTTTTTATAACGATCCTCAAATAAAATATATCCTACCACCAGCCGTGGCCGGTAGTGGGAGTACCTGCCGGGCGATGATGTGGGGAGGGGGAGGGGCAGGGCGGGGGGTAGTAATGTATGGATTACGGACCTTAACAGGTAAGTAAACATATAAATAAATAAAATGAATTTCGTTGCATGCTCTGCATAGCATCTGGTGATGCAGTGCACACAACGACATTCGTTTTATTTATATGTTTACTTACCTGTTAAAGTCCGTAATCCATACATTACTACCCCCCACCCTGCCCCTCCCCCTCCCCATGTCACCGCCTGGCAGGTACTCCCACTACAGGCCACGGCTGCCTACCACTTTTAAAACATAGCCATTTTGCACAAGTGAGACCAGTTTTGATATATCTGCAAACACTGCCCTCACCTTTGATGTATTTTGGGGTTGCCGGTTTTTTAGCAGGAGCCTTACGGCAAAGGAAAATTTGGGATCAGGATTCGAAATGTCATGTTTTAGCGGCACTGTTTTTACTTCTGAGTTAGTACTGTTTAAAATGCACATTATGGGGCGTGGCTTGAGCGGCGATGTGAGCAGACGTGCTCTTGTGGAGCTCCCGCCGCCGTTGGCCTAATCATATGCTATCAAGGTGGATTTTGGGGTACTCAGACTCTCCCCGCAATACCCCTGAGTGCTGGCAGGCTGTAGTCGGGTTTCCACGAGCAGTGACTCCACGGAAGTGCCCTGTGCCCACGGAAGTGCCCTGAGGGGGGATCAACCTGGCTGCGTCTCCCTGACGGCTTGAGCGCCTGGCGCGATCGGCGCCCGCCTTTTTGAGGCACTGAAGCTGAGGTCCAGGGCTTGCTGTCCGGGACGGAGACTGACCTCTGGACGATCCCGTTCTCCGCTGCATTCCGAAGAGAAGGGGCAGAGCTGCGACCGGGGGCCGGACGGTGCTCTGTGTAGGCGGTGCCCCCGGGGCACGTTTCGGAGCAGACGGCGCCCGCCATCTTCCCGGCCTGCGCATTGGGTGTGCAGAGCCACGGCGGACTACCACGGCGGAGAAGCACGGCGGTGGGCTGCCGATCTTAGTAACGTCCTGGTGCTGTCTTTCCCTCTACGATCCCCTGCTGGCGCTTGAGCGGACCAGGTCTCAGCGAGCTTCCCTCGTCATCGCAGGCGAGGAACAAGAAGAGGCGGTGCACAGTGCCCTGGCGGTGTGGGGTGCCTGCTGCTCTGATCAAGCGGCGTACTGTTGGCGAGGGCTACCCCTACAGCGTTAACCCCTGACTGAGGGTCTGGAGCGGGAGGATCACCCTGCGCCGCACCGAACGGCCACGAGGTACTTTTGCCCGGTGGGTCCCGGACTGCTTGAATTGCTTTAGGGGGGGTGTTGGGGCCCGCTGTTGCGAGGGTCGAGTGATCGGAACTTTGGGCCCTTGAGTACCCGGGGTGCGGGCTGACTCTCGGGGCTCCACGCCTGTGTGCTACCCCTGTGTGCCTCCCCTTCCCTCTTGGCCTTGCTCTTACGTGCTATTTCGAGTGGGGGACCCAAGCTGCAGCGGCGATCAGCGGCCTACAGCAACCTCTCCTGACCACGACGGACGATGAAGCGCACAAATAGAGGCGCCAGGGCTGACCCAGCGACGGCCCCTAAGGATAACACTGTGACGGCCATGTGGGGCAAAGCGGGGGCACCGACGGCCGGGAGGGCCCATCCCGAGGGGCGACGGACTCCCCGCCGGTCACACAGGCGTTCATGGCCGCTTTTATGTCTGACCTCAAGGCAGAGATCGGCTTCCTGAGAACTGAGGTACATTCATGCGTTACCGAGCTTAAGAGGGAGGTCACGGAGCTAGGAGACCGTGTGGATAGCCTGGAGAGGACCATGGACACGCGCACGGAAGACCAGGAACATCTGTGGCAGCGCTTGACAGCCCTTGAGGAACAAAACATTGAGCTCCAGATCAAGCAGGAAGACTTGGAGAACCGGGGTCGGAGCAACAACCTCCGTATTCGTGGCGTGCCGCTCGGCGAAGAGGGGAAGGACGTGATGGACTACGTGGCGCAGCTCCTCCATGAGGTACGGGGTGATGAGGATGTATCGCCCCCCACTCTTGACCGGGCACATCGAGTGGCGGCCCCTGCGGGGAGGTCGGGCCTTCTACCAGACATTCTCACCAGGGTGCATTTCTTTGTAGAGAAGGAGGAGATTTGGAAGTGCGCGAGGGACAAGCCTGACCTTCAATACAAGGGCCATAAGATTCTAATTTTCCAGGACTTGGCGCCCAATACCCTGAAGCGGAGGCGTGCATTCCGTCCGGTGACGGAGAAGTTGCGGAGTATGAACATTCCATACCAGTGGGGCCATCCCTTCGCGCTCATCTTCCAGTGGGAGGGTAGGCGCAAAGCTTTGCGATCATACAACGAGGCGGCGCGGCTCCTCAATATCATGTCTTCTCCCCCGGAGAGCCCTTCTAGACCTTCGTCCCGTAAGAGAACACCGACTGGACCGGACTGGACCACGGTGCCACAGAGGCGACGCGCACCGCCTGTTGAAGTACCCACACACAGCCAGGCTCGGCAGGACGTTATAGCCCACATTAGAGCTCTAGAGGAAGCAGAGGCCGACCCTGAGGAGCGCTCCCCCAAGGTGCGTCCTCCCACGCCGTGAAGATGGCATCACACTTGCTGCACTCCTCTTGAGGTACTGTTCTCAAATCTCCTTCTGCAGACAAGGGGTTAAATGGCGGAAGGGGGGTCGGATGGGCTCCTGATCCCTCTGTGCCTGGCCTGGGAGGGTGGGGGCTCCATACCTCCTAGTGCTTTCTGACAGCCATGTCCCTCTTGAACTGCCCCCTGGGGAGTGACATCCCGAAGGACATTCGAACCCGAGGGTGTAGGATGCCCTATCCTGGGGACAGTGAACTCTGGCCCTGTTGGCCGCACTTCTATGGTTCATGTTTCCAGCCCACCCGGCTGATGAATGTTTGGTTTATGTACTTGACTATCTCTCTCTTCCTCTTTTTCTCTTTTCTTCTTTCTCTTACCTTCTGTGCGGGACCTGGGAGGGTGGGTGGAGTGGCGGATGGGGCCGGGAAAGGAGGGACCCTTGTCTGGGGTGTATGGATGGTGTGTGACTTGATGGGGATGGCTCTGATTGCGAATCTTAGGGTTCCCTGCCATGGCAAATAATGTGAATAGACCCCTAAAGATCCTGTCCCTTAACGTTAAGGGCCTTAACTCGCCCAATAAGCGCAAGCAGATATGGCATTACCTTATGCGGCATGAGACAGACATCGTTTTCATGCAAGAGACCCACCTTCTTCAGGCTGACACTGGGCGCATGGCACATCCTAGATACCCTCTCCCATACTGGGCGGCGGCGGACACGAAAACGGCAGGGGTGGCGATTTTGTGCAAAGCTGGCATCAGGCGGGGGGAGGATAGGCTCTTCCGAAGTGGTGATGGCCGTTTCCTTAAGGTGACTGTTGAGGTGGGACTTCGACGTCTTACACTGTGCAATGTGTATGCCCCTAATCTGGCGCAGGATCGTTTCCTCCGAGACCTCTTGCGCGATCAGGTACTTCAGGGTAGCCCCTCCATCGTCCTCGGGGGAGATTTTAATTTGGTGTGGTGTCCGAGGATGGACCGGAGTGAGGGCTCCTTTCACGGGGCGGGGGCGATGTCTCTGGTGCTTCGCAAACAGATTGGCGACCTAGGCTTGTTTGACGCATGGCGATACTTCTCCCCGGATAAGAGAGAGTACTCTTTTTATTCGAGTGCCCACCGCTCTTATTCTCGCATCGATCATGTCTTCCTGTCCCATGACCTCCTTCAGGATGTGGTGGATGCTGAGATGTCAGACATATCCATCTCGGACCATGCACATGTGGAGCTGCTCCTCCGGGATCCGCGGGACGGCCCCCCCCCCCCGAGAGCGGAAATGGTATTTGCCACCGCACCTCCTTAGAGATGCAGCATCTGTTGAGGACATTCGCACAGCCATTACCTCCTATTTTGAGTACAATGACCTGCCAGAGATGCCTTTTCCGGTGGTCTGGGACGCCTTTAAGGCCACGATACGGGGCCACATTACATCCCTTGCGATCGCAAGGGCATGAGAGAGGAGGGTGGTAGAAGACGGCTTGGTGAGGGACCTGAGGGTCGCGGAGACCCAGGATCAGGAGGGATCCACCTTGAGGACACGGCGCCGCCTGGCGAATCTTCGGGGCCAGCTGCGACTGCTGCGTGCGAACAGGGCTGAGGGCTCTCTTTTAGCTCTGAAGCAGTTGCACTTTGACGGAGGGAATAAGATTGGGAAACTCTTGGCAAGACGGCTGAGGGTCAAAGCGGCCAGATCCCATATAGCGAATGTGGTGCTCCCTGATGGGTCTCGAGCGACGGCGGCAAGGGACAAGATGGGGGCATTCCGGGATTTTTACGCCTCACTCTACACGGCGGACCCACCGGCCCCGCCCTGTCGGAAGAAGTTTTGGAGCAATATAGCGGGACGAGGCTGCACCCCCTTACGGCTGAACATCTGGAGGAGCCGATAACGCTGGAAGAGATAGCCTCGGCTCTTAAAGAACTGAATCTGAGGAAAACGCCAGGCCCTGATGGCTTGCCGCTCTCCTTCTATCGCCTGTTCCAATCTCAGCTGAGTCCCTACCTCCTTCGGCTCTTCGCCTCTTTTGATGATGGTCAGGGCCCTTCCCCGGACATGGGGATGGCGGAAATAGCCTTAGTTCCGAAGCCTGGGAAGGACCCCACGCTTTGCTCGTCGTATCGCCCGATTGCACTGCTCAATACCGACTTTAAAATATACACCAAGGTACTGGCTAAGCGATTGGACCCCCATATGCCTGACCTCGTTGACCCGGACCAGGTGGGCTTCATTCGTGGCCGCCAAGGGGCCGATAATGTGCGGAAAATTGCGCATTTGGTGGGGAAGGCGCGACCATTGGCGTATCCCGGCGTGCCTCCTCTCGTTGGACGCTGAGAAGGCGTTCGACCGCGTGGACTGGTCATTTCTCCGGGCGGTCCTTTGTAAGGTGGGGCTCGGTCCAAAGATGGTTGCCAGGATCATGGCGCCTTATGCTGCGCCGAAGGCTAGGATCCGCGTGAATGGGAGGCTAACAGACCCGATCACCATCGGGAGAGGGACTAGACAGGGCTGCCCTCTTTCGACCTTATTGTTCGCCTTGGCGATAGAGCCTCTGGCGGATTTGATCAGGCGAGACCCGGGCATCCACGCATTTCGATGGGTGGACAAGTCCATAAATTGGCGCTTTACGCAGATGACCTCATCCTTACCCTTACGGAGCCCCGACAGTCTTTACCGGCACTCCACGCAGCGCTCTGCTCCTTCGAAGGCGCCTCTGGTCTGAAAATCAACCACGATAAATCGTGGGTACTTAACCTTACGATCCCTCCGGCCGATGTCCCCTCGCTAGAGCAGTTAAGCCCCTATCGCTGGACTGATCGCCATATTAGATACCTCGGCCTATCCCTGACCCCCTCCCTGGAGGATTGGTCGGCACTCAACTGGACGGATTGCCGCAGATCCATCCTTGATGACCTGAGACGCTGGAAGCCACTTATCCCTTCGTGGCTGGGAAGGCTAAACGCAATCAAAATGTCTATCCTGCCTAAACTCCTTTATCTGTTTCAGTGCCTTCCTACACCTATCCCCTTGCCAAACATCCGAGCCCTGCAAAAAGACTGCACTAACTTTATATGGGGTGGTAAGAGACCCCGCTTCTCTCAGGCACTTCTTATGGCCCCGCGAGATCGCGGAGGGCTAGCATGCCTTAACCTAGTGGATTATTACTGGGCTGCTCACCTGCGCTTTGTGGTTGAGTGGGGCACCAGGCGGAGCGAGAAGGGGTGGCTCCATATGGACAGGGCGGTTACGGGCCGTACCATCTGGAATCTGGCTTGGATTCATAAAGCGGGGCGGTCCCCGAGTGCATATTTGGCGGTGCCCACAAAGACAGTACTGAACGTGTGGGACAAGATAGCGGTACGGAGAGGTCTCACAACTTTTCCCTCCCCGCACACCCCTATAAAAGACAACCCGTGGTTTCCACCGGCTTACCGCACCAGAGCCTTTTGTAAATGGACGCAAGGCGACTGCAGAGTCCTTACGGATCTCTTTGATGGGGGCACCCGTAAGTCTTTTGCCCATTGTAAAGAGGAATTCCGACTTCCGCCTGAGGCTGAGTTGCAATTTCTCCAATTGCGCCATTGGGCCTTGACGGACGCGGTATACCCAGGGGCCACCCGGGCCTTTACTCCGTTCGAGCGTCTAGCCCGCTCCTGCACTGACACGAAGGGCCTAATCTCCCAGATATATCGGATTTTGCAACACCCTCAGGCTCCCTCCTTGCAGCCGTACCAGCAAAAATGGCACGCGACGCTGGGTGCCGATATCGCGCCGACACAATGGGCTCGCCTGTGGGGAGATATCCCCAAAGTATACCGCAGCATACCGCAGCAAGAAAACGCGTACAAAGTAATGACACAATGGTATTACACACCACAGCGCTTGCACAGAATGTTCTCCTCTTCATCTCCCGGTTGCTGGAGGTGCCATCATGTGCCGGGGGACTTTCTACACATCTGGTGGACCTGCCCCCCGATCGCTATCTTTTGGAAGGAGGTTCTGAGCCACATAAGAGGGGTTCTGGGGTTCCCTTTGCCTGATGCCGCTAGTACAGTATTGCTGGGAATCAAACCTGCCAATTTGCTTGCTCTGACCCGTAGTGAATGGAATATATCATTGCAAATGCTGGGTGCTGCCAGACAACTTATTGCCCTGTTTTGGAAAAAGGTGGAGCCCCCCCCCCCCCTTGCTGCATGGTTTGGGAGACTCTGGCATGTCATCACTATGGAAATGCTTTCAGCAAGACTACAGTCTCGCACTACACGCTTTGAGAAAGTTTGGCAGCCCCTGGTGACTTATCTGTGCAAAAGTGAACATGCGAGAAACATGCCTCCTAAGCTGCGGGCGCTGTGTTTAGTGGATGATGCTGTGATCCCCTTTACCACCCGTAGTCCCCTGAGGTAATGGCCCGCGAACCCGGCATGGACCTGCTGAAGGGTGCCTCGACGATTGCTCCTCTCCGGGTCCTATCACTCCCCCTTTCCCGACTTTTTCTTTTCTGCCTTTCTCTCTGCTCTCTCTTGACACTGTCTCTATTCTTTTGTTGCCTTCCTCTAGGCCCCCGGTTATATGTTGGACCGCTATGGTCCGATGTTTGTTTACGTTTTGCCCACTGGTTGCTGCCCGACCCTCAGGGCTAGACCTTATGCGTGGTGACAATTGGGCGTGGTGGACTGCACACAATGCTCTATCACGCGGCCGGCCCGATTGGGTTGTAGGCAGAACGCTGTGTATGAGACTGAAGAAATTGCAGATCATGTACACACAGTAAGTTATTGCACTTAGAGTTATGTGTCGCGGCCGGCCCCTTGGGGGTTGTAGGCTTACCGCTGTGTAAGTGTCACCTTTTTCTTTGCGTATCCCCTTCTGGGGGTAAAATGAAACAGATGTTGAAATAAAATGCACTTTATCTAGGTCTATGATGGTACAGCAGTCCTATCTTGATAAGGCAAACATATATTAGGGCTTAGAAACCTATACATAGCAATTGTATATGAAATATTGGACCTGCCCTTTTATTATGTACTGCATAGTTTTTATCCTTTTACCATTGGTGTGTGTAAATGTGCTTTTATGGTCAAAACTGGCCAAATAAAGTTTTACTTGACTTAACTTGAATACGTGTGTGTCAACAAATACTGCAATGTTGTACCAATGTTAACATGATCTGAAAGCAGGTTACCTTTATTTGGGCATTTCACAATGATAACACCTACTCCAAGTCACGTAGGCGCATATTATCAAGTGGCAGCGATAATTATCGGTGACCGCGCTTAGCGCGCCTTTTCCTATCTCCGGCTATCGCTGGAACTTATCGCCATGTTAGCGCTGTATTAACAACGCTTAGCGACATGGCGATAATTATTCCAGCGATAGCGGGGATATCGCCGTTTTCCATGGAACAAGGCTGGTTTTCCAGCGATGTTTCATGGAAAATGGCGATACCCTTGATGATAGGGCCTGTGTTCTTAGCCACACAATCCACCTCCCATGTTAGGTATGCCTTAGTCTGGAATTTAACAGACGTTAAAGTCCAGCGTTAAGGCCCAGTTAGCGCTAAAAAAATCAGCGCTAAACCGGACGGGGCTTTGTTGTAAATACAGAGAAGCACCGTTAGCGATATTTTATAATGTAGTTGTAATGGGCACGCCTACATTGCATCTCATTAGAGATGCGAGGCAAGGCGATAGGAAACCGGGCGCTAAGGCAACGAAACACACGCTAGCATGTCCTTATTACTAAAGTGATAATATTATCGCCGCTTTTCGCCCAAAAACGGACGCTAAGGCGGCGAGAATGTTATCGCCAGCCCTTGATAATATGCCCCTAAAGTGTATGTTAATTGTCAAAAATTATACATGAATTCGGAGCTGTAGTAGCTTAACTATGTATCACATACTATGTAGATACCCAGGCTGTTGAAGACAATCAGAAATAAGGTTTTGGAGGTTGACAAATAACTTCTAGGTAAACACATAGCCCTTGAAACATTTCTAATACACTTCAGTACACAATTAAAACAATTTCACATTTCATTCGTAAATACCTATAGTTATTTGATGTTTGTTGTGTCTTTGTGAAATTGTTTCACTAAATACACTGCCTTTCAATATAGTGAAAAATTCTTAAGAACATTACAGTACTTTTTACATACACTAATTCCTATATAATTCTTACTACTAACAATCGCATATAAATTACAATATGCAACATATTACACCTTGATGCATTTCAACAGTTGTCAAATGAGTCTTGGAGTTTGGACTAATTTTGAATTTTCCGGATGGTATACTCCTAGATATATGTGAAGTAACTTTCCATCTTGCAAAATCCCTTTAAATTTGGAGTTTATCTACATCATTGGTTCATCATCTGGCCTTGACAAGGGACATTGAGAAATGCTTTAGGGTATGTGTTACTCTGTCACCAGATGTGTACAGATTCCTGTATGTGTTTACGTAATTATTTGTCAAAAAAAAGACAGACTTCCCCATACATATTTGTGTAGGGGTGAGAGAACATGCTAATCTGTACTTTTATTATGTATGAAACTGTATTTCTAATGCAAAACACAATTTGGGTATGTTTTCATTCCTAAATGTAGGCATTTTTACTGATGTCACTAGTCATTTTGCATCACATGCTCACTCTTGTTTTTATAGAATCCCAACTTACCAATGTGACATTTGTTGCCTTCACTTTATCACCAATAGTGAAGGAGCATCACACCTGACACAATAAACAGTATTGTCCTGTTTGGTTCAATTGTCCCTCATGACAGCAATCAAAATGATTTATATGTGGAACTTAGGCAGCCATGTGTCTGCTCAGAGAAGCCCATTGGTTGTGAACAGGAATCAGGCAGGATCCTATCCAACATATCAATAGACAAAGCACATCATCATACACTTTGTGCAAAACTTACACCTTCAACTCTTGGTGTGCGTTGGACATGGCTCACCATTAATGTTGATTGGAAAAATCATGGCTGTAACAAAAACTTAGTCATGTAACATTTGAAACTCTGATAAGAACTTAAACCTTTGATGCTGCCCTCAACTGCCCATCTAGCTCCGGACAGGCCACAGCAAGAATGCTGGTCATTAGGGATGTCAGGGTGTGGTGCACCCTCCCCCCCATGTTGCAAGGACTGGACCTATGTGCTCATACCTTTTCCGACAGATGAATTTGCCCCACTTAAAGAACCCTATGGCCCGCCCTTTCCTGGCAATTGCCTTCCAGATGTCCCGCTTTTGATGGTCTTTGACCTGTATATATGCAAGAAATGACAGAAAATCAATGGTTTTGTGACTTTTTGTTTGTTTGTATTGATGTAGCATCATTTTGCTACATCCAACACTAGCATAATTCATAAGTTAGCATGCAACATGTGTATTTTCCCATGCTGACCAATAGCACTATCTTAATACACACTTTTGAAGTGATCTGTTGCCTACCCTCAACCCATATCATGGTCTACACTCGCCAATCCAGGCCTGTGACATCGTTCAGCCCAACTGGCTACTACATTTTCTGTGATGAGAACTACTTCTGATCAGGGCAATAGATGGTGAAGTCCCAATGGTTAAACATATATACATATTGCACAGTCAACACTGCCCACTGGGAGTAAGGGGCCTGCAGTTTGGACTTGTTATACTTTGAAATGGGAGTCTAATTAAATGAAGTGCTAGCTCAAGTACTGAGGTAACTCTTCCTTTCACCCTTTGAAAACATTCAGGGGCATGTTTTTAAGTATGGCAAGGATATATATTTATGCCAGATGTACCTCAGGCCTTCAGTTGCTTGTCCCTGTGACACAGCCCTTGCCTGGTCCTTTATTCTGACTGAGCACTGTTCATTGTCAGGCTTTGTTATCTGCAGCCTGATGATCATGATGTGACATCAACACAGGCTTCCCTTACCTTTTTAATGAAAAAAGACCATGTGCCTATCTAATAAATGACTACAAGGCTATGTGCTACTCTGAAGAGGTCTGGGAGCTACTGGTAGATCCAATACAACTGTTTGTAGAGGCAAGATATAGGCTGAGTGAGTTGTTGGATGACACACATAGCTAACATCATTTACATTTTGTTTTTAACAAAAACATTCTTATGGGTGGGTGTGGCCTGACAGCCGAAGATGGCAGATGCAGGAGCTAGTGGCTCCACGCCGGCCTACAATGAATCCTGCTGTGTCCAGTGTAGCTCCAGATCCAGGGTACCTGGCGGGGTGTGCACTGACCCCGGAAGGGAATTAGCTGAGGTGACTGCGGAGGCCTGGTGAAAGTAGTGGGCAAAAAGACCCGAGACCTGGGCCCGCGTCTTAGAGGCCCAACACTGCTGGCACAGCGCTACGAGATGACCCGGGACGCCGCTCTAACCAGCCCCCACTTAAGAACGTGGCTGCCAGATTGAACTGCCTCTGAAGCCCTGGCATAAATCAGTGGAGAGGAGGTGTTGGGCCATGTGCAGCACAAACTGCGATACGACTGGGGTGACCAAAGATCACGATGAAGTGGGGGGCGCTAGATGGCGCTAAACCAAGATGGCCGCGCTCTTGTGAGGCTCTAGCCCATCTGAGCTTTTCAACATCCTTCACATCATCCTGATGTGCATGAAATTGCCTAAAAACTTCACCGCCGCCACCGCGAAGGTGCGATGCCATGCAAGTGGTGTTAACTGCTGGGAACACCTTGCTACGCTCGCCTGAACCTGCCTGCAGGAGTCGCCCTGCTCCCCTGGAGCCCGGAGCCCGGCAGCCACCTTAATTCCACATCGCGGCTTTCGGGCCTACCCGTCCTCCGGGAGCAGCCCGTGCGTGAGACCTGCGGCGGGGGGAGTGGAACCTCTGTGTTGCTGGCTCGTGCTGCCGGAGATCTGCTTAGAAACTGAGGTGAGAGGCCCTCCAACCCTCCCCCCACGTGCCTGCTGTGCTCTGTCCCCACGGGGTGGCGCCCCCACTGAACTGTGTCTCCCGAGCGGCGGCGGAGACCACCTGGGGCCGAGGTCTCGGGCCCTTCCTCCGTCATCCACGCCTGCCGCTTCTCGAGTGGTGCGGGGCACCTGGGAGCCTGCAGAGAGTGTCCTGCGCGCCTGCTGGGGCGGCGGTGGGACCTGTAGAGACACCTTGCCGCCTCGATCTCCCGCTGGGTCTGCCTCGCCACATGTGCTGCCGGCAGCGCTGCTTCCATACGATCGCCATTGCCACCTGGTCCCTGGTTGAGGAAGGGGCCCATCTCCTGCCAGACATATCCACCCCGGGCACAAGCGCAGCCTTTACCAGTCAGCCGTGCTTACCTCATCGCACCATTGCCCGTCCAGTGGCATCCTCCCTCCTGACCGGCTGTGCCGTGCCGCTCCTGCCTGGACCCGCCTGAGAAGGTCCCTGCCACACTTGGGGCTGTGAAACTTTTGAACTGTCTACACCCTCGGGCCCCCCCTCCCCCATCCCATTTGTTGGAGTGGACGAGGTGAGCTCAGGATCCGCCATTTTGATCTCCCTGTCGCTCTGCGAGCCCTCCCCGTCTCATGGGATACCGCCTGGCTGGTTGTACTTATCTGTGCACCCCCCTTGGGTGGCCCGTGTCGCTGGCCCTGCGCTGGCTTTGCTCCGTAATTCAGATAGGCTCACTGCCCGGTCACCCACCCCTAATTCCCATGGCTGCGGGGGGTCCTACCGCGCTCATTGCCTTTTTCCAGACACAACGACTCACTGGCTGCCGCCTGCTTCTATGGACCTCCACCTGTTCCTGGGAATTGTGGCTTGGCCTCCTCCGCCCGATCTACTCCGCTGGCCCCCATAGCCCCTCTTGGTCATTACTGATAGCTATACCCCCCAGCTGTGCTTAACGACCTCTACTCTGCTGTCTCTCTGGCTCCCTACCACTTCGATCTGCCCTCATCGGTCTCCCTTTTGTCTCTTGCTATACAATGGGGTGGAACGACGCCCGACAATCCAAGCTGCCCTACGAGGACCTGTTTGGCAGGGAGTCCTTCTCCGCACACCTCACAGTCGAGAGGGCACACAGATCCTTGGCGGCCCGTCCTCCCCCCGGCACCACGCCCAGGCCTATCATCGCACGGTTTCTGAATTACCGTGACCGCGACACGATTCTTCGGCTGGCCTGGGAGAAGCAACATGTCCCATATGAAAATAGTTGTTGTCATTCTACCCGGATTTTACGCCAACGGTGCAGGAAGCACGCCGCAAGTTTACAGGAGTGAAGAAAAGGCTGCAAGCCCCGGAAATCCCCTATGCGATGCTCTACCCTGCCAAACTAAAAGTCACTCATCGCGGGAAGCAACACATCTTCGCATCCCCGCAGAAGGCTGAAGAATACCTCAAACGCCATGGAAAGGCATCCTCTGGAGCAACGGACACCGGTAGCCGCTCCAGGTCGTCCTCCCCACTTTCACAGCAGGACTAACTTTCGCTGCTTTGACACTTTCCCGCGGAGCACCTCGCCACCTTGATACGATGCGAAACTCAGGACTGCTTTGGTGATGTATAAGACTATTTTACCTGGTTCAACCTTGCACTCATGTTATTGCTCAGGTTCTCATCTTCGTCCCACGCTCGAGTACTCAGCCTTTGGCTGCGGTACCGGTGGGTGAAAGAATGGAGATGTATGGGCGGTTCAGATGCCCCTAGTGACTTTACCCCCCTCTTCAGGGCGATCCCCTGACCCCCACTCAACGTTTGTTTATGTGGGGTGCTATTGTTTTTATTTCACTGATGGGTTTTAGTTTTGGGGGAGGGACAGTAATGCCCTGCAAGTTGGGGATGCCGGTGTGGGTGGGGAGACGGGATACTGCTCGAACTGTTTTAATGCATGTCGTAGTATTGACTGTAATTGTATCGCACTCCAAGTCTAGCTCAGAGGACCTATTATTCTTTTCCACTGACTATTCTACGAATCCTTGCCTAAAATCATATGACAGGCACAAGGGTGGGCACCCCAGGTGAGACTAGGGCACAACAGACCATTAAGCTGACCTCTTGGAATGTTCGAGGACTAAAAACCCCCAGAAAGCACAGACAAGTTTTGGGTTACCTTGACAGACATGGGATAGACATTGCCCTCCTACTGGAGACGCATCTGGCGCCCGGCGGCACTGTACAATTTGCATCCAGTTGGGCCTTGAGTCGCACATTCTCTTCCTACTCTAGCTATTCCAGAGGCGTTACCATTCTTATTAAGCGTGGGGTGGCATTCACGCCCAAAGGCATAAACAACAACACTGAGGGCAGATTCTGTCTGGTGTGGAGACACCTGCATGCACATGATGTTCTATTTGCCAACTACTATGGCCCCAATATGGACAGATCACGACCTCTCCCCTCTCACTACACTAACACGCAAAGAACGCACTGTGATATAGTGGAAGATAACAGCTTAGCGGACGCTTGGAGGTATGCTCATCCTCCTCTCCACGAGGGCACTCACTACTCTACCATACACTCTACCTGGGCGCGCCTTGACTACGTCTTCATACTGCGGGTGTTACTTCCTAGCTACTACATGCAACACACTTAGCTCGCACATACTCTGATCACTCCCCGGTCCTCTTAGAACTTAGAATCCCCCTTGACTGCTCACCTTATTTGAGCTGGGGGCTTATTCCGGCACACCTCAAAGACGCTGTTTTCAAGGCGGAAATGGAACAAGACATTCAGGATTTTTTTGATCGCAACATGTCGTCTGTCGATAGTGTCACTACTGTCTGGGAAGCCTTTAAGGTCACAGTCAGGGGCTGGTGCATAGCTAAAGGCGGGCATCCTGAAATCTCTGCGTACAGACCTGCACAATTTGGAAACCGAACTACGCGAGCTCGAACGTTTCATGGCTCAACGCCCTGACGACTGTACCGCTCAGGCCCGCATGCGCGAAAAGCTTATCGAATACACACATGTGGCGGACAGGGAATGTAACTTTTTGGGACGACCACATATGGCCCGTATTTATGGTGAGGGGGACAGGCCCGGGAGAGCTTTAGCGAATTCGATTAAACCCCCTCGTTTCACTAACTATGTCACTGAACTACACGACACTAATGGTAACATACATCCCTGACCAGCTTTGCACATTTCAGTAACACTATCGTGCACTCTATTCCTCGCACAGGACGGAACATCTTGACCTCCCGGCCTATTTTGACGACGTGGCACTAGCTTGGCTGGGCGACACCCAGCAGAAATCTCTTCATTTAGAATTAGAGCTGGATGAGATTACTGAGGCTATTATGGGGATGCGTTCAGGTAAGGCCCCTGGATCCGACGGCCTGCCTTTTGATTTTACAAACTTTTTGCTCCCATCTTAGCCCCCATTCTAAAACAAGTCTTTTATGTGGCGCTTGACGAAGGTAGTCTCCCTCGAACCATGCGTGAAGCGCTCATAACTTCCCTGCTCAAGCCTGGTAAGCCCCCTACTCATTGGGACTCCTACCTCCCCCTATCGCTCTTAAATTGCAACACCAAGATTTTGGCCAAGGTCCTGGCTACACGCCTCAACCTCCTTATGGAACGCCTAGTCCTGCCGGACCAGGCTGGCTTTGTCCCAAACCGGGCAACTTCACATAATCTTAGCACCCTACATGCGGTTCTCCAGGACATTGACCCACAAGGTGAGGCCGTGGCGGTATTCCTGGATGCCACCAAAGCTTTTGATTCGCGGAGTGGGACTACCTGCTGGGCACGCTACAATACATGGGAATGCCGTTTAGCTTCATTGACTGGGTGAAGCTGCTTTATCATCAGCCAACGGCCACTGTGCTGCTCAACGGTGCCAGATCCTCCCCTTTCACTGTCGAAAGAGGTACCCGTCAAGGGTGCCTTTTATCCCCTCTCCTTTTTGCGATCGCTATTGAGCCCTTATCCGCGGAATTCCGTCAAAAACATAATCACCGTGGCCTCATCTACCCTGCCCGCCAACTACTTGTCTCACTCTATACGGATGACATGACGCTTTACATTAAGAAGCCCCAAGATAATTTAAATCCAGTGCTGCGCATAATTAAAAAATTTGGGGGCATAGCTGGCGTACAAATCAACTGGGCAAAATCTGCAATCTTCCCGTTGACTGACAGTACCCAACCATAGCAACTAGACTACCCTCTCATGCGGGAGCAGGATGAACTAAAATATCTGGGCGTTCGCATCACCAGACAGAAAGAAACCATGATGCGGGCCAACTATGGCACTCTGATTGATAAAATAGCGTATAGTGTCACCAAATATATACACCTCCCACTTTCAATGGCCGGCCGGATCGCCCTTATTAAGATGGTACTATTGCCGAAGCTACTATATCTCTTTGTCAATATTCCCTAAAATCCAGGGATTTTTTTTTTTCGCTCCCTGAAGTCTCAACTAACGAGACTAATCTGGGGTGGGAAACAAGCATGTATCAGCTTTGATACACTTATGCTCCCGTTCCACCGGGGTGGGTTCGAGGTTCCCAACTTCGAGAGATATTACGACTGCGCCCAAGCACACTTCGCTGTCCATTGGTTTCATCCACCGCCATTTATGGCACACCTGGCTGTTGAGGACGGTCACATGGCTCCTACAGTCAAAACCGGATATATTCACACTCAAGTGAGGCCCAGGAGCCGCGACCCTTCCACTGTGGATTGCACGGTGGCGGCATGGAGCCGGATGGCACAAGCCCTGGACAGCCCGTTTTTTTACTCGCCCTTCCTGCCATTGGCTGATGATCCTCGGCTACAAGTTACTTGTGAGGCAATATGTCGCAGGCTGCTCACAGCTGGGTCATCGCCAATGGGGGGGATCTCTTTGTACAGGGGACTTTCCGGACTACTGAGCAGTTCTTTGGAGAGAAGACGCCCTCCGTTATGGATACCTTTTTATTTGCTCGGCTACGGCAAAACGTCCGAGCGATCACCCCCTCATTCCCTGATGAGCCTGAAACATTTGCGCCACTACACGCCCTAGTACAAGCAGACGCCCCATGCCATGTTATATCCATGCTTTATAAACATGTACAAGGTGCACTACTTTCCACCACACTGTGAGCCCGCTCGGAATGGGATGGGGACCTTGCAACACCACTGACAGATGAGCAATGGGAGCTTAGCTGCACACAAACAAACGCAATCACTGGGAATAATAGGTTAAGGCTTTTGCACTACAAATTTCTTCACCGGATATATCACACCCCTGCTAGGCTGCACAAATTTCACTTACGTGAGACTGATTGCTGCCTCCGCTGCATACACCTAGCTTGGTCCTGCCCTCAGGTTGCCACATACTGGACACAGGTTTTTGAGGGAATCTCTGATATGCTGGGTGTTGCAATCACCCCCTGCCCATTGACGGCACTGCTAGGACTGACGCAGTCCGTAGTAACTGTGCACAGGAAGCTCCTGGCGATTAGTCTCTTACTCACCAAACGATTAGTTACATGTCGCTGGGGACGGGGGTGAGCCCCTAAATTTAAATGCTGGGTCCGGACTATGTCTACATGGCAGGAACACCTGCACGCTTACGCAGAACTGCTGCCTCCGAGATCACAACCGAAAGATATCTGGGCTCCCTTCATTTCCTACCTCCTTCGGCGTCAGGCTGCAGAGGATGACGAGCAGGAGGGGATAAATACTGTTGATGCCAGTACAATACTGTCTAATGTTTAATCCAGCACCCGCGGCTATCTACATGCTTATTGCTCCTCTATAGTCCACGCACTTGTTATTATCCCTGGGGTACCGCTGAATGATCATCTGTATTGTGCTAAACGTTCACACACTATGCTGGCATGTGTTAGGTCATGCTTTAATATCATTATTGCCGGTATGGCCCTCTGAAAGTCCATATATGTTATTTACACCTCATAACTTTGACTCTGACCTGGAATATGCTGTATACTCTGGTTATGCCTTTCATATTGATTTTTTGGTGGGTAATGTTGGGTGGGTGGGTCTTGGGGTAAATGATATAATCGTTTTGTAAAACGTTATTGCTTCATGTATATGCTTAGCGCGGGAAGATGCTCATATTATGTAACTCATACGTCACATAATTGCCCGACCTTCTTGCATTGATGTACCGTGCTTTAAATACATAATAAATGTTTTGGAAAAAAAAAAAAATGATCACGATAAGTTGAGCTGATGTAGCGGGCCTGCCCTTGACGAGGCCTAGCGCGTTGCTGGTCCTGTGTGTTGCTATGGCCCAACTGAGCTCCGGCCGGTGAGGAAACCTGGTGCAGAGAAGGCACGGTAAGTGCAGTTGGTGGGACCTTGGGGCCCTGGTTGGGGCCTGGCGGTAGATGTGAGGGGGGAGACAGAAGATTAGGCCCAAGTCCAGGGGACCCTGCTCGCCCCATTGTTGAGAAGATGACACAGACCCCCTTGGAGCGGGTCACCCCCCAGGTGCCTGCGTGTTCTGTTGTGGGGCATGAACGGAGAGAGTGGGGCCTGAGGTGGGGCCGCTGCTGCCCCAGGACTGACCCAGCAGGGAAGCAGGGGCAGGTGTGACTCAGGAGAAGCGTGCAACCTGAGACCCAAGAGACATTGTGGGCTAGTGGCAGCAAACAATGACAAGACCCCCCCAGCTATAACGGGGTGCCCACTGTAATATTTTTAGGTGGGGGAAGGTAGACAAATCCTCTTGGCCACCTACTTCCAAAAAGATACAAATTCGGGGAGAACACCAGACTTGAGGTTACTACACATATCTGGCCCCTCCCCGTCCCCCTGAGGCAGGCGATGCACACCTGCAACACCTGGCTGGCGCTGAACTGGCCCTATGGTTGGAGCCCTGGCCGCTCCCTCACCCTAGGACGCACCCTGCATGACTGGGAGTGAAACCGCGCCTAAATACCTCTGAGGCTTATACTGAACAGGGGCTTGCCTTACAGACAGATGAAGAGCCACACCAGGGGCAGATAGCTGCATAAGGCCCACAACGTACTTGGTCTTCGGGAGTACACACATACCCTCCCGGTGGAGTCATCTCGTGGAGTAGTGACCGGAGGCCTCAGCTGAAACTTAAGAAACTCGTTCTATTAGGGGCACGAAGATGGGCAAAGCCAGGATGAAACAAACAGAGGCAGTGCCAGAACAAGAGGAAGCCTTGAGATATTGACACAGGTATACTCTATACACCAACAACTATCTAAGATCTTGGATGCTAGCTCAGATACCAAGACAACGTTACACCAGGATATAAGTACTGTCTCGGTGGGACTGGGACTCCTTTGAACAGAACACCTAAAGCTGTCTGAAAGAGAAAAAGTGGTGGAATCTAGTTTTGTGGAGCTGACACCAACACAGCAGACATTGTCACAACAGGTGGCAGAACTTACAGACAGAGTTCAGACGCTGGAGCACAGGGCGGAAGAAGGAGAAGGTCGTAGTCAACAAAACAACAAGGATCCTTGGCCTACCAGAGGGTGTTCAGACTGGAGACATGGTCGCCTATCTGGAGCCCTGGCTCAACACAGTGATACACCCTTGAGAGAGAGTACTGAGTGTCGGCACGCCCACTGGGCCCGGGTTGACCCTACGGCCTGTAGTGGCCAGGCTCCTACACTACAAGTATAGAGACATTCTTCTACATGAAGCTCAAACTGATGGTCCCTTTGTGGTGAACAACAGTATTCCCTGACTACACCCTCAAGGTCCAACGGAGGTTTGCTTTGTTCCTTGAGTTTAAGAACACACTGAGGGAAGAAGGCCTCCAATAGTCGCTAATCTTTCCTGCCCGGCTTCGTATAGTGCTGGATGGAAAGACCCATTTTTGTGAAGTCCCGAAAGCTGCATGGGAATGGATAGAAGCATACAGAAGTGAGCCCCCTCCAGGCAGGTCGAGGGCCCAGAAAAAGACCCAAAAGGTGAACAGAGCATGAGAGAGCGGCGGTGCTGCAGGCGGTAGCCAAGATCGTGCGCAGAGGGGCCCCCATCGGAGGCAGGGTCACGCTCTGTGAGGGGGACCGAAGGTTCAGACTCAGACTCTTCCCGAGGAGATAGCCTCAACATGCCAATAATGACCCGGAGACAACAGATGAGATTATAAAGCCATGATCCTTTTGGCACCCCTATGGAGACAAAACTCTTCGTAGCGGTGGAGAGTAAGCATGGGCGGATTTTGCGGATTGGCAATCCGCGAACTTGCGTATTTACGGATTCGCAATCCGCGAAGATCCGCGAACTCTAGCGGACTTGCGGATTTTTCCGTTTTTTGTGTTGGCGCGTGTTCGCGCCGATTTTGGGACAAGTTCGCAATTGCGAACTTACTTTTCGGCTTGCAACGGCCGCGACTATGTTGTTTCTACGTCTGGTTTATCATCACAGGTTCACAGCACCCTCTGTTTCACCACTGCCACCCTCTGGGACACCCATGCCACCCTCTAGTACATCCTCACAGGCACCTATTAGGTTTATTTATTACTGTAGATTATGGTGGTTGAAAAAAGCTAGCACACCTGCCCTTCTTCAACTGCCATCAATTAATTTGTGTTTCATTAATGTGTCAGTAATTTTGAAAGTTCCAGTCTGGCTGGCACCTGCTTCCTTCCTTATCTGTAATTTGCTTTTTGTTGCAGTGAAATTTTTTTTTTACAGGACCTTTATGGTGCTATTCTATGAGCCTGCTGTTTGGGTCATAGCAGGGTCATAGAATTGTTGCAAACTCTGGAGGGGCCCATCAGGAAGCACTACCTTGAATGTTACTAATGTTAAGTTTGAACTTTTGCACCTGCTCATTGCTTTCATTTTAGCTAAAATCGTTTTTTTTGCTATTTCGCGCGTTATTTGGGGCGCGAATCCGTGCGAGATCGATTTCGGAAGCCGCGAATACGTGCGAATACAAAATTGTTTTTGTTGCGACGTGTATGTTCGCGTGATCTTGCGCGTGTTCGCGAGGCGCTTCTAGCTATTCGTTTGCCAAGTTACCCTATCGGTCGTACACGGGCGCGGCCATCTTGTTGGCGTGACGTAATTCCGTTTCCGCCCGCTATGTGTAATCTCGCAAAGTGTGCTGCTCGCGAGTACAAGTTCGCGCGTACTCGCAAGGAAAATCTCGCGCGAACTTACCCACGCGGTCGTGAACGGGCGCGGCCATCTTGTTTCTCATTCATTGCTATGGTTCTGGGCATGCTTTCTCTATCCTCTCTCAATCTCTGCCATCCTTTGCTTGTTTGAAGTTTTTTTGATCTAATTTTACTTATTATCTAACCCTCTATTTTTCTAGCTCTATATTTTTGTGTTTTCTGCAGCTTTTAGTTACTTTTAAACTACTTTTTTAAACTCTTTTATTTTCTTCTTCACTATTCTATTTCTTCTTTATCATTTAAGTTTATTTCTGCCCAGACCATGGTAAAGGGAGCCGGGAAGCACCCTGAGAAGGGGAAGGGTCCCGCACCCCGTGCCCGGCTCCCGTGCGGGCGTTTAAGGGGGGAGCAAGTGGTCCCGAGGGAGATCTTTAGCGCGGAGGAAGTGGCGGCACTGATCTTCCATGTCCAGCGCCGCCTCCCCAAGACGATCCTGGGAGGCGGCAAGATCGCGACCGGCTATGGCATCCGGGAGCGCCGCCAGCGGTGGGAGAAGGTGTGCCGGGCCATGTACAAGATCTCTGGGGTCCGGCGCACATATAACCAGGCCACCCACCGCTGGACCGATGTCATGGACCGGGAGCGGGACTTGCTGGACGCGCTCGGCGTAGAGGTCCCCGGGCTTGGTGAGTAGTAGTAGTAGTACATTTACTACTCTGTTTTATCCTGCTCTGTTATTTGCAAATCTTTGTTCTTTACCAAGAGCAATAATGCTGCCGATTACATTGAGGTAAATTATATTTCAAAATCTTCTATGCATTTCATTTTCAGGTGCACTGCTCTCCTTCTCAGTAGCCTTGCTTGCTACTATGCTTCTTTGTTTTGTATGTTGTGTTCAGAAGCATTTCATTGGCCTGAGAAATTATGTATCAGTGTACTGTAAAGAAAAGAACTGCGTAATGCTAGACAGTAAGGGTCATATTTTCAATTACCGGCGCATCCCTGCAAAGTAGCAGGGATGCGGCAGTAATTGTGTGCCATGCCACCACCACCCATTGGCCCAAAACGTCACAGAAGCCTTACGCATCTGTGCCGTAAAGGCAGCGCATTGCTGGAGTTGCGTGCCAACGATGGCGCAGCTCCAGCAATGCTCTGGGGTACCCTATCTCCCCAATGCTGCATCAAGCCGTACGTCGGCTTCAAGCGCGCAGGGTTTGAGTCATGCATCATTGTCATAAAAATGACTGATTGACATCTTGTAGATTTCCCTCAGCCACTTTTAGGATTCGTTCCTGCGCAGGTACGCCCTCCCTTGCGCCGGAACGCCCCCTGATGGCGCAGGGCTTTACAACGTGATGCATCGCCCATATGCCCATATGTGTTTTTTTTTTTAATATATACGCCGCACCAACACCATGGCGAGTCTTTTGTTCTGCCGCTGCGTCAGAAAAGGCACGCAACAATGGAGGAAAATCAGCCGCAACTTCCGCAAGGGACTTATAAATCAGCCCCAACAGACTGAAGTCCAGTGTCCTTCCTTTAGACAGTCACATGGCTATCAGAAGAAATAGTGGCGGTGGTGGCGGGTGGATTGATAGTTTGAGTATTCACTGATCTGCAAGCAGGATGGACTTTGTCTGTCACGTGTTGTGCACTACTGCCTGCAGTGCCAGGCCTAGGCAAACCTCTTTAGTAGTCTGTTTATTGAGTTACATAGGAACTTTCTAAGTCAACGTTCCGCAAATCAGGCAATACGAATAACGTAGTATACCACATGAGATAGATCCCGTGGAATAGTTGTCTATCTATTTGCTATTTTTCCAAAATATGTTGTTATTGTTCTTTTGAAATGTTTGATTTGGTTGAAAAATCTCATCCATGTTTTATGGTTTTTCTTTCTTTCATGTTGTACATCAGCTCCCCCCAAGGGCAAGAGGACACAGGAGGAGGGTGCTGAGGATGCAGGCCAGGATCGGGCAGGCGAGGGCTCCTTTGCTGGCCCCAGTAAGTTTACATTTTACTAAACAGTACCTATTTTTTCCTAGCGTTCCTCATTCGATTTTTTCTAAATCGTCTTTGATCTTCTTGTAGACTGGATATAAATTCTTATCCTGCCTCGAATATGATGACTCCCTGTGGTATTACTAGACTATTCTTATTAGTCTGTCTGTGTAGCTAACTAAGATTGGACATTTGGCAATTCCATTGGACTCCCATTATATTCAGCAATACCTCTATGCACTGTCTCCTTACTGACTAGATAGTGTGGCAGAGTCATTCAGCTCCCGAAGTCACCGATTATAGATCCCCAATGATCTCTAGATTATCGTACGCAGGACAAGAGAGTAGTACGGAGTCACAGCACAGTCAAGAAGTGTCAGAGGCACTCATGCTTGCAAAAATTCCAAAACCTTTAGCTCATCCACTCTAGTCTAGAGGAACAAAAACCACAGAGTCTATTTAAGTGTAAAAGCTTTATTAAAAGTAAACACATTTATTGAAATCTACTTTGTCATAAAACTATTTAACTGTAAACGGAAAAGTGGTTAGTGCTGACGATTAATTGGACACATTTCTTGTGGTCGAGCCGAACTCTCACCTACTTTGAACTTGATCCTGGTCGTGTTCTTAGGACTCAGGAGTCAAGCTTCTGTCTGTTAGGAGAAAAAGTGGTGCGTGTTAAAAATCAAAAGCAAGCATTCATCAGTTGTGCATAAAAGTGCAGCAAGACAACAGCCTTCCCTGGAAAATGGGACATTTTTACTATGGAGTAGACAGTCACAAATTATTACATTGTATTCTGTTTTTTTAACATTTCTCCTAGACCAAATATTATATAGTAGTGAGTGGTGTATTCTAACTTTCTTAAATGTACTTTGTAGGTGTAACATCTGGTGACGGGGCCAGCGCGGAGGTGGCTGATGTGTTGGACTTGGACTCGGAGGCCTCTGGGGAGGATGCGGCGGTAGAAGAGCTGGTGGCCGTTCCTGTGGGGGATCAAACGGTGGTGGCGGAAACAGGTAAGCTATATATTCCTTACTTATTGAGATTGAAGACTGCATAGTGTGCTTTCTGCACGGGTGTATTACAATTACAAATCAACCAGGTAGTAGCCTCCTCGAAATGTACTTCGACTTAGCTGTGAAGTTTTTGGTGAGAAGAATCCCAATAAGTTCTTAGACGAACGTGATGGATGGGATGAACGAAAAGCGAAAGAAGGGTGTAAGTAAGTGGGACGCGAACTTGTATGATGGCTGGCAAAGAAGAACGATATGTGTTTGCTTGGACCCAGAGGTGGCTGGGAAGGAAAGAATATGGTATGGTGCATGGCTGGGTCAATGATGAAGCAAGGATGGGTGGAAGGACAGCAGCCTGGGTGGGTGAAACAGAAACTGTATGTGTGCGTATACTTTGAATGAATGGATGCCTGGAGCATGGTATTCTCTGACTCTTACATAGCAAATGTGTATCTAGAGAGAGTAGATGGTCGCCAGGTGAAGTAAGTGTTACCTTGAAGAGCATGTACCACCGCACCCGCACGTCCGTCCCAGTGCAGGGAAGGCAAGGAAAAGAAATTGTAAATGTGTCCAATACTACCATGAATAGTAGCAGTACTTTGTATTGCGTTTGCATTCACAGCATATATCTGGTTATTACGGTGGACACTCCGTACCTCTCTTAATAACTTTAGTTTACTTGTAGTACGTCATTCATGTGTGGGTGTATCACTGTGTTCACTCAATATTAAGCAAAGCACCTAAAGTCATCTCATCTGTCATTAAATACGTCCCATGTGAAGTGATAGATAATCAAATTAGTTAGCTTCTTCAGTTTCCTTTTCTAGTACTCATTTGCACTGTAGGGTGAAAGGTAAATTAATTAAGCAGTAGCCCTTGTAACAGAGTATTCTCAGTGCCACCCGTAATAGAAAAGTAATAGCTTCACCACCTGCATGTACTGGACCGGTACAGTAACGCAAGTCTGTCTCCATCATCATGGTGTGCAACTTTTTTTCTCGGGTGCAACTTCACTGTGCTGTGTCCATGTCATTCTGCCGGCTTGCATAAGATAACGTACCCATTTCCCTAAACAAGAGAGAAGAAGAAGAATAAGACTGGTGTACTGTCATAGTCGACTGTAATGGAAGTCCATAGTGGTCGTAGAATTAGTTCATTAAACTACCACTACTGTTAGAGCAAGGATGCAGAAGTGGGAGGGTTACATAGATACTGTCCTCAATAGTTATGTACTGTGCTTTCAATTTGCTACTTGTACTCTGTGACCCAACTTTCGGCTCAATCACTTTGTGTTATTAATAAGGAGCATTGGTTACAGACTATGTCTTTCTTTCTTCATATAGTTGCTCCTTCTTCCAAATCAACAACAAGGAGGGAGCAGGCTAGATTGGCCCGGCAACGGAGGCTGGAGGCCACAGTCGCCGAGTATCGGCGGCTGGTGGCCCTGGAGGAGGAGGAGGACACGCAGTCGAGCGGGGCAACATCTTCGACTGCATCCTCCTCCGTGACTAAACCAGCGGGACCGAGCCGGGCTAAGAAAGCCGACCGCCACCGCCAAGCACCCGAAACACCAGCTGCCCCCCACAGGAGCTGCAAGGAACGCCAACACCGCCTACGAGTCCGCATGTCCAACCTGGAGCAGGAGGTCCTGAGGTATAAGACCTTGGTTAAGGGCCTCCGCTCCGAGCTTGCCACCCTCCGCAAGGAGTATGATGCCCATGCCGCATCATGCACCAGCACCAGCACCCTCCAGTAGTGGAGTGTCCCTTGCCCTTTTTTTATAGACTTTTGGGGGGTGGGATTTGGGAGTTGGGATCGTTTTGGGACGTTTCAGAGACAATCGTTGGGGTTAGGGTGGGTGAGGGAGATTATTTTGTTAGGGATAAATAAATATATTTTTCAACTACTTTATCTGACCATACCTGTTTTTTACTGCTTTTCAGTCTGGTGGGTGGGGGGCGGGGGTGTAACAGTAACTTTGTTTTCCTGAACAGTCATAGGACTTTAGTAGTACAACCGTCAAACTCTTGTCTACTCCGAAATAATACTCCATTATACTACCTCCCACCAAACGCTTATCTTACCTGTAATTTGTGTTAGAAATTAGGGCTAGGCCCAGGGCTGGCTCCAGGTGAAATGGGGATTAACGTTGTCATTCCTGGGCGGGTGACATTTCCTCATTGCGGTGTTACTAGTGGTGTGACACAGTGGCAGTTGCATGCCTATGGAAAAAAAGAAAACGAAACCTTGTTTGTACTCCTTACTGTAGCATTACAACGGTTACGGTACGATCGAGAAAATAGCAGGTGACAGTACACTAGAACAGTGCCATAATGTAGCCTAACAAATGGTAAAGTATTGCAAGTATAACTAGTACTTGCGTTGAATTTATTTGACATTGGCTACTACTACTAGAAGATATAGTACTGAAGCTGAGTAAGTCTAGAAGATATCCTCGTATTCCTTCACCAGCCTGTTGCTGCTATCACCTTATCCTCCCCAGCAAGTGTGTGGAATTATTGATGTCATTTTAGTCAGACATCAAGCAAAACAACACAGCCCGGGGGAAGAGGGTTAGGGTTTGTAAAATGGATGGGAATGGGGGTTTCTTTTTGGGTAGGTTTTGTTGAGAGAAGAAAAAAAAAGCAGAGCATGGACAAACAATAATTGAAGATACAGAGTTTACAGACAATCTTTGGTTACAAAGTAAAGGTAAGCACATGCAGTCACACTCATAGAATAAAAGACAACAATGGATACTGTATCTGTATTGCGTATGTTGTTGGAGTTGTCCTGTTGAAATTGGTAAGTAAGTTGCATGCAGCAAACAATTCCTCTTATTGGCGGCACTCCTCCATTCCAGCTGACGCTTCGTCCATCAATGTGGTGGTGACCACTGACAGAAGAGACACCCTGTCCACTGCCTGCCTGGCGGATGTTGACTGAAACCCGGCCTGTAATTATTGAACGGAAAACAGGAAGTGCTATTACAATACCACTGATAAATAAATAAAAGGTATGTACGCTGTGTGGTTCAAAAAGTCACACTTTGATGATGCCTAGCAGAAAAATGGTTACAAAACGTACTTTGAAAGTAACAGTAGACCCAAATACAGACCGTGGATTGTATTCAAACCACTTGCCTGCAAGCAAAAGTATCCATAGCCAGCATCGCTCCAACAGTGCTCTACAACAACAGAACCGCGTTGCAATAGAACCCCCCTAAACACATGCAATCCTGCTGCTAGGGCTAACCCTAACGAACCCTAACTTACAAAGTGCCAAAACTGGTGTTTCCTTATGGATTTTGTCCAACTAACTTCTAGCCGGTATTAGACCTTCCCAGGAATGCCCCAGGCAAGACCCGCCAACCCACCCGCAAAAAAACACCCGACACAACACCACCAAACAGCGAAAAAGCTAAATCTCATACTTACAATGTCTCTCGGCCTTCGGTCCAAACGCGGCGCTGTGCAGCTAGGTCGTCATCATCATCATCAATCATCATAACTCCTGTTTTCCACCACGGATTTCCTGAAAAGCAAATGCAATCAAGATTAGACTGTCGCAGCAGTGCTTCGACAGAGACCCCGGCCGCAACCCACCCACGAACAGCAGGAAGCCCCCCAAAACGCTACATTGAGCAAGATGTCTGAAGAAATGGCAAAAAAAAGGCTGTTCCTTATGGATTTTGTCCAAAACACTTGTATCCGGTATTAGACCTTCCCAGGAATGCCCCAGGCAAGACCCGCCGGCGCCAACCCACCCGCAAAAAAACACGCGACACAACACCACCAAACAGCGAAAAAGCTAAATCTCATACTTACAATGTCTCTCGGCCTTCGGTCCAAACGCGGCGCTGTGCAGCTAGGTCGTCATCATCATCAATCATCATAACTCCTGTTTTCCACCACGGATTTCCTGAAAAGCAAATGCAATCAAGATTAGACTGTCGCAGCAGTGCTTCGACAGAGACCCCGGCCGCAACCCACCCACGAACAGCAGGAAGCCCCCCAAAACGCTACATTGAGCAAGATGTCTGAAGAAATGGCAAAAAAAAGGCTGTTCCTTATGGATTTTGTCCAAAACACTTGTATCCGGTATTAGACCTTCCCAGGAATGCCCCAGGCAAGACCCGCCGGCGCCAACCCACCCGCAAAAAAACACCCGACAACACCCCCAAACAGCGAAAAAGCTAAATCTCATACTTACAATATCTCTCGGCCTTCGGTCCAAAGTAACGCGCTGTGCAGCTAGGTCATCATCAATCATCATAACTCCTGTTTTCCACCACGGATTTCCTGAAAAGCAAATGCAATCAAGATTAGACTGTCGCAGCAGTGCTTCGACAGACACCAAAAATTACACACAAACCCCCGGAACCCCGCCAAAGAGCACCTCAAAGGCAAGCAAGTCAGCAAAAACGGCAAGAAATTTTCACCTCATATTTGGTCCAAAACACTTTTGTCCATTATTAGAGCTTCACAGCAATGGGCCCAAAACCGTCAACTCACCCGCAAAGAAGTACAACACCCCCACAAGTGCTGAGTCTTTCTTCATTGTGCGTAATCCAGCACTCTGCTTGGAGGGAAATCGCAGTCTGGAGGAGGAGGATAGAGGAGCATGTTCTTCAGAACTTGTGAACCTGAGGAATGTAGACTGCGGCACCTTCAAATCAATAAGCAAACAAGTGAAGACAGTTCTGATGATGGTCTTCTTTTTGGGATTAGGTGATTAAAGTTTGAATTAAATTAACTGTGCAAAACAAAGAAAGAGAGACACAAAGCACACAGGAATAAAAGTGAATAAGGACGAAAAAGAAAGTTCTTGATTGATTGTCTCATTTTCAGGGCTCGGTGTCAGGGAATAAGAACAAGATTTCGTCATCATACTCTGCGAATTCAGGCTGGATGAGGTCAGTGGCACCGAACAGAGAAAAAATCCCCTCATCTACGTTGCTGTCCTCATCGTCTTCATGTGGCGTGCTTTCTCGCACTTTGTAATCTGGTGGTATGAGGTGCTGATTCATCTTGATCATTGTCAGCCGCTCCACATTTTTGGGCGATAGGCGGCTCCGTTTGGCAGTTACAATGCCACCAGCAGCACTGAAAACACGTTCAGAAGACACACTTGCGAGTGGGCAAGACAAATAGTTTATAGCCAGGTTGTAGAGCTGTGGCCACAATTGTTTTTTGCCATGCCAATACTGCAATGGCTCCTCATTAAGAAAGACCACTGTTGAGTCATTCAGATAGTCCTGCACCATCGACTCAAGGTCATCAACTGTTCCTCCACTTTGCTTACTTTTTGCTGTGCCTGTGACATTTTTTAGAGAACCATACCCCATCAAACTTAGCCAATCCTCCTCCCCAGCCACTGTTAGTGTTGTCATTGTGTGTGGTGCAGATGATCCAGTTGCCGGTGTCTTTAACGGCTGAGAGGTCACTTGTGCCCCAGCCACAGGTGCAGAAGTGGATTCTTGTGACTGCGGATGGCCTGCTGATGCTGATGCTGATGTACTGGCTTCTCCTTCAATAACCTGCCGTTCTTTTTCAAACCTCTTGGCTGACCAGGCTAACCAATGTTTGTACTTTTGAACATCTGCATCAGCGAAAGGAAAGAATGCGTTGTCTGCCAGCGCCTTTTTGTAGCGTGGATCCAGAATAGTAGCACAAATGTAATGCTGATCTGAGTTGATGTTTTTAAGACGTTCATCACCACGTAGGCGATGTAACAATTTCTCAGACAAAATGAAATGGTTTTTTTTTTTTTCATCTTTTTCAAACTCAGAAGAAACCGCCATCAGTTGGTGCTCCAGTATGCACAACAATGGGATAGCTTTTCCCAAATTACAGTCCTCCTGGCTGACTGCACGCGTGAAGAACTCAAAAGGACGAAGCATGTCTGTCAGGCTTTTAACTATGGCCCATTGCGCCTTACTCATCCGCAGGTCCTCCTTCTGAGATGTAGCCTCTGTCAAGAAATAGTGATCGAGTACCGTATACTGCTCATGCAGACGCTCAAGCATGTAGAAGGTTGAGTTCCAACGTGTTGCCACCTCCTGGATGAGTGCTTTCACTGGCATTCCACGTTGAAGTAGCAGTCTCCGCAGATGCTTCCGGGCCTTAAAAGAATGGCTGAAATGGTTGCACATTTTGCGGCAGGTGGCCATTACCTCGAACGCTGGACTCTCTTTATCACTCAAGAATTTTTGAACTACCAGGTTGATACAGTGCGCCAAACACGGCACTCTAACATGGTGACCCTGTGACATGGCCTTAACTACATTGGCGCCATTATCCGTGGAAACATAACCAATCTTGCGTTTTAGGGGGGATAGCATTGACAACACCTTTTTGTCAAACTCTTCCAAAAGGTTTTCTGCTGTGTGACTTTTCTCCAAGGCAAACATGGCTAGTGTTGCATGTTTCCGAGCAGCTTTGAAAACTTGGTCCGGGTCAACACCTGCGTTTAGCTTTGCTATAACACCTGAAAAAGAGACCCAGTGTGTAGTGATGCACATGTAATCATCGCCTGGGCCACTGGTCCACATGTCTGTTGTCAGATGTATTGTGTGAACAGCACTCTTCTGCAAAGCTGCCCCAATCGCCTGCAGCACATCTTCATGTAGTGCTGGAACCGCAACTCTGGCAAAATAGAACCGGCTCGGAACCTTCCATTTAGGGCAGAGCGTTGCAACTAATTCAAGAAAACCTACCGCTTCTACAAAAGAAAAAGGTAGAAGGTCCACAGCTAGCATTTTAGCCAGCTTAGTGTTATACAGACGCGTCAGTGGGTGGTTGCGTTCATATGGCACGTCTGAAGTAAGCATTGTTCTAATGTTGGCCTGGACCAAGCATTTACGGGCTGATAATGACTTCGTTGACCCAATTTTGCTCGCTGGTGAACTTTTGTGCGTTGGTGTCTCACTCGCTCCAACACTCTTAGTGTGCCTCACATTGGGTGTGCTGCTGAGAGGGGTACTGGGTGTAAGGGAAGTGTTTGACACGTCTTCTTCCTGCTCGTCAACATCAGATGAAACATCAACGTTTCCTTGATTTTGGCCTTTCTTGATCGCAGCTAGGTGCGCAAACCATTGGACACCGTGCTTTCTGTCAAGATGACCACTCTGGCCGCCGGTACCATAGTTGCTACCTGGCTTACCACGACTAACTGCAAGCTTACAAAGGGTACAAATGGCAAACCTTGGATTTTTGGGACAAACAGTAAAGAAGTCCCAAACTGGGGACTTGAAGTGTCTGTGGGACCTGGAGGAGGCGGCGATACTGGTGGTGGTGGTGGTCATGAAGCTAATGCCAGATGAAGTGGAGGATCTGGATTGGCCAACTTTTGTACGTTTTCCACTTTCACCGCCACTAATTAAGGTCGAGGTTGACGCAGGTCTCTTCTTGCCAGAAAGAAATATGGAAGCGGGACGAGTTGGTGTACTACTTAACTCCAATGATTGTGGTGTTTCCACTGCCTCCTCATCGACAACATCATCATCATCATCATCACGCGCAGCAGCTCTTCGGGCTAGGGTCAAAATGTCTGTTTGCTGCATGCCCGCTGGGGCTGCAGTGACCTTTATGATGACTGGGTCGTCGTTGGCAGAGTCTTCATCAGCAGCAGTATCCGCCACTTCTTGTTGAGCCTCATCACACTCCATAAGTCTGAGACTTTGGACGAGCTTCCTTTTACGCTTAAGTACCTTTGTTGGATCATGGTGTGCCTCACTCTCAGACGGCTGTGGTGCTGGTTCCCAAGTTTGATCCGTATCATCAGAAGGAGGTGTGCTTGAAGAGGATGTAGACACCACCCTTGATCTCTTCCTTGCTAGGGTTGTGGAAGACAATGAAGGATCATCAGGAGGAGTGGCTTCCTCAAATGATACCTCGCCTTGATTGTCGATTTCCTGATGTGCCCCTACTTCGGGAGGAACAACTATTGTGGGCACTTGTTGTGACCCTCCATGCACCTCTGCATGCGCATCTCCTTGCGCTGCCTCTCCTTCCACATGTACTTGGGCTTGTACTTGCACATGTGATTGTTGTTGCCGCTGTGGTTGTTCAACACTCGTCAGATGAGCTACAACAACCTGTGTTGATTGAGGGACATTGCTGCTGCTTTCTTGCGATGAGCCAACATCACTGGTCGATGGTGATTGAAGAAGTATACTGGCTGCCTCTGCAGCACTCAAGGGCTTGGACTTAAGTTGGCGTGGTGGTGGTGGTGGCACTGAGCCCAATGGAGCGGGGGTGCTGCTGCCAGCTTGGTCCCCAGCAGATCCCGCTGCAGCTGCTGCAGGCATACTTTTTTTTTTACTCACAAAAAAAGGGGCGGGCGGCACACCAGTGTCCTTGGTAACTTGCTTCTTCTGCTCCTTACTGGCACCTTTCTTGCTAGAGGAGCTACGGGTTACTTTTTTTGGGGCCATCTTCTTCAGAGCAGGTCAGCAGGCAGCAGTTGCACGAGTTGCAGAGGGTTCTGTGTCCAGACGTGACGTCGCGTGACGTTATGCTGCACACACCGCTGCAGGACTTCTTCCTGGCACTGGTGGTTCTATTGAGTCTTCTTGTGCACCTAAAAGCAATGGAAGACAGAGGAACATCAGTTCAGTTATACACCCCAAAAAATCGACAAAACACAGAAAAATGAGCACAATCCCATGCCATCCATGATGTTTACATTGAAGACACCCCACAGAAAGACTAGGGACATGCAAGTATGCAACACTCACTACCCCTGGGCATAAGGGATGAAAAGTAGGCAAAATAAGTGCAGGCCTCAGACACTGCCTCTCCTCAAAATGGCCCCCTTACACCCCAAGCACATGTTGCTGCCTGTACCAGCCAGCACTCAAGATGGCCACCACCACCACCCACATGGCCAGTCCACATCAACAGTACACCCCCAAAAAACAGAAAAACAGCCAGAAATCACCACAATCCAATGCCATCCATGATGTTTACATCAAAGAGAGTGAGACAACACCACAGGCACACTCAGTCCATGCACCACCACCACCCCTGGGCAAGCAAAAGGCCACACCAGCAGCCCCCCAAAAACGACAAAAAACAATAAAATAAGCACAATCCCAGCCCATCCATGGCCTCAATTATGTTTAAATTCAAGAAGACACCCCACAGAAAGACTAGGCCCATGCAACACTCACCACCCCTGGGCAAAGGGCCACACCAGCAGGCCCAAAAAAACGACAAAAAACAATAAAATCTGCACAATCCCAGCCCATCCATGGCCTCAATGGTGTTTAAATTCAAGAAGACACCCCACAGAAAGACTAGGCCCATGCAACACTCACCACCCCTGGGCAAAGGGCCACACCAGCAGGCCCAAAAAAACGACAAAAACCAATAAAATCTGCACATTCCCAGTCCATCCATGACCTCAATGGTGTTTAAATTCAAGAAGACACCCCTCAGAAACACTAGGCCCATGCAACACTCACTACCCCTGGGCATAAGGGATGAAAAGTAGGCAAAATAAGTGCAGGCCTCAGACACTGCCTCTCCTCAAAATGGCCCCCTTACACCCCAAGCACATGTTGCCTGTACCAGCCAGCACTCAAGATGGCCACCACCACCACCCACATGGCCAGTCCACATCAACAGTACACCCCCAAAAAACAGAAAAACAGCCAGAAATCACCACAATCCAATGCCATCCATGATGTTTACATCAAAAAGAGTGAGACAACACCACAGGCACACTCAGTCCATGCACCACCACCACCCCTGGGCAAGCAAAAGGCCACACCAGCAGCCCCCCAAAAACGACAAAAAACAATAAAATAAGCACAATCCCAGCCCATCCATGGCCTCAATTATGTTTAAATTCAAGAAGACACCCCACAGAAAGACTAGGCCCATGCAACACTCACCACCCCTGGGCAAAGGGCCACACCAGCAGGCCCAAAAAAACGACAAAAAACAATAAAATCTGCACAATCCCAGCCCATCCATGGCCTCAATGGTGTTTAAATTCAAGAAGACACCCCACAGAAAGACTAGGCCCATGCAACACTCACCACCCCTGGGCAAAGGGCCACACCAGCAGGCCCAAAAAAACGACAAAAAACAATAAAATCTGCACAATCCCAGCCCATCCATGGCCTCAATGGTGTTTAAATTCAAGAAGACACCCCACAGAAAGACTAGGCCCATGCAACACTCACCACCCCTGGGCAAAGGGCCACACCAGCAGGCCCAAAAAAACGACAAAAAACAATAAAATCTGCACAATCCCAGCCCATCCATGGCCTCAATGGTGTTTAAATTCAAGAAGACACCCCACAGAAAGACTAGGCCCATGCAACACTCACCACCCCTGGGCAAAGGGCCACACCAGCAGGCCCAAAAAAACGACAAAAAACAATAAAATCTGCACAATCCCAGCCCATCCATGGCCTCAATGGTGTTTAAATTCAAGAAGACACCCCTCAGAAACACTAGGCCCATGCAACACTCACTACCCCTGGGCATAAGGGATGAAAAGTAGGCAAAATAAGTGCAGGCCTCAGACACTGCCTCTCCTCAAAATGGCCCCCTTACACCCCAAGCACATGTTGCCTGTACCAGCCAGCACTCAAGATGGCCACCACCACCACCCACATGGCCAGTCCACATCAACAGTACACCCCCAAAAAACAGAAAAACAGCCAGAAATCACCACAATCCAATGCCATCCATGATGTTTACATCAAAGAGAGTGAGACAACACCACAGGCACACTCAGTCCATGCACCACCACCACCCCTGGGCAAGCAAAAGGCCACACCAGCAGCCCCCCAAAAACGACAAAAAACAATAAAATAAGCACAATCCCAGCCCATCCATGGCCTCAATTATGTTTAAATTCAAGAAGACACCCCACAGAAAGACTAGGCCCATGCAACACTCACCACCCCTGGGCAAAGGGCCACACCAGCAGGCCCAAAAAAACGACAAAAAACAATAAAATCTGCACAATCCCAGCCCATCCATGGCCTCAATGGTGTTTAAATTCAAGAAGACACCCCACAGAAAGACTAGGCCCATGCAACACTCACCACCCCTGGGCAAAGGGCCACACCAGCAGGCCCAAAAAAACGACAAAAAACAATAAAATCTGCACAATCCCAGCCCATCCATGGCCTCAATGGTGTTTAAATTCAAGAAGACACCCCTCAGAAACACTAGGCCCATGCAACACTCACTACCCCTGGGCATAAGGGATGAAAAGTAGGCAAAATAAGTGCAGGCCTCAGACACTGCCTCTCCTCAAAATGGCCCCCTTACACCCCAAGCACATGTTGCCTGTACCAGCCAGCACTCAAGATGGCCACCACCACCACCCACATGGCCAGACCACATCAACAGTACACCCCCAAAAAACAGAAAAACAGCCAGAAATCACCACAATCCAATGCCATCCATGATGTTTACATCAAAGAGAGTGAGACAACACCACAGGCACACTCAGTCCATGCACCACCACCACCCCTGGGCAAGCAAAAGGCCACACCAGCAGCCCCCCAAAAACGACAAAAAACAATAAAATAAGCACAATCCCAGCCCATCCATGGCCTCAATTATGTTTAAATTCAAGAAGACACCCCACAGAAAGACTAGGCCCATGCAACACTCACCACCCCTGGGCAAAGGGCCACACCAGCAGGCCCAAAAAAACGACAAAAAACAATAAAATCTGCACAATCCCAGCCCATCCATGGCCTCAATGGTGTTTAAATTCAACAAAACAGTTGTATCATGCACCCATAACCAACCCTGGTCCTACTGGATACTGTGGCTACCCACAATATAATTTATTTAATTTTCTGAAAAAGTTCCAAAATTGTACTTGCAGCAACTGTAATGCCCCAAACAAACTTACTTGTGAAAGTTGATTTCTAATCCAAAAGTGATCCAAAGACAGTCAAAAAGGCCTCAAATCCAAATATCCAGCAGCACCCACAAAAAGTAATCCTTCCAGCTCCAGATCCAAATGAAAGTGACCAGGAGATGGACAAAGCACTGGGAGGAGCCTGCTGGACAGGAACAGGAAGTTGGAGACTGTGGGGCACTTCCTTCCTCCCCCCCCCCCCAAAATGGACTCCTTGCAAAAAAAAAGGCCATGCAAATGTCAACCTGAGGAGTGATTCTGATAAAAATCATAATTTTCTGAAGGTTTATCCTGTTTGCTGGTGATTTTCTTGTGCGAAATTGCAAAATCTCTATTTCGCAAGTGCGAGATTGTTCCTTTCCGCCGCAACTACATGTTCGCAATTGCGAACTCTCGCGAGGTGTGCTGTGCAAGGTGGCAAGCCGCGAGTACGTATTCGCGGGCGACAAACTCCCGCGGGAACACGCAGCAAGATCTAAAATGGCGCGTCACTCGCAAAGAAAAACAACTCGGCAAACGCTAAAATGACGGAAAGTGAACGCCGTGCACCACGCCGCGCGCCGCAACCAAGCAAAAAATCCGCCGCGAGCGGATTCACGGATTTTCGACAAATTCGCGAGCGTTCGCGGATTGCGGATTTGCCGAAAATCCGAAAAATCCGCGAGCGGAGCGGATTTTACGCCCATGCTTAGTGGAGAGCATGTCATCAGCGTGTCATCCGCAAAATTAAGATGGGGATTTTTCTTCCAGCTAAGATAGGGGCATCAGTGTGGGTGTCATCAAGGACGGTTGCAAATCCATTTATGAAGAGAAAAAACAGTGTTGGAGTCAACAAGCATCCTTGGTGAACACCCTTTCACACAGGAAAGGGATATGTCTTGTTACCTGATGCACCCCAAAGTATTTGTGCATAATTATCCTCAAGGAGGCGGGCCATCAGGGATAGTAAATCAAGAGGCATCCTCATCTCCTTTAAACCCTCCCACATTTTATTCAGTGAGAGCAGGTTGAAGGTGGATTTGAGATCAACAAAGGGCTCCATACATGCTACCTTTGCCGAGAGTAATTGTCCGCCAATATATAAGAACAAATTGAAAGAGCTGGTCAAATGTGCTGATATGGGTCCTGAAGCCTGCCTGGAAGGGGGATGAGGATGGTGTTTGCCTCAATCCAGACCTGGAACTTGGCCAAAACGAGCCTGACCACCACCTTCTGTATAGAATCTATGAGGCTTATTGGCCTATAGTTACCAGGTATGGATTTGTTTCCTTTTTTATATGTGGGAATTATTCCTGCCCCCCGCCTGGTGGCCAGAATAGGTGTTCCTTGGGCTAGTATGCAGTAGGACCATTTCGGTCTGTCGTACAAGAAAATGTCAGCAGGGATACAATCTAACCCTGGAGCTCTACCACCTGTTAGGGCGCTGAGAGCATCAATAACATTTGCCTAATCAAATACCCTGCCAGTAGGGAAGGGATGAATCAGGAATGGTATTTTACCATCTGCTTCATCTTCAGCATATTGAGTGGCAAAGTGGCTAACCCACA
This sequence comes from Lissotriton helveticus, assembly GCF_964261635.1. Taxonomy (NCBI): domain Eukaryota; kingdom Metazoa; phylum Chordata; class Amphibia; order Caudata; family Salamandridae; genus Lissotriton; species Lissotriton helveticus. The sequence continues at coordinate 484,624,758 of NC_136065.1, forward strand.
CATCGGGGGCCAAATTATTTTCCGGTCTCTGTGCTACTCCCCCCTGCCCCATTTAACCATATTCCAGAACCACTTGGAGTTGTTGCGATCACAAGAACATTTTAATTCCTGACATCTGTCCTCATCCCAGGATGTTTTGGCCCAATGGATTAGGTTCTTGTAGCCACAGCACCTGATTTAATTGCTTCTCCAAGGACTTTACGGGCACGTCTACAGTCTTGATTATACCAATGGTATCTTTGCATGGTGTCTTTCACCCTAGCCTCACTCTGTTTCAGGAAATGCCCACAAATTTATAAAAGAAAAAGTTGTGCAGCTGCGTGAGTTCTTTAGCCGAATCATGGGCGAGACGGCAAGTCTCCATCAATCTAACTGTACTCTCAAGCTTGCTACTGATGGTTGATAGCATTTCCAGGCAAGCAAAAATCCTGGGCCATTTAACTCTGCACATGTTGTTTGAGACTAAAATATCACCAGAAGTGGGTAGAATAACTGGTTGTGCTGGTACACTAAGGTCCCTAAGTATGAACCGTGACCAGAGTGGATCATGGTCACTCTCTATACGTGCCTGAACGGCCATATCATCAAGGGTATGCCATAGATTCAGGCTGACTAGAGGTAGTCAATGCAGATAGAATGATAACCATTGGTAAAAGTGTTTGACCCTAGTCTATCTGAAGTGGATCGGCCTTTGGCAGCTCTTAAACCATGCTCCAGACAAAGAGTTATTTTTTAAATTGCTGCCTCGGTCCAGCATTTAATCGGCTGCAGTTCCAGAAATGGGACACCCCAATGTTCATCCTCCTCCCTTCCTAGGTCATTGTCTTCACTGTCAAGCGGTTCAAATGCTGTGTTTAGGTCCCCAGCAATGACAACTCCGGCTTCCCCTTGAAAGGCATTGATAGTTTCAGATCTCTGCCCCCTACTCAGGCCTTTGGCATGTACATTTACGATAGCACAAGTTCCATATGGAGCAAGAGCCGCCGCCATCGTAATTGCAATAATATCACTGCATTCTGAGGGTATGACCTGGATCGTGAAACCTATATCTTGTCTAACCCAGATTGTGAGGACCCCCAAAGGGTGGCCCCTAACGCCCTGCGTAGCTGGAATATGGTCATTTAGGTAACGAGGATGATGAAGCGACTCAATGTACCAGGTTCCCTGAAAGGCAAATATATGAAAACATTCTATAAAATGATGTCCATGAGATAGTGGTGAGGGGTCATCACTACATGGGGCAAACAACTGGTTTACAGATTGAACTGCATCAGGAATTGCTGGTCATAGAGGGTGAGCTGCAAACTTTGGACAGCATACAAGGAGTAGCCACGTAAGCTCATATATGTCTTCAAGATGCATGAAAACTGTATGATGAGGCATTGGAGAAGCTAATATCCCATGACTATAGGACATGTATGGACAAAGTGGAGGCAGAGGAAGGGAGAGCCTCCCGCTCGTTGGCATGGTTAATCAAGTCGGAGACTCAAGAGACCCTAATTACACATATTGGGACTGAAAGAGGTACAACAGTATATGACCCAGAAATTATCAATGATTTATTCCAGGGATACTATTGTAGTGTGGCCCAAGGCCTGCTTTACAAGCATGTTATGTTAGCATGGCTTATTAGAAGTTTAAACGCCATTTTACCTTTTGCCGCTTTTGCACACCACACTGCATGTAGCTGTTTTTGTGAGTTAGGCTTCGTGAAGGTCTACACATGAGAAAAGGTTTGTTTTCGACATCTATAGACTTACACCATGCCCCTAGTCTGCATAGTGAGTGCTGTAACCATCAAGTTTATCATAACATGTTAGCTGTTGTTCATCATGATCGAGTAACGCTTTTTTTAGACACAAGAATTTGGCAGCTGTGAGCCAACTTAGATTCTGGCGCCCTTATTATTGCACAGTTGCCATGATTTCACACACTTGGAAGATTTTCTGTTTCCAGGGATGCAGAGAGCTTTTGCTGATCCTGATGTGATTTACTCTTACTGAGCGGAAAGGTAATGGGGTACCCCAAACAAGCCTAAGAGACCTTCTTTAGTTTATAAACATAGTTACTATATAGGGAGGGTGTTATAACTAGGCACTATAAGACCTGTTTTCACCATCATTGTAATATGATTTCTCCCTTTGTATTTTATGGAATTGTAACAATGCTGACCATATTATTTTTAATCATATGTCTGCTTATGTTGGCAAAGATACTGCACCTGAGAGCACAACATTAAAATACATATTTTAACCTTACCCGTGTCTCTCTACTCCTGTTGTGGACTGGTATGAGAGTATAATGAAAAAGTGTTCTCACTTCCCACCATTCCTGAGTTTGCCCTAAGTCACATGTTCTAGGTTGTCTAATCATTGGTTCCTTTGCTATAGGACGAAAAGCTAATGTGACACTGATGCTAGCTGTTTGGGGTTTTTCTGGGTATTGAGGTGAGTTTCTGGTACACCACAATTCACTGATGTCCTGGGTCTCTTAGCACAGATCTGTGCATGAGCAGGATCCTTGCAACACTATGAGATGCTTTATGCCACCCCTCCAAGGGCCTCACACTCTGAGCTCAGAACCTTCCTGGCCCCTTTATGACTCCACGCAGTGGATGAACATGCTGGTGAGGCACTGGGCTGGCCTGTGATAATACATGAAGTGCTCCAATGACCACTGGGAACACTCCGGACCCAGATGGTGTCCCTGCGGAGTTCTACATTAAAAGCGCATCCTGGCTGGAACCACATCTGGTGACTTTGTATTCAGAGTCATTATGGCTGTATAATTTTCTGGAAACTACACAAAACGCAATGATGATCCCACTCCCCAAGACGACGGCCCCGGACGCCGGGTTAATCGACTATAGGCCCCTTTCCATGCTTAATATGGATTTTAAAATACTCAGCAAATTATTAGCACTCAGACTGCTTCTATAAATGAAGAACCTAATACACACCGATCAAAGGAGGTTTATTCCTTCCTACAATACCTCATACAATTTGCATAGATTATACTCCATGCTCTACCACTCAGAATCACGGTCCCTTACAAATGCTGTCATTCTGTCAATTGACCTGGAGAAGGCGTTTGACACGGTGAGCTGGGACTACCTTCTTGAGGTCATGAAGCACTAGGGCTTAGGGGAGGGATGGGTGAAGTCGGTATGACTATTATACACATGACCTATGGCGAGGGTCAGGATGGACAAAAACTTCTCCCCACACTACATGATAGTGCGCAGCACTCTCCAAGGTTGTCCCCGGTTGCCACTCCTATTCGCCCTGGCAATAGCACCATTAGCTGCGTTGGGCAAGCAATAGGGCTGACAATAAACTGGAGAACTCACATCATCTCCCTATATGCGGATGACCTACTGCTTTACCTGAGTAATGCTGAAAGTGGCTCCGATACTGCTCTGTGGCTCCTGGATGAGTTTGGGATGCTGTTGGACCTGCGGGTCAATAGGCGCAAAACTCATCTGTTTCCTGTGGCTGGCTCTTGGCCCAGACCCTCAGACTTACATGTGACCTTAAATGGGCATCTGACACATTTAAATATCTGGGCATTCGGGTCTTCTACTCTCTGGATGACTTGAAGGAGGGCAACTTAGATAAAGCGCTCAGATCGCTCAGGTCCAACTTAACATTCTGGCCACCTTACGGCTTCCTATAATTGCAAGGATCTCCCTGACTAAAATTGTCATGCTGCCCCGCCTCTTATATTCCTTTTCTAACTTACCAGTTCTAATGCCCGTGGGGTGGTTTCAACACTTAGACTCCCTAGTGCGAGACCTAATTTGGGGAGATGGGAGGGGGAGAGTATCACTAAAGACCTTGCACCGCTCTATGATGGAGGGGACTTGGGGGTGCTGGATTTTAAGCTCTATCATCTGGTTGCTAAGCTTCAATGGTTGGCTCAATAGTTGGAAGGAGTAAACACATAGGGGACCTCCTAATAGAGCCAAACCAGTGCCCGTCTCCTGCTGGCAAAACTCTTGGATCGTACAACCAGAGTCTCATATGACTCAACACTACAAATCCTGGCCCTGCAGTACTGGAAACGTTGCTTGGTGAAACTGCCAGAGGCCCAAGGTACTCGCCCGTACTACCCCAGGTGGTGCTCCCCCATGTGGAGCTGCAGTCGATCATTACAACAGAGCAAATGATACCCTGGACGGAGGGAGGACTCAAGACGGTAAGGGATTGCTACCAAAAGAAAACCCTGCACCCATTTGCAGAGTTGGTGGACGAATGCGATCTCCCGTCAGGGCAGTTTCTTCAATATGCGGTATTGGTGCAGGCTTTTCGACAGCTATGGGGTTTGGGTAGGGAAGAATTGTAAATGCATACAGTGCTACACTCATTGATCACTCTGGGAATGGCTGACACCAAATTAAAGGTTTGTTTAATATTATTACTTGGGGCTTACCTTGCCCCGCTACAGATGTTGCAGGGAAAATGGGAGAGGATTCTGGGCAGGTAACTCACTGACATAGAATGCGGTAGTGTGTTGGAGTCACCTAAGGAAATATCCTGCAACACACGGCTGAAATATGTCCAATTTATTTTTCTACCTATGTCATACCTGACGCTAAACTGCATATTCACCGCATACGGAGGAGAACCAAGAGGCTGCCAGAGATGCAGCCAGGTTGACGCAGACTTCATACATATGACCCGGGACTGCAAGAAGCTACAAGCTTTTTGGTCTGATGTGTTGTCTAAGATCAATACAACCCTGGGGCCACACTCAGTTTTACTGTGGACATCTGCCTGCTGGGACTCTTTCCCCGACCACCCAATAGCAAAGTACGAAATAGGTTTATGGACTTGACCCTGGCATTGGCCAAAAGGTGAATAGCTGTTATGTGGAAGTCTGCCCTAGGCCCACAGATTAATGTTTGGAGTCAAGAGGTGACCACCTGGGCTGGTGCAGAGGGCAGAGATTTGCACAGAGAAGAGATGGAAGTGGCTGCTACAGTGCCCAATCGCAGAACAATGGAAAGCCACATAATTTATTTGGGAACACCTCAGCCATCCCAATAGTGTGCATGGGGATAGTGGAGATGCAACAGACTATAATATAGGGGCTAGTAATGGCCAACCTAGACCACACTTGTCAGACCTGGAGAACCACTGCGACCCCCTCCTCCCGAGAAATAAATTTAGGACCCCCACAGATGTGCTAAGACCGGTCATGGGCAAGAACTGTCTGGATTCTAACTAAATAACAGCACACGCCCTTGAGCAAAACCTCTCAAATACCTATCTGTAGACCTCTCCTGCACCAGTTAAGTTACAAAGTTTATTTAGCAATAGTTACTTTTTTTTCTTTTTTACGAGTTGTAGATGCCAGTACAGCACTTCCCGCCCAAACGAAGCAATCCTGGGAGGTGGGGGCATTTAAAATACCAAAGGCGGAATCATAGTGGAGACACAAAATGATGTACCATTAAGATACAATGCGAGAAGTGGAAATATATTATTAAATATTAGGCTGATATTACACATCCCCCCACCATCAGATCTGTAGCCACCAACAATGTTATGAATAACTCTCGAAATCTGTGATACCTGCTTTAAAGGGATGAAACAACAGAATCAGTCCACCTACTGTAAATTGCAGTATGTACATACAAAATGCCAATAAAGATAATTTGAAGTAAAAAACAGAAAACATTGTTATCTACAGTTGCAAAGAGTCTATAACGTGTTGTCAAATTGCTATGATGTGGGATGAGCACATAGCATGTCAATCAAACATATGCATAGATATATTTCTCCATACACACCAATTACATTCCAGGGCTATAAAAACACAGCACATAGTAAAGGTCTTTTTTTTAACATGGTAAAGTGTTTAGAAATCCCCATCATTGTCCTCTGGAAGAAAAAAATATGTCAGTTCACATCACTAACTACACTTCACCGAATTTCACATTTGGTTTTGATGAACAAGTTAAAAATAAATGTGGGAATATCACATTTTAAATGCATTATTTACATATTTTGGAAATTTCACAATTGTTTTAGGCTATAAATGTAATTTGTGAAGAATAAATGACAAAAAGCAAATGATTAAAATAGTTAGTTAAACCATATCTATTTTGTAGGAGTACATGATTTCACTGGTAATTATCAAATATGTTGCTGCTGAAAATTTAACAAAATTTCAAATGTTTATCCAATACAGACATATGAACCCTGGGTATACAACCTTTACCACGCAACTTTTACCACGACCTACCATTACCACGCATTTTTTACAACGCAGGATCCATTACCACGAAGTACCATTACAACGCATGTATTTACAACGCAGTACCTTTACCACGCATACCATTACAACGTAAGTATTGGTAAGTATATAATTATATTAAAAATATTATAAGTTTGGGTTTTTGGGTAAAGGGGTATTTTTAGGGTTCAGGGTCAGTTTTGGGTTTTTGGGTAAAGGGGTATTTTTAGGGTTCAGGGTTAGTTTTGGGTTTTTGGGTAATGGGGTATTTTTAGGGTTCAGGGTCAGTTTTCAGTTTTTGGGTAAAGGGGTAATTTTAGGGTTATGGGTCAGTTTTCAGTTTTTGGGTAAAGGGGTATTTTTAGGGTTCAGGGTCAGTTTTCAGTTTTTGGGTAAAGGGGTATTTTTAGGGTTCAGGGTCAGTTTTCAGTTTTTGGGTAAAGGGGTATTTTTAGGGTTTAGGGTTAGTTTTGGGTTTTTGGGTAAAGGGGTATTTTTAGGGTTCAGGGTCAGTTTTCAGTTTTTGGGTAAAGGGGTATTTTTAGGGTTCAGGGTCAGTTTTCAGTTTTTGGGAAAAGGGGTATTTTTAGGGTTCAGGGTCAGTTTTGGGTTTTTGGGGTAAAGGGGTACAGGATAAATTAAATAAAATAAAATAATTAAATTAAATAAAAATACATTAATTAAATTAAATAATTAAATTAAATTAAATAAAAATAAATTAAATTACATTAATTAAATTAAAATAAATTAAATTACATTAATTAAATTAAATTACAATAAATTAAATTAATTAAAATAATTTACATTAAATTAATTAAATTAAATTAAATTAAATTAAATTAATTTAATTAAATTACATTAAATTATAATAAAATAATTAAATTCAATTAAAATAAATTGATTATATTAAATTACATTAAATTAAATTACATTACATTAATTAAATAAAATTAAATTAAATTAATTAAGTTAAAATAAATTAAATTACATTAATTAAATTAAATTACAATAAATTAAATTAATTAAATTAAATTACATTAAATAAAATTAATTAAATAAAATTAAATTAAATTAATTTAATTAAATTACAATAAATTACATTAAATATATTAAATTAAATTAATTAAAATAAATTACATTAAATTAATTAAATTAAATTAAATTAATTTTAATTAATTTACATTTCAAAAAATATTATATACTAACTAATACTTACGTTGTAATGGTATGCGTGGTAAAGGTACTGCGTGGTAAAAAATGCGTGGTAAAGGTAGTCGTGGTAAAAGTATGCGTTGTAACGTCATACATCCTGAACCCTGGGATAGTAAGGAGATGACAGCCTCCTGTGTACCGCCCATTTCCAGACCTTGCCAGCATAGACAAAAGGGATATAATTAAGAAGTTAGGTTAACTAGGTAACCTATACTGGATTTATGTCATCAGCTGGAGCCAGATCATCAGCCTTAAAACATAAATCCCACATCTATTACACCAATTGTCAAACTCATGACAGTACTTCATTTTGTGGCTACGGGATCCTTCCAATACACTGTGGCAACATCTGGTGGAATGTCACGACCAACTTTCAGTGGTGTGCTACAAGAAGTTCTATATTCAATGATGAGACACATCAACAGCTTCAACCAGTTTCCACGGCAATAGGATTTAGCCAAGGTGATGGGGGATGTTTATGGTTTGGGTCACCCACCATATGTGGTTGAAGCAATTGATGGCACACATATTGCCTTAGTTCTACCACACACCAGAGAACAGGTCTACTGGAATCAACATTCAAGATGTTTGCATTTGGGACTTGTACATCACAAGCATCTGTTTGCATTCCCCAGCTCTGCCCATGATTCCTTTTTACTATGGAAGAGCCCCATACCCCTGCAATTGTCTCAGCTTGGACCTGAAAGGGTCTATCTTGTTGGTCAGTATAATCTTTAATTATATTGTCTAGTTTCATAATCTGGAATTGTGTTACATTATTTTGTCCCTTTTTTGTCTTACATCTAGGAAACTCAGCTTATCCCAACCAACCATTGTTGTTGGCACCGCTGAGGAATCCTACAACACCAGGGTAATTCAGCTTCAATGAGACCCATGGAAGAACATGGTGGCCAGTGGAGCAGGCATTTGGGCTCCTAAAGGCTAAAATGTGTTGTCTGGACAAAACTGATGGAGCCCTCCTCTGCTCACCCATTTTCCGAAGAGAGCATTGAATAGAGATTGATCACTGCATGACACTTTACGATGTGTTGAAATCTGTTAGACAAGATAGAATGAGCTAATTGAGATAGCAATACACTTGTGAGAAAACAGAAAGAGGATATTATGGTAGTTGTAGTCATTTCAAAGACAACTTCCCGACACTTGTAAAATGGTTAGTGGAACATACCTGTGGAAAATATGCAGTGGACATGGGCCAGACACTTACGATATTACACACTTATGGTTGATAGGTTATTTGGTGTTGCAACACTTACAGGCACCATACCATCATGTGACTTGTAATGGAGATTGACACCTGTAATCTTAGATGCAATGCAATACATTCCCACAAACAATCTAAATAATCTGAAGTTTGAGGTTTCTATGTTATGAAAATATGTGCAGAATATATTAGCAACAGCTAACTTCAAAGCAAACAGGACATTGATGTTTAGTGAGAGTTTGTAAAGTGTAACTTACCAAACTCCACTCTACCAGGTATTCCTATCAAGCCATCAGTATGTAGGATCTGCAAGACCTTCTGTTCCCAGGAAAAACGTTGTAAGGGGGCCTGGGACAACACCACCAGTCCTGTTGGCCTCCAGTCCACACTTGGAGGCTAGGGAACGTACCTTCAAAGGCAGGTCATCTCACCTCTTCCTAATTTCCTCCTGTGTGCACAGGTTGTTAGCTAGAGACTTCACTGTGGCACTTCTTCTGGGACATATTTGCCTTTCCTATGATAGGGGTGTATTTGGACATGTTTTCATCCACCATGACTGACAAATTGCTCTCAGTGAGATTGGGATTTTTGTAGCCTGACATTTTGCAACAAAATATTATCACAATAAAATATTGACCACAAGGTGTAAAATTAAAAAAGAAGAAGGGATGAGTAACAGGGAAAAGAAACAAAAAAAACCTGACTTAACTGCAAAAAGGTCTGCTGGCAAGTGTCGTGGTGCATTGGAATGCCAAAGGATCATGGTCTGAAATGGAGTATGTTTTATGGTGTAGAATGCAGATGTTTTAATTTGGCCAATGAACATCGGGGGCACAGTGATGGTTCATTGTTATTTACAGACCACAACGGACTCCCTCCCTCTGGGAAACCATTGCTAAAAGACCACCAGCACAACTGTGAAATCTAAATCTGCTCGGCGGGAACCTGCTGCCCTGATGGCAACAGAGTAGCATTCGTCAGCATTGGAGTTTGCCGTGTCAGCAGCAGTTTGCAGCAACTGCAGCAGGAAACACTCTGTTAATACAGATGGTGAGGCAGCCTGCATGCATCTAAATATGGTGGATGAAAGATTGTCGATTCGGCAGAGTACTAGTGACCGCCAATTCGGAGTACGGTGGTAAGACCGCCAAGATCTAAATTGGGCCCTAGCATTCTCAAGGGGCCCACAATTCCATACCCGGCAGTAAAAAGCCGAGGGCCCTATTATGTTGGCAGGCAGATCGCCACTGCCGGCCTGGCGGTGGCGATCCGCCCGCCAAATGACCCAGTTTCACCCCGCCATATTATTATGGTGAGGGGCACCGTGGCGGACAGAAAGACCGTCTGCTGCTTTTCCGCTGGTCGGATTGCCGGCTGCGCGGAAAAGGCACAGGATGTGGTGGCGGTGCCTTTTAGGCACCGGCATCCATATTAGAAGGCCTGCCTTTCCATGGCGGAGACTCCGCCATGGAAAGGCATGTAGGAATTCACCATGGGGGCCAACTGCGGGCCCCGGGGTGTGGGAGGTGCAGGTGGCTACATTGGAGGGTACCCATGGTACCCCCAACCATTGCCATGCCATTGCCATGCATGTGGAGCCTGTCGCGTTGTGCATGGCAATACACAACATGGGCCTTAAAAATGCAGTGGGTGGTGCTTACAGCACCGTCTGCTGCAATATTAATGTCAAGTTTGCACCCACCAGTGTGGCGGGCGCATCCTAATTGGCCTGGCGGGACCGCCGTAAACTTCGGCGGTCGGTCCCGTTTTCCATCACAATGTGTCCGCCCGCCTTCTCAATAAGCCCCTATGGTTTTACTGGAATGGGTCTTGCTTGTCCAACAAGCATATTTTTACTTGTAGATTTGGAGGCTTATCCTGCATACAAACAATCTGTTACCATCTCAGAACTGATCATTTCTTTGCATCTGCAGCTCTGATAAATGTCCAAGAAGCACATTGTAGTGTTTTTCGAAACAAGTTTCTGTTTTCAATGCATGATGAAATATCAACAATCAAAATATTGTGGTACATACGTAAAGTAACGTAAAATAATATTGTGGTCAGAAATATTCTGGTGAAAAATATTGACATTATCATGGTAAGTAGATATATTTAATTGTAATCAACATTATTATGTTTAAAAATAAACATTACATAACTTTTTACAAAATTCTAATATTTAAAAAAATATAAAAATCATAAAGTCACATTAATTTATTCTTTTTTTAAATACAAATACCTGTATAAACACGTGTAAATATTTAGCAATACATTTTGACATTAATTTATGGCTGTGGGGACGCGCAATCTACTTGGCTGAAGTACGAGGAACCTTCCCTCTGGACCTGGACGCTCACTGCTGCTGAATTAGAACGGGAGAAACTGTCGCCCATTGACCTGCTGAGGGAGAGCTGGGGGATTGCTGCAGATACTGCCCATCCGTGCCTCGAGTCACCCGCGGACCGCGCGCTGCTTGCCTACAACATCCAGCAGGCAGCGCGGTCTCGCGTGAGGTGCCGGGCGGAAGGCACGCCCCCTGGACCTTTAAACTGCTCACTGGTCCAACGCGCAGCGGGACGCGCGCGGGCTCGACCGGGAGAAGCCCGGGACAAGGGTGGGCCCTCTGTGGCCCTCAGAGGCCAGTGGAGGCCGGGTCGGGCAACCCCATTAACATCTACACCCCCGAAAACCAGCGCCCCCCCAAAAAAAAGGAACCAACAAGATACAACATAACTATCATTGATCGGAGCTTTAAGTATCTAATGGTTCTAACATCTCACTTTCCACTGTTCGCCTTCATTACTATAACAGCGTTCAAATTCCTTCTGAAAGTAAGCTCGGACAACATCGTCTACCAACAATGTCCTCAAAGGGAGGAAAGGCAGATAAGGGTAGGAAATCACTAGAGGGAGGGTCGCTAAGGGGCACCATTGAGCAGTATCTTACCAAAGCGGCTTCAGCCCTGGGAGAAGAGATTGCAATGGCTAAACGCCGCTTGTCCACAGAGCTTCAGAATAGACGCTCTTCGTTAGGACTAATCCAACTAGTTACTAACAACAGGAAGGATAAATCTCCAAACGGTGATACAAGTATCCCCTCATTATTCTTCGAACCTACAACAGTATCGGAACCCAGTAGATCTTATAGCAATATGAGCTCCAGTATAGACCCATCGCTAGAAATCATCCCTGAGGAATCCCTGATACTCCACCCCTTAATGTTGAACCAAAAGAACAACTTGCAACCTCCACCCTCACATCCAACAAAAAAGCCAACACTAAAGAGAAAGAGGGGGGGAACAGTCATAGGGGAAGGCAGGCAAAACTACCTAATAACGCCAGGAATTCCCCATCAACGAGAAAGACAGGACTTGATAACACACCCCTAGTAAAGACACCGCCCCCCTGCATCAAGATCTAATCGGGAACATAGAGACTCTAGTCAAATCCCTAATATTACCGTTAGTGGAAAGAGTTAAAAGGTTAGCAACTCAATTGGTCTCAATAGAGGAAGCCATCACTTCCAATACAATTCTATTAAAAGGTTTGTTATTAGATAACAGTGAGAAACCTGGAACACCCAAACTCAATAAAGGGGATAAATCTGCAAAACCGTCACTTTTAAGGAAATGGGAGAAAACTGTAAAACCAACATCCCAGGTACTGGTAAACATACACCCTACCTCCAAGTCTAAGAGTGACCCACAAACACCTAAATTATCTAGCTCGAAGGGACTAGATGTACATCCAAGTAAAACAGTGGATAAGCGTGGAGAAAGCAACGGGGAGAAGTTAGACCCCAGACACTCAATAGGTTCTAATGTACAGATTGATTTGCCCCCAGAGGCTGCCCCTTACGTAGCAATACTGACAAGGGTTCCTGAACTGAAACCAGGGACAAGGGAAGGATACACTGACCTTAAAAACAAGGTAATTTATTGGTTAGTGAATAACAGACCTCTACCTCCCAATATCAAAGGGGAAATCATAAACATTAGAAAGTTCGTGTGGGTAGGCCAGAGGCCCAAAAACACACAAGGAGATGTAATAATCATACATTTCAGGGACCGTAGGGTCATTCCGTACCTAAACGATTGGTTCCCGGAATTTGAGAGTGGCGGGGAGGGGATAAGGATACATGACCTGAGCTACTTCTATCCTAGGTCATTAATATCCCGGCAACAAAGGAGGAGCAAGCTACACTATGACAATACCTGGGGGGGATGTTCCCTAACATTCAAACTTCAAACAGATTTGCTCCCTTCGTAGGGTTGGATGAGGTCGATTGACCTACCAACGTACTATCCAAGGCTTCAAGTGGATTAAGTATAGTGAATATTTCAAATGCCAATACGGGCATAACATTATCCACCTCTGAGCCAATAAGCAAAAGGACTATCATCGATCGGAAGGGCTCCCCAGAAGAAGGTGCTATCGATCAGTCCTTCTTATGTGATACATTTAAGCCCATACCCCCCCATCTAAAATAGAACTACCATTGGACCTAGGTATAAATAAGCTGATAACAGATACTCCCAATTGGAAAACTATTCCCACCCCAGTGCCCCTCACCACACTTAAAATAATACCACCAGAAGGAGAGGAAATTGTTAACTTAATCCCTCCTGGTCGGGATCTATCAAGCGCCCTCCATCAACCAACTATAATACCAACAGTAGACGTAGAACAAAGGGACAAGATTACAAACCAAAACAAACTAAACCCAAACGTAGTACTAGAACATCGGATACAACCCTGTTTACAAAAAACTAGTATAAATCCCGACCAAACAAGTAATCAAACTACGCTCGACATTATCTTCTGGAATGTGGCAGGGCTAAAAAATAAAATAGTAGATAGCAATTGGAGACTAATAGTAACATCATTTGATGTAATTGCCTTAAGGAAACCTGGCTTTGCTCACCCTCTCACCTCTTGGGCTATAAAACCTTTTTTTCGGAAGCAATCCCATCGACTTCTGGTAGACCAAAAGGAGGTCTTATAACGTATATTTCAAACACTCTCTCCCTGGGTAAAGTTGAAGTTCTGATGTTAGATCATAACTATCAGATCTTAAAGATAACCGGTCCCAAAAGGTTCATCTATTTAATGATTAACTTTTATAATAACCTCGGGATAGCCGACTTAAACGAGACATTAAATAGCATCTTAGGACTGCTTCAAAACTTATATACTAGATACTCTAACAAGTCAATCATGTTAATATGGGGAGGCGACTTTAATCTGCACCTATGCAAAAATAGTGGTCTTGTTAACTGTGGCATACAGGATGAGCTCGACAACAGCCTATCTCACTTTGAACATACAGCCACAGGAAACCAAATAAACGAGATCATGGCCATTGCAGATCTGGGATACGCAAATGACTTGGTTAGTCCACCAGTTCCCTTTACAACTACCTTTAATGGTCGGGGAACAAACACAATAATCGATTATATTCTAGTTTCAAACTATTCGGCCTCAAGACTTCAAAAATTTGAAACCTCCATAAACACATTTAGTGATCATTCCCCTAATAGCGTCCAAATAACCATTCCCCCCAGCATAACGGAGAAGGTTTATTGGAACCTTTTGGACCAACAATCCCTTAACGTTCACAAGGTAAATGGCTTCACGCTAAAATGGGCAAATGTAGATCAAAAGGAATTTTTGGCGATCATTTTAAGGAAGGCTCTTCCAGCAGTAAATGTATGTTTAGACCAGAATTCCAGCCCGAGATAATACTTTCTAGTTATGAAGACATTACTTAAGTAATAGGAGATGAGCTAATCATCACTAGAAAATTGAACAGGTCCAAACTAAAGGGTTGGTTTAACACTGAATGCACGAAAGCGTTAACCAGTCTGAAGAAGGCACTAACTAAAACCACAAAGGACAGGCAAGAGATCGCCGCCTTGAGAAAGGCCTATCAGTCAGCCCAAAAGAAACGCCAAGCCCAGATTAAAGACTCGTTATGGAAACAACTTCATCAAAGTTGTGTTGCGAAGGATTCCATTACCTTCTGGAGAACAATTAGAGCACCGTTTCTCTGCGATGACAAGGAATTCCCAAAACTAGAAGTAGCAGTAGATCCTGATGCTTGGGTGGACCACTTCTCAAACATCTTTAAACAAGATGAAGATCCAACACCGGACCTACCTGATTATTTCATACAACCAACTTACCCCATCCAGATAAGCTTTGCACACAATGAAATCATCAAAGCTCTTAACAAGTCAAAATCCGGAAAAGCCCCAGGACCGGACGGGGTCCCAGTAGACCTATTTAAATCTGAACCGGACCTATGGTCCCCCGTCTTGACAAAAGCACTTGAAGCGACCACCCAGGCAGGACTAGTCGAATCTTGGTCAACATCGATTTTGGTTCCTATTTTCAAAAAAGGCAACCGTAATAACCCCGGGTGCTACCGGCCCATCTCGCTTTTGGACACACTAGGTAAAATAGCAGGGCGCATCCTTCTGGATCGACTCAAATGCTGGGCAGAGGAAAATACCATTGTCTCAGACCTGCAATATGGCTTCAGAGAAGGGCTCGGGACAGTTGACCAAGTACTAAATATTATCCTTCTAATGGGAAAATACGTGTCAGCAAAAGGTGGGCCCCTGTACATGGTCTATGTAGACCTCAGCGCTGCATTCGACTGTGTAACCCACTCAAAACTTTGGGCTAAAATCATGGACATGGGAGTCGAACCTGCACTGGTCAACTTTTTAAGAAAACTCTACTCTAATGCTACAGCAAGGGTTAGATTTGGGCTGGATGGAGATCTCACCAAATCATTCAAGGTACAGAGGGGGGTCAGGCAGGGCTCTGGAATAGTCTCCCAATATCCCTCAGGTTATGTGTAGATCACTTTCCTTTTAGAAAAATGCTGAAGATCTTCTTGTTTAAACAGTAGACCATAACAGCTTCTAAAAGCCCTTCTTCTTAACATTACTGTAGAAGCCTAAGGCGCGGAGATACTCCTTCGGGAGTGAAGCCAGCGCGGTACAAACCTGCAAATAAATAAATAAATAAGGGTGCGTCCTGGCCCCCTTCTTATTTACTTTGTATACCAACAGCCTTGAACAAGAAATGGTGAGAGATAGTAAACACCTGCCTGCCATTCAGCGCCAACAATTCTGGCACTATTGTACGCCGACGACGCTGTTATCTTAGCGAGAACCCCTGTCCAACTTCAGCGTTCGGTGGACAGATACTGCGAGTACATGTCGTCTTTGAACTTAAAAGTAAATATAAAGAAAACATTTACGATGACTGCGGGGTTAAGGAAAAAGAGTAAAAAAAAGGACATTTACATCAATAATACTGCCCTGGACACGACGACTTCCTATCCTTACCTAGGAATTTTAGTTGTTAGCAAATTAACATGGACAAAAGCCATCGACTCAAGGAAATTATCTTTCCTTAGGGCTACAGCAGCGCTAACCGCATTCACCCAAAAACTTGGGAAGAGAGCCCCCGAGGAAATATAAAAAATATTCCAGGCCAAGTGTATCAGCGTTGCCAGTTACGGCGCGGGTGTATGGGGATACTCAAATACAGACGTCCTTCAGAGAGTGGAGAACTCTTTCTTTCGTTATCTCCTCTCAGTCCCCAGAAGCACCACGACATACGGGTCCCATTTGGAACTAGGCATGGACTACATTTCAGACATCTTAAAAATCCAACCCATAATGATGTGGAGGCGCATCTGGACGAATGACCAATGCCAACTAACCAGAGTCCTTATTTAGGACTGTATGTCATTAGACAAATCACACAAAATAAGATGGCTGGAATACGTAAAAGTGTTTTTTACTGACCTGGTCACCCAGACTTATTTGACTGACCCTACCTCGATCTCTAAAATTCCAAAAAAGACCTTAAAAGGACATGTCTGTCACATATGAGAGACCTTAGACTGGCTCAAGAAGTCGGTAAAAATTCAGTTCAACATCTAATGTCTATTCAAACCTCCTTCTTACTAGAGCCATATTTAAAATACGAGCTTAATCATTTTGAAAAACTTTTATTGACCAGATTTAGATTGGACAATTTTTATCGGCTTAGCTCGTTCCCAAAACAAAATGGGTCTCTGAACATGCCGCCCAGCTTTTTTAGCTTTGCAAATGTTGGAAAATGAAATATATGCCAAATCGATTGTTTCCTTTTTTTAATTTTGTATCAGTCATCGTCCCAATCTTAATATTGAATGAATATTATGTCTCAATGAATGCAATCAATATGTAAATTAATTTCTTTTTAACATGTTTTAATTGGAAAAAAATGTTATTGTTCTTTTATGTTCTTCTCTGAAAACCGAATAAAGATGATTTTGAATTGAATTTATGCCTTATAATACATTTATTCTGCACTTAAAATTAATTCTTACAAAAATACAATAATTGTCATTTATATTCCAAAATCAAACACCTCTTTAACATAGAATTTATAAACAGTTGAAAAATAATAAAACTTGTTTTATATTTATTCAACCATTATAAATAAAATGTTAATATATATGAAAAATTACTAGTTTACATTTTTTAAAAATATATATTATTAGAAAACAAAATCCAAAGAAAATGGATTACAAAAAAAATATATATTTTTATATATATATATATATCATTTTAAATTAAGTGTGTTTAAAATATTATAGTAATATCTAGTAACGAAATTCTAATCTCAAACAATAAACAAATAAAATCCAGTACAAATATTTTGTTCTGTCTTAAATCCCCCAAAGATTGGTGAAAATGCATTAATTTGGAGGGTCAGATTTACTAATCTAACTCCAGTCTAAAAAATATTAGGGAAAGTTTTCGTAATTAGAGGTTAATATTTGCATTCTACTCTGAAAAAGGAAATTATATATATTGGGGAGGAGGGGGCAGATTTACTATTTACTATTTTATCTCCAGTCCAACAAACTTTGGGGAAAGTGCATACACTGGGGAGGGGGTCACATTACCTATTCTAACTCCAGTTTGATAAAGATTGGGAGAATTTCTTTCATGAGGGGTGCAGCTTTACCGTTCTAACTCTAGCCAAACAAATATAGGGTAAAGTGCATACACTGGCGGGGGGGTGGAGAAGGAGTCAGAACTATTGTAACTTCAATCTAAAAAACATTGGGGAAAGTGAATACATTGGCAGAGTGAAAATTACTGCTCTAACTCCACTCTAAAAACATTTTGGGGAGGATGTGTCACATTCACTATTATAAATTAAATCTAACAAACATTGGGGAAAGGGCATACATTGGGGAGATGGTAGATTTGCTATTTCAATTCCAGTCCAACAAACATTGAGAGAAAGGGTAGGTCAGAGATTCTAACTTCAGTCTTACGAAAATTGGGGGGAAGTGTGCATACAGGGATAGTTCAACTAAAACTGGAGAAAGAGCATATTTTGACTGATTCACTTCACCCAAATAATATAATTACCCATTTAAAATCAATTGCAAATATAAATAAAGACTTAAAAAAGCAAATACTACTTAAAACTTGTTATCATTTGACGAAAACATTAAACTATTTAAAAAATGTACCAAAATCTAGCAGAATTGCTAAACAGCTATTCAATTTATTAAATAAACTTTAAAATCCCTCAAACCCATATTTAATATAGAACTAAATAAAATTATTAAGCTAAAAATAAGATTTTATAATTTTATATGTTTTTATTATTGAAAATGGATAATTTATTTTTTAAAACACTACCCACCCATTCCATATATTCACCACAAGTCAATGATAAAACATAGTCGTTTTTTTTAATTAAAATATATCACATAATTTAATGAGTAAAAAAATATTACATTATATTAACATTTTTGATTTTATTTTAACTACTAAATAAATCAATGAATATAAATTAATACCTATTTTAATTTAAAGACTACCCACCCAACTCCCAATAACACTGACAACCTAAAAGTAAAAATAAATAATTTTGATTATAAAATATTTAAACACTGTAAACAAAAAAAAACTATGGCCCAGATGTAGGAAGGCCAATACCGGTCAGTAACGGCTGAATTTACCGATTTTCGGCCGTTACCGACCGGTATTGGGCATTTGGGATGTAGGGGACCCAAAAACATCGGAATCGGTAAATATACCGAATCGGTAAAGTTACCGATTCGGAAACCATACCGAATCGGAAAAAATTCCAAATCGGTAAAGTTTCCGAATCGGAAAATTTACCGATTCAGAAATGATACCGAATCTGTAAATTTACCGACTCGGAAACGTTACCGAATCAGTATTTTTACCGATTCGGAAATTAAGAAATGGTAAAAATGAGTATTTAAGATGAAGGTAACCTCTGAAATACCGAATTTGCATGAAATTCGGTATTTAAGAGTCGGTATTTACCATGGATTGAAATCAGGTGGTAAACAGGTGCAGGGTATAAAAAAGGCCCCAAAATGCAACATTTTCACCAGAATGGCAGCATTCTATGTCATTGCGAGGCGGCTACGGCTACAGGAAGAAGGAGAGAGGGTCTGGAGGAGGGAGGAGCAGGTGTACAGGCAGAGGATCACACTATTCCAGCTAACTGAGACAGAGATCCTACAAAGGTACAGGCTGGATCCCCAAACTATCCTGGACCTAATCAGGGACCTCCACCCACTATTGGAACATCCAACCACAAGGGCCCATGCCATCCCACCCCATGTGCAGGTGCTGTGCAGCCTACACCTGCTTGCATCTGGGAGTTACCAGAGTGTGGTTGCTGCGGTAGGTGGGGTGTCCCAGAGCTGTCTGTCATGTTTCTTTAAAAAATTCCTTGATGCCATGCTGCAGAGAATGCACCACTACATCAGCTTCTCTGCAACGCATGCAGAACTGCTAAGGACAAAGACAGACTTTTATCAGATGGCGCATTTCCCAAACACAATTGGCTGTATTGATGGTACCCACATACCAATATGCCCACCTGATGCCACAGAGTACATTTATGGGAACAGGAAGTCCACCCACACCATAAATGTACAGGTGATCTGTGATTCAAAGTACATAATCACTGACCTAGTAGCCAAATTCCCCGGGAGTACCCACGACTCCTACATCTTCCAGAACAGTGGGCTCTACGCACGCCTGACAGCAGGGGAATTCAGAGAAGGATACTTGCTAGGTAACACACTGTGTGAAAGTCCCTTGATACGTATTGCAGGTGGATGTGTGTGTGTGCATGTGAGTAATGTTTTTTCTTCTTACTATTAAGGGACAGTGCATATGCCCTCTGGTCCTTCATCCCCACTCCCTACCTCAACCCTACAACACCAAGTCAGAGGAGATACAACAGGGCACACGATGGAAAAACATGGCGGCAGTAAGCTAGCTCGCCGCGGTGCTCCGGGATGAACTCCCGGTAGGATCGTCTCCCGCCATGCAGTAAGAGTGTTTTAGCGTGGATTGAGCTGCCTGGAATGTCATCGTCAATCGGAGAAGAGTGTAGTTCGTCTGTAACCTTGTTTTTTTACTAAGCTTCTTTCCCCGTGCGGGATGCGGTATACCTCTCAGTACAGCGGGCGCTTCTGCGGAGTCCTCTCTCTGTGTCCATGGGTCTTGGGCCGGAGTGAAGACGGAGCCGAGGAAGGAGACGGAGGACGCCGACCGGAGTTCAAAGGTAGTGGGTGTTGTGGGGGGTCCCGAGTCGTGCTCTGTGGCGCAGGCAAGTGGCTCTCGGGCAATTGTGAACTTCAGGGCGCTTGCCGGGCTGAGGAAACCCGACCCATTGTAAGGTTCGCCGGCTCGAACAGAGAACAGGCACTTAATCCTCTCCTCTCCCTCTCCCAAGAATCTCGGGTCACTCCTGAACCTAGCCCGAGGATCTGCTCAGCCGCGCTGGAGCTAAGGAGAGGTAGGAAGCTAAGAAGCTTGATCTCCCTTCGGGGGTTAGCAAATGCGGGAATGCTACGCATACAATCATAGCCCCCTGCTGTAAAGAAGTTGTACAAGATCAGCAACCTCGTCTACAGCATCCCGGTCTATTTGCCGCTGTGGAGGGGTCCCAGGCACAGGAACCCGATGATGGGAATCTTACAGATCTGTTTCAAACAGTAACTAAACCTACTCCCCTAGACTACACTCCCTGTGTTGAGGACAAATAACAGACTTCTCCTATTATAAATACCCCTAATATTCCTAATTCCTCAAAGACCCCTAACACCTCACCTAACTCACCCAGAGGGGGGCTTAAACGTGGTCGAGGTCAGGGGCGAAAAAAGAAAACTGTAGTAAGTAAAGCCGGGGTCCCGGAAGGGGGTGCAGAGGTCGGAAAAGGGGTCAACACACCATCTAAGAAAAAATCTTCTTCTTTTTTGAATACAGAACTAAAGTCTAAATACACTAACGTGAAGAGTAAAACTAAGGTGAAGGTTAAAGACTCTAAAACAGCGCTCCCCACAGGCTCAAGAATTACTCCTTCTCTTCGCTCCTACTTCAAGGTCGCTCCTCAGATTTTACATCTCTCTGAAGGGATCGACGATACGGATATGGCATCGGTCCTAGTGGCCAGCTCCTCCTCTCATACCCAACCTTTTGTGCCAGAAGATACACCGCTGCTGGGGGTGGAAGATGCAGCTGAGAAGAGCTCTACTCAGATTATTGAAAATGTTGTAACTACCGGTCTAGAAGGATAGAGATAGAACAACAGATAGAACAGATAGAACAACAGCCTGTGCAGTCTGCGCAATCTCCGCCACAATCTTTATTTGAGATAGTGCAGAGTTTACCCCTAGTCCTGACTACAAAGTTGGCCGAGGAGGCCGATGGGATAGATTCTCTTGATCTGGGAGGCGCATCTGGGGCTGTAGATATAGAAACTTCTTCTACTCCTGCTCTACTCGATTCTAACTCACTACTGGTCCCTTCTTCTCCTTCTCCGATGACGGCTGCCTCCGTTCTGGAGATGTTTTCGGCCCTTACCCTGGAGATAAGAAAGGGATTCGCGGAATCATCTGCTAATCAATTAGAGTTTAGAAACTATTGTGAAACGCTTGATAATAAAATTGAAGGGCTCACTATAAGAACCGGAGTGCTAGAGGAAACGGTTGGTGCACACTCAATTTATTTGGACCAAGCGAAAGTGGACATTCAGAAACTTACAAGGGAAGATCTGACTCCCAGCGATAGGATGGAGTCTCTTGAAAATAATGCAAGACGGGGGAACATTCGTATCCTGAATATTCCTGAAGGATCTGAAGGGTCAGATATTAAACAATACATCGTGTCTCTATTGAAGGAATCCCTGAGTTTAGAGCACACTCTCGAAGAATTGTCGGCTGACATTCAGAGGATCCACAGGGATCCCTTTAAACTGAACCCCCAGAGGTCCAAACCTCGTAAAATCTTAGTTAATTTTCACACTTACCTTTTAAAGGAGCGTATCCTAAATATGGCTTTGAAACAAAAGTCTTTGGCTGGGAAGGGTTTTACTTTTCTGATAAGATCAGACCTTTCTAGAGTTACACTTGAAAAGCAATGGGAGTTTGGGAGGCGCCTGTATGCCTTTAGAAAATTAGGTGCAACAGCTCAGCTCATGTTTCCGGCAGCCCTTAAAGTAATGTACAATAATAAGATGTTTAACATCAGGTCTGTACAAGCAGCCGATGAGCTACTAATGGAACTGGGCAAGGGGTCTCGTAAGGTATAACATCAGGCACCTATAACTCCACCTTACGTATTTAAGGAGACCTCCCATTTAATTCTCTATATTTGATCTGGAAATCTAGATGTTGACGTAGCTTTTCTCTTCTTACTTAAGTGCACTAGTTAATATGATTACAGTCTTAGTTATTCTCCTCTTTCCCTTGAATTCTTTTTCACTCTTCATTTGTCACTTGAGAAGAAGGCCGGTGATCTTTCTTGCCGGGAGTCAATCGGTGGGGCACTATCTACTGGACATTGTTCCGGTTGGATAATGCAAGGGTTTTTCACGGGGGGAGGGGCTCACACCTTGGGTGGGTGAGTGCTGAGGGGTGGCAAAAATATAAAAAAGTCCTCAATAACCTAAATAGTAGTTTAAGGAATGGTAATTCACACATTATACCCAATTTTTGTAAGGAACTTATGAATGTGATCATAAAAAGTTTTCTTTTTTGGTATAGTTTTTTTAGTCTTCTTGGCTTACTGGATGAGAGATGAGTAGTGTTGGTTTCTTCTCCTGGAACGTCAACGGCCTGCGCACCAAGCCCCGAGCCAACAGAATTTTACAATACCTGAAGGACTTGCATGTGCAGGTTGTGGTGTTGCAGGAAACCCATTTAACTCATAGTGAATTGATTGCACTTACCAAGAAGAATAGATGGATCGACTTTGTGGTCTCTACCACTCAAACATCTCATACTAGGGTGGTGGCGATTATTTTTAAAAAAGGAACTAGAGCTAAGCTGGTTTCGCAGGCTGTAGATCCTTCTGGTAGATGGGCCATGGCGTCAGTCCTCATGGTTGGGTTTTTAGTTACAATCGTGGGCTATTATGGCCCGAACCAGGATGACCCTTCCTGTCTGGAAACCGTTTTCTCGCAGTTACTTTCCGTTTTGGGCCCTATAATACTAGCCGGCGATTTTAACATCGTGTTGGATCCCGTCTTCGACAAGTCTCCTAATAATCTATCTTTGGTTTTGTCCAAGACTAGATCCTTCCTATTGGACGCTATGAGGCAGAATGGGTTTGTCGATGTCTGGCGACAAAGGTCGGGACAACAACAAGGGGTTCCTTTTCCGAACCTCAAATACCATCACAAGTCAAGGATTGACTTTATTTTAATAAGTCAAAGACTGGTTGATTCTGTTAAAACGATAGACTACCTCCCGTCTCACCTTTCAGACCATTCTGCGGTTAAATTGGAATTAGGTTTCCGTATTAAGAAACCATCGAGTACGTGGTCCTTCGATCGCTCTCTCCTTACTAATGATGAGGATATCTTATATTTTAGGTCGGAGACTCAGAACTTCTTTCTATTAAACAACGGATCTGCATTAAATAGAATTATCTGGGATTCGTTTAAGGCTACCTTGAGAGGGCTTATTACAGCTAAAATTGCCTATCGTAGGAAGCAATATAACGAAAAGATTTCTTCCATTGAAGCAGAAATGGCTCGTATTCAACACGTCATTGATATCAACGGTACAGCTTCAGGGTCTATATTAGATCCTCTTCATAATCAACTGTTGATTCTAAAAGGAAGCCTGGCTTCGATTTTAAATCTGAGGGTTCAACAAAGATGGGAAGCCAGTAAATTGGCACATTTCGAATTTAGTGAAGGCGCTGGTAAACTACTTGCTTGGAAGACCAAAGTAGATCAGGTCCGTAATAACATAGCATCTATAAAAGTAGGTAATAACAACTTTACCTCAGATGATGAAATTAGGAGGGTTTTTAGGGAATTCTTCCAAGATATATATCAAGAAGACAAGGTAATTACCGTTGAGGCTGTTAAGAGCTGGTTGAGTAACATCACTTTACCCTCCTTTTCCTTTGAACAATCGCAATATTTGGATAATCCCATTACAGAGGATGAGGGGAGATCTGCCATTAGAAAGGGTAAGAAGGGGAAAGCGTCCGGACCAGATGGGCTGCCAGCTGAGTTATATAAACTCCTGGAGTCAGAAATCGTTCCCTTCCTCACTATACTGTTTAATCAAATCCTTTTAGAAGGTATGCTTCCACCGGTATCATGGGATAATGCCTCTATCACCCTTATTTTAAAACCGGGTAAACCTAAGGAGGCCTGTGGATCGTATAGGCCGATCTCTATTTTGAATGTGGACCATAAAATCTTCACCACAGTTCTATCTACTAGATTAGCCTCTATCGCGCCCTCGGTTCTTCATTCGGATCAGAAGGGATTCCTGAAAGGAAGACAACTTTATGAATTAACTTATGATTTAATTGGCGCCATAGATATGGCAATAACCAGTAATCTCCCATTGGCCGCCCTCACGCTGGATGCAACCAAGGCTTTCGACAGGGTCAATTGGGTGTACCTGTCGGAAGCCTTGGCCAAGTTTGGTGTGGGGGAAAGGTTCCGAAGGGTGATAGGCCTGTTATACAGCAATCCATCTGCGTGCCTTCTTGTTAATGGTGACCTTTCGAACCCCTTTTCCATCTCTAGGGGAACCCGACAGGGATGCCCGCTCTCTCCCTTGCTTTTTGATTTTTACATTGAGCCCTTCGCGCGAGCCCTAAGGGAGGAGGTGACCATCAAATATTTTTCCTATCAAGGTTGGATGAGGAAGGTAGCATTATACGCCGATGACGTGCTT
The DNA here is from genome assembly GCF_964261635.1 of Lissotriton helveticus. Classification (NCBI taxonomy): domain Eukaryota; kingdom Metazoa; phylum Chordata; class Amphibia; order Caudata; family Salamandridae; genus Lissotriton; species Lissotriton helveticus. The sequence goes on from NC_136065.1 coordinate 484,649,722, forward strand.
ATTTTAACATCAGAGGTTACTTCTGCTCTCCCGGCTATCTTGAAATTGGCTCATGCCTTTGGACAAGTGTTGGGATATGAGATTAATGCAGCCAAGACTGAGATGCTTGTGTGGAATGATGAGGACTCCGTTACAGAATTTCAAGCAGGCATCTCAATGTGATACCTAGGCTTGACTATAGTGAAGGACATTAATAAACTTGTCCAAGTCAACTTATCTACAGTTGTCAAAGACTGTCGTAAGATTCTCCAACCATGGTCCCATTTGCCCCTTTCATTACTAGGTCGAGCCAATCTCATTAAAATGTCGATCCTGCCCAAAATTTCTTTTTTATTTAATACCATTCCTTTATACTTTGATCGAACTACTTTAGCCAAGCTCCAGTCTAATATCTCATCCTTTATCTGGAATAACCATCTTCCATGGATCGCCTGGAAAAAACTAAGACGGCGAAGAGATAAAGGAGGCCTCGCGGCTCCAGACCTAAAGATCTATGCTTGGGCCTTTCAATTATCCCATTTACGAATGCTGTTGAAGGGTCCCCTAGTCACGGGGGTGGGTCCTATGTATGCAGCGATGTTGGATGGGGAAAGAATTAATCGTTCGGGTTTTTTTTTTAAATTTGGTAATCCTGCGTTTGTAAAAAAAACTTAAACTGAAGACTCTACAAGGTCTTGCCAGAACTTGGTCTGAAGTTATGAAATCCATAAAACTAAATTACTTTTGTGAAAAAACTCCGCTGTGGGGGCTGCCTGAAAATCCTGCTTGGCTTGAAGACAGTCTAGCTATCCATTTGAGAGAGGCTGGCCTGGAAGTTTGGGGAGACCTCTTTTATGAGGGGGATTTACTCTCGTGGGAACATCTGCAAGCTAAGGTTGGCCCCAATCTTTCACGATTCAAATACTTACAGATTCTTAGTTGGACTGTAGCCTATAAAACCTCTCCCGCTAACAGGAATAAATTCAAACTTGGAGGGCATAGCCTATTTGTTTCTGATATAGTAAACTTGGGTCCAGTCAAAAAAGAAGTGTCCAAGTGGTATAATCTCATTCTGGAGGAGTCGGATGGGGACTTTGTTCTGCCGGTGTCGTTATGGGGCGCTGTTTTGATGGACCAGAATTTACAAGATCTTTGGATGACTTCTTTTGAACTTTTGTGGAACATTGTCAAGCCGTCCTGGCTTCGCAGAAATCATATCTTTAACCTGCATAGGGCATATTATTCCCCTCTTAGGTTATCCAAATTTGCAGGTGGAGAATCAGTGTCTTGTGCTAAATGAGGGTTGATTGCTGCATCAGACACACATATGTTTTTTGAATGCCCACAGTTAGCCACATTTTGGGAGGATATCAGTAATTCCCTCACAGAGTCATTGGGAAGACTTGTCACTATAGATCTGCCCCTAGTAGTATTTGGTGTTCTAGAAGGCGTACAAAACCCAGCCAGGTGCCTAGTCTTTTATGCAATCCTGCTTGCAAGAAGGGAGATCTGCAGGAAATGGAAAGACTCTACACCTCCTACCCTTAGAGATTGGCAAACTTCTGTCTTGCAGACCTTATGCACGGATCTGGCTAGATCTGGTAATCAGAGTAAAAGAGCGTTCTGGTATTTACTATCTTGGCTTCATTGATTCATCCGGGGTTTTTTGTTTTCCCCGGGTCCAATGATTGATCTCCTACGGAGCTTCTAAATTTTGCACCTGTGGAACAGCCGTTATCCGGTTCATGCCCGGCCCCATTTGGCTGCTAAACTACCCCAAGGTTTGCCGCAGATTGGTAAATCATGGACTCTGTGCCTTCTTGGAATACAGTTGACAGCTGAGGGATAGATGGCCCCTACTAGATTTGTGTCCCTTCCAGTTTTCCAGATAAACTGAACAGCTGCTCTCTGTAAATTCCTTTCGGTACTTTGTCTATATGGTGGTTATGAGGACAAAAAAAAAAAAAACAGGGCACACAAAACAACCCGGAACATTGTGGAACGCACCTTTGGCATGTTTAAGAGCAGGTTTCGCTGCCTCCACAAGAATGGAGGGGCCCGCCAGTACACACCAATCACCTGCTGCAAGATGATTGCTGCCTGTGCAATGCTGCACAACCTTGCGGTCGAAAAGGGCACAGAAGTGGATCTCTCAGACTATGAGGACCATGATGACGAAGAAGCAGTGCCTGAACCACACGCATCTGGAGTTGCTACACCAACTGATGGCAGATACAGACGGGATGAGATCACACACAACTACTTTTAAGTAAGTAAAAAGACACAGACAGGTGGAGTATGCACCGAATGTAGTTTAATTTTGTAATGAGGTAGGTTTTAAAGCACAAATGTGCAACAAACAGAATTTAACTGCAATAATGTCAGTCCTGGTTCACTTCACCATGAACTGTAAAAGTTATTTACTTCCTCGCTTCCCAGTACCACTTGTAGGTTGATCACCCTGCTCACTGTCTTGCTGGCCTGTGGCCTCAGCCTGGCGCCTGCTCCTCCTTGTTTCTGGGACAAGTGTGCTTCCAATGCTGCTCCTGCTTGTGCTCTCCTCACTGAGAGGCACATCCAGAGCAGCTGTATGTGCTGTTTGGGCATATAAGAGCGCCTCAAGAGCACTGGTCATCCTGCCCATGCCCCTAGTGACCACATTGGTGTTTTGGGTCATAGCCTCCTGCATGTTACTGCTTCTCCTGCATAACAGGGATGTGGCAGTGGCCAGGCGGTTGATGGCTTTATTTTGGCCATCAGCAAGCTGCCTTTCCTTGCGCCTTGCATCAAAATCAGTGTCTAGTTTGGTGCATAGCAGCTGCACCGATTGGCTAATTCCGCGCATCCCTGCTGCCATCTCTTTGTTGACTTGTACAAGCTCACTGATGCCCTTCCTTATTTTTCCTATGTTACTGTTCAGGGTCCTCATTTGTCGTTGGCATGACTGGATGGCTCTTCCCTGCATCCTCTGTATTCTCACCATGCTCCCCTCCAGACCACGGAACACACTTGGACCCTCAACTGGTACATCTGCTGGCCTTTCTTGGACTCTGCGGCGTCTTGCACCACCATGGGCCACCCCTGCACTGGAGTGCGTTGTACCAGAGCTAACATCTACAGGCAAGTTGTCTGTTTCGTCCAACCTCCATGTCAGCTGCTGCTGACTCCATTTCTAGGAGTGGTGCCACAACATGCCTCCTGCTTGGTTGTGATGCAGGTGTTGTATCATGCTGTGATGCTGGCATTTCTGGGGATGACAACAATAGTGGGGATTGAGATCTACGAGGGGACGCCAGCAACTCTTGAGCCATTTCTGAGTCTTGTGCAGGAGGATGGCTAGTTGATGCACTTGTGTCCTGTGGTACGTTGTGGGTAGTTGGACCTGCCTCCTGACTCCCCTCTGGTGGTGTGCCTTCAGTCTCTTGCGAACGCCTGCGAGACGTTTCACCTGTGGACATATGAGCGTACATTAGCTAAGCGCTACTGTCTCACAGTCACTACAATTACATATTTATCACATTGGCTATATTCTCTATGCAGTCATTTCCTTAACTAGTTGGTTGGTGTGCTGTTTGACATGTTCTTACATTTCCTGACTACATATTGCATCAGGCATTAGCCCTGTATAGTGCTAGCAGTACTGGACTGGGGTTCACTTGGCCACAAAGGGTACAGGTAAGGATGATGGTATGGGGGGGGTATGCTGTGCATTAGTCTTACCTTTTTTGCTTGCAGGTCTGGCTGAGCTGTCTACTTCTCCCAGTTCGCAGACGCTGTCTGGTTCAATAGTTGAGGCCACCATCTCCTCCAGGTCAGTAAGGGGGTGCTGGGTTCTTGCCTCCGCCAGTTTTTGATGCCTGCTTGTGATGTTTAGCCATTTTCTTTTTGGTTTGGCTCCTGAGGTCATAAAATCGTTTTTTCCGGTGTCTCTGGTGGTCACCCCAACTTCATTTACTTTGTCCAAAATGTCCAGCCAGATTTTTCTTTTGGCAGATTCTGCCACAGTGAGGAACTGCCTGCCAAACAGTTTGTGGTGCACCTTCACCACCTCCTCAACAAGGACCTGCAACTCCATGCTGCTGAATTTGACTTTCCTCCTCCTCTCAGGCTGCTCTTTTTCTTTGCTGCTTGCCATTTTGCAGTTTTAAAAGTGCACAAAACCCTTTCTGCTGCTCAGGAACTCAGCTCAGCTCCAACTGCCTTTCCAGAAGCTTCTAATTAGTTGCAGCTGCCTGTGTAGCCACTTCCTGGTAGGGAGGGGGAGGGTGGTAGCACCTGATTGGCTGCCTACTTAAGTTTCACTTTTTTTTGCTTTCCGATTCGGTATTTACCGAATCGGTATTTACCGAATTGGTATTTCCCATTCATTCCTATGGGCCTTTTTGGCTATAGGAATGCATGGGGAATACCGAATCGGTAAATACCGATTCGGTATTTTCCGATTGTCCGATATCGATTTTTACCGAATCGGTATTTTTTACCGATTTTTTCTCCACATACCATTTACCGATTCTAAAATACCGATTCGATAAAATTCGGTATTTTGGAATCTGTAAAATCGGATTACCTACATCTGGCCCCAAGTCAATTACAAATCTGAAATACTAAATAATTAACAATAATGTATATAAACCTTCAAAATAAAACTACCCATCGAAACCCAATACACCCCACAAACTGCGAAAAAGTAATAAATGTTTCTAAAACAAATAAGCATATACTGTATTCTATATTAAATGAGGTATACAATGAAATCATTTATAATAATCAAGTTGCACAGTTAATATATCAATTCTCATTAACTTATATACACTTTTTAAAGTTTAAAATGCTACCCAGCCAATCTCCCTATAAATCCAACAAGTCAATATTGAAATGTATTGCATAATTGCCGAGAGCTCGAGAGAACCTGGCGCAGAGACCCAACACCGGACAACATGACTGCCCTCAAGCTCGCCACCAGAAAACACCACCAACTCATCCGTGCCACCAAGAAAACTGCCTTCAAGGAACGACTGGACTACAACGCACACAACAGCAAGGAACTCTTCAACATCGTTAAAGAGCTCTCCAACCCGAACGCCGGAAACAACGACATCACCCCTTCGCAAGACCTCTGCAACTCCCTCGCAACCTACTTCCACAACAAGATCGCGGACATACACAACAGCTGCAGCACTCAACCAACGCACGCCATGACCGAACCACCGCACCCCACCACCACCCTCCGCACCTGGACCCCGATCAGCACCGAAGACACCGTCCGCACGATGAACTCCATCCACTCCGGATCTCCGACCGACCCCTGCCCCCACCACGTCTTCAACAAGGCCGACACTGTCATCGCACCCCACCTGCGGGACATCATCAACACCTCCTTCGACACCGCTACCTTCCCGGAGAGCTGGAAGCACGCCGAACTCAGCGCTCTTCTCAAGAAGCCATAAGCCGACCCCACCGACCTCAAAAACTACCGCCCCATCTCGCTGCTCCCGTTCCCTGCAAAAGTCATCGAGAAGACCGTCAACCAGCAGCTGGCCGCCTTCCTCGAGACGAACGGATCCCTCGACCTCTCGCAGTCTGGCTTCCGGGCCAACCACAGCAACGAGACCGACCTGATCGCAGCCACCGATGACATCCGAGCACTGCTCGACAACGGAGAAACTGCAGCCCTCATCCTCCTAGACCTCTCCGCGGCCTTCGACACTGTCTGCCACCGTACACTAGTACAGCGTCTCAGCAACGTCGGAATCCAGGAGAAGGCACTGGAGTGGATCACCTCCTTCCTCGCCGGAAGGACACAGAGAGTCCGCCTCCCACCGTTCAGATCTGAAGCCACCGAAGTCATCTGCGGTGTTCCCCAAGGCTCCTCGCTCAGCCCTACCCTCTTCAACGTCTACATGAGCCCCCTCGCAACCTTCGCACGCCAGCACAACCTGAACATCATCTCCTGTGCCGATGACACCCAGCTGATCCTCTCCCTCACCAACGACCCCGCCACCGCCAGAGCCAACCTTCACGAAGGGATGAAAGAGGTAGCCGAATGGATGAAGAACAGTCGCCTGAAACTGAACTCGGACAAGACGGAAGTCCTCATCCTGGGATCCTCACCCTCCGCCTGGGACGACTCCTGGTGGCCCCCCGCCCTGGGCAGCGCACCCAAACCAACAGACCACGCACGCAACCTGGGATTCATCCTGGACTCCTCCCTCTCCATGACAAGACAAGTCAACGCCGTCTCCTCGTCGTGCTTCAACACCCTGCGCATGCTACGTAAGATCTTCCGGTGGATCCCCTCCGAGACCAGGAAGACGGTCACCCAGGCCCTCGTCACCAGCCGCCTGGACTACGGCAACTCCCTCTACGCCGGAACCACCGCCAAACTCCAGAAGAGACTCCAGCGGATCCAGAACGCCTCAGCACGACTCATCCTGGACATCCCCCGTCGCAGCCACATCTCTGGACACCTGAGAGACCTGCACTGGCTCCCGATCAACAAGAGAATCACCTTCCGTCTCCTCACCCACGCACACAAAGCCCTACACAACCAAGGCCCAGGTTACCTCAACAGTCGCCTCAACTTCTACGCTCCCAAACGCCAGCTCCGATCGACCAGCCACGTCCTCGCTGCCGTCCCCCGCATCCGAAGAGCCACCACAGGGGGACGGTCCTTCTCCTACCTCGCCGCCAAGACATGGAACTCCCTCCCGACCCACCTCCGCCTGACCCAGGACCACCTCGCCTTCAGGAAGCAACTCAAAACCTGGCTGTTCGAGCAGTAGCGGACCCCCCTCCCCCCAGCGCCTTGAGACCCTCTGGGTGAGTAGTGCGCCATATAAATGCTTTTGACTTGACTTGACTTGAAATTAACGCAAATTTGCATTAGTGATCAAATAAACAACAATAAAACTATTAAATAATTAACATATATTTCAATTAAATATTAATGAATGTATAATTTTAAAAACGGGCCACACAATGTCCCAATAAAAACAACCCCAAACAAATTATGTTACAATCATTTTTTTAACAATATATTTACAAATACATTTCGCAAAAACCTAACCAAACAAATGAGAACATACTACAATAAAATAAAACAACACAATAAAAATTAATATTACATCAAACAATATTTTAAATTCAATATTATTGTAAAACAGTAAAAAATGATATATTTGTTTTCAATATCTTCACCTACGATAATTTTTTTCACAATATTTTGACTGCAATATGATCAGTATTTGATCGATTATGATCAATATTTTAAAGTTGATATTTTGGGGGAATAGCTCAGAGCTTGGCCTCAAAGTTGATCTTCAATTTCCTCACTTTAAATGTAGAAGGTGGGGGTGGGTGATTCAAGGCTTGGAGGCTAAACAGTGGGCACTGGGTCTGCTTCTATTCCTTTCTTCACCAGGATTTCAGTTTAGCTTAGTCCATGTATGCTTCTTCATTTACTGGTTTTCAATGCTTTTTTTCTGATAGAAATGTATTTTGTGTATATTTCAGAATGCCCATGGCATTGCAGCAGATCTGCTTGAGGGGATGTCCATAGTTGTTACTGAGCAGGTCAGAATGTTGGTTCTTTGGGCACGTCACATGAGACAGATTGTGAAGTTGATTCCTCTGAACCTACGATTATTTTTTTGGGTACAGTAGGAAAGAACAGATTGGGTCAATGCCAAGGAAATTCCAGACGTGCCTGGTGAGGACTGAAGCCTCTCCATCGTGTTAGTATACAAATGAGGCTAGGTAGAGCATGACAGAGGTTTCCATGAACGAAATGTGACATTCTGGAATGCCACAATACATTCGTGGAAATAGGTTGCACAATGGGCGTTCTTACATCCAGTATGCCAAAACCCCTACTATGGGGTTTCACGTCTATGTAAGCTACCTAACCTCGGGTGTATTTTAACATGATGGAGCATCTATATTTTTCTGTGTGGAGCAATTACCTGCACCAACCGAGCTACGATATGCTGTTAAAACTCCAAGTTTGTTGTGGCACAAATATTTTGGCAGTTTTTAAGTTATGAGAAAATAAATTATCGTCCGATTTTTATTCTTTGTGCCTATACTTTGTTGTTCAGGATCAAGACTGAGTTGCATATAGCTGGGTCTGAACTGAGGTGCCGAGGTGAGCGACAGAATGATGAAGGATTCAACCCAGATCTGTGACTGGGGGTGGGTGTCTGAAAAGTTTCAGCGCTCCGTCCATCATCTTCTTGTATTTGCTTAGGAATAGTTACAGTCATAACAAGTATAAGGATGACACATTATCATTAGTGTAGTAGCTAGGAAGGGGAACCTGGAATAAAAAACTTCAAAGCAGTACACTGCGCCCGCTTCAATCACAAAAACTATAGGAGCACCCACATTGGGGTCACAATGCGCAAGTACGTGTTGAATAACCGCGGGCGGAAATTAGCTGCAATAGCAAGGGCCATAATTAACAAAGGATTAAAAAAGGCAGCGCAAAAGAGGGTATTATCCTTTTAACTTTCAAGCTTGAAAAACCAACAGAACTAGGTGTTTCCTGAAAACTGTGGAGGAGAAAGTCCAAATACCACGGATGCCTCCGTGGAACAGTGCAATATTATTCTGGAAAAGCACAAGCGCCACTTAAGGTTCCCGCAAATAGGTACCAGACCAAATGATAGCGGCGCCATGTTGTAGGGATTCTGCTCAGAAAGAGAACTATGGTGGGACTCTAGAACATTATTAGAGAGGGACTGAGTCATCATACCACCTCAGAACCATGAGTCTTAGTCCGACTAGCAATAGGGTCTCACTTGCCCTCCTCCTCATACCCAGAGAGACCAGTGAATTGACACCCCAGGACACAACACGCCTGACCTTTTCAGTGATCACGGAGACAGGACACTCCCTTTCACCTACACACTAGTGCTTGTCCACAATAAGATATGAAAGAGACAAGGAGGAAGTTTGAAATATCTATTTAAACTATCATGCTATAGAACGCAGTATGTGACACAATTAGAAAAAACTGTCTAGCAAAAATACCATCAGCATTGTCAAAATACCTTATATTATGAAACACCCTGTCATATTATAAGACATAATAGCCTAACCCTCCCTCCCCTTCTAAAGAAGCAAACTGATTATACAGCAAAGGTCTATGGGTTTTGCAGTGGACCTTAGCATACACAGATTCGCATTCTATACCTCACATACAGCCGTGATCTGCTCTCAGGAAATATCTGTCTCACTCTGTCTGTTACCTTGCTGTGCATATCTCTATCGGTACAAAAGGGGGTGGTGATGGACGAAGCATCCATCACCACCCCCTTTTGTATTGCTTTGTTCGCCATAAGTTGGCAGGGTATGCTCAGACGTGAGTCCCTTGCTCACTTTGCCACTGGATTCAAGCAAGCCGGGCTGAAGACGGCTGAAATGCCAGAAACCGGTCCTCGGAAGCTTGTTTCCGGTCCAGGGAAGGCATGGCTTGGCAGTTCGGGCTAGACTGTTCCCATGAGGCACAGGGTCAGACTGATTTGCATATGGCCATGTCTGAACTGGCGTGGCAGAGTGGGCTAAAGAACGGTTATGGATTAAACCCAGATCTGTTGACTGGGTGTGAGTGTTTGATTGGTTCAGATGCTCCGTCCATCACCACCCGCTTTTGTACCACTTTGTTCGCCATAAGTTGGCAGGGTATGCTCAGACGGGAGTCCCTTGCTCACTTTGCCACTGCATTCAAGCAAGCCGGGCTGAAAATGGCTGAAATGCCAGAAACGGGTCCTCGGAAGCTTGTTTCCGGTCCAGGGAAGGCATGGCTTGGCAGTTCGGGCTGGACTGTTCCCATGAGGCACAGGGTCAGACTGATTTGCATATGGCCATGTCTGAACTGGGGTGGCAGAGTAGGCTAAAGAACGGTGATGGATTAAACCCAGTTCTGTTGACTGGGTGTGAGTGTTTGATTGGTTCAGATGCTCCGTCCATCACCACCTGCTTTTGTACCACTTTGTGCATATCTCTATGACAAGGTTCACATGTTCATAAATAACAGCTTAATTTATGTGTTGTGACTAGGTGCGAGTGCCTGACCAGAATAAAATAACAAGGAACAAGGGGCCATATTATCAAGAAAGGGCGATACATAATCGTCGCTTTAATCGGCAGGAAACTGCCGCTAAAGAGGCGATAATAGGCTTGATAATATGTCCTTGTGAATTCCCGTAGAAGCCCAGGTTCTGGTGTTAACCTGGGCTTCAATCGGAATTCACAAGGGCATATTATCAAGCCCATTATCGCCGCTTTAGCTGCAGTTTCCTGCCGATAAAAGCAGCGATAATGTATCGCCCTTTCTTGATAATATGGCCCATCGTTCTTTGACCTCGTCTGCTGTTCATACTAAATCCCAGGAAAGAACAGACGAAGAAAACAACTGCAGGTTCTGTGTGAAAATGTAATGTGGCACAGAAGCAAATGTGTTCAAATAGTAACGTGTGCAAAGCTAATGCGGGCTGTGTCGGGTACAGTTAAGCTAATTTAGGGAAAACTGCAATGGGTCCTGTTTAGAACACGACAGCATATGCCTAAAACCCATGAGCTAGCCTGCAAAATGATGTGTAAATTACAACAACAAGGTGATGGATGGAATAGTTGAACTTATCTCAGATACTCACAGTCATTTTGGGCCTCATTTCAGTACATTGTTTTTTGCCCACCATGCTGCCCTATAAAGTTCCACCTAATGGAAATCATTATCGACTTTGCTCCTCATAGGAACAGCACATCCAAAACTGAAAGGCAAGGGCCCTCCAGAAGGGACCACAAGCAAGGCGAAACCAGTTTCAACCAACTTAGCTCTCATCAGCGAGGAATAGCTTGAGTCATAAGGCACAATGAGCACGGCACCCACATGTGGGCATACTCGTCGCACTTAGGGCGTAAACTGCATCATTAACAAGGTGATAGATTCAATGATTACATTAACCTGTATCACTGGCAATCATTCAGACCACATTACACTCCACTGTTTATCATATTTGCATAATGATTTGCATAACACTGTCCTTTGTCTAGAGTGGAATGGAGGAGAAAAACAATTGACTGGAATGTGGCCATGAGAGATTGCCACGGGCTGAGATTAATTCAAGCATTCAATCATTCATCCTGTTGTTGTTGCATTTGACACCATAAGTGTGTGGGTATGCCCAGACTTGGGTCCTGTGCTCGCTGTACCATAGGGCTCAAGTTATACCTCACTGCTGAGACCTATGTAGGGCGACAACAATTTGTGGTTGCTTGTGGTCCCTTCTGAAGGGGGCCTCCCTGGCAGCTCAGGACAGACTGTTTCAATGAGCAACTAAGTTGGTACTGAATGTCATAAGTCTGTCTAAAGTGGCATGGTAGGCAAAAAAACGATTGACTGGTAGTCAGGTTGATGAATTGCCAGTATCTGAGACTAATTCAAGCATTCCATCCATCGCTTGTTGTTACAAAATGACTTGGGCATCTTTCTTCTTTTTATTTACCAAATTGTGATAAATAAGTAAATTTAAAATGAGGAGCACATAAGCGCTATTTTAAATTGCAGTGTGAACACACATACTTATTCTTTTTTTTAATTAAAAAGGATAACAGGGGTGCGAGAGTGGGTTAAGGGTGTGAGAGGTGGTGTGGGAGAAGCAACACAGTAGATGGGGAAAGACTCAACATGAGAGGGAGAAGAATCAACACAAGCAAAGGAGAGCAATGTGGGTTGTGGGGGGAGAAGCACAGAGAGAGGCAAGAGTGTGCAACACAAGTGCGGGTCAGAGACCAGCTCCTGAATGTTCTTGTTGATGTCATAATATGTCTTTCACACCCAGACAGCTTGCCCTGTCTGGTAGGCTTAACCTAAAAAGAGGACCCCAGGGAATGACAACCTAAAGAAATGCCAGGATTTAGCATGCCACTCAAAGAAATAAGTCCAGAAGATGAAATACATGCATGCCATGCTCCAAAATGTTCCATCTCACACCAGGGCACAGTTGAGGCAGACAAGCAAAGAACTTGTGGTCTCAACTATAAACATGTAAAAATTAGAATACACCTGATAGCCATATTTAATTTATGTTGTGATGGAGAAAAAGGAAACAGCCTTGCTGAAGGGGGCCTACAAACAATGCTCGAGCCAACTGAGCCACTGAATGCATTTGTGCTGGGGCTACTGAGGAAAATTGAATTTTGCCTTGTTATATGTGCCTACGTGTTCCCCATCCTATGTTATATGTGCATGATCGATATGCATGTATCCCCCTATGATCGATTAAAGACGCAATTATAGTTGTGTCCAACTCTAGTATGCCAGTCTCCAGTTCTCGTGAAAGCAACGAGTATTAGGCCTATGTTGCCACGTTTTACAGTGTGCACGTAATATTAATTGAATTGTCCCCGTTTCTAGGCCTCAAAGGGCCCGGAAACCAGATTCAAGCTCCAGTCTCCTGAACCTACTCCGAGGAGCGATGCAGCCCCCACCTGCATCCCTGACCCTTCACTTACTTCCTGCCGTGCAGCGCGGTGCCCGGCCTGGCTCTGCCTGCCTGTCTGCCAAGAATATGTTATGCTTCTAGTTATCAGTTCAGCTCTCCGTCTTCACATTCCTAAGCTACTGAACCGTATAAACATCTCCAGCTCTAGTCTAGTCTTTCTGTCTCCATGCAAGAGAATTACTGTATTAATATTCAGGAAGATTCATAGCGCACGCAATACATGTAGAATATATGCATGCACCAGCCTTAGTGTCAAGTAGCCTTTGCCCTGATAACTTTTAGATTCTATCAACATGTACTCCAAACACCAGATACCAGATATGCTATAGGTACATGTCGTCCTGACACCGCAGACTTTAGTCTCCTCTTCTAGTGCAGAAGTCATAGCCCCCAGTTCTCCCCGGTAACACGTCATTGTCCGTTTGCGCGCACCACTAGGTTAAAGGTCCCAGCTGCTCAGGTAGCCCCCTCCATGTTTCCACCCACTTTATGACACTTCTGTGACGTTTTCATCACATGTCTACGTGCACGCCTTCTTTTCACGCCCATGTGTTCTTATCTTACGCTTGTCACTAGTTACGCCTACTGTATGTAATGTAATTATGATGTTTTACTATATATATATCCTGTACTGTTAATGAAGTGTGCAGCTGCCTCTCTGTTTTATTTCAGGCTGTCCCGATCCTGTCCCTTCCCTTTTGCCTGAATAAAGCCCGTTCGATTCCTCGGATCCTGCCTCTTATTTTATTGAGCTATCTGTTATTGTTAATGTATTCAAAAATAGTACCGGTATTTAATTATTTATTTACCACAGAAATGGCGCCCGAATAGGGACGTGCCCTTTCCCCACGCGCCGGCGATGTAACGCAGGCCCCCTGACCCTCTGCAGCCGTGACGGAACTCTACCGTGCACGTGCAGATATTTCTGCTTCAAGTCTCCCTCAGGCCCACGGAGGAGACGGGAACTGCGGTCCGGCATCCAGACGAGGCGGTGTGGAATGCGGTTCGTCCCGACCAGAGCCCAAGCCGAGAGAGCAAGGTCCGAGGTATCCGGAGGCCCACCTGTTTCTGAAGTCCGAAGTTCGTAACCAGACGTCGTAGCAGTCCAGTCCAGTCCGAGGCCTTCCAGTTTCTGCTTCCCGGTGAGTACCGTTGCGGGGGAAGTATCTAGACAGGAACATTAGTTTGTTCCTGGTCCGATGGGTTTGGGTACACAGATCCAGTCCGAAGTATTCACCTAGGTGGATACGGTATGACGTGTCTCTTTATGAGACCGGTATGTTCTGTACTGTTTTAGCAGTGCATCCAGTAATTCTAGTAAGTCCGTTCTCGAGAAATTCAAGGGTTATGTTTTCAGTGTATCAGGTAGTATTCTGTTCAAACTGTCATTAATGTATTTCTATGTCGTGGTATGAGTGATTTGTTTGCCATTTTCATTACTGTGATTATTGTGTATTGTGTTCCAAGTATAATTCCGAAATGCCTCTGTTCTCGAAATTACGTCAGATAAAAACCAGAAAAGGGTTACTCGAAGAATCAGTTCCTATCCCTCCTAGGGACAGTCCTGGACATTTCATGTATCACAAGCATGGCTTAGATGCCATATTATATCTAGACTTATGGGCGGATTATACGAAAGATCTTGAAGAGAAATATAGATGGCCTGTATCAGGTACATGGGATGCCGAGTGCATCATGCGAGTAGAAGAAGCATTATGGAAAAAGAAAGCCAGACAGTCCCAGAAAGATGCCATCGAGTTATGGCGCAAAGAATCTCATAAAAGAACCGAAAAAGAATTTAGGAAAACAGAATTAAGTAGGGAATCCTCAGAAAAAGCCCAAGAAAGGGAATTAATCGAAGAAGGTGAACGAGTTAGAGCAGAACAGTCAGATAGACAGAGAAATGCCCTTATTAAAGGTATGTATCCTCTTCTTGCCGAGGGCTTGCCGAAGGCAACCCCGGAAGCACCCTGTAATTTACCGCCACCATTGGTCCCGATTAAGCTGCGTCATAAACCGACCGCAGCTGAAATTTTTCTTTCGTCCTACTTGGACGACACAGTCCCAGCATATGCAAATCCTATTCCGCCTGCACACCCTCCGCATCCTGTAAATAATGTAATTCCTGTTCCTCCAGCCGCTGGTCCCGTGGGTCAAGTTAATGTGCCCGTACCCCCGGACCAGCCCACAGTAAATGTACCCGCTTTGCCAGTCACTTTACCAGCACGTACAGTATTAACTGACGATTCTAGTTCAGGAGCAGCGGGGGGAAGTGCTCCTATCACCCCGCCTCAAGTAAGACGACTGACGCCGCGAGACGCAGCGTTACAGCGTACGCCAAAACTAGCTACATACGCAGACCTCAAGCGACTTCTTACGGAATGTATATATGATCCAGTTCCAGGAGATGATCACATGGTATTATATTCAGTACGCTTAAGACGGGTTGCCAACTTTTTGGTCACCCTGCCCGACATGAAGGAACATCTAGACAGAATATATCGTTTTGTCCGTACAGGAGAGAATCCAGGAAGTATTCACGAAGCTATGGCACACAGAAAAGTCGAGACTCAACATATGATTTTACAGTTCTTGATTAACTGTTTAATAAGAGAACAAGATTATCCTGATAAAGATAAAGACGAGATGAAAGGTCTGACTAAGTGGAGTGACAATATAGCCGAGGGAAAACACAAGACACAAGGTAGTGTAGAAAGTATGTACAAGAAAATTCGTAAGGAAATTATAAGTATACACCAGAAAGAGGAAGCAAAAAGAGCAACCGAGAAAGAGTATGACTCTTCTAGTGAAGAGGTAGACAGCGAGAATCCCTCCAGAATAGCGTACGTAGGTAGACCTAGACTTTCCGACCGACATTCACGCCTAGATTACAAGAAAGTTTTTCCTCCTCCAGTACCAGAACAGTGTTCTCTTGAACAAGTATTCCAGGCCACCGATCAAATTCTGAAATCACGAATAGGTTATAGTGAGCTTAGTACCATGCATGAACAAGAACTAGCCCGATCAGCAGTCCGATGGACTAGTGATTTTACCACTTTTCCAGGTGAAATAGTGGCCCAAATGTTTCTGAAACTGCCCCCAGCCGAGCAACGTCTGGTGGGTACGTATATGATCCAGCACCTCATTACACTGTATGAGGATCAGCATTCTGATCCAGGTCCTTTACATGATGTACTGAACGAGTTACTCCTAAACAGATGGAAAGGTCTAGGTACCGATTTAATTAGTGTCATACTAGAACAGCGCCACAAATACAGAATGTTCCTGAATCCACATTTTGTTCCCGTTCCACCCCCAGAAAGAAAAACATTCTACATAGACAGACAGAATCCGTTACGAGAAGTACATCCAGTTAAGGTAGAGGGGGGTGGTCTAGAACGAGTATTTGTTTACACCCCTATCACAAAAATAGAACTCTTGGAAATGAAAAAGTTAATCCCCTGTCACGATAAAGATCCAGCAGGGTTCCACCGTGAATTAAAGGACATGCTCCGTATGGGAGAATACACGTATCCTGATATCATTAAAATGTTAAAGGTCCTGTTGCCTGCGGGCATATATGAAAAACTCAAAGAAAAAGAATGGGAGGTGGGAGAGAAAAAGATAGATTGGACAGCATTAGAAACTGAAGATAACACACCAGTTCCAGGTACCGGTCTTGGGGATAAAGCTAAAGCATTGCCCGAGTTACTGATACAAGTTTTGCCAAGATTACTAGCCACGAAAAAGGAAGATTGGGATGCCATTTCAGCCTGTAAACAGAAACAAGACGAAGACACTAGTGATTTTTATTCTAGATTTGAGAAATGTTTCATTATTAATAGTGGTCTGAAAACAAGTAGTGAATCGTATCCCCATCTTTTTGTTACCAAGCTAGTCGAGAATTCAAGTCCACAAGTTAAAAATCGAGTACTGAAAGTCGAAAGTACCTGGCAAGCTAATACTCCGTCACAGATGCTCCAGATGTTACAGTATCACCAGAACAGAATCAGGGAGGAGCAGGAACATGAAAGGAGACGTATGAAAGACACGAAAATGAAAGTACTAGTTGCACAGTCTGTTCCGCAAGACAGTCAGAAGAGGGGTACGAATCAAGCCAGTCACCCTGCAGCTCCCGTTAAAGGGACCTGCAATTACTGTAAACAGCCAGGTCATTATATAAACGAATGTGCAGTTCTGAAACACAACATAGCTACTGGTAAAACGAAAGAAAGACCACGTCCGCCTAGACAAGAACAAGTCTCACAGACTTCCCAGCCACCGCAGAATGCACCACAGACAGTTACAGTACCGCAGCCTATAGCTGCAACGCAACACGTTACACAGCAGATGTACCAGTATGCACAGTCAGAGTATCCGGATTATCAGCCGTATTCATGAAACAGCCTAGAGAGGGAGGTTGGCTTGCCTCTCATCGAGATTCCTGTAGATCAAGAGGGTCCCTATGTACACAGTCAAGTATTAGGGAAAGATAGAAAGTTTCTGATTGATACAGGGGCAAGTAGGACTACCATCAGTCATGACGAGGTTCCAGGGGCTCCGCTCTCAGGCTCTAGAAATGTTTCCCTTGGATTTTCAGGAAAGCCTATTGTTAATGAAATATTGAAACCAGTTACTCTAGAAGTTGGTCCGTTGTCCCGAACTACAGACTTGTTACTTACGAAATCATGTCCAGAAAACCTATTAGGCATTAAGACTCTGAAAGAATTAGGAGCAGTCATATGCTGCTCCCCAGAAGGAGTACGATTGTTTTTGAGAGACTTTAAAGATCATTATGTATTACGTGATTTTGATCCAAGATTATTGAATGTACCACAGCATTTATGGGCGCAAGGTCCAACTGATGTAGGTTGTATGCACATTACACCCCATCGTGTCACTCTGAAGCAAGGTGTTGTATTACCACGAATCCGACAGTACAAATTGCCACCTGAGGCTGTAGCAGCCTTATCCAAAATTATTGACGAGCTCATTGCTCAAGGAGTAGTTGTAGAAACTGACTCCAATGTATGTAATTCTCCTATCATTCCGATTCTGAAACGTACTGATCCAAATGCACCTCCAGTTTATCGATTAGTGATTGACCTTCGAGAACTTAATAAATGTATTATACCCCAGTACCCAGTGGTCCCAGATATTTCTTCCCTATTGACAGCCATTGATTCCGAAGCTACGTTCTTCACTGTTATCGATCTCAAGAACGCATTCTTTAGTGTCCCCATTCATCCAGACAGCCAGTTCCTTTTCGGATTTTGTTTAAATGGAAGAAGCTATAAATTCACACGAGCTCCTCAAGGTTTCACAGAAAGTCCTAGCATTTATAGTCAAGCACTGAAAAGACAACTAGACAATATTCACATGCCCACTGACACTGCTCTGCTCCAGTATGTTGATGATCTATTGATCACAGCCCGTTCTGAACGTGACTGCGAACGTGCGTCACTTACAGTCTTGTATTTTCTGGCCGAGATGGGGCACAAGGTGTCCCCTTCCAAATTACAATTCTGTGTCCAGCAAGTGGTCTACCTAGGACACTTACTGTCCAAGAGGGGTAGGCAGTTGACACCTGACCGTATCCAGTTAATAGCACATCTTCCACAGCCCAAGACTCAGAAGGAGGTACGAGCTTTTATCGGCCTCACTTCTTACTGCAGACAATGGATTCCTCAGTACGCATATCTAGCCAAACCACTGATACAGTTAACGACACAGGAGGCAGCCGTATCGACTGTCCTCCCTTGGACCCAGGAACATACACTTGTTTTCAATGAGTTAAAGAAAGCTTTATGTAATGCACCTGTTCTAGCAACACCGAACTACAGTAAGCCTATTACACTTTTTGTCACTGAACGTGATGGTACTGCATTATCTGTTCTCACACAAGATCAAGCAGGACAATACAAGCCCTGTGCTTATTTTTCTAGCACATTAGATCCAGTGGCCCAGGCGCTGCCTGCGTGCCTCAAGTCAGTTGCAGCCACAGCTCTAGCTATCAGACAAAGTGATTCCATAGTGTTAGGACACTCCCTGACAGTACAAGTTCCACACTCCGTGGAAGTTCTTTTAAACCGAACACAGACTCAGCACTTGACAATTGCACGTTTAACAGGATATGAACTGACACTGTTTCAGCCACACATAGAAATCAGACGCTGCAACATTTTAAATCCTGCTACACTGTTACCCTCAGTTACCTCTAATCCTGCCACACATGACTGTGTGGAAGTTGTTAACACCATGACAAAGCCAAGACAAGACTTGACTGACATTGCATTACCTGATCCCGACCTGACACTTTATGTGGATGGTTCATGTATGAGAACAAGTACAGGAGAACTAGTAGCCGCGTATGCAGTGACTACTGAAACCGAAGTTATAGAAACACATCGTATTGACACCCTGTCTGCTCAAGCAGCAGAGCTCGTCGCTCTGACCCAAGCCTGCATACGAGCTAAGAACCTAAAAGTAAACATATACACAGATTCACGTTATGCATTCGGAGTCGTACACGACTTTGGAGTGCTCTGGCAAGAAAGAGGTTTTATGACTTCTCATGGAACCAAGATTCAGCATGGCCCCCTCATTCAAGCTCTGTTAGATGCAATACATTTACCGACAGCTATCGCTATCATGAAGTGCAAGGCACATACGAAAGTGACTGACATCATTTCCCAGGGTAACGATCTAGCAGATCGAACAGCCAAGCTCAAAGCTCAGACTCCAGACATTCCAGTTAACACAACACAGACAGACATTCCAGATCAGACTACTTGTATGACAGTTAAGGACCCTACACAAGACGTAATAGATATACAGTTACATGCTACTCCCGATGAAATCAAGAAATGGTCCGAACAAGGAGGGGTCCAGACAGATCAAGGATGGTTGACGAAGGGAAAAGCCACATGGTTTCTCCCCGACTCTATGGTTCAAGTCATTATCAACACCGCACATAGTCCAGCACACTTAGGAGAAAAAGCCATGTTAGACAGTATTCAGAACCTTTGGTTTAACAAGCATTTACGAGCAGCAGCCAAGCAGAAAGTGCGCACCTGCATGATCTGTTGTCAGTTCAATCCAGGTAAAGGTGTCCCGGTGCAACAAGGTGGATTCCATCCTCCTGACCACCCTTTTGAAGTCCTCCAGATGGATTATATTCAGATGGAGCGATGTCGAGGTTTCAAGTATGTCCTCGTAGTTGTATGCGCTTTGTCCAGGTGGACAGAAGCATATCCAGTTCCAGATTACACTGCTGCGACCACTGCCAGGCAGTTGGTTCGTGAGTTTTTCCCCCGCTATGGATTACCTAGGGTTGTGTATTCAGATAACGGCCAGCCATTTTCATCCGAGCTTATGAAACAAGTATCCCTTCTGTTAGGGTACCGGTGGAAGTTCCACTGTGTACGACATCCTGAAGCAGCCGGTCTCGTACAGAGACATAACCAGACTTTGAAAATCCGCATTGCCAAAGTATGTGCAGAGAAAGGTGTAGATTGGATAGTAGCACTGCCAGTTGCCCTTTTTTATATGAGAATGGTCGCTCACTCCCGTTCAGGTCTGTCTCCTTATGAGATAGTGTTCGGTCGTCCCCCAAATATGTGGGGTACACCTAGACCACGTACAATTACAGATGTTGACAGTAATATGCTGACAGATTATTTGGCCGCCTTGATGTCTGCACTACAATCTTGTCGTTCACAGGTTGCCGCCGCTTTTCCAGACAACACCGAAGTGAAACCGCATGAGGTCATACCAGGCGACCTGGTACTTGTGAGGAATTTTGCTCGTTCAAGTCCGCTGGAGCCCCGCTGGAAGGAGCCCCGCCTTGTACTGCTTACAACCAGGACCGCCGTGAAGATTGAAGGAAGAAAAGGGTGGTTGCATTCCAGTCATGTCAAAAGATTTCATGGACTCAAACCAAAGACTTTTCTCAAAGACTGCCCCGTTCTCAAGGACTGTCCAGACACTGAATCTAAACTTCCCCTGTTAGAGAAAACTCCGCAGCAGGAGTATAAAGAAAAGCTTCGGTCTAGTAAGTCAGCCAGTTTAATTGTCTAAGTCCCTCTCGGGTGAAACGGCTAGACAGGTTCCTGACATGTATGAGATAGACCCACACAGTGAGAGAGTTAGTCAAAACTCTAAGAGAATACGTTATCAAAAGAATATTCGAAGTAGATGTATCGTTACTCTGTTTTTTCTGATATTTCTGAGTCTTATGGTTACTTGCATAAGTTATGCCTTACATTTATGTTTTCCTAATTCACATGTACATATGTTTTCTAATATTACAGTAGAGCACACTTTTAGTGACCTGCCTCCTCACGAGTTATCCTATCGTCTTGCTATGCGTAATAATACTTTTATCCGAATGTTACACTATTCACATCAGACCAGCAATGCCACTAATTGCTGGGTGTGTGGTCGACTTCCCCCTTTCCAGACACCGAAGGGAGTTCTGCCACTCTTTCCTTATCCGTTTTCACATAATGGTTCATGTGGAGCATGGTCCACGTTAACGTCATCCTCAACTGATATGTCCCTTCTGAATAGAACATGTTTCCCAGACAAGGAAGGTCTTTCCCATAGAACAGGGTTAGATCTAGAAAATGAAGTATATGATCTAGGTAATTATTCCTCGAATTTCATGGTTTTGAATGTTCAGTCCGAGACTACTCCAGATTTGCCTGCTATTTCAGTTCTACCAGTTAAAGGCGAATTATGTGTCAGAAAGAATGGTTCCGCACATGTAGGACATAGTGATTGTACTACTATGGTCGAGTATAGTGACAGTGGGAAATCTATTTTCAAAGCCTCACGTCATTCTTATTTTGTATGTGGCCAGACCGCATATGTTCGCCTGCCCCTCGATTGGGATGGAACATGTTACATTGCCTTCCTACTGCCACCAGTTTTCCTAGCCCCATCCGATTATCACAGAAACGCACATCTAGTACACGTTAGACATAGAAGGGAGATCGAGTCCCCAATTGTCGATCAAACTGAAACTGCCTTAGAACAGTATCAAGATTTCAATAAAGGTTTCTTTTTCTTCATAGGTCCTGTCCAGAATAGTAAGCTAATACGTAGGCTAACCAGAACCCTTGAAGCAGTAGTGAATGAGACTACTTCCGCTCTAGGTAACTTAACTGAAGAGCAATCTGCTATGAGATTTGTCGTGCTCCAAAATCGTCTCGTCCTTGACGTCATACTGGCTGATAGGGGAGGAGCTTGTAGAGTCATCGGATCTAGTTGCTGCATTTTCATTCCTAATAACGCATCGTCTGTTTATTCAGCCATAACCAGACTTCATAAAATTGCCCATCAGTTACACCAGAATCCAGGCACCTGGACATGGTCCGGTTGGCTCTGGAGTATCATATCTGCCTGGGGATGGAAAGTATTGTCATTCCTAGGTATAGCAGTAATGATCATATTCAGTTGCTGCCTCTGTTTACAATGTGGCCCTGCGATTTGCGGCTTTTGTGCTACCTCTTGTATTCCTAGTCCTAAGTCCCGTTCCAAGACAATTCGAGACGAGCAAATGATGCTATATGAACAGATAGATGGTATCATGAATATTGATGTTTCCTGATGGAAACGTAGGGCACAAGGAGGGAATGAGGAAAATTGAATTTTGCCTTGTTATATGTGCCTACGTGTTCCCCATCCTATGTTATATGTGCATGATCGATATGCATGTATCCCCCTATGATCGATTAAAGACGCAATTATAGTTGTGTCCAACTCTAGTATGCCAGTCTCCAGTTCTCGTGAAAGCAACGAGTATTAGGCCTATGTTGCCACGTTTTACAGTGTGCACGTAATATTCATTGAATTGTCCCTGTTTCTAGGCCTCAAAGGGCCCGGACACCAGATTCAAGCTCCAGTCTCCTGAACCTACTCCGAGGAGCGATGCAGCCCCCACCTGCATCCCTGACCCTTCACTTACTTCCTGCCGTGCAGCGCGGTGCCCGGCCTGGCTCTGCCTGCCTGTCTGCCAAGAATATGTTATGCTTCTAGTTATCAGTTCAGCTCTCCGTCTTCACATTCCTAAGCTACTGAACCGTATAAACATCTCCAGCTCTAGTCTAGTCTTTCTGTCTCCATGCAAGAGAATTACTGTATTAATATTCAGGAAGATTCATAGCGCACGCAATACATGTAGAATATATGCATGCACCAGCCTTAGTGTCAAGTAGCCTTTGCCCTGATAACTTTTAGATTCTATCAACATGTACTCCAAACACCAGATACCAGATATGCTATAGGTACATGTCGTCCTGACACCGCAGACTTTAGTCTCCTCTTCTGGTGCAGAAGTCATAGCCCCCAGTTCTCCCCGGTAACACGTCATTGTCCGTTTGCGCGCACCACTAGGTTAAAGGTCCCAGCTGCTCAGGTAGCCCCCTCCATGTTTCCACCCACTTTATGACACTTCTGTGACGTTTTCATCACATGTCTACGTGCACGCCTTCTTTTCACGCCCATGTGTTCTTATCTTACGCTTGTCACTAGTTACGCCTACTGTATGTAATGTAATTATGATGTTTTACTATATATATATCCTGTACTGTTAATGAAGTGTGCAGCTGCCTCTCTGTTTTATTTCAGGCTGTCCCGATCCTGTCCCTTCCCTTTTGCCTGAATAAAGCCCGTTCGACTCAGATTCCTCGGATCCTGCCTCTTATTTTATTGAGCTATCTGTTATTGTTAATGTATTCAAAAATAGTACCGGTATTTAATTATTTATTTACCACACTACTCACAGTCTTTTCTACCCACAGTGGAAGTCTTTCCTTAAATGTATGTAGTTAGGTACCATTGGGAAGAAGGCAGATACAGCACTGCAAGTGTGGTGGCTACGCTGTAGCTCGCCCGCCCTCCGGTTCCTCCGACACCTGATCAAGATGTGTTCTGGCTTGTTGTGTCTCCACGCCTGACTGGCGATCACCAATAATGTTGTAATGGAGACACCAGACCACAGAAACATTGTTAAACAGCTTTAATGTTGATGCCAGTAACAGCGTGATTCTCCCTTCACCAGCAAAGGAGAGTAACTATTGAAACTAGAATCATTTTCTTACTAAGATTCTAGAACTGTAAAGTGTGAACATTCTAAAATTTAAGGAAAACACCATACAAGTATTAGCATTACTACAATTGGTATACCAAATACCTAGGGCCTGAAAATTAAATGCTACTAGTGGGCCTGTAGCAGTTATTGTGCCACCAACTTAAGTAGCCATTTAAAAACGTCCCCTGTCTGACATTGCAGCCTGAATGCAGTTTTAAACTGACAATTCAACTTGGCAATACAACCCTTTTCCAAGCCTTAAACTTCCCTTTTATTGCATTTAAGTCACCCCCAAGGTAGGCCCTAGGTAGCCTATAGGATAGTGTGCATTGCAATTAAAAAGTTGTACATGTAATTTTAGGTTTTACATGTCCTGATAGTGAAAACCCCCTAAACTCGTTTTTCACTATTGTGAGCCCTATCTCACCCTTAGGATAACATTGGGCTGCCTTATTACATTTAATAAGTATTAACGTTTGATTGAGAACAGGTAACATTTCAGATCTAAGAAATTTTAATTAAAAATCTTCTTTAATAGTAAGGTTAGATTTGAAGTTACAATTTCGAATTAGCCACTTTTAGAAAGTTGGCATTTCCTGCCATAGTTCCTGCAGCCTCTGCTTGGTCACATGACTGTTTTCAGTTGGCAATTAGACTTCGTTTATTTATCCCAGACAGCTGCACAATACAGGCATTAGATGGCCAGGAAGGGCAAACTACTGGCAGGATAGGGGCAGAAGTGGAAACAGCTCTACTTGCAACTGAATAGGCTGTGCTCTGCCTTCACACAAGGAACTTGTCAACCCTGCAGTGTTCAGGCAGCCAACATGGAGCCAGGGCAGAGGAAGCTGGAAACTTCAAGTGCTTCAAAAAGAGTCTTCTAGAAACTTCTCCTACTTCAAAGAAGGCATCAGGTTTAAGGATAGGACCACTAGACCCACGCTTCAGTTAGCTTTCTGGACCTTTGGAAGGATTTTCAGAGGACTGTCTGCTGCTGTGGCCTCCTGTGCACTACACAAGACTGCTTTGCCGCACCTGGTAGGACTGCTTTGCCGCCTTGAGCCTGCCTTGAACCCTCAGAGGCCTGCCATGCTGCTTGAGCCCTGTTTTATCATTTGGACTACCAGTGTGATGCCAAGGGCTAGTTGGCTGATCTCCTTATCAGAGCCTCAGGAATGTAAAAGGGGTCCCACCATCTTGGTCCCACACCTGAACGGAGCCTGAGTGAGTCCTAAAATCCTAAGGAGTGCCCCTCCAGACCTGAATCCCTGGTTGTGGTGTTAAAGGTGCCAAGGTACTAAAAATCCAATACTTGGAAATGTTTGGCCAAAGACTGCATTTAGAACCGAGAGACGACCGGGACCAACCTGCTCGTCTATATGCCTAAAGTGCATCGCCGATCAGCCTGACTGTGCGGCAGCTCCAACTACGTTCTTCTCTACAGCAACAAATCCTGTTCAGCTGTCCTTTGTCAAAGGGGTATCAGACCTCATGAAACTCTCATCTCCTCCAGCCTCATCCCAGCGGGGATTCTCAACTTCCCAAAAAAAGACCCAGACTGAACGTAGACATCTTTGCCGTGACTTCGTTCAGCAGCTCGTCAGTGCTGATGCTCCCTTCTCAGACACTGCCTGCAGCCTTGCCCTGCTGAACTTTATCATTGGCAAACATCAGAATTTTGTCAAAGTCTGAAAGTAAGCGCCGACTGGGCACAATCCACTTCTTGTATACGACTCGCACTACATTGCGGTCGACCACATATTTCAACTTTGACCCGGTCTTGCGTGATAATATGTCCACAGTTGGCTCATTGATGCTTTAGGGACTAGTTTTTACTTTAAATATATCTTTGTTATACTCATACATTTTTTGTCATTCTGGTGTCAAATAGTGTTTTAAAATGTATTTCAAAATTAGGATGGGATTTTTCTTGTGTTGTGCTTTCACTTTAGTACTGTTTGCGGCTGCATAAATACTTTACACATTGCCTCTAAGTTAAGCCTAACTGCTTTTGTGCTAAGCTACCAGAGGGTTAAGCACAGGTTAATCAAGTGACTTTTTTTCGTTTACCCTGACAGGGATTGTGGCTGTTGCTTGACCAGAGTTAGCGCTCCAGCCAACCAACAACCCAATTTCTCACACCCACTATTGTTACTTATAATGTAACAAGTTGCTCATATTGAAGAGCTCTGCTACGTCCCAGTGTATGTATGCATATAATCAATACATAAACTCTGTATATCTTACTGCACGGTAGGTGTTTAGTGCTTCTAAAAATAGAATGGCTAAGCACTATTAGTTGAATTGGAGCTTACTGCTAAATGTCTGCCAAGATGAAAGAATTACAATTGTAATGCCCATAAATAGCTGCCAGTCATTTAAAACTTCCAGTGCTAATTCAATCAAAAAATTGTTTATTAGTTAACATCATAAACAGCCATAACCAGAGATTATATAACAGAATTAAGCACAGCATTGTATTCTGATAATTTCATATAAACAGAGCAGTTAAGGAACAAAATCCACTCCCTCATGTAACCCCTCCGCTTGTTATAAAATCCAGGCCATAATGTGGCAGAAACACAATGGCATCATGCAAAGAATAGTAATGACCCTGTGTAGGGCTGGATAGGGGGTGGGGTGCTAGTTGATTAGATTTTTAAAAGAATCCTTTAACCTTGGGCAATAAGACTGGAAGGTAATTGAATATTTGGCTTCTAAGTTTGGAGTTAAGTGTTTGTAAGGGATGTCTTGTTACTTTACAGAATCTGTTGTCCTTGATTGAGAGTGTCTCTGTAATTGAGGATCCCTTCTTGATATTTATAGTACTCAGTAATAACCAATTGCCATAAAGAAAGAACATTAGATGTTTTCCATTCAAGTGCTTTGATATTTGATGAATATACCATCCTCTAATAACCAGGTGAGATAAAGACAGCACCGTTGCCTTTTTCTGCTGATGAAACCTGCACTCCAACTTGCTGAATTTTTAATGTGGGAAAATGCCTGGAAAGTTAGGATATTTCCATTTTTTCCCGATTTGAAAAGAAAGGACACATTTTGTCATTGGTGATATTTATTTCACCTGTTAAAAGAGGAACACCGGAGTATTGTATTTTAATGGGTACCAGGGGAGGATCCTCCGCTAAGGCAATGGAGCGCCCCCCTCTCTAAGATCAGAGCAAAGTAAAAATAAAATGATAATAACAGAATATTATCATCATTTTATTTTTTGACTGCCTTTAAGCTCCATGTTTGGTGGGGCTGGGTTTGTGCGATGCAAGCAGTGGGAGAAGTGGTAGCTGCATCAGAAGTGCGCATTAGGGTTTGGCTGGCCAAACCGTCATGCACACTGTGCATGTTCTCCACCGCCTGTTTAGTATAGCCTGGGTGGAGAACAAGCACAGGTTGTCAGTCCCTCTCTGAGCGCCGAACCGTGGCGCTCAGACCAATCACAACGCTGCTGTAAGGCAGTGTTCGTGATTGACTGGGAGACTCTGAGATCCTGGGTGCTTCCGTTCCAAGAGGAAAGGATGGAGGAGAGGCGGCAGCATTCACAGGTAAGTCTTTTTTTAAAAAATCTAACCCCCTCCTGCCCCCGCCCGCCGCCACTGATTGGTGCAGTAAATATCGCCCGCCCATCCAAAATGTTAGTACCACAGAATGATACATTTTGATTTGAGGAAAAAATACCTGTATCAAGGCAGCTGATATGCAGCAGAAAGCAGTTCTTTTAAGTATGTCAATAAATTCCATTAATGTGTGCTGCAGAATGCAAGTACAGGCTTCAAGGCGGAGTGTACCCTACCAAGAATAACAAATACTGTGGAACGATGTCTACCAGTAATGGATATATAGTTCAGTCTTGGCCATTTGCTAGTAACATATCCACTGATACTGACTCCAAGAAAGTGCTTATTGCATCCTCCATGCAGATTATTATTAATAACAATAATGATGATAATAATAATAATAATAATAATAATAATAATAATAATAACAACAACAACAGTAATAATAATAATAATAATAATAATAATAATAATAAAAATAATAATAATAATAATAATAATAACAATAGTAATATAATTAACATTAATTATTATTAATGCTAATCAACACTATTAGCAGCAATAACCAGAATAATGATAATAATATTGTTAGGCTACTAACATGATGAGTGCTTCATTGAAGACAATACATTGGCTCCGTCCCCATTCTCAATGCTACAGGCCTTTTACTTCAATAATCCAATGTTTGTTTCTCTTTTTTAATTTAGAACATTACACCCCAAGTTGGTAGAATGTTCAAATAGTTTTATAGTCCTTTGACTTTGGACTTTAAAGGTTGTTAAAGGCCCTCACGCTTCTTATAGGCCATCACAACAGGCCCACAACCCAGGAATGCGGCCATCAACAACCATTAGCACCTTCATCAGCACTCTATAATGCTTTCTTATTATTATTGTTGATTTGTTTGCTATTGTAAAGAATAGTAGTACAAAAGGGGGTGGTGATGGAGGGAGCATCTGAACCAATCAAACACTCACACCCAGTCAAAAGATCTGGGTTTAATCCATCACCGTTCTTTAGCCCACTCTGCCACCCCAGTTCAGACATGGCTATATGCAAATCAGTCTGACCCTGTGCCTCATGGGTACAGTCCAGCCCGAACTGCCAAGCCATGCCTTCCCTGGACCGGAAACAAGCTTCCGAGGACCGGTTTCTGGCATTACAGCCGTCTTCAGCCCGGCTTGCTTGAATCCAGTGGCAAAGTGAGCAAGGGACTCACGTCTGAGCATACCCTGCCACACTTATGGCGGCCAAAAGTGGTACAAAAGGGGGTGGTGATGGAGGGAGCATCTGAACCAATCAAACACTCACACCCAGTCAAAATATCTGGGTTTAATCCATCACCGTTCTTTAGCCCACTCTGCCACCCCAGTTCAGACATGGCTATATGCAAATCAGTCTGACCCTGTGCCTCATGGGAACAGTCCAGCCCGAACTGCCAAGCCATGCCTTCCCTGGACCGGAAACAAGCTTCCGAGGACCGGTTTCTGGCATTAGAGCCGTCTTCAGCCCGGCTTGCTTGAATCCAGTGGCAAAGTGAGCAAGGGACTCACGTCTGAGCATACCCTGCCACACTTATGGCGGCCAAAAGTGGTGTAAAAAGGGGGTGGTGATGGAGGGAGCATCTGAACCAATCAAACACTCAAACCCAGTCAAAAGATCTGGGTTTAATCCATCACCGTTCTTTAGCCCACTCTGCCACCCCAGTTCAGACATGGCTATATGCAAATCAGTCTGACCCTGTGCCTCATGGGAACAGTCCAGCCCGAACTGCCAAGCCATGCCTTCCCTGGACCGGAAACAAGCTTCCGAGGACCCATTTCTGGCATTACCGCCGTCTTCAGCCCGGCTTGCTTGAATCCAGTGGCAAAGTGAGCAAGGGACTCACGTCTGAGCATACCCTGCCACACTTATGGCGGCCAAAAGCGGTACAAAAGGGGGTAGTGATGGAGGGAGCATCTGAACCAATCAAACACTCACACCCAGTCAAAAGATCTGGGTTTAATCCATCACCGTTCTTTAGCCCACTCTGCCACCCCAGTTCAGACATGGCTATATGAAAATCAGTCTGACCCTGTGCCTCATGGGAACAGTCCAGCCCGAACTGCCAAGCCATGCTTCCCTGGACCGGAAACAAGCTTCCAAGGACCGGTTTCTGGCAATACCGCCGTCTTCAGCCCGGCTTGCTTGAATCAAGTGGCAAAGTGAGCAAGGGACTCACGTCTGAGCATACCATGCCACACTTATGGCGGCCAAAAGCGGTACAAAAGGGGGTGGTGATGGAGGGAGCATCTGAACCAATCAAACACTCACACCCAGTCAAAAGATCTGGGTTTAATCCATCACCATTCTTTAGCCCACTCTGCCACCCCAGTTCAGACATGGCTATATGCAAATCAGTCTGACCCTGTGCCTCATGGGAACAGTCCAGCCCGAACTGCCAAGCCATGCCTTCCCTGGACCGGAAACAAGCTTCAGAGGACCGGTTTCTGGCATTACAGTCGTCTTCAGCCCTGCTTGCTTGAATCCAGTGGCAAAGTGAGCAAGGGACTCACGTCTGAGCATACCCTGCCACACTTATGGCGGCCAAAAGCGGTACAAAAGGGGGTGGTGATGGAGGGAGCATCTGAACCAATCAAACACTCACACCCAGTCAAAAGATCTGGGTTTAATCCATCACCGTTCTTTAGCCCACTCTGCCACCCCAGTTCAGACATGGCTATATGCAAATCAGTCTGACCCTGTGCCTCATGGGAACAGTCCAGCCCGAACTGCCAAGCCATGCCTTCCCTGGACCGGAAACAAGCTTCCGAGGACCGGTTTCTGGCATTACAGCCGTCTTCAGCCCGGCTTGCTTGAATCCAGTGGCAAAGTGAGAAAGGGACTCACGTCTGAGCATACCCTGCCACACTTATGGCGGCCAAAAGCGGAACAAAAGGGAGTGGTGATGGAGGGAGCATCTGAACCAATCAAACACTCACACCCAGTCAAAAGATCTGGGTTTAATCCATCACCGTTCTTTAGCCCACTCTGTCACCCCAGTTCAGACATGGCTATATGCAAATCAGTCTGACCCTGTGCCTGATGGGAACAGTCCAGCCCGAACTGCCAAGCCATGCCTTCCCCGGACCGGAAACAAGCTTCCGAGGACAGGTTTCTGGCATTACAGCCGTCTTCAGCCCGGCTTGCTTGATCCAGTGGCAAAGTGAGCAAGGGACTCACGTCTGAGCATACCCTGCCACACTTATGGCGGCCAAAAGCGGTACAAAAGGGGGGGGTGATGGAGGGAGCATCTGAACCAATCAAACACTCACACCCAGTCAAAAGATCTGGTTTAATCCATCACCGTTCTTTAGCCCACTCTGCCACCCCAGTTCAGACATGGCTATATGCAAATCAGTCTGACCCTGTGCCTCATGGGAACAGTCCAGCCCGAACTGCCAAGCCATGCCTTCCCTGGACCGGAAACAAGCTTCCGAGGACCGGTTTCTGGCATTACAGCCGTGTTCAGCCCGGCTTGCTTGAATCCAGTGGCAAAGTGAGCAAGGGACTCACGTCTGAGCATACCCTGCCACACTTATGGCGGCCAAAAGTGGTACAAAAGGGGGTGGTGATGGAGGGAGCATCTGAACCAATCAAACACTCACACCCAGTCAAAAGATCTGGGTATAATCCATCACCGTTCTTTAGCCCACTCTGCCACCCCAGTTCAGACATGGCTATATGCAAATCAGTCTGACCCTGTGCCTCATGGGAACAGTCCAGCCCGAACTGCCAAGCCATGCCTTCCCTGGATCGGAAACAAGCTTCCGAGGACCGGTTTCTGGCATTACCGCAGTCTTCAGCCCGGCTTGCTTGAATCCAGTGGCAAAGTGAGCAAGGGACTCACGTCTGAGCATACCCTGCCACACTTATGGCGGCCAAAAGCGGTACAAAAGGGGGTGGTGATGGAGGGAGCATCTGACCCAATCAAACACTCACACCCAGTCAAAACATCTGGGTTTAATCCATCACCGTTCTTTAGCCCACTCTGCCACCCCAGTCCAGACATGGCTATATGCAAATCAGTCTGACCCTGTGCCTCATGGGAACAGTCCAGCCCGAACTGCCAAGCCATGCCTTCCCTGGACCGGAAACAAGCTTCCGAGGACCGGTTTCTGGCATTACAGCCGTCTTCAGCCCGGCTTGCTTGAATCCAGTGGCAAAGTGAGCAAGGGACTCACGTCTGAGCATACCCTGCCCCACTTATGGCGGCCAAAAGCGGTACAAAAGGGGGTGGTGATGGAGGGAGCATCTGAACCAATCAAACGCTCACACCCAGTCAAAAGATCTGGGTTTAATCCATCACCGTTCTTTAGCCCACTCTGCCACCCCAGTTCAGACATGGCTATATGCAAATCAGTCTGACCCTGTGCCTCATGGGAACAGTCCAGCCCGAACTGCCAAGCCGTGCCTTCCCTGGACCGGAAACAAGATTCCGAGGACCGGTTTCTGGCATTACAGTCATCTTCCGCCCGGCTTGCTTGAATCCAGTGGCAAAGTGAGCAAGGGACTCACGTCTGAGCATACCCTGCCACACTTATGGCGGCCAAAAGCGGTACAAAAGGGGGTGGTGATGGAGGGAGCATCGGAACCAATCAAACACTCACACCCAGTCAAAAGATCTGGGTTTAATCCATCACCGTTCTTTATCCCACTGTGCCACCCCAGTTCAGACATGGCTATATGCAAATCAGTCTGACCCTGTGCCTCATGGGAACAGTCCAGCCCGAACTGCCAAGCCATGCCTTCCCTGGACCGGAAACAAGCTTCCGAGGACCGGTTTCTGGCATTACAGCCGTCTTCAGCCCGGCTTGCCTGAATCCAGTGGCAAAGTGAGCAAGGGACTCACGTCTGAGCATACCCTGCCACACTTATGGCGGCCAAAAGCGGTACAAAAGGGGGTGGTGATGAAGGGAGCAACTGAACCAATCAAACACTCACACCCAGTCAAAAGATCTGGGTTTAATCCATCACCGTTCTTTAGCCCACTCTGCCACCCCAGTTCAGACATGGCTATATGCAAATCAGTCTGACCCTGTGCCTCATGGGAACAGTCCAGCCCGAACTGCCAAGCCATGCCTTCCCTGGACCGGAAACAAGCTTCCGAGGACCGGTTTCTGGCATTACAGCCGTCTTCAGCCCGGCTTGCTTGAATCCAGTGGCAAAGTGAGCAAGGGACTCACGTCTGAGCATACCCTGCCACACTTATGGCGGCCAAAAGCGGTACAAAAGGGGGTGGTGATGGAGGGAGCAACTGAACCAATCAAACACTCACACCCAGTCAAAAGATCTGGGTTTAATCCATCACCGTTCTTTAGCCCACTCTGCCACCCCAGTTCAGACATGGCTATATGCAAATCAGTCTGACCCTGTGCCTCATGGGAACAGTCCAGCCTGAACTGAATAGGTCATATATATATATATATATATATATATATATATATATATATATATATATATATATATATATATATATATATATATATATATCTATATATATATATATATATATATATATAGATATATATATATATAGATATAGATATCGGCGAGTCCAGCCGTAGAAGTTCGCACCTCCCTGGAAAGATTAAAAGGGCCCGTCGGACCTGAATGGCAGGACTGGTTACACGGCGCAGTTGGTTCCATGAACTGTAGGAACAAGTTTACAGCCCTGAGGCCCACTGGAGGGCTGCTATCGGTCCCAAAATGGTTTTTTCAGCACACAACCACTGGAGGTTTCAAATGGGCGTGAATAATTTACTACAAATCCCGGCATGCAATGAAAGTTAAAACAGAATTAACTGGCACACCTGAGGCCAATTGAAAATGAAAACGATTGCCTGAAAACTAACGTGCTGCATAAAGTCACCTCTGAGGAAAGTGCATGATTGCACTGAAACGCGTCAGGTGAAAGGACAGTATTTGCAGAGCTGTAAACCTGTTGCCTTGAAATAAATAAAGTGATTACTTGCCAACTGGAGGAGTGCGTCTTCATGCAGGGGCATTTTTGAAGGATATATATATATATATATTCACTGAAAAAACCATAGGTTATAGACCATATATAGTTAGGAATTAGCATTTACAAAACCTTGAAAATTCACTGAAAAAACCATAGGTTATAGACCATATATAGTTAGGAATTAGCATTTAAAAAACCTTATTTTACTCACACAAAACCATTGAAATTCCATATATAGTTAGTTGCACTAACTATATATTGCGCACCCGCAATCCACTGCTGATCATGTCACATATTACGTCATTCATGACATGGTCAGTGACATCACTGATGACATCACTGATGACATCTCAAATGACATCACTGATGACATCTCAAATGACATCACTGATGACATCATCTAGTGTCTGTGTGTTTTTGTAAAGTTTAAATATGTTTTACATATTGAAGAATGAGTGGATGTATAAGTGTCTGGATGAAGGATTTAGTAGGTGCGTGACTGACTGTATGAGTGAGTGATTAAATGTGTCTCACTGAATGCATGGGTTAGTGACTAAACTGTCTTAATTTGTGCATCATTATGTCTGTTGTTCTGTAAACTGCTGCATGTGTTGATCATTAGCTATACGAGAGGGTATATGTGTTATTAATTGGTTGCCCAAGTATTTCTATGGGAGATTGAGTTTGTGTAGGGGTGGCTGGAAGGTGTGTGACTCTATGCATAGATGTGTGAGCAGTTTATTCACTAGGTGTATGAGTTCAAGAGTGCATGTGGAAACAGCTACATGGGCAGTTGACTGTGTGCATGAGTGTATTGATGAGTGAATGGATATCTCAATGCTACATGTCATAGTAAGTACATATGTAAAACACAGTACATGTGAGAGTTGGCATATATAAATAACTGTGCATGAGAGCCACTGAATGAGTGAGTAGTTGTATCGATCATTGTGAACTTGTATCAGGGATTGTATAAGAGAGTAAATATGTGTTAGTATATGTTTCAATAAGTAAGGTGTGTTTAACTGTATAGTTGAAGAAATGGAGGTGAGATTGTTTCTTTGCATGACTGACTGGGTGTGTGAGTAACTCCATGGATGAGTGGCAGTGTGTGAGTGTCTGTATACACTGAGTGTATCTAAGGTTATATTAGAGTCTGAAGAGGTTTATCGTATTAGCACAAGAATGATGTCAAATGAGATGTCATCAGTGATGTCATCAGTGATGTCATTTGAGATGTCATCAGTGATGTCATCAGTGATGTCACTGACCATGTCATGAATGATGTAATATGTGACATGATCAGCAGTGGATTGCGGGTGCGCAATATATAGTTAGTGCAACTAACTATATATGGAATTTCAATGGTTTTGTGTGAGTAAAATAAGGTTTTTTAAATGCTAATTCCTAAATATATATGGTCTATAACCTATGGTTTTTTCAGTGAATTTTCAAGGTTTTGTAAATGCTAATTCCTAACTATATATGGTCTATAACCTATGGTTTTTTCAGTGAATTTCAATGGTTTTTTAATAGCAAATATCATAAGCTGGCGAATCTCAAGTACGTGGTAAGTGAAAACATTTTCGTGTTTATGCACACTGATCTGCTTTGAATGGTGCCCCCCCCCTCATTTCTATTAGGAGTACTCTCTCTTTGCAGATAGTGAAAGGTAGTTAACGCAGGCCTTTGCCCCCATTGTAATCCGTCGTGCCTGCTTCTCTCTCCATTTGATTGATTGTTATCCAAGTATTTACTGTTTTAGAATTAGTTCTCTTTGGTTCATTCTCTATTTACAAACAAACACAGAGTCGCAATACTCTGTTTAGTCTTTGCAGATAACGAAAAATCGTGTAAAAAAAAAGAAAAGGAATCGAGCAAAATCAGTAGGCCACTAATGGGATCTCTTTTTGACCTCGCTAAAATAGAAACATTAGGAACAACCCCTCATGACAAATACAAAACTAGTGAGATGAACTGAACTCCACACAATGATGGCTGCAAAACAGCTCGGCTCCGCCACCCGCCCAAAATAACGATAAAGAACGGCTGCCATGATTGGTTGCGGAATGACCACGACGGAGCTACGAAATGGTGCTGCTCTCATGCTAACCCTAGCTTCAGTCTGAAACATCCAGAAACACTGTAGACTACCAATTCGATCAGTTCCGGTAGCGCCCCAATGTAACCCGGTAGAGAAGAACTAGCCCTCCCCTCTTTGACTGATGGTTCTTGTTGCCTGTCCCTTCTGTTGTCATTTAACAGAACTATTTAGCCTGCTGAAAGGGGTTGTGTTCCGACCGCTGGTTGGTGGAGACATTTTGACTATATTCTGTACCTGCGTTGTCGCGTAATGCGTCATATGACGCGCCGCGTTAGCGCATCCGGAAGTCATCCGGGGCGCGCAGCGCGTAACGTAAGCATAACAAGTCATGTGACTTGTTAATAAAACTTTTCATTGGTTCATTTTACTTTTCTTATTGTAATGATGAAAGGCTTGGTCATATGACCTAAAAATTACGCTTTTCATTACTTCCGAACATTATTTTTTCTTAAATATATGTTATAATGTTCCAGGCTAATGTACTTTCCCGGAAATTTTACAACTGTCCTGCAAGTAAAATATATTCTTTTTTTCGAGAAAAAGAGCGTTTCTTCGTCCCATGACGGAGCCGTTGAGCAAAAGAGGGTCGACCTGCTGTCTTAGTCGCCGATACGCCTGAATATGAGATTCTTATCGATCACTTTATGTTGCAGGAATAGAAAACACAACAGCCCTTGACCATTTATCTTTACTGCGTTCCTTCGTATTATACCTTTTACCCTTCATGTAATTGGTCTGCTTTATTTCACTTGCCTTTTAATGATTCTAAAACAGTCACTATTATTAAAAACTTTACCAATGTATATACTACTACCATGTTTTCTTTTAAAAACCTTTATTGTGAAAATTTCATTATACAAATACGAGCCTATAACCACGTGGGCCTGCCACAGAGCAAACTGTAATCGTATATGATGAATAGACATTTACACTGTAGAGGAACGTAACGGGCGGGCCATTAGGTTGCAAGAACTAAGGTGTCTAACAGTTACGGAATCGGTGGACGTACATTTTATAATTAAAATACGACAGGGCCAGTTACAATAAAATTATCTAGATATACATTTGCGGGCAAGTACCATGGGTGACGTTAATTCGAACTTTCAACAGTACAGTAATCAATAACACATCAGAACTTAATATCAATAGGGATGTCGAAATATTCAATCAATTCTCGTCCCCGCCCGCCATGTGCTTCAAAACTGCATACGTATCTCGTGATTTCAAGGTTCTGCAACCAGTACACAACAAGGAGTTACGAGTCCCATTTATTCCGGCGCCATTTTGGGCGAGGACGGGCAGGTCCAGGATATAGTCAAAATGTCTCTACCAACCATCGACTATGATGATGTTCATATGCTGTATTTATTAGAGTAACACTCATCTGTCCACATGAAATTAATTTGCCACAATCTAAACATGTCATTTTAATCTTTCCAAAGTTCTTCTAAATATTTGGGACCGTTTCCCTTGCCTCTGAAGCTCTCAGTGCCACTTCTTTGATGAATGTACTAGCAGGTCAGGGGTTCTCCTCCAAATCTCTCTTTTATGCAGCACTATAATTAATTGGTGCCACCTCTCCATATGACGATGCATGGTATAGTTACCACAACTATATTTTTTTTCGGTTCCTCTGGAGAGTTCATCGTGGCAGATGAAGCGTGTAACGTACCGGGCATTTACCTTTTTTTGCATGTACAGGAAAGGAAAAAAAAATCGAGCGTCCGAGTTCTAAGGTGTCCCAGGGCCATTTTAGTGGACCAGGCCCAAATCCAAAGAACAGGCCGCCATTTTGAGAGTCCTCTTGCAGCCGCCTGTCGCTGTAGCATCAAGAGCAGCCGAAACTCAGCTGAATGGCAACTGAAACGGTAAAGGGGCGCCCCACTACAGCAGACGAGCCTCCACCTAGGAAGGCCCATTCACGCCGGCTCCCCCCCCCTTCGGGCACCCCACGCCGTTATTCGGAGCAGTATTGTAGGATGGCCACACCAGTGCGGCAACTTGCTAGACATCACCTCGGTGGTAACCGAATCTCAACGCCTTGTGGTGTCTCCTATTCAGAAAACATTGTTATGCTGCCTTCGACCTATTCGCCGCAAGTGCGCACACAACTCAACTGCATAGCTTGCTAGACACCACCTCGGTGCCATCCG
Organism: Lissotriton helveticus; assembly: GCF_964261635.1. Classification (NCBI taxonomy): domain Eukaryota; kingdom Metazoa; phylum Chordata; class Amphibia; order Caudata; family Salamandridae; genus Lissotriton; species Lissotriton helveticus. The sequence continues at coordinate 484,687,135 of NC_136065.1, forward strand.
GATCTTGGAATGTCAGCACCTTTTGATGTCTTCTCTTCAGAAAATATTGTTGCGCTGCCTTTGGCCCCATTCGCACATCGGTCCGCTACTGACGCCATCTCACAGGCTAATGGGGCGCCCCACGCCGAGTTTCAGCATTGTAGAATAACCACACCAGTACAGCAACTTGCTAGACATCACCTCGGTGCCATCCGGATCTCGGCGCCCCACTGCAGATGAAGTGCCTCTCAACTATGAAACCACCACGGTGACATCCGGATCTTGGCGCGTTGTGCTGCCTTCGGCCTATTCGCACATCGGTCCGCTACTGACGCCATCTCACAGGCTAATGGGGCGAACCACGCCGAGTTTCAGCATTGTAGGATGACCACACCAGTACAGCAACTTGCTAGACATCACCTCGGTGCCATCCGGATCTCGGCGCCCCACTGCAGATGAAGTGCCTCTCAACTATGAAACCACCACGGTGACATCCGGATCTTGGCGCGTTGTGCTGCCTTCGGCCTATTCGCACATCGGTCCGCTACTGACGCCATCTCACAGGCTAATGGGGCGACCCACGCCGAGTTTCAGCATTGTAAGATGACCACACCAGTACAGCAACTTGCTAGACATCACCTCAGTGCCATCCGAATCTTGGCATCTCAACGCCTAGTGGTATCTTCCATACAAAAAATATTGTTACGCTGCCTTTGGCCCCATTCGCACATCAGTCCGCAACTTAGACATCACCTCGGTGCCATCCGGATCTTGGCATCTCAGCGCCTTGTGGTGTCAGTCAGAAAATATTGTTGCGCTGCCTTTGGCCCCATTCGCACATCGGTCCGCTACTGACGCCATCTCACAGGCCAACGGGGCGCCCCACGCCGACTTTCAACATTGTAGGATGGCCACAGAAGTGCGACAACTTACTAGACACCACCTCGGTGCCATCCGGATCTTGGCGCGTTGTGCTGCCTTCGGCCTATTCGCACATCGGTCCGCTACTGACGCAAACTCACAGGCCAACGGGGCGCCCCACGCCGACTTTCAGCATTGTAGGATGGCCACACCAGTGCTGCAACTTGCTGGACACCACCTCGGTGCCATCCGGATCTTGGCGCGTTGTATTGCCTTCGGCCTATTCGCACATCGGTCCGCTACTGACGCCGCCTCACGTGCCAACGTATTTTCTCCGCATTTTATACCCTATGCCGCATAACAGGTCATGTGACTTGTTTATAAAACTTTTCATTGGTTCATTTTACTTTTGGTTTCCTAATGATGGAAGGCTTGATCATATGACCTAAAAACAACACTTTTCATTGGATGAAAACTTTTTTTTTCCCCCAAACGATGAAAGCCCCACCTTGTTTCTGGATGTTTCAGACTAAACTGGCGTCAGCATGAGAGCACCACCATCTCGTAGCTCCGTCGTGGTCATTCCGCGAGCAATCATGGCAGCCGCTCCCCACCAGAAGCCTGCAGGAGTCGGGGCCCCCAAAACTTTTGATGAATTCTCAAGGCGGAGGGGACGCTTTCGAGAATGGGGTCCAAGACCTAGCAGACAAGCGTCCGATTTCCAAGGTGTCCCAGGGCCATTTCAGTGGACCACGCCCAAAAAGGAAAGAGCCTGCCGCCATTTTGAGAGTCCTGTGGCAGCCGCCTATCGCTGCACCGCAAGAGTGGGCGCAACTCAGCTGAATGGCGGATTTTGACACAGTGGACCAAAAGCGGACGGAATGGCAACTGAAACGGTAAAGGGGCGCCCCACTAAAACAGATGAGACTCCACCTGGAGAGTCCCGTTCACGCCGCCTCCCCCGGGGCGCCCCACGCCGTTATTCGGAGCAGCATTGTAGGATACCAAAACCAGTGCGGCAACTTACTGGACATCACCTTGGTGCCATCGTTCTGCTGCCTTGGAACTATTCGCACAACAGTTTGCTACTGATGACCCACCCCCCGCGACGCCCCACGCCGTTATTTGCTGGGTGGCAACTTACTAGACATCACTTTCGTGTCATCTAGATTTCGGCGCGTTCTGCTGCCTTGGAACTATTCGCACAACAGTTTGCTACTGATGACCCACCCCCCGCGACGCCCCACGCCGGAAATCTGGACGTTGTGCTGCGTTGGGACTATTCGCACAGCCGACCGCTACTTCGTTGTTTTTCCCTAAAAATGTTTATATGTTATTACTATTTTTGTTTTCTTGTATATATTTATAAATTATTAAAGTTTTATAATCTTACTACTTTGTCGGAGTGCTATATATTTTTAATGTGACACATAATTGTAAAAACTTTGATGTACAAAGAGTCATCCCTGGAATCTTCCGCTTCACGCTCGGTCCCCTCCCCAATCACAATACAGGATGGTTTTCAGATAATAGCAACGCTTCTGCTGTGACGGATCTCATCGATTGTGGGCCTTGATCTACTATAACTCCTTTGAAGAGGGGTGATTCTTTACAGCTGTGGCCATAAACTACATCTGCAGGGCTAGCTGATAGCCTAGGACCGGCCTGGACAATCGGACACAGAGGAAAAGGAGTGTCAGAGGGTGCGGTAGTGAATAGGGCGAAAGGGAGGTGTCGGGCGGGCACAGGGTGTGATTCTCAGGGAAGAGCAGCGCAGATGGGGGGAGGTTTATTACCCATGCATAAGACAGAGAGCGGGGGTGACCACTGCCTGGGTGAGATGCTTGCGAGGGTGGGGAGCCATGCTAAGGATCGACAGCGTGCACAGAGTGGGTCTGGTCAAGGCATCTAAAATGGCTGCCGTGCACGACAAAAGTGTGGCATTTGAAAAAAGACAAGATGGCGCACACAATGTTTTTCAACAATTCCTGATTTCCTTCGAATCGAACGTTAACAGACGTTGGGGCATATTACCAAAGTTAAGCGATATTTATCCCTAACGATGCATTGCAAAGATTTTTTTACCGTCAGAAATTATCGCAGATAAACCTTGCTATTATCAAGGTTTATCGCAAATACGATAAAAAACGACCGCAATGCATTAATATCGCTGAAAACTCAGCGATATTCATGCATTACCGAGCTAATGCTCTTAGCCATGTTATCCACCTCCCATTGGATAACATGGCTAAGAACTGCTCAGGGCAGCTGTTACTTTTTGGAGATATTCGCGCTTATCTCGAATATTTCCAAAAGTTGATAATAGGAGATAGCGATGTTAGCGACTGTTTCCAGTCCCTAACATCTTGGCATGCCCACTTTGCATGTCATTAGTGATAAATATCACTCACATGCAAAGTGGGACCCAAGATGGTCGCTATCTCCTACTAGCCGTCGCTAACTGGTGTTAGCAACAGCTAGGTAATACAGATATAATTTTATCTCCGCGAAGCGGAGCGCTGTTACAGATATATATCTTGTTTTTGAACGTTAATTTCTCAAAATGCACTGAAGCACATATATTGAGACATAGCAAAGGCACATCGGGCTACCAGTCCCTAGGAGATAGCGATGTTAGCGACTGTTTCCAGTCGCTAACATCTTGGCATGCCCACTTTGCATGTCATTAGTGATAAATATCACTCACATGCAAAGTGGGACCCAAGATGGTCGCTATCTCCTACTAGCCGTCGCTAACTGGTGTTAGCAACAGCTAGGTAATACAGATATAATTTTATCTCCGCGAAGCGGAGCGCTGTTACAGATATATATCTTGTTTTTGAACGTTAATTTCTCAAAATGCACTGAAGCACATATATTGAGACATAGCAAAGGCACATCGGGCTACCAGTCCCTAATATTTTACCAAGTTTCGTGCAAATCCATTCAGCCGTTCGATTATTATTATTATTTATTTTTTTTGCCCCGCGGGGCCCTTTTAAAACCTCCACATCAAACCTAGGGGGTCAGCGAGGATCTACTATGCCCCCTTATGGTCATTTGCCCCTTCGCTTTGGCCTCCTCTTGTCTCTCGATCCTACCGAGAGACAAGATGGCGGCCGCTACGTACTGTTTGGAATGTTTACAGACACCGGAGAGCCAATCAGCTTCGCTTCGCAAAGCTCCGTAACGCGAAAAGTACGCGAAGCGGTGCGCTGTTACAGATATATATCTTTTTTTGAACGTTAATTTCTCAAAATCCACTGAAGCACATATATTGAGACCTAGCAAAGGCACATCGGGCTACCAGTCCCTACAATTTTGCCAAGTTTCGTGCAAATCCATTCAGCCGTTCGATTATTATTATTATTTTTTTTTTTTGCCCCGCGGGGCCCTTTTAAAACCTCCACATCAAACCTAGGGGGTCAGCGAGGATCTACTATTCCCCCTTATGGTCATTTGCCCCTTCGCTTTGGCCTCCTCTTGTCTCTCGATCCTACCGAGAGACAAGATGGCGGCCGCTACGGACTGTTTGGAATGTTGACAGACGCCAGAGAACCAATCAGCTTCGCTTCACAAAGCTCCGTTGCGCGAAAAGTACGCGTCCTGGGCCGCTGCCCGGTCCGCTGTTACAGATATATATCTTTTTTTAAACGTTAATTTCTCAAAATCCACTGGAGCACATATATTGAGACCTACAAAAGGCACATCGGGCTACCAGTCCCTACAATTTTGCCAAGTTTCGTGCAAATCCATTCAGCCGTTCGGGCTAAAAGTGAGGCCAACCGCCCTATGGAAATTAACATGGGAAAAACGCGAAAAAAATGTTTCTTGGTCAGTAGTGAAAATCAATGAGGGACAAGCTTATAGTTGCCTTTCCTGGTGCAAATGCGGCGGCCATTTTATAGTTCATGGAAGGTGTGCTGAAATTCAATTATTGCTAACATTGAATTCATTAGGTCTGGTGCTACTTATAGTCAGTTGTAGACCACATTGATAAGGGTGAACTTAATGCTAAGGTTTAGCTTATTCCATTATCTATATGAGTGCAAACATCACGTTTTGGATGTCCATTATTGCACCCAGATGGGTTGGAGACCTGAATTCAACTCATGTCAATCTAGCCCTGAATGGTCATTGGGCCTTATCTCTGTGTCTACTCACTACCCGCCTTGTTCTTTATATTCGGCACCCGCTTGTGTCATATTACCCTGCTTCCTCTATGCCCTCATCTTAAAAATGTGCAGACTGTTCTTACAAGTACAAAGTTAATACTAAAGGGTTCAAGCACTGTAAATCCATATCTGAATAGTGATATATCTCAGCTTAGCATAAGTGTACCCAAAGTTCTTCCTCGTTGTTTAGTCCTGTGGGGCTTTTGGACTGCATCTGAATAATATATTTGGACTCCAACTTCCGTAACTTTTTTTACCCTATCCCCTCCTCTTTCATCTTTGGGGATGTAGTCCATACAGAAGTACCTTAGTAGTTCAGGATTGGACTTGTGATGCTCCTGAAAGTGTTGTGCTACAGGATATACCATATCTCGATTTGTTATGGCTCTCCTATGCTCGAGTACTCTCTTTTTTGCTTTGTGGATCGTGCTCCATATATAGTTAAACCCACAAGGGCAGGTTAGGCAGTAAACTGCGAACTCTGTGTTACAGTTCATCAGTTTGTTTATCTTCCTTTTTGTTGTCCTGCCTGGGATCGTGTATTCCTTTACCTTTTGCCCATTCCTACATGCTTTGCAATTCATGCATGGAAAATATCCTGTTATTACATCCTTCTTTTTGGGATTCTTAGGGAAGTGACTTCTCACTAGATGAGTGCTTATTACCGGCCCTCTCCTGTATGTGATCAAGGGAACTTCTGGGAGCTCTTTTTCTATAATATGGTCTAGCTTTCAAAACTCTCCAGGTTTTACGGAAAATCTGAGTAATCTCTGGGGATTGTGCTGAGTAGTCTGTAATCCTTCTCAGCTTATTTTCCTTGCTCTTTATCTCCCCCAAGATTAAGTTCCTCCTCTCTAGAAGTTCCCCTTTCTTTTCGGCCGCTTTAAGTGTGCCTTCTTTGTAGGCCCTCTCTCTGAGTCTTTGGAACGTTTCGCCCTTTGTTTTAAGAAACTCGCTGTTTACTGTGCAGTTTCTTTTCATGCGTACCACTTCGCCAAATGGAATCCCTTTAATTACACTCTCTGGATGGAAGCTATTCGCATGAAGCGTGCTGTTCCCTGCTGTAGGTTTGCGGTATAGGGCTGTTTGCAGGTTCCCATCCTCGATATATACTCTTAAGTCCAAATAAGATACCTCTCTGTCACTTATACAGTCAGTAAATTGCTGGTTGCAGTCATTATTGTTCAGGGCCACTACATAGTTCTCCACATCTTTCCGAGATCCCTTCCAAATAATGAAAAGATCGTCAATGTAGCGCGGCCACAGCACAATATGCTCAAGCCATTTTTCATTCTCTCCTGCCCATGCCACGTGCTTCTCCCACCAGCCCACGAACAAGTTCGCGTAACTGGGGGAGAAACACGAGCCCATTGATGTCCCCTGTTCCTGCAAAAGAGCTCTCCTGCAAACAAAAAAATGTTATTTTTGAGGCAATATGCAATGAGTTTCATTAACATGCAGTTGTGTTTGTAATATTTGGCTTCACGTTTCATTAGAAAGAATTCTGTTGCCTGGAGCCCCTTCTCATGTTGGATACTAGTGTATAAGCTCGTGATGTCTAGCGTCACGAGAAGCATGTCAGGTTCCCACTTGATGCCATCTATTAGCCTCAAAAAGTCCTTGGTGTCTTTGACATAGGAACTTAGATCTCGGACCCATGGATTCAAAAAGCAATCAATGTATATTGATGCTTTTTCTAGTAGACTGTTCAACGAGGAGACTATGGGTCTTCCAGGTGAATTTCTAGTGCATTTGTGCACTTTTGGTAAGTGGTAGAAAGTCGGTATCTCTGGTGTGTCACAGCAAATATATTTGCAGTGCAAATCCTTTAAAATCCCTTTGACATGCCATTTTTCAATTATTTTGTGAAAGTCAGTGATACTTTTGTCATATACAGCTCTTGTCACGGTGTTGTAACATTCCTTATTTCTTAATTGTCTGCATGCTTCATTTTGATAATGCTTCCTGTTCATGATGACAATATTTCCCCCCTTGTCCGAGGGTTTCACAATTAGGTTCTCATAATTTTTCAGGTCCATAATCCCCTTCCATTCCTGCTTTGAGATATTTTCTCTCCGGAGTTCTGGACCTTTAGATTGTAATTTTTTAAGATCGTTAAAGATAAGGTCGTGAAAAGTGTCTATTGGGTCCTATGCTGTTTGTGGGATAGTTTTTGATTTGAGTTTAATATTGCTTGTGGCACCAACTTGGGTTATCCCCACCTCTTCTAATGTTCTTGCCATGTCAGCTTGGCTCAATAGAGTACTTTCATACTCTAATTCTCTGAGTAGCGTCACTGTTTCCATGTCTGAGCCAGTGGTACTTCCTCCTGCTTGGATTTGCATGCTCGTAGAGACACTTTGCGGCGTCTTCGGATGTAAAGTGTGTATTTTCCTTAATTTTAGCTTTCTTATGTATTTGTATACATCAACTTGTACATTGGCATAATCAAATTGAGGTGTGGGGCAGAAGGAAAGACCTAATTCTAGTACTCTTTCTTCAGTTCTGGCAATGACCTATCGGTTAGGTTCACAATAGTGTGTTTCTGTTGAGTGGCTATTTCTTGGCCCCCCGCTTGCTTCTCGTTACCATGTATCCGGTGTTCGATGTTCTTGCCTTTCCTGCCTTTCCTGCCCCTTCTTGTTCTCCGTCTCCTTTTGGTTTTGCCGGAGGGTGTGTTCTTGCTGCTGGCCTCTGCTGCACTTGCCTTAGTAACGGATATTCCTGAAAAAAAGTAGGTATTACTTCTTTTTCTTTTGGTTTGCGCGTGGACTGTTCTCCTTCCGAAACTTCCAATTCTGAAGTTTCTCTGGATGATGCTTCTTGTGATTTTTGCTGTAATAACAGCTTCCTCGGGCCCTCAAATGTCTTGGCAGAGGTCAGTATTTTCCCTGATTCGTCGTCTTCTTCGTCGCGTATAAATTCCGTTTGTTTTCGATGTTTAATCACACCATCATATTCTATCAGACGCTTTTTCATGAGACCCTGTAGTTCCTCTTTGAGTTTTTCCTCTTTATCTAATGCTATTTCAGCTTTGATTTTTTAAATTTCTTCTAAGAGCTCTTGCCGATCAATCCATGCATACTGACGTCGGTACTCGTTTGATGTCTAGATAACGCTGCAGAGACGTGGCTTCCCACTACTTCTGCGTTTCGATTTCATAGGTTTTCTCCAATTTGTAAAACAATATTTTTAGATTGTTAGTTATTTGTGTTCCACTGGCCCCACTTGGAGCCTCACTGTTGTGCTTTCTTTGCCCCTTGGAAAACAGACTGTCTGCTGCTTCTTCCCTTTCACGGTCTGTGAACATGCTATCTTCGGTTTCCCTCCTTGCTTCTTAACATGCGGAAAAATATTATACTCTTGCTTCGTCCCCCAAACGTGCCTATGACTGTAAAGTTCTCTGCAAGTTGCAACAAACGAAAAGAGCAGCTCCGCTTACCGGTGAGGTTTCTGACGAGCATCCAAACGTCCTCCGACTTTCGGCGTTCGTCTTCCTCCCATTCACGGTAACGCGTTGCCCGCTCTTTCTCTCCACTGCTTGTATCCAGGTGGAGTTCGATTTTGCTCACACTCCTGAATCAGTGACGGAGCCAGCAGCAACTTGTCAGTCTTCCGATGCGATCACCAGCTGCTTCTCCCACGGCACGGGTGCTCCAGCCTCCACGTTGGTGAAACGCCAAAAAATGATTTGTACGATAATCCCCTTGTGGATCACAGATGAGGCGCACACGAGGAGGATGTACTTTTAGTATTTATTCCGCAACAAAAACATCCGACAGACGCGTTTCGGCTACACGCCTTTGTCAATGTCGGTGGGATAATGTCTCAAACCATATTTATTAACAAACAACTTCATGCCGTGAAAGAAATGTTTCTTGGTCAGTAGTGAAAATCAATGAGGGACAAGCTTATAGCAAATGCGGCGGCCATTTTATAGTTCATGGAAGGTGTGCTAAAATTCAGTTATTGCTAACATTGAATTCATTAAGTCTGTTGCTATTTACAATATATACATCTTATAGTAAAAAGAAAATTAAAAAAATATATATATATATGTGATCAAGCCTCGGCTGAGGCGAAACGCGTCATGGCGACTGGTGGGCTGTTATTCACAAATAAATAACACTGGAAACGAGAGCACGAAGTTTGTGGCTTTTCTCAACTTTCGTTGTCAGAGTGAGCGGATGCTGAGTTGATTTCGAACTTTCTGAATATATATATATATATATATATATATATATATATATATATATATATATATATATATATATATATATATATATATATATATTCACTGAAAAAACCATAGGTTTCACACACGTTATAGTTAGGAATTAGTATTTACAAAACCTTAGAAATTCACTGAAAGTGGAGAAGCGTGGCTCAATGGTTAGAGAGGCAGAACCTGATGCAGAGATCTGGCCCGGGACCAGGGTTCAATTCCCGCCTCGGCGGCTCTTGGACTCAATTTCCCCGGACCTGATAATTCTCGCCTTGGTGCCTAGTCTAATCATGGGTCCCACTCTGTGACTCTGGGCAATAGCTTGCTTAATCTCCACAACGGCCCCAGCAGCACTTGGATGCCTGGCTTCACCTTGGGGGTGCCCAGGAGTGGACATTTCACTGGAAAGCCAGGTATGAATACAGCGCTACGAGACCTTTGGGTAGAAGTGCGCTATATAAATACAAATACATTTACATTTACATTTACTGAAAGAACCATAGGTTTCACACATGTTATAGTTAGCTGGACATTTCACTCATACAAAACCTTTGAAATTCCCCCTTTATAATTAGTTCAGATAACTATAACTCGCACGCCCGCAATGCACTGCTGATGACGTCACATATTACATCACTCATGACATGGTCAGTGACATCACTCATGACATCACTGATGACATCTCAAATGATATCACTCATGACATCTCAAATGATATCACTGATGATATCACTGGTGACATCATCCAGTGAATATGTGTTTTTCTGAAAATTAAATATGCTTTATATATGTATATCTCAAGGTCGATGGAAGAATAAATGGGTATATAAGTGTCTAAACAGATGATTTTTTGCGTAAAATTGATTGTATAACTGACTGATTAATTGTATCTTAGTGAATACATGGGTTAGTAATTAATGTTTAAATATGTAAATATCTGTATCAGTCTCTCACTTTGTGTATAAGTGGCTGCATGGGTTGGTGAGTAGCTACATGAGTGTGTATATAGGTTATTAGTTGGTTTCTTGAGTATCACTATGAGTGCCTGAATGTCTGTATGGTTTGGTGGGGGGTATTACTTACCGCATAGATACATGAATGGGTGACTCACTGTTTGTATGTATTTTGAAGACAGCATGTGTGCAGGACTGTGTGGGTGGATGAGTGTGTGTATGGGTGTGTTAGTGAGTGAATGACTGTCTCAATAGTATCTTTATGAGTAACTACATATGTTTTAAACTAGTATATGTGAGTATTGATGTATATAAGTGAGAATATGTGAGAGCAGGAGATTGTAAGAGTTCCTGTATAAATAAGTATGTGTTTCTATAAGTGATTGTTTAAGAGAGTAAGTATGTGTACAATTCTGTAGAAGTAAGTGTAGTGGTGGATGTGTAGCTGTATATGCAAGTAAATGGATGTTTGATAGTTTATTTGCATGTGTGAGTATGTGTGTGAGTGACTCTATGGATGAGTGTCGGTGTGTAACAGCATGTATAGGTGTATGAGTACATATGAAGAGTGATTACATGTATAAGTGACTATATAGAAATGTTGGTGAATGAGTGGATGTGTATGTAGATGGTGGAATTACTGTATAGGTTGTGGTAAGTGGTATTGGTATCTCCATTTTTTTGAAAATTTTAGTTTCTATTTTTGAATGTGTGTATCAACGGTTATATTACGCTGAGAGCAGGTCTGCCACTCTGTCACAAGGATGATGTCATCAGTGATGTCATCAGTGATATAATTTGAGATGTCATCAATGATGTCATGAGTGATGTCACTGACCATGTCATGAGTGATGTAATATGTGACATCATCAGCAGTGCATTGCGGGCGCGTGAGTTATAGTTAGCTGAACTAACTATAATGGGGGAATTTCATAGGTCTTGTATGAGTGAAATGTCCAGCTAACTATAACATGTGTGAAACCTATGTTTTTTTCAGTGAATTTCTAAGGTTTTTTAAATACTAATTCCTAACTATAACATGTGTGAAACCTATGTTTTTTTTCAGTGATTTTGCAAGGTTTTTTAAATGCTAATTCCTAACTATAACGTGTGTGAAACCTATGGTTTTTTCAGTGAATTACAGGGTGCTAAAACCCACCTTAGTATCCAAACCCCCTAACAGACTAGCAATCAGTGACTCATTGGTTCTTCGTCCTATAGCAAAAACACCAATAACTAGTCAACCCAGAACATGCAACTTAGATTACCTCAAGTAAGGTGGATAACAAGAGCACTCTTTCATTATAGTCTTACACCAGTCCAAACCAAGCAGTAAATAAAGACACGTGCAAGTTTGAAATGTTTATTTCTAACGCCGTAATCTCATGCACAGTACCTTAGATAATACATGCAAACATATTATCAGAAACAAGGTTGTCAGCATTGTTACTATTCCATTGTTACTATTACTATTCCATAAAATACAAAAGGAGAAAGCATCTTATAATGCTAAAGGGAAAGCGATTTAAAATATACCTCGATTTCACACTCCCTACCTAGCAGGTTAGTTTATAACTACAGAAGGCCTCATAGGATTACATGGGTGAACCCATACCTCCGGTACTCAGCAGCAGTGGATCACATTGAGTTCTGCACAAACTGTCAGGATACGAATGTTCTACAACTGTGTGTAATCATGCCTGCACAGTGCATTATTAAACGTGCCAGTATAAGAGGTGGCCACAGCTGCATATGTGCTATGGCTCTAATGTGCGAGGATCATTCCAAATAACAGACACAGTCTCCAAGATAACCTTGATGTTCCATGCTCTCACTATACACACTAAACTAGCGAGGCACTCTACAAATGTAGCATAACAAATTATTCTCATTTGAATCAAAATACTCAGCCTTCTCTAAACAATATCGCAAGTGCGTGTCGTGTGCAAAGCAGAGCAGGAAAGCAAAAATGATGTTTAAGCTTCTAATAAACCCATGCTAACATAACACGGTGTGAGTGGAAGCCTCAGCCCCACAACACCCTTCCTTAATCGAAGCACGTGATATAAACGTGGACTAATTACGAACGCAGAGTCCAAGCCTGAAAAGCACAGTCAAGTTCATATTTGCAAAAAAAATGATTTGCTGTTTCAAAGAAAGCAGTAACTAAATAATAAAGAATAGGAAGAAAAATAAAAGAGTCTTACTCCAACAGCGTATAAGCACAGTATGTAGCAACAGCCTTCAAGAGGAAGTCATTGTTCTCATCTGAAAACATTTCAGCCATCCAATTCAGTAGTGGGAATGAACATACATGTTCCTCAACGACCGTAGCCTCTATCACCATCGGAGGAAAACTCGGGTCATCTTCAATGCAACTGTGTGCCAAGAAGTCATGCGCCACTGCAAAAACATTCCAACGTTCCATTATTCCATGCATCGCTGCTAAGGCCATAATCCCGCTGCCAGAACAGAGCAAAATATGAACCACTAAGGGGCTAATCAGCTGGTCGTAATCCGTGTTGGGAGACACCGTACAGCAGAGACACAAATCCAGGGCCCAGTCGAAATCGCAGCTCAGGCAATGGAAGACAGGTTGAACGCATGTGAAAAAGGAAAAAGCTGCACTCAATGCAGCCAGAGGCAGCGCTCCATAATAAGTAAGCATTCGGTTGCGTACCAGCAACAACCGAGAAATATTCTTGTGTGCTGCAGGATGTGCATACATATTTAAGTAAACAAATTGATAGAAGCACACCGGCAACTAATGCGAGTATTAAGGGGAATCCACCAACGATGCTGGAAAAAATCGAATGGAAAAATGCAGACAAGACACCAAATATAGTTTGAAAAGAAGTCACAATGCCACTGCTTATAACTTTAAAAAAAAACTAAAGTAACTCCGTAGTCAAGGACGTATTAAAGATAGTCTAAATGAACTCCCCAAAATACAAGGACAGGTCAGTATTTAATAATGCATGCACTTCAATGCGGGTATTTGCCACGTGAAGGACAAATGTTTCTCTACCAGATGTAAGAGCGACCTCTTTTTGAGACAATAGCGCTCTTATACGGCTTATTTGGCTGACTCTGCTTTCAAGGTCGGAATAGACGGCCAGTTAGAAACATCCAGCTTCCCATGCAGAGGAGTTAACACAACTTTTTTATAGCAAACCACACGCTCAGTTACCGTAATCATGTAACCGATGCCTGCTAACATTGCACAACAATCTGCATTATTTCAAATTAAATAACTCAGGTTTCCAGTAAACTGAACGTTGGTATGAAAGCAGTGCTTTTCAAAACTCAGGCCAAATTAGGCGCCTCTTGTTTACAAGAGCCATGCAATAGTATGTGTCTACAAATTAAGGAGTGATCTGATGCTATTGTGCAATCCTCGCCATTCAGATAGACTTCTTTTCCCTCCCTCATGCACCTATATGTAAATGATAATATCCAACCTTCATGGAGATAAGCGCTGCCTAAAGATCCATATCTGCCTATAGCATACTATTTCATGTAAACCTCAAACGTAAACTAAAAAGTAACGTTATGATACCGTGGATAAGCCAAATATGGAGCAACACGTGAAGAACTTACACCCCAACAACTTTGCTCGAACTGCAACACAGAGGTTGAAGGACAACCCACCTGCTACTGCACCAAACACATCAACTGCTGCAGCAGAATTTTCAGCAAGCACTCCACACCCACAAATTAATCCTGATGTTGGTGAAGTTAAAATTCTATGCATTTATTGCAATAAAGTTTTGTGTTATGGGAAACAGTCTATTGACCTGATAAAACGCAGGAAGCAGGAGCATCGCTGTCCTCGACATTCGTTTTATTTTTCATTCTTTTGTTCCTCTTGGACACTTCCAAGCCCCCATTATAGTAAAAAATTGCCCGCGGGATTTGCCCCCCCCCCCCCGGAGCTAATTAAGAATAAAATAAACTTCTTTTTTTTTTCCTTTTCCACCGCGTAGGAGTACAATACGCGTACCACGCGTTTTAAAAAAAATACGTTTTTGCGCCTAAACATCCATGTGGGACCCCCTGAGCAGGCCTAAAGGATCAACATGTTTCTACTCTGCCCCCTTTCCTTATTTTTCAACTTTCTTTTACTGTTTTCTTGTGACTCGGTGCTACCGAGGCACAAGATGGCTGCCAACACTTCCTGGTTTGGAGTGTTGACAGACAGTTGACATCCAATCAGCATGTAGCTCGTGCTCATAATTGTACGGATTTTGGTACGCGTTCTGTACTTTGTCTCTAGATATCGCTATGAATTTCCTTTTGATTTCCTCAGGAATTACTGAACAGATTTACACCATTTAACAAAAAGCCCAACCTGCGAACCGAACTCTACCTCTCTGCCAAATTTGGTGTAATTCCGTTCAGCCGTTCGGGCTGTAGCCTTGGCTAGAGGTCCCTATGGAAAATTGCATGGGGAAAACATGTTTTGGGACACCCCTTTTTTCTCGGCCCCCACTTGACAAATCACCCCCAAACTTTCACGGAAGGAGCGGAGCCAAGCAGGCCATTTTCTTGGAGAAATTCGCGAAGATTCGTCCACCAGCGCCAAAGTTATTCCAAATAGTAGAATGTTGTGGATTTCCTATGGAAACTAGGTCCTAACTATAACTACGTAATATATATATATATATATATATATATATATATATATATATATATATACACACAACCAACTCCGGCACACGTAATCCTTTAGCCAGACACCGAAACCACAGTTCCAGTTCTTGAGATACATTTTATTTATTTAATTCAATACAGGGCTGTAACTCTTTTCGGCAGGATCCCCTGCCTTGTTCACACAGCGAGCCATAATGCTGCATTTACTTTTACGTTGATGAAAAACGATCACATGGTGTCATGGACACAAACAACATGCTTCAATATATACAAACTTCATTATCAGTTGCACAGGTTTGATGCATGTTCTAACTTTTTCTGTGTTTCTGCATTTGTTTCCCATAATTTACTCCTTTTTTCAATTATTTAAACTTTTAGTTTTTGGTTTTCCTTTTTTTTACATTTTATTAATTTAAAGCCTTATGTGCAGATGAGTGATATTTACTCCTTACTTAACTTCCCTCCAGTCAAGTGTTTAGATAATATCTTGTGTGCATCAACTTAAAGCCCCTTAGCATGGGTAAACATCCTTCACAACGCGGTCAAAAACCCTTGTAGTTGGTCAGACCATTTTTTTATTCATTTTTCTTTTTCCATAGAAGGGTCTATTAAACCTAGGCCACAAGTGGGCAGACAAATTCGGAAATGGAGGTCTGCAGACTTACCAGCATTCCTCAAAACTCTGGCTACTACTCTTCCCCCTCAGGACAAGGACATAGAATCCAATGAAAACGCACTCTCACAATGGCTATGCCAAGCGGCAGATCTACACGCTCCTCTGGTAAGCTTTCCTAAAACACGAGGGAAGGAGGCCCATAAATGGTTTACTCCAGAACTGAAGAAATTAAAACTCAGTATTAGACAAAAAGAAAGGAAATGGAGAGCAAATTACTTACCACAGGACAAGGAGACCTACTGCTTAGCTAGGAAACAGTATCAAAAAACGCTTTTAAAACAAAAGACTGACTATTTTTCTGCAAAAATTATGAACTCCTCGAACAAATCAAAGGAGATATTTGAAATTGTAAATGATCTCTGCAATGATGACAGGACAGCCCCCCACAACTCCTACCCAAAAACTATGTGACTCCTTGAACGATTTTTTTCGGGATAAAATTATTAACATTAAACAGAACATAATCAGCTCTCCTATTTCAACTCCACTAAATGACATATTTTGTAATCCTTACACTCTGGATACCATTTCTCCTATTGAGCCTAAAACTTTTTCGGAACTCTTGGTACGGGTGAAATCGGGATCTCCTGATGATATTTCCCCCCCCACATTTTTAAAGAAATAGGACTCGCTATCCCTCAGAGGGTTCTTTCTTTATTAAATGAATCACTTGCGCAGGGTAAGGTGCCTAGCAGTTTTAAGCATGCCCTGCTGATCCCCCTAACAAAAAAATCAGGCATTGATCCGCATGACCTTACTAATTACAGGCCGATCTCCCTTTTACCCTACCTATCAAAAATTCTGGAGGCTCATGTATCCAACTGCCTCTCGAGTTTTATTGAACTAACCGAATATTTAGAACCGAATCAGGCAGGCTTCCGCCCATGTCACTCTACCGAGACAGTGATACTTGCGGTCCAGAATACCCTGAGATCTAACGCAGACAGAGACGCTCATCAGGCACTGGTGCTCCTTGATCTGTCGGCTGCATTCGACACGGTTGACCATTCCATTCTTGTCAACCGTGTCGAACAGGCTGGCCTCAGGGGCCCTGCCCTGAGCTGGCTGGAATCCTTCATCTCTGAACGTACTCAGTCAGTTAGACTGGGGTCATTCACAGCACCAAAAATTGTCTCTACCTGTGGTGACCCCCAGGGATCATCCCTTTCTCCACTGCTTTTAAATTTATATTTACGTCCATTATTGTATTCTCTGAAAAATCGGAGAGTTACAATTTTTAACTACGCAGATGACCTGCAATTGGTTTTCTCGCTGGACTCCCCTGATGCTGTGGTGGAATTTCAGGAAACTATGTCTCATATCCAGAGATGGATGAATTTGAACCACCTCAAACTTAACCCGGGCAAGACAGAACTTATACTGCCCTGGAAGAGTGAAATTAGTTGGGGTCCCCACTTCTGGCCGTCAGACATGGGAATTCCACCCATTAAGTCCCACACAGTTAAGAGCTTAGGGGTGACTCTCAGTGAGGATCTCTCACTAAAAAGTCACATAGGGATGGTAGTCTCAACCAGTTTCTTTCAACTGAGAAAGATAAAGAAAATATCTCATCTCTTAACTCATTCTGCCTTGATCCAGGCAATTACTGCATTGATATTATCGCGGATTGACTTCTCAAATAGCCTGTATCTTGGTCTTCCAGTAGGTCAGTTGAAGAGACTACAATATGTTCAAAATCAGGCAGCCAGGCTTATTTGTAAGCAACCTAAATGGCAATCCATCAGATCAGGATTAGAAAAACTTCACTGGCTGCCAGTAGCTCAGAGAATCACTTTCAAAGCTGGTTGTATCATTTTTAAAGCTCTGCAGGGTAAGGGCCCGAAATTCATTGGGAATTTGGTTGGCAAATATATCCCTTCACGGAATCTTCGTTCGGCCCACCAAGAACTGCTAATGATTCCCTCATACAGGAAAAAGCGTCAGGGCGGTAGTAGTTTCCATTTTCTTGCCTCTTCTTTATGGAACTCCCTACCATTATCGCTGAAACTGAGTGACGATCTTCTTTCCTTCAGACAGGCTTTTAAAACCTTTCTTTTTAGACAAGCTTATCTTAGTTAAACTGATGTGCAATCCACCTTTGCTCAAAGTACCTAGTTGCTAAGTTGTGTTTCAAAAAACTTCAATAGCGCCATGAAGCCTACGGGCGTACGAGCACTGTATAAATAAAAAATTAACATAACATAACATAACAAAAACACCGCTGTGCCATTACGACGCGTCTTTTACAACGCAAGTCGTTACCACGACTTTCGCTGGAGGGCGCTCTAGACTAAGGAATAGTAGATTTACTATTCCAACACCTTTCCTACTGTACGTAGGCTGAAGTTGGAATAGTAAATCTTACTATTCCTAAGTCCAGCACCCTACAGCGCAAGTCGTGGTAACGACTTGCGTTGTAAAAGATACGACTTGCGTTGTAAAAGATGCGTTGTGATGTACCGCGATCATTTTGATCGCGTTGTAACATCATACATCCCTTAGCATGCATGTTTGTTAATGGATTCATCCCATGGCAAGTTAGTTGACAAATATATGTACATCCCTCATATATGGCATTCGGTCTATTTGGAGCAGTGCAATGATACTCTTGTGTTTTGCTCTAGCCTAGGTGTTTTCCAAAATTATATAGACAAGATCTCTCAATGAGATAATAAATAGTTAGACCTAATAAATGGAAGCAAAAAAGTGCAAGTGCAATTACCTCGCACTGAGCGTGTAAAGTGCAAGAGCTCTGGTTATCATCACTGTTGGGGAGTCAGTGTCGGATATCCCTTCCTACATATTGGATCAATCGAATTCTGTCTTTGCCTGCTGTTTTGGACTCAACCAAACTACTGTGGCCCAGATATGTGCAATTATGCAATGTCAATGCCCCTTAATGTAAGCTGCTGGACACCCGATAACAGTGGAACAAAAACAATATATATAATTATTTTTACTTCCTCAGTTGTAACCCACGTTTTACATCAGGAACCTACTTGTACCATTGGCATTATTCTGTAAACCTCAATTAGGTTTGTTGGGACTTATCCATCCTTCAGAAACCCTTGTTATCTCCCACTCCAAATGCACCAAAACATCTGTGCGGTTGGTTAGTCTAGCTGCAAGTAAAATGAAGATTCTGGAATGTAGTATAATGGCGGACACAAAGGTTCATTTTTGAAGTAATTGCTTAAAGAAACATTGAGAACCTTCATGAGTTATTACCAGCCCAGGGCAAAAACATGCTGAGATACTGATGCCAAAATCCCCACTATCATATTTCTGGACTATTTGTCTTTATATCTGTGACACAATCCATCTCGTGTATCATTTTTTCTATATTATGTGCTATATACCTTCACATACTTTCTGAGTATGCATGCATCATACCTACTTAGAAAATGTTACATGCTCTGAAACAAAAATATCATGGTTACTGCAGAGGTCATGCCCGGGTGAGCTGAAAGTATTCTATTTCAAAGAATTTTGAGGTTTTTAGTCAGAGTTTACATAAAGGAGGCAGCTGAATAAACATTTTCTTTTGAAAAAGAGTGCATGCTAGATTTAACAAGCGTTTACAAACACAAGTTGGGTATACACACTCTCTAAGTCGGCAATTTAAGGGAGAAGCATAGCAAGAGTGGTGTTATACTCAATGACATTTACCATAGTGGTGCATGACAATGCACACTATGCCACAGGCCTACTATCGCTCGAGCTTTCAACAAGAGTGCTCTGCAAGCACCTGTGTCAACCCTGGCCCCTGCATAGTTCCCAATTACTGACCTACTGCTCAGCTGTGATGTGTGGCTTTTGAGTCAATGAGTGCCTGTATCATGAGGAGCATCTTCATAGGGCTCTTTTGTTGCCAGTGTGGCATGATGAGCTAGAAACAGACGCTGGCTGCACAAATCACATGAAAATCTGAGGCGAGTGGACTTGGGTAGGCATAAGACCGAGAACACAGAGTAGCAAGCACCTGCAACACAATGTGTGGCGCAGATGCCGTGTTCTTTCCGTGTACCTCTAGACATGTGAGGGACTACCAGATTGGAACGAGAGATACATTTGGCTATTTCCATGCAATCACAAATATTGGCCAGTGGGTACGATCAATAGTATAGATTGGGGCTCTGGGTGTATGATCCTGAGGAAAGCCTATTGGTGGTATTAATTTAGCCATCGAAGGCTGAAACATGTCTCATAAACACTATCCAACACTCCCATGTCTCTAGTTTTTAATCTTCAATAGGGTAGAACATAACAGGAGTTACTAATATAAGGAGCCCTGTTTCTTCTAATTCATCTACTTCACTCAAAAAGATTCAAAGAGCTTTGGGTGAGCCAGCATAGCACTGCGATGGTGTTGACAAAGGAGTTACAACCAAGGGTGAAGTATGACACTTTTAGTGGGTGTGAAGTTGCATCAGTTTTATACAAGATACATATATGTGAGACGTTCCATAATATATATATTTAAACATTATTGAAACACAGAGGGCCTAATTATGAGTTTTTGGTGGAGGGCGTGCCACTGCTCCGTCAAAGGTGGTGCCGCCCTCCCGCCAGATTACAACTTTTTAGTGGTCTGGCAGCAGGCTGCATGGCGGTTCCATGCAGTGCCTCTTCTAAAGGCACTTGCCATTAAAAAAGGCACTGCAATGGGACCGCAGTACACGGTTCCTGCACGCATGGCCTCGAAAGCCCATGCCGTGCATGAACCTATGCACATTCAGACAGGAGGGGCACACGTAATGCCCCCCCTGTGTACAGGAGGGGCCCACGTAATGCCCCCCCTGTGTACAGGAGGGGCACACGTAATGCCCCCCCTGTGTGCATCGACATATGTTTGAGGCACAAGGGGGGCCCTGTAGGCCCCCCTTGGTTTCATCTCCGCCAGGCTTTTAATGAAAAGCCTGGCTGAGAAGAAACACATAGTATGGTTGGCGGGACCGTGGCGGTCCCGCAAAGCATATTGCGACCTCTGACGGCCGCTCCTACGCCAGGGAACGGCGGTTCCCTAGTGGAGCCAGCGGTCTCTGGGCTGTCCGTCTGCCCAAGTCCTAATCAGGTGGTTGGACCACCAGTGCGGGGGTGGCTAGATCTGCCAGAGCCTTGCCACCACGAGTAGGGCCCACAGTATGTTATCTGAAACAGCCTTAACTTCACAAACTTGATGTTTTGCTTGTACAAACCAGACGTCAGGGCCTGACCGGGAAACCAAAAGCAGCACTTGTTAAAATGCTCAAACTAGCCCTTCATCTTCTTGCACTATGTCTTTAATTTTTGTTGTGTGGTCGTCCGTCGAATCACCCCCCAACCCTACCGGCCCACTGCTTTGATCTGCACTGGCCATGGCTGCTATCAATCCCTCCATTTTCTCTCTCGGGATTTGGCCCAAGTATTGGCCCTGGACTTTCAAATCAGCTTCCAACGGGCTGCCAACGGGAAAACCCGGTGAAATCAAAGGCCTGTCTGGCCCTGCCAGCCCTCACTGCACTTCATCCTCTCATTAACACCAACAAATACTGACCCACAGATGAATTCACACTGTGCCTAATCTATAGGAAAAATAAATATATGTGACAAAGATTTTTCTTAGCAGCCCACAAGGTGCTGCTGAGTGCCAGAACTAGTGAATACCAAAGCTGCCTTATTTCGATTCAACCTCATCCCTCTTTCCTCCACTGATCTTCATTCTCAATCTCTTTATGTCACTCTTGCGGGTACTTTTCGTCCATGGTTTCCTCCTTTGTGACTGTTATACTAACTTGCCTTCTCCCTTCTTCTTTCTTTTCTGCCCTTCTCTTTCTTGCTCTAGGCCAATCTCTGGACAGTAGTTATTCTGGACTCAGGTTTCTGAGTATGTACCGCAGAGGGTGTTAAAGGTAGTGGGGTCACTGAGGTGTCAGGAAGGCTGTTGAGCAGAGAATTGCCTCCGTTGGGACAGGAGAGGACCAGGACTTTCATCTTTCTCGTAATGTTAGTTGTAAGCAGAAAGAGTTTCACTTTTTTCAGGCGGGAGACCTGGTACAATGCTGTTTTGGTTTTCTTGTTGATGTGTCCTTTGAAGAAGAAAGAGGTATGTGTTGAGAGTGAAGATAAGTATTTTTTAGTTAGATTGCTGAAGGTTGAAGTCATCTAGGTTGAGGTTACATAACAAGATTAAATCTGTGGTAGTTTAGTGTTGTTGCCAAGAGGAGGGATTCTGTGTATACAATATGCATCTTCATGGCTGTGCCTGTTGTTGCTGTGTGCAAGGGGTTCCATATAGAGAACAAAGATGAGGCTGGAAAGGATGAAAGTGGTTCGGTAGGCACTCCTTGGGAGGTGGTGAGTTTCTGAGATCATGAGGTTCCTAATAAATACCTAATCTGGTAAAGTAATACACCTTTTATGAAAGAAGCAGAATTTGGTATCAAAGATGGAAGCCTTTACGCAAAATGTGCAGGAACAGTGTTAGTAACCTATGATTTTAAAAGTGCCTGTTACCTTGCATGGAAGGGTGGTTTGCATGCAAATGAAGATCCTACCCCTAATAATGCTCTCATAACCAGAACTGTGTGAGCACCACAGAATTAATGCTAGGGGATTTGTGCCTCCTAGATAGTGTAGTGTAAGGTGGGTGCATGGTCTAGACTATGTAGCATAGAGGTTCTTGCTTCTTCTTCACACAAGAGAAAGTTAGGGACCATTCTAACATCCAGGAAAAGGGTGCAAAGGCACAGATTCAGTCTGCAAGGTTAGGAGCTCACAGGCACTTTACCTGTCCTTTAGGGTGGGGTTATTTCCTTCGGGAGAGTGGGTACTGAGAGGGACAGCATGCAGTGGGGAATTGCAAACCCTCTAAGGATATAAGGTCCACCAGCACATGCTCTCTTAGGAGTATATTTACCAATATTTCCTGCAATGCAGCAGTAAAACTTGCTGCACTGAGTTGTGTGAAAGGGAGAATGCAGAAATGTGCCATATCTACTAGGATATCTACTAGGATATGGAACGTTTCTTCAGTTTCCTGGTACTGGTGCACTTGTGGCAGCCTAGCGCCTGCTGCCTGCTGCAGGGGTGCCTTTGTTATGAGCAGGATTGTTTTGTGCAGAAAAGGACACCTTCCTGCCTAAAAATAGGTGTTTTTGAATCATTTTCCTCTTTCTATATATGCTTCAGAATGTATCACACATAGAAAGAGGAAGTAATGAGGAAAAATAAAGATATTTCTCCTTGTTACGTCTTGGTTAGGGAGGCATAGAATTCTGGCTCAATCCTAGGTTTTCTAACTTTAATAAATCTGGCAGTGTGTCAAAAGCCATGGGTGGTTGCGTGAGAACGTTCACACTCCTCCCATGGAATAAATCCCTGCTTCAATGTAAAGCAAAGCAGTGCTATGCACTACCCTATGTTACTTTGGATTTACTAATAACACACAGAGACACACACAGTGCCTTTGCATTGTTTAATAAATTCCATGTAAGGACATGCTTTGCCTTGTGTGCGACACACAAGTGCAACACAAGCCCTTAGCAAATATGCCCCATAATGGCAGGAATAATGTACATTCCGAGTGGGTGATGTGCACTCTGTCAAGTACAGTTTCAGTGTGGGTGAGAAAATTAGGATGGGGCATAGGTATCAATAGAGCAGAAGGTGCAATGGCATCAGAGCTCAGGGTTCTTGGGAGCACCCTGAACCTCAATAGTGACAATATGTTATTATCCAGCTAGTGGGCAGTTAGCCCATTTTCATTGCTTGCACCTGGGCTGATGGCACCATGCTATGCCACTGAATACTTCTCCTACCAACACTGCCACTTCTTCTAATACACAACCTATGAATGATCCCACACACCTCCTGCACACAAGACCAAAAACACCCTGCAACAGCTACACTGTATCCTGCTCAACGCCCGCTCCCTCTGCAAATATCTAACCGAAATCTAGGACACCATCACCACCATTGCCACAGACGTTACCTTCATCACCAAATCGAGGCTCAACCCCTCCTCGAACCCCAAAATCACCACTGAACTCCCAAAGGCTACAAAATGATACACTGAGACCATGCCAACAAACAAGGAGGAGGCATCATCTTCAAGGTAACCATCAGCTGCACTATCACCAACGATGACCCCATGCCTCTCATGGAACACCATAACTTCCTCCTACAAACTGGCGCAAGGACCACAAGAAGAAGCAACCTCGTCTACAGACCCACGGTACATCTAGCAACATTCTGCGACGCCATCTCCAACCTCATCACCCCCTAGCAATCGACTCTCACCACTACGTTCTACCCGGTGACCTCAACTGCCACATCAAAGACCCCAACGACACCAACTCCATCACCCTCCTGGAGAACCTGAACAACATCGGCCTTACTCAACTGGTCACCAAATCAACGCATAAAGCCATACACACACTCAACCTCATTTTCACCTCCAGTGACAGAATCAAATTCAGCCACATCACAGAACGCACCTTGACTGATCACAGCAACATGCATTTCACCATCACTGATACCCTGCAAACTATCACCAGTCGTCAGATTCCCCCCCGCCGGAGCATGGTCATTGAAACTCAGTAGTCACAGGCCCTGACCACCTTCCAACCTGAGGCCTCAACAGACCTTGACAAGGCCGTCCAGAACTTTGGCGCCTCACCAACAGCTCCCACAGAGTCACCCCACTGAACCCTACAACATCCAACATAACCTCCAAACATGCCAGGCGGTACACTCCAGAACTCAGGACCACCAAGTGCCACTGCCACCAACTGGAAAAACAATGGCACACCACTAAGAACCCTGCCGACAGAGCAACTCACAAAACAGCGCTCAGCAAATATCACCAGAACATCAGGAAATCCAAGAAAGCAGCCATCACCACCTGCATTGACTCCATGGCCAACCACTCAAACAAACTCTTTAAATCAGAGAATTCTCCAACCCAAAAGCCATAGAGAACACCACCCAGCCCTCGCAAAAACTCTGCAACATCCTCTCAGTCTACTTCTACAGCAAGATCACCAACATCTACAACAATTTCAACCTCCAACCTAGCACCCTCAACCCCAACAAACTTTTCCAACCAGCAAACATTAGCCAAACCATTACCAATGGGCTCTGCTGGCCGCCCTGACCACCTCAGCCATCATGTCTTCCATTCACTCCTGGACGCCCACCGGCCCCTGCCCCCACCACCTATACAACCTTGCAATTAATTCAATCAGCACGCAACTCACCAGCATCCTCAACACCTCCATCTCCACAGCAACCTTCCTTGACAGATGGAAGTACGTAGACATCAGACCACTCCTAAAGAAGGCCTCCGTAGGCCCCCTTAATCTCAAAATTATTGTCTGATCTCCCTGCTCCCCTACCTGGCCAACAACCAGCAGCTCACTGAATACCAGGAACAAAACCACCTACTGGACACCTCAAAATCAGGATTCAGTGCCAACCACAGCACTGAGACCGCACTGAATGCATCCACAGATGACATCAGAACACTCCTCCACCATGGAGAAATTGTCGCCCTAAACCTCTTTGACCTCTCCGCAGCGTTCAACACCTTCTCCCACAACACCCTCAACAAGAGGCTCTCAATCATAGGCATACAGCAAGACTCCCTCATGTGGATAGCCTCCTTCCTTACAGGATGGACACAGAAATTCCAAATGCCTCCTTTCACCTCTGCCAATAAAGATGTCATATGCGGCATACCACAAGGATCAACCCTCAGTCCCACCCTGTTCAACATCTACGTGCCCCCTTCGCAGACGTCGTCAGAGCCCACGGACTCAACATAATCTCCTACGGAGACGACACTCTTCTAATCCTGTCACTCACTGAGGACCCCTCCAACATTAAAACCAACTTCTGCAATGCCATGATCAACATAGCCAAATGGATGAGAGACAACTGCCTCAACTTCTACAAAAGTGAAGTACTGATCTTTGGAAAGAGCTCCTTTTCATGGGGCCAGAGCTGGTGGCCTGCAGAACTCGGACCTACACCAACACCGAATGAAATGACGTCACCACTGTAGTCTCCTCCAGCTCCCACACACTTTGCATGCTCTGCAGAATCTTCAGATGGATCCCAACCAGCACCAGAAAGAACGTCACGCAGGCCCTTGTTACAAGCCGCCTTGGCATGGCAAAACCCTCTATGCCGGCATCTCCACCCAGCTCCTCAGAAGACTCCAGACCATACAGAATGACACAGCCAGATTTATCCTGGACCTCCCCAAACAAACCCACATCACCCTCCACCTGAGAGAACTCCACTTGTACTCCCCATCCAGAAGAGATGCCGGTAAGAGATCCTCACACATGCTCACAAAGCCCTTTATGACCTAGGACCCGCCTACATTAACTATCTATTGAATTTCTACGAACCCTCTAGACACCTGCACTCCGCTAAACTCACCCTCGCACACACCCCACATCCATCACAGCCTCAGTAAGGGCCGCTCCTTCTCCTACATCACAGCCAAGGCCTGGAACTACCTTCCCCTACAGCTCCGTATAGCCCCCTCGCTAACAGACTTCAAAGTGACACAAGACCTGGCTCTTTGATGGAGACACTGTGCCCATCGACCCCTAGGGGTGATAGTGTTGTGCATTACAAATGCTGATCAGTCAAGTGCATGGCACTGATCTGCGCAGGCACTGTTTTTTTTAATCATGCAAGTGGGTAGGAGTTTACGAACGCAACCTTATTTTACCCACTGATATTTTTAAGAATAGTTTTGTGAAGCAAAATCGTAATAAAATAGATTCAAGAAAGATTATTTATGCCTGTTAGTAACATCTGGTTATTTTAGAAAGTGTTAATAACCTCAGCATCCTTAGCAGTGGCACAGACACTTGCCAAAAGGCAAATGTGATTCACTTTCTTGGTTTGAAACTTCAGCCATAATGTAGAAAAGCTCTGTGAAGTTTGGCCTTCATGACATGTTGGCGCCTAATATATTTTGTCACGTCATCCCATCGTTGGTGAAAACGAATGCAGAACTGATGCTTCATTTGACCCATTTGATCCACCCTGTTGTCATGAAGGTTTTACACGGAGGTTTTTCTAATCTCAGGTTCCACATCAGGTCATCCTGTAACTGTTCAGTAGCAAATGTCTCAGTAAACCCCATGACATTGAAGTCGCCGTCAGCCAGTTCTGCTTTTCTATCGTACACCAATCTACACGAAGGGCTTAATAATAAGGGGACGGGAAACATCCTTTACAACGCAACTTTTACCACGCAGTGCCTTTACAATGCAGGTTTTTCAACGCAAGACATTACAACGAATTGCGCTGGGGGGCGCTCTAGGATAGGTAATAGTTTAATTTACTATCCAACACCTTCCCTACTATCCACAGGGATTGGAGTTGAAATAGTAAATTAAACTATTCACTATCCAGCATCGCCCAACGCAAGTCGTTGTAACGACTTGCGTTGAAAAACCTGCGTTGTAAAGGCATGCGTAGGAAACGCATGCGTTGTAACAACGTACATCCAGAACTTATCTTGACAGTTTCATGGCACGGTGAGTTAAATGCTCGCTGCTGAAGCGTGCAGGAATCAGCAATTCACGAGTTTAAATTCCACCCAGGTGGACTGTGCTATTCACCGTTCCAAGGAAAGTGAAATTAGCACCGTTAAACTAACTATTATTTACAGCGGTCCATTATAAAGCTCTATATATAAACAGGGTATTGACTAGCAAACCTCGGAAATACACATAATATGGGTGATTAGTTTGCAGTTGAGAAAAATAATATTTCTGCACTTCGAGTAAGCAAACCACAAGTTACATTTTCGGCTTTGTGCCCCCATAAGGGGAGGCACTTGTGTAAAATACACAGTGGAAAGTCTGAGCTTTATTGCATTCTGAATATGAACTCATGACTTCCTTCTTTTTCCTCTCTACTTCTTCCCGCTCTCTCCACCGCCCTCCCTGTGTGAGAAACCTTCTTTGCTGTGACATGTCGAGCTCTTTACTATTGAAGAAACGCTGCAGGTAACATTCTTTGCTCGGAATATTTGTGTAATGCAACCAGGGGGATAAGTATCTGACTAATTCAACACAAATTGGCTAATATACTAAAGAATGCCATTATGTTTAACAGCAAATATTTAATGTCTGTGACCTGCCTCACAAAGAGCTGACAGGGTCGGAATGGATCCAAAAAGCTTCCTGTCCACCCCCAAAAAAGTATTCCACAATCGCAAAAAGCGCTTTTTTTTGCGACCATTCGTTAATTAGTACTGGGAGTCTTGAATGTGGTTAAATATGTGGTAGAGCAAGAGTTTTGTATTCAGCCCCTCTTTACAGCTTTCTTCTCAGCCCTTTTAATGTCTTCACCTCAACTTTAATCTTCCCAGCGCTCCTTCTTCTACCTATAGCCAACATTCCACTCACATACCACTTTTTAATTTTCTCGACACTTCTCTCTGTTATCTGCATAAGCCTGTTCTCCACCTCTTTACTACTGTCCCGTCTATTTACCTCTCTTTTCCTCTTTTACGTCCTTTTCCACCATGTGTCTGATTGTCTTACTTTTTCTACTCTTTTTCTCTTCTCCCTTTTTTTCCACCCTTCCGGTCTCCCATCTTCTTTTTCTCTCCCCTTATTTCTCTCCTTTCCTTTTTGTTTGTTTTGTTCATGTGTTCCCCAATCATTGGGCCAGGTAAGACCACATCAGCACTTGACTCTGTGCTAGCACGGTCCCAGTGGTTCAAAGAGGAAGGTAGGCACAAGTTGTACGCAAATTCACAACTTGCATATACGCACAGCATCCCATATAAATGAATGTTCAGCCAAATACTTGCTTTTATGAAAAAAGTAGTAGTCATACACAAACACGAAGTGAAATATGCCACACAACAAATAATACACACACATGACACACTTTAAATAAGGACACCCTTCTAGTACAAAACCTATGCTAGACTCATGCATACATCTTTGCACTGAAGTGCATCGTTGTGTGTGTGTGGAGTTCGACATCCTGATTGTGCGTCAGTTCTAGGGAGCTCCCCATAATGCCATATCTTTGCAGATATTGCACTTTCCTGTTCTCTCTCTCTCACTCAATGCAGCGCTGCAACTTTGTGTGTTGCGCTGTGTTGTGTGAAAGTTTTGTTAATGTGGACCTTCGTGCAGCACAAACTTGGAGCACGTCCATTTTTTATCTATGCATGACAATGGGCTGGTCCAAAGGAGTCAGTTACACCCTCCTGAAGCTTTGGGTTGTGTTTGAGCAGCTCTCACACTAAACAATGTATGGGTAAAAACTTTCAACTATTGGCCTCAGTGGGATCAGGGCAAAGGGAATGGGCGCATTTGCGATTCAACTCTGGTAACTGACATAAAAATAATTTTAGAGCGACTGCATACTGTCTGTAGTTGAGAAAAACATTACCTCTCACTCGTTTTGTTGCTTTCTGTTGCATCCTAGCAATGTGTCCTAGCAACATGCCTTCTATTCTTTCTTTGGTGCCAGCATCAGAGAGTTCTGGAGCTGAACAAGAGAGAGGAGACAGTTGCTGGAGACAGGACAGATTGTTATGTTGTTCCTTTTCTTATGTACCTTTAAGGCTCGTGTTATGTATTATGGAATACATGAGGTCAGGATTGGAATGTGGTATTGCTGCATTCTGGTGTGGGTGGCAGTTATGCTGGAGTGGTCCTTGGACTGAGCTGCTTCCCTGGCACTCACTTGTACAGCTTGTGCTTTATATCTAAATAAAGCTATTCCTTTTATTCTGCCTACGTTCCTCCATTACAATTGGTGACGATGGAAAGGGAAAACGGATTTGGAACCTTATAAGAAGAAATTTGCAACTTTTATTTATTTATGGTCTTTGAAGAATTCGACCATAAAACGTTGGGAAATCTTAAGAACTTTATCTCTGTGGAAAAGATTGCTGTTGGAAACGCCGGTGCATCGTGATATAGGTAAAGATTGAACTTACTTACTTCCCTTTTAATACTGGCCAGATCGCTTAGTGTCCGTTGGAGATTCCTCCTAGCGGCATTTTTCGAGTAGAGAGCGAGATTCTGCACGGGCTGCGCTCGAGCAGTAGCGCGAGAAGCGGAAGTCAACTCAGGACACCGGGTAATCCTGCAATTAGAGGAAAGAACCTAATTACGCGAGGTCACGCCACGTGACCTTACGCGGAGGACATTTTGATCTTTCATTTCCACTGGAGCAACGCGCTTGAAGAGAAGCTTCGTGATGACTTAATACGACCGGAGCAACGTGTTGAGGAGAAGTTTTGCAGTGAATTGAAAACATTAATTTTTTTTTCTCTTCACACTTTCCTATATTGTACTTGTGGATTTATTAGCAGAAAAGCGGACGTAGTAGAAAAATATTTTTTTTAAACATTGGAACAATTTATCTGTACAAGTGAGATAGTCGGGGGGAGCATATAAACATTTTAATATTTTCTCTCAACCTTGTAAAGAGGGAAGTGCAATGTTCTACTTTTGAGCAGAAAATAAATAAATAAATAAATAAATCTTGTGTTATGGACCAAGGTGACACCAGTGAAACCGGTGAAAATACTAGTGTAGTAATGGCTCAACAAAACTTCACAATAAATGCTCCTGAACCTTTTTGGGCAACTGGTACCAAGCCAATTATTAAATGGATCGAATGGAAAGAGTATTTTATAAACTATATCGAAGCAATTGATGAGGGTAAAAAGATGAAACCTGAGCAGAAGAAAATTATTTTGTTACATTCATTGGGCCCAATTGGTTTAAAAACTCATTCACGTATGAGCAAAGATGAAGACTCGAATTTAGATGTTTTTGAGAACTGCATTAAAGATATGGATAAGTATTTTGCACCCAAAGTATGCATTGGTGTGACGAGACATAAGTTCTTTCAGAGGAAACAAACAAAGCAAGAGACTGTTGATGACTGGGTGGACGACTTAAAAAAAACTGGCTATTGACTGCAATTTCAGAGATTTACATGATGAATTAATAAGGGACCAACTGGTTATACATAACAATAATTCTACGTTACAGGATAGGTTATAGGTGAATGGCGATGCGCCTTTGGATGATGTTGTGGCTATTATGAGAAAAGCAGAAATGTCCGGCAGATGTTCTTCTGTGTTAAAAGAAGCAGAAGAAGATAAGAGCGCTAGTGTGGTTTGTAAAATACAGACTGCAAACAAGCCACAGAATAAATTTCAGCAAAGTTCACAAGGGAAGGGGTTGAGTCAACCTTCTAGATATCAGAAATTTGAAGTTAAAAGAGAAGAACGAAGATGCTATCGCTGTGATAGTA
This sequence comes from Lissotriton helveticus, assembly GCF_964261635.1. NCBI lineage: Eukaryota > Metazoa > Chordata > Amphibia > Caudata > Salamandridae > Lissotriton > Lissotriton helveticus. The sequence continues at coordinate 484,717,963 of NC_136065.1, forward strand.
AGGAGCACTTAGCGTTTAGCAGGAATTGTCCTGCTTTGAGAGAGAAATGTTCAATATGCGGACTATTAGGCCATTTTAGCAAAATGTGTCGCAGGAGAAGCAATGTTAAATATATTTGGGATGAGGAAGAAATTTAACAGGTTGAAGCAGAAACTGAGTATGTGAAGAGTGTGAGGGGGAATTATGTGATTAATATATCGGAAGAGTCGTTACATGGCAAACCTTTCTGTAATATCTCTTTAGGAGGTGTGGTTGTAGAGGTGTATGCAGACTCAGGATCTCCCTACACTATTGTCAATGAGGATGTGTGGAAGAAGAGTTTTGTGGGAATAATTGGAGGTCAATTGTGTGAGCCTGATATTAATCCGGTTGGGTATACAGGCAAAAGGATTGAAATGCTAGGTTACAGATGGCTTACCTTCCTATTTAAGGGGAGGAACACAAGAGGGAAATTGTATGTGTCTAAGGTTGGACCGTCAGTATTGGGGTGGTTTGACCAGAAAAATTTGAACATCATCCTAGACCCCAATAGTGAGGAAAAAGTGTTGGTTGTGGACGATCAAAGTAAATTGAGTGAAGTTTTGGGCAAAGAATTTCCAGGAGTGTTTGGTGAAATGTTGGGGAAACTGCAAGGTTTTGAGCATAAAATCCAACTTAAGGCTGGTGCTGTGCCTAAGGTTCACAAGGTGAGACCCATTCCTATGTTGATCAGGGATGAAGTAAAAAAAGAGTTACAGGGCCTGTTAGCGAAAGGGATCATAGAAGAAGTGGAGGCGTCAGAGTGGATTAGTCCTATTGTTGTCGCACGTAAACAGAATGGCAAGATTCGGCTATGCATTGATTTACCCCATCTTAATAATAACATACTCGTGGAGAAATTTCCGTTACCAAAAATTAATGAAATGGTTTCTTTGTTAAAGGGTGCTTCATGGTTCTCAACCATAGATCTTTCAGCTGCATACCACCAGGTGGAGTTAGAACCTGAGTCAAGATGCCTTACGGCTTTCATCACGCCGTTCGGTTGCTATCAGTTCAAACGTATGCCGTTCAGGCTGGCGTCAGCTGCTGCTGTTTTCCAGCGACTGATGTATAAGTTATTAGGGGACATGGAAATGATCTCATTTTTCCAGGATGATATTTTAATTGCTGCTAAAAACCAGGTGGAACATGATGTTAAGTTGAGGCAAGTTTTAAAAGTGTTGGAAGATGCAGGACTAACGGTTGAGTTGTCCAAGTGAAAGTTCAGTCAGAGAAATGTGTCTTACTTAGGTCACATCATAAGCGAAGAAGGGGTTAGGCCTAAGCCAGAATTGATTGTGAATATTGTGAATTCAGGAGCACCGTGTATCAAAGAAGAAGTGAGGGCATTCCTTGGGATGGCGGAGTATTGTGCGACATTTGTAAGCAATTTTGCATCTAAGACATTTAACATAAGGAACTTACTCAAAAAGAATGTGAATTTTGACTGGACAAAGAATTGCCAGGATGAATTTGACAGGATCAAAAATGATTTACAACATGTCAATGCCTTAGCCAGTTTTGACCCTAATGCAGAATGTTTGTTGACAACAGATGCTAGTGATAAGGGTTTGGGGGCGGTGTTATCGCAAGTGGATAGGCATGGGAAGGAAAAGATAATTTTATTCGCTTCCAGAGCACTTTCACCTGCGGAAGTAAGGTACCCTATGTGGAGCAGGAGAAGGATGTGGAACTTAAACAAGTTCTGGAGTATATCTGTAGTGGGTGGCCTAAGAAGTGTTTCATGGAAGATGGTTTGAAAGCCTTTTGGGAGGTTAGGATGGAGTTATCTCTTGAGAAAAATATACTTTTCAGAGGCAATAGAGTCGTTCCCCCGTCTCCTTGAGACAAAAGATTTTGGAGTTATGTCATGAAGGGCATTTTGGTATTGGAAGGAACAAAGTTGTAGTTAAGAACATGTTTTGGTGGCCAGGTGTTGATAGAAATACTGAGAAATTTGGTAGGAGTTGTAAAGTTTGTTGTTCTGCAGATAAGACTCTCAGAACTTTGAAACCAAGCATGAGTGAAGGATTGATTCCTGATCTTCCTTGGGATACCATTGCCGTTGATATTATTGGACCTTTGGGTGCTATGAGTAAGTTTGGTTTAGTTGCTATAGACTTATTTACTAAGTGGCCTATTGTGAGGTTTGTAGATAAAGCAGACACTCTTTCAGTTTTGAAGTTCTTAGATAAGATTTTTATTATGGAGGGTCTGCCAAATTGTATTCTTACAGACAATGGTGTTCAGTTTCTGTCACATATGGCTAAGGATTATTTTCAGAAGTGTGGGGTAAAGCATAAGACTTCTGCCTTGTACAATCCTAGTGGGAATGGCACTGTTGAGAGGTTTAATAGGGTGATCAAGGGGGTGATTCAGGCTGCTGTTAACAAAGTAATGGATTGGAAAGTTCACGTGCAGAAAGCAGTGTGGTCTTATAGGACTACGTCACAGACTGGTGTGGGTCTCTCCCCATTTGTTATGATGAGAGGAAGATTGCCAAGAAGTAAAGTTAACCCTGGTTGGTTGGTGGAAGGAAAAGTGACTCAATGGTCTCCTACTAAAGTGAAAAGGGACCTGGATATGCTCCACGCTAAGAGTAAAAGTTTTTATGATGTTCATCATGGCACTAAAGATATACAAATTGCTGTGGGAGACTGGGTGCGTGTAAGGAAGCCTTGGAAAGTACCGAAGGGTGAGAGTTGTTTTGATCCACCAAAACAGGTTAAGGAAGTTTTGAGGAATGCGATGAAGCTGAGTGATGGAAAAGTGTGGAACTTGAAAAGCATTGCTATTAATCCTGAACAGGACAATATGGAAGGTACTGGGGAGAGTTGTGGACGGAATGGTTATGATTGGATTGAAGATCATTTTGAAAATAGTTGTTTGCAATCCCAGTTGGCGGATGTAGAAAACAACAGTAATGGTGTTATGGAGGACTCTTCTGTTGTAAATTCGTCTGTTTGTGAGAAGGGGAGAAGGGTTGCTGGTATGATGCCATTTCTGTTTCGGATTCTAACTGTGACATTGGTAGTTCCATTGCTGTGGGACGGGAACATGGGAATAGAACTTGTGTCCTACCTTCATGGCTTAAGGACTATGTTACTTAATGTATCTTTAGGGGTTGGTTCTTTTTGTTTTCTTGTATTGTTTTAATTGTTTTTTTTCTCTTGTTTTTCTTTTATGTTCTTTGATTAAGGGGGGTGTGTTATGTTGTTCCTTTTCTTATGTACCTTTAAGGCTCGTGTTATGTATTATGGAATACATGAGGTCAGGGTTGGAATGTGGTATTGCTGCATTCTCGTGTGGGTGGCAGTTATGCTGGAGTGGTCCTTGGACTGAGCTGCTTCCCTGGCACTCACTTGTACAGCTTGTGCTTTATATCTAAATAAAGCTATTCCTTTTATTCTGCCTACGTTCCTCCATTACACAGATCTAGCGGTTGTTCCTCTTAACGTCAATAAAGTTCCTGCTTGAAATACATTGTCTGCGCCTCTTAAAAGTGGCGACAAGGATGGGATGTATATTCCCTGAGGGCAGACTGGCCATGCTACGTTACAAGTTGCTAACTTCTAGACCATTTGCTATATAACTGTCAGTAGGTGCCTCCTACTGTGTGCTGTTGACATTGCATTAGCCAAGGACGTGCTGCCGTGTAAGGATACCAGAAGACGGAGGCTGACTGACTACGATTGACAAGCATCAGCACACAGGATCAACCTTGAACTTGATGATGACCAACCATAACGGAATTGGTGTTGGAGTCTTGTCTGTGCTCAACGTACATGCGGAGTAAACACCGGTCCCCGTGAGGCTCGGGTAAGAGCTGTGACTGTGTGTTACCTAGCCCTCTGTCTTTATGAAATGGGTCGGCTATGCGCGGTGTACCCTTGACTTCGGGAAATTTGTTGTGGACTATCAATGCTGGAAAAAGTGATATATTGGGCACTAAGGGCAAGTGAATTGAGAAGCAATTTTACTGAAGTGTATAGAGGGGGGAGCGGTTGATTGCCTGGATTGTCAAGCCTATTGACCACTGGCTAGCCGAGCTCAGTCTGGAATCTGCCGTTAAGATCAGGAGTTCAACTACTTGCACCATTTATAATATTGTTATGCTTTAAATTTGGCTCACAGGCTGCTGTTCGCAATTGTCTCTGCATACGTGTTAAATGAAGCACCGGAGTCTCGTAGGTGATTCAAACGTGGATTTATTGCAGTTCCGTATTGAAATTCTTAACACCCACAACCAGAGCCGTCCAGTCGTGAAGAGACCAACGTCCAGAATGACGTACAGGGAATCTTCACGACTGAAGGGCAGAATTCAAGAACACAGTACATGGAACTAGTCTCGTGGTTGTAACCACAAGACTCTTAGCACACAGGAAACATACAGAAAGCAAATGTAATAATATAAGTATATAACATCTTCCCCTCTTGAAAGGGAAACAAAGAAAACAGACATTTGGGAATGCAATTCTACTCCAAAACATAGTCAATCAGTCTACAAGACAACTGTTTTAAACAAAAAGCTCTTTTTGTTGCCACTTCAGGAGCCTCCTCCACAACTGTTTCTGTTGGTAATGACAAATGATAAGAGACAAAAACAACAGGTGATGGACAATCAAGCATCCAAGGACCGGTTTCTGGCTATCAGCCTTCATCAGCCTGGATAGCTTGACTCCAGTGGTGTGGAGAGCATGGGACTCACGTCTGAGCATACCCATCCCACTTGGGGCGACAAAGGCAAAAACAACAGGTGATGGACAGAATGCAGAACATTGTCATACATTCACCCCAGTACAGAGATCTCGGCCTAAATCCATTGTGATCAGAGACAACAATCTGTGAAGCTACAGATGTCCCAGGAATTTCTTCCAAAGGTAAAGACAAAAGCTCAGAGACCACGGGTTGTGAAACCGTGGAAGTTTCGGAAGCAGGATTAAAAGAAGGGGGTTGCTAGTAAGTTAAATCAAACCAATCACAGTGCTCTGACTCTGAAGTGGCATGCTCTTTGATAACATTGGCCTGAAGTGGATATATTTTAACAAGAACCCGCTTGTTCCACCAACCCTTGTCATCAAGAAGAGCTGAAGCTTTACTAACTTGTGTAACCAAATTAGGAGAAGAGAATTAAGATTTCCCTTTCAAAACTCTTTTGGGATTTTTAATGAGTACCATATCCCCTTTTTGCAAGGGCTGATCAAAGGAATGCTTGCCTTCATCAAAACGTAATTTCATAGAATCTTGTTTAGCCTTCACACGTTCTTGAATAAAGTGAGAGTTATCAGACAAATTACAATCCCTATATAACCAACTAGGATTGAGGAGTGAATGAACTTTCCTTCTTCTAAGTAAAGTAAATGGTGCAACACCAGTTGTAGAGTGTGGAGAGGTATTGTTATGCCCACACTTTATCATGAACAAAAATCAAAGGATCTAACATAGAGGAAATTGCAGTTTGTATACCCTCCTTGATTACATGATTACACCTCTCAACCAATCCATTCGAAGAGGGTGAATACAATGCAACTTTGTTATGAGAAATATCATGACTTTTAAGATAAGAGCACATTCTTTGGGAAACAAAATGTGTACCATTGTCAGTGACAATGGTTTTGGCAAAACCTTCAACATCAAACACAGATTGTAAAACTTTTACGGCATTTTCAGTTGATGCCGAATTGCAAAAAGAGTAATACAACCATTTGGTATAGTAGTCAACTAAAAGAATCAGATACTTGTTTTCGATTGGTAAAACCTCATATGGTCCGGAAAAATCCAAACCTACTTTGTCCCAAGGACCTGCGGGAAGAGGAACAGGACACAAAGAGTGGAAAGTGTTTTCCAATGTTTGTCAGAGAGAATACATTCGGTACAATTATCAATCATTCTCCTAATGAGAGAATCCATGGAAGGCCACCAGTAGAATTGTTTGATGCGTTGACAAGTTTTTACGATACCAAGGTGTCCTTGATGAGCAGAACGAATGATATGATCTTGTAAAGAGTCAGGTGGAACAAATAAATCATTACGCATAATCATGTCGTTAACCAAAGAAAGTTCCTCTGACACATTTGCGAAACCTTTTAAATCAGAAGACAGGGTTCTGCGCTCAGGCAATTTGTTAACAATAAATTCTTTGACCTTAGAAAGTGTTACATCACTTTTGTAGGCTGAAATCCATTGAACCTCAGAAATGGGTTGACATTCAGCAATAGCGTCAATTGTAGCAACGACATACTCAATGTCATCATCAACCACAGAATTATCATCTAAAGTCATTCTTGAAAGACAATCTGCCCTGAAATTTTTGCCCCCAGAGATATGCTTAATGACAAAATGAAATTCGTGAAGTTTTGAAAGAAGACGAACAAGTCTAGCAGAAGCCCTGTTGGAAGTACTGTTGGAAAGCATGTGCATAAGAGGCTTGTGATCCGTGTAAATCTCAAACTCATGACCCCAAATGTAAGATTTGAATTTTTGTATAGCCCAAACACATGCCAAGACTTCTCTTTCGATTGTACTGTATCTAGTTTCGGCAGAAAGAAGTGTTCTGGATGCAAAGGCAACCGTTTGTTCTTTGCCTTCGACCCATTGTCCCAAAATGGCACCCAAACCAGTGAGACTGGCATCAACAGTGATGAAACACTTCGAACCATCCGAAAAAGGATGCCAAGCTGGTGAATCCTCAATAATCTTTTTAACTTGCTCAAAAACATTTTGCAAGTCTTCTGACCAGGAAAACTTCACTCCCTTTCTTAAGAGCGCTCTCAACGGCTCAACAATCTGTGCATAACCATGCACGAACCTCGCATAGTATTCTGATAAACCCAGAAATGTGCAAAGGGCATCTCTATCTTTAGGAGATATGGCATCTCTGATTGCTTTTAGTAAGGAAAATTTGGGTTTAATGCCGTTGGGAGAGAGTGAATGGCCCAAGTAATCCAATTCTTGAACCCCAAACTTACATTTATCATGCCTGACAGTCATGCCAGCTTTTTCTAACACCTGTAAAACGGTGTAAAGAGTCTGATTATGTTGAACAATATCATTAGCATAAATCAAAATATCGTCCTGATACGCTTGAACCCCAGGAATATTTTGCAATAAGTTGTCCATCAGTTTCTGAAAAATGCTGGCTGCTGAAGCCAAACCAAAAGGAAGCCTAAGGTACTTGAAAGCACCAAAGGGCGTAATAAAAGTTGTTAATTCTTGAGACTTAGGATATAAAGGAATTTGATGATATGCAGACCTAAGGTCCAGGAGAGAGAAAAATTTAGCCCCGCCCAAATTAGCCAATAGGTCATGAATTTTAGGTAGCGGATGGCAATCCACAATGATGTTATTATTCAGTGAGCGTAAATCAGCACACAATCTCACCTCCCCAGATTTTTGCGAACTAAAACTATTGGGGAAACCCATTCAGATGAATCACAAGGTGCAATGATTCCTTCATCATATACATTTTTCAAAACCTTCTTCAGTTCATCTCTTGCACTCAATTTGAAGAGAACGAACCTTGTGAATAACAGGTTGAGCATTGTGTTTAAGTCGAATTTAATGCTTAAAACCCAGAACTGTACCAACTTTATCCTTAAATAAGTTTTTAAAAGAATTGAATAAGTTATCCATTTTAAGATTAGGAAAAGACAAATCTGAAACATTAAAGTTCCCAGAATCATGACTAGTGTAGTAATCATGAGGAATCTCACCTAAAGCAATGGGTGATCTGACCCAGGTCTAAGAATTAAACCCATTCTGGCTTGATCGAACGAACCTAAAATATCTCTGCCCTTGAGAGCGACATAAACTTTAGTGAAGGTGTATCTACCAAGACATGCTATATTTGAATAAAAGAAACCTAGCATGTCGATATCTTTCTCGCCAAAAGCTTTAGGATTGACGTCAGATTTGCAAAGAACAACTTTTTTACCCCAATTGGCATAAAATGTGAGGTCTGATAAAATAGTGATAGGTGAACCAGAATCAGCTTTGACTTGAATTGGTACTGTACCAACCACTAACTCACACCATGGACCCTTAATGCTAGAAAATTCAACAGAATCACATTCAATAGACAACATGACATCGTTAAGCCTGGTTGAGCAAGATTCAAAATTTTCGTTAAATTCAATATTATTAACTCTAGTAAATTTTTTGCGACCCCTGCACACAGATGGAAAATGTCCAATTTTCTTGCACGAAGAACATTTTTTTCCAGATGCAGGACAAGCAGGCGAATTACCAAGATGATTTCTTGAATCACATCTGTAGCAAATGACAGGTTTCTTATTCTGTTGCCTAAAAGAATTGTTAACAAGGTCAATTGAGCCAAAACTTGAAGCTTGATCAACCATATGAACACAAGGTTGAGAAATGCTTTCTTGCAAAATTTTAGAGGAATTAGTTGCACGTTCAATCCCTTTTGCGATATCTATTGTTTCAGACAAGGAGGGATTTTTACAACTCAACAAACGTTCTTGAATTTTTTTAGAAAAACAAGCAAAAATGAACTGGTCTCTGATAGAAGCATCTGTACTTGCGCCAAAATCACAGGTAGAGGCTAAAATTCTGAGTTGAGCGATATAGTCTTCCACACTCTCATCTATAATTTGTTTACGTTTGAAAAAATTATGACGTTCCAAAACAATACTGGGTTCATCGTCATATTGTTTATTGAGTCAAGCAATGGCTTCTTGATGAACATTCCAATTGTCACCAGAATCGCCAGAAGGAGAAGGAATATGGGGAAGGTTCTCGAAAACTTGTTGAGCAGCAACTCCTAGGCAACCATAAAGAATAGCAACCTTGCGAGGAGGATCATATTTAGTGGCGTCAATAGCTACCAAATAGTTCTCAAAACCTTTGAGCCCAATTGCACCAGATGAGAGGAGGTTTTCCTGGAGTTTGCAAAAATGGGGCTGGCTTTTGAAACTTTTGAGAAGAAGCCATGGTGAAAACAACTTTCTTTGTATCTAAAGTTGTAATGACAAAAATATGTGCTTGTCGGTGAGTTGTAATAAAATAAAAGAATAAAAGATTTGCATTTATAAATGCTTTGCAGTAGTATAGATAAATGTGGTAGGCAACAAAGCGTGCCTATCGCTGAAGAAAAGCCTTGTATTTATAAATGCTTTGCTGTATTGTAAATGAACGTGGTAGACAATAAAGCGTGTCTATCGCTGAAGAGAAACTTTGCATTTATAAATGCTTGGTTGCAATGTAGAAAATCATGGTAGGCAGTAAAGCGTGCCTATCGCTGAAGAAAAAGCTTTGTATTTATAAATGCTTTGCTGCGCTGTGAAATAAACGTGGTAGGCAGTAAAGCGCGCCTATCGCTGAATGTGTGAAATAAACATGGTAGGCAGTAAAGCGTGCCTATAGCTGAAGAGAAGCTTTGCTTTTGCAAAAGCTTTACTATGGAAGACGTGGTAGGCAGTAAAGCGTGCCTATCGCTGAATGATTGTGGACGAAGGCTTGAAAATGGCCGACCGATGCCGTTGTCAGGGTTACAGTAAAGCGTAACTTTTGACAGGCGGTGGGCTTGAATTGCTGTATTGTTACGTAACGCGCGTGAAGTAGCGCGAGCCAGAAGCTGTCGGTGAACGCGCGTGATGTAGCACGAGCCAGAAACTGTCTGTGAAGAATGCTTTCATGTGCGTGGGGCAAACTGTCACAAAATCCGCTCAGATTGCTGGTAAAAACTTGGCAAAATACAACCTGATGATGATCGGAGGCGGAGAGTTGGACCGGAGGCAGGACAAGTGAAGACGAAAAACAGCAGTGTCCCGGTGAGTCTGTCTGATTCTCGAAGATCTTGTCTTTCTGGCGGTGGGTGCAGGGAATTTCCCGATCGTCGCCAAGATTTTAAATGAAGCACCGGAGTCTCGTAGGTGATTCAAACGTGGATTTATTGCAGTTTCGTATTGAAATCCTTAACACCCACACCAGAGCTGTCCAGTCGTGAAGAGGCCAACGTCCAGAATGACGTACAGGGAATCTTCACGACTGAAGGGCAGAATTCCAGAACACAGTACATGGAACTAGTCTCGTGGTTGTAACCACAAGACTCTTAGCACACAGGAAACATGCAGAAAGCAAATGTAATAATATAAGTATATAACAATACGTTTCACTTCTTGTTATTGTGCGTCATTGCGAAGAGACGCACAGCCACCCATTCTACATCTGTGCTCCAGAATTTCAATATTTCACAAGCACACAGTGCACTGTAGGAACCGTGCTGCATTTTGACGTGCAACGTGATTGCCGTTCATCAAGGAACAGCCAATGGTTGCTTTGACAATCTAATACAAGTGCTGCAACGTGATTGCAGAAGCGGAACTGGCGTATTAAGAAGGGAAATAGCAAGTTATGTTATGTTATGTTATGTTATGTTAAGGCCGTACTTTTAGAGCGCACGGCTACCCAAAGGGGTGTCCCGGCGCTTTGGCAAAGAGACCTGAAACCTAAAAACACAAAGGCAGCAGCGCCGCAGTCACAGTGATTACACGGAGAAGAGCATGGTCTTCAGCTCTTTCCTAAAAGCCAAAAGACTCTTGGCTTTGCGGAGGGAGAGAGGGAGCTCGTTCCAGAAGCGAGCTGCCACAGATTGAAAGGACCGTCCTCCCATCCGGACTCGTTTGGCAGTAGGCACCTCCACTTTGGCCAAATCGGCTGACCGCAACATCCTCCGCGGCACATAGAAAGCAATCCGCTTTCTAATATAGTTAGGACCGACAGAGAGCACGACTAAACTGTTCAGCAGGCACAGACTGAACTGTCAATATAAGGAGATTGTGCCCATTGTGTGCAATTTTCAACACTTTTGCGGACTACGGTGACTACATTAATTTTGTTAGTTTTTTTTCTTTCTTATTGCTTTCAGATATTCATTGCCAGTGACTGTTGTTATTATTGTTATTATTATTGTTTCACCATAATGCCAACTGGGTGTATAACAATTGGTTGGGGATACTCTCTAGACACAGTACTATAGATATTCTGCAGCTAAGAAATACCCATCAGTATTGTCATCCATTATAGCGCCGTACAAATTTTTACAAAGTCCAAGAGAACCCCCTTTGCCATGGGAAGATTGGCTAGAGTCTTTTGAGACTTACTTAGAGGCTATAGGTGGGGAGGATTTTATAGCTTCTCGGAAGGTGGCATTGCTCAAACATAATCTAGGAATAGAGGGCAGAAAGGTGCTAAAAACTCTACCTAGTAATACTTAAAAGAGACAAATCATTCTGGGAGAGAAAACAAACGATAGTGAGAGTAAAGAAGAGGGTGAGGAGGTAGATCTACATTATGATGAGGTAGTTCCCATCGATGAATATGTCGAAGTAATCAGGGCACTAGAAGAAAACTATGGCAAAAAGGTTAGCATAGTAGTAGAGAGGCACAAGTTTTTCTCTCGATCACAACTACCCGGAGAATCCATAGAGCAGTACATTTCCGTATTAAGAACCCTTGCTGCAACCTGTAAATTCAGAGACCTGCACTAGGAGATCATAAGGGATCAATTCATAAATAGAACGAGCAATGTTAAAATTCAAGAAAGATTACTAGACATGAAAGATCCATCCCTATAGAAAACTATAGAAGCAGCAAGGTGGGTCGAGAACATTTCTAGATATGTTAAAGAGCTAAGCACGGAAAAGACTGTCATGACTAAAGTGTGTGCTCTAGAGAAGAATTTATTAAAAAATAAGGAAGGTAATACTAAAATCATTGTACTCAAAAACAGCTGGGTGTGTTACAGGTGTGGCATTACCACACACACCGCTGATTCTGATAAATGCTTTGCATTTAAGGATTAAGGAAAAATGCTTTAAATGTAAAACGATTGGTCACTTGGTACGTATGTGTAAGGATGGATCTATATCCACTCCTAAATTGAAGCGCCCCATAAATGCCATTAGAGAAAACTCTGAAGATGACAATTCCGCTAATGAAGAGGAAGTTGAAGTCATGGTTATTTGCGATAATGTTATTAATGATGTATCTGAGAGCTAGAACCCACCCAAATGTGATCTAGGTATCAATGGTACCAAAAAACAGTCTGGGCAGACTCTTGTTCTCCTTACACCATCATAGATAAGAACACATGGGAGAATGTAGGATGTCACCAGTTAAATTCTCCAGATGTTGAACCTGTAGGGTACTTTGGTGTTAAGCTTCCGTTGTTAGGTTTTTTCAAATGCACATTATCTCACAAAGGTAAGGAAGCAACAAACTAGGTTTATGTGGTGGAAAGGGGAAGAGCATTGCTGGGATGGTGCGAACAAAAAATGTTGGGTATCACATTGGACCCTAACCACCCACAGCAAGTTCTAGTCATGGAAGATACTGAGAAAACTAAGTGGGGCACCAAATTTCCCAAATTATTTGGGGAAAAGTTAGGATGTTTAGAAAAATTCGAACACCACATTGTACTAAAGTCCCACAATGCTCCATGTGTACATAAGGCAAGGAATGTACCCTTTACTCTTAGAGAAAAGTTAAAATTAGAACTAACTGCAAACATTATGTGACGCACAAGTCATCAATAAGGGTGGGCAGACATTTCCGTTCCGCCCACAGAATGTGCGATCATTTGCACCTTCCGCCTTCCACAAAGAAGGCGAAAAACGGGGAAAATTATCACACATTCTCGGGCGGAACGGAAATTGGCCGCTCGCCCGACTCCCGCTTCCCGCCCACCTCCCGCCGCCTTAATAAATGAGATTTACAGGCTACAAATAAAGTTAAATAAAACTTACCTTATTGACCTGCAAACTTCCCCATCGCGGCTTCTTCTTTGAAACCGAGCATGCGCGGGAGCCTGCGCATGCGTATTCCTCGCCAGGAATGCGCATGCGCAGGCTCCCGTGCATGCGCAGGAGGCAGGCGTGCGTCTCGCAAAACAGAAATATCGTGGAGAGGCACGGAGATTCGTTCAATCTCCGTGCCTCTCCGCGATAGTGCTTTCCGCGACTTCCGCTCACCCCATGTCATCGATTCCATTGAGTCGTCTGAGTGGCACAGTCCGGTCGTTTTAGCACACAAATCACACGGTAATCTACGCATGTGTATTGATCTGAGAGACCTTAATCGCAACATCCTAGTTGACCGATACCCCTTACCTCACATTAACAAAATGGTCACCTCTGTAATGGATGCTACCTACTTTTCAATAATTGACCTGTCCAATGCATGCCAGCAGATCAAGCTGCATCCCACTTTAAGGCATCTCACTTCATTCATTACACCCGAGGGAGCCTTCCAGTTAACTAGAATGCTTTTCAACCTGGCATCCGCCTATGTGGCTTTCCAAAGAATAATTTGTAAAATATTGGTGGGCTTACCCAAGGTGTTAGTTTTTCAAGACGATGTGTTAGTGTGAGGGGCAAATCGATTTGAACATGACACGATACTGACACAAACATTGGACAGATTACAGAATGCTGGTTTATCTGTGGGGGTCAAGAAATGCAAGTTTGCTGTCAAGCAAATTGATTATCTTGGGCACACCTTATAAAGGAATGGAGTAAAAGCCAAAATAAATTGTGGATGCCATTACAAATGCACCACCACCTTGTGACAAGGAACAATTGTGCTAATTCCTGGGTCTCGCAGAATTTTATTCCAAGTTTGTTCAGCATTTTGCTGACAAAGTTCGAATGGACAGACGAATGCAAAAAAGTCTTCATCTCCATTAAAGAACAGATTGTTAAAGCTGTTGCGCTAAAACCATTCAACCCATCACATCATAGCATAATTGTGGTGGATGCCAGTGCATACGGTCTGGGTGCAGTACTCATGCAAAAACATTTGGGAAATGAATAGGTAGTAGCTTTTGCATCTCGCACCCTCAAGGGTGTGGAGGCTACCTACTCCGTCATCTAAAAATAGGCACTCGCATGCTGGTGGGGGTGAATTACTTCAAAAGTTACATTTGGGGGACCCATTTTGAAAATAAATCTGACCACAAGCCACTCATAGAGTTGTTCACCACCAAGGGAGCCAGAAAAGCAACCCCCAGGATTGCTAAATGACCTTACAGGCTCCAAGGGTATGACCTTTCACTACAGTATGTTCCTGGCATTCCCAATGTCAATGCTGATTGCTTATCCCATTTACCATTGGAGTGCGAAGACGATGACTCCAATGAAGATTGTATGGTAAACAGTGTATCTGAGTCGTGTGAGGGTGCCATATCTATTGACGAGTGGAAAGATGCAGTATTGACTGATCCCACTTTCAAAGACCTAATGATTGAATTTTATCTGGCCCAAATATTTTCCTTAATTTGGAGAATTTTGGACAGTCTGGACAGAACTTTCGGATGTGGATGGGACGTTGCGCAGAAGCGGTAGACTAGTGGTTCCAGCAAACTTTCAGTCCAGACTACTAAAATTGCTGCATGAAGGACCCAGTGGTATGTCAGGTATGAAAAGGAAGGCCAGGGAGACATTTTGGTGGCCAGGGATGGACAGGAACATAGAAGAGCATGTACGAGGATGTATGGAGTGCATGTGTAGTGGCAAAACTCATCGGGTAGAGGAATCCCCCATCTCTTCCACTAACTTTCCGAGCGGACCATGGGAAAGAGTGGCTTTGGATATCTGTGGGCCATTTTCGGCAAAGGGAATAACCAACAAATATGCATTAGTACTAATTGACGACTATTCCAAATGGCTGGAAGTGGCATTCACTGGAGACATCAAAGCATCTAATGTTATCAAATTTTGCAATAAAATTTTTTGCAGGGAGGAGTGTCCAGCTAGACATGTTGGTCACGGGCAATGGACCCCAGTTTTTAGTGGATGAATTCAAGACATACCTTATGGACATTTCTCACCCCACCACTGCAAATTATAATCCCAGATAAAACGGCCTTGTTGAGAGATTCAACCGAGTCTTGAAGAAGTGTGTCCAATTGTCTGCAGGGTGTGGTGGAGACTGAAAGGAGGAGGTGAGGGAAATGTTGTGGAGTTACTCTATTACACCCCATTCTGTCACCAAGGAGTCCCCATTCAGACTTCTCAAGGGCAGGCAACCACGGACAAGAGTTTCTCCTGTGTATATGTTCAAGGGTTTTTCACGACATGTGTGCAACAGGAGTCTAGAGTGCAGAGTTAAGAAACACCAAGAGATATATGTTTACAGGCACAACAACAGATTAAAAAGGGTTAAACTTGTATTTGCTGTTGGAAAGTGGGTGAAAACATATAGCATGGGTGTTCAGAAAAGAGGTCTGTCAAAATGGTCAATACCCAAACGCATAACCAAGTCATTGGTAACAGTGTTTGGCTGAGTGACGGCAAGAAGTGGAATATTCGAAGTGTCACTTTGTGCAACACTGTGGAAATAAATGCTTGGTTGAAAAAGGCAGGTGATGATTAAATAGAAAAAGGCAGTAACAGTGTGAGAAATAACAAACATGTCAAAATGGCACCCAAATGGCACAGTGATTATGTGACTTATTGATATCCCTGGTGTTGTTCTTCAATCATATTTTTTCTCTTATATTTCGTTACATTCTTTTGGTGCACAGTCTAAATATCGATTACTAAATTTCGACTTACAGTAATATCGAGTTGGAAATATCGAAGGTGGAGAATATCGAGGTCAAGAATATCGTTGGACAGAATATCGACCCTATGGTAAGTAATATCGAATTTTTTTATATCGATGTAAGTAATATCGAAGTTAGTAATATCGATATCAAATATATCGATGTTACTAATTTCGATGTTACTAATATCGATATTTGTTTATTGTTATGTATTTTATTATGTATTTTATATGTATGTGTTATATGTTTTTTGTTAAGTATTTTATTTGTTTTAAATTATATGTGTACTATTTTATATATACTAATAATGTTAATTGTAAGTAAATTTTATGTTTTAGTACTGGAGGGGGTTGTGGGTTTATAGGGGAATTGGGTGGGAAGTAATTTAATTGTAATTAAGTAATGATTTTTTTTAATTGATTTTTCTTTTATTTTTAATTAATGATTAATTGGTAATTAATTATTTTAATTGGTAATTATCTTAATTGGTAATTAATGTTTGTAATTGGTAATTACATTTTTTAATTGGCAATAATTTTTTTTAATTGCTAATTAATTATTTTAATAGGTAATTCAGATTTTTAATTGTTAATTACTTTTTATTTATTAAAAATACATTTTTATTAATTGGTAATTATTGTTTCATTGAAAATATTTTTAGATTTAAAATAAATGTATTGTTTACTATATTTTAATTGTTAATTAATTTATAATTATTAATATGTTTTTTAAAAAATATTTTTGTGTTAAATATTTATTATTTGTTAACTAATATTTATTAATTAATATGTATTGGTATTTATTGTTAATTTATTGGTAATTAATTATTCAATTGTAATTATGTCTTTAGTTTTGAAAAATATTTTAGTGTTCAATATTTATTATTTGGTAACTAATATTTATTAATTAATATTTATTGATATATATTGTTAATTTATTGTTAATTAATTATTCAATTGTAATTATGTTTTTAATCATTATTAATGGGTATTTGCAAATGATGTAGAGTTTAAAAAAAATTAAATTATTAATTATTTTATAAGATATTCAATGCTTTCCCTACTGTTGCACTCTCTGGAGTAGGAATAGTAATTTTTACCTCTACGCTATCCAATGTTTTCCCTACTGTTGCACTCTCTGGAGTGGGAATAGTAATGTTTACCCCTACGCTATCCAACGCTTTCTCTACTGTTGGACTCTCTGCAGTGGGAATAGTAATTTTTACCCCTACGCTATCCAACGCTTTCCCTATTGTTGGACTCTCTGGAGTGGGAATAGTAATTTTTACCCATATGCTATCCAACGCTTTCCCTACTGTTGCACTCTCTGGAGTTGGAATAGTAATTTTTACCCCTACGCTATCCAACACTTTCCCTACTGTTGCACTCTCTGGAGTTGGAATAGTAATTTTAACTCTACACTATCCAATGGTTTCTCCACTGTTGCGCTCTCTGGAGTGGGAATGGTAATTTTAAGTTATATGCTATACAACATTTTTATCACTGTATTTGTTTTAGTTATGGGTTTTGAATAGTATTTTTATTTATTTAGCTATTTGATCATTTTTTTTATAATTTTAGATCATGTAGTATATAATTATTTAAAAAAAATATTAAAAGTATTTGTATTTTTTTAATTTATTAATAATAATTATTTACTTTTTATTTATGTTTTTGTTTTATGTTTGTAAATGTATTTGTAATTTATAATATTTGTTAATTTATACATGATTAAAATAATTATTAAAACGTATTGTTAAGTAAGTATATATAATATATTGTTTGTATATGTTTGATTAATGTATTATTATTATATATGTATTATTTATTAATTTGAAACATTATTAGATATTTCTAACTATGTTTAATGTATTTATTAGTGTTATTTACTTTATTTTATATTTATATTTTTACCGGGGAAAAGACTATATTTTTAACATCGATATTTTTAACATCTATATTTTTTTCTCAATAAATTTGTACTTACCATGTTGTAGATGGGATGTCGATATTCTTGCCTTCGATATTTCAGCATCGATGTTCCTGTAGGTCGATATTTTGAAGGTCGATATTTTGTCAGTGATGCATTCTTTTCTCATGTATTCCTGTAAATATCTGTGTTTTACTTAGCTAGAGCTTCTGGCTCCCAGTGCTATCACTCAGGTTGCTGCGCATGGCAGGTACACGGGGGGCTGGGGAAAACGGACTGCATTTAGCACAGAATGTACCTATTACAAAGAACTAAAGCTAAGGGGTGCATCATGGCGTTCCACTGCCCTAGGTGTGCAATACAATACAGGCTGTGCTGTTTGCACGCTGCACACTAAGTACATTTTTCATATGTGAGCCCCGGCGCGCATTTCACTTCGAGATATTTCAACGTACATCCTTCATTTTAATTTCTACCGAGGTTTGGCTTAAAGAAGCTAAAACCATATACCAAATGATAAGAAAGCAAAATGTACTCCTTGACAATTACTTTATCGTTGTTTGTTTTAGCACATTGACCGGGTTGTTTCTTAGCCTTCACCTGTGTTAGAGGCAATGTTGTTGCTAAAATCAAATTCCGGAAGTGTTTTTCTGTTGAAGCCCTGGGTGTTGACCTTCAGTTGAGAAAGGCAAACGTGCTTAAAAAACATCCACTCTCCATGACTTTGTGGACACATGCAGCGAACGGTACTTGTGCCACTACAAGACATGTAATGTGTATGGCAGTCTGATTGACAGGGACACCAATCAGCCACCTGAGACTATCACCACATGGAGAAAAGAAACATCCTATAAAGGGAATTGGTATATGTAGATCTGGGTTTGTGGATATGCAAAGGCAACACCATTGATCAGAGTGGCAATTGAAGCTCCCATGGCCTCATGTATTTGCTCTGGAGCCCAATGGATTCAACCTTGTAGCTTGGCTCTATCGCACCATCATTCCATCCCGATATCATGTACAGTATTTTAAACCTTATTTCTCATCTCAACATGCAGTACCTTCCCCATTTTAACTAAAATGTTCCTGTCTTTTAACTTTCACACTCGTCACTCATCTCTCTCTTTCATTCTTATTGCGACGCTATCCCATTTAAGTTACTTGCTCCTCAGGTCTTACTTCCCCCGTCACCAGCAATCACCTTGGCCTGATGGCCTCCAAATATTACCACTACCCGCAGTAATGGGGGACTTTTCCATAAGTTCACAAGGCCCTTTGCATCCTCGCTACGCCACGGCTTCCTGATGGGAGAGTGAGGCAGTTATCAAGTACATCAGGGAGAAAGAGGGCTGAAGGAACTGTTGCAGGAAGCTGGTATTTTGAGTACTCTAAATCAGAATAGGACTGAAATGGCAACAGGCCTCCTTGGAGGTGTCTGTTAGCAAGCATGGAAGGCCCAGTGGTGGCTCTGTACGGACAGTCCTGACAGAAGTTTCACATTGGGGCAGGTAGGCTGTAAAAATTAGCCCGGGCAATTTGATGAATAAATTTTTACCTTTGGCACTTAAAGAGCACATGATATAATGTGGAGTTATTTTTCCCTACCTGATAAGTGTCGTAAACAACTTATTCATTTCACATTTGCTGAAATAAACCTGCAACCACATGCAAGCAGCTCTGTGAGGAGGTGCAGTGATGCAACGGACACAAATATGATGTGGCGTCCAGCTTACCCCCGGATGCGGCCGTGCTGTCTGTCTGCTTCACTCTCTCTCTTTACTGCTGCGGTCGCTTCACTGGCCGCTTCGTTTTGCTCTATTTTCTAAAAATAAACGTCCCTGGGGCCACAGCAGCAGGGTTGACCTTGAGAGGTTATAAGGTTATGCGCTCTCCCCACCCACTGCCAGTAGCACCACTCAGACCTGTCTTCACCTAGTGCTAAGGAGAGGTGGCAGGTGACCGGCCGGATTCAAAGAGTATGTTGGTGGCACTGTGTCAGTCACAGTCACATTTCGGCACAAATATTTCTCACAAAGAAATCCCCCCGTTTAGCTTTTACCTCTCCTATGTAGACTCCACAGTGACACCTTCAAACACGTCCTGTTCTTTGTTGGGGTAGGGGTTCTGCAGCAAATCACACAGCACTCCCGAGACTCTACTCAAGAGAGCGCATGGTGGTGGTGCACGTCACTGCTGCATTTTAACAGCACAGCGTAGGGGCTGGTCGAACCAAAAATTATGCCCAGGGGCCTCATTGGTAGCACATTCGCATGCTACAAGATTGACGGCCCTTGGACCCAGATATACAGTACGCCGCGCACAGCACCCCCACTATACTATGTGTTGAGTGCAGCATTTGCAAGCAGGTGTGCTTGCACTTCATACATGTGTGCAGTGCTGCTCACAGACAGCCGCATGTGTGGGTGTGGGGGGTGGTGTGTGTACATCACTGTTAGTGCCTTGAGACCCTCCCGGGTGAGTAGTGCGCTATATAAATGGCATGATTGATTGATTGATTGAGTGCCCCCAAATAATAAAGGCCACAGGCCACCAATGCTGCGCAGCCCCCACCGCCCCCAAAATAGTGCCTTCTGGGGCAGACAGCCCCCACTGCCCCCCCCAGCTACGCCACTGAAAATAATAGTTGATTTTGGTCATTTTGTTTACTTTGAGTTTGGTCGCATACCCCCATTTCTCTATGGGACGTTGTGTTACGTCCGTAAACTGACCCATTCATTCAATTCATTCAAAGACTTTATTCGGTTATAATTCATGAATAACCATAAAAGTACATCAAAAAACAATACATCATCATAACTAATAATATTAATAAAAACAATTTACACGATATCAACATAGGCCAGGAATTTAGTATAACCAAGATTCATATAATCATTTTCTTACGTAAATAAAAAATACTTTTTAAAAATGCCGCAACAGAGGCCACTGAGAAAATGTCCTCCAAGAGTTGTATAGCAAGAAAAGCAGGGCGACACTGTCTCATATTCATATATTTTAAGATAGGCATGATCCATCTTTTCCTAGATGTAACATAGAATTTACAGAAAAAGAGAATATGTATATCCGATTGTGCAGAAATATTATCACACGGACATTTACACATTTCCCTGGACCAATCATTTATAGCAGGAAAGCTCATCAGTCTATACAAGATACCAAACCTAAATCTAATCAGCAAGAACCTTTCTTGTTCTTTCATTTGAAGGTTTAGGTAAGGCTGGATTATCCTTGATTTGACTATCATTAGATGGGCAGTTACAGACTTTTTAGGGGATTCAATTCTTTCTCTTTGGTTCTCTAGAAAGTTTAAGCTTAGATGTTTCAGTGCTTTCCGAGAGATATCTGACATTGATGTGGGATCACTAAAAAATTCCGGGTGCTTAATGTTATCACAAAACGTCTTGATGTAGCACAACCATTTTATCTTTTTCCCCCCATCTAATTTCAATACATTCCCCAGAATGAGACGATTTAGATGGCATTTCTCGTTTGTCCATACACGATGCCATAAAATAATCGGTTGTAATTTAAGTAAATCTTCCAAATAGGGGATACCCAATTCTAAATGGCAGGTGTAACTAGACGTACTCTTAGGAAGAGCTAAAAGATATCGTAAGAAAACATTTTTGGTGATTTGTAAGCTGCTAACATTTGAATCGCCCCATATTCCTGCCCCATATAAAGCTACAGAAACACAACTTGCTCTATATATATATGAAAGCTCTTTAACTGGCTTTTTGCCCATCTTCTTACTAAAAGACCTAAGGGCCATTATAGATTTAGAAAATAATAAACTGACCCTATTACAGGCTACCATAGAGAAATGGGTGTGTGTGTAAAACACTGTACCCTATGGCAGGCACCCCAGGGTGCTTGCCACACAGATGTAACAAAAGAGGGAGGTACCCTAATATTGAAATAGGGACAGGGTGAGTTCAATCCAAAATTCAAAGAGTATCCCAATTGAGAGGCATAGATTTATTAAGGGTATAACACAGAACTCATTGATAGTAACCCATTGACAACAGAAAATATTATAAGGTACATCAGCACAACACACTTAACAAAATGCAAAAGCAAAAGTAGTATTAAAAAGTTGTTCCATACATTTATTACACTCAAAGGTTAAAAACATTTTATACATAAAAAACATTTCATAATGACATTATTAGAAAACAAGGTCGACGCGGCGTTTCGGTGAGTAAGCAGATGTTCACCTTCTTCAGGACAGTTTTCTCTAATCTAAGGAAGGCTGTGTTCAATTGTTGTCAATAGGTTACTATCAATGAGTTCTGTGATATAGCCTTGGTAAATCTGCGCCTCTCAGTTGGGACACTCTTTGAATTTTGTGCTTGCCACACAGTGCAGGGATTTACAGGGGGCACCTTAGGTACCCCCTCGGCCACCAACCGTAGACCGTGGAGGCAAGGAGGCCCTGCTAGGGGCCGCCAAAGTTGCTTTCAGACAGCCTTTTCGTGTCGGAAAGGCCGTCAAGGAAATGCTATGGTAAACCGACATAGTAATCCCGACATCCGAAATGCCATATATAGGAGATTACAGTGTGGGTCCCATCGGCCAGAAGACTCTGAGAGCTGGTCAGAACCGCGTCCGTATAACTGGTCGTTCACGCTCCGACCGTCGACATCGTAATTCAGCGGTCGGACCACAAACCAACCATGCCGGTTGGAAAGCCTCTGACCGAGGTCGGAAAGCTTCTGACTAGCTGTCAGAGACGTCCCGACCGACATTGCAATCGGCCCCATAGTCTGTTGGACAAGTCTATCAAGTAACACATAGCTAGATACGAATATTTGAAAAATGAATAAAATCAAGAGTGATTTTATCAAGCTGAATCTAAATAACATAAATAGTTTTCCAGCCAGCCAGCCAAGCCCAGCCAAGACTCGAATCTAAAAAAATCTAATCTCCACTAACAGATCATTCACCAAGAGGGAGGTAAAAGTAAAATATTTTACAAATAGAGGGAGTATTTATAAAAACTTCTCTTTTTAAAAATGTTTATGAAAGAGGTATCATATGGCAACTCACTCACACTTTTCAGAATTTGCATCAATCAAGTTACAAACTTTTGTCTTATGATTTCGAGACCAAACACCAACCCTGAAGAGACATTGAACCCATCTTAATTTCCTAGATGGTAATATGTCTACATAGGTGGAGCTCTTCGAGGATTCTAGATTTAAGGAGATTGATAATTTGAAAGGTATAATATGCTGATGTGTAAGGATGCAGAATTTAGAGAGCTCCTATGAACTATAGGGTAATGGAAAGGAGACCAATTGGTAATGTACCTGTATTCACCGTGAAGCTACATTAAGGATTGAATAATGTTAATGACACCACAAGCCCAAACACAGGAAGGAAATCTCCATATGGAGAACCAACTCCAATATAGAAAAAAAAACTTTTAGCGTTTATACCTGCTGTTAATGACCAAGAGGTATTATTCAGTTCCCTACAAAATAGCTTGGGGCTAGATGTAGGTAATTTAGATTTAACGATTCGAAAATACCGAATTTTACCGATTCGGTATTTTCGAATCGGTAAATGCAATGTAGGTAATTATTCGGTAAAAAATACCAAATCGGTAAGATTCGGTATTTACCGAATCGGTAATTACTGATTCGGTATTTGCCATTCATTCTAGGCCCATAGGAATGAATATCATTTACCGAATCTGTAATTACCGATTCGGTAAAATTGCAAAAAAGTCAAGGGTGGCAGGGTGTCACTTTGACACCCTGCTGCGCCCCTGATTAGTGCTTGTGTGCATATGTGGCACACATACATGCCCTAAGGGCATGTATGTCTGTCACATGGCACAGGTGTTAATACACATATTTGCATTTACATAGGAATTCGTTATTTACCACCAACTAATAGTTGGTGGTAAATAACAAATCCTTAAAGCCCTGAAGCACTGTTGAAAGTGCTTCCATCATCTCATTTACCGATTCGGTAAATAACGAATCGGTAAATGATGATTCGGTAAATACCGAATCGGTAAATACCGATTTGTTATTTACCGAATCGGTAAAAAAAAACTACATCTCAAAAGTCTATTACCGGTTGGTAACGGCTGATTTCGGCCGTTACCGACCGGTAATAGCCTACCTACATCTAGCCCTTGGAGAATTGATCACAGGAGCACATTAAAAAGGTGCATTAAACAGCAAGTCTTCCCTTTTCATCTAAACTACAGAAGGTTTTTATTTTAGCATCAATTGCTGTTCCATGATGCTGCCAAACTAACATTGAGTTTGAAATACCATTTGGCCCAGGTAAACAACTTTGAAAGAAGTCAGTCCTGACAAAATGTGACCAACTCTCCAAGGTTCGAATTTCATATCCACAAATTCTAACTGACACATATCATTATGATATCAGTTAACCCCCGGTGGTAGCGCAAACTTAGATGCATGCAGTATTGAAGCTGAGTTCACATTGCCATTGATTAAGAACTGAAAGCAAATCCCCAACAATCCGGTTTGCAACATGTAAATAACACCAGCTCTAAGATGTTTGACAAATTATAGTTATGTTTGGTGTTTCACTTTTTTTGCTCTAATGTGTAAACTGCCTGAAAAAACATACCAGGTGCAACGTGGAGATATAATTTGTGTTGTGGCCTTTTAATGCCAAGTTTTTATACGAGGTTTAAATAATTAAGTATAGTAGCTAGATTATTTCACATTAATATACATCATCACTCACACTTCTTTGAACGGGCACTTTAGAACAAGAGGATGTCACATCCTTACAGATAACCTTCATGTCTTTAAAGGGTTTTACTACTGACTATCAACCCTCAGAATATCATGTAACAAGAATATCGAGGACAGACTTTTGTGGGAGCAGAACCCTGACCCTAAAAAATGGTAGATACCCTCCTCAACATCAGACACAACTTTAGTTTAGCAGAATAATAAAATTGGAACTGGGACCACTTAATAACTGAGTTGTAGATCATAAAAAAGTAAACGTTGTTTTACTACAAAATTCTGAAAGCATTACAGAGAAATGCAAAGTATGTGCCATGAATGCTCAAGTAGAGAGTACATAGGCAGAAATTAGAAATATTCTAAGTCCCAATAAACAGCAAAAATCATGAAAAGTACTGACTGTATCACTTGCAAATAGATGTCAGGTAAATTTCTGGCTCACTGGTTATGAAAAAACTAACTATAAAAATCTTTAGTTTTCAAAAATAATTTGTCACCCAAAATTTTGTATTTAGGAAAAAAACTCACAAAACGATAGACAAAATATGAAAAGGTAAGTGCATATAGGGAAGTATAGATTTACTATTACAAATTACACATCTACGCACTTTGAAAAAATATATATACATATATATTCGACGCAAATGTGAGAGCTTTGCTAACAGGGCAACCAGGAAGCACAACGGAACCAAGTAAAGGATTGAAGCGTCTGACCCCTCGCATGCCTGAAGAATCCGAAGCCTGAAGGTGCCCGGTGAGCGCTGAGTTGGAGGACCCAGTGGCAGCGGTGAATCCCAGGTAGGACAAGAGGCTATTGCGGGGAGGAGAGGTGTAGGAGTCGAGTGTGCGGCAGGAAGCAGAGTGTACAAAGACACTGCAACTCACAAGCGGCAATAGTGACACCCCAGCATGTTGGCTGACATGGTACGCGCACATGAAGAGGCTGCAATAGAAATGTTTTCTGACGCGGCTCCCAGGGCTCTGGGAGCTACTGCCAAAATTACAGCAAATACTAGTACAAATGATAAGATCAAAGACAAATACAAATTACTGGAGAAAAAGATGAAGGCGGATCAGAACAAATGGTGGGAGTCACGTTCCCTCCAGAGGTATATTGATGTTGGGAGGATACCGAGGGGGCTTAGAATCCTCACAGCCCCCAGTTATGAGGACCCCAATCTAGACCTCATGAGGGAATGGGCGGAATGTAATCTTGATTCGTCCAGAAAACTCACACTTATATTGATTAAATATGCGGACATACATAGAACAGAATTGTTAAATGATTATATAAATGAAGAACTAGATAAAATGGAATCCAAAGAGGAGCAAAGTAAATTGCGTAAAGAAATGATGGTCAGAATCAAAAAAGATGAGGACAAAATCAAGG
Source organism: Lissotriton helveticus (assembly GCF_964261635.1). Lineage (NCBI taxonomy): Eukaryota > Metazoa > Chordata > Amphibia > Caudata > Salamandridae > Lissotriton > Lissotriton helveticus. The sequence continues at coordinate 484,743,629 of NC_136065.1, forward strand.
AGCGTAAAGCTTTCAAATTTATAAGGTACAAACAAGACTATGAATTAGGGCACATTTTCACTTTTGCGAAGCGTTATGACGCCATTAGAACATCCAAGTTCAGAAATGTTGAGGGGTAGACAAAGACTGCCAGAGGACGTAATGGACAAACTGATACATCGAAGTCAGCAATAAGTTCAATGGGAGAGAGGGAGTCCGAATCTGAGATGCGTATGTCAATGGATGAAAGACAAAAACCCAAACCATCGCCGGGGGAAGAACTAAATTTGATAAATTACGAAAGAAGTCAAACCTTACGCCCGAGACCACCACGATAGAGGAATAAAATAGAAGATATGCCAACTACAAACGCCGACAGAGGCGCAGGGCAAACAAGAGGCTTTCCAAGGGGGAACAGGAGAAGAGGCAGACGAAGATGGTAACTCAATCTGATCAGACTACCACCTCGACAAGCAACACAATAATCAATTTGACTAATGTAACTTTATCAAAACAAGAGATTAACATACTGAACTTAGATTTATCATATGCCCCTAAAGTCAATTTTGATTATGCAACAACTCGATTAGACATCTATAAAGGAGTCAGAAAACTGAAAATCAAAAAGTACCATATGCAAATGATGACGAATAAAGAACAACATAATAATGCCCCCGGGGATAAGCATACCCTAAGTTTGCCCAGTGAGATATCTACATCACAAAGAGATCAAGCATTGCTCCAAACTATGGAAGAACTGTGGAACGAGAATGCAAGTGAGATTGCATGTGATACAGGACAAGCACTTATAAGGATTGATACGGCAAAGACAACACATCAAACCCCATTCAAACCCAAGTCCACATTTAATCCCATCATGATTAGAGATGTCATTGACCTATTTCATGAGTCAACTACAACGCAAATAAAAAAGTTCAACAAAGTGGTGGCAATGAAAGAAAAAAATATTAAAAATAAGGATCAACAATACATCAATTTGATCAAGAAGTTAAAAGACAATAATGATATCGTTGTTCGACACAGTGACAAAGGTGGTAACATTGTCCTCTTGCCTCGAAATTGTATGACAAGGAAGCATATAGCCAGCTGAATGATAGAAGCTGCTATAATCATAGCAGTCAGGCTAACCTCAATGCATCATACAAGGAATATTATGGCAAACTATATAGCTGGAGACAAGCCAAACTAATCACTGATGATGAATACAAATATTTAAATAAAGAAAATCCCACCACTCCTTCATTGTATTTCATCCCGAAGGTACACAAAGATCTGATTAATCCCCCCGGCAGACCTATCATCTCGGCCAGGGATGGGTTACTGGAACATACCACTGTTTACATTGTCTATTTCCTTCAAGAATATGTCCAAAAGTTACCAACTTATGTGCGTGACAAAAGCGATTTTTTTAAGACAGATTTCTGATTATGAATGGCGAGAAGACTACTTACTCATAGCATTAGATGTAACATCGCTTTACGCAAGTATAGAACATACTGATGGAATTGAGGCAATTACATTTTACTTGTCACACAGACCAGAGGAATGTAAACAACACAGTCAAATGCTTATAGATATGATAAACTTTTGTTTGCATAATAACATCTTTATGTATAACTAGCGGCCCGTCCCGACGTTGTCCGGGTATCAAAAAGAATGGGTAAGAATATTTTATTTCAAAACCTCGTTTTTTACCTGTGTTGTAGATCCGTGCAGACATGCTAATGCTGAGTGTACCTTGCAGCAGAACATGTGTCTCAGTTTTTCCAGCCACTGCCCGAAAGCGCCCCAGCAATATGTGCCTCTGCATCCGCTGATGACGGCGCCAACGTTCAGCGTGTGTGGCTGCTGTCAAGTCCCTTCGCCTCACAGTGTCCAAAAGCAGCACCGCGATGCTCTGCGTGTCCCACATTTCTCCGTAAATGTGAAATAGCGCCCAAGCGATGCTCATGTGCCTCTGCATCCGCTGATTAAGGCGCCGATGTTCAGAGAGTGCGCCCGCTCTAAAGTTCTCAGTCCTTGGCGCAGAAGGTGAGCGTGTGTCTGAGGTTCTCTGTCCTTGGCGCAGAAGGTGAGCGTGTGTGCCTGCTCCCAATTAGACAGTGTGCAAATGTGCCACAGCCGTCCTGGCCTGCACAATGTGCCAGGGTGCCTTCGTACGTTCACTCACTTCCAAAACACGGCGTGGTGCACTGAGACGCCACACACCGTGCCAACGTCATCCGACAGCGTACTCACACTCCACACATTTCGATGTGATTGAACGCTATTCTCACGCTTTACAATGCTGCAGGTGGCGTACTCAGATGCCACACATTTCTACGTGATAGAACGCTATTCTCACGCTTTACAATGCTGCAGGTGTCTCACGCTTTACAATGCTGAACGCACACGCCCACCACAATGCTGAATGCACACGCCCACCTCAGAGCTGGTGCTACTTCAAACTGACTACTTAGTCCCACAACGTGCTTTGTCCCTTCCAAAGTAAATGTTGCGCTGGTTTATAGCCTATGTCCATCTGCTTTGCCTCACCTTTCCAATGCTGTATGCGGTGGTCCGGTTGGTGCTGTGGTTCCGGAGCTTACCCGCCTCAACGGTTTGGTCTCTCTCTTTATATCATTAGTATGGATAGCCAATTGTATCAACAGACTAGAGGAGTAGCCATGGGAGCCATCTTCTCACCCATTTATGTTTGCCTGCATATGGGTATGTGGGAGGAGCTGGTCCTCAGAGGCGAACTTAATCGATATATGTTGGAAAATGTACAAATTTGGCAGTGTTACATTGATGATCTTTTCATTATATGGCAAGGAACAGCACAGGAAGCTAACAATTATGTACAAGCCTTGAATAATAACAACATCAATCTAAGATTTATTGCCACTATCAGTGAGAGCTCTATTGAATCCCTTGATACCCAAGTATATATAAAAGATTCCAAGATAGAGACAAGATTGTTAAGGGGAAAAAAAGCTGGAAATTCGACCCTACATGAAAGCAGTATGCATCCTAAGCACCTCGTGAACAGTATACCCTATGGCGAAATGCTTCGCTTAAGGCGTATATACAGTACTGAAAGTGATCTTGCAGTAGCGCAGAAACAAATCAAGCAAAGATTCCTTGATAGAGGGTATCAGGAGCAAATGATTAATAAGGCCATCAGCAAATCGATGATAGGCAGTAGAACTGAAGTCTTAACACATAAGCAGGGAGAAATCAATAAACAGGGAGATAACACTTTCCGTATGATCTTGAAATATAATAACCAACATAAAACAATACAAAAAATCATACAGAAAAATTGGGCCATGGTACTGTGTGACCCAATAATAGGTCCGTTGCTCCCTCCTAAAGTTTCTATTACATATAGCCGAGCACCTTCCACACGGGATAAAATAGTAATAACAAGTTCAGAGGTCATTGAGAGTGGGAGCTGGCTTCATATGAAGAAAGGTTGCTATAAATGGAAAACATGCAAGGCTTGCACACATGGGATCACCATGAGTACTTATAAGAGACTGTTCAGTGACAGGGAGCATAAAATTACTAAACTCCTGACCTGCAGGACAGAATTTGCTGCGTATGTCTTGTTGTGCCCATGTGGTTTACAGTACACAGGGAGAACAGTCCTGCAGGTACATAAATGCATTCTGCAACATTTGCGTGCCCTAACGAATCAAGATAACACTTACCCAGTGGCGCGCCAATTCAAAGATAAACATAATTCCAACAACACATATCTTAAATATTATGTAATAGATACTGTTCCACCAAGTAGACGAGGAGGTGATAGAATTAACAAACTTAGAAATTTGGAGACAAGATATATCCTCCAACTCGATTCTAAGGTTTTCTCTGGCCTCAATGCAACTGAAGATTTGCATACTTGTTTGAGTTAAATATGACGTTTGTTACTATTAACAATTATTGAGGAATAACTATCATTAAAGCAATATGAATTCTGCATTTAATATAAGAAACCTACATGAAATGATTAGCTTTTTTAACATTACATACTATGGATTTTAGCTAATGAAATTATCAGTATTTTACATATATTTATTTACGAAGGCCCTAATTTTATATCTTTGTTGTGGTATATATGTATGTGTATTTATATATTTAAGTATTTATATATCTGTCTTTTGGTCAAATGTCATGCACAATATAATCGTTATGAATTAATAATGAAAAAGAACCAAATCTGCGTGCAATATATATGCAATATATAGAAAAAAGTATTAGCAGTTTACTATTTCTGCGATGCACACCACTACAAGATGGCCGCCAATGTCAAATGCTCCATGTCCTTTGTTTATTTTCACATGTGCACTTAGTATCACAATACCTTTATTTAAAAGGTTAATTTCTGTTATACGAGCCATCCTGTTTGGATATTGCGAGAGGCTGGATTGGAGTTCATTGGCATAGCGGCTGCTTTGCTGGGTGAGAATCAATATATATATATATATATATATATATATATATATATACAGTGAACAGGGACTCTTGGCAGTCCGAAACGCGTAGGTGGGGAAACCTACAGGAAAATAAAACAAACAGCGTAACCAAAAGTGGTGTGCAGCGTCTTCTTTGATGAAGAAATTTTGCTTCAGTAAATTACTGCGAGTTTGTCCCAATTCTCGCCGCCAGCACCGGCTTTTAGCAGCTCCCCCCGCTTTGGACATTTGCTCTTGAATATATATATATATATATATATATATACTAGCAGCCCATCCCGATGTTGTCCGGGTATGAATTGCTGCTGGCCAGTAGTATATTGTCTTGTAGGATTTCGTTTTGATAGCATTTCTTATCTGTGACAGGCCTGTGAAATGCTCCGATTCACAGTGCACTGCTGATGCACTTAAGAGTGCGCGTTCAGTAGTGTGTGAACTCGAGTTTCCCTACTTTATTTTCCCTTACAATATTATATAGCGCAAACTCGACAACATGGCATGAGCACAATTTACATTACAGAAGAACACATTCATTTGTGGTAGGCACGGGGAGACAACGCGATTTTCCTGGAATCACAGGATGTTGAGCTGAAGCCGAGATTCAAACGTAGCTCCCCAGCTCTAAATTTCGCAATTCTAGAACTTGTGGGGGGAGGTGTGTCTAAAAGTGTATGTTGGTGCTGGCCATCAATGAGAGAGCTGTGCATTTTTCAAATCGGTGGTGAAAAAATATAAGTATGTTGCTGGAGATGTGGGCCGCCATGCCACCAATGTACTTACCGGGAGAGGGTAAACACCCATTATTCCGCAACTTTCTTTCCGCATACCATCACTCCGCATACTTTCATTACGAAAGTACCATGACTCCGCAATGCCATTATAACGCATGGCATTACATTTTATATGCTTTTACCACGCATACATTTACAACGAAATTCGTTGTAAATGCATGAATGGTAAAAGCATGTTTTTTTAATGTTTGGATAAGGTAAGTATGGGTATAGGGGTATATGTTTTGGGGTACTGAGGTATATGTTTTGGGGTGTTTGGGTATATTAAGGGTTCAGATATAGTTTTGGGTTATGGGGTACAGGGGTACTTTTAGGGTTCAGGGCCAGGTTTGGGTTTTGGGGTATAGGGGTATTTTTAGGATTCAGGGGTAGGTTTGGGTTTTGGGGTACAGGGGTATTTTAAGGGTTCAGGGCTATGTTTGGGTTTTGGGGTACAGGGGTATTTTTAGGGTACTGGAGTAGGTTTGGGTTTTGGGGTACAGGGGTATTTTAGGGTTCAGGGGTAGGTTTGGGTTTTGGGGTACAGGGGTATTTTTAGGGATCAGGGCTAGGTTTGGGTTTTGGGGTACAGGGGTATTTTTAGGGTTCAGGGGTAGGTTGGGGTTTTGAGGTACAGGGGTATTTATAGGGTTCAGGGCTAGGTTTCAGTTTTGGGTTACAGGGGTATTGTTAGGGTTTAGGGATAAGTTTGGGTTTTGGGGTACAGGGTTTATTTATAAGGTTAAGATGGGTTAGTGTTTAAGGGTGTTGGGGTATTTTAAGGAATACGGGTGGGTTATGATTATGGGGTGCAGGGGTATTTAAAGGGAGCAGGATGGACACCCGGAGCTGGAATGTACAGAACCTGGGAAGAAAAAACAATGAAATATTGGGCACAATGCTCGATTTTTTTTCCCCGTAATCCCGCGCCCCGCACACGCCCCCAGCACATGCCCACAGCGCACGATATGAGACATGGCATGAAGGGCGGAACGTACCACACGCCCCCAGCGTTTGTCACGCCCCCAGCACACGCCCACAGCACAACGTAGACACGCCCACAAGGGACTACTTTGCTGGCACGGTTCTTTTACCTTTTAAATGTATATGGTGGGCGTCTGCATAGCCTATGTCATTCTGCTGCAACTGCCCTTTCCAACGCTGTATTGGGTGTTGTGATTGGTGCTGTGGTTCCTGAGATTACCCGCCTCAAAGATTTGGGCTCTCTCTTTATTATATTAGTGTATATATATATATATATATATATATATATATATATATATATATATATATATATATATACCGTGAACAGGGACTCTTGGCAGTCCGAAACGCGTAGGTGGGGAAACCTACAGGAAAATAAAACAAACAGCGTAACCAAAAGTGGTGTGCAGCGTCTTCTTTGATGAAGAAATTTTGCTTCAGTAAATTACTGCGAGTTTGTCCCAATTCTCGCCGCCAGCACCGGCTTTTAGCAGCTCCCCCCGCTTTGGACATTTGCTCGTGAATATATATATATATATATATATATATACTAGCAGCCCGTCCCGACGTTGTCCGGGTATGAATTGCTGCTGGCCAGTAGTATATTGTTTTGTAGGATTTCGTTTTGATAGCATTTCTTATCTGTGACAGGCCTGTGAAATGCTCCGATTCACAGTGCACTGCTGATGCACTTAAGAGTGCGCGTTCAGTAGTGTGTGAACTCGAGTTTCCCTACTTTATTTTTCCTTACAATATTATATAGCGCAAACTCGACAACATGGCATGAGCACAATTTACATTACAGAAGAACACATTCATTTGTGGTAGGCACGGGGAGACAACGCGATTTTCCTCGAATCACAGGATGTTGAGCTGAAGCCGAGATTCAAACGTAGCTCCCCAGCTCTAAATTTCGCAATTCTAGAACTTGTGGGGGGAGGTGTGTCTAAAAGTGTATGTTGGTGCTGGCCATCAATGAGAGAGCTGTGCATTTTTCAAATCGGTGGTGAAAAAATATGAGTATGTTGCTGGAGATGTGGGCCGCCATGCCACCAATGTACTTACCGGGAGAGGGTAAACACCCATTATTCCGCAACTTTCTTTCCGCATACCATCACTCCGCATACTTTCATTACGAAAGTACCATGACTCCGCAATGCCATTATAACGCATGGCATTACATTTTATATGCTTTTACCACGCATACATTTACAACGAAATTCGTTGTAAATGCATGAATGGTAAAAGCATGTTTTTTTTTATGTTTGGATAAGGTAAGTATGGGTATAGGGGTATATGTTTTGGGGTACTGAGGTATATGTTTTGGGGTGTTTGGGTATATTAAGGGTTCAGATATAGTTTTGGGTTATGGGGTACAGGGGTACTTTTAGGGTTCAGGGCCAGGTTTGGGTTTTGGGGTATAGGATTATTTTTAGGATTCAGGGGTAGGTTTGGGTTTTGGGGTACAGGGGTATTTTAAGGGTTCAGGGCTATGTTTGGGTTTTGGGGTACAGGGGTATTTTTAGGGTACTGGGGTAGGTTTGGGTTATGGGGTACAGGGGTATTTTAGGGTTCAGGGGTAGGTTTGGGTTTTGGGGTACAGGGGTATTTTTAGGGTTCAGGGCTAGGTTTGGGTTTTGGGGTACAGGGGTATTTTTAGGGTTCAGGGGTAGGTTTGGGTTTTGAGGTACAGGGGTATTTATAGGGTTCAGGGCTAGGTTTCAGTTTTGGGTTACAGGGGTATTGTTAGGGTTTAGGGATAAGTTTGGGTTTTGGGGTACAGGGTTTATTTATAAGGTTAAGATGGGTTAGTGTTTAAGGGTGTTGGGGTATTTTAAGGAGTACGGGTGGGTTATGATTATGGGGTGCAGGGGTTTTTAAAGGGAGCAGGATGGACACCCGGAGCTGGAATGTACAGAACCTGGGAAGAAAAAACAATGAAATATTGGGCACAATGCTCGATTTTCTTTCCCCGTAATCCCATGGCCCTCACACGCCGCCAGCACATGCCCACAGCGCACGATATGAGACATGGCATGAAGGGCGGAACGTACCACACGCCCCCAGCGTTTGTCACGCCCCCAGCACACGCCCACAGCACAACGTAGACACGCCCACAAGGGACTACTTTGCTGGCACGGTTCTTTTACCTTTTAAATGTATATGGTGGGCGTCTGCATAGCCTATGTCATTCTGCTGCAACTGCCCTTTCCAACGCTGTATTGGGTGTTGTGATTGGTGCTGTGGTTCCTGAGATTACCCGCCTCAAAGATTTGGGCTCTCTCTTTATTATATTAGTATAGATATATATATATATATATATATATATATATATATATATATGTATATATACCGTGAACAGGGACTCTTGGCAGTCCGAAACGCGTAGGTGGGGAAACCTACAGGAAAATAAAACAAACAGCGTAACCAAAAGTGGTGTGCAGCGTCTTCTTTGATGAAGAAATTTTGCTTCAGTAAATTACTGCGAGTTTGTCCCAATTCTCGCCGCCAGCACCGGCTTTTAGCAGCTCCCCCCGCTTTGGACATTTGCTCGTGAATATATATATATATATATATATATATATACTAGCAGCCCGTCCCGACGTTGTCCGGGTATGAATTGCTGCTGGCCAGTAGTATATTGTTTTGTAGGATTTCGTTTTGATAGCATTTCTTATCTGTGACAGGCCTGTGAAATGCTCCGATTCACAGTGCACTGCTGATGCACTTAAGAGTGCGCGTTCAGTAGTGTGTGAACTCGAGTTTCCCTACTTTATTTTTCCTTACAATATTATATAGCGCAAACTCGACAACATGGCATGAGCACAATTTACATTACAGAAGAACACATTCATTTGTGGTAGGCACGGGGAGACAACGCGATTTTCCTCGAATCACAGGATGTTGAGCTGAAGCCGAGATTCAAACGTAGCTCCCCAGCTCTAAATTTCGCAATTCTAGAACTTGTGGGGGGAGGTGTGTCTAAAAGTGTATGTTGGTGCTGGCCATCAATGAGAGAGCTGTGCATTTTTCAAATCGGTGGTGAAAAAATATGAGTATGTTGCTGGAGATGTGGGCCGCCATGCCACCAATGTACTTACCGGGAGAGGGTAAACACCCATTATTCCGCAACTTTCTTTCCGCATACCATCACTCCGCATACTTTCATTACGAAAGTACCATGACTCCGCAATGCCATTATAACGCATGGCATTACATTTTATATGCTTTTACCACGCATACATTTACAACGAAATTCGTTGTAAATGCATGAATGGTAAAAGCATGTTTTTTTTTTATGTTTGGATAAGGTAAGTATGGGTATAGGGGTATATGTTTTGGGGTACTGAGGTATATGTTTTGGGGTGTTTGGGTATATTAAGGGTTCAGATATAGTTTTGGGTTATGGGGTACAGGGGTACTTTTAGGGTTCAGGGCCAGGTTTGGGTTTTGGGGTATAGGGGTATTTTTAGGATTCAGGGGTAGGTTTGGGTTTTGGGGTACAGGGGTATTTTTAGGGTACTGGGGTAGGTTTGGGTTTTGGGGTACAGGGGTATTTTAGGGTTCAGGGGTAGGTTTGGGTTTTGGGGTACAGGGGTATTTTTAGGGTCCAGGGCTAGGTTTGGGTTTTGGGGTACAGGGGTATTTTTAGGGTTCAGGGGTAGGTTTGGGTTTTGAGGTACAGGGGTATTTATAGGGTTCAGGGCTAGGTTTCAGTTTTGGGTTACAGGGGTATTGTTAGGGTTTAGGGATAAGTTTGGGTTTTGGGGTACAGGGTTTATTTATATGGTTAAGATGGGTTAGTGTTTAAGGGTGTTGGGGTATTTTAAGGAGTACGGGTGGGTTATGATTATGGGGTGCAGGGGTATTGAAAGGGAGCAGGATGGACACCCGGAGCTGGAATGTACAGAACCTGGGAAGAAAAAACAATGAAATATTGGGCACAATGCTCGATTTTTTCCCCCGTAATCCCGCGCCCCGCACACGCCCCCAGCACATGCCCACAGCGCACGATATGAGACATGGCATGAAGGGCGGAACGTACCACACGCCCCCAGCGTTTGTCACGCCCCCAGCACACGCCCACAGCACAACGTAGACACGCCCACAAGGGACTACTTTGCTGGCACGGTTCTTTTACCTTTTAAATGTATATGGTGGGCGTCTGCATAGCCTATGTCATTCTGCTGCAACTGCCCTTTCCAACGCTGTATTGGGTGTTGTGATTGGTGCTGTGGTTCCTGAGATTACCCGCCTCAAAGATTTGGGCTCTCTATTATATTAGTATAGATATATATATATACATATATATATATTACCTACTGGCGGTCGCCAGTAGGTATATATAGTTAGGATTTTTTCTCTATGGGTTTTTTGAAAATTCTATGTCTAATAACTTTGGCGTTTGTGGACGGAATTGGCTGAAATTTTCAGGAAAATGGCACATTTTGTTTCTGTTTGGGGGGGGTTCGTCCAGTGGGGGCCGAGAAAAAAGGGGGGTCCCAAAACGTGTTTTTAACATTGAGTTTTCCATAGGGCGGTTGGCCTCACTTTTAGCCCGAACGGCTGAATGGATTTGCACGAAACTTGGCAAAATTGTAGGGACTGGTAGCCCGATGTGCCTTTTGTAGGTCTCAATATATGTGCTCCAGTGGATTTTGAGAAATTAACGTTTAAAAAAAGATATATATCTGTAACAGCGGACCGGTTAGCGCTCTGGTTCGCGGACTTTTCGCGCAACGGAGCTTTGTGAAGCGAAGCTGATTGGTTCTCCGGCGTCTGTCAACATTCCAAACAGTCCGTAGCGGCCGCCATCTTGTCTCTCGGTAGGATCGAGAGACAAGAGGAGGTCAAAACAAAGGGGGAAATAACTATAAGGGGGCATAGTAGATCCTCGCTGACCCCCTAGGTTTGATGTGGAGGTTTTAAAAGGGCCCCGCGGGGCAAAAAAAACCCAAAATAATAATAATCGAACGGCTGAATGGATTTGCACGAAACTTGGCAAAATATTAGGGACTGGTGGCCCGATGTGCCTTTGCTAGGTCTCAATATATGTGCTCCAGTGGATTTTGAGAAATTAACGTTGAAAAAAAGATATATATCTGTAACAGCGCACCGCTTCGCGTACTTTTCGCGTTACGGAGCTTTGCGAAGCGAAGCTGATTGGCTCTCCGGTGTCTGTAAACATTCCAAACAGTACGTAGCGGCCGCCATCTTGTCTCTCGGTAGGATCGAGAGACAAGAGGAGGCCAAAGCGAAGGGGCAAATGACCATAAGGGGGCATAGTAGATCCTCGCTGACCCCCTAGGTTTGATGTGGAGGTTTAAAAAGGGCCCCGCGGGGCAAAAAAAAATAATAATAATAATAATCGAACGGCTGAATGGATTTGCACGAAACTTGGTAAAATATTAGGGACTGGTAGCCCGATGTGCCTTTGCTAGGTCTCAATATATGTGCTTCAGTGCATTTTGAGAAATTAACGTTCAAAAACAAGATATATATCTGTAACAGCGCTCCGCTTCGCGGAGATAAAATTATATCTGTATTACCTAGCTGTTGCTAACACCAGTTAGCGACGGCTAGTAGGAGATAGCGACCATCTTGGGCCCCACTTTGCATGTGAGTGATATTTATCACTAATGACATGCAAAGTGGGCATGCCAAGATGTTAGCGACTGGAAACAGTCGCTAACATCGCTATCTCCTATTATCAACTTTTGGAAATATTCGAGATAAGCGCGAATATCTCCAAAAAGTAACAGCTGCCCTGAGCAGTTCTTAGCCATGTTATGCAATGGGAGGTGGATAACATGGCTAAGAGCATTAGCTCGGTAATGCATGAATATCGCTGAGTTTTCAGCGATATTAATGCATTGCGGTCGTTTTTTATCGTATTTGCGATAAACCTTGATAATAGCAAGGTTTATCTGCGATAATTTCTGACGGTAAAAAAATCTTTGCAATGCATCATTAGGGATAAATATCGCTTAACTTTGGTAATATGCCCCAACGTCTGTTAACGTTCGATTCGAAGGAAATGAGGAAGTGTTGAAAAACATTGTCTGCGCCATCTTGCCTTTTTTGAAATGCCACACTTTTGTCGTGCACGGCAGCCATTTTAGATGTCTTGACCAGACCCACTCTCTGCACGCTGTCGATTCGTAGCATGGCTCCTCACCCACGCAAGCATCTTCCCTAGGCACTGGTCACCACCGCTCTCTGTCTTATGCATGGGCAATAAACCTCCCCCCATCTGCGCTGCTCTTCCCTGAGAATCACACTCTGTGCCCGCCCGACACCTCCCTTTCGCCCTATTCACTACCGCACCCTCTGACACTCCTCTTTCTCTGTGTCCGATTGTCCAGGCTATCAGCTAGCCCTGCAGATGTAGTTTATGGCCCCAGCTGTAAAGAATCACCCCTCTTCAAAGGAGTTATAGTAGATCAAGGCCCACACTCGATGAGATCCGTCACACCACACGTGTTCCTACTATCTGAAAACCATCCTGTATTGTGATTGGGGAGGGGACCGAGCCTGAAGCGGAAGATTCCAGGAATGACTCTTTGTACATCAAAGTTTTTACAATTATGTGTCACATTAAAAATATATAGCACTCCAACAAAGTAGTAGGAATATAAAACTTTAATAACATATAAATATATACAACAAAACAAAAACAGTAAAAACATTTAAACAACGAAGAGACCGTGGCAATTTCTTTTTAATTATCCAATAGATTTATTGAAATTGACAGCACCAATAATGAAATATTCTTGTCAGTAGCGGTCTGTTGTGCGAATAGTTCCAAGGCAGCAGAACGTGCTGAAATCTAGATGGCACGAAAGTGATGTCTAGTAAGTTGCCGCCCAGCAAAAAACGGCGTGGGGCGCCGCGGGGGTGAGTGAGTCCAGTAGGCACCACAGCTATTCTTACCGGCATTGCAGAATTACTGCTGGGGACAATGCCTGTGCTGTAGCAGGGTCACAGCAGAAACAAAAAGGATTCTGTTGAAGATGTTGTTGGTTTTCAATTTGAAAACAGTTCTGGTGTCAACTGCTATGCTAATGTAGTGGTTAATGTTTTGTTTTCTCTAGAAAATGTAAAAGAGGGGGAGGCAGTCCAAAGTTCCGTTAAAAGGGCAAAGGAAAGGATCGGTGGTTTGAACTATCAGTCAAAAAGGGGAGGGGGTGCAATAATTTTTCCTACCGGGTCACACTGTGCTTTCACCGGAAGTGAGGTCTGCAGGATTGTAGTAATTCAAAGTGAGGCTGGCGCCAGCATGGGAGCGCCGACGTCCCGCGGATACAGTTTCGTCACTCCACGGGCGATCATGGCAGTCATTCCCCATCGGGGGTCGGAGACTCCCGCGGCTCCTCTAGAATCTTCAAGGTCGTGGAGGACTACGGTGGTGGAGTCAACCAGTGACCGGGCCATTTCTTTATGTTGGGCCCGCTCTTGCCAGGTCGACCGCCATTTTGAGAGTTCGGCAGCTACCGGCGATCGCGGGGTCACATGAGCGGACGGGCTCCACCCTGCCGGGCGAGACGTTGCAGCATGGCCACAGTGGAAGAACCGTTATCTAGGTCGTTCCGAAACTGTGCAGCACTGTAGTTGTTAGGATGCCACCGCCTGGAGCGCTGAGGGTGCAGCTGGGAAGTCTCCACCTGGGGAGGCGGGAGAGGCCTGTTCGCACCGTCTCTCCCTCCCAGTGCACCCCACGGCGTCTCGCTTGAGATTTGTTATGGCCGGACCAGGCGATGAGGACGAGGGGGGGGTCGGAGGCATGTGCAAGACATCCCCCCCCAGTGTTGTCGCAGCCATTATAAAAGAAAGAAGTGTCCCGTCCGTCTTCGGGCCGGGCTTCCGGTGGATGTCGGCCGGACGCCCCTGGCTCTGGCCCCATGAACGGGTTTCTTGGTTTATCGGCTGCAGCCGGATCCCGTCGGCCTCGGCCCCCCGACCGTTGGTGGTCGGACCGGAAGAGCATGTGGCGGGACTACCTGCAACTCTCAAGGGCCACCGCGGCCGGACTGGGAGAGAGAGGGGAGGGTCGAGGAGACATCCCCCCCCCCTGCAACTGTTCAGCGTTGTAAAGGCAATCCCCTGGCCGGGTCCCGCTGGCCTCGGCCTCTCCTTCGGCTACACCCTACGTTAGGATCTCCTGGCCGAGGCGTGGCAGCAGGACCTGCCTTATATGGGCTGCTCCCGGCTGGGCGTAGCCGGAACCCTGCCCCACCTTGGAAGTTTCCAGAGTGGGGGTGGATGTTCTACTGACTTGCATTTTCCCTAGTCTATCGATTTTTTTGGCGTGGCAGGCGGTGGGACAGCGAGGGGTGATTTGGTTTCTCTTACTGTTTTTCTGGTCTCTCACCACTGGCATATTTTAACGTTTTCTTGTTTCTAGGACATTAATAGGTTTTATCATTACGTTATGTTATCGTTTCTTTGTTCGTTGTTTAATAAAAGTTCATGTTCATCAGTGGCCTACTGATTTTCGTTTTCCTATTTTTTTCTTTCCAGGTTGTTTCATGGTAAAGTTTCTGTTAACAGGATACAGTGATCACTTCGTTATTATTGCATATGTCCTTTTCACTAGGGGTGCTCTCTGGTCGGGCCAGATGACGTATCTCTAGTAAATGGTCCGGGTGAAAAAGGTGCATCAATCAGTGGGGAGTAGATAGGCATGACAGATTACAACGGGGGAGAACGGTCCGCATTACGTACCCTTTCACTACTTGCAAAGATTTTCCTACGTTTATTTGCAAACAGGGAATACCTCCAAAAAGAACTAATTCCCAAACAGTCAATGTTCGGACAATCAATCAATCAATGAGGAATGAAATAGGTACGACGTGTTAAAGGCTTGCGTTACCTACCCTTCACTATCTGCAAAGGGAGATAGAATATTCCTATTCTTCCTCGTTTGCAGGTAGAGAAGATCCTTAAGAGAATTAACTTCGAACAATTCAATGCTCGATTGAAACAATCAACAATGGGTACTGTGAACACAAATGAACGCCGCTTATATACATACGCATTGCTATTTTCAACAGGTTGTTCCTAATGTTTCTATTTTAGCGAGGTCAAAAGAGATCCCATTAGTGGCCTACTGATTTTGCTCGATTCCTTTTGTTTTTTTACACGATTTTTCGCTATCTGCAAAGACTAAACAGAGTATTGCGACTCTGTGCTTGTTTGTAAATAGAGAATGAACCAAAGAGAACAATCAATCAAATGGAGAGAGAAGCAGGCACGACGGATTACAAAGGGGGAAAGGGCTGCGTTAACTACCCTTCACTATCTGCAAAGAGAGAGTACTCCTAATAGAAATGAGGGGTGGGGGGCAGCAATCAAAGCAGATCAGTGTGCATAAACACGAAAAAAAAAATTCTTACCACGTACTTGACATTCGACAGCTTATGATATTTGCTATTAAAAAACCATTGAAATTCACTGAAAAAACCATAGGTTATAGACCATATATAGTTAGGAATTAGCATTTACAAAACCTTGAAAATTCACTGAAAAAACCATAGGTTATAGACCATATATAGTTAGGAATTAGCATTTAAAAAACCTTATTTTACTCACACAAAACCATTGAAATTCCATATATAGTTAGTTGCACTAACTATATATCGCGCACCCGCAATCCACTGCTGATGATGTCACATATTACATCATTCATGACATGGTCAGTGACATCACTGATTACATCACTGATGACATCTCAAATGACATCACTGATGAAATCACTGATGACAACATCCAGTGACTATGTTTCTGTAAAGTTAAAATATGTCTTACATATTGAAGAATGAGTGGATGTATAAGTGTCTGAATGAAGGTTTTAGTAGGTGCGTGATTGACTGTATGAGTGAGTGATTAAATGCGTCTTACTGAATGCACGGGTTAGTGACTAAACTGTCTGAAAGTGTGCATCAGTATGTCTGTTGTTGTGCAAGCTGCTGCATGTGTTGATCAGTAGCTATATAAGTAGCTATATGGGTTATTGATTGGTTGCACAAGTATTTGTATGGGAGACTGAGTGTGTGTATGGCTGGCTGGGAGGTGTGTGACTCTGTGCAGATCAATGTGTACTTGTATCAGTGATTCTATAAGAGAGTAACTATGTGTTAGTATATGTTTCAAAAATGTAAGGTGTTCTGTGTTTAACTGTATAGATGAGAAAATGGAAGTGTGATTGATTCTTTTCAGGACTGACTAGGTGTGTGAGTAACTCCATGGATGAGTGGCAGAGTGTGAGTGTCTGTATAGGTGTATGAGTGCATATGATAGTGTTGTAAAGATGAGTGATTGTATGTATGAATGATTGTATGAGTGAATGTGTGTGTAGACATAGGAATCAGTGAGTGCGTATGTAGTAACTAGTATTGGTGTGTCAATGGTTTCAAAAATGATACTCTCTATTTAACACTGGGTGTAACGGAGGTTATATTACAGTGTGAGGAGATGCATTGTATTATGACATGAATGATATCATCAGTGATGTGATCATTGATGTCAAGTGAGATGTCATCAGTGATGTCATTTGAGATGTCATCAGTGATGTCATCAGTGATGTCATTTGAGATGTCATCAGTGATGTAATCAGTGATGTCACTGACCATGTCATGAATGATGTAATATGTGACATCATCAGCAGTGGATTGCGGGTGCGCGATATATAGTTAGTGCAACTAACTATATATGGAATTTCAATGGTTTTGTGTGAGTAAAATAAGGTTTTTTAAATGCTAATTCCTAACTATATATGGTCTATAACCTATGGTTTTTTCAGTGAATATATATATATATATATATATATATATATATACATACATATATACATATATATATATATATCTATATATATATATATAGATATATATATATATATATATATATATGTCCTCTACCCTTTTTTCACGAAGGAGGTGTACAGTCATATATATATATCTGTCCACTTGCCTCTAGTTCTTCTTCTTCTTCTGTTTTCAGGTTTTACTCGCTTTTCAGGTTTTACTCTTTTTAACATCTCTTTACACCTTTTTCAGTAACTGTCATCAAACACTGCTGCACTTTAAACATGTATGTCTATTTATGTGGTAATGATCTTAGATTATATTTATGGTATATTTAGGGTTATTTATGTGATTTATATACATGTTATCCTATTTATTTATATTTAAATGAATTTCTAAGATGTGTAATAATATGAATTTTATCTGTCATTTGATAACTTTCTAAAATCACTGTAAAGATAATTTATTACTTATTCAGTACTGTCAAATTAACCATATATACCGATATAGTCTGGATCCACCACTATAGAAATTCTACATACACAGTTATAAGTTCATTATAGCTGCAAGGGGTACTGCATTAAATTGTCAGAAACCTATTGTGCCCCGATGTTTTGGCACTCCTCACTTAATTCGGCCGGCTCCCTCCCTTCCTACATATAGAATAATTGTTTGGGGCTCCAATCAATTTTGTAGGAACACAGGGCCCATAAGAATTGCCGAACACTCTGGTATGTATACCGTCATCTTTTAATCACTTAAGGGTTAGTCCATATGCATAGAACCACCAAATGTGTATACTAACACAAGTTATGAGATTGGGATCAACCTCCTATAGACTAGCACGTTGTAGAAAACAGAACATTTGCACTTTGCACTTTTTTACTTTTTGCACTTAAATATTTTAAACATTGGTTTTACTCTAATGTAAAATGTACTTCATTTATTACCTTTTTAATAGGATGTATTTATTTATATGCCTATCATTGGGATGGGGTTGAAAGAACTCTTTTATGTCTATGATTGTTTGAACAACAAACAGCTGACGTCACCCATCTATGCAAAGTATTTAAACCAATGTAATCGTTCTAACTGTGTCATGTGATCAAGTCCCGAGGCGGGGCCGAAACGCGTCATGATGTCCATGCACTGAATTAAACACTAAGAAGCACCAGAACTGTGGTCTGTGTCCGTGTTTGAATACTTGGATTCTGTTTGCTGAATACGGATAAATGCATTCGCCGCCACCAGACTGTTCTGTTTTAATAAAGCCTCTCCAGCCAGTTCCCCTCTGGGCTTCTGCTTTCTTCTACGAGTGGAGGAATTTCCGTGCATATTTCCTGCGCCAGCCAGCAGCGCAGTTCAGAGGCCCCTGTCACGCTTTGGGTCCGGACAAACACTGGCATGCTTAACGGCCACAACGTTCTTACAGGTATGGATTTATCCGGAACCCGCCTCTCCCTTGGGACGATCGGAGCGGTTGAGGTAATTTACCTCTCTTTGTGGCATTATGCCCCTGCTCATTGGTCGCCTTACTCGAGGGGCTGTGATGGTTTGAGGGGGCCCAAGGAGCGACTTTGGCATTACAGGACTGACACATAAGAACATTGCGCCCCGCTTGCTATTGTTCCCCGCTTCCAATTTCCTTCATCTCATGGACTCTCCCCCATTACACCGGCCCGATCTGTTTAATCATGAAGCATTTTGGGAGTTGTGGTGCGGTGATGACGAAACGCACTTCAACAGGTGAGCAGCACAGCTAGGGGGAGGAGCGGATGATCGTCATCTACATAAAGCAGCAGGGGTACTTACCAGGACATTCCTGTCAGGTGTTGGGCGCTGAGGAAGGCAATGCGCCGAAATGCATTCGCCGCAACCAGACTGTTCTGTTTTAATAAAGCCTCTCCAGCCAGTTCCCCTCTGGGCTTCTGCTTTCTTCTACGAGTGGAGGAATTTCCGTGCATATATATATATATATATATATATATATATATATATATATATATATATATATATATATATATATATATATATATATATATATATGACAGCTTCCAAACACCAGCCAGCTGCACACGTGAGCGGGTGCACACACAACGGGGGTGTACCCATTTAATTAATCCAAGCTACGAACATCCCAGGATCCTTAGTCCATAAAGAAAGTAGCACACGCAGGGGGTAGTTCCACAAAAGGATTTATTTTGGGAACTGACAGCAACGACGCGTTTCGCCTCAGGGCTTTTTCAAATTGTGCACAATTTGAAAAAGCCCTAAGGCGAAACGCGTCGTTGCTGTCAGTTCCCAAAATAAATCCTTTTGTGGAACTACCCCCTGCGTGTGCTACTTTCTTTATGGACTAAGGATCCTGGGATGTTCGTAGCTTGGATATATATATATATATATATATATATATATATATATATATATATATATATATATATATATATATATATATATATACACACTGGCGGTCGCCAGTAGGTATAGTTAGTACCTAGTTTCCATAGGAAATCCACTACATTCTATTTGGAATAACTTTGGCGCCGGTGGACGAATCTTCGTGAATTCCTCCAAGAAAATGGCCTGCTCTGTTCCGCTCCTTCCCTGAAAGTTTGGGGGTGATTCATCAAGTGGGGGCAGAGAAAAAAGGGGGGTCCCAAAACATGTTTTCCCCATGCAATTTTCCATAGGGACCTTTAGCCAGGGCTACAGCCCGAACGGCTGAACAGAATTACACCAAATTTGGCAGAGAGGTAGAGTTCTGTTCGCAGATTGTGCTTTTTGTTAAATGGTGTAAATCCGTTCAGTAGTTTCTGAGAAAATTGCAAGTAAAATCATAGCGATATCTAGAGACGAAGTTCAGCACGCGTACGGAAATCTGTTCAATTACGGGTGCGAGCTGCATGCTGATTGGCTGTGAACTGTCTGTCAACACTTGAAACCAGGAAGTGTTGGTGGCCATCTTGTGCCTCGCTAGAACCGAGTCACAAGAAAACAGTAAAACAAAGTTCAGAAATAAGGGAAGGGGGTAGGGTAGAGACATTATGACCCTATAGGCTTGCTCAGGGGGTCGTACATGGATGTTTAGGCTCTATTTTTTATTTTTATTTTTTTTAAGAAAAATCTCGGCGTACGCGTATGGAAATAGGTACAATTATGAGCAGGAGCTGCATGTTGATTGGCTGTCAATACTCCAAACCAGGAAGTGTTGGCAGCCATGTTGTTTGCTGGGAGAGCAGAGTCAGAAGAAAACAGTGAAACAAAGTTGAGAAATAAGGAAACGGGGCAGGGTAGAAACATTCTGAGCCTATAGTCTTGGTCAGGGGATGGTATATGGATCTTTAGGCTCAATTTTAATTTTTTTTTAAATAAAAAATGGTGGGGTACTCATGCAATACTTGTATGCGGTGGAAAAGGTGAAAACAAAGTAGAAGTTCGTTTTATTCATTAGGTCCCGGGCAGGCAAATTACGGGGGCAGTTTTACTGCATAATGGGGGCTTGTAAGGTGCCCCGAGCACTGTGGAATGGCACTCCTCTGGTTTTAATTTTGAAGTATGCGGGGGGGTTACGGCCCTACTCCCCGCAGTCTTGCTGAGCGGCACCCCTTGGGTCTTTTTTAAAAAAAAATATGTTTTGAGCTCTCTCTCTCTCTCTCGCCGTGCACCACGCGGGGAACGCCACCTTTCTGGGGCAATGATATGTAAAATGACCTTCCAGCTCCGGGTACCTGCATTGTCTGAAGATTTTTTTTAATAAATTTGGGAGGGTGGGCTTGAAAATACGTCCTTGTTAATTGCCATAGAAGCCTATGTTCTGGTGTTAACATGGGCTTCTATGGGAAATAACAAGGCTATATTATCAAGCTCATTATCGCCGTTTTATCGGCAGTTTCCTGCCAATAAAACGGCGATAATTTTAACACCGGACCTTGATAATATGTACGTAATTTTACTGGTCAAAAAAATAGCAATGAGCCATATTATCAACAAAAGGCGATACATTATCGTCGCTGTTATTGGCAGGAAACTGCCGATAAAGCGGCGATAATGGGCTTGATAATATGCCCTTGTGAATACCCATAGGAGCCCAGGTTAACACCAGAACCTGGGCTGCTATGGGAAGTTACAAGGGCCTAATTATCAAACACATTATCGCCACTTTATCGGCAGTTTCCTGTTGATAAAAGCGGCGATAATGTATCGCCTTTTGTTGATAATATGCTCCTTCATTTCTATGATAGTATGTAAAGCTTTCCTTTTTTTGGTGTAGCAGTTGCACTCTCTTTGTATGCTCAGCGTCGTTTCAAAGCCCACGTTTTCTTTTTCTTCTAGTTCAACAAGCAAACCTTTCTTTATATCAATTAGTAAATCTGTAGCTTTCTTTTCCCGGTTTGTGTGTGTCATCCGCTGCTGTACTTTAGTACAGTATTAATAGTCATATTTTTTATATATTTATTTGAAAGGTAGTGCCGAGGCGCCAAACGTTGATTACGTACTCCGTCCACTGCCATTTTAGTAGTTTCTCACCATTGTTTTTATTATATCTGTTAGTTAGAACTCTAAATCCTAGTCTTGAATATCTTACTATAGTATTTCAACATTATTTTGATTGAGGGCCATCATACCCCTCCCCCACAAAATAAAAGAAGTATGTAGTATTTTTTTATTAACATTTATTAAACAATAAATATAAACGAAACTCAATTATAACTGTATTAGAACTGGAAAAATAACTTAAACAATGTTATAAACAAATTGTGAAATGGATTCCAAAAGGTGTCCGATTGGTAATCTGCAAAAGAAAAAAGAAAATTAGAGTTTAGAATTATGTAGATGTGAGTAAATGAGCCGAAGCATTACGGGGCATATTATCAAGAACGGCGATAAAATTGTCGCCGTTTCAGCGGCAGGAAACTGCAGCTAAAGCGGCGATAATGGGCTTGATAATATGGTGTTGTGAATTCCCATAGCAGTCCAGGTTCTGGTGTTAACCTGGGCTACTATGGGAATTCACAAGGGCATATTATCAAGCCCATTATCGCCGCTTTAGCGGCAGTTTCCTGCCACTGAAACGGCGATAATTTTATCGCCGTTCTTGATACTATGCCCCTACAAGTTTTGTTAACTCTACGGTTTTGCTTGTGCAGTGTGACTCGTACATTCCAGTTCTGTTATAGTGCCGCGTTCAAGTGGTGTCTATATGGAAGTGCCTACTGCGTTACTGACGCCCGTTATGGCGACTTATTTCTAATGCATTCCTATGAAGGCTTTGTAGATCTAGGCCTCTGTGCTTACCTTTGCAGGAAAACATTTCAGGCAGGTGGTGTCACAACTTATTCTGAACAATTCTTCTACACGTCTACACGTCAAAGACAGCAGTGTCTAAGTTTAAGAGAGAAAGAGAAATGATGTCACAGAGAGTGAGAGAGAGAGAAAACAACATTAAAACTATGTCGCAGAGTCTGGAGTTGAGATTTTTCATGAAAAGTGAGATGTAGATTTACTAGCTCCTAGCATCACTTTACCCATGTGAAAAGTGACTCAAAAGCGGCGTAATAAGGTTGTGGATCTGTTTGTCAGACTGTTGTAACGTATCTGTTGTCAATGCTCGGAGGTAATTATAGATTTTACAGAGAAGCTGCTGTACACTACACACTCTGGGCCATAATATCAAGCCTGGCCGACAAAATTATAGTCACTTTATCGGTAGGAAAGTGTCGCTAAAGTGGCGATAATGGGTTTGATAATATGCTCTATGGAATTCCAATCAAAGCTCATGTTAGATGTCCTTCACAGCTAACATGAGCTTTGATTGGAATTCAATAGAGCATATTATCAAACCTATTATGGACACTTTAGCGGCAGTTTACTGCCGATAAAGTGGCGATAATTTTGTCGCCCAGGCTTGATAATATGGACCTCTCTCGTTTCACAAATAAAGCTAACACTACAGTTTTACGAGTGCAGTGTACCTGGTACATTTTACTTGTTACAGTGCCGCGTTCAAGTGGTGTCTATATGGAAGTGACTACTGCGTTACTAACGCCTGTTATGCCGAATTATTTCTGATGCAATGCTATGAAGGATTTGTAGATCTATGCCTCTGTGCTTACCGTTGTATAAACCTTGCGGCCAAACACATAAGGAAGTAGACTTCACAACTCCACTGGGGCTGTTCTTCTACACGTCCAAGCAGACAGCAGTGTCTAAGTTTAAGAGAGAAAGCCAGTACTCACCACTGCCTCAACCCCCCCCCCCACCAATTTCCAGGTATAGGATTAGTCAGTTCACCCTTGGGTCCACATCTGACCTGTGCAAAGTTATTAGTATGTAACGTAATGACAACTTTTAAAAGATAGACAGGCACCCTCATCTCTGCCATAGCTCTCCATAAAGACTCTCTTGGGACTAGATCAAAGGTAGATCGAAGGTCTACAAAAAGTACATACAATCAACCATCCCTCAAAGACACTTACTTCCAGTACAATAGCTGTAGTCAAAAGACCTGGTCAATAGGGCTAATACTTTCTCTGAATCCAGCCAGCAATATAGTCAAGACTTCTGTGTCCAACATCCATTCACTCAATCTATTCAGTATGATATGAGAAAACACATTTTGGGCACTATTGATAAGGCTTATAGGTATATAGTTAGCAGGGGGTGATCTGCAACCTTTTCTAAAAATTGGGATGAGCTCTGCCTCTCTGCATTTTGTCTTGATCAACATTCACAAGTTGTACTGCAGAAGAGATATGCTTTGGTATGTTAGACTAACCACTTAATTTTCAAATTCTATGCATGTCTGTGTTTCCTTGGCTTTACTCTGTTTAGTATAGCACTTCTCATTAACTCTCCACTTACATATCCTTTCCCAGCCAAAAAAGTGTTTTGGTTGAGACAACCAAGACCTTATTGTCATCTAGTTAGGTTGTCAAAATAGAATACAGGCAAGCTCTATCATTGGCCATTTTATATTAGATCTGTTTATTTACCAAGTGCCTAGCTGGTAAGTCAGTAGTTCTATATTTATCTGTGAGGAGGCCATCTCATGGTTAGATACACTATTCAGGACAAGGGATACTGATAATACTCTACAATGCCATGGATCTGAAGTTGATAAAAAGTTGATAAAAAGAATCTATGTGGGATTGTGTTCCATGTAAGCAAGAGGTAAATTTATTAACCCTTTCCATGGGAAGTAGCAATCTCCATGTTTCCCATGTGGTGCAATCGGTTATCACTTCCTGCATGAAGTGCTTGTCCGTAGCCTGACTCATGTCTGGACATAGCCAGTATTGGATACTGGACTAGCTTCCTCCAACCACTATTTTGAATTTCCCATTGCATGTAGGGTCCTAGCCAGATCTGAAAAGAAATCTCCATTGTTGGCTGTTAGAAATCATTTGCCGGTGTGGCGGCTCAGCATTGCTTTTAGCGCTGCTTGGTCAGCGCGTCTCGCTTTTAACTACCAGCTTTGTATTTTTGTTTATTTGTGTTTCTTTTCCCCTGTTTTTACCTGGGAGTGTCCCCTTACCTCCATATAATTGTTATTCACCGCTGTTTTAGCGGGTCCGGGTCTGGGGCTGTGGGGGCTCTGCAGCGTTTCCACTTTGGGCGCCATCTTGGGAGGGACAGTGACGCTTTGGCAGCGCCATATTGAGCGTCCTCGTGGGGCGGTTAGTACCTCACCTGGAGGCCCTATTTAAGGCAGTTCTTCTGCCTTTTCGCCCTGTTAGGAATCATTTGCCCGGTGTGGCGGCTCAGCATTGCTTTTAGCGCTGCTTGGTCAGCGCGTCTCGCTTTTAACTACCAGTTTTGTATTTTTGTTTATTTGTGTTTCTTTTCCCCTGTTTTTACCTGGGAGTGTCCCCTTACCTCCATATAATTGTTATTCACCGCTGTTTTAGCGGGTCCGGGTCTGGGGCTGTTGGGGCTCTGCAGCGTTTCCACTTTGGGCGCCATCTTGGGAGGGACAGTGGCGCTTTGGCAGCGCCATATTGAGCGTCCTCGTGGGGCGGTTTGTACCTCACCTGGAGGCCCTATTTAAACCTGTCCTCACAGCGCAGCGGGATCGCGCAGCGGGGTCGCCCTCGCTTTGCCTAAGTCTTGCCAGAGTCCTGCCCGTCTGCGTCCGTCAGCGTTCCGGAGGCGTCGGAGCGGGTGAAGGGTCTGGCCACTGAGGCTTTTTAATTGCAGTTGTGGGGATGTTACACTACTCGGCGCTGGAACTCCGTTCATTGCAAAGAATATCTTGTACCTGTCACACAGTTTTTCCTGCTCGCTGTAGGGGTAAGAGGCAATGTCCTAGATGTGAGTGGTCACCAGGGTATGCCCCGACCACTTCATTGAAGAGAGGAGTGGCCAATGTGAAACATCTCTGCCTGCTCCTGAACACCAGATCAGTGCACAGACATTCTCAGAAGATCTTTGATCCCCCTGTCATGGAAAAACCTTTATGTCTCATGTTGACAGAGACATGGTTAGGGGATCTGTCCAATCCCGATATTGCCGTGGCCATCCCGCCGGAATATAATAATTTTAGGCAAGATAGACTGAAGGGGAGGGGAGGAGGGGTGGCTCTTGTGGTGAATAAGCTTGCCACCTGCTCTATTATCCCTATGGATATTATTACAGGTTCTGAATCTCTGGCCTTCTCCATTTCACTGGCCCCCCATCAAGCTCTTAAAGGGTTGTTGGTCTATAGAACCCCCGGACCGGCCGGATCCTTTTTTGATGAACTACAGGCAGCTATTTCGGGGCTAGCCTTGAGAGCTGAGCATTGTGTGTTGGCGGGAGATTTTAACTTCCATCTGGACAAGGGAGAGGACCCGGACACGAGTAAACTTCTCGATATTATGGCCCCCCTCGGCTTTGTCCCGTTTCTTGCAGGCCCAACACACGACAGAGGTCACACCCTGGATCAGGTCTTTTCTACGGCCCCCTTAGAAGGTATTGAACTTCTTCCGGTGCTCTGGTCTGATCATAGGTTGGCTAGGTTTTATGTTCCGGGTATGAAGAAACTCCCTAGCACTGCGCCTAGACAGTATGGACCACTCTCCAGGGCACTTCATCGGGTGACTCCTGAGATGTTAGCTCAGGCATCTCTTGACCATCCCTGCCCTCTTTTGGGCGACCTGGAGCGGGATCTAGACTCTTTGCAGGCGTGGTTGGCGGACAGGCTGAATGATTTAGCCCCAGCGCTGGCCCCTCGGCCTACATCGAAGCGGGTTTCCGCACCGTGGTTCACGGAAGCACTGTCGGCTTCTCGTCGGCAGTGCAAGGTGGCCGAGAGGGCTTGGCGCTCACAATACGATCCGGTGGCCAGACTTGCATATAGGACTGCGATTAAAGTTTATCATCGCGATATCCTACATGAGAAAAGGGGCTACTTTGCCAGGAGGATAGAGGCAGCCTCCAATTCATGCAAGGAGATCTTTACGATTGTGAGGGAGTTTACGGCCCCTCGGTCTAATCTCTCTCAGGCTGCCCCTTCCGATTCCTGGGTTTGTGATCTGGCCAAGTTTTTTACGGCTAAGATTAAACTGATTCAGGATTCCTTTGCTGAGAGGTTGGTCGAAGCCTGCCCTAGTTTTGGGGAGGGGTCTGTCTTACCGGCCTCCCCTGATTCTGTCTTGGCTGTTTTCCCGCCTATCTCTACTTCTGCGTCATTGGCACTTTTGGCCAATCTTAAATCTGGGTCACCTTTAGACCCTTGCCCGGCCAAATTCCTGGCGAGGATGGCGGCTGTGGTAAACCCGTTGGCTAACCCACTTTTGAACCTCTCCTTGAGTGAGGGGGTGGTCCCGCAGATCTGGAAGCGGGCGATGGTGATCCCCTCCTTAAAAAGCCCGGCCTAGATCCCGAGGCGTTGGCCAATTATAGGCCCATCTCTCTCCTTCCGGTGCTGGCCAAAGTCGTGGAGAAGCACGTGCATAGCGTGCTCTCTGTTTTTTTAGAGACCAACGAACTGTTGCACTCCACTCAATCTGGCTTCCGCCCCAATCTTAGTACCGAGACAGCGCTTTTGGAGGTGTCAGAAGCCATCAAGGAGGCTCTGGATTCAGGCGGCAAAGTCATGCTTGTCATGCTTGATTTGTCGGCGGCCTTTGACACCGTCCCCCACGAGGGGCTCCTCGCCAGACTTCATGACATCGGTCTGAGGGGGACAGTGCTCAGCTGGTTTTCATCTTTTTTAGCGGGCCGTCGACAAACGTTCTGGGCCTCCCCTAGCTCTGTTGAGATGCCGCCGTTGGGAGACGGAGTCCCGCAGGGTTCTGTGTTGAGCCCGACTCTTTTTAACATCTTTATGACTCCCTTGGCGGCACTGGCTGAGTCCTTTAGGGCCCAGATCGTTTCTACGCCGATGATACCCAGCTCCTCTTTACGAGCGGGAAAGGAGAGGATTTTGACGGAGAGAGCATTCGGGAGTGCCTTGGGGCTGTGTTCAGGTGGTTTCATTTGAACAGCCTCAAATGCAATTCAGACAAGTCGGAGGTATTGTTCTTTGGCTGTGCCTCAGACCCTGACTGGCAGACATGGTGGCCGACCAATATGTTCCCCCCAGCTCATGCGTCCCAGCTGGCAAAAAATCTGGGAATT
Source organism: Lissotriton helveticus (assembly GCF_964261635.1). Taxonomy (NCBI): domain Eukaryota; kingdom Metazoa; phylum Chordata; class Amphibia; order Caudata; family Salamandridae; genus Lissotriton; species Lissotriton helveticus. The sequence goes on from NC_136065.1 coordinate 484,771,250, forward strand.
AAGATCGATAATGGTCTGACAATGAGACCTCAGAACCTTGGTCTTACGGGCACATGTTTCGGCATCCTTAAGATGCTCCGGAAGTTTCTGCCTCTGCTCTCGGAAGAGCATAGGAGAATTACGGTGCAAGCCTTAATTGGCTCCAGATTGGACTACTCCAACGTCCTCTATCTGGGTCTTCCGGAATATCTTGTACAGCGGCTACAGGTGGTGCAGAATTCCGCTGCACACGCCATCTTTAATGATAAGAAACTGGTACCCTGGCTCTATGGTTTATATTCTTGGTTGTAATAATAGGAAATAAGGACAAAATATCCCCTATTTAGTATTCATATTACTGTGACCACAATTTATATATTTTTCATACAATCTCATGTCTCGTCATGAACCACAACACGCCTTTGAATTTCCCTGAATGATTTTATATTTTTTTATATTTTATCAAATGAAAGGATTTTTTATATTATATTTTCAATTTCAAACACATTTGTATATACATATATTCTTTACATATATACCAGAAAAGCCCTTCGTTTCTAAATTAGGATGTCTCACTGAAAAAATAAACCCGACATTCCTATAGAGATCAAACAGACTTATGTGAGGGAACAACAGGTATGTATTATTCAAACCCAGTATCTTTTTAAATCCCCAAACAAATTATTTAAACTAATCAAAAACATTTTTTTATCTGGTGTCTCTTTCAAGTCGACGCGTTTTAGCCAATCAATTCTGGCCTCTTCAGGACTAGTGCTATTCGTAATCCATCTCTACAAGTAATAAATAATTAAAAAAAGGGGGGGGACAGACATCATTTCTGGTACCCAAAAATTAATAACACAAGTTCCTATCTACATATCTACATATCAACATTTTGTATGTACACACTTTTTTTGTATATTATTCCTGTGAGCAGACTGACCATTGTGTCTAATAATTATTACACAAGGACCTGAGGAAATCATCTTCCCATAAGGGTAGCCCGTTTTTACCTTCCTAATACACTGCACTCTAGTTGTTAACACCAACTATATTCATTATTTCTATATCCTCTTTTATATATATGTCCAGTTAAAGTTATATCGTTGGCATCATAATTACCGGGTTAAAGGTCATCTGAGGCCGGGAGTCTTCTTCATGTTAACTCTGGTTTCCTCTTTTTTCTAATCTTGGTTTTTATCTATGTAAAGAGTGTATGTTGTAATTTATTAATTACAGGGAACAACCCATGTTTAATCCTTGCAAACAATCACAGTCCTAGCTGGTCTGTTCCTTACCAAGTTCGTGAATTTAGCTAAAGTGCTGCCGGTACATGGATGGTATAAATCTCTCCCCGACAGCGTCTGAAAAAGAGGTCATAAACAATGCCTCAGTCCGCCTGTTAAATGACTTCCCGAACGGATATCTAAAAAGTCCGGAGTTCATATCTAGCGCTTATAACAATAAGGGGACAAACTTACTTTGCTTATAGCCGACCGCCTCTTCGTTTTTTAAAACTCAATTTTTACATTCAAACATGCACTCGACCCAGCTGATGTGGCCTTGCTTTATCCCCGGAGTCTGTAAAAATACAATAACACACCCCGCGCTCGTCAGCTTCACAGCTTGGAGGCAAATGCTGCCGAGAAAATAAACAGTGGCTCCAAGGACACTTACGTTTCTCTGCTTTATATGTGTGTCTCTTCCTGCACAGGCGATGTACTCGTCGTTCTGGCAGCTTTGTTTATATGCTCCCCGCCTCTATATTTCAGAGACATTAAAAACGGACTACTCTTTACCGGGATGTTTAAGTTAACATTGAGAAAGGACTCTATGTTCCATGTACTTCCTAGCTGAAAGTATCAACAAAAAAGAGGGACTATATCTTGTCAACTGTTATCCTCCTCAAAATGGTGCTTATAATTAGTGGTATTTTACCCTTGGTATAACCAGTTCAAAACCCGTGTAATTACATATTTACAGTCTTAAGTAGTCAGTCGCTCCTCACATTCTAAATAATACATTCATTTTTCTATCTTAGTAGTATCATTGCATGTTACATCAAGGAACAGAACTACAGTGTATTAAATTTTCAATTCATCTCATCATTATAATAAAGACCAAATTTCATCTTTTTCATTTAAACCTGTAACCGCTGTTTTGTATTTTTCGATTAGTCTTGCTTCTAATCTATTCAGTTTGGATTCAATCTCTTCTGGTCTAGTTTTCTCAAGTACACAAAGCACTGACCAGATTATGTCATCCTCTGAATGTCGATGGGTTTCAAAATGCTGGACTAAAGGAGCCCCTGAAGTTTTACACTTGATTCGTGATTTGTGTTGCAGGATGTGTTTCTTGACCAACTGGGTGGTTTGCCCAATATATGTCTTTTTGCACGGACAAGTAATACAATAAATTGTGTTTCTTGTATTGCAATTGGAATAGCTTCTCTGGTGATGAATTGACCCATTAATCTCAATTTCTTTCGAATCCGATGTCAAAGTACATGCCACGCAATTTAAACACCTATAGTGGCCAATAATAGGGGGTAGTTTCAACATTCCTCTCAAATCAGTAACTTTTTTGTCCTCTTTTCTCTCGGCTCTCACAAGCATTTGTCGTATATTTTTGCCTTTTTTAAAAGCAAAAAGTGGTTTTTGGATTCCTAGATGTTCTATGATTTTCCAGTGTTTCTGGATAATCTTTTTTATTTTATGTGCTTTAGGGTCAAATGTCAAAACGCATGTTAAAGGAGATTCTTTTTCTGTTATCTTTGGTGTTAATAGATTTTCCCTCGGGGTAAACCACGCTCTTTTTAGGGCATTTTTTACTAACTTCCGTGGATAACCTCTGTGAACCAATTTTTCTTTCAAGAGTTCTGCACTCGCGAAATAGTCTTCTTTCCTACTGGAATTTCTTTTTATCCTCAGAAATTGCCCATACGGCAAATTTTCTTTTAAGGTTCTGGGATGACAGCTGGAGAAATGTAGCAACGTGTTGCGGTCTGTTGGTTTCGTATATAGACTAACTTCTAATTCTCCATCATTGGCATGTACATAAACATCTAGAAAGTTCAATTTCTTTTGGTGATGTGCCATAGTGAAGTTAAATTCCAATGTACGGGAATTGAGCCAATTGTGAAAGTCCTGTAATCGGGTGACATTTCCCTCCCAAATTAAGAAAATATCGTCTATAAAGCGACACCATATTTTTATACAGCTTTTGAAAGGATTGGTGTCGCTATAGATTAATTTATTTTCAAATTCGGACATCACCAGGTTTGCTATTTCCGGTGAAAAGCTGCATCCCATCGCCACTCCTGATGTTTGTAAATAGAGTTGGCCTTTGAAATTAAAAAAATTATTTTTTAAACAAATAGTGGCCAAAGCTACAATGAATTCTGTAGGGACTTGGTGTGGTCTCTCTCTTGCATTTAGTACACTTGTCATCACCGCTATTGCTTCATCTTGCGGTATATTTGTATACAGCGATTCTATGTCAAATGACCCTAGCAATTGCATCTCTTCGTTAAATGGTAATTTTTCAATTTTAGATATGAAGTCCATAGTGTCTCTTATGTATGATTTTGTTTGTTTGACAATTGGAATTAGAAAAAAATCTATATATTTGGCCAAGGGTTCTAATAAAGACCCACAGGCCGACACTATGGGCCTGCCCGGGGGGTTTATTGTTGACTTGTGCACCTTTGGCAGTACATAAATGTTAGGTGTTTAATTATCTTCTGTATTTAAGAAGTCGAATTCTTTTTTGCACAACCAACCTTGATCTAGGCCCTCTTTGGTGATAGCGAAGATTTTTTCTTTTAGCCATATTGTAGGGTTGGTCTCTAATTTTCTATAATGTGTCTGATTAGACAACTGTCTATTTACTTCTTGGTCATATTTAACCACATCCCACAACACAATTCCGCCTCCTTTTTCCGCGGGCTTTATAATTAAAGCCGCATTTTCTGATAGATTTTTTAGTGCTATTTTTTCTTTTTTACTGCAATTGGCATTATAAAAAGGTTTTATGGACTGCAAATCATCAAGTTCACGCAAAACTACATCTTCAAACACTAGGATATCTGGTGGAAGTAACACACTTTCTGGTAGAAATTTTGATTTATTTTTCAAACCACTAATATTTGTTGTTTCTTGGGCTTCTCTTTCCAGGAAAAAAGCTTGAAGTCTAATTTTCCTAAGGAAAGTCAATATTTCTTTTTTGGTTTCTATAGGGTTCTGTAGGTTTGTTGGTACAAATGATAACCCCTTACTTAGGATCGCTATCTCTGTTTCAGTCGGAGTATACTCCGACAAGTTGTAAATAGGCATCAGGTTTCTTTCATTGTTCTTATTTATCAAGCTTAACGTCTGTAAGTTTTCTTCCTTGTCCTGAAGGGTTCTGTCTCCTGGTTCTGGTATTGTTCCTGCTGTGGATACATCCCCTGTGGCTGGGGCATCCTCATTTGTTGGTTGAGCCCTCTCCATCTGCCACCCCCTCCCCTTGATCGAAACCTGCCTCTGCCTAAAAAAGGAGGATAGGGTATTGGGTATTGGGCGTATTGGGCGTATGGATAAAAGCCACTGTATGCCCCTTGGTCAGAATCTGATGAACTTTCGGAGAAGGTGATACATTTATTTCTAGATCTGCCTCTGTATTGCAAGTTAAGCGCACTTGGGTTGTTATTCACAAAGAAATCCTCTTTTAGATATGGATATACCTCTTCTAATTTAAAGTTCTTAATATCCTTGCCTACTTTAGTGATTTTTAAATTTGTATTGTGTGCTGTGAATTCAGCAATAGTTTTCTCCACAGCTTCCAACAATTGTTTAGAGTCTTTAATAGTGGTGTCACCTAGTATCTCTTTTTCTAGGTTATCTATTTCAATCAGCTCTTCTTCATTTAGTCTCAGAGCTGTTTCCACTGATAGTACCATCCAGTCAATGGAGCATTTTGTACCTACTCCCCCAAATCTCTTCAAATATGTTTTGTCTCCAACAAATATAACAGGGACATTTTTTACCTGTAATCCCACAGGAATTGTTTTACTTGTCAGATGTTCGGATAGAACTTTCGCATGTAACTGCGTTCGTATATTTTTCTTTTTTAACTGTTTTAGTTTTTCAATTTTATCCAAATTAGTGGCTAATGTCACAGGCTGATTCCCACTAAATAATGATGGGGTCTTTTGTAAGATGGCCTCTATTTCATCCTGACTGTAACTCACCGTTATCGGTTCCGACATTTCATGCAATAAATCACTTTGAATTTGTAGTATACATTATTCCACTTAAAATAAATGTCTGTCTCCACTAGCATCTATACTTGTTATAATATATACAACATAAATCCTATATCTACACTATACAACAGATTTTATTTTATCATAAGGACGTGTGGGTCAATCAGAACATGAGATAGCAGATTAACGACCCTTTTAGACTCAATAAATATAGTCTAAGGTAGTCCTCTCAGGGACTAATCAAACCCTCACACTTAGCAAAGTGTCATAGAATACTTTATGTAGGACAGGGGGAACCCATTAACCCAAAAGGTACCTGGGTAAAGAAGACTAAAATTATAAGAAACTGGTACCCTGGTTCTATGGTTTATATTCTTGGTTGTAATAATAGGAAATAAGGACAAAATATCCCCTATTTAGTATTCATATTACTGTGACCACAATTTATATATTTTTCATACAATCTCATGTCTCGTCATGAACCACAACACGCCTTTGAATTTCCCTGAATGATTTTATATTTTTTTATATTTTATCTGGGTCTTCCGGAATATCTTGTACAGCGGCTACAGGTGGTGCAGAATTCCGCTGCACGCGCCATCTTTGGCCTTCACAGGCGAGCCAGAGTGTCCGGCCTTCTGCAGTCGCTCCATTGGCTGCCTATCCGGAAGCGGATCATTTTTAAGACATTGACTCTGGCTCACAAGGCGCTCTTCGGTTCAGGAGCAAAATATCTTCAACGCAGGCTTGGCTTTTATGGCCCGGTCCGTGTTTTGCGATCTGAATCTTTGTTTCTTGCGATGGTCCCCGAATAAAGAAGGCCCGTATCGGGGGGCGCTCCTTCAGGCTAAGGGCACCACAGCTCTGGAACGCTTTACCATTGGCCCTACGCTCTACCTCTAATCTGCTGTCCTTTAGGAGGGGCCTTAAAACTTGGCTTTTTACCCTCTAATATGCTTCCTCCGCTGTCTGTCGTTGTCCTTTTGTTTTTCTCTGTGTTATGTTTCTTGTTATGAGCCGCCAATAAAAAGCGCCGGGACACTCCAATTGAGTAGCCGTGCGCTATAGAAATCAAATTTAACATAACATAATATAACTTTTTGGGCACTTACCAAATCAATCACTAATATAAACTCTTGGATTTGTAGTTTGATAAACACATAGGTGCTGTCTGGGTCTGTCCATGTCTTTAGAACATAAACCAGCTGTAATTTCTTGACTAATATGGTCCTTCCACCCTTTCCAACAAGTTGCATGAGTGTGTTGTGTAAAACACCCATCAAACTCAGTCCTGCTTCAATTTGTCAAATTTCTCATGGGCGAGGTGACTTTCCTGTAGCACAGCCATATCTGGCCATTTAAAACTAAGTGAAGTACACACTTTTTTCCATATTATGAAATGTCAGGCTGTTTACCGTTTAAGATAGCACTGAAAGTGCCCTGGTGTTGTCCATGAGGAAAATAACTTTTCACAAACTATAGAACCCAACTCACCTGGATCAATATAAGAACCCTCCCATCGACCTAATGAGAAGAGAATCCTTTTGCTTTGTAGAACTCTCACCCACCAGGGGTACCCCTTGATGGCATGCTTCATCATAGAGTTCCTGCTATAACCTATGAGAAGCAAGGGAGCACTTTGTTGGAAAAGGAATAGGGTAGTGAGTGGGGGTAAGGCTACTCTTCAAATATACCTGCCTAGTAGCCATAACATTTTGATCTGTGCGCCAGCGGTATGATGAAAAACAGGAAAAGTTAGGAAGCCCCAGGGCTCTAGTTACCCCAACTTCCTCTTAGGGTCAACATGTTTCTGCCACTTAGGCTTCCAAATGATTGTGGCTTATGTCAGGACTGATTATACTGCCATAATCCACACCAATTCCATGATGCTGTTGTAACTGATGAATTTACCACACATACATCAAGCACATCTAAACTACATACTTGATGCCCTTAAATGGGTATATATTAAGGCACTTAATAGTGCTCCATAGGTGTTATCATGAATTCTTAGGAGATCACAGTTAACTAATGTTGTGTGACCTGATGGGAAGGGTGAGGGTGAAGGGAAGTTGTATAACCACATCCAGCCAGCACGTCCCAGCAAGTAGGGTGGGCAGTACAGCCTTTCCATTATATACACAGAGTCATTACAGCTTCCAATGTGAATGCTTTCAATAGAACATAGCACATTTCTTCTTTCCAGGTCAGTTGCTTTCACATTGCTTCTAAGAAAAACCTGGATTTTCAGTGGATTTGTGCCTTCGTCTATCTTTTTGGATCTCTTTGTTTGGCCACTAGTGCGTAATACCTGCAGGCTTCAAAATTCATAGAGTCAACAGAATAGGAAAAAAAGGCGGAGGTATAGGCCTAATTCTTAAATCAAGTTTTAAATCATGTTTCAAAGCGTTACCGGATAACTTGGACTGTGAAGCCATAAACTTCTTTCAATGGCATTCTACTTTTACCGTCCAACTAGCCCTAAGGCCACATTTATAGACAATCTAGGACATCTCTTGGTTCGCAAGGCTGAACTTCCCCATTTCTCCATTTTAGGAAATTTTAATTTTCCCATGGAAAATGTCACTGACCATGACACTGAAGTGCTTCTTGATCAAATGGCCAGCATTGGACTATGCCAGATAGTAAAAGGTCCATCATATATCGCTGGACACTGGATGGGATTTTCACTGATAATCCTCATCTAAGATGGACCATATCCCTTCCTCTTATTTGGCCTGATCATAATGCAGTCCTTTTTTGAAATCTCACGGCCATGAAAGACACGTCTCAAAGAGTCCGGGGTATCTTTTATTAGTCTCTCCTGGAATAAATTAGAGGCTAAACAGGTAAATGCCCTTCTTTTGCAAACTCTGCAGCACATTTCCAATAACCCAAATCAAGCAATGGCAAATTACCTATCTTGGCTTAACTCAGCAACAATGCAACTAGTTGCCCCAAGAATCAGTCAGCGTTCAAGGTGCTCTTCTTCAGAACCCTGGTTCAACGATATTCTTAGAGCCCAGAAACAACAATGTCGTAAACTGGAGAGGAAACGGAGACTTGATGACAATTTACATACTAAAACTGAATATAAATCATCTTTTCAAGTATACAAAAACCTTATCCTTAGAGAAAAGGCTTCCTACTTTATGGAGAAAATCAGAGCGGCCAATGGATGTCCTAAAGCCCTCTTCACCACTGTGAAACATGTGTCCAAACTCCCAGTATCGTAGGACTCTAATGTTAGTCAGGAGTTCTGTATCTCCCTAGTCGAATCTTTTCAGTGAAAAGTCAAGGCTGTCTTCGACACCTATGTGGTCCAGGATAACTGCCTGGCACAGACCCCCACTCAACTGAACAACATACAATCTACAGCAGGATCGGTATCTCCAACACTCTCATCCTTCACCACCCTGACCATCGAACAGACAGCCAAAATAATTGGCGCAAACAACTCAGAATCACCCTCAGTTGCCTGTTCCCCAAAAATTCTGCACTTGTCCCCGCAAACCATAGCCAATCCCCTCACGGCTATTTTTAACTTTATATTCACATCAGGGCGCTTCCCAATGGAGTGGGAAAAAGCCTCCATACTACCTTTATTAAAAAAAAAAAAACTGGACGCTAAGGATACCTCTAATTATTGACCCATATCAAGACATCCCTTTCCCTCAAAGGTGATTGAGAAAGCCAATAACACTAAACTGTCTTCTTCTGTTAATGAGAATGTAATTCTGGACTCCCAATTCAGATTTCATGCGCACTATAGCACCTAGCTGGCTCTCAATTTGGCCACTGAGGAGCTCAGACAGACCTTGGATGGTGGGGGCAGCGCTGGTCTAATCCTTTTGGACTTATCAGTGGCATTTGATAGGTTAACCATGAGCTGCTGATAGATCATTTAGCTACCATTTGGATCAGGGATAATGCGCTTTCCCTGCTGGGTTCCTTTCTCTCTGATTAGTCTCAATTGGTAGCGTTGGGTGACTATGTCTCACCCGCCTTTTCTCTACCTTTGGCGTTCCTCGGGGATCTTCCCTGAGCCCAACACTTTTCAATCTCTATGTCACCCCCCTGGCTAAATTGATAAAAAGCTATGGCTTTGCCCTAGTATCGTGTGCAGATGACCGTCAGATAATTGTCTTGTGAGCAGTTCATCCAGTTCCACAGCTACCAGATTTGATTAATGTATGAGTCATATAGGTAACTGGATGACAGATAATTGTCTGAAGTTAAAGTCCTCCAAGAGTGAGGTTCTTTCATTTGGAAACAACACCTCTATCTGTACAGATAGTAAGTGGCCTGTCCAACTTAGTCCTTTACCCACACCAGCGTCCAAGGCTAAAAACTTAGTAGTCATCTTTGATACTAAACTATCATTTGAAGCACAAACTATCTTTATCACTTCTGCCTGTTTCTGTATCCTCAAAATCTTGAGAAAAGTACTCCCCTCAATCCCCATGGATCTCAGGAAATCTGTGGTAGCCGTACGTATTTCATCGAGACTGGACTACTGCAAAGCTCTTTTTACCAGCGCCTCTAAACGCAGTATCCAAAAGCTGCAAATTGCTCAAAATGAAGCAGCAAGAGCGCTTCTAGGAATCTCTAAATTCACTTCTGCTTCCGAGCCCTATCCCATCTGCTCTGGTTGCTGGTAGCAAAACTGATCCAGTTTAAATCGCTCTGCATTGCCTTTAAATCTTTGAACAATCCTGGGCCAATGCAGTTGGCAAACTATCTTAAGCCATATATACCAGCAAGGTTCCTTAGGTCAGCTGAGCTTGGAAATCTTGTTGTCCCTAGAGTGAGTAGGGCCAGGTGGGGTGGCAGGAGTTTCACCTCAACAACCGCCAAAGTGTGGAACTCTCTTCTAAACTTGCTTAAAAAAGAGACTAACCTGCTAAAATTTAGAAAGGGCTTAAAAACATGGCTCTTCAAGGCATACATTTTAGTTCACTCCAGTCAGATCCATACATTCTGAGGGCAGTGCCTAGACACCTTCGGGTATTTGTCGTGCTTTATAAATGTATCTTCATCGTCATCTTTCAATCTTTCTCTCTGCTAGAGAAGTACCAATCTCCTTGTTGACTGTGGCCAAAATTGGTGATGCATAGGTTTTTGCTATCTGAGTAGTATCCATAGTTGTAGTTTCCAAAGAAATCCAGGAAACCTTCTAACAAACCAGGGACTTTCAATCAGTTGTTTTTAGCATAATTGCTGGTTTGAACAATCCAAAGCATGTAGCTCATTTTCTCAGGTGGGGCCATAGGGCCAGAAATATTTTACTTTTCAAATTGCCTTAACGGGAGCGATCTTGCACCATGTAGATCTTATATTCACCAGACTGGAAAAGGCTACATTTTTTTAGCTGCAGTAATAACTTGTCTAATATGTTGGTAGCTTTGGCAGCTGGCTCTTATCTATCTCCGTTTAGCCATTTATTTCTGGTTCTCCTGATCCTGTGTGCCTTATGTACCTAAAGCAAAGGTCCTAAAGTAAGGTTTGTACATTCTGGAAAAGGGGGCTAGGAAACCAAGCATGTTGTGTCCCTCCAGCTGCTCCGGGCCTTCCAAAAAGCATACATTGTTTCTTTGGTTACTCTCTTCCAAGTCGATTATTTTTTGTGGACATTCCAGTGATCTTGTTCACAGTCAAGTGATTTTGCTCTTTTTAGTTCCAGTGGCGGCTGGCGACAATTGAAAGTGGTGTGGTGAGCAAATGGGTGAAAAAGGTGCTGACAGACTTGGGGAAAATTAAACCCTCACATTACAATAAACACTAACTAAATCACTGACATGCATTACATTAACGTATTATATTTAAAATGTTTACCTTTAACATATTAATGTAATGCATGTCATTGATTTTGATAACTGTTTACATAGATTACATGTTTAAAAAGTAAAAAATAATATAAATTTGCCTGACTGTTTTTCCTACATTCCTGGTGTTCTTCTCCAGTCATCCAGCGTGGGCCCAGCCAACTCTCATAACCCGTCCAGACACTGCTCTCATGCTGTTAACAAACATGAGAGAAGCACTAGGAATGGTTGGGGTGGGCTATCTCAGTCCTCCCACAAGCACAGGAGGTCTGTGCCTGCTCTCTCCACCCAGCTAACTAAAACAGCTGGGGTTATAGAGGTGTAAAGTATGCATGTCAGACTGGCCATCGCAAGACAGCTGGCGAAAGTGACATGCGCACTTTAAACTGCTGTAGTCAGCACCACTCCTTCTTGCTGCAGGTCAGCAGAAATGGCCCCACCCCACCCTCATAATCAGCTCGTACTGGAAGAGGAAAAATAAAATGTTAATAAACTCATTTTATTTTTTACTTTTGCTACACCCTCAGCAGAGAGGGCAACGTTCCTCTGACCACATGGGGAAGCCACCGCTGTTTAGTTCAACCAAGGACAATCTATCCTCAGTTGCTAGCAACCAGCAGCTGAAGGAGGCTATGTAATTTCTTATAGAGAGAATTTAATTGACTGTCTTTACTCTTTGCTCCTGCGATGATCGAGTGGAGAGCTTTTATGGAGGTCAGTTCCTTCATTATTTTGCCCAGAGTGTCTGCCAACATTTTGGTCATCGCTTGCTCTTTTCAATTGGTTTCTGGAGGATTCACATAACTTCCTTGGTGAAAACAAGTTATCCGTCAGGCAGACATCAGATAGACTGTTATGTCCCCTCTTTAGAAAATGTGGGCATCATCACTTCCAACCCTCTATCAGACCTTGCCTTTCTGTCTTGGTCAAACCCTATGATGACCAGACACCCTAGATTCCTTTTCATATCTCTTTTAAGGGCTTCTTTGATAACAGAGACTTCACCTCCCAGGGCCTGAGGAAGTACAGCATGACCAATGTTTGTCTCTGGAGTGTCCCTTGCTCTGTTGAATAGAGAAAGTCGATTGGTCAGTACTAAATCTTCAGCGGATTTGATCTAACTCAAAGTGCTTAAGACAGGCTTAAAAATATCACCAATGGAAATAAAAATATATCCATAATATCTATAGACCGCTGAAGTGGCATACAAAAAGTCATAGAAGAGTTAAATAAAGGCATTGCACTCCAAACAATAAGCTCACTAAACAGCATCTTTATTAGAGATTTGAAAATCTTCTCTGTTAATAACACATGTTTCAACAGTGTCAATGTTTCTTAGATACTAACAACCTACAACAACTGCACACCCTTCCCACTGATATTATTAGAAAAATGTTGGGCCTGGTCCCCAACCAACAAGCAGGCAACGTTTGATTCTAGTGCATTCTAGGATTTCATTCATGCATTCTAAAATTCATTATCGAATTTGCCCTCCTTTGTAGGTCGAGCATTCGAGACTTCTTGTATATACTTTAGTACATACTTTAGTATATATACTTTAGTATATGCTATTATGTGTATGTACTTTGTGGGCTCTGGAGATCCGCCCCAGGACTTGTCTGATTCCACTTAGGGACTTTTTTCTATTTAACTGTCTTGATAGAAAACGACCAGCAGAGGTCAGCAAAATACATAAAATGGCTTTCTGCTGAGGGACTTTTATTTTTTATTTTTATGGCAACTGCCTCTATTTAACTTTCTTGATAGAAAACGACTAGTAGAGGTCAGTAAAAAAAACAGAATTACTTTAGCATTCTCTAGATTCCAGTCCATAGAAATTGTCTTCATCGAGCACCCATAGACAATAATATTTCTTTCAAATCTTGTATTTTCAAAGTCAAAGTCAAAAAAGGCTTTATTTCGATAAAAGTTATCATAAAAGCTTCATAATAAAAAAATACATAAGTTCATTTAATTTAAAAATAGGAAAAGAAAAACACAACAATTTAATTCAAGACAGTATTACAAAAGTTTCAAATTCATTTTCATTTAAGCGAAGCATTTCATAAATAGAGTTAAAAGGAAGATTAAACAGTTACATTTAGCCTTTTGCTTCTGATGGACCATGCCCATGATAAAAATTTGGAGAGAGTGCAAACATACAAGGTGCGACAGTCTGATATAAGTATACGTAGTGCCTCCTTATGGCGCCTGGTCCCCAGTAGGCGGCACAAGTGCTTGAGCCATTTTTTCCTTGGTAGGGCATATTCCCGGCATTCAAACAGGAAATGCGCCACTGTCTCTGGTCTAGATGTGCACGCTGGGCAGTATACAGTGGTATGGGCTGGCGATTTCCACCGGGATGTAAAAGCATACAGTGGTAGAGTTCCTGTTCTAAATTTGAAATAAAGGGCCCTATCAAATGGTTTCTCGATGGTATCTAAATAGAGTTCCCGAAGTGGTAGGTCCTTAAATTTCAAAAAGTCCTCCGTGAGTCTACCCAAAGAACAGTTTGGGCTCCGTTGGGATAGAATCCAGTTTCAATAGAGATTCTTGAGCGTTGCCTTTGGGGGAGAAGATCTATTTACCCAGGCTTCGCTTAGACCCAAGTTGAGCAAGAGAGATTTCATATCTTTTAACCATCTGATTCTATGCCATCCTGGTGACGCCATTATTTCTGAAAGCCCCTGCGCATATTTGGCAAGCTCCGGAACTCGCCACAGGCGGGCCCAAAGCAGAAGAGGCCGGAACTTGGCTAGCTCTTCAATGGATCGACATCCTAGATCAAGCGTTAGTGGAGCCATGGGAATGCCTTGGGGAAGTGACATGATGGCCCTCCAAAACTTCCTCTCAGATTTTGGCAATTCGTTGGTAATACATGAGCCCCATAGTTCTGCCCCATAAAGAGCCGAGCTAACCTCCTTTGCTGTATAAATTTCAATAACGGGGGCTATAGGTCTGAAAGCACAGGAGCGTTGTTCTTTCAATAGAGCTCCTGTTACCCTCTTGTGGGCTAACAGCATTTTATCTTGGTGAGGGGCCCACTGCATATTATGCGACAAACGGATGCCTAGATAATCAAATACTTCTACCCTCCCCAACGGAATAGTATTCAATTTCGGGGGACATACAGATTGTTTGGGGGGATTCATAACTAGGTATTTTGTTTTGTCAGTATTGATTACTAGGCCCCGTTCTGTGCAAAAAGACTGGAAATTATTGAGGAGTTTTTGAAGGCCCATGGGGGTTTTGGATATCAAAAGCGTATCATCGGCAAAGAGAAGGGTGGGAATACGCTCCCCCGCCAGGGATGGTTCATCTGAAGGATCTTTCCGAAGGTGCTCAACCACTCCGTTGATATATAAGGAGAAGAGAGTGGGAGGTAGAACACATCGCTGGCGGACCCCTCTCTCGACCGGGATACTACTAGTTTTTTGGCCTTCTGTGCCCCATCTAATCAGGGCGAAACTATTTTCGTGGAGCCTTATAAGTAGTGAGAGAATGTAGTGCGGCATTACCCATTTCAGCAAGAACTTTCCATAGGGTTTCCCTGGGTACTAGGTCAAAGGCTGTCTTTAAATCGATAAAAGCGAGATAAAGACTGCCTTTGCCTATGACCACCACCTTCCAGTACACCAGCATCAATCTAAAAGCTTGCTCGATTGTGCCAGTGCCTGCTCCAAATCCTGCCTGATAATCAGAGAGGATGTTGTTGTCGTTAATCCACTCCAATATTCTGACCAGTAGGACCTTGCTAACTACTTTTTGGCTGATATCCAGGAGGCTTATAGGTCTGTAGTTGGACGGGTCATCCCTAGCACCTTTTTTAAAGATAGGGACGACCTCCGCCCCTTTCCAGGATGTGGGAATCGAAGCACCCCTGCAGATGGCGCTAAGCAGGTGGTGGATGAATTTCCCCCATTTAGGGATGTCTGACCGCAGCAGATCTCCCGAAATACCATCCGGGCCTGCCGCCTTTTGGGGCATGATAGTACTTATGGCATATTCCACTTCTTTTATGGTGAAGTCATACTCTACTAAATCAGTCGCCCAATTCATATGGATCGTAGTTAGGGCCGACTTCCATCCTTGAGCGTTGATCGGTTCATCTGTGATGTTGAAGCCTGGTTGGCGAGTATAGAGTTTTGAGAAGTGGTCAACCCACGCTTGGCAGGAAATGCTACAAGTAATAAGATCACTGTCCGGTCTGTTCCTGGCTCTAATTGTGTCCCAAAAGCACTTTGGATCTTTTTTTAGGCTCGCCTCTTTTAGGGTGCGCCAGTACTCTTCTTCCCACTCTTTTTTTGCACATGTCAATATTCGCTTATGCTCTTTCCTGGCTGTCTGTATTATCGTTTGGGATTTACCTCTAATGGCTTTGATTAAGGACGACTTTGCCTTTCTGCATGTGGATGTGTACCAATCATGCTTGCCCCTAGAAATCCAAGTTACTACATTCCTCTCCGTGCTGCCCTTTTTCAAAAATACATCCCCTATGGCCCTGAGTGTTGCCTCAAAAATAGGTGTTACTATTTCAGTTGACGAAGCCAGATTGCTGGTTTCTAGTTCTGCTTGTGAGGCCATAAGTAGTTCGTTAATGGTAGCAAGTCTAGTTTCATCTGCAGCAATTTTGTTCCACTTCAGACGTCTTCCGCAGGAGGAGACAGAGATATTATGAGTTTGTTTAAGGGGTGCTATCGGTGTATTATTAGACCAGGGGTCTATTAGTGATAAAGAGAGCGAGTTATGATCGCTTTCTACTGTAGGTAACACTGCCATATCCTGCACTAAACCCCATAATTTAAGGTCCAACAGAATATAATCAATCCTTGAGGTATGATTGACTCTGTTAAAAGTAGCAGCTCCTAAATGATCTGAAATTGTGCGACCATTTGTGGCTCTTAAGCCAAATTCCAATGTCAGAGCATTTAACTGAGTTGCACTATGTGTCCATTTCTTAATCGGAGGGATGGTTAGAGCTGGAATGCCCCATCTTGCATCATCATCACCTAGGTCCATATTATCGTCCATAGGGAGTGGCTCATGAGTACAATTAAAATCCCCCGCGACCAAAATTTGGGCACCCTCAACATTATCTCTAAGTTCTGCTTCGAGAGTGGTTACTGTCGGAGACAAAGACCCGCGATTGGTAACTCTACTATAGACATTATATAAGTCAAGAATTATCCCCCTACAAGGACCTCTCAAGGAAATACCTAGGATGTCAAGGCTGTTAACCTGCTTAGGTAGTATGCGGCAGTTGAGAGAAATGCTTACCCAAATAAGCAGGCCCCCCGAGGGGCGACCCTTGCCGTTTTTGGCTTTTACTGCAGGCACAAGGTATGTTACATAACCCACACGATGTAATGGTTCTAGGCTCCAGGTCTCCTAATACAGACAGATTTTGTGTGCCTCCACTAGGTCATTCCACTCTGGCGAAGCCAGTTTCCTAGTAATCCCTGCTAGATTCCAGCTAAGAATCTTCAGTGAGCCCTTGAGATCGTCACCATTACGGGTGTTGTTATTTTGGGGGCCCAGACAACAATATGCTAGCAGCGTAGGTGCAATTAGAGGTGGTGGCTGTATTTTTCTGGACTCTACTACAGGGGCAGGACAGGTGCGCAAGATTGGAGTTTCCCTCAACATGTGACCCTCCTCCCCTTGTCTCGCGTTCAGCGTTGGAGTGGTAGTTTCCTCAGATATGAGTCAATCCACCTCATCCAAAGCACGGAACCTATTCCAGTGAGCAAACTGGGATGTAAAGGGATCAGGCTCAAAAGAAGCCTGCCAGGGTAGTTGCCAATGCTGGAAGCTCCATTGGGGTGGTTGTTGATGAGCCCTGCTTATGGGTATTCTAGTTCTCAAAGTTTGTCTCTGGGGTATAGACGGGTAGAAGTACGAGAGATGGACAGGGTGGATTTGTGTGTTAATTCCACTGGGGGGTGCGTTGCATATGTAAATTACTGCCGCTGTATCTCTAAAGTTGATGGTAATAATATCCCCTGCTATTGTTTTTATATTCCTGCCTATCCATTCCCCTCTTCTGACTGCAAGAATTTCCCCGGATATATTAGGAGGTAGGGGTCTATTTAGCTGCAGCCATTGAGCACATTTGTTTCTTAGCTCAGTTTGTGTTTCCCTTCTTCCCTCCTTCATAGGTGGCACTCCTGTTAGTACGACCACAAAGGGCGAGGCTTCAGGCGGCAGATTTATTGTCTTAAAGCGTGCCGGTCTTACCTTGGCCTCTTGGTTTTTTAATAGGGGAGTGGCAGTGCTTGTGCTTTTTTTCGTACTTCGTCCATCATTATCTACAGAGTTTTGGAGGTTTCCATTTCCTAAATTGTGGATAGGCTGCGGAGTGGTGCTATCAGTATTAACATTCAAGGCTGCAGCATCTTTCTTCCCAGTTTGGGCCAGATGTTGCGTAGCTGCGGAGGGGGAGCGGCAGGCACACACAGGTCCGGAGTCAAAGAGCAGGTTCTGCGGGGCAAAAGCAATTCGGTGAGTCACTAGAGAAATGTGGGCAGAATGCGTTCCTCGCTCCACCGATGTGGACGCTTGTTTTTAAGCGCGCCTGGCGCGCTGGTTCAGAGGCACCCTTCCGGTCCCGGTGCAAGGGCAGCTGGGAGGTGTAGTTCCGCGCCCTCTCGCTCTCCCTCACTCGGCGGCTGCTGATGGACTGCAGCTGCGGAGGGGGAGCGGCAGGCACACACAGGTCCGGAGTCAAAGAGCAGGTTCTTGCCTCACGCTGCAGAACTTGATTCGGGGGCAAAACACAGCTTCTGGCAGTACTGCGGCCACTCCTCTAGCAGCCAGCACCAATACACGTGTTCTTAGGCAAGGGGATTCTGAATAGTGAGCACCGAGATACGTAATATGACCACCAAAGGCCCGGCTTTTATATCAAAAACAGAGCTTTGGTCTATACCATTTCCCGCTGAAAGGCAATATTTATGTCCATGTTTTTCTCATATCTGGCGTGTTATGCAGTTTGGTGCTTACTTTCCCGCATGTTAAGAAACAGTGGATGTTTGAGCACCCAGGCAAATGTGATGCATAGCTAAAAGCTAGCATAAAAGGTCCCATCAAATGTTTGTTTAAATATGCCATTAGACATCTTTATTGAATTTCTGGGGAGAGTCATAGATTTTACTTGACAAACGGTGGAAGGACTCCACATTAGATGATTTCAGGCTCTATACTACAACTGTGTCCTTGACTACAGGTGTCCTGGCAATTAGTGTGATATTTATTACACATAATAAGACCTGACTCCGTTAAGTTGGAATTTATTGGGTCCCAGGAATAGCACCAAAGTATGCGTTTGGGAGGAATAACATGCAGATTGTGTTGCCTACTATTCCAAAATCTGCTTGTTCCTATAAATACCGGGCATTGTTTTATTGATAAGTACCAGCAGGTTTGAACTACTGATATTTATCTTAAAACTCATAATTGCAATATGTGTAGTACAGCATTTTTACGCACACATCACAATTACCCGGGCTTCTCGTACTGAGGGCCCTAGCGCTCAACGAAAGCATATCAGTAAACTACTGTCATAAGTAACAGTTCATTTTTATGGCTCTGCAGCTTCTTGTTCCCACTCTGTGGTACTCTACTTGTCAAACAGCAGGCCACTGCTATCATGTTGCAATGAAATTTCAACCTCTTAGAAACCAAGGACCCATCTTAACTATACTACCACGTGAGTGTTTTTGGAGTAAATTCCTGAGTCTCCATTACTCCTTTTGTGGTTTCTGTCTCGAGCTTTGAAGTGCTGCTCATGAACAAGTAAATGCACTTGATGAAATTTGGGGAAATCCATTCCCTTTCACTATCATACTTAGCTTTTTTCTTAGTCATGCCCTATGGTGGCCATACTCATCAGATTCCATTCATATCTTTCATATCTTTCTTCAGGGCCTGTGATAGTACGTCTTTATAGTACCCCTCGCAGTGTTGAACAGAGGCAGGAGACTGGTCTGATTCTGTACCAAATCATGAGAGGATTCAAACTCTTCAAAGTACCAAGGGGCATATCAACAAGGGGACTTATCTCCGCTTTTTTGGATTTAAAAGCCAAAAAGCGGAGATAAAACTATCTCCCTATTTACAAGTGGGTGCTAACATGCATCAGCGTATGTTAGCACCCGTTTTCCCGATGCCTCGCTTTGCATCTTTAATGAGATGCAAAGTGGGCGTCACTGGGCAGTACTGCATGTAAATTATCGCTGATGTGCACATTGCGATATTTACAAGGATATCCTCGCATTTTAGCAGACGTTAGTTTTTGGCAAAAACCGCTCAGCAAGTTTATCGCCGTTTTCCATGGAACATCGCTGGAAAGCCAGCGATGTTCCATGGAAAACACCGCTATCGCTCGAATAATTATCAGCATTGCGCTAAGCGTTGTTAATACAGCTCTAGCATGGCGATGATTTTCAGCAATAGCCGGTGAAAAAAACAATTGACGCTAAGCGCGGCCAGCGATAATTATCATTGCCGCTTGATAATATGCCCCCAAAGTTGGCTTCCAAAATATCGCCAACAGAAACAACACATTTCCTCACTAAGTATAGACAGTTGAAGCCATAAAAAAAACATAGACGAAATAATGTAATACTTTGCAGTCCAACAAATAAGCTTTCTACACAACATCGTCATCGGAGATTCCAACATTTTATGGGATTATATTAAAGCCAGCATGTTTAATCGATTCCAGTGCTGAATAGGTAGTAACAGCCTCCAACAACTATGCACCCATCCCACTCATAACAAAGGAAAAATCTTGGATCTATCAATCTCAAGCACACCCAGCTTCACCTGTCTTGACACAATTCCTGTTGCCATAGTTCCATTCGAATTAAAAACCTAAACAGTGAGCAAACACATGACCAAGTAACCAAAATAGTAATGTCGTTCAAAAGAAATCCCCTTGGTACACTTAAAGCAGCCTTGAGGAGAGCCTTTACAAATGACACACAAATGCATGATAAAAATTACAGGGATAAACCACTTTCATAAAAGGTGAAAGAAATGATGGCTGAACTCACGCTATTGAGAAGGAGTAATATAAAGCTAAGTGCTGATAGATTTCATGTATTCCAGGAGTAGATAAGGTTGACGTTTAGACGCCACGTTGGTGCACAGGCAACTAAGATACAGAGCAGAAGCTGAACAGGCAGGATACCCAGCTGATTGCCAATGTTGCACATCCTGCACAAACGCTGAGTTGGAGGCATACCGAGGATGTTGTGGGTTTAGGGGGTATTCCCTTGATGTAGCGGAAACCGTATTTTATTTGTAGGAGTGCATTATAATCACACATGTAGAGCGCATCCGCATATAATCCTTTGTCGTGCTAACATGGAGTGTTAGAATTTCGAAATGTAATAACTAGAAACGTGATGTATTTAGGCCATTGAATAGTAACTTGAGGAATTAACATAGAAAGTGAATGTTACTAGCAGAATAGATTAACGTGAAACACTTGTGTTGTGCAACTGTTAATTCTTCACTTACTAAATGTGTTTTTTAATGTGTTATTTTATGTGTAGGTATAGATATTAACTGAACGTGCCTTATTCCATTCAATTTGGTAAAGCTCATATGCTATTTTTCTTATGTAAGCTGAATCTTGTGAGTTTGCAATGCAACTTTCAGGGAAACACTCACTTTAAAATGAACAGTTTGGATTTCATGTGTGCTGTGTATTTTGTTCTTTCTCACGTTTTGTGTTGCAGGTGGAAGAAGCGCTCTTGTTAGCTAGAATAATGTCTTTGTTTTATTAGTTAGGCAAGGAGAGAAGGAGATACATCTCAAGCTAAAGTTGATAAGAGAGTTGGCCTGGGGATCAAGATAAACATGTTGCAGTTCAGTAACATCGCTGTTCCATGGAAAAGTACCTATGAGATCGTGGTCGGCGTGGATGGCGTGACCCACAAGGATTCTTGGGAAGATACCAGTAATATTGAACATTGTAAGTAGGGAAAGAGACCACTTTTTTTCTGCTTTCGGAGAGAGAGCATCTTAGAAGAAGCTATGTCTCGATAGATGTATGCTATCTGACCCATCGATGGTGGAGAGACTTCTTAGGAAGACTCTGCAGGCTGACACCTTTTTATTCCTTTCCCTGAGAATGTTTAAGTAGGGATGTCATGTTAGTGTTAGTGTAGGGATAGATAGATGCTTTATTTTTCATCAACCCTCGATGCAAGGACATTTGGACTGATGCTTTCTGATCCTCTGCATCCTATTTCTTGAGTTAACTGTTTTGTGCATGTTGCACCACCTCAACTTTAATTGCAGATTTGGCTTTATGCTGATTCCTATGTATTTTTACACTCTTGTGTTGAGGTGTCGTTTTGCCCAGTTATTTTTAGCTTTGAAATAAATCAACTAACCTTATGTAGTTGCCTGTGGTTACTATGTGTCTCCAGAAAATCTTATTGCATTGATTGGCTTTAATAATATTGTTCTCACCTCTATGCTTACATGCTGTTAAAAAGAACCTTTGGAGAGTGACTCTAGAGCAGGTCCAGAACTCATGGGCACAGCCCTTTCACCCTTGCTCTTTCAGCCCCTGAATTTTTGCTCTTGGGTGCTTCTGGGTGTTGGTGAGACTCTCTGCCCAACTCAAGGCCTCCTTCCCTCTGGTTGTCAACACACTCCCATTGCACTGCTATCGCCGTCACTGTGCCTAACTCATACAGGGAGCTGGTGCAAGTGGTGGCTGGGTGCGCTGGTCTTTGGGGTGCTGAGAGTGGCATTGCCCCCTCCCCCTGCTTTTGGATCCCTGTCAGTCAAATCCAGGTAAGAGCAGAGGCTGACTTGTTTGGTAGCCTGTGACCATCTCCTATGTGGAAGGTCATCAGAGGACCCAGAGGACTCTAAGCGCCTGGAAGTAATTTGGAAGCACACTCATGTATTATTTGAGCATTCCTGCTCCTTGTGCCTGTAGATGGAGGTGGTGGTCATCGGTAAGTTCCTGGGGAAGAGGTAAGGGATCAATTGTATTTCAATCTGATTTACTAGTGGACAATTGTCCTCCACTTTAAAGCTTGCACTGAACACTGTTTATCTCTCTCCTCTCCCTCTTCTTTGCTCCCTGGACCAGGTGGTGCTTGCTTAACTTTCCCCCATACCCGGGTCCTGGGCTGGCGGTTTTGCCTGTGCTGGATGGAAGTCTAGTGGGGCACTTACTGGCTTCACCTTATTTAGCTGTTTCTCATGTTCTCTTACCACCACTGCTGTGCAAGTCTTCAATACCCTTGGAACCTGAACAAGGGCCTTGAAGTGGTAGGGAAAAGGAAGAGAAATGAGGCCAGTTGCAAATCGAACACCAAGGGTAAAGGATATGGTTGCCAGAGACAAGAACAAGATGGAAATTTTAGTGGACTCTCTCCATGATCATTTAAATACTGCCCTGAGTGCTAGATTGGAATAGATTTGTGCGCGGTTAGCCACAATCAAATTGGTGCTCTTTTAGCACAACCAGATTATGCAAACATTGGGCTCTCCTACATCTATCACTGTGCCTATTCCCCCTCCTTTTGCTGCTACCTCGTTGTCTACCCAAGCTGTGGTGGGAGAAAGGGGTGCTGAGCTGCTTTATGCTCAGGGAAATACTGTATCCATCATACACAGTCCCCATCCTGTCTCAAACGTGCAGGTTTTCCAGGGCAGACAAGCTCTAGCAGATAAGTCAACTTCTTCAGCTATAGCTGGGGTAGGAGTGTCTAGTGGGGGTTGTCTGGTCACATGGCACCTTACATGGTTTGTTGAGGGGCCCGGGATAACACCTCCTCTAGACGTGAGATGTTGTCTCTTCCATCAAACTCTGTTATTCTTAATTTAATCCCCAAAGCTACGCCTGCGTTGTCATGCTGGGTAATGTGCCTAAGCTTAAAAGCGGTACCTCAGAAAGTTTAAGCAATTGAAGAACAAGGTCACACATTAGTTGGGTTCAAACTTTTCTGTGGGGGCTCGTGATGGGGAATAGAATGACATGGTAGGTATGGAAAACTGGTTAAGAAAGGATGAGAAAACCTTTGAAGGAGACAGTGTAATCATACATTTTAATAAGCCTCTTGTCATGGGAAGAATCCTTGCTTCTATCTGGTGCCATTGTGCAAGTAGTCCCCCATCTTGGCTCTGCCTCTTGGTTTTTTCTATAGATCTGAGCCGGTTGTCCATGCCCCACAGCTTAATCGGTGGCAGATCCCAAGGCGCAAAGAACTGGCATGGGTCGACAAGGATGGATCCTTCTGTGAGTTGGATACTTCTAATAGATACACTCCCTGACCTACCTTGAGGCCTGTGTTTGACTGGGTGAGACTTCAATGGTCCTGCGTAATGAGGTCCAACACTTCCCCAGGTGTTAACTGTGCTAATTTCCCCACACTCCATCCTCCATTGGTTGTCTAAACTCAGGAAGCTTTGGCGCTGCCTGATTATACTCTTTCTCAGGCTAATTTGTTTTTGTTTTGGAACATTGTTGGCTTACTCAACAAATTGGATGATGAAAACTGGGTTGCACTTACTACCAGTATTGACTTGATATTCATGCAAGAAACTTGGTTCATATACCTTGTTAGCATTGATGGGTTTGCTGCATATGTGGTACAGAGAAGTCCTTCACCAGCAGCTCGGGCATAGGGTGGTTTAGCGGCAGATGTGCAAGTTACCGTGGGCTGTAAAATCTGTCCGCTTCACTGACAGAGCCCTGCTTTCCAAGCACTATTGTTAACTTGGTCTAATAGTATCCATCTAGCTGTTATTGATTTTTACAATGGTCTCTTTGGAGCTAAGGCATGTGATAACATTTTTAAGTTGCCAAGCTTCTTCTTGGGTCTTGAATTGGAGCTAGCTCACTTGAATCCTGGGTTTCATATTGTGGTTGGGGTGATTTTAATATCAAATTAGGTTATCAGCCCTAGGCCGATGAGTCAGCCATTTTGAATACAGCTTGTGCTTTGGGTGTTCTTGAGCTGGGGGACTCGAAAGCCAGGGAACTTTTGAACTTTGTCAGTAGGTTTGATCTTCTCAATGCCTGTGATTATGTTGATCCAACCCATCGCCTGAAAGCTACCTTTGTTAGAGGTGGCTATTAGTAAATTCTTGATTACATCTTTGTTTTTAGGTCCCTTCAGAGGTGGATCACATATGGCGACACAATTGTTACTGTGTTGAGTGACCACAATTGTGGGCTTTGATGTCCCTGAGGGGATAGTTAGGGTGGGTTGTGTCCCCTCTTCTTCCCTATCAGTTAAGTCTCAGGGGCTTCGCCTAGTTTGGAGGAATGTGGATCAAGGGGCAATACTGAAAAAGCTGTGTATGAATCATCTTGATAGCATACATAGTTGTCTAGATTATTTGACTGACACATGTATGTTGGCTAATAGCTTTGTCTGTCTAGGAGCTGCCATTGCTAGCTTACTTATGAAGCTAGTTAGGCCGGTATTGCTTGGGGCAAATTGATTTGATTCCTTCCATAAAAAGGCATCTTCAACCTTGCACAGGAGTCACCTAGACATAGTCAAAAAAATTAAGGAACACAGAGCAGCCTATAAAAGGGCCCTGAGTAAGAGGCGCAAAAAATTAAAACAGAGCATTGGGGGAGGTTGGTGTTGTCCTGCAGGAATAAGGGCTCAACACACTTTTGGAGGACTGTTAAAAATATTAGCGCTTTGGGATCCAGTGACAACTCAGTTATCACCACTATAAGCCGAGAGGTTTGGAAGACCCACTTCCATGCTCTCTATCACTCAGATATGCCACAGGGTTTTCATGAGACTGAGGTGGTCAATCTAAGTCCTATCAGATTCACCCTGGAAGAGGTCGGTAAGGCAATAGCCAAGTCTTCAATTGTAATAAGGCTTCAGGTCCAGATGGGGTCCCTATGGGCTTGTATAAATCCGCCCTGGAACTGTGGGCCACATTAGTCTGTAAATGTCTGAATGTCTTTACTCAATGTGGCCTTCCAGATTCATGGCATACTGCCATCATTGTCCCTATTTTTAAGAAAAGTGACCTGTAGTACCCCAGCTGTTATCGCCCAATAGCTTTGTTTGACTCTGCTGTCAAAATTGCTGTGGGAGGGTTGTTTTGGACTGGTTACCGTCCTGGGTTGCTGAGTCAAACACACTGTTGGATTTTCAATACGGTTTCCGTGAGGGGCTGGGCACTGAGAAGCATTATCTCAATCTTCAACTGTTCATTAGCTAGTACACCATTGCTAAGCAGGGTTCCATCTTCCTGGTCTTCATGGACTTGACTAGTGTCTTCGACAGTGTGGTTAGGTCTCAGCTGTGGGTCATGCTGAGCGATCTCGGGGTGGAGCCTGTGTTAGTTTGATTTCTGCGTGCTCTCCATTTCTACTTATCAGCATCTGTTAGGTACAGGCCTGCTGGCGAGCAGACCTCCAGCTTCCTGCTGGGGATGGGCGTTCACCAGGGATGTGTACTGGCCTTCATACTATTTCTGCTGTACGTCAATGGTCTTAAGAAAGCTTTGTCCACCTGTGTTGCGGACATTCCAGTGATGGGGGGAGTCCCTATATTACTTTACACAGATAATGCTGTCCTAATGGGAGGAACTAGGAGTCTAAACACTCTCTTCCAGAAATGTGTGGGCTTCATGGGGTCTTTAGGCATATCCACCAATCACTCCAAAGCTTACACTCTGTTTTGCAGGCCCAAATCCATCAAACAAATAAATGCCTATCTCGTAGGCCAACAGGTTGCTCACACCCAGACGTTTTCTTATCTGGGGTGGTTTTTGGTGCCAAGGCAATTGGGGCCCCTATAAGAACAAAACAGCTCAGAGGTTTTCCAGTGCTCTTGGTTTTATTAATAATTTAGCCTCACAAATTGGTTGAAAACGTATTGCCCACATGCTGGAAATTTTAGGAGCAAATATCTCCCTATCCTTACTTATGGGGCTCTCATATGGGGCTATTCTGACATCTCTGCTCTTCAGATAGAAGGGAATAGAGCCCTGTGCCTTGTCATGGGCGTACCTCCATCACGTGCCTCCTATATTGTCCATCAGGAGCTTGCCATTAGGTTTTATTGAAGACCTTATTAAACTAACCCCTCTGGCACTTTGATGTGCCATCTCAGTGAACCAACTTGCAGGCTTGAACAGGAAGGGGATCTTGGATTGCCTTGATTGTGACCAAGGCTTAGCTATTCATTTTTTGTCCTATATCAAACAAGTTTTGACTAACCTGTGGAGATCCAAGCTTTTAGCATGAAATGTGGTTTGCTGGAAATGCATTTTTCACTTCAGGGCATATCTCACTAATAATGTCCCACAAGAGTGTAGCAGTGGTCTGATTCAAGTACAAAATTGCTGTGCTAACTGTGACATTTTGGGAAATGTCACACATTTCGAGAAACACAAAATTCAGAAGTTTAGCACATGTTGCTGGCATAATTTAAAAAAATGAATTTGCAGACATGACCAGTGATATGAGATTGACAAAAAAACCTAGATCATGATGCGATAGCAAATATACATGTGCATGCCCATGGGAAGGAGAATGGAGACAGTAGAGATTAGCAAAGTTGCAAAGTGTTATTCTTTGAACTCTAATGAAGTCTATTTAACCTCACAAATATGAAAAGTTTGAAACTTTACCCTCATTTATAAACTTTACACTCATTTACATTATAACATTATATTTGGAACAGTTTATGTTTATAGAGGCAAACATCAATTTGCCAATGTACACAAAAATACCAAAGATAAACTTACAGAGAAAATGCCTACATACAGTCTTCATTTTGGGTGGATTTCAAAACAGAGAAAATTATATTGCAATGAAGTAAAAAGTATAATTCACCGCAAACTTTGTAAGGGTCCAAGGCAGACTTAAATTTCGGACCTCCGTAATGTTTGTAGAAACATTAATGAGCTTTATTAAATGTTGCTTGTGTTAAAACAGCTTTGCATACTTCAAAAAATACCAGACGTCACTAAGGACATGCAGGAGCCATTAGACATGTCAGAGTCTTTTTTCAATTTATGTTTTGTGATTGAAATGATCAACACTAATTATACACACATTCTCACCACATTTATAAAATGGTTTCTTTAGTGTTTACCATTCTAGAGTCCTTTGCATAATGTCCCTGGCAGTAGGGAACCTCTTGCTTTGATTTCTCTATGGACTAATTATTCTGCCGCCTCGACTTAAATCAACTCTTTGTCAATATCCACAGGAATAAGTTCTACTTTTCTTAGTTACTGAAAATAGTGAAAACTACGTTTAAGAAAGATACGTGGTATTGGAGCCAGAACACATTGCTTTTAATTTTAAATTACATACATATTTAAACATGAAGTGATTGTTTTCTGAGGATATCAACCAGCAGTGCCACTTTGCTTCAGTAAGGAAGATTTCAAGGGGATTTCAAACTTTGCGATGAGGATGATCCATAAAGCTGTGTAGAAAACATTGAGGCTATGTTTGTAATAGGAGGCATATGATGATAGTGATTGTGGCACATTACCTTGGCATTACACCCCCTTGAATAGTGTGTTTCGTACAGTAAGATTAGCTCTAGAGAAGTACATAAGCTCGAGAGCATAAGCATAGGCGCAACATGCTGGCTTCATCAATGCATTATTAATATTATTATTGTTATTATTATTACTATTATTATCATTATTATTATTATTAGTAGTAGTAGTAGTGACATATTTTTGTTTTTCTATTTGTATTTGTTATGCATGTGATTGCTTGACGTTGAGGAGTAGTGGTAGTGGTGGTGATGGTGGTCATGTTGGTATTACTGCATTTATTATTGACAATGATAAAATCACTAATAACAAAAACACAACAACAATAATAATAATAATAACTTTAAGTCTCCTTCATCCTTTTCTTCTTCTTCTTCTTCTTCTTCTTCTTCTTCTTCTTCTTCTTCTTCTTCTTCTTCTTCGTATTACTATTGTTTTTATTTTTTGTTCTGATTATTATTATATTGCCATTGGCAGCAGCAACATTGGAACATGAATAATAATGATCATAATAAATGATAATTACAACAATTCTATTAATAATAATAATAATAATAATAATAATAATAAAAATAACAATTATAATTGTTATCATCATTACTATGATCAATAATAGTAATGTTGTTATTAATAATAATATTGTTATTGTTAACAATATTGTTATTAATAACAATGTTATTGTTATTGCTATTAATGTTATTAGAAGTATCATCATCGTCATCTGAAGTATTATTTTACTTGTTGTTTGGTGCATTTTATTATTAATGTATAGCCCTAGGCATTACAGCCGTAACTCTTTATTGCTTACATTTAAATGCGCCACAAGTGCAGCTGCATGAGGCCCTGTACCTAGAGCAGATGCATGCAGAGCTCACAGTGTGGGCGAGTCGCATTGTTTAAACTCCACCAAAAAGTATTAAATCCAATTTTGGCCCGAGAGCTATGGAACACCGAGCAATTTACGGCATGAAATCTAGAACGGCTTTAGACCCGTACTGCTGCCCTGACATACAACACCGCAGGGCAGGCAAATTGACAAAAAACCATGAAACCCATCCAACCGCTGACACTGGACGAACCGCAAAGAAACTGGAAGCTGCTTAAAACATTTTTCAGCACAGAGCGCGAGTTCAGAAATAATAGGTTGCAAGTAGCAACAGAGTTGGTACCTGCTGCGGCTTTGTCAGTGTGGGCAGGCTGCCACTGGTGTTAAGCAATCACTGTTTGTGTAATTGTTTAATGAGAGGTTTAGTTCTGTCACCAATGTAATCCCGAACTCAAATAGCTCTCTCTACACAGGCACAGGAGCTCATATGTGTGGTTTGACTGGGCTGCTTCTTGGCTATCATCTCTTGTTTCCTTTCATCTGAATATTTCCTATGAATCTGTGCAGTTATGAATAGAATTTAGGCTCGTATGTACGAAGCCATTTAGCATTTCTCAACGGTCCGAATCGCTATTTGGGCCCGTTAAGAATTGATAAATGGCTTTTTCAGATGTACAAAGGCCCAAAACCGGTGGAAATTTGCGATTTCTACCAGGTAGAAATCACAAATTGCGACCACGATTTAGGAATTGCAAAAAGGGATTATCTACTTGCAATTCCTAAAGCACATGTACTCCGCTTTTCCTAAAGGCAAATTGGGACTTGAAGTTGTTGGTAACCATGTGCAAAATGTATTTTTGTATGGGCT
Source organism: Lissotriton helveticus (assembly GCF_964261635.1). NCBI lineage: Eukaryota > Metazoa > Chordata > Amphibia > Caudata > Salamandridae > Lissotriton > Lissotriton helveticus. The sequence goes on from NC_136065.1 coordinate 484,800,523, forward strand.
ATGTGCACTTACATGTGAACTAGGAAATTTGGGGTGCCTCCAGGGGGGCCTTAAGCCAAGAGGCACACTTGGCTTTGCATTTATTAATTTACTATTTACTATTAGGAATTTGCAATTTAGGAAAAGCAGACCATTTCCCATTTTGCCTATAGGGAATGTTATGGCATTTCCTATTTGCAATTCTCTAATAGCGATTCCTACTTTGTCGGAATCGCTATTAGGGAATCGCAAATTTAGTACATATCCTTTTGCTTTTCATAAATAACGATTCCTATAGAGTCGATATATAAGAAATGCAAATGGGAAGCTTTGTACATCTGAGCCTGAGAATCTAATTTGGATTTGGGAGCAGCAGAGAAGCCTAATGTCATCTCTGGAATCGTACTGGCTGCTTTGGGAACTGAGAGGATTAACTGATTCTATCTCAGCCCTTGCCAGCCTTTTTGAGGCATCAGGCTATATTCAACTCTATCTAAGAAAGCCAATGGGCTTCTTACACAAAGATTTCCTAGGGAGCAAATTACGAGCTGCCTGCGCATCTCTGTTTGTCAGCAGCTGTTTTATGCCATATTCCTGATGAGTTCAATCCAGCAAATCTAGAGATGGAAGTGAAAGGGGCTCTTTTATGACGCCCTTGTGCAAATGTTTGTGAACCCACATGTGGACCTCTCAGATACGGTTCAGTCATTTCCAGACTTGGTCCACTGCAAATTTCAGAGAAATTGGTTGAATGAGTCTAATGTAAATCTGAGATGTTCTGGCTATCAGTTAATTTCTCGAAAGAAAGTGTGTCTGTTTACAGTAAAAAATAATTAGCGATCTTCCACCATCTGCTTCAGTCTCTCCTACTTCTGGTCTGTCTCACTGTGCAAATGTTGATCTAAGCCCACGGATCTTCTCTGCAAAGAAGTCCTCAAAATGTGTCATTAGCTCTTCAGTGACACAGACCAGCAGGCTGTGCACTGGTATTACAACATGGGTTCCCACCACTTGACTCCCCATCACTTAACGTGGCTCAGGGTCACGTCTGCAGAAATCAGTGAAAGCTTGAGCAGTGGGTCGGGCTGGTCATTCTAATCTTCCTGGTGATGTGGCTAGTAATTCAAATTCATGCATCTGTCAGATTTACTGTCACATGACAATTGTGAATATATGGATGGAAACCTCACTTTTCATTCACTTGAGAGTAGTAAAAGAAAACAACTTGAGAAGTTCAGGAGCTGACTCATTGTGTAATTGCTGAGTCTTTAGCTCACCACTCCTCAGTACAGGACTGGAGCACTGGAGTCCCCACCAATGCCGGTTTTGGGCTTCAGGGGAGTTGGCACTCTAAAGCAGTGGAATGATGTTATTAGAAAATTGCTAGGAGTGGACAAAATATTCCATGTCGCCTGCGGATTGGTGGAAGTTTGGTTACTGTGCATTACTTTTTAATGCAAATTTCTGGCCAAATTCCGCCAATAGCAGAGTGGCAGAATTTTTCTCCCATGAGACTCCAAAATATGTGAGCTGGCGAGTGCCAGTGAGATCTGGCATCCCCTAGTGCGATTTTCTAACGCAGGTGGTCGCCAGCTTTTGAGAGAAATTCAGAGGGCTATCATTCGAGTAGATTTGCTGCTGCTTGCGTAGATTTTCTACTCGAACGGCAGCAAAATCAAGTTGCATGTCTGCACGCTCTTGCGCAATGCATGATGGCATCTGCTCTAATTCCATGGAGTGCAATGTTTGCGAGTTTTGCCCACCTCTAGAAATTGCCTGATGTACGATCACAGCTGTCATCACATTCATGTTGCAGCAATCTTAGAAGAGGCTTTTCCACTGTTAATGATCATAAGACTAGTTTATTTGATATGCCTCTATCAAGCTCTTGGGGACCGCCACTGCCGACCCAGAACGCCACCGCAGCAGGGTGTGGGTCTGCAGCTGTGGTTGGAGTACACTTTCTTCAGCACACTTCCCAGCAATGCTCGACCTCTGTAGTGCCTGACACCTTTGCCACCACCGTAAAACAACACAACACTGCAGGCAGAATCAAAATAAGGAAGACCATCAAGCAGGCGGTGGCTTAAAGGGGCAGGTCAAGCAAACCAATGACTGGAAGAGGCTAACCCAAGCCTACTGTGTACTGTTTTGTGTCTTAATGATGGGAGCTCCAGCAAACTGATAAAGCTGTCTGCAGCAAGACCTGGAAAAGCAGGATGTGGGCAAGGGAGCAGGTTCTTTAAATACCAGAAAATGGAAGCACAAAGGAAACAAATAAACATAATAAACACTTTCCTAAAAATAGCATAGTAAATTCCATGTAAGGGATAGGCCATGCCCACTTGCTGAAAGTGGAGGCTGTCCCTCAAGACGTAAGGATTGTGACAAGAAGACAGCCAACAGGGTAATGGTAACCCAACAACCATGGTTAAAAGCACGCACTTCCTGTTTTAGCTCAGCAGAGGTGAGTGTGCGGTTTTGTGCCTGTGTTGCCAAGAGAGAACTGCCTCTCGATATAAGGGGACTAAGAGATGCAAAGATGAAGTGAGACAGAAAAAATAGGCCTTATGCTAAAGAAGAGCTGTATTGAGGTGAAAAATACTATATATTGGATGATGCACTGGCTTTAAAGTACTCCAGAAAACACCAGACTCAGGAAGAGCGCTTTGTGTGTGTGTGAAAGTCATCCCAATATAGGATTGCAGTAATTGCTTAATCTATTTGATTTTGGTTTTTAACGGTTAAGGTGTTGTTACAACTCTCAAAGCAATTCACAAAAAAGATTAAAAAGAAGTTTAACGTTTCACTCCATGTCTTCCTAATCCCCCTTCAAATGAAAGCTTGTCTTGTTCACACACTGCACTTTCCTTCAGGCACAGGAATGGAAAGTAGACAGATGTTCAACCTTGAGTCGGCAAATATTGACACCACCCTACTCAGCAAAAATAAGTGGTAAGCCTGTAACATTAAACAATCAGTGTGGGGGGAAAGCAAACTCGTCAGACATGGAAATTAACCCTGTGAGTTCTGCCCTGTCCAATTTGCATGATGCTTAATTTTGCAAGTACTGGAGGTAGGTGCTTGCAAACTCGATGTCTGACTTTAATTGCACGTTCGCGCAGAAAACATGATGCTTTCCCTCTAGGAAAAAATAACTATCCGAAGTGAGAAATATGTTCACTACTTTTAAATCCAACTCGAAGAGCACGCTACCATTCAGTCTCCTTCCACGTCGCATTTCACATAGGAAGAGGGAGAGTTCTCAGGTGGGGATTGTGCTTTCATGCTTATTCCCGGAAACGCACTGGACTAATGACTCTCTGCAGGATATTATGTTGAACTCTTTTGTCTCAGGTTTAAACCCTGCAAACGTCAGCTCAGCATGCCAACCATCAGAGGTCAATAAAATGAGCACCAATGATTCACAACACACCCTACTATCAGTGTCAAGAAACCACTTCACGTGAACAAGCTCTTGACTGCTAACTTGAATATGTAAAACCTTTTAGTGCCTCTACTTAAATTGTGTATAGGTATATTGGACCAGTCACTCGGAAATTCATGTAAGTCTGATTCCCAATAACACAGGTATCCCAACTGATCCGTGATACCGATACTGGGGCAGATTTACAGGAAAGTGACGCATCTCTGCATTAGAGCAGAGATGCATCCGTTTCCTAGCGCCAGGCAAAAAAATACCTTGGGCCACCATGGATGTGTCGTATTTACAATACAGCGCACCATGGCGCAAGGAGAAACAGATGCGTTAGAAATTCTGCTGCATCTGTTGGTGTAAAAGTAACGCATTACTGGAGTCATGATACAAGCACGATGCAACTCTAGCAATTCAAGGGGAGGCCTGTACCTAATACACTGTATCACTCCTTACGTCTCTGCTCCAAGCAGGCATAAGGTTTTGACACAGTGGCATCCTAGAAGTGGCGCTGTGAAATCTTGTAGATTTCACTGCGTCACTTTTACGAGGCTTTCCTGCATGGAATGACCACCCTGCATACATTATACCTGAAGCAGGTATAATGTGACGCAAGGCTTTACAACATGACGCATCTCCCTAGATGCTTTACGTTGTAAATGGGCCGCAACGTGTTACATTGTTTGCACCGCCGTTACGTCACAAACAGTCGAGCAAAAATGTCACAAGGGGCTTGTAAATCTGCCCCACTGTATCTAGCAAGATCCCTTTCTGTTCCTTAGGTTGGTTGTTTTAACAGCACCTTCATGAATGATGGAACCTTTATAGCTAGTTACCAGGCAAATAGCAAACTTTCTCTGCAATTTACCCTGCGACCGACTAAACAGTAGATATTATTTGCTATTTGGCCAAATTACTTTCTGCGTTGTTTACCCGCCGACCATTGAAGAAGCAAGGAAACTTCTCTGTTTACCGGGAATCTGACAAAGAAGCAGAGATCAGGTAGTGTTTGGCCGGCAGCCATGCAAATAACATTACTATTTATCCACGGCTGGCTATTAAAAAGACATATACTGTTTGGCCAACGGTTGAGAAAATAACTAGGAAACTTCATTAGTCACCTGGTGAATGGCTCAATAGCAAATAGCTATTTGTCCAAAGGCAGTGCACATTACCAAAAAACTTCACTCTTTACACAACTGCTGGTGAAATAGAGCACTTTATGTACAGTTTGGCCAATGACCTTGCAAATAGCAAATAAACATAACTATTTGCATGGCCACTGGCTAAATAGCAAAAAGTATGTCCTCTTTGTAGTCTCTGGCTAGTGGTTTTGCAACTAGCAAAGAAATGCCACTATTTATCTGACCACTGGTTAAATAACAAGTATTATTTGTTATATGGTATTGAAGTCTTGTACATAGCAAACTTCTTTTTTTCCTGGGCCATTGTTCAAACAGCAGAAATTATGTTTGGTCAGCAGCTAAGCAAATATTAGATAAACGTTATTATTTACCAGCTGAAATTATGGATTGATATGTACATCACAGATTTCAACAAGCACTTACTTCGAGGCAGAACTGCAACAAAGGATGAACACAACTGGCATTCATCTCCTTATATCAGTGCTAAAAATGGCATAACTGCAATTTGCACCCAACAGCACTAACTCACATGTCTAAAGGCCCCAATGGCAATTAAAGACAAGGTGTGCCTGTTTCAAAGTTAATCTGAAAAATACTTGGCACAGAATGCCACTATATTATACCAAGGGCAAAGACACAGTGACTTGGGAGGCCCATTGTGAAGCTGTCACTGAATCCACTTAGGTCTTGCTCCTTCTGGTTCAGTTCAATCAAACAGTCAGACTATTAAACATGTGAAAACATCGATTTGTTAAAGGAAAAGTTAGAATGTTGTATCCTCGTCAGATGGTGCCATGTGACACTCAGGGTGAATAAGGCAAGTCACCATTATGGTATAATAAAAAGGCGTCATTCCAGTGTCATATCGGAAGGATGGACAACTTTTGATCTTCAAAATAATAGAATTTATGTAAGCAGCTAATAGTCAGTCAAAGTTTTGCTTGATGCCTTCTTTGCAGTGTTAGGCAAATACAAATATTCTCTAGACTAAATGACTGTACAGTTGGTGATGATTTCGTCATTTGAGTATAATTCTTCTAGCAAGAAATGTCAAGGGCAGTGGATCAAGGGTATGTGCAATATAATCTAAGAATAAAAAAAGGCAAATTCTATGCATTCCCTTTATCAGACTGTTGACACAGCGGATGTTCCAGATTTGTGGGTATTCATTATCCATTGTTGAATACTTTAAAGGTTTTTAACAATTAGTATAGCTCTGATTTCACACTCTTAGTACTCAGAAAAGAAAGTATAGCTACATAGGTGCTCTATGGTTGAGTTTAAGCACCTCTTATATTTTCTGTATGTAAATAGGATGCATGTAGGTTTTCAACAGTTTCAACAGAAAACGTTCTGCATCCCATAGACTGACAACAAAATGATTCTTTACTATGTATGGTCTGTTCTCTGTTGAAGATAATATTACATCTTTAGCTCCATTTTATAAGGAAAGAGCATCACTCTCACCCTCCAACATTCATGCCTTAAGGCATTTGAGAAATACCGGCTCAACTGAGCAAAACCATTTCCTAACCACATTCAGTCTTTCAATTACGTGGTCCTACCTGCTGTCTTGCTAGCCAGCACATTGAGTGGAAAGTAGTTAGACCTTCTAGTAATGTGGTTTAGAACAAAATTGCTGGTTATCCTCCATCATCTTAAGATAAGCGGCCCGCCTCTTCATTTTCAGTGCTATGTTATTGTAAGGATGGTGATCTATATACAGGTCAGGATTCCAGACATCCTTTCCCATTAGAATCAAGGGTAAGGTATGTACTTAAATAAAACTCTGTAGTTGGGTTATGTTCATGAACGTTTAAAAAAAAAAAATGTACAGCCCTTTCTGCCTTCAGGCTCATTCTCTTGATGCATGTTTCTCAACGATCTTTCTCTCAATGCCGAACTCAAACTCTGCTTCACAAAGATTTTCTATCAGGTTCTCCTTATCCAACATTCTGTGGATGACACCACCAGTAACTGATCTGAGGCTGTTCCTGGAAAATTCCTTTACTGAACACATGCACACACACATACACACAAACGCACACACATGCACACCTGCACACACACACATACTCCCACACACCCACACACACCCACATTCACACATAAGTTGCAAAGTAAACAACCTACTACAATGTTTATCCAAAAGCACACAGTTAGTAGTGAATGCTGAGAAAAATACTCAAATTAAGGAAAACTATGATATGAAGTCTGGTTGTACTCACTTTCTGTAATGTAAGAGCTCTCTTGCAGAAAAAAGCAAGAATTGGTGCATCTTAGATGCTACATTAGGTTGGCACATATTAAGTTTGTTCCAAGGTGATGGAGTGTTGCACTACCCAGGTGTTCACAATTTAATATTGAAGCTCGATAAGTTCCTTCGTAGACAATAAAGCTTTATTCAAATAAATCCAAATGCATGAGTATAAAGCAACAGCCAGCGCGTTTCGTTCATAAAAGAACTTCGTCAGGGCAAATATATCTGTAGGTGAATATCACGCTAAATCTGTGGATTAGATAATACCTGGAGTTGTCATATCAAATACCACACCGTCCACCATGATAAGGGCCAGAGACAGATCACTGAGTTGCGATCGTGGCGTGACGGCTCCAGATGCTGAGCGTATTAAGTTTGTTGTTACTGAAGGTGATGCACATTTTTACATTTTGGGCCTCGGACATTGTAAATCATCCTAGGCTTAGCATCCTTTCTAGGGATAGATGATTTCCTGACATCAACTATTGGTCTTCACATTTTACTAGCCCACATCTTTAATCTTTGCCCTCCTCTAAAATATTTGACCACTTAATGGTGTGAGTATTTCCTAATTAGGATGTTCACTTAACGTACATTTCTAATAAATGGCTTCGATTGGAGCTTATTTAAATCAGTGCTTATCCTGAAAAATCTGAAATTGATCTTCCTCCTGCCCCCTGGTCTACATTTCTGTAGGCCTTTGCCGAGTTTATCAGATTGTTTCTGGCTGCCTTTTTCCCTATCCCACTCCAGTGGGGGAAAGTTATTCTTTAGAGTATTATGGTTGGACCTCTCCTCAGCTACCTGTAACTTTAATTTTAGCCTTATATGTTTGCGGCTAATAGTTCCTTTTGCGCCTTTCAAAGAAACCTTACAGACAGCGACGTGCATTCTTAAGGTGGATGTTGAAGTCAGTAATTTTGCAATTGCTTTTTTGTTTTTGTGTAAAACTTAAGTGTGTCACCATTTGTGTCAGTGAGTTTGTTTGTAGGAAATGCAATTATTGCTTCGACTGCAAGGTCTGCCAATGTTTGTGCTTGATGCCATCCAAGCGGGCATCATACCAGCTCGGCTTACATTTTCTAACATTTCTTCTCTTCTTAAATTTCAACATGTTTTGAAGTCGCAGTTTTAATAAAGATATGTAATCAATATCTTATGGAGATGACATAATTAGAATCTAAATGGCTTTACTGGTGTTTCCCACACCATACCTAAATGAAGCCAGAGAAGATGTGACATACTCGAGGTGCTTCTGAGGAACATTTATGGGAATAGCTATTTTTTTAGGCAATGCTGAGTGTGTCATGCGCATTATGCTGAGGCTGCAAAAACGTTTTGCAGCATTAGTAAAAACTCGTGCAATGCTGAACTTTTTTTGTGTGTCTGCACCTGTTACACAAAAGTAGGAGTTTCACCAGAAAGGGAATATGCAGTGTAATCACAGAATGCCAGCATCTGTTGGTGGAATCTACATCAAGTATCACCAGTCTCCAGCACAAGAGTCACTTCCGTTCACCTTTGCTGCTACAGAATTGTATACTTACACATCATTCCTGTTATTTTCTATTAACTTCTGTGCTCTTAAACATACACAAACACCTTTCTTTCTATGCCTCAAGTTCATTGTGCACTAGGACACCTTTTACTGTATATGCTATAGTTGCAGCTGGCAGCTCTAAAGCTTTTTTTGGCTGGAGTAGAGGAGGCCAGATTGCTGTTGTTGAGCAATATAGTGGAGTAAGATTGTGAAAAATAGTTTTAATCCAGCATCAGTTTCAAATGCAGCCATGATAAAGTGGTTCAGCCTTCCAATCTAGACATTGCATACGTTGGTTGCTTGTGTGCCAACATATGACACACACCTCCATCATTGCAAAGCTGCATTTGGAAGAAAAAAAGGAGCTGCTGCACAGGAGCAGCAATCAAGACCAGATACTGCAGTTTGTGGCTTCCTTTAAAGGAGAGAATCAATTTCAAGATGCTTTTTTTGGCTCGTAGAGGAATACATTGGAAAGGGCCCTCATTGATCATGGACCTCCTTGTACCCTACACTCGCTCACGGACCCTAAGATCCTCCCAGGAGCAACTTTTAAAGGTTCCTTAAATATAAAGGACCAGATGAGGTGGTAGATTTTTCTCGTATCTGACCCTAATTATTTTGAATTTAATGCCGGCTGACTTCAGAAACTAAACAAATGAGATTTGTTTCAGGAAAATGCTTAAGACTTGGTTATACCCACACAAGTCGTTTCTCTCAGTATTAGCTCGCTAATGCAGACTATGACTGACTCACTCAGAGCTGGGTAGCCTTCAGGTGGCTATGCGCTTTGCAAATTGACATAGCATACCAGTTTTAGCTTGTGGGATTTACAGACCTAACAATTTAAAAAAAGATTTCGCCCTGGCAGGAAGAGGCGGGGCTTTGTGCCAAGAAGTACCCAAAAGGCACAACTGCCCCCTTTCCTCCATGAGTTTCCTTCCTCCATAAAAAAAGCTTGCTGAAGCTTCACTCATCCCCTAAATAGACACCGGCTGTTAAAACCCTCCAAAGACAGCTAGATAACCACTGTGTAGTGGCGGCTTGCAGCTGTCTTCCCTGCCACCATATGCTATTGGCTCCTCACAGGGTGACCAGGAGCCCATATCGTGTGACACACGGTGGCACCATGTGAGTTGGCAGATCTGATTTCTGCTACTGTGCAATGCTGTGGTCACTGCTATGAAATGCCTGGTTAGGTGGTGCTGATCTTTGGAAGCTGCCAGGAAATTTGGATGAAATGACTGGTGGCCGCCCTCACTTGGGGACTGTCCACCTCCCAGTCAGTTTGCTAAGAACCTAGGGGTGCTAATGGACACCTCGCTTTCCTTTGACCGTCAGGTCAGCAGGACTGTCTCTACCTGCTGTGGTATCATAAGGATTCTCAGAAGGATGGCCCATTTTCTTTCCCCCGAGGCCCGAAAACAGGGCACCGTGGCATTAGTCTCCTCAAGGCTGGACTATTGCAACGCCCTTTATGTGGGCATAAACAAGAGCCTTATCCATCGTTTGCAAATGGTCCAGAATGCAGCGGCGAAGATGGTTCTTAATCTCCCCAGACTTGCCTTCGTCAGCCCGGAGAAGCCCACATTGGCTTCTATTCAGTCCAGGATCTTGTTTAAGATTCTCTGTCTTACACATGGGGCCCTTCACGGTACAGGCCCTGAAGGGATCAGGTCTTTGGTTCACCCCTACTCATCTAGTCGATCCCTTCGCTCCTCCAACAAAAATCTTCTTGAAGTGACAAGGTTCGTAAGAGTGAAATGGGGAGGCAGAGCATTTTCCTCGGTTGTACGTAGGTTATGGAACTCTCTCCCCTCCGAACTCCTAGGGCAACCGTCGCCTGCTCTCTTCCGCAAGGCCTTAAAAACCTGGCTCATTTCTAAAGTCAATTGGTAATAGTCTACTTCGGTTGATTACATCTCATTTTGACCTGCCCTGGCGCCTTGATGCCCTTGGGCTAAGTTGCGCGATAAAAGATTCCCCTCATTCATTCATTCAGGTGTTATTAATCCATAAGTGGAAGACTGAACACTAAGGGAGTGGAGGTTATGCTAAAATTGTTGCTGGATAGGAATGTTTGTGTTTTAATTTTAGGGAGAGAGAGAGAGAGATGTTTTCTGACCCCCACCATTACATTTCCTCAATCAGTCTCTTTGGCTTTCTGCTCACTCTCCTTAGGCATAACCCTTGCGTCTCTTCATTTGGTACCCCTTCTTTTCTCTCGCTGTTGTGTGCCATTCTTCCCATGCTGTCCATGCCGTCCTCTTTGTCATGTGCTGCGTATCTCTTGGATGCTGTATCTCCTCCGTCCCCATCTGATGTCTTGAGCTCCTAGAAATGTGAGCTATTTCTGGTGATCCGGTAGGGGCCTGATGCAGCTGTTATTATTGGCCCTTTGACATTTATTATTGTCAGTGGTTCATCTGAGAACAGACTGTCCGATTTTCTTGATTGTCGTCATCACACCAGAACTGAGCACCTTTGCTTGAGTTATGATGATGTGGCATGCCTCTTGGTGTCCGTGTATAGTTTAATTTTGTTTTTCGCTTCCTGATCTCTTGCTACAATGATCTTGTGTTCTGATGGAGCTTTTGCCTCTAGTTGGGGCAATCTTGTCCTGCTTGTCCTTCCCAACACCAGTTCTGCTGGGCATCGTCCCGTGGAGCTGTGAGGGGTGTTTCGGTAGTCTCTTAATATATGACAGAGTGCCTGACCTACAAAGATCTGTGCAGGTTTTGCTCTTTGGACTGCTTTCTTGATGTTTCCCATGAATCTTTCCTCCATGCCATTTGCTTGTGGCCACAGGGGCGTTAAATTTTGCTGTCGAATGCCCAGGTAGGCCATGAACTTGCGCAACTCCTCTCTTGAGAAAGGAGGCCCATTGTCTGTCTTCAATTTTTGCGGGGAACCCCAGGCTGCAAAAATGTCATCCAGTATTGGGAAAGTTGCAGTCGCTGATGTTGACGAGACATGTCATACTATGGGAAATCTGGAGTACTTATCAATGACCACTAGCAAGTAGTTGCCAGTGTCCAATGGCCCATAGAAATCAGCTACCAATGTTGTCCATACTGCCCCTGGAAGTTCCGACATCTGCAGCTGGTCTGGCTTTGCGGGCCGTCCCGTTATTTGGCATAGGTGACAGTTGAGGATGGTGTCTTCCACCAGTCAATCCAGGCCTGGGAACCATACTCTTTCCTGTAGCATCTTTTTTGTTGCTACTATGCCTCTGTGGGACTCATGTGCCAGGTTTACAGTTTGCCACCGCAATGCTTTTGGCATCACAATCCTTGTTCCTCTTAGTATTATTCCTCTTTCCATTTCTGAAAGTTCCTCTTGTATGTTTTTGAATACCAGCATTTCTTCTCTGCTTACTCCTTCTCCCATGGTGCAGTTGTTGTTTAGGTGTCACCATCTTTGCTGTTGTGTTGTTGATATGATGGTCTGCATTGTGTCATCCTTTGTTGTCTCTCGTTCCAGCTCTTCAATTGTTATTGGTGAGGGAGTGTTCTGCCTTAACACAAAATGTAGGTACTCTTCTGCCATGGATGTGTTTTCTAGTGCCTGTGATGGGGAATGCCGTGACATGTAGTCAGCTGGGTTGTGTTCCTTTCCCGGCTTGTGCACGATCTTGAAGTCATAGTCCATCAGTCTTATTCCCCACCTTTCAATGCGTGGCGGTATCTTTACGTTCGGGTTTTCATATATTGTTAATAGTTCTTGGTGGTCAGTTACAATGGTGAACGGGTTCCATAGATGAACATGTGGTAGTGTTCACATGCCCATACTACTACTAGACTTTCCTCTGGTTGTGAGTAGGCTCTTTCAATGTCCGATAAGCTCTTGCTCACATATGCGACAATTTGCATTGGTGAATCTCTTCCAGGCATGTGTTGTGCCAAGATTGCTCCTAACCCTACCGGGCTGGCCTCAACAGTGAGCTCAGTAAATAGCAATGGATCGAAATAGGCAAGATGGTCTACAGCAATTACTAAGTGTCTTATGACCGCAAACGCCCTGCTGCATTCATATGTCCAGAAAAATTTATGACCCTGCTTTGTTAGGTCCTGAAGCGGTGTGCTCACTGTGGCAACGTCCTTTATGTTTCGAGCACAGTAGCTTGCTAACCCAAGAAATGACCTCACTTCTGCTACTTCTGTTGGAGGCCTTGCTTCTTCCAGTGTTTCTACTTTGCTGGGAACCAGCCTTATTCCTTTTTTTGAAAATATGTGGCCAAAGAATACTAGTTCCCTTTTTCCCAGTTCACACTTGTCTTCATGCTTGTTCCAACTGGTTGCAGACCTCACGTAGGGCCTTGTCGTGATCCTCATCCGAATGCTGAATACCAGGATGTCATCACTGTAATTCAAACTGTTCTTTACAGGCATGATCAATTGCCTTATGACCTCTTGAAATATTTCTGCTTCTGATGATATTCCAAAACTTAGTCATTTGCAGCAAAAAAGACTTATGTGGATGGAGAATGTCGTGATGTATCGCGATTGCGGATCGCGCTCCAGTTGATGGTATCCTTTGCACGGGTCTAAATTTGAGAATCTGCATGCGCCAGTAAGACAGCTGATCATGTCATTTAAGTGAAGCCCTGTGTGTCTTTCCCTCTTGATTGCTGTGTTTGGTTTTCTCATGTCAACGCAAATGTGAATCTTTGATGTATTCTCGTTAGGTACTGCTACTATCAGAGATACCCATGGGGTTGGTCCGTCAGCTAGCTCTATGATGTCTTGCGCAACTAGGCTTTGTGTTTCTTCCCCTACCTGTGGTTGTAGATGTATGGGCACTCTTCAGTGATGCTGCACCACAGGCTTGACTGCTTCATTGATGTGTAATGTTATTTGCTTGTCTCTTAGTTTGCCCAGTCCTTGTAGCATGGCTGGACGTTCCCTCAGAATGTTCTGTCATTCTGACATGTTGAAGGTCATTGCTAAAAGACCCATCACCAGTGCAGTCTAATTGCTTAGTTGACAGGGTGCTGGAATGTCTCCTCGCAGTAAATGCACCTCTTCCTTTACCGACATTTCTTTGTATGTCAGTGTCTCTAGGAACTTCCCCATGTTTACGACTGGTTTCCTTGAGCCCCAGGTGAATACATAATCAGTGGGCGGTTGATAGCGGTGGTTTCACTCTCATCTTCTCATGTTCTGACATGAACATGATGTTGCATGTAGCTCCACTGTCTAGTACGAAGCTTGTGCTGTGACTCTCAATGTTCACCGTCGCTGTTTTCTTCATCTGCTGTTTGTCTCCGAGATGGATGTGTTCTGGCGTGCGATCTTCTGTTGGTACCTCTGACATCAGATACTGTTGTTCTGCTGCTTCTGGCTTATTCACTCCATCCGAATCAGCTGAGGGACTGCGATTCTGCGTGTCCATGCGTATTGCATACCTGCTCGACACTGCCCGAGGTCTTGCTGGTCTACCACGCTCACTTTTGAATTGTCAACTCATGCAGGCACTCGCGAAATGGTTTTCCCTGTTGCATTTCCGGCATTTGGGACCGAACACTGGGCAGGCACTGGCATATATGAATTCAAGTCCACAATGATAGCATGTTCTTTCTTGCTTCTGCTTCAGGAGCTGCGGTGTACTGTCTTTTTTCCTGACGTTCCCAGCTACGCGGTTTGCTTGTTCCACTCTTCTTGCCTTCCCATTTTCCATTTGCCTGGCATGTGTTGTAGCTCTGGCCTCCGCTCGGGCCATGGTCAGTATTTTCTCTAGCATGTACGGTTCCTTCAGTATTCGTGTACGGAACTCCACTGACTGACAGCCTTCAATGATGCGCAGTCGTATGGCCTGCTCAATGTCAAATTTGTAGAATTGTAACTAGTTTGCGTAGTCTACGTTGTGAAATCTTCGAGGAACTCCTCTGTCAGTTGGCACGTGGTATTGAACGTATAGCTCACAAAGTCCACATTTCTTTGAGGGTCAAATTTGTCTGTGAGGCACTTCATCAGCCCTTTGTGTGTTGAGGTCTCTTCTGGGGGGAAATGTTATCAAAAGGTCCTCAACCTCATCACCTACGAAGGTTAGGAACAAATCTATGCTTAACTGATCTGTGTAGTCCTTGCATGTGGCACGCATGTAGCGTTCGAATTGCCTTAGCCATCTTTCTCAACAAATACCCTTTTGTGGGTCTGAAAAACTGAATGATAGTGGTCTGTGGAAGATCGCATTTTTGCTGTTCTTGTCACTTCCGTTTTCTGTAATTTTTGTTGTGGTGTAGACCTGATTTTCCTACCTTTGTATGTCTTTCCCCTCTTCTGTGTGCAGTTTTCTTCTTTTTCTGTACTTTATTTTCTTTATTTCTCCTTTGTTTGCTGTAATTTACTTTTGTTTTCACCTTTTCTTGCTTCTTTTATGCTTTTCAGTGTTTGACTGGCTTTAAAATGGCCACCTGACCCTCTCCTGCTTCTTATTGGCTCTCCTGCCTGACTTTAAAATGGCCACAGAGATTTCTGCCAGGCGAGATTTCCTATTTCTTCTATTGCCTGACTTTAAGATGGCCGTCAGGTCTTTTCCAGCCTCTGATTGGCTCTTCCCACTGCCCTAAAGATGGACACTGAGTTCTCTCGAGATTTCAGCTTGAAAACTATATGGGAGGCTCGGGGCTATCTCAGTAGTCAGCGGGCGGCTGCACCGCTCCCCTTCTCCTCACCTTTACACTCGAATACGGCCGAGGTGGGCTCCCGATGTTGTTGTATTTCCCGCACGCGGACCAGGGTGTACTCCTGGCTCCACTCTTCCGTGATTGAGGTGGACTCCCAATGTCTGGTTTTCTCTTCTGGGGCCGGCGGACCAGGATGGGCTCCTGGTTCCATTTTCTTGCGACCTGGGTGGGCTCTCGACGTTGCGTTTCTTCTTCCGGCGGTCAGCGGACCAGGGTGGGCTCCAGGCTCCATTCTGTTGTTGCAGAGGCCACGGGCATGTGCTTCTGGTGGCGATTCCAGATCCCACCTCATCAGACAGAAAGCACACAGAGACAGGTAGGTGATTTATTTTTATTTATTCTGGTTGCCCGTGGTGCTCACTGGCACATCTGTGCCCACGTGGTCTCCCAATGTCCCGTCCCCACTCCCTGACCGGAAGTGGTGTCCGGTTGCAGTCCCCTCCCTTTACTAGGGTGCAGGGTCCTAGTGCCCTCTGCCCCAGGTCACGACACACATATTCACCCTTAAATAAACCCGTGCTAAGAAAGATTTATACTGTAAAAAGCACAGGAAAAGGAAGTGAAGGCACTGGACAATTTTATGCTGCCTCGGACAAATAGCCAGCATGTGCCCAGATGCAGTGGAAAGGGTGAGGACGTAAACCACCCAGTGCTTCAAATACTCCTATGATTATGCAGAGACTCATTCTGCATATCCAGAAATTAACCAGGAAGCCATGTTCACTATGAGGTAATCAGGTGAGCTATCACATGCAAGTGCTACATAGACAAAGGTGCTGGTGTAATACATGGTCACTGAAAGGGACACAGCTCCTGACCCCAATCATGAAAGCAGAGAGCATTGATAAGCGCAAAAAGTGGTCTCAAAACCAGTGAATGGTGTCAGCCCTGCATGTCGCAAAATGTGGAGAAAAGACCCACTCTCCTAAAACGTGCATTACTAAAGGAAGAATGGGTTCTGCCCGTGAAAGCTGAAAGATTCACTAAAGTATTTCATAGCATGGGCCTTATGCAGCTAAGAAGGTGCACACTGTAACCAAAAAAAACAAATGGGGTTAGGAATGACTGCACGGCTATATCTATTCCTGAAGAGAAGGAAGAAGAAATATTCATTATCACAGTTGGAGACTGGATCTCCACACCCAGGAAATTTCACACCTAATATCGAGTGACTGATCGTGTTTAGCAAAGTTAATGGACTGACAGATGCCTGGAGCTAAAGCCCCTCCCCCACAACTCACCAAAACAGAACTCACATATATGCATATGAATGTGAGGTACCTCTCTACATTCCTGGGGCATTTAAAACAAGTGTAGCACATCTCAAAGGCAAATTTCCATGTGACAAACTCTGGCACAAGCATTCTCATAAGCTGCAGCATATCAATAGCTCTCCATCTCCATCAGTGTACATGTATGTTAAGTGATGGGTACCTTCAGGGGTTAGAACATCTCTCAATGTTAAAATGCATCAAGATGCAGCTTGGTGACCTGAAACTTGATAAGACAGTGAGCCCAGTTGCTTTCAGACTCCACAGCATACCTTTTCATATTTACATGAAAGTAGATGCTGACCTAAAGAAACTCAGATTTTGTTGTGATCGAAAAAGTGGCATGACCCACCTCTTGAGTATTCCTGGTTGATCGCACCACATGGCCAAACAGCCAGGCACAGTAGAAATTTGCATTGACATTGAATTCACCAACAAAGCCATAAAGCAGGATTGTATTTTCACCCCAATAATTTGGGAGCCGCAAGCTGGTTTCAGTGGACCATGTGGTTCTCTGAGATGGACTGTTATAACCAACTAGGCCTCTACAAGGTGAGCAGATATATCCCCATGTTACCTGCACAGGCAGTGGTGGCTCCTCCGCTATGGCGGAGGAGCGTCGCCCTACTACTCAAAAGAAAAAATACAATGATAACATATCGTGCATTTTTCCTATTGAAAATTGTGTCTCTCGGGCGGGGCTGGGCAGCGCAGGGGGAGGAGTGGTTTGCACTCCTCAAGTGGACATAAACTGCTTGACCGTCCCTCCTGGGCCTGCCAAACCGCCATGTGCACTTTGCATCTTCCCCACCAGACTGCATTACACAGCCTGGTGAGGAACATGTAAATCCTCCAATTCCCCATCTGAGCACCGATTCACAGTGCTCAGACCAAGCACAAAGCTGCATTGCAGAGTTGTAATTGGCTGTGGGGAGCCTGGGTCGGGCATCCTGTTCCTGCTTCCTGCTGCCCACGGAGTCAGGAGAAGAAGTTAAAGGACAGAGGAGAGACTGTGGCCGTCCGGCCAGCCCAGGTAAGTGGTTTCTTTTTAAAAAATGTTATTCCTTCCCCCCTCTCGCTGCCCCCCCCGCCTCACCACTCCCCTCCAGTAGCAGCTGAGTTGGTGAACGGGACTCAGCTTCTGAATGTCATTAATAGCTCAGGTTTTCCATAATGCTATATGATAAGCTCAGGTCAGCCTGGCAAATGTGACGAATGTGATGACATTCTGATATATCCAACCACAATGACTCATCAAATAGGCAAATAACTCCTGGACTTCTGTTGCAGCTCATGCGTTACCCAAAGCAACATTGACATTTTACGAGTTTTGCGATTGAACGTGAAATTCAACTGCAAATGCTGATTTTATAATTTACATTTAAAGAGTTATCCATTGCATAAAAGGTTGGTGTGCTCAGATCGTGGAATACTTTGAGTGGTCCACTGTGGTAAATTCTTAATTTTGAAAGTGGAAAGGAGCATGCAAAGTGATTCCTCTATTATGGATGTTAAATTAAGGCAATTGACAAATAAGATTCGCAAGATTGCTTCATATTGTCAAAATGTCAAGTTGGTGAAATAATGTAATACGCTCAAGTTTCCTGTACCTAACCGAAAAGTAAAAAACATAAAGCATCTTTTTATTAGCTCTCAAAGGAACTGTCTAATAAAAGTACGTGATTAGTAAAGATACTGTCGAGCATGAAGGCTTCTTTGAAACCTATGGAAGGGGAAGAAGAAGTTAGGCTCATGAAATACAAAGAAAATAACTTAAACGCAAAATGAGATTTGTGAGAAGATGGATTGCTATATTTCTAAATGCTAATGGTAGGAATACAAGGACACTTTGGAAATGGGTAAGTGACTTAAAAAGGAATGCAAATAAGTTCTTTAGTAACACAGTCCATGTTTCTGGGTGGATTAGATATGCTCTTAATCTACATGTAGGTAGTACATGGTATTCGATTTTAACAGGGTATCTAAGTTTGTTTTTTGCTATCTTTGCTAATTAAGATTGACCTTTAGACGTTAAGGTTTATGAAAAGATGAATTGACGTTTTATTAATATATTCTGGTAATCACTTTGTTGTTATGATGATGCCTTTTGTGTTTATGATGTATTTAATATGTACTTTTGTGCTCTTTTTAAGATTGAATAACGTTATCTTTTGAACTTGACATGTTGTATGTAGTTTTGTAGGCTTACAGCCCACCCAGTGTTTTTCATTTGTTTTTCTCAGTGTCCTTTGAACCTTGCTTCCAAGTGGTTAATCTTTCCTATATGTCCATCCTTTACATCGGTTGTTCACTCCCTTGGAGCAGCGCCCCAGTACTTGTAGCCTTCCACCTGTCTAATTCTAGCAAGTGTAAAAAGGACTACCTTTTTCTAGTCCACTAGCACTGCGCACGAGCGCTCAATCTTTTCAGTGGCACAGACTTCCATTTCTGTAAACAGGGCTGTATTACTTGTTTTGTTTGTTTTGAGCTCTTAACAAAATCGCTTGTGTCGCTCCAAGCTCTGATGGCCCTGTAAATCTTGTGCACCTTTCTTTTATCAGCACGGCACCTGTTTTTATATGTCAACATCGCGGCCACATCAGGAGGTAATACCCCTTTTATTTTATCAACACAGCTCCCGCTTCATGACTGCCGCACTTCATGTTTCACCATGGCGGCTGCACGTCTAACTTTTATCTACATGGTGCATGCTTGCATCCAATTCACGGCTGCTGTGTTTCATGTTTCATTATTTTATGTATATACTGCAGCTTTCCATATATTAAAGCTGTTTACTCTTCCTCCGCTCACCCCCGCCTTTGTATTTGCTGTTCCCATTGTATCTGCCATTCCTGTCCAGTTAATGCTCTATGCGCTCCTCTTGATCTGTGCTTGTATTGTATTGCCTTCTATCCTTGCAGTTGCTCTACTCTGTATGTGCTGTCTCTCATCCAGTCCTCTGTTGGCACTATCCTCCCATTCTGTTCTACCATGTGTACTTCCTTTTTCGGTATCTATCCTGCCTTCTATTGCCAGCTCCCTACTCCTCCATTAATTATCCCACCACTTCATTACCTGGCACCCCTTCATTGCACAATAGCTTTTTACTATCTATTTCAGGTATTTGTTCTCCCTTGCCCCCCTTTTAGCATGAAATACACCACCTTTGTGGCTCGGCTTTGACCACTCATACACAAGCAACATTAATCTTTAGTCTGTCAGCCCTTCAATCTACTACACCCTCGAATGTTCCCTAAGTGCTGTTTCCTCACTCCTCCTCCGCCTTGCCCTGCCCAGGCATGTGCACTTTATGGTTGGTGCACGATGGCTAAGTGCATTGTTTTCTCAGGACCTGGCACTCTGGGATAGGCAGTGCCATGAGCACTGCCTCTTCCCACAGAGGAAGAGGCAGTGCTCATGGATCAGGCGTCTCCTCTACTGGTACGCACTGCCCTCCTGTCCTGACACTTCGTTAAGTGGTTGTTTTGGTCTGTGTACATGTTCCTCTTTATGTTGTATGGACTGTTTGAATGAATACGTTCTCAGCATCCACTACCTGAACACAAACCTATTGAGTTTTTCAATGATATTGTTTCTTTTCTAGGACTAAATGGTTGATGTACAACCTATCACCTTCAGAAGTCGGTTGTCAGGTTTGCTGTTAGCTAAAGCCTTTTGATTTGACTGAAAATATTTTTTTTTATAAAATCTACTTACATATAGGGGGATTTAGCAAGCCCTGTTTATCCATTGGGTGGTGTTTTCACCAATGTTTCTTTCATTACATGCAGAACATGGAGCGTGGATTTGTTTTAACAAACAATATCAGTCAGTACTAGTAACCAGCCACATGGACTATGTTGATCTTTTTTTTCAACATAGCTATATATCAATGGTGGGCTTATTTTAACAAACAGTTTATGATGTTTTATGGATACATTGACCCAAATGGTCAGTACACTCTACTCCAACTAATACAACACCTTTTATGCCACTCAACTATGCTCTACGCCACTCCACAACACTCCATAGCACCCCACAACACTCTAATCAACTGTAAAACTCTACTCCACTCTAAAAAAAATCTATTCCTCGCAACTCTATGCCCTTTCACTATATGACACTAAACTCCCTATATTACACTCCACAACATGCCCCTTTGCACCAATAACTTTTAGCCATACTCAATGGCAGCCTTACTACTGCACAACATGATTAAAACAAATTAGGCAAGAACTATTAGCTATGCCAATGCTTGTTTACATTAAAGCTGGCAATCCTGCCTGATGGGCTGAGGTGATTACTGGTAGTAATCTTACATATGGTAACCATTTATGTGTTCTTGTCTGTTGTAATCACTCTTACAACACTAATACTAGTAGTAGCTCGGGATGGTTTCCATTGAATATAAGTAACTGTTGTTAAAGAAAAGGTTGACAAACCCAAATCTACACAATCCTGTAAAGGGCTCTATTTCATATTTCCAGTGGTATGTTGC
Organism: Lissotriton helveticus; assembly: GCF_964261635.1. Classification (NCBI taxonomy): domain Eukaryota; kingdom Metazoa; phylum Chordata; class Amphibia; order Caudata; family Salamandridae; genus Lissotriton; species Lissotriton helveticus. The sequence continues at coordinate 484,821,340 of NC_136065.1, forward strand.
TGATGTCCATTAAATACACACAATAAATATTTTGAAGGTTTTGAAAGGATTGCCACTCGGTAAATTAACATAGATGCACTGTTCAAATTTTCTGGTGCACTTAAGGGAATTCATATTCGAAATGGAATGCCAGTGACTGGAACAAAGAGTCAGGATCTGACATACTTAAAAAAACTTAGAGCTACCAGGTATACTAGAGTCTTCCATAAGAAATGGAAACCACTTAGAATGATTTATGTGTGAATGTTCATAATGTCCCGGACACTACTCAGCTAACATAACTGCTATTCAGTCATTCTTAGTGCTTTGACCTAGCCTTCCAGTCCATGTAGAGTTCCAGCAAGGTTTGAGTTGTCCTTCATTCAGGAGATCTCTAGAATCTCCTTCATCACAATAGTTCAAACTCTTGTTTTGTAGTTGGAATGGATAAAGCAGGCTTGTTCTCTACTCTGTGACCAATGGCAAAATGGGATTTTTGTTGGGAACATTTGGTCAGTATCTGTTTGAGCAATTCAATGTTACTGTATCTAGCTCCAGAAGCTCAGCTAATCACAGAATAACCAGACCAAAGCAACTAAATATGTGATTGCGGCAAGAAAGCGGAAGCACTATTGGGTTAGTGTCAGTTTTAATTTTATATGTGATTTATTCATACTGCAGACATAACACATGAGCAGCAGAGAACTTTGTAAGAAAAAAAGGAACACTACATGCGGCAAGAGCAAACAGTAAGAAGAGGGAGAAATATAACAGAGAAAACTGGGAGCAGAGGTCTAATTTGTGAAAGTGGTTCTAGAAGCATGTAGATTTGAATTGCATCAGAGAGTCTCGGACAGATTGTTCTACTTGTATAGTGCTTGGTAGGAGAATGCGTATTTAAGGGTTGTGTCCTTTTGGATCTTGGTATTTTGAGTCATACACCTGAATTTTCTCTAACATCTTTTGTGCCTCCTGTTGTGATTTAAAGGGTAGATGGTCACAATGTGATATTATTTGATAGGGAGGGCAGATATGCTATGAGATTTGAGATACTCCCTCACATCTAAGGCTAAATATTACATTGAGAAAAATGTGGATTAAATTTGGGAGAAAAGGGACAAAAAATATACAGTGACAGTTGGGCCGATCTCAATGTTATAAATCTCTACCTATACTTCTCCGATGGAAAGGTACAATGTTTTGATCAAAACTCATCCTGTGTAACAATATGGATGGCCACTGCTCATTTGAACAGTAGGAAAGCCACACTATCTTCCTCTGCCTTCTTTCCCTATGGCCCTCCTGTATCGTCTATCTTCCATGCTTCATGCCTGATCAACCTCATCATTGCATTTGCCTAAAACCACCTGGATAAAATCTGCCTTTTTATGTATCGTCAGCTCATATTTTTCACTTTTTGCTGGATCCTATTATTTAGCTGGCTTTAGAAGTCTGTGCACTTTAACCCTGCTAAAGAGGTAAAGTAAAAGTGCCCGTGCTCTCCTTTAAAAGGGTTGAATTGCTTATTCTGAATTGGTATATTTAAGTGACAGATAAGTCTGTGGGACAAAATGTACTAAGGGCCTGTAAGTTAAATGTCAATTGTGGACTCCAGATCCTATTGTGTCATCCACTACAGCGATGGTGTGAAACATGACTTCACGCCTACCATTACACCTGTTGCAGCTTAGGCACTGCAATTCTACCTTTCAAAATAAAAATAAACCCTTCTGACAAGTCAAAACCATCCTTTTAAATATTATTAAATCACCCCTGTGTAGGCCTTGGGGTCCAGAAAGGAGGGTACGTGGTATTTAAAAGTAGGACATGTAGAAATGTTATCCTAACATGTCCGTACATTGACTAGCCTCCAAAAACTATTTTTTACTGTGACAGGCCTAGCTGTACTACATAGTACAGAATAAATCCCTAAAACTGTATCTCTAGAATGGGCGTGCTTTAAGATAATTAGTTTTAATAATTTAATAGTTACTCAAATCTAATTCAATGAAATCAGATTATTAATCAATATTAACAAAAAGTTAATTATAGAAAGTTACCCTTTTCATTGCCTAAAGTTCCTGGAGGCTAACCTCAATGGGCAGAGATAACTTCTCTGAACCTCACCAAATCTGCAGGGTGGAAGCTGATGAGCATCCTTTTTGACATTACAGTGGCATATCCTGCTTGCTTTTTACAACATTTTTGTCAGGTCAGCTGAGTTTACATATAACACTTTGAAACACATTTAAAAGGCAGAGAGAAAGATGCCAAAACAATTAGAGTCTAATTTACTAGTTTTTGATGCAAATCACTTTGCTGCCATGCCCTGGTTCAAAAGAAAAGGGATCGGATGCACCATATCTATGAGATACAGCACATTTCCGCCCTGTTCCGCTTTACTGGCGACCTTGTGCCAATGCAGGCTCTCTTGTACCATGGTGCAAGTGTGTCGGCATTGTACAAATTATTGTTTTTGTGCAGCAAAGGACACCTTCCTGCACAATGGAGGCATTTTCTTCCTTCTATGTGTGCCGCAGAATGCAGCGCACATAGACATATGAAAATATCAGGGAAAAATAAAGCCATTTCTCCTCATTAAGCCTCCCCCGAGGAGGCGTAGGCCTTTGGCGCTGCCCCAGTTTGAGGCACAGGGTCAAGACTGATTTGCATATGGCAGGGTCTGAACTGGGGTGGCGAAGTTAGCTAAAGAACGATGATGGATTCAACTCAGATCTGTGACTGGGGGTTGAGTGTCTGAAAAGTTTCAGTGGTCCTTCCATTATCTCCTTGTGTTTGCTTTGTTCTTCCTAACTTGGCAGGGTACGCCCAGATGTGGGTCCCTTGCTCACTTTGCCACTGGATTCAAGCTAGCCTGGCTGATGAGGGGTATTACCCCAAAACCGGTCCCATGATGCTTGTTTCCGGTCCAGGGAAGACCTGGCTTGGCAGTTCAGGCTGGACTGTTCCCATGAGGCACAACGTCAAGACTGATTTGCATATGGCTGGGTCTGAACTGGGGTACAAAGTGAGCTAAAGAACAATGGTGGATTCAACACTGATTTGTGACTGGGGGTGAGTGTCTGAAAAGTTTCAACGCTCCGTCCATCATGTCCTTGTGTTTACTATGGTTTACATATAACATTGTAGGCATTCTTGAAAGGAAGGAAAGGAAATGATGCCAAAACAGTCCTTGTGTATCTATTGTCTATTTGCTTAAAAAACATACTTTTGTTCTACCAGATGTCTGGATGTATTGGGGGTACAGTGGCTGCCTCATATAGGATCTTAGCAGGAGGACACTGTGATTGCCATAGTACACTCCCCTCACACAACCTCAACCCTCAGATTCCAAGTTTAGTATGGAGGAAGACTGTTCCTATCTTGAATTAGCCCACAGTGGATAAGGTTGGCCCAGTGAACTTTTTTTTTATTTATTTTTTATTTTTTTTAAACCTTTATTGAAACTTGCAAAGTATTACATGCGCAGGCCCACAACCACAGGGGCCGGCCGCAAGCGTATCAAATGAATCAGGATGTAGAAACAAGAACACGACCGAAAAAAGCAATATCATAGATACGTCATGTGTGAGTGCGCAATGCAAAGCATAAGGATATATGAGGTTTTCGTTTTTTTAAAGTTATGTAGAGTAGGAACGGCTGCAGGAGCAATGGCGTCACACCACATAATAAAATAAGCAGAGGTAAGGGGGGGACGTACCCCGCAGAGCAAACAGAATCAGTTGAGGAACCACACAGTTGTCAAAACAATACAGTCGCCGAGGCGGACCTAGAGCAAAAACAATACGACAGCAAACAATAAAGCAGAGCACCATTCTGAAAACTCACCCCCCAGTAACCTAAAGGCATAGTTGAGTGTAGAAGCCTTATAAGAAAGGAAAAAGGGAAAGAAAGACAGCCAACCCTACTAAAGAGGTAAAGAACCCTCCCAGAGACAGACGGAAAAAGAAGAAAGGGACCATAGAACAAAACAAACTAAAATAACAAACCCCCCCCACACCCGCCATCCTACACCACTGTAATGGCTACGGCCTACCCCACTAACAGCGTGCCTGTCGCCCAGGAACTGCCCCAAAGGAGAGGGAAAGAAAAGAGAAAGCGGAGGAGGAGAAAGCAGACACACTCCCGGACTCCCATGCCCACCGCCAACAGCAACCACCCGGAGACACAATAAAACCAATATTCAGCAATTATACAAACCAGTCACGGTAGGATAAATAACAGCCACCCAATTCCCATCACAATATAGGCACAACCCCGGCATTAAGAAAATCTATTATATCGGAACCCAGCGATAAAGTTCAGCCCTGGCCAGTACGGTTCGTCCCAAGAGTCCTTGCCACTCGAGCCGCCATTTTGATGGAAAAGGTAGAGCGTCCATAAAAGTTCTTTGCAGCATAAGAGGATCGAAAACAGGATAAAAGTACATGGCTCGAACTAGGAAAGATGTCCAAGAACAGCGAGCATCCGAAACCATCAGCAAGTAACTCGTGGCCACATGGAAGTTTGTCCATAGAAGCGATGGGTGGCAGCAGGGTCAGGCAAAAGACACTAGTGAGAAGCACGGGCTGGCTAGCCGGCAATAGGGGACCGTCGAGAATCATAAAGTCCGGGCGATGCACAGGGACCCTGACCTCTGAGATGCCATGCATCGCTGGTACCATCTCCAACTTGAGACCAAACGAGGTGTCGTCCTCAGGTGCCAGGATACCGTCCACTTTCACCATCAGTGTCCGGAACACAGCGACTGTGTGCGAACGGAGCGCCCCAATGGCGGCCACAACGGCCCGTAGTGATGGCGTGCCCTCCGTCCGCTCCATCTCCTCTCGGTAGGTGACAGAGCCGGGTTCGGACCCCGGAGGCCGGCTGCTCCGGAGTCACAGGCCACGTAAATCTGATCACAAATAATGGGCGCTCTTCGTCTTATAGAACACACCTTCGCCGTCAGGGAGGACTCAGCCCGTCGACCCCCACGGGGCAGAAAGGGCTCCGGGCGCCGGGCCTCCACCACAGCAGCCGGCGTGGCACGCTGGCGTGTCCCGGGTGTGGATCGTTCAAAGGATCGTCAGAAAAATCAACAATTCAGGCACTCTTCGGGAGACCGGGCTCAGTCCGGGTCTCACGGCCGATGTTGTTCAACTCCGACTCGGGTAGTCTAGAAATCGAGGCCCCGGCTTCAACTCGATGTTAGGCCGAGAATAGAAACACGGCGTATCTTCGTCAGCCGATAAGGTAGAAATCTCGGGATTGCACCTCTGGAAGCAGTAGACCTTCATAGACAAGAAAATCAGGTGTGCAGACAGGATGAAAGACAGGATAATCGAGCTGTTGGCGGAGGTCGACGGAGCCGGGAGCTTATGCGGCCATCTTGATTCGTAGCGTAGCTCCTCCTCGGCCCAGTGAACTTTTACCACATTGGTAAAGGTGTGCCAAGAAGTAATTACCCGCCCACTAACTCATGCCATGCATAAACGTGGCATCACCAAGTGTACACTTAAGAACATACGCGCTAGCTCGTGCCAGGCATAAATGTGCCATCTCCAGGTGCCCACTTAAGAACACTTCTGGACTTGAGAAAGATCAAAACAGAACTGAACCTGTTGTATATGACCTGAGAGGAGCCCTGAAAGACTGGACCTGCTCTCTCTTGTACCCAAGACATAGAATCAGACATCAGGAGTTAAAAGGCTGACCCCCGGTTAAAGCTACAGGGTAACAACACTCAACAAGAACCCTTTCCTGCAACTGCCAGCTGATCAGTGGCAACTGAACATGGACTGGACCATGTTGTTGGCCTCTGCCTGAATATGATAGCGTCACTCCAGTCGCAATTAAATGAATTTCTAAACTTCGACAGTAGTTAGAAGGTACGATTTTTGGTCATTCCGAATCATTTTTTGTACGTACTGCTGAAATAGTGTGTTTTCAAAAGGGGATACGTCAAACCATATTCACATGAAAAACGCATAAAGGTGGTTGAATTTTTATTAATGTCATGCATTCACTATCAGGTACAAGACAGCACATGCCATGAAATGCTTTTTGGATCTTTGTATAAGATCGCTGAACTAAACAATGCACACATATGATTGTGTAAACAGAGTTATGAACATATGACATGTATCCATACATGTTTACGAATATATGACAGTTGTGTTTATTTTTCTAACAGAACATCAATTTCCCTGAGGAAGGGCAAAATGCCCGAAATGCATTGGGCTAAGTATAATTTTGAATCTTGAACATTGTGAAATAGTAATGAATACAAACCAATGAAATTGAACGTTTCAATAAAACTTTATTTTTGAAAGTACAAAACATAAAGGAAATTTTTCTACGTTGTGTGTGCATTTGAGGCCGTCACTCCCGACTGGAGTGACGCTATCATATTCATTACTTCAGCCTCCAGGACTCAGAAGGAGGTACTCATCTAGCACCTACCTACCTTTAGTAACGTCTTACAATCACCAATAACCACGAGTGCGACGTTTCACTCTCCACATTCTTGTTGGCCTCTGCCTGACACCTGTGAATTTAACCACCTCTCCTGAGGTCCTGGGGGGTTGCTTTCAAAGTGTCCTTCTATGGCGGAGTTGAATTTAAAAATCTAAAGTCAGAACGTAAAATCATTGTTCAGTTTGAACCTGGTTGATGTATCCAACCCATGCTCCATCGTTGTCAGAGTCAAATTGCATGCATGTTCTTGTCTACTGCGCCAACGGACTATCACTGGCACTTTTTGCTGCTTAGCGTTACTCATACTTAAAACCTTAAAAATTCATATCTCCTGTTCCCCTTATTGGATTTTTGACATTTTGCTGTCATTTGTTTATAAAGTTGTACTCTGTTTCTAATATGAATTGTGTTTTGTCGAATGTCAACTTTTTTTTCATTACTGTTTTGGTATTGCATAAATACTTTACATGTTGCCCTAAGTAAAGTCTGTCTGCTCTGTGCTATAGCTATCAGGGTCTGAGCTCAGGTTACTTTGAAGGTTCACCCTGACAACAGATCGGATTATTCCTTGAGGTGGGAGGTCACTCACCCCAAATATTAATCCAATTTTATACATCAACAAATCCCTCCTCTCTCTCTTCTCTTTCTAGCCATCTATCACCATGTCTGCTATCTATTCCATCATCTCCTATCCTTAAACTTCACTATTGGCCTTTGTTCCAGCCTCTCCCGTTTATTGTTTCTTTGTTCTATTCTTCCCACCCCTTCACGTCTTTCAAACCTCTCCCCTACTTTGTTGCTCTTATTCCCTGACTCCCAAATTTCCTGTACTTGTGTTTTCCATTATACATCCTTTTTTCATGACATGCTGATTGTTAAGTGTTTCTGCACTTAAATTGTAAGGAGATTTCCTGCTCTCCAATGCTGTTTTTATTTGTAAAGAGCTTTGACACCTAGCCTCGGTTGAGCCACGATACATAAAAATACAAAATAAAAACATAAAGAATGCTTGCACTATAATGCCCCAGAAGGCTGTGTAAAAAAGGGCTACCATATTCAGGTGATGAATGGAATGATGCCTCCTCTTGATTGAGAAGGACCTAGTGCTGTCGCAGTCGGAGATGGGACTTAAGGAGAGTTCTTCAAAATAAGCTGAGGGTGTAACCATCAGTTTTCTCATCGGCTGGTCAGCAGAAGCTTACAGCAGGATCCAAACTAGTCTTAAAGGCAACATTTTTCATAAGCCATCTGCTTGGATTAGTTGAATGCAGGCAGGCAGGCATTTTAGAAAATGGGAGCTCATCCTTCAAGGATTGGAATGAAATGTAATCACAGTATAATTTCTTGCACGTGCGTAGTGACCTAGGCCCATCGTGACAATGCAGAGTCTAGTATCTGTCCAGTGATTGCAGAGGTGCATAAAACCAGCCCTCATAGTAGGAAGAGGAGCGTTGTCCCGTTCCTGGGTTTAGCACATAAATCAGTGGTGGCTGTATGCCCTGTGATCAGCTCTTTCTGTTTGTATCAGTGAGCTTGTGGCCTATCAACCTTTCTTGTGTAAATTTCTGCTATATGTAACCCAGAACCTTGTGCTAACATCCTGTGTGTATGTTAAGTGCATATACCTGTATAGTATGTCTGTAGTACATGTGTGGTAGTAGGACTCTGTTTTTGTATAAGGTACACCAAGCTAGCCCTCATAGCTCAAAGAAGAGTATTGTCCCTCTACCGAATTTAACACATTAATCAGTGGTGACTGCATACCATGTGACCAGACCTTTTTATTTGTGTCATTGAGATTGTGGTCTACTAACCCATCTATTGTAAAGTTCCACTGTTATGTGGAGCCCAAAACATTGTGCTGACATCCTGCGTGTATGTTGAGTTCATGTACGTGTATGGTATGTGGGTAGTACCTGTGTGGTAGTAGGTCTTTTTGCATAAGTATGAGTACTGAAATTTGTGCGTTTCATTTTGGATGACCTGGTTTTGCAGGACAAAGATGGAGACCGAAGATGGCTTCCACAAACAGTGGAAGTGTATTGCCTGCTGAGGATGAGGCAGAGTTACCTTTAAAAATTCCAAGGTAAACATTGTTACCAAGGGGCTACTGATTAGTTCTTGCATGATCACTTCTATTTCGTTGATGGTAGGGCTGATGGGTGGGATTACATTTTATGTTGTTCATGCTGAAGAAGCTTCTAGGCCAGGCCTGCCACTTTGTCTGTCCCTCATGACTGCTCAGGAAGGCTGCCAGGTGCAAAAACCTCACACTTTTCTGTGCTTATTTTGTGTATGATCTGGCTTAAAGACAGCCCCAATGTTGCCTGCTTTGAGAAGAATCACTTTACTTAAAGGCAGGGTTGGAGAGCAGTCTGAGAAAGACTCTGATAGAAATGACGGTCTCTAGTTGGCAGCGGTATAGACCCTGTCCAAGTAGGGACCCTTTCTTCTAGTCAGGTTAAGTGAATTACATATCTAAGATAACTCCAGCTCACCCCCTTCGTAGCTTGGCACGAGCAATCAGGCTTATCTCAGAGGCAATGTGCAAAGCATTTGTACATAATACATGAGTAACACAGTCAAAATACTACTAATGGTCACCACACCAGTTTAGAAAAGTAAAGTATCTAAACCAGACAAGACCAGAACGACACAAATCCAACAAACACAACTCAAGATATGACTTTTTAAAGGTTTCAAGCAATTCTGTCCACAGAGAATTATGGGGCAATATTTGTACAGAAAGTACCTCAGATGGGTCAAAATCCACAAGGCAAAACAGCCGCAAAGGAGGGAAGTTCTGGAAAACACAAAGATTTGTCAGTTCCTTAATCCTGAGTCTTTGGGGAGGCGATGCAACAGTTCTGCTGCTCGCAGGAGAAGTGAGGGTTTGAATTAGGACTGTAGGTGGGAGTGAGGTATTGAATACTGCACCAGAGTCAGTGTGGGGGTCTCACACCTCAGAGACACAGTGCGCTGAACTCGTTGTGCTGTGAATTTTTCAGCCGTGGGCAGGTGCTGCATCGATTTCTTCAGCCGCAAGGTGGCGCAGTGTGGAAATTTCCCCTGCACTGAGTTGCTGCACCGGAAAAACAAGCACTGAAAGGTCGAAGAGTTGATTTTGATGTCTTCAAGCAGTTTTTTGCAGCAGGAACAACCACAAAGGGCCCAGAACAGGATTTGGCCTCACAAGGCATATTAGAACTCCCAGCAGTGGAGTTCAAGGACGCTGTGGGTGAAGTCTTTGTGTCCCTGAGACTTCTTAAGAGGAGGCAAGTTCTACTTTAAGCCCTTGGAGAATCTTCTCACGCAGGGTACAGTAAAGTAAAAGTCCAGTCTTTTCCAATGCCCACAGACAGAAGCAGGAACTGCAGGCCAAACCAGCAAAACAACACATAGCAAATGGGCAGTACTCCTCCTGACAGCTCTTCAGCTCTTCTTGTTGGTAGTGTACTCTTGATCCAGAAGTGCTCTATAGTTCTGGGGTCAAAGCCTCCACCCTTTTATGTATACTGAAGTCACATATATTTATATATGGCCTTGTGTAATCCTGTGATATGATATCATTATTGTAATGTAGTGCACTTGAACAGATACAGAAAGTGCAATTACTGTGTAATCTTGACATTTACGTGAGTGTGCAGACTAATGTTTTCCTTGCAGTGACATCTAATTGTAGCTCCTATATATATATACATTTGTGTGGTTTGGTTAATGTTAACCCTTATATAATCAACTATCTATTTGAATAACTCTCTGCATCTATATTGTAAATGTATGTGCATTCTTTATCAGGCATTTAAACATGTATTGAGATGATGGCCACAATAACTTGACCAAAGGCCTTAGGCATTTCGATTTCTTAATGTTTAACCTTCAACGTGAACATTTACTTTTGATGCAATGTTTTTCTCTGGACATTAGACAATGTTTTCCGTTTATTTTCTTTTTAGACTTCAGACCCCCTGAAGAAGAGCTGATGCCGGCTCGAAATGCATTGGGGCTAATATGACACTGACGTCAATGTTTAACACATACGCTTTGTGGAATTAATGTTCTGGAATACAAAGACCATTGTTTTGGATTGTATTACTTTACACCAATGAAGCTTTAAACCAGGAAGAATACAAAGTGAATAAAACTTTGATTTTTTCACCTAAATTACTTTGTTGGATCAATCACTGCAAAACCTATCTGCATACTGGTGTGCTCAAGAGCTCCACCTTACACCGGTAAGGTATTCTCTTTTTCTTGTCTTCCAGCGCCTCTAGGACAGGAGGTGACCACCTTGAGCACCCTTACCCTTATGAAATTTTGATTTTACCTTCAGATACTGATCACGAATACACCACGGAGTGCAGCGGACTCTTTGACTCCCTATATATAGCAGCACATAGTCTAAATTAAATTCCTATATTTTTATTATTATTCTTTGTATTGAACAATGTCAGGTAAATTTATAGCACATTTAAAACATTACATGTTACATTTCATAGAACACATTTGTTTAAAATTAAAACAAACAACATTTAGGAAAATGATGTATTTTGCAGTAATATCTTTCCTTAGTACAAATCACAATATAAAAAGATGATAACATAATTTTTTTATAAAACTTAAAAATGCTTTATCCTCTTGTCGACGCGTTTCGGTGTATCATGTAGTTAAAACCACCTTCTTCAGGACCCAACATATATACTTAATCACAAAGTTTTCATTTTTATCAACATAATCAATCTAAAAATAAAAATAAATACAATTAGATACAGAACGTGTGCTACAGAATTAATTAAACTTTTCGATGGTCCAAAGTATTATACTGTAATTTTAGTGCTACTCTATTGTTCATTGGAGCAGTATAAAGATTCATTGTATCTTTCTTGTCAGTTAGCTTAGGGCACATGTGACTCATTGATCAGTTAATGTTACCCCACGAGATATTAATATAGGCTTGATTAGTTCTTACTCCTATACAAAGTGTTTGCCTTCTGAAGAACATATTTCAAGCAAATATACTGATATCATAAGTCAATTAAGAGACCTTCACTGATTATATACACGAAGAAGCCAATAATAATATAGGCCACCCACATCTTCTTATCGTTAATCCAAATTCGGTAACCAATTTCGTGTATCACTGTCAAGCTATTCCTAATTTTACTCAGTTTCACTTTTCATGCAATCTAGAGAAATTCATAATTGCATTTGAGTATATTTGGGTAAACAAACGTAAGAGTCACAAAGGAGTATTTTCAATCCTATGCAAAATACTTACAGAGAGTTTGTCAGATCTTTATAAAATGTTTCTCTGTAGGCAATAGATGACGTCTATAGATACCTCATACCTGTTGATTCAAGGAGTACATACTGTAAAATCCTACCTTATTTTAATTTTAACCCTCACTTTAAAAACATAGTTTCTTTAGGGGTCACTCACCGAGTAGTGGTCATTGGCTTTAATAACTTTCTATAGTTGCTTTTTCAATTGAGACGACGATCTTGAAAAATATCGGGGTCCTATTTCGTTGCCCTGTTTCCTTAATAAATAGACATGTGTTTTTTTTGTAAGTGTTTTGGATAGTTCAAAAAATAGTTCAGATTTAAAACCAAACTAATTGTCACAGTTTTATCATCAAGTTACTTACCCCTAGGAACCTGTATTCAAACTGAACTTTTTATAAAGACGCAGTCTTGTGGTTGAATACCGGTACAGTGTTTTCTTTTTGGAATACACCTGCCTTTTTTCAATTAGGATAAAGGTATATTTCTGAAATTAAACCAAAACATCCATAAGGATGACTTAAGTAATTTTCTTTAAGCATATCATCTAATTCCTAACTTCTACATTGAGGGTACATTATCTGTGAATTATCAGTATTTTTGATAAATATACTATAGAGCTGCACCAACTTGTTTATCACAATTAAAATTCTAAGCGTATAGCGGTCAGTTATTATTAAACTAAAGTTAAATGTTGGTTAGTACCCCTTCATTGCTTTCGATATCCAAACATCAGCTAACTCACATTAGTAGCCACTAAAACATTTTCAGGACCCTGTCTCATGTGGCGACGCCAAAAATACTAGCATTAAAATCCCTGGCCTGTATATCTCTTGCCACTATGGACCTTTTCAAGATCCTCATGGATTTTTACATATTTAAGTATCTCACATATGTCCCAATTAACTATCAAGTGCTTTGTTAATAATGCTTTCACTTATTAAGCGCCGCATATATATATTTGGCGCATTTAAGCCATGTGCATACATAACTTTCTAATCTGTTATTAATCTAAAAAGAAGGATATGCTTATGTCCACCGTATCTTTTCAATACCATTATACCACCCGCATTCTCTTATTGAGCTCCAGAGCATTCTCTACGCCTCATGTGGCTAATGGCGGCTTCGCTAAACCACTCACATTAAAATACTAGGAATGTATTGTGTGGCTATTACCCTTTTAGATCGAGTAAGGCCCAAAAGTTAACCTGATTGAAAGCAGCCTTATACTGGTAGCTCAATTACTCAATTAAGCATACTATTATTCTTAATAAATGCACTAAGAACGCACAAATACTTTCTGTGCTCCTTACCGTATAAGACACTGAGCGTCTCTGCCAGTGGGATTCTAATTTGGTAGGCGGAAAAACGGCGTAGCCGTATGCCGTGCATTTAAATACTATGTAGAGACGTCAATCTACGCATTTGACGTTTACGTGCGGCCGTATTTGTCGTTTTTGAATAACTTGTGATTAAAAAGAGTTACATTTGAATAAAACCCTTGAACTTTATTGAGCCTATTTCTCCCACAAACAGATAATTACTGGAATTTACAGTATATTTTACTGCATGGTCCCATTTGCTTATTAATATAATTCAGCTACTCATTTAATATCGGGTAATTTCGTAGGCGGAAAACTGGCATAGCCGTATACCGTACTTTTCAATACAATGTAAAAACGTCCATTTACACATTTGACGTTTACGTGCGGCCATATTAGTAGTTTTGGAATAACTATCAATAAAAAGATTTACATTTGAAGAAAATACTCAAACTTTATTGAGCCTGCTACTCTCAGACAGATTATAACTAAAACTTGTACTATATTTTACTGAATGGTCCCAATCGATTATTTATATAAGAAAGCTACTCATTTAGTATCGTGTGTGCATCTCTCCTTTACACATACTAAGATCGTCTTTTACATTATTCATTGAGCCTATTGTTCAAAGTGTATAAAATCAGATTAGATGGAAATTTAACGATAATGTCTTACTTTTTGGAAGATATTTAGAAGTGCTCCTATATTTATGCAGGAGAACGACTTTATCTAATGAGTCTTTCCCACTCTTCTCTATTATTTAATCCCTGATGATATGTTTTGAACTTAGACATAAAGAATTGTTCTCGTTGTTTCCTCTTTTTTATCTATATCACATCCTCGTTCTGATGATTTTATTTTTTCTAAGATAAACCACTTGAGGTCCTCCTCCCTGTGGTTCATCTCAGTCCAATGGTCTACCAGTGGGGCATTCCTCTTTTTGTTTTTAAAAGCTGATCTATGTTCAGATAAACGTAGTCGCATCTCTCTACTTGTTTCCCCCACATAGCCCTTTTGGCAGGGGCAAACAACAAGATATACCACATTTCTTGCTCTACAATTGACCATGTCGTTCATTCAATGTGAAATGCCATTGAGGACCACTTTCTGTTCTTTGATAATCGTTTTGCAGTGTGTACAGGTACTGCAAGGAAAATTACCTTTTTAGTTTTTTACCATCCTGAATATTAATTTGCACGACAATCTTGGGTTTCCTATAGGTCTTCACTAGGTGATTTCGGATAGTTTTATTTCTTCTATAAGAGAATATGGGCCTACTCAATTTCTCACTACCCGGTTTATCTAAAAGAAACCAGTTCTTGTTGATCAAGTTTTTTAGTTCATGGCTCATTCCATTTAAATTTGTAACCATGACAATTCCCTCTTCTATTTTGTTGGGCTTATCATTTGTCTCAAACAGACTCTCACGGTTATAATAATCTGATTTTATACACTTCGAACAATAGGCTCAATGAATAAAGTAAAAGATGATCTTAGGGGCAGATTAGGATCGCGGTGAATCCGCATCCTCCGGGCCGGTGGAAGCCACCGCCGGCCCGGAGAATGTGGATTCACCGCTGCGGACACAGAAAAGACCCCCCGCCAGATTAGGATGGCTGGGGGGTCATTTTTCCGTCTGCCGTTTTTCCGCCGCGGTCGCCTTCCGACCGCGGTGGAAAAGCTCTAATATGGTGACGGTGTCTATCAGACACGGCCAGCCATATTAGGATGCCGGCGGAGACATGCTTTTCCACCGCGGGTTTTCCGCCGTAGAAAAGCATGTGGAGTCTGAGTATGGGGGCCCGTTGCGGGCCCCCAGGAGTGTTGGGGGCTGGAGGGTGCACATGGGGGGTACCTATGTTACCCCCCTGCCTTTGCATGCACGAAGCGCCAGTCACCATGCGGTGCCTGCCGCTTCGTGCTTGCAAAGGAAAACATGCTCATTTAACCAATGTTAAATATAGGGGATGTGACCGCCAGGGTGGCGGTCACATCCTAATTCCGAGGGAGGGAACGCCACAGCCCCTGCGGGCGGTCCCTCGTCTGGTCCCTCCACCTCGGGGGCGGAGACGCTCAATGTCTTATACGGTAAGGAGCACAGAAAGTATGTGTGCGTTCTTAGTGCATTTATTAAGAATAATAGAATGCTTAATTGAGCTACCAGTATAAGGCTGCTTTCAATCAGGTTAACTTTTGGGCCTTACTCATGCCACGCAATACATTCATAGTATTTTAATGTGAGTGTTTTAGCGAAGCGGCCATTAGCCACGTGAGGCGTAGAGAATGTTCTGGCGCTCGATAAGAGAATGAGGGTGCTATAATGGTATTGAAAACAGGATGTGCCAATTGAAGGAAGTAGAGTTGGTACATACATACGTACATAAACTATCTGCACAGTAAAAGGTTTGCTTTGAAGGGCACACAGTTTGTGGAGACATTAGAGATTCTTCCAGACACAGTATAAATTCGTCAATCCTTTGCAACAAATCCAACACCCGTGGGCGAGGTAATACATATATAGAAGAATAAATATAATAAATACCAGGAACTTATTATATTAAGAGATATTAAGACTAATGAATATTTGAATCATGGGAATCTATAAAACATTACACATGTTGCAGTTAAGGTTAAGATATGTAGAGGGGACTTTAATAAAAATCCACCTTGTTTAGCATATTTACATTCAATGGATTAAGCTTTAAGGTCGATACATGTCATATCGGATGTATGACGTTACAACGCATACTTTTACAACGCCTACCTTTACAACGCATTTTTTACACCGCAACATCCATTACAACGCACACCATTACAACGCATGCCATTACAACGAATTCTTTGAAACTACCTTTACAACGCATTCCACTACAACGCATACTAAATTTACAACGCATACCATTACAATGCATTACATTACATTGCATGTAAGGTAAGTGTTGGATAGTGTAGGGGTAAAAATTACTATTCTAACTCCAGGGGGTGCAACAGTAGGGTAAGTGTTGGATAGTGTAGGGGTAAAAATTACTATTCTAACTCCAGGGGGTGCAACAGTAGGGTAAGTGTTGGATAGTGTAGGGGTAAAAACTTACTATTCTAACTCCAGGGGGTGCAACAGTAGGGTAGAGTGGTGGATAGTGTAAGGGTACTATGTGTTGTAATGCTATGCGTTGTAATGGTATGCGTTGTAATGACTGCATTGTAATGGCATGCGTTGTAGTGGTGTGCTTTGTAGTGTCATGCGTTGTAATGACTGCGTTGTAAATGCATGCGTTGTAATGGATTTCGCGTTGTAAAAGTTTCGTTGTAATGGTAGTGCGTTGTAAAAGTTGCGTTGTAAAGGTTGTTCCCCGTCATATCAGTACTTGTTCTGATAATACTGTTACATTTTTAGGCCATTTCTTTTCCTAACTATCGCCACAGCAAGAAAAAAATGGCTCAGACTAAATACTATAGTCTGTGACGTGTCGCCCTCAAACACTCTTTCCCCATCTTTAATATGCCGAAAGCCTGAGAGGAGGCAAATGAGTTTAACCCACTTTTTCCTTGCCTGCAAGTATGCGGAGCATACAAATAGAACATGGGCCTCATCCTCCCGAGCACCCATGTCACACAATTCACACAAGTCAGTTTTGGTACTGCCCCCAGGTCCTTTATTACACGCCCAAGTTGATGTTCTAGATTTAATTTTTAGAATGCCATAACAGTACTTTAGATACAATGATTTAGCCACAGGGGGCAGAATTTCATCCATAAAGCATTCGAATTTACTTTCAATTTTAACATCAAAGAATTTAAGGGTCAATATTCCTACTTTAGAATTTTGTAATAAACGACTGTGGGTATATTCCCATTACCTTGCCTTCAGCAATTTTTTAGAGGAATGGGTAAGGGAGTCAGGATCTGTCCGAAAACTACATAGGCCCAGCTTTGAAAACCAATTTTTGATGTGCACTAGCCATGCCAACCGGGTAGTATTCTATATTTGCATTATTTCCTTTAGTGCATCTCTATAGTCCACTAGCTCGTCGGTAGACCACAGGCGAGCCCAGTATAGTAGTGGACGTAGGGAGGCATAATCATCAGAACGGCGTATATTCAGGTCCCAGAATAAAGGGATTAGAGGGGTGCAACCTGGAACAGCTAAAAGTTGTCTAAAGAAGCTGTTTTCTTGGACTGAAAAGGCATCTCTTACTACGTGGCCCCACAATTCTGCCCCGTATAGGGTAGCCGATTGAGCTTTATATTTAAATAGCTCAATTGCAGGTGATACTGCTCTAACAAGGCTATTCTTATGCTTCCTAATTATGGGGGCTTGGTTTTGTGTTAGTATTAACCTCGATTTTTCTATTTGTGGCTTCCAATTCATTTCAGTATCGAGGGTAATACCCAATTATTCAAAATTTTGCACATGTTCAATCTTTTCATTATTTGCAATAAAAGCTTTGTTAAAACCCTTATGAGGACTGATCGTCATGTCCTTAGTTTTAGAGGAATTAATTTCAAGGTTTTTATCCAGACAATAAGACCGGAATTTGTTCAGCAGGTTCAGTAATCCTTTAGGGGTCTGGGAGATTAAAATCGTGTCATCCGCGAATAATAGGGCCGGAACGGCTTGACCACACCGTTTGGGAGAGTCATGCTCGCAGTCCAAGAGGGTGTCTGGAATATCATTTACATAAAGGGAGAAGAAAGTTGGCGCCAAGACACAACCTTGCCTGACGCCTCTCTTTATATCTATTCTCTCTGTTAAATCTCCATTAGGTCCCCACCTCACTCTTGCAAAGTTTCCCTCATGCAACCTGAGCAGTTGTTGGAGAATGTCCCCGGGGACACCCATGTCCCTTAACGATTTCCATAGCTTCCCCCTGGGGACCAGATCAAAGGCCGCTCTGAGGTCCACAAAAGCTACATATAAGTGAGAATTCCTTATATTAATACATTTCCAGATTAGACATAGGAATCTAAAAACTTGGTCTACTGTACTAATTCTAGCGCTAAAACCTGCCTGGTATTTTGTTAAAATAGAATTATCCTCGATCCACATATTTAACTTACTTAAAAGTTGGCGAGTAAAAATCTTTTGAAGGACATCTATCAAACTGATAGGTCTATAGTGTGATGGATTAAGTCTGTCTCCCTTCTTAAAAATAGTCACAATTTCTGCGCCCGCCAAGTCACCGGAATTGGAGCTCCTCTTACAATATCATTACTGAGCAAATTAATGTATGGAGCAAACAAGAGATTCTCATGTTTCCAGAAATCCCCGGGAATTTTATTTGGGCCTGGAGCTTTGCTCTGTTTGACTGCATTAATAGCTAGTGTAGTATCTGTCAAACTGAATGTAAGGATGTTTAACATGAATTTAATTCTGTGTATTCGTGTATCCACTCTTCCTCATCCCCTCCACACGAGTACAGTGTAGAAAAGTGTTTGACCCAGATATTTTCCTCAAGAAACATGTCCCTAGATGGAGTCCCTTCTTTAGTGCCTCTGGCAATAAGATTTCAGAACAATGATTGGTCATTCAGTTTGCATGCTTGAAGCAAGTCCGTCCAAACTTTTTCATCCCATTCCTTTTTTGCTAATAAAGTGGTTTTTTTGTAATGCATTCTTTTGTCTCTAACAATATTTGTTTGATTCCCTTTTACGGCTTTTATTAATTCTGATTTGGCCTGGCGGCAAGCTTTATTATACCAGAGTCCTTCCTTTGACAGTTGTTTCGGCCAAATTGTGCTTTTTTAGTCCCTTTTGAAAGAATCTTGCTAAGTTGCAGTATCAGATTGCCATGCACTTCTGTTAGGGAGGAATCCTCATTGTTAGTATCAACTAGCGGTGACATAAGTGTTACATAAAGTTCGTAAATTTTCTTAATAATGCCTGCATTACCCATCACAGCGAGCCATTTTAAGGACCTGCGATTATTAGACTCTAAAGGGTCATGTGATGAGTTGTAATCTCGAGAGACCATCTCCGTAGGAAGCAAGAATAATGAACTACGAGTGGCCAAAGAGAGAAGCAAGTGGTCACTTTCTATACGGTTATCCACCTTCAGGTCCAGAAGCATTGGCCATAGGCTTAAAGAAACCACTATATAATCTAAATGGCTGGCAGAACAACCTCTTTTGAAGGTAGGCTTACTTGGGCAATCTGATGGGAATTTATTTTTATTTATTTATGAAGTTTTCTATAGCGCTGTCAAGACCCAGAGGTAACAGAGCGCTTTACAGTAGAGAATATCATATAATCAATAAAAGCATGACATATGAAGGGTTTTCGACAATCCACGAGTGTCACAATGAGCGCTGCATGTGTGTACTGCAGAGCTTCTATGGTTTCAGGGATTCAATGCACTTTACAGAATCGCATATAATCACCAAAGGCGTGACATAAAAAAGGTATTGACAACCAACGAGTAATAGTAAGAGCTGCATAAATGTACTGCAGAGCTTCTTTGGTATCAAGGTTCCATGCGGGCACAAAGTTCTGGTGTTGCAGTCTGTTACATCTTATCCACAGCTAAGAGAACGGATGAGGAACAAGGACTTGAGTTGGGTTTTAAATTCCACAAAGGACGGTATGGTTCTGATGTGCGTGGGGATGGAGTTCCAAATTTTAGGGGCGTTTCCCATGAAAGAGCAGTCCGCTGTTCTTTTCTTTCTGGTTTTAGGTATGATGAGCAGGAGGGAGTTAGAGCTTCTCAGATTCCTGGCTTGACCAGCTTTTTTGAGTTTTTTTGCCAGGTATTCGGGTTTGCCGGTATGGAGGGCTTTGTGGGTTAGGCAGGCCGTCCTGAAGTTACTTCGCATTTCTACTGGTAGCCATTTGAGTTCTTTGAGTGCCGGGGAGATGTGATCAGATTTTTTGATGCCGGTGGCTGCCGCATGTAATGTTCTTTTGATCGGTGCCAGGTGTGATTTAGGAATACCTGTTAGGATTGCGTTCCCATAGTCCAGTCTTGACAGTACCAGGGATTGAGTGGCCAGTTTGAGATCCTTGTTATGAAAGTAGGGTTTGATTTTGTTCAGGAGTTTGAGGTTAAAGAATGCACTTTTGGCAGAGCTCTTAATGTGTTTCATCATGTTTAGTTTTGGGTCCAGGGTGACGCCAAGAGATTTAACTGCTAGAGTAAGATTCCCTTTGAGCGCATCGATTGCCTTTAGCCATTCAGTGATTTGAGGGTTGTCATCCTTGTTCGAGATGAGGAGTGTCTCGGTCTTGTCTGGATTTAGTTTCAGATGGTTGTTTGTTAGCCATTCTTGAACATCTTTCAGGACATCATTTAGTCTTTGGATGTCAGTGAGAGAGGAGGTTTCCAGATAGATCTGCGTGTCATCCGCGTAGAGGTGGAAGCGGATGTTGGTTTTATTGAGTAGTTTGGCGAGCGGTTCCATATAGATGCTAAAAAGCTGTGGAGAGAGCACCAATCCTTGGGGGACGCCCTTGTTAACTTGATGGGTTTCGGAGGTGAAGTACTTGATTTTTATTAATTGGGTGCGGTTGTGTATAAAGGAGAAGAGTAAGTAAGGAAAAAGGGAGGTCTCCTTCAAAATCCTATGAGGGACGAGGGATGTATGACGGTACAACGCGTACCGTCACAACGTATCCCTTTACCACGCATCCCTTACAACGCAAGTCGTTACCACGACTTGCGTTGGGGGCGCGGATTTCGAATAGTATAGTTTACTATTCTAACACCAGTCCCCGTGGACCCTAGGGAAGGTGTTGGGATAGTAAATTTACTATTTTTAATCCTTTAGCGCCCTCCAGCACAAGTCGTGGTAACGACTTGCGTTGTAAGAGATGCGTGCTAAAGGTACCGCGTTGTAAAAACTTCGTGGTAAACGATGTTTACCGGGACGAGGAGTAATGCAGAAAAAGAAAGTACAAAAGTCCCTAGAAAGCCCATAAATTGGGAAAACTCTGCTACAAGTTAATGCTAAGGGGATACATCACTACCCTTTCAATGCCTACACCACACTTATAATAAATCACAATAGTAGAGGAAAATAGTAATCATAAAACAATCATAAAAAAACACTTTAGAATGATGTGTAGAAAATTGTACAATTTATTCGATCAGTTATACATTCATAAAAACTTCTTGGTGCCAAAGAAAACAATTTAAAAATGTGCGGGTGCACACGAAGAATACATTAAAAAAATTATACATGATTGTTTTATGATTACTATTTTCCTCTACTATCTAGGGACTTTTGTACTTTCTTTTTCTTATAAAGGAGGAGAACCACTTGAGTACTACCTCGCCGAGGCCAGCTCTTTCTTGGAGAGCCTTGATGAGGAGTTTGTGGTCCACTGTGTCAAATGCTGCCGAGAGGTCAAGGAGAATGAGGAGGCAGCATCTGTCTGAGTCTAGAGAACCATGGATGTCATCTATGATGTTCAGCATCACGGTTTCTGTGCTGCAGCCTTTTCTAAAGCCAGACTGGTGGGGGTCTAGAAGGTTGATGTTGTCCAGGTGTTGTGTCAGTTGATGAAGAACGCAGCGTTCAAGTGTTTTTGAGAGCAAGGGGAGGTTAGATATGGGTCTGAAATTGTTCAGATCTGTCGAATCTAGACCGGGTTTTTTCATCAGGGGGGGTGACTTGTCCCATTATTAGGCAATCCATTTTTTAAGGAGCTGTTTATGATTTTGCCCCAAATAGGTGCAAAAGCATGTTTCAATTTCTTGATTAGTAGGGGAGGAATGGGATCTGAGATGTGGGCTGATGGTTTGGAGGACGCGATCAGCGAGATTATCTCTGTTTCTAGTATGGGACGAAAGCTGAGCCAGGGGGTGAGAGAAGAGCCAGGAGAGAGGGCAGGGGGTACAGCCGCGCTGCTCTTCTTAGGGAGTGATTCATTGATGTCTAGTGATAGTTCGATTCTTGCTATCTTATCGTTGAAGAAATGAGCAAAGTTATCACAGAGTTCTTTGGACGCCTGTACAGATGAGGACACTGGTTTGGAGGTTTGTTGTCTGATGATGCTGTAGAGTTCCTTCGGTCTGTTTTTGGCCTTGTCCAGTGCCTCGCGGAAGAAGTTGGATTTCTTATTTTTGATGTGGTTGTTGTACTTCCTACGGGCTGATTTCAGTTGGTCACGAAGGATGGCAGTCGGGTTATTTCTCCATTTTCTTTCTTTGGCTCTTAGGATTCTCCTTTCTGTGTTGAGGTCATCATTGAACCAAGTTCTAGAAGGAGTGGTTCTGCTTCTTTTGAGCTTTAGTGGAGCTAGCTTGTCGAGAATGGACCCTAGCTCGGAATTGTACCGATCAGTGAGATCTTTGGTGGAGAGGTGGGCTTTGTTGTCCGGGAGGAGTGAGCTTAACTGCGCTGCCAGGGTATCCAGGGGTACTTGGGAGATGTTTCTCGTCCATTTTGGGGGGTCGTGTGGAGGTTGGTAGGAGATAGTGGGGTGATTGATATGAAATAGGATCATGTGGTGGTCTGACCAGTCGACGGGAAGTATGTGGTTGATTGTGATAGATTTCTTTTGCGAAATGATGGCATCCAATGTGGCTCCTTTGTAATGAGTTTCCTCAATGCAGTGTTGTTTAAGGTTGGTATCCTCGAGGAGGCTAGATAGCGATTGGATTAGAGGGTTGTGTATCTCGTTCCATCGTAGATTCAGGTCCCCAAGAATTAGGCTATTGGAGTCGCCGAGTGCACCTTGTGTTATCAGGTCAGATAGTTGTTCTCCAAAAGCGTTGTTTCTGCCTGGAGGGTGGTAGAGCAGGTGACATGGTAAAGAATCATTGTCTTTGTTCTTGATGATGGCGGATAGACATTCAAAGGAATCGTAGTCGAATGAGGTGGTTTCTGAGATGGCCAAACTATCCTTGTGGATGATAGCTACCCCTCCTCCTCGCTGCTCTATCCTGTCTTTGGTGATGAGGGAGAAGCCAGGTGGTACGAGCATGTCTAGACAGGGAGGAGATAACTTATTCAACCAGGTCTCTGTGAGGAACGCAATGTCAATATGATGAGTGAGGATAGCCTCGGCTAGTTCCGTTGCGTGTAGTGAGGCCGATCTGCAGTTGATTAGTAGGCAGTTAGTGAAAGGTATCTGATTTCTGGTAGTTCTATCTTTAGTCGCCCTCGGTATGGCGGTCAGGACAGGATGTCTCAGTCGTTTGTGCAGGGAATCGCCCATTACAAGAGCGTAGACCATGTTCCATTGTCATTTGTAACAGTTGCAGTGCACCTTTTGTGCAAGCTATTGTATGGCTTGCATCAATGCTGGGAATATTATTGGCATTGTCTTCCTCCCCATAAATATCTTCTAGGCCCAAAACTGGTTCAAAATTCCTGTTGAAGTTTCCCCCTATAATCCACATGGTTTTATGGTCCAGGTTGCAGATAATACTGTCTAACTGGGCTATTGTCTCTGATTCTTTATTTGGCGATTGGGGTCTATTATAAATGTTAATAATGCAGATTGCCCGTCCTTTAACATCTTGGAATTTTATAACCAAAATGTCAGGACTATTAAAATCTATCTGTTTAAAATCAATACCCAGTGTAATTTTTGCCCAGATTATCAAACCACCAGAGGGTCTACCTTTATTTAAGTTTGTTGCCGGTATATAAAATGACCTGTAGCCTACTTTGAAGTGGTTTTCTACTCCCCATGTTTCTTGAAATAAAATAAGGTCCCCACTATTAATATAGTCGTGCCATGCAGGGTCAGACATATGTTTCCTTATTCCGGCAATGTTCCAAGAGATTAATTTAACCTCAGCAATGACCTCGCCATCAAATTGGGTATGGCCCATATTTATGCCTCCTTGAGTTATCGATGTTAGTGGGTTAATATTTCCCAGTTGATCCAACGCAACGGGGTTAGAACCCTGTTTGGCTACTTCCCTTATATTACACCTGTCCTCACTTCCCTGAATGAAGTTAACTGTTATGTCACTTTTTTCCTTTCCATGAATTTCTCCCAGTCAATCGGCCTCATCTAGCCCATATAGTTCTGTAAAACAATTTTTTGTAGCTATCGGAAGATAGGTGTTAAAACCTCCCGACATCTCTTCATGAGCCGTGATTTGCTGGCGCCCAGGTATTCGCATAGCCTTTGAGCTATAGAAATAAGTGAGGTTTTTTGTTCGAATAGGGCCCCTATCCATATAATGCTGTTCATTGCAAATTAGTCTTACTACATTGCTATCCCTAAAGTTAACAATAATTGTGTCTCCCTGTATATCTTTTGGTCTTCTTCCTACCCAATTAACCCTTCTAACAAACAATACTTCTCCTTTCAAGTGTCTAGGGATTGGCCTGTTCTTGTTCAACCAGAATATCACTTTATTTTTTAGTTCTTGATAAGATTCTGGTTTCCCACTCTTTAGTTCTGGGATGCCAGTGAGCACAATTACATATGGTAATGACTATGGCGGTAAGTTAATCGTTACCAATGGGACTTTCAGATTACTGTCATAATTGTCTTTTGTTTTTTGTACACCTTCAGAACAAGCGACCCTCCCCATCGCACTTTTACCTACACTAGTTGTTGTACCTTGTACACTTTTACCAGGGGCTTTTTTAGTCTGTGTGTTACTAATGGGACCATTTTGAATCCCTACCTCTATCTGTTGAACATTAGCTACACCGATTGCAGCCCCTGTAGCAATTACAGGATTCCCAGGAGATGGCGCTGTATTCTCCATTCTCCCTCTAACTTCAATTTTTATCAGATTTTGTTAGGGAGGTAAAATTGTCTTGAGTTAACTGTTCAAATCTCTCCAGATTTTCATTTACCAATTTTATTCTTTCAAAGAGGGGGAGGATCAATGATCTAACAACATGCTCTATATATGCCATTGGCCCTCCAACATCCTCGGTAGGGGCGGGAGGGATAGTTTCTGCACAGTTACCTATGGTGGTTTGGGTAGTACTCCCTTGGTCATCATCAGACCTTACTAAAACCTTACTTTTAAGTAACCCTGGTTCGGGATTTGCCGGGTCCACAATTTTCGATGTTTTTGGCTTCCTCCCTTTCTGTACGGTTTCTGTCCTTTTTCTTTTTATAGTTCCTCCAGTATTTGCTCGAGTTTGGGGGTATCGGTTAACCGTTTTAGAAGAAGAAGCATCATTAATTAAAGAAGCCTCCTGGAATAATATCAAGTCGTTATGGTTTAGATGGCTTGTTTCCTCATTGATTAACGGAATTGGTGGCCTATCTAGTACGTTTGAGGATTTAACCTGCATTAAGGGCCCCAAGGAGGAGGCGTCCAAACCCTCTGAGTCAGTTGAATAATTTTTTGAGAGGGAGGACTCCACAAATAAATCTTGGGGCTGCAGAGTTGGAGTTTGTGAAAGTCTACTAGCAGTAGGAAACGGTACAAAGGGTGGATTTTGTGGTGGCGAGATGGTGTAATTACCCTCTATCCTTGGGAGCTCTGCATAGGAATCCAGAAGTATAGAGTCAGAGGAATTTGCCTGTGTTGCAGTGGTGTTAGTGTGTAGTGAAGGAAGACACATATTTGGGGGGAGGGATAGGCGTCTCTCAGTGCTCTCTATAGCTGTTACCACTACCCCTATTGTTTTCTGCAGCATCCTATCTATTGCAGTCAAATTTGGCAAAGGGGTAGTAGTGCACTTTTTCTGTCTGGTACTAGATCGTGTTGTAACAGGAGTGTTTTTACCCATGGTTCAAATGACGAAACAATCTCTAGGTCAATAATGTCAAGTACCTTAAGCTCGCAATAATAATGATCCAAGCAGATCGGTGCAGCAGGACTAAGAGGGGAGGCCCAGCCCTACCTCATCCTGCCCCGGACAGCCACAGACGGCCCGCCCTTTGCCCGGGCTTAGCCCGGTGCCGCCCGTGGGTGTCCCGCGAAGCGGAGGGAGCACCGGTCTTTTGTGTGCCTTCTGGGCGCGGAAGTGGGCGGAGGAGGGCAGAGTGGAGAAGCAGAGGACTCTGGGGGCTGTAGTCCCCCTGCTCGGCGGCCGCGTGGTGTTCCTGTCGCGGCAGCGGGGGGGACCAGCAGCCAGCGGTGAGTGCAGGCGCTAATAGCGCTGTGGATAAATGAGCTCCCAAAACACAATGACTGCTGCCCAAGGTAGGATTGAAACAAAGTCTCCCGCTCCCCAGATGGAGCACCGGTCTTTTGTGCGCCTTCCGGGCGCGGAAGTGGGCGGAGGAGGGCGGAGTGGAGAAGCAGAGGACTCTGGGGGCTGTAGTCCCCCCGCTCGGCGGCCGCGTGGTGTTCCTGTCGCGGCGGCGGGGGGGACCAGCAGCCAGCGGTGAGTGCAGGCGCTAATAGCGCTGTGGATAAATGAGATCCCAAAACACAATGACTGCTGCCCAAGGTAGGATTGAAACAAAGTCTCCCGCTCCCCAGATGGAGCACTGGTCTTTTGTGCGCCTTCCGGGCGCGGAAGTGGGCGGAGGAGGGCGGAGTGGAGAAGCAGAGGACTCTGGGGGCTGTAGTCCCCCCGCTCGGCGGCGGCATGGTGTTCCTGTCGCTCCAGCGGGGGGGACCAGCAGCCAGCGGTGAGTGCCGGCGCTAATAGCGCTGTGGATAAATGAGCTCCCAAAACACAATGACTGCTGCTCAAGGTAGGATTGAAACAAAGTCTCCCCTCTCCTCAAAAGGGAAAACTCTATTTTTATGACTAGAGAGTTACAGACCTCATTACAATATCTTTGTTGGGGGACTTTGTGCTATGCAATAGTTTTATTCTAGAGAACTTATACAGAAGTTCTGCAATACTGACATCTTTCTACTTTATTGGATCTAAATAGGGTTCCCCAATCAGTGCTAACTAGAGTAGGCTTAGTTTAAGTATCATAGACTTACTCATGTCTAAATAAGAAGACCACAAATCATATACAGATCATCAAATTCTCGTCCTTATTTTCTGCATGGCTATCACTGAATTTCTTGCATGCTTCATGGTAATGAGACTAAATTTTGTCGGTCTGCCAGTAGGTATTCTATACTTTTACAATATATTTGTGAGACTTGTGTACATCAGCCTGGCGTTGAATTCATATTAAACCCATCCTTAATCTCATTTACCGACTTTGCGTCCTCACTGTGTGAACAAATTGATTGCACTGTAAATTGAATTTGTGGATGGTGTTAACTCTCTTTATTCCTGAGGCACCTGAAAAGGTTCATTGTTTGGGAATTTGGACATTCAGCCCTGTGCACTGCCTCTTCCAAATGTCCTGTATAGAAAATGTGCATAAAAAGGGCATCCATATCAACCCATTCTTTTCAGTTCCAACTTAGTCATGACAAAGGAAGGAACTGTGCTAGAGAATACTCAAAAGACTGCTGCGCAACCTGAGCTGGTATCTGTCTGACATCGAGTTTCCCAGAGGTAATGGAACATCACCTCAAGTCTGCACTTTCTGCTGAAGAAGCTGAGGGTCTGTCTGGTGCTCAGAAGCCTGCCTGTTTAGATAGGCAAGGTCTACCTGGCACTGCAGGCGGAGGAACTCTCCAAGATCAGATGGGCAGTGTGTTCCTCATTTGAGAAGCACCGAGAGGCATCAGACTGCCAGAGAGGGAGAAGCAGAGAGCAACCAAAGCTGCAATGAGCTGCAACTGCCTTGGCCTGTGCATCTGTCTGATTTGTGCTGTAACTGCTATGCTCTGTGCATTGATTCAAGCTATGTGGCAACTGCTTTTCCATGAGCATTGGCCCAGGTTGGGCTGCAATTGAATTCCCATGTGCATCACACCAGGATCGGCTGGCACTGTCTTGCCGTGAGCATCAGTACAGTTTGGCCTGGAACTGCCTCGCCATATGCATCAGCCTGGGTTGGGCTGCACCTGCTTTGCCATGGATCGCACCACACCAGAAGCAGCCTGCGGCTGCCAAAGATGCCAGCCTGCAGCACCAAAGCAAGCTGAGTGGCATCTTTCTGTCCAGGGACACCTTGCATGCTGAGGACAACATCTGTGCCCGTCCTAATCCTGCGATCGCCGTGGGGTCAGCACGAATACCACAGAGCTCTGCCTACTGGCAGGACCAAGCATCTGCAACACACACCAGTGAACACAAAGACTTAAGACTCTTTTCTGCTCAATTGAACTGAGGTAAGAACAAAAGTGAACTGGTTGTACATTTGAATTTGCGGGGAACGTAATCTGCTCCTAAGCCTAGTACACGCACTTACCCTAGCTTACTGGAGGACTATCCTAAATGGGGTTGGACAGGTGGTAAGGAGCAAAGAGAAGAAGCATAGTTTTACATCCACAGGATAATCTCTTATTGTGTTTGAAGCCTGTGACCTCCACACTACCTCCCTGAGAAGCTGTGAGAGTCAAGTGCAGAAAGGGCTGTACTTGGCCCAGTTTGCCATAGTAAGATGGCTCCAGGACAAAAGTTTCAAACAACCTCAACCACCACGATTGGGCCAAACAACCTCAACCACCAGTGGTGGGGCCCTGTAGCCCCTGTCTGCCCTAAGGCCTCCCCCCAAACAGGGTCTCACAGTAATCAATGTCAATGCAATGAAATGATCATTTTGATCACTTTTTTCTCACTTGAACGACATTGTAAACACAAATTCGAGCGAATGAATTCTGTGTAAAAAAAATGGAAATGCAACCATTATTGTAGCGTGGGAGCCATGCTCCATAATGAAAGCAAAAAAACGCGTTCCCAGCACCAATTTGGGTAGTAAAAGACAGTCACAACTGGGGTGCAGTGAGCCCCTCAGACTCTCGGGCCCTGGAGTCCCTGCTCCTCCTTCACTATTGATAGCCACGCCCTAGCATACATCTTCACATTCTGGATGGCAGATTTAGGTGTTTTGGCTCATCTCTTCAAATCAGCAGGGATGAGCCAGAAAAGATGCGACACGCAATTCCCTCCCTGAGCCACCACGAATGCGTTGCATTTACAATGCGGCGCACTGTGGCACAAAGATAGAGCGATGCGGGTCGCATCCTGTGGCAGAAGGGCGGCACATAGCCGGAGTCGTGACGCAAGCGTGACGCAGCTCCAGGAATGTTCAGGGGCGCCCTATGCCTAACATGCTGCGTCACTCCTTTCGCCTGCTTCAAGCAGGCGCAGGATTTTGATGTAGCATGGACATAAAAGTGACTTTGTGAAATCTTGTAGATTTCACTGCGTCAGTTTTACGAGGCATTCCTGCGCCGGAACGCCCACCCTGCAACGGAACGCCCACATGAAACCTAACGCAGGTTTCATGTGGTGCAGGGCTTTACAACGTGACACATCTCCCTAGATGCGTCACATTGTAAATAAGGCGCAATGTGGCGCATGGTTTACGCCGCCGCTGCATCACAGAAGTGACGCAACGGCGGCGTAAATGTGGCGCATGGGGCTTGTAAATCTGCCCCTGGATGTTTGCAGAGGGCGGGGGGGGGCACTAAAGCATTCACATTATGGAGACTCTTTCATGACAAATGAATATTCATGTGTACCGTCTAAAAACGACGAAAAGTAAGACGCATGGGCGAACTCACCAACAAAGCTTATTCACTTCCCTAAAGCAACGAGAATGAGAGAAGGATTATGAAAGGACAGGTAGACACCCGTGCAGAGTTCGACTGATGAAAGGGTGACCGTTCCATTAGCCATCCAGATATTTTCACATTAGCACCGCCTTTCGTGAAATGGTGTCTTCCCAGGGAGGTCTGCAGCTCGTTCAAGAATAATGACAAGAAACAAGACACTAATACCCAAATCCTACGCGCAGAAGGTAGCATGTCACCGATTTGGTGAAATAAAGCTCCTGGGGCTTGTAGCTCCTCAGTGTAAACATAACTTGTCTTGAAATGACCTGCCGGCGAGATTATAGCTCCGTTTCCACAGCATTAGAGGAAACACGTTCGTAGACTTGCCCTGGAGGATGTTTGGGGCGACAGAGATAGCCATCTCCCAGAGAGTAAAAGGAAGGGCAGGTGGAGATTAAGGTTTCCAGTGAGAAAATGACTTCGAACTCTGACCTCTTGCAGTAAAAGGTTTGTTCTCGAACTAGAGACACGTCAGATGAGAATTAACAGATGTCTGCTTCCTCGAAGGAGGTATTTGTTACAAGTGTCCAGCACGTGTTTTGAATAGGCCTTGGCAGGGTGCTTTCTTCGGTGTTCCCTATGGTTCTTCAGCCCTGTCTGCTCAGTCATAGGCCCTTCTTCTACTTCCTCTAACTTTCTTTCGATGTTGTTTTCTGCATTTATATAATCACAGTGTGCCGAATTTTTGACGAAGTTACGCCAATCTATAGAATAAACCAGAAAATAAAAACAAGCACTGGCAAAGCCAATAGGCTTGACCAATACCAGATCTATTGGCTTTGTCACGTTTTTTTTTTTAATGCTGCACGGTGGTGTGATGTGCCGTGCTACATAGCTTAAAGTAAAAAGAAAAAAGCAATATGATGTGGTCAGACCGCGCCATAGTGCTTTGTTTTAACTTTAAGCCACACAAGTACAAACAAGTTAAAATTGTTATGTTCCCTATACTTAATATGAAGTCTATATTCTTGAACAAATGCCTTTGCAGTTACATCCTATCAAAGTGCAGCTATCGGGAACACTGAGCAAGGAGAGGCTGGGGCCTTATAGCTACAGCCGCTGACTTTAAAGATGGAACATCCGGTTCAAGTCTCGACACCAGCTCAACATCCAGTGATTCTGGGCAAATTACTTAATTTCCATGTGCCTGCAATAGTTAATGTTCTTGTGTAATGTAACTGACACTCATGTAAAGCACTCCAAGTCCTTCCAGTGGAATTCGCACTATAGAAAACAAGCTATGATGGAGGTAGTAAGGAGGCAACTAGCGATGGGGTGGGGAAGGGGCATGCAGTGAGGGGAGTGAGGTGGTGGGAGTGACACTCAACAACAACTGGGGAAGGGGCATGCAGAAAGGGCAATGCAGCAAAGGAAGTGGGGTGGTGGTAGGGACGGGCAAGCAATGAACAAATTGCGGATGCTGGAGAGTAAAACAAAATGTGTGTTACTGTGCACAGCCTGTGGAAGTCACTGGCTGCTAGAAGCAGTACTTGGTCCAAACTCCACACCAAGGACAAAGACTTGAAGCTGAGCAGAAATCTGGAGGCAGGAGAAGGTGAAACAGGAAGAAAGCAGCGTGACATGGGAGCCAACCAATAATAAGAAAAAATAAATAATGGGCGATCTCCAAGCCCCTTTTAAGATTTTTTATTTTGTTACAAGAGATTTCACAAGTATAATGCATGCGACGTGTAGGCGAAACCTAAAAATGAATGTGACCTTTTGTAATGTAATTGATGCTCATGTAAAGCACTTTTATACCTTTAGGTCGAGTTTGGGCTATATAAAACTGCAAAAAATATATATCTAAACACAATCAGGAGGACAATGAAAGCAGACAAATCTATTCCGGACTGGAAATATCCAAACCTACTATAAAACTATACAATCATTATCTTTACAGCGAAAATATCATCCCCAGGTCGACAATCTACTTTGATCTGTCCTCAGGTATTTTTGATTGATTCCTGACTTATTCCACCAACCTAAGCCCCATTAAGAATTGTCCATGCTTACATTGAATGCTATGTTGTTTTATTGTAACACATTCATCTTCTTACACCGTACAAGCCTAATATTTGAACCATGGTTTGCTGAAATTTATAAACCCACTATGGCCCCTTAATAGATGTGCTTCATTCTGCAGTGAGGCTCATCGCCAGTGACCTACCCAATATATTGCTGTATTTGAAGTAAGGCATACTTAAACAAGCCTGCTATGCTTGCGGCGTGGGAATGGGGCAGTGCCAATAAAGTAAGAGTGAGCTAAGGCTCCTACTATTCAGTTTTGGGTGAAAACCGAGGTCTTTTCATTTATTATTTTGTGTTGAGAGTGCTGTTGAGTAAAAGGAACATTCAACTGCTCCATCTAGGGCTTTGTTTAACTTACAAATCTGCAAGAATTGGCAAGGCTGCTTACTTATTTATTGTGCCTCAGGGTGTATGTTTGTCTTTTTTAATTTGCCATTAGCCAAGACGTTTTGTTCATCACCAAAATCCTTAGAAGAGTAGATACATACAAGGACTCTTAGTGAATCATCTCCATCCACTGGTCTGGCCTTCACATTTTGCTTCTGCCCACCACAGCTTATCACATTGGGCGGTGTGTCAGCCCACTTTAGCTATTGGTTCCATCATGTGAGAGTAAAGGCATTCTGCGCGAGCACAGTATTGGCCTCCACACAGAAATGCCTGCCACTGGGCTTCCAAAGTGTCCATTTTAGTTCTTGGCAACAGACAGATTAAGATACCTGTTGACCAGGCCACTTTGTTTCCAATATGCATATAGTGGACTTTGGATTAGCCACTTGCTCATGGATGACTTTATTGTCTATCTCCCTTCCTTGCTCCTAATTTGCAGGCAGGCTCATTCAAAACATGTGCTTCAAAACCACTAAATGTTAGCCACCTGTATTTGGGCAGCTATCTTTGAATATTTTTATAACATAACCTATTCAATGAAGGCCACTTGTGCCTGCACATGAGAACATATGCCGGGGCAACCAATTTTGAAATGTTTTGGAATACTTTAATACATTTTTTTTAAAGAGTGTCACACTACATGAACATGCATGCACACGCATGTGCATGCAAGGGTGACCATCTACCAAAGTTTTTGTTAGAATGTAACAAAGCCAATGAGAAGATGGCCCTATGTGCATTTGCACACATGCACATGTTAGGGTGGCTATCTTTGATTGGCTATATTATACTTTACTAAAGACCATTTAAAGGAAACAAGCATTGGCTAAGTCAATAACTCAACAGCCTACACCAGAACTATCGGCTTTCCAATGCTCTTATGTGTCATGGTTTAGCTGTCCTGTCTCAGAAACCCGGCTCCAGATGTAATTAAAATGTGCCTGTATGCTGTAGTTCTCTCGTACTGGCATACGGTAGATATGACTGTAATGCAGAGTTTGGCACAAGAGTGGAACACACTCCAAAGGCAGGTCCGTGGTGACACTGTCAGGAGAGCAAGGTGGGATGCCATATGTTCTAAATCTACAGCCAGCAGGAACATTAAGAAGTAGAAGCAGAGGCAAGCAAGTCTGACCAGGCTGGTTTCAACAAATAGATCATAGACATTTAGGCAGGGAGTACATTCCCCATAGTTGGCAGTATCACCTGGGACATGTGAGGTACACTGCAGGCGCAGTTTAAGAGGCTTTGGAAAGCAGTCAGGATTACTTTGGCCTATTTAATTTTTTTTAAATTCCTTTCCTCCCATATCTGTCTTTGTTTATTGTTTAAACTTTATTTCGCAACGTTTCCGTTGCATAAAAGTGCATATATCACAATAAAATAAACATATATCACCATAGTACAAAAATACTACAATTCTATCCATGTCCTTAAAACATCAGTTACAAAAGATACAGAATTAAAACTAAATAGATACATCATTTCCAAGCAAATTAATTACAAATTTATAGGATCAAAGAGCTACATCCCCTAAGACACTTGGGAATTAATCCATATAAAATA
Source organism: Lissotriton helveticus (assembly GCF_964261635.1). Lineage (NCBI taxonomy): Eukaryota > Metazoa > Chordata > Amphibia > Caudata > Salamandridae > Lissotriton > Lissotriton helveticus. Next base: position 484,854,898 of record NC_136065.1, read on the forward strand.
GCCAAGTCTGCAGCGGTACCGCTAAAAGGCCATATAGAAAAAATGAATGCTACTGTATTTCATTCTTTGGTACTATGTAGCTACCTAATGGCCTTGAAAGAACAAAAAGCCAATTTTTAAATGCACACATTCCCCTTCCATAAGATTACGTTCTTTCTTCCGTCTCCATATTGCCTAAAGAAAACTGGGTAGAACAAAACACACTGAGGACATTTCAAGGCGCTGAAGATATTGGTACTACACACATAAGGTACTAAAATTCTATGCCTTTTTTGTGAATAAAATGGGCAGAAAAACACTGTATGCTTAGTGGACTGACCAGATACCCCATCACATGGACTCCGAGTAAGATTTTAATGGCAACGGGTATTTGCCAGAAAACCCAAAATCACTGGAATAATATTCAATTGAAATCTGGTCAGAATAAAACGATGCTGCATATTGTGGAGAAAAACAAGTAAGATTGTAAGCCTTGTGTCAATGGGGGTGCAGAGTGACATAGACTAACCCTGCTTTTATTTTTTATTGTTATCCCATCTTTGGCTAGCTGCATTTTCCCACAAAGACTGTTATAACTTCTCTTTAGGGAAAATTATGCACTTTTCTGGTTACCCAAACAATTCACTCAAACCCAATTTTAACAGCATGGATCCTACATATTTTATTCAAAGTATCGCTTTAGCTCGTTCCAATTTGAGACAATCCCTTAGCATAGCTTGGTTCAGTAACATTGACTGCCTACTCCAGATGGAATGTCACAGTAGTAGGGGAGCCAAGAGAATTACATCACCTATATACGGAAGACCCACCTCACTATGGCATATATATTTACAGCAGCTTTTAGGCAGCGAAAGCAGCCTCTTAAGAAAGGCATTCTCCACACGTTGCATTGACTCTATATCTGCCATGCCCCATACTGCTGCCCCATATGGGGCAATGGCTGTTGCCAGTTAAATGTGTAATATTTCCAGTATGGGTTTATTCCCCACTTCCTTAGACAAGTTAAATAAGGTTGCAATGCTTCTCGCCAAGTGGAGTCCTCTATTTGAAACCATGTCTTTCCAGAGGTATTTACCATCAAAAAGAATTTCCTATATAAGAATGAATCAACCACCTCAACCCTGTGCTGAGATGCATGGAAAATTGGATGTTTCTTTGTCGGCGGACCCATGATTAAAATATTCGATTTAGACTTATTTAAGCCCAAGGAGGCCATAAAGTTAGTGTACTTCTCTATAAATGTCTGCAGCGCTCTTGGGGTTCTCGCCAAGTGCACTGCATCGTCAGTATAGAGGAGAATCTGGAGGGGGGATATCTCAATATATGGAACATCCTTGGTGCTTTCCATTATAACGTTCTCCACCTTAATGATGTGTAGAGGGAAAACAGGAATGGAGTAATCACACAGCCTTGCCTCACTTTATGATCAATACCTAATTATTTTGAGCATTCCCTTTCTCTACCAAATCTAACGCTCTAACTACGTAGAGCTGTCTTATAAAATGTATCATCATTGGGCGACTCCCATGGCCACCATGATGTCCCATAGTTTGCTATGGACAACACAGTCAAAAGGGGCTGAGAGGTCCATGAATGCCATAAATAAATGGCCCCTCTTCACTCCAGTGTATCTGGTAACCACCAAACTTAGGTTAAGGTATTGGTCAAATGTTCCTCTCCCTTTCCTAAATCTTTATTGCACCCTGGTCAGGCCTTTTCTCTCTTCAAGCCATCCTTCCAACCTATTTAAAAATGGGCTGCCCATCAGCTTGGCAGTGCTATCAATTAAATATATTGGTCTATAATGTTTTGAGTAGCCCTTGTCACCCTTTTTGTACATCAGGATGATTATTGAATGCTTCCATGAGTCCGGCGGGCCAACTTTAGCTATAGCATTAAAAATGTTTGTCAGCAAGAGGTTCCATATTTCTTGAATTTCCAAGAAAATGTCTACCGGAACCCCGTCTGGGCCAGGAGCTTTTAAAGGGTTTGATTATGCAATAGCATGCAATATCTCGCCCAGCTCAAATTTTAGATGAATGTTACTACTCTCACCTGGAGGAGGCACATTAGGGCTCACTAGAGCTATCGGGTTTTAAAAAATGCTTTAAAAATAAGACACCCAGCCGTATTCCTCAAATGAGTCTCTAAAGAAGATCCAGCCACCCCATTTAACAATGGGGTATTCACGACATTCCAAAATCCTCTACTGTCCTTTGTAGTTGTAGCTTGTTATAGATCTTGCTACACTTCATCTCTCAACATCTTTATTGCTTCTCTCTGGCCTGCTTATATTTAGCCCTTACACTTCGGATCAAAGGGACATCTCTGGGGACCATATGTGAGGCTTTAGATAAGATAGATAAAGCCTTTATACATGAGGTATCAAACCAGCATTAAAAAGGCAGATTTTTAGTTGGAAATTGGCCTTACCAAATGAAATGTAAATTCTATTAGTACTTTTACAAAAGCTTGCCTCACAAAATCACCGTTTTTACTATGTATTGCCTTAGGGAGGAAGTTTACTTTGTCTCATTTTAAGATATATCCTTTTTCCATGCTAGTAATGGTTTGGGAGCATGACCCCTGCATCTCCTATGGTTAAGCTCCTATTTCATATCAAACTCAAGGATAGCATGATCACTGAGGACTAAAACTGAGACCTGAGAGTTCGAGATTCGTCCACTGAGTGCTTCTCAGGCAATTACATAGTCTATTGTGGAACCCTTATCTATGCTCCCAAATGTTGCATCCCTTACTGCAATTATAGGGTTCATTGTATTTAGAATCCCCAGATTCCATTTCATCAATAAGCTATTCTAGCCGTTCCCATAAGTACATTGGCCAAAATGGGCCATATTTTCTCCTTTACAGTCTGAAAACCCACACACAGGTCTCTCTTTTTTTTAAACAGGTTCTAACATTAAAATCACCCATCCAGACTATATTCGCATCCTTATAGTGGCAATATCACTCAATGCCTGTTCCAGGGCTACTACCACTTGCGCCTTATCCCCTTCAGAGTAATTAGTATAATAATTTACAAAAATCACATCACAGTCTCTATTCCCCCCGCAAACCAACAAATGAAAATAGGGGCACAACATAAAAAATTATAATATCTTGAATTTAAGAGTATTAGCAATCAATGTCAAAATGCCCCCTTTGCCCTCCCTGAAATAGCAGGTGTGGCTGTTGATTGATAAGAGCGGATGCCATGTATAAAAACAGGACTCTCTTCCAATGTGCTTTGGGGACAAATTATATCATACTTTGCTATCTCCCTCAAGCAGTCCAAATTATCATTTTTCTTTCTAAAACCTGCAATATTCCAGGTTGCCATCCTTAAGCTATCCACACGACTACCCCCATAAGCCTTCTTCATCCGGGAAGCTACCCTAGACTCCCCAGCTCCCCCTACATTTTTGTCAATAGTGCTCATTCTCTCGCAATGCTCCAGGTTAATCAGTGGAGCATATCTATTCTCTATTAAAACTTCACTGCTTCTTTTTTCGTGGCGGCTATACCGCTTAATATGACCACTAAACTTTGGTAATCACATTGGTACCTTCTTTGCGGAGTGTGGTTTATAAAAATGAGCTAATGGTGAAGCAAATATCTGAGAATTTAGAGATGGAACAATTGGGAGTTGATGCAAGATGTTCTCCACTAAACCTGGACTATCTAAATGCACCAAAACACAGTCCCCTAATATATTTGTGGGAGATGTACTCATCCACATTCTTCTTCTTGCCATAAGGATATGCCCCTGAAAATGAATTCCTGCTCTTATAAACTTTGTGAGCCAATTTAACACCTTCCCCACTAGTTGCTCTCTGCAAATCTAATATATGTGCCCTGTGAGCCCTCCCTCTGTACATCTGCTTCTAATGATTTGGTCACTCTATGATTTTTAGCTCCCACACATGGCAAAGGTTGCTGAGGTAACTGTTCTGGGCAGGAGTTTGCTGAAATAGAGGTTTGACATTCGCCAAGTTTGACTATTGTCAAAGGTGGATTGCCGCTGTCTCAGCCTATATGTGTTATTGACAGCCCTTGCCCAGCCTTAAGATACAAATTACATTCAGGGGGGTGTCTGATATTATGTTGCTGTGTTAGCACAATTTCATTCTCTCCCCTTGCTTCATCGCACTGCCCTGAAATTGACACAAAGGGATTGGATAACGGGTTCAGTATGCTGACCGAATTACCACTTAACTCATTCCGATAGGACCCACTACGATTATGGAGTTGGGTTATATGTTGCTCTATTGCATCCAGTCTACTCAGTATGGGTTGTTGATGAATATTCAAAATTGTTTCCAATCTGTGGCAAACCTTTTCCATGCTTGCAATAGGTGGCAAGTGTGATCGTTGATCATGGCCTGCCATCTTCTTTAACTTAGTAGGTATGGGTGCATTACTTTGACTAATCCTCCCCCTTTTTCTTTTTACTGAGCGGCCTACTGGATTCTAAGAAGACCCTAGTGGCAAAGTCGAAGAAGGGTGGGGGGCATCATTAATAAGCTGGCCAGTTCTTACCTCCTCAACGGAGAGCCTCCGCTCTGTAAGCTCAATCTCTTTGGTTGATACATTTGCAGCTCTCATCAGAAAGGAGCTAGAGGTGTTTATTATTTCTCCTCTCATGTCCGGACGTTTGTCCTTTTTCTTAGGTACCTAGAACCAATGTTTATTATGGTGTCCGAGTGGTAAGGTTAAAAATAGATGTGGATCCTGGGGCTCCTCTCAGAAACAAATAAAGAGGGCGGATGTGTAACTAGCCGCTGCTCTCAGAATCAGTACAAGAGTGAATTAACCACACAGAAATAGGTCAACATGTTTCACGCTCTTTATTGGTCCTTAAGGGATCCATAGGCGCTTCTTCAGGACCAAAAAGCAGGTGAAATAAAAGAGAAAGGGACAGGTCTCAGGGAAAGAAGGTCCTGTAAAACGGTAATACCTCAGTTTTTAGGTATGTATGCGTCCTTGCGCCGATAGGAACTCTCTGTTTGAGTTCCAACCCCCAACCCCTTATTAAGGAAATCAGGCTTCGTCGACACGCTCTCGAAGAGCGGCTGAGTTTATTAGCACGCCTCTCCCAGGTAATCGACCTACCCCTCTGTAGCAGTGCGCCGGAATCGAAACCGAGATCGCGCCGACGAAGCCCGATTTCCTTAATAAGGAGACCTGTCCCTTTCTCTTTTATTTATGGTAACTGTGGTGTGTTGCAGCTTGTTTATATGAGTGTTCCTTACAGAATGTTGGGGCTCGAACTTGATGGAGGCTCCATTAAGCACTTTAGCGCGCTTGGGTCCGGTACACACTATATAAAAACATTAAATAAAATAAGGAAATTTGTAGCAGTTGGCTGTAGCTGTGGATGAAAGACCGTCCACCGTTTTTCCGCCGGTCAGATCCCCGACCGGGTGGAAAAGGCCCTTCACATGGTGCCGGTGCCTTGCAGGCACCGCCATCCATATTAGTATGTGACTTTTTAAGTGCCTTTCCATGTGGGAGTCTCCGCCATGGAAAGGCATGCGGATTTCGCTTTGGGGGCCCGTTGCGGCCCTCCAGGGGGCTGTGGGAGGCTGCACTTGGGGGTACCTATGGCACCCCCCAACATTGGCATGGTCAAGGTGGCAGGCACTGCGCGGTGCCTGTCACATTTTGCATGCCAATGCACAACATGCATCTATGGCATTGTGGCGAGTGCTGCTTACAGCACTGCCCTCCACAATGCAATAGATGGGGGATGCCACTTCCACCGTGGCGGTAGCATCCTGATTGCAATAGTGGGACCGCCGCACCTTTGGCGGGCGGTCCCGGGTACCGTTACGGTGGTGGGCAATGGACCCCTATGTTTTGGAAAGTGTTTAAAGTCATTTTAATCTGGCCTAGGAGTCTGCTGCAGATCATGTGATGGTGACAAGAAACGGAAGATGGGGCAAAAGAATCAGACTTTTTAAGCTATGCTTTCTTGATTCCAACTGTAATTTGTTCTCTCTTTTTAATATGTGTTCATGTTGTAGTTCTACTGATCATACGTTGCATGAATCTCTTTTTTAAAATTGTTCTTGGAGCAGGATTTCTACTGCATTATTGTTTTTTAGAATCCATAAATTGTATCATAATGTTAAACGTGGGCCATACAATGTATTAACTGAAAACATGTATTCAAGAGGGATAAACACGTTTTGCATTAATTTCAGTCATAGCACGTAGAATAAGTTAGTCAGCAGCAGCCCCTGCAGGTAATAATAGCAGTAGGGTGGTGGGGCCAGGTGGTAAGACGAGGGAAAAATATTTATTTATTTAATTTTTCCTCATGGTCGTCTGTCGAATCCCACCCAACCTGTCTCCACCACCCCACCGCTCTTACCTGCACAGGCCATTGCTGAAGTTAGTTATAAATCCCGATCTATCTATCTATCTATCTATCTATCTATCTATCTATCTATCTATCTATCTATCTATCTATCTATCTATCTATCTATCTATCTATCTATCTATCTATCTATCTATCTATCTATCTATCTATCTATCTATCTATCTATCTATCTATCTATCTATCTATCTATCTATCTATCTATCTATCTATCTATCTATCTATCTATCTGTCTATCTGTCTATCTGTCTATCTGTCTGTCTGTCTGTCTGTCTGTCTGTCTGTCTGTCTATCTGTCTGTGTTTCGCATGCATTTGTGCAAAGATAAATGCTGGAGTGATTATTGCTTCTAAGTTCTGCAGAACATGGCTCTGACAATGTGTAGGAGGGGGGTTGGGCAAGGAAGAAGCCAGAATGCTTCTGAGGCTTAGAATCATGCATTTGAGAGTCAAGATCCTAGATGAACCAGATGAGCTTGATTTCCTGATGTGTACATGCAGGCATTTTGGGTTGATTTCCTGATTACACTGACCGTGCTTCACAAACTGAAATTTGTACTATGTTTTGTAGTACTATAAAAAGTAGTGCAGAACGTGCTACAACGTTTCAGTTTTGCCAATTCTTATATGTGCAGAGTTCTCCACTCCAAATGGAAGTCTCCACACATGGAAGTATAGATTTTAGTAGTAAATGTGGGAAGTACACAGGAAAGTGGGTGGGAAAAGAGGCAGACATAGCCCTAAAGGGTGTTGTGATTCGGAAAGAGTATGAAGGGTGCAGTGAGGATCAGGTTGAGATTTAGGGAGGGACATGACTAAACCAATTGCATGCCTTTTGGGCCATTACTCCTTTTCCTTTTGAGATATGGTCCTGGAAGAGGCTCGAGCCAGACTCTCCTAAGGTTTGGCTGATGGGAGTGACACAGCAAAGTTCACATTCAGATGTGGGCTGGACACGACTAACTCAATAAGCAGAGCGGTTTTCACCAGTGAAGTTACAACTTCACACCAGGGTGAGGACAACTGACTTTTAAGGGAATGTCTAAGCTTTGTTTATAGACATGCCCTTTGATGGCTCCTGTCTCATCAAAGACAAGGCAGACTCAGCTGGAGTGCTTCAAGGACAGCAGAGCTACTGCAGCCACGTCCTTGGACCATTCGTGGTCACAGAAGGGGCTTCCATGTACATTTCTACCCACCCAGCCACCATGGCTCGCAAGCTTCCCAGCCCCTGTATGGCCATGGATGCGGCACCCAAATACCCTGTGGGTCAAGCAGCCAGAAGTTGGCCCAGTCCACCAACCCCCGGCAGTTGCAGACTCCAAGCAACTTCAGTTTGGCCTCCGACCATCATGGGCAACCAGAGGGCAAAAGGATATGCCCTCACCTGCACCACTGGAAGTCAATAACAACAGACCGCTGGGTTCTACTGGTTTTCCGAATGGGCTACTCCCTCCCCTTCATGACTACTCCTCCATCCATGCCACCCACTTACGGCAGGCTGACAAAAATACATCTTTCCTTACTCCGCCAGGAAGTGGCATCTCTCTTGGGAAAGGGAGCCATAGAAAGGGTGCCGGCATCAGAAGTGGGTCGTAGTTGCTATTCCCACTAATTCCTGGTGCCCAAGAAGGACTGAGACCTTTGTCCTATCTCAGACCTGTGCCATCTCAATTTCGTCTTGGAAAAGGAGAAATTCAAAATGCTCACACTCACACAAGTCCTGTTTGCCCTGGACCCGCTGGCGTTGGCCTTGCAGGGTGCTTATTTCCACATCCCTGTCCTGCCTGCTCAGAGACGTTACCTGTGGTTCACGGTAGCTCACAAGAACTTTCAGTTTGAAGTGCTACCCTTTGGCCTTACCAGAGTCCCTTGTGTACTCACCAAGTTGATGGCAGTGGTTGCAGATTGTTGTGACACTCTGACAAAGCTAGTAGATCTGACCTTTTTTAACTGCTCCCCACAATGTTCAATTGAGCTTACAAGACCGATATGGTGGCTTTAAGGTTCAGAGCTTGCTTGTGCATGGACCTTTCGTAGAGAGCATAGGGGATACAAGGTATATTTAAAGAATTACCAGAGCTGTGTTACTTTTTTAAGAGTGGGCCTCCTCTTGGTTGTGGGGCCCTTTAGAGGCTATCACCATTGTCAATTTCACCTGCCATTTGGGCATGTATTGTTGTAAATTTGAGTAAAATATTTACTACTGTGTGTAATAAACTACTTTTCCATTTGTTAAGAAAAAGCACTCACTGGAAAGTGATTTATTAAGTGCTGCTGTTGAGTTGCTGAGTACTGTATCACAAGCTCACAGCACCTCAACTTGGTAAGCCTTGAGCTGCTCTGACTCCCGACTCAGACGGTCAAAATAGAGCCAAACTGTTACATTTGGGGCTCAGTACCCTTTCCTGTGCCCAGGTTCTACATGGCATCAGAACATATAGAAAAGAAAGACTGCAGGGATGGCACTGGTGTGCAGTAGTAGGACTGAGAAAGAGTGGAGGTGGAATGAAAGAGCAGGTGAGTGAAGCACCGAATAGAGAGAAATTGGATGGCAGAAACAAGTCTCATGGAGAGCGAAATGAGGCCTGGTAGAGCAATAAGACATATCAGCGCAAAAGAAGAAGGGCCACGCACTTCCACAGAGAGCAAATAAGTCAAATACCATGCAGTAATCCTAAAAGAAAAATAGCTCCCTGATATCAACAGAGGAACACTCTTCCAGTCTGTAAGAAATTGGGTTAATGGTTGAGGAGAGGTAAAACTAGCAGTAACCACACCTTTTCTCAGGGTGAAGTTACAAGCAAACCCTAAATTAACCTATGCTAAACCCTCGGGAAGCTCGGCACAGAGCAGTTAGGCTTAACTGAAAAGCAATGTTAAAAGTATTTGTGCAGCACTTCAAACAGTAACACAGTGAAAATACACCACTACAGAAGCCCACAACAGAGTTAGAAAAATAGTCCTTTTTTTACAAATATAACAAGACCAAAATGAAAAAAATAAAATTAGCAGGACTGGAGATACCCAATTTAAAAGATTTCAGTGACAATAGCAACAAAAGGCATAAAGCACCAACTATGGATGTCTGGTCGCGCTGGACCAGGACATAGGCACAAGTTAAGGCCAACAATGATAGAGTGCAGGCCAGCTACAAGGACCCAGTTAGGCCTACTGACCAGAGTACCTTAAATCCTGGTTTGTGGAGCGTTGTGACAATTCGCGTCAAAGATGCTTCGTGCAGTCATGCAATCAAAGTGATGCATCGGTTCCAAGAGGTGGTGAGGCTGTGGTGTGAGGTCCTGCATCATTGTCAAGGATCCTATTGATCAGGGCTTGTGAAAGTCCAAAGTTGCTTATGCGTCACGCAGTTGGAGTGATGCTTCGGTTCCTAGGAGCTGCGAAGCTGCAATGCAGAATCCACCATCGTCAAAGCTGCCGTCTACAAGTGATGTGAAGACTTGCACCATGGATATGTCGCGCTTCAGTAGTTCTGATGCACCAACGGGCTGTAATGCAATGCGGGACTTTGCGACGATTCTGATCCACACAGTAGCGGCGATGCGTCAGTTCTACTTGGGGTTGTGCAGCGTAGGAGAGAGGATGCATTGGTTCCACTGGATCCACACAGGCTGGCAGAGAACCTTAGGCCCACTCGCAAGTGTCCAGGCCTGAGGTGGCACCACTTGGCAGGGTAGACTCACAGAAGGCAGAGTCCAGCTGCTGGGCCATGGTTGTTGGAGCCTTCTGTCCGTGAGACTCAAGTCAGGAGGTCAGGTAACTAGCCCTTGGAGTCACTCTTGGGTTCTGCTAGCCCTTGGACTCACTCTTGGGTTTCGGGTTCAAGAGATGAAGGTCCAGTCCTTCCCACCCAGGCAAAATGGTAGCAGGCTACAGGTCAGCATAGCAAGGCAGCAGCACAGTGAGTCAGAATTCCAGCAAGGCAGCAGTCTAGCAAAGTGGCAGTCCTTAAGCAGCTCAGCAGTCCTTCTTCCTGCAGAGTATCCACAGGTCCAGAAGTGTACTGAAGAGCTGGTGTCTGCAGTCAGTATTTATACCCCATTCTGTCTTTGAAGTATGGGAGAAGCTTCTAGAGGTTTCCCTTTGAAGTCCTCATGCATCCTGCCTTCCCTGCCCTGGCTTCAGGCTACTTACAGGGGGTATTCAGCCTGTTGTGTGGCAACAGAACACAGCCATTTCAAGTGTAAATTGGACTGGGTCCAGCTCCAATCTCCCATCCTGTCAGTGATGGCCCATACAGGCATACCTAAGCGCTCTATTGTGTGTGACTGTCTAGGAGGAATACACAAATCCCAACTATCAGCTACATCAAGTCATGTGACCAGAGACAGGCTACAGACACTAAATGGGGAAAGCAGGAAAATGTCAACTTTCTAAAAGTGCCATTTTCAAAATTGTAATTTAAAATCTGACTTCACCATGCCTTAGGACTTTTCATTACATTTCAAAGACACCAAACATGAACTGGGAACCTGCTCCCATTTTGAAATTAGTGAAGAAGTTAATTTCCTTCAGTAATGCCTTATCTGGGAGACACTCTATGCAGCCACAGATTCCATACCTTAAAATATCCCGTGTGTCACTAGATCTGAAATTTTTCTTTGCAGTTATAATTCTTCAAAAGAAGTAATGTGCAAAATCGCAAGGTCCAGGCGGGAATGAGTCACATCTTCAGCTTCTTGATCTAAAAGCAGCACTCAGGGAATTTGTGATGAAAAAAAGGGTCTGGTCAGTAGCTGCAAGTACATAAGTGCGACCTGGCTTGTCTAAATTTCATAGATTTTAAAAGGTGCCTAAGAAACAATCTCCTGAGATGTCTAAAATATTATCATAAAAGGACAAAATGTAAAGTGTCCTGTGGAGATCTATCGTCGCAGCCACAGGGTCCTCTCACATTTGCAAGTAGACAACTAGACAGGATCACCATTGATTGAATCTAAAATGAGTTACTAAATATCTGTCGAAGGATTTTTAAGGTAAAAAGATAATTCTCCATTCCCTGCACTGATTTTAGCAATACATGCCCTCTCACAGCCGGTTTCATAAGCTCAGTATTTTCGCGGTGAGCAGCAGCGTGTTTAAAAAAAAAGTTCCTTGACTATTCCCAGGTCCTGGGGCCTTACTGTTTCACAATTCAAGAAAATATCTGTCCTACCTAGAGCCATAAGGGACTCCTTTACATAACGTAGCCAAGGTATTTTGAGTGCATGAGCTAGTGACAAACAGTCTAAAATAATCTAACACTTTAACACGACCTCATCCCTAGACCATATCTTGAATCATCACCAGAAGGGCTTCACTGCCACCAAATCCGCTATGTAATTAACTCCTAGTTCTTCATGTAGAGTGAACAAGAGAGTACCTTGTGGGACCTTCAACATTTGTTTCAAAAACTTATTTTGAGCGACCTGTAACTTTTTGGCTGCTGTGTATCCCCAAACCTCGCTACCATACAAGACCTTGATGACACAAGTAGACTGGTGTAACTTTAAGAACTTCTCAGGGGACCAAGAAACCAATCTGTGAGCATAGTTGGTGATTGCTCCCATAGCTTTATGCATCTCACAACTTTCCCTCAATCAATTGTTTCCAGTTAAGTTTTGCATCAAATAAAATTCCCAGGTAGAGGAAAGCCAGGACCTTTGCTACGTTATGAACTAGAATGCAACCTAGTGCAGTTGATATGCTGTGTGAGGCCCGCCCCCTGTGAGTATCTGACTGCTGCTGCAGTGCAGGATTGTAGGTTCATTAATAAAGTTAAGTTACGATAGCAGGTTTGACTCTCAGGGAACCAAGTAGATCCCACAGTTGCTTGCGGTTCAACCGGTCAAAGACAAACGTTAGGTCCTAGAAGCCTAAAAAAAGAGCGCCAGGTTGAGCTACTATATATTTGGACACTAATAAATAAAGGTTAAGACATTGGTCGGTGGTTGATTTTCCCACCTGCAAACCAAACTGCACCACAGAGAATATTTGGTTTTTATCAGCCCATTTTGAAAGTCTAGCCAGTAGTACCCGACCCAAAACCTTAACTGTAGATTCGATGAGGGATATGGGGCGATAACAATAGGGGTTATCCTTATCCCCCTTCTTGAAAATACGTATAATGGTTTCAGTTGTCCAAGAAGGCGGCATCCCTTTCCTAGCTACTTTGTTTAACACCCTAATCAAAGCCAGGGCCCACACGTCTATATTGTCCCGGAAAAAATCTGCAGGGATCCCATTTGGTCCAGGCGTGCTTCCTCCAAAGAAAAAGTAGTAGATGTATCACCCATGCAGGGTTCTATCTTAGTGGGGGCCCTTCATTATGTCGAAAGTTGTACACCCTTTCAAAGTGGTCGACCCATTGTACCGGGGAAATGTGATGGCATAGCGCAGGACTTGATGGCTTTGCAAACAGGGTCTGTTTATAACCGGCCAAAAGAGTGAACTATCCCGCATCTCACTCGCTTGGGCCAGTTCATCCCAGTATACACAAACAGGAGCTAAGGGGGTAAAAAAAGAACAGGTCGCCTCCCCACTCACAAAATTCAACACAACAAAGGACCTGTTCTATCAACTGAATGAACTGCTAAAGGCGTCCACCATGCATTTTTTCCGTCACACAGTTTTATGTGGCAAGACAGGGGATCAACATATCCCGTCTGTCATAAGGTGACTACAATCACTTAGTATTCTTAAAAACCTGGTGTGTGTGCTGTGTATCCCACCCTCTAGTGTGAAGGGGAATGGTGTAACAAAAGTTTGAAAAAAGAATGTGGAAAGTGTGAAAAGTTAACAGTGCCTCACAGGAGTAACACCATGGAAGTTTACAGACTGGTTCTTGCCTTTATCCTCAGGATCTCATCATTAGCAACTGCCAACTTATAAACTAAATTGGTGATAAAGAAACAGAACAAGAACGTGCTCAGTGTGGTACATGTGAACTGTTTGACCTGGCCCTTTTGGCAGGTTCACCCCGAAACTTTTTGCTTTTTCCTAGCCTGTTTCTGGAACCTGGTGTTGGTGATTTTAGGCCTTGGCATACTTTTTCACTGTGGTACATGTAAAGTGCATGACCTCTCTGTGTATGTGTGGTGAGTGACCTGATCTCCCATAGGAATGAATGGGGAATATGTATGCCCATGGTAGTTCCTGATGTGTGGGGAGTGCAGGGTCGAGTTTGATATGTGCGAACTCGTGAGATTGAATGCTGCGTAATGGTGTATGCGGCATGGTTGTGTCTAGTCTAGAAGTGCCACTTTGAGAAGTTGGCATATTTGTGTAATTTGTGCCTGGCGTGTGATTGGCTGGTGAGCCTGGCCCAGAGTGCCTGGGCCTGCTTGTGGATTGACTGTCTGGTTTGAGGGTGACAGGGGCTGCAGAGCCCCAGGAGGTTGTCTGAGTCAGCCCGTGGTAGAAAGTCAACATCTGCTGCCAAGGAAGCGGGTGGATATCGCACCTAAGAGTGAATGAGGCTGTGCCTGCCTGCCACAATGCTGGCTCCATCTCCCCTCTGGGCGACTGTCACCTCTGTCCCTGATACTGAAAGGACTTCCCTATAACCAGTTCTAGCTGGTTCTCACACTGCCTGCACAAAGACTTCAAAGACTTTTCTGTGTATAAGAAGGGGCTGTGTCCCCTTCCAAAATGTTTTTGTTTCTGACTTGAATCTGCCAGGGGCGTGCTGTTCCTGCCGAGCCCCTGGATGCCTGGAGGACTTCTTGGGGACCCCTCTGCCTGTCCTGGAAGAATGGGGGACTTTTGCTTTGCCCTGGAAGCTCTGTCCTGTGTGGCTGGGACCCTTCATGCTGTAGGGGTCATCTCTAGGAGCTGTTGGTGCTCCCTCTCTTTGTCCTGGACTTTGTGGGTTCCTGCTAGCGCTTAGGAGCGCTTGATTTCTCTTCTAGCGTTTGGGAGCGCTGGTTACCCTGTCCTCTAGCGCTGGGGAGCCCTCGATCTGTTTCCTAGCGCTTTGGAGCACTTTTGTTTCCACTGGGACCTTGTTGGTCCTCTAGCGCTTGGTGGCGCTTTTGTTTCCCGGTTATTTAGTTGATTTACGGGTGCCACCCCGTTTTTATTTAATTGTTTGAAGCCGGTGCCCATCCGGCATTGCCCTGTGTCGAGTTCACCGCCGCCAGCCCGGAGAGTGAGTGGGAGGCGCTGTCTCGCCTCCTTGCCCCAGGGCCGGGCTACGATTGGCCGCAGCCGCGACCTGGAAGTCAGGCAATCTGCGGCGGGACAAGAGGGCGACCCGGAAGTGCTGGACTCTCTTGCGGGGCTCCCATGCGCTGGGAGAGCCCCGCCGGCTGCCGAGGGTGTTTTCGCCATCAAGAAGGAGGACGAGAGCCCACCTCGCCTCCACCTGACCCAGCGCGTGTAATGCCCCGGGAAGAGGAGAAGAAGCGTGGCCTGCTGCTGGGGCTCCCGTGTGCTGAGGGAGCCCCGGGGAGGAGAAGGAGAGCCGCCGTCCAGCAGAGAAGCCGCCGCCCGGAGGAGCCCGCACAAGAGAGCCCGGTGAGTCAGAAGGGCTGGGGAGGGCTCCGTGCGGCTGCTGTTGGTGCCGGGAGCGGCACATGGGCGAGAGTGGAGGTAGGGCGGCGGCCGCCCCGACGTTTCAACGGAGCCTGAGGCTCCAATGCCCACATTTGTTTTGAGAGCCCCGAGATGGTGACTTCCCTACGAGCCCTGAGAGGCTCCAACGACGGCGCATATTTCTTCAAAGCCTGAGAGGCTCAGGGTGCCATTCTGATTTACGAGCCCAGTGAGGTTCGAGGGCCATTTTGTGTTTAGAGCCACGGAGGATCTAGGGGGCACAGTTGTTTTGAGAGCCTGAGGGCTCCATGGAGCCTATTTTGTTTTAGAGCCTGTGTGGCTCCAGCATTTGACTATGGGTAGTCCCAGAGCCTGTGTGGCTCCAACGTTCTGCGCAGTGTTTAGTGACAGAGCCTGTGTGGCTCCAGCAGTGGGCGCAGTTTGCGCCAAAGGGTCAGTGAGGGCCCTGTCGCAGTTTTTGATGATTCACAGCTGCCCAGCAATTAGTGGGCAGCTGCACCGTTTAGGTCTTGTGTGTTCCCAGGTGCCCAGCAAGTAGTGGGCACCTGCTACGTTTAGGTTTTGCGCCGTTGGCGCACCCCTGACTGGCGCTGCATGGCAGCGCGCCCTGACATTCTGGACACAGGGCTCTGTAGGCCCTTTATTGGATGGGGGCTGGTATGTAAGTTTTGCGCAATGTGGTTACCTGCTATGTTTAGGATGGTAATTGTCTACTGTGTGTTTTTGCGCTATTGATTTGGGTTGGGGCACCTCTGAATGTTTTTAATGCATCATGTGTCTTCCTTGAGTTTACACCTCTGAATGTTTTAGGCATCATGTGTCTTCTTGCGCTGTACCTCTGAATGTATTTTATTACATCATGTTCTTTGTTCTGAACACCGCTGAATGTGTAGGATTATGCATCATGTGTTTCCCTTGTCTTACACCTCTGAATGTTTTTAGGCATCATGTGTTTTCCTTTACTACTCCTCTGAATGTGTTTCATGCATCATGGGTAATGTGTTCTTGTTTATACCCCTAAATGTATTTTATTCTTAAGGGGTTGTTCTTTCTAATACAGGTGGTCCTAGTAAGGTCCTGGTCCCCTGCGTGACATTCTCCTAAGGTGTTTAGGGTTGCGTAGGTGGTACTTACTTGTTCCCAGTATTTACTGCATGTGATTTACAACTGTTATTTTGTACTATACTTATTCTAAGTTCTAAAGTGCTATTTCTAAAAGTGTTGATTATGACAGTGGCCCATGTGGCCCTGTCTTGTACATAATCCCTTGTGAATATTGCCTGTGCCAGTTGGCGCAATGTACGTGTGTGATTTCTATCTGATGTGGTTTTGACAATACAGAAGTTATTTTTATATAACCTTGTGTGGAGTTCCTTTTGTGGTGTGCCTAGTATGTTGTTGCTGTTGTGTGCTGGCACAGATGCTTTACACATTGCCTCCGAGTTTAGCCTCACTGCTCGTGCCAAGCTACCAAGGGTGTTGAGCAGGGGTTATCTTGGCGTGTGACTCCCTCGCCCTGACTAGAATGGTGGTTTCTGCCTGGCTTTGGCGTCAGCCTTAGCCTACCAGAAATAGCCAGTTCTAATATTGTTGGTCAGCGGTGCGGATTTGGACTTGTGTTTGCGCAGTGCCACAGCGACAGCTGGCTACATTACAAAACTCTGCATTTTTTAGATAGTCACATGTTTGGGATTATTGTTTTTGATTTTGTTTTTTCCTCAAGAATGTCATTTTCAAATTGTGTTCCTGCGCTTTATGTTTAGTGGCAGATGAAAGAAAGTGACAGGGCGGGACGCCAGTAGAGGGGGAGGTTCCCATAGATTAGGAATCCCTTGCTGGGTCCAGTGTCCAATCCCTATTCCTGTTCCTGTGTGGGTAGATGGAAGAGAGGGAGTGTGGAGGAGAAATGACTTGTTTGGGAGGGTGGTTATCCCCTGAGTGTAGTATGTGTGTGTCTGGATTCCCCAGTATGGTAGGATCCGGTGGTGGCAACTAAAGTGTGTCCAGTGCGTGAAGTCCCTTTCCCAGTTCCCAGAGTATGGTGCCTGGTGCTCAGTAAGAGGGGTACAGGTTGAGAGTCAGGGGCAGTGAGGAACTGTCTCACCAGTCTGGAGGGGGAGTGTGTGGATGAGTGGTGTGTTGAACTGGAGGAGTTGGTGTGAGTTTTTTTTTAATGAGCTTGCACAGGAGGTGTACCTCTGGTGGTGTGCAGGAGGTCCTGCAGAGGCACTGGATAAGAAGGTGGATGTCTGGCCGTGTGCTAGATGTCTTGCAGAGGCATTAGGGAGTGATTCTAAAAGTAGTGGCTTGTGTATCTGATGATCCTATGTAGGTGAAGAGGTTCATGTGTAGCCCAGCTAGGTCCCATTAGGATGGTAGGGGTGTAGGGGCTCACGCCCTGTCTCAGTGGAGGCGGAGTGAGTGTGGGACGGTGTGTCCCACGTTGGCCCGAAACCCTGTCTCTGGGCCTGGAGGGTTCCCCCGGGAGCGCCAGGTCAGGGGCCTAGGCTGTACTTACAGGTCATTTGAGGAGGATCATCCTGTGTCTAGAGGACGGGGAGTGTCTGTAACCAGAACTCCGGCGGTCCTGGTGTTGGGTAGTACCGCTCCTAAGGGGAGGGTGCAGAACTCTGGAAGGGGGTGCAGAGGGATGGTGTACTTCTGACCCCGGTGCAACCTGAGAGTTTAGATCCTAGATTGGGAGATTAGGAAGCTTCCAGGTCAAGAGGAATCTCTACCAAAGTGGATCAGCTGAAGAGATTGAGGGGGCTGCCCTTGCTGTGTGTTCTGGGGCCCACCTGCAGTTTGTTGTTTCCACTAAGGTAGAGGAAAGGGGACTTTGCTGTGTGCTGTGCCCCCCCACCTGCTTGAAGAGGGACTGTGCTGTGTGCTTTGTACCTCAGGAGTGAAATAGTTTCCAGATCCCAGGTAGTAGACCAGTGATGGAGTGAGGTCCTGATGTGGTAGGAGAGTTGTGTTCTGGTGGGTGCTTCCCTGTGAGGGTGCGGAGACCCAGAAGTAGAGGTAGGGTGGGGCATTCTTGCCCGTGACCTCTGGTCAGCCTGGGGGTGTGGACCCTAGGTTGTTGGATCAGTGGTAGTTGTAGCTATACTGAGAGGGAGAGTGCAGAGTGGCTATTGTGTGCCAGGGGTTACTGCCCCCCGCTCTGTGGATTGGTTAGGACCTGTGATATTTGGATGGCCTAGGGCCTGGTCCTGGCTGTGGATGACTAGTGTGTACCAGTGGGGTACCCTAGTTGGGTCAGAGAGTTCTTGTTTGGAGGAAACCATGTAGGTTCAGAGTGGCGAAAAACTGGAGGGTGTCCCTGCCTTGCGGGCCCGTGTCCGTGTTTTGTCGCCCATAGCAAGGAAGCCCATCAGTGGAGTGATTGGTCTACCCTGCGTTTTGGCTGGAAGGGGGTTGTGTTGGACCTGGCCCTTTTGGCAGGTTCACCCCGAAACTTTTTGCTTTTTCCTAGCCTGTTTCTGGAACCTGGTGTTGGTGATTTTAGGCCTTGGCGCACTTTTTCACTGTGGTACAGTGTAAAGTGCGTGACCTCTCTGTGTATGTGTGGTGAGTGACCTGCCCTCCCATAGGAATGAATGGGGAATATGTATGCCCATGGTAGTTCCTGATGTGTGGGGAGTGCAGGGTCGAGTTTGATATGTGCGAACTCGTAAGATTGAATGCTGCATAATGGTGTATGCGGCATGGTTGTGTCTAGTCTAGAAGTGCCACTTTGAGAAGTTGGCATATTTGTGTAATTTGTGCCTGGCGTGTGATTGGCTGGTGAGCCTGGCCCAGAGTGCCTGGGCCTGCTTGTGGATTGACTGTCTGGTTTGAGGGTGACAGGGGCTGCAGAGCCCCAGGAGGTTGTCTGAGTCAGCCCGTGGTAGAAGGGCAGTATCTGCTGCCAAGGAAGTGGGTGGAGATCGCACCTAAGAGTGAAAAAGGCTGTGCCTGCCTGACACAATGCTGGCTCCATCTCCACTCTGGGCGACTGTCACCTCTGTCCCTGATACTGAAAGGACTTCCCTATAACCAGTTCTAGCTGGTTCTCACACTGCCTGCACAAAGACTTCAAAGACTTTTCTGTGTATAAGAAGGGGCTGTGTCCCCTTCCAAAATGTTCTTGTTTCTGACTTGAATCTGCCAGGGGCGTGCTGTTGCTTGGGCCCAGGGGAATCCCTAGGCCCTGCCCAGCCCCTGGATGCCTGGAGGACTTCTTGGGGACCCCTCTGCCTGTCCTGGAAGAATGGGGGACTTTTGCTTTGCCCTAGAAGCTCTGTCCTGTGTGGCTGGGACCCTTCATGCTGTAGGGGTCATCTCTAGGAGCTGTTGGTGCTCCCTCTCTTTGTCCTGGACTTTGTGGGTTCCTGCTAGCGCTTAGGAGCGCTTGATTTCTCTTCTAGCGTTTGGGAGCGCTGGTTACCCTGTCCTCTAGCGCTGGGGAGCGCTCGATCTGTTTCCTAGCGCTTTGGAGCGCTTTTGTTTCCACTGGGACCTTGTTGGTCCTCTAGCGCTTGGTGGCGCTTTTGTTTCCCGTTTATTTAGTTGATTTACGGGTGCCACCCCGTTTTTATTTAATTGTTTGAAGCCGGTGCCCACCCGGCATTGCCCTGTGTGGAGTTCACCACCGCCGGCCCGGAGAGTGAGTGGGAGGCGCTGTCTCGCCTCTCTGCCCCAGGGCCGCGCTGCGATTGGCCGCAGCCGCGACCCGGAAGTCAGGCAAGCTGCGGCGGGACAAGAGGGTGACCCGGAAGTGCTGGACTCTCTCGCGGGGCTCCCGTGCGCTGGGAGAGCCCCGCCGGCTGCCGAGGGTGTTTTCGCCATCAAGAAGGAAGAAGAGAGCCCACCTCGCCTCCACCTGACCCAGCGCGTGTAATGCCCCGGGAAGAGGAGAAGAAGCGTGGCCTGCTGCTGGGGCTCCCGTGTGCTGAGGGAGCCCCGGGGAGGAGAAGGAGAGCCGCCGTCCAGCAGAGAAGCCGCCGCCCGGAGGAGCCCGCACAAGAGAGCCCGGTGAGTCAGAAGGGCTGGGGGGGGCTCCGTGCGGCTGCTGTTGGTGCCGGGAGCGGCACATGGGCGAGAGTGGAGGTAGGGCGGCGGCCGCCCCGACGTTTCAACGGAGCCTGAGGCTCCAATGCCCATATTTGTTTTGAGAGCCCCGAGAGGCGCAGGGGGCATTTTATAATTTTGAGTCCCCCGAGTGGGACTCCAACGGAGTTGGGTGACTTCCCTAAGAGCCCTGAGAGGCTCCAACGACGGCGTATATTTCTTCAGAGCCTGAGAGGCTCAGGGTGCCATTCTGATTTACGAGCCCAGTGAGGTTCGAGGGCCATTTTGTGTTTTGAGCCACGGAGGCTCTAGGGGGCACAGTTGTTTTGAGAGCCTGAGGGCTCCATGGAGCCTATTTTGTTTTAGAGCCTGTGTGGCTCCAGCATTTGACTATGGGTAGTCCCAGAGCCTGTGTAGCTCCAACGTTCTGCGCAGTGTTTTGACAGAGCCTGTGTTGCTCCAGCAGTGGGCGCAGTTTGCACCAAAGGGTCAGTGAGGGCCCTGTCGCAGTTTTTGATGATTCACAGCTGCCCAGCAATTAGTGGGCAGCTGCACCGTTTAGGTCTTGTGTGTTCTCAGGTGCCCAGCAAGTAGTGGGCACTTGCTACGTTTAGGTTTTGCGCCGTTGGCGCACCCCTGACTGGCGCTGCATGGCAGCGCGCCCTGACATTCTGGACACACGGCTCTGTAGGCCCTTTATTGGATGGGGGCTGGTATGTAAGTTTTGCGCAATGTGGTTACCTGCTATGTTTAGGATGGTAATTGTCTACTGTGTGTTTTTGCGCTAATGATTTGGGTTGGGGCACCTCTGAATGTTTTTAATGCATCATCTGTCTTCCTTGATTTTACACCTCTGAATGTTTTTATGCATCATGTGTCTTTCTTTCCCTGCGCTGCACCTCTGAATGTTTTAGGCATCATGTGTCTTCTTGCGCTGTACCTCTGAATGTATTTTATTACATCATGTGCTTTGTTCTGAACACCGCTGAATGTGTAGGATTATGCATCATGTGTTTCCCTTGTCTTACACCTCTGAATGTTTTTAGGCATCATGTGTTTTCCTTTACTACTCCTCTGAATGTGTTTCATGCATCATGGGTAATGTGTTCTTGTTTATACCCCTAAATGTATTTTATTCTTAGGGGGTTGTTCTTTCTAATACAGGTGGTCCTAGTAAGGTCCTGGTCCCCTGCGTGACATTCTCCTAAGGTGTTTAGGGTTGCGTAGGTGGTACTTACCTGTTCCCAGTATTTACTGGATGTGATTTACAACTGTTATTTTGTGCTATACTTATTCTAAGTTCTAAAGTGCTATTTCTAAAAGTGTTGACTATGACAGTGGCCCATGTGGCCCTGTCTTGTACATATTCCCTTGTGAATATTGCCCGTGCCAGTTGGCGCAATGTACATGTGTGATTTCTATCTGATGTGGTTTTGACAATACAGAAGTTATTTTTATATAACCTTGTGTGGAGTTCCTTTTGTGGTGTGCCTAGTATGTTGTTGCTGTTGTGTGCTGGCGCAAATGCTTTACACATTGCCTCCGAGTTTAACCTCACTGCTCGTGCCAAGCTACCAAGGGGGTTGAGCAGGGGTTATCTTGGCGTGTGACTCCCTCGCCCTGACTAGAATGGTGGTTTCTGCCTGGCTTTGGCGTCAGCCTTAGCTTACCAGAAATAGCCAGTTCTAACATGAACCCTATCAGGAGTGTTGGGATCAGGCATGAAAACCCGATAGTAATGAAAACCGGTTTAATTGAGCAGACACACAGCAAGGAATAAAGTAGTATAGCTAGTGTTTGTCTAGCTCGTTTTTAGACTAGGACTATCAGGTTTTCATGTCTGATCCCTACACTCCTGATAGGGTTCAGATATACCACACTGAGCACATTCTTGTTCTTTTTCTTTATCCCCAATTTGGTTTATAAGTTGCGCCACACCCCATCCTAAAAAGCCCCCCAGTCTTTCCGCCACTGGACAAAACCTGGGTCTGAAAGTACACCATACACCAGGGATTTTAAAAGTTATACAAAAAATTGTGAGGGTGAGTGGCCAGCCCTATCACCAGGCCATACCCTTGCCTCTAAAAGCACCAACAGATTTTCTGCCCCTCCCCCCGGCGAGCAGATAAAGAGCTTTATCCCCTAACTGCCCTCTCGAGTAGCAGAAGTGCCACTAAGTACCACAAATTTTTACATATGTAAAACAGAAATAGGGAAGAGACCGGCCCACTCAGGCACTTGCTGGTAGCCCCTAAAATACTCGAAGATCCTTTTTTATCAATCACCAGGCTGATTGGAGTTTTTCCTCCAGCCTTCACTCCACAGGAGGGGCAGAAAGCACATTAGACATCAGGGATAAAAAATAATGTGTGGGGGGTGAATCGGGCATCCAGCCATACCCACACCCCTAAAGTCACCATCTGTCACTTTGCCCCAGGAGCCAATTCAGGGGTTTCCCCTAATTTCCTTATTTTGCTTTAATAGTGGTAATACGTTTTTTTTTAGATTTCCGATATCTAGTTGGGTATTGGGGTAGAAAAGAATTTTTAGGTTTTTGCAAAAGGTTATAGTGGTATCAAGTTGATTTTAGGTTTCTGGGATAGGTGGTGTATAGGGGTGGGAATGGGTGCATAGCTTTCAGGGATGGATGGGGTATAGAAGTAGTAGAGGGTTTTAAGCGCTTTTATTCTTAACTTTTTAATTAAATCTGGACTTTACTTTTTAGGAGCTGAATGCAAGGGTGTTAGGAGCCCTGAGTGGAGCATTAGTTTATTTTGAATAATTACATTTGGGATGAGATTTGTTTTGTATTTTGGGGTATTTAAATGTGGGCGTTTGCAAGTTGGTGTTTTTATTTTTATGGTCTAGGTAATTAATCGAATCTGTACTTATTTTTTTTCGGAGAGGGGTGTAAAGGGTGGGGGTGTAAGGGTGGGTCATTTTAGGTAAAAACATTTGCGGAGAGGTTAGGATGCATTGTGAATCTGGAAAAAACTGCCAATTTATTTTTTTTAAGCTACATTTTATTGAAAAGGAAATGCTGAATACTTTAAACATTTAAACATATAGTTAAGATTTTCATATTACAAAACTAATTATAATGTAACACATGTGGAGAAAAAGGTAATTATATATTAATATAACTATATAACACTATAAATATAACTTGTATTCATATTTTAATATATATATATATATATTTAAATATACATATATATAGATATATATATAGATATATATATAATACATGATCTATATATAGGTATTTTAATTTAGACAAACTTACAATTTTCTTGGAGGGAACAGTTGGTAGTTTCAAATTTGCTCGGAATAAAATTGTTTTTTTTAACAAATAGTAAGTAATGTGCATTATGAAACCTGTAGGGAGAGAAACATTTATTTAATCTGTACTATTTTAATTATAATTTCTTATTTACATTTTTATTGAATTAATTCATATTAAAATTAGATTAAAATGTATATTTACATTTTGCACTCTTTTAAAAATAGTATGAAAAATAGGCTAGGGACATAAGGATGTTTAATAGGTCATAATTTATTACTTACCTAAGTCTGTACAAAAGACCAAAGTTAATAAGCAAAAAGTTATTAGGTTAAAATCTCAAACATGTATCTATTTTTTTTTTTTTTACACAGAATAGTTATTAGTTAACCCCTTGCGTGCTCCCGTTGGCCAATGGCTGACGGGAGCACTTCCTCCCAGGTGCAGCGAACAACCGTTGACTGTCGCAGCCCCGCCCACCCTTCAGAACGCCCGCACCGCGGCGAAATTGCTGCCGCGGTTAAGACGTTAAATACATCGAACATCTTTCTGAAAAAATAGAACACATTATTACTATTTATTAAAAAGAGATTATTTTTTACATTTTTGGAAGATAGAAAACGAGTTTTCTAAATTTTAAAATAAATTATTTATGCTTTTTTCAAATTCTGAATATATTATTGCATCTCCAGAATGGGTCAATTTGAAACACAAAATCTCCATGTTTCTTTATTGCATTTTGGTGGCTTCCCTGTATGATAAGCTCATGCAGAAAACAATGATCTCGTTTTTATCAGAAGAAGTGTGAGAACAATGGGGAACAGGAATTTTGTGGATCCGCTTAGAATTTGGAACTTTGCATCACAGAAATGTAAGGAAAATGTATGATTCTAGTTAAAGTTTGACATTTGCCCCTGGGTGACAGCCTAGTCGTGGCCCAATTACTGCAACTTTACATTTTTTCAGAATGAGGGAGGTTGAAAGGCAAATCTTGATACTTCCTTGTTACATTCTGGGGCCTTTACTGTGGCGGGCACTGTCACACAAATGGGGTGCTGTCTAACTACCGGACAATCAGCTTATTGGATAACCTCCAAAAACTCTAACGGGCTCTAAGCAAGATTTAAACTCAAAAGGTGGAGAGTTGCACAGCCTATAGTATTTTTTTATATATTCTTTTTCAAACGAAAGTCTTTTCAAATTATGAACAAATTTCATCAAGTGCGAGGTAGCTGCCTGGGAGGCGTCTCTTGTCAGGACGTCAATTAAACATGAAAAAAGCTGTGATCCCAACCAATTGTTGGAAGCATCCCCTGGCGCTTCGCTCATATGTGGTTAGAATACTCCATCTGAGTTAGTTTAAGAAAATGATTCATACTGATTTTTCATGAATAAAGTCTTTATAAATTCATCAATTCAAATATCTTTTCCAAACAGTTCATTTGTATAATTCGTTGTTTTTGTATGAAAAATAAACACTCATTCAGTCCAATGCATTTCGGGCTGGAAAGCCCTTCATCTGGGACATGAAACTAGAAGCAAGACAAAAAAGGCTATTCAAGCATTTGTGCATTATCCAAGAAACATATAAGCATGAAACAATCTGTTGATGGTGAAATGGTGAATCAGTGATAAAACCATGGTGCAGCCCGTGAAAAACGTGCTCGGTGAAGAAATGTCAAAAATGTGCAGCAACACTCACGTGTTGTTCTTTCCATCTAACTAAAGCGTTATGAACTGTACAAGCTGTGAAAAATGGCGAATATTACATACTCATGTAAAATGACATTAAAATGATACAACTCCGAACTGATGTCTCTATGGGTAAAAAAACTTACTTAATGGACGCGTTAGCGTCTCTTCGACATTACAGCGCGGGCTTCTCTCCGTCTGTTGCATAGCAACCAGGTAGGCAGTCTATCGCGGCAGAAGTAAGAAAAGACCGCGGTGGATTTTTGTCTCAGTTCACGCGATTCGTCGGAGTTCCGATCACATGGTCGGGAGTCCGCCAATCAGCGGCTGTTCGCCAAGAAAAGCCCTCAAGAGTATTAAATAAATGAAAAAAATGAAAACAAATCAACAATGGTTAAGTCACAATTCGAATGGATGGTATCATATGATATGTGAACCTCATAGTCAAAGCGTAATAACAGAAAACAATACTGGTGTTTAGAAAGTGATAGAAAAGAAAGTAGAAAAATAAGCAATATTAACAAAAAGATTTTAAATCGACCACCAGTTGGTCCAATTGGAATCAAGGCAAAAGAGACCTGTAGAGGAGAACTTAAACAGGTACATGACATGTTATAGGTAACATAATAACTCAATTCGATCATTTAACCCATTTGGTTTAGAAGAATTTAGTAAGTAAATCCAATGATTCTCCCTTTGTAATAGGAAGCGATTATTGTCTCTGCCTTCCTGTTTCTCCACAGTTTCTAGTACCACAAACTGTAATTGGGAAACATTATGATGTGCTTCAACAAAATGTGCTGCTACTGACGATTTGACGTTGCCAGTTCTAATGTTTGACTTGTGCTCGTTCAGCCTGGTTTTGATCTTACGTTCTGTCTTACCGACATATACTTTGCCACAAGGGCATTTGAGCATGTAGATTAAATTGGTTGTGTCACAGGTTGCATTAACTCTAAGTTTGATTTTGTGGCCTTTCATTGGATGGTTAATGTGGTCACCTCTGATTAAATTGTTACAATTGCCACATTGTAGACAAGGACGAGTTCCTCTGTATTTTGTTGGATCATCAGTTGTAGACTTGAGTAATTCACCAAGGTTTTTGTTTCGGGTAAAGGCAAAAGTTGGGAGGTCATCGAAGGAATGTTTAAAATCTGGTTCCGCTTTTAAGATATTCCAATGTTTTTTAATCACCTTTTTGAATTTCATACTCACAGTGGAGTATTTAGATACCACTGTCATTCGGTCTTCTCGTTTCTTCTGTTTGACTTTTAGCAGATCAGATCTTTGTATGTTCTGTACTTTATTTGCCGCTGTTGTAATCAAATCATCTGGGTATCCTCTTTCTCGAAATCTCTCTCCCATATCTGTTATCTTTATCTTGGCTTTTTGAGTATCAGATGTAATCCTTTTAGCTCGCATCATTTGTGACAGTGGCAAATGCCGTTTCAAAGGTTCTTGATGAAAGCTAGAATAATGAAGGGTGTTATTCCTATCTGTTTCCTTTCTGTACATTTCGGTCTCTATTTTACCATGCTTTAGATTTATGCGTACGTCAAGAAAGGTGATGGACTCAGTCGATATTTCCCAAGTGAATTGGATTCTTTTGTCTTTTTGTTAAGGTCAGTGAGCATTTGTTCCAGTAATTCCCTTGAATTTCTCCATAAGATGAAAATGTCATCTATGTAACGTACAATCAATTTAAGATTGTCCATCCAGTTTGGAACTGCAAGTATGTTCTGCGTTTCATAGGACTTCATGAACAAATTCGCGTACACTGGGGCTGCGCTATTGCCCATGCTGGTACCAATGAGTTGTTGGTATCAAGTATTGTCATACTTGAAGTAGCTATGGTACAAAGTGAAAATTGTAAGCTCCATCAAAAAAGTCTGTAACTGCGGTTCAAAGTTGGTCGTTAGTATGGCTTCTTCCATTGCTTCAATTCCCATCCCATGGGGGATAGAAGTATACAGTGAATTTACGTCTGCTGTGCAGAGTATAAGTTGTTCTTCGTCGTTCAGTTTTAAAGAGTTCAATTTTGTCAAAAAGTCAGTGGTGTCTCGGATGTATGTAACCATTTGTTGAACTGTAGGTTGCATTAAACGGTCAATGAATTGACCTATCGGTTCATGGAGGCTGTTTCTTGTAGAGACTATTGGCCGTAGTGGTGGATCTCGAAGATTTTTATGCACTTTGGGCATCATATAGAATGTTGGACTTTTAGGGTATTGTTTGGTCAGAAATTTGCTTGTCTTGTCGTTTATTACACCTTCGTTTTTAGCTTTGGTGATAAGTTCCATGAGTTTCACTGTAAATTCGTTGGTGGGGTTATACTGAAGTGGTGCATAGGTATTGGTATCATTGATATGTTCTTTGACTTTCTGATTGTACATACTGGCATTCATAATGACAAAGCCTCCGCCTTTATCAGCTTTAGTACAAACAATGTTTTTATTCTTAGATCATTTTTTCAAGGTTGATTAGTCTTTATTGGTGATGTTACTATGCAGTGTCTTTCGGTAGTTCATGTTTTGAAGGTCTTGTTTG
Source organism: Lissotriton helveticus (assembly GCF_964261635.1). Taxonomy (NCBI): domain Eukaryota; kingdom Metazoa; phylum Chordata; class Amphibia; order Caudata; family Salamandridae; genus Lissotriton; species Lissotriton helveticus. Next base: position 484,882,415 of record NC_136065.1, read on the forward strand.
ACAAGTGTCTCAAACAGGTCAAGCGTCTTGTGGCTCGTGGGAGCCATGAATGTACTTTTAGGCCGTAGCCCTCTAAGTTGATCAGGTTCTTGTACCGTTGGTTTTGGTGAAATATTGTCAAAAAAATGGCGAAGTCTTAGTTTCCGCATTAGTTTGAAGAAAGATACTTCCAGTTCTAAAGAGTTGGTACGTGTAGTTGGGACAAAAGATGTTCCCTTTTGGAGTAATTTGAGTTCATGATCATTTAATGTGTAATCCGAGATGTTGATCACTAGTTTTTCTTCGCTTGTTTCTTTTTCTCCTTTTCCTTGGTTTTGCTGGTCACGCTTCTTGTGTTTGGCAGATCCTTTTCCCCTCCTGGGTCTTCTATTTCTGTTGGGCCTTGTTCTAAAAAAGGCACTTCCGATTGGTTCGTTCCAAAAGAGGTAGAAGGTGTTGTAGCTTTCTGTTGTTCGGATGCGGTAGTCATAGAACCCTTCTTTGTTGGTAATGTTCTAGATGATGGAGGTTTGTTTGACATATCACTCCCTGAAGAGGAGGTATCAGTGTAAGGTGTGTATGGGCGATTTCTTCGTCTTTGAGCATACACATCTGCCCATGTGTAAACCTCTCCGAGTTTATAGTCAAGCGTGTCGCGCTTAAATTTGCGAATTTTTCTCTCGTTCATGTCTTGTGTGTGTTTCTCGATCTGGTTTTTAACATCTAGTAGCATAGTTTCAAGCTCTTCTGTTGTAAGTAGTGATGACAACTCCTCGGTAATTGCATCCATTTCTTTATTTAGTTCAATAAGGATACTGGAAAGTTCTTCAATTATTAATAAAATAAGATCAAGGGAACATTTGTTGAGTATAGCGTACCACTTGTCTTGGAACTTTTGGGAATTTTTACATAGGTAGGGTTTTAGGGCAATGCGTAGTCCTCTTGGTATACGCTGTAGTTTGTGGTATTTAATAAGTGTGTTAGCATGCCGCTTTTGATTAACATGCCTTGGGGATAAATAAAGAAGTTGTTTTAAATTTTGTTCCTTGGTTCTGTTGGAGGCAGTGGGGTCGATCTGTTCACCCACAAGTGAATAAATTCTAGAGGCTTCTCCCTCTTGAAATGCAAATGTCTCAGTTCTTGCTTCAGTGCTTTTTGCTATCTCATCGTATTGCATTGTGGATATAGAACATTTGTCTCTTCAATGTTTTAAATTCAGTTGGCGTGCAGCTTATACCGTGACAAGAAAGAAAGAATGAAACTCAAAAGGTGGAGAGTTGCACAGCCTATAGTCTTTTTTTATATATTCTTTTTCAAACGAAAGTCTTTTCAAATTATGAACAAATTTCATCAAGTGCGAGGTAGCTGCCTGGGAGGCGTCTCTTGTCAGGACGTCAATTAAACATGAAAAAAGCTGTGATCCCAACCAATTGTTGGAAGCATCCCCTGGCGCTTCGCTCATATGTGGTTAGAATACTCCATCTGAGTTAGTTTAAGAAAATGATTCATACTGACCTTCTACCACATCGCTGCGCTCGCGCTGTTGCTAGCGCGGAGTATTTTTAAAGCTTCCTGTTTTCTATCTGGGTCCGTTTTTTGTGTTGTATTTACCCCTGCTTTTAGCCTGCTTGTCTGCAGTTAGCGCCCCTTTCTCCCCTCACCTGCATTTAAAAAACGGCATTCTCTGCCGGTAAAGCACCACCACTTTGGTGGGTCCGGGTTCTGGGGGTCACTTTGGGCGCCATCTTCCTTTGGGATACCTCAGCCAGCGGTGGCCGCCATCTTGGAGCGGACTCGCACGCTCAGGGCTGATTGGAGCGCCTACTTAAGGCGGGCTCTAGCGTGGTGCTGGTTAGACCTTCTACCACATCGCTGCGCTCGCGCTGTTGCTAGCGCGGAGTATTTTTAAAGCTTCCTGTTTTCTATCTGGGTTCGTTTTTTGTGTTGTATTTACCCCTGCTTTTAGCCTGCTTGTCTGCAGTTAGCGCCCCTTTCTCCCCTCACCTGCATTTAAAAAACGGCATTCTCTGCCGGTAAAGCACCACCACTTTGGTGGGTCCGGGTTCTGGGGGTCTCTTTGGGCGCCATCTTTCTTTGGGATACCTCAGCCAGCGGCGGCCGCCATCTTGGAGCGGACTCGCACGCTCAGGGCTGATTGGAGCGCCTACTTAAAGTCGCTCCCTCACGCGCAGCGTGACGCGCAGGTGACGCCCTCGCTTAGCCTGAGTCGTGCCGGAGTCCTGCCCGTCAGCGTCCCGGAGGCGACGGGGCGGCGGGGGACCCCGGTCCGGCGATACTCTGGCTGAGATGATTTGCTATTCCTCTACGATGCTGCGGGATATGCGGGGTCATTCTAGCTCCTGCCGCTCCGTCTTCCCTGGGCGGTTTAAGGGCAAACGACGTTGCCCGGGCTGTGGCTGGATGCCTTTTTGGACCCGTGTCACTGCTCCTCGCCCAGCAACAGCTAGCGTGAAGCATCTTTGCCTGCTGCTGAATACGAGGTCGGTAGGACGCCATGCCCTGCATATTTACAATCTTCTGGTCAGGGAAAACCCCCTGTGTCTGTTATTGACCGAAACCTGGTTGGGAGAAGCTTCCAACCCGGACGTTTTCTCAGCTATTCCTCCGGCGTATAATATCTTCCGGCAGGATAGAGTGAAGGGGAGGGGTGGGGGAGTGGCGGTAGTGGTGAAAAAGAGCGTTTCCTGCTCAGTGCTTCCCCTGAACTCCATTGGGAGCGCTGAGTTACTCGCCTTCACGCTCAGACTGTCCCCGGGGCAGGCTCTGAAGGGGTTGCTGGTTTATAGATCACCAGGCCCTGGGGGTTGCATCCTGGAAGATCTGCAGACAGCCGTCTCGGAGCTGGTGCTGACCACACAGCATTGCATCGTGGCCGGCGATTTCAACTTTCACCTTGACGCGGCTGATGACCCGGACGCGGCCAAACTGTTCGATGTTACATCTCCGCTGGGTCTCATACCGTTCGTGTCAGGGCCAACACATGAGAAGGGGCATACCCTGGATCAGGTGTTTTCGTCTGTCCCACTCATGGAGGTTGATACCCGGCCGGTGCTCTGGACCGATCACAGGTTGATCAGGTTTTCGGTGCTGGAGTGCGCGCGGCCGGATAACAGAGCTCCTACCCTGTCTAGACCGGCCTCGAGAGCGCTGCACAGAGTGACACCTGATATGCTAGAGCAGGCGCTGCTGGATCACCCATGCCATCTTTCGGGTGATATGGAAAGTGACACTGAGGCTTTGCAGCTATGGCTCACTGACAGGCTGGACGACCTTGCCCCTAAGGCAGCCCCCCGGTCATCGGCGGCACGGCAATCTGCACCGTGGTTTACGGAGGCGCTTCGTGTGGCTCGTAGCCAATGCAAGGTGGCCGAGAGGGCCTGGCGCCTTTTGTATGATGGGGAGGCTAAACTCGCCTATAAGGCGGTGGTGAAGGCCTACCATCGGGACATCCTGGGTGCCAAGAGGGACTATTTGGCTAGGAGGATCGAGGCATCTGAGAACTCCTGTAAGGAGATCTTTACCATTGTGAAGGAGTTTACGACCCCCAGCTCCCATCCGCCCCCACTAGCTTCTTCGGATGCATGGGCGTGTGATCTTGCCAGTTTTTTCACCAATAAGATCAAGGCGATTCAGGCCACCTTCGTGGAGGGACCGGATGGAAGTGGCGTCACCGGGGCGGGCTGTGGACTTCCGCATTCTCCTGCGGCGGTGCTGTCCGATTTCCCTGTTGTTTCCAGCGATGTGTCCAGGTCGCTGCTGGCCAATCTTAAATCTGGCTCGCAACTTTACCCCTGCCCCGCCAAATTCCTCGCAGGGATGGCGACGGTGGTGAATCCATTGGTCAACCCCATCCTCAATGCCTCCGTGAGGGAGGGGAGGGTCCCTAGCTCTTGGAAAAGAGCGATGGTGATCCCCCTCCTCAAAAAACCGGGTCTCGACGCCGAGGCTTTGGCCAACTATAGGCCAATCTCGCTTCTTCCGGCTCTAGCGAAGATCACGGAAAAACACGTCCACGGTGTCCTGTCGAGCTTTTTGGAAGCTAACAATCTGCTCCACACATCCCAATCCGGTTTCCGTCCTAATTTTAGTACGGAAACGGCTTTGTTGGAGGTTACTGAGATCATCAGGGAAACCTTGGATGTCGGCGGCAGGGCCATGTTGGTCATGTTAGACCTTTCGGCGGCTTTCGACACCGTCCCCCATAAGGCGCTTTTAGCTAGGCTGCATGACATCGGCCTTAGGGGGACGGTGCTCAGGTGGTTCACATCTTTCCTTGAAGGCCGCCGCCAGACGGTCTGGGTTTCCCAGAGTTCTGCCGAGATGCCGCCACTGGGACTTGGGGTTCCACAGGGTTCTGTGTTGAGCCCCACGTTGTTTAACATCTTCATGTCCCCTTTGGCGGCCTTGGTGGATGCATACGGGGCCCAGATCGTCTCTTATGCTGACGATACGCAACTCCTCTTCACATGCGGGAAAGATCAAGAGTTTGATGGAGAGAGAACTCGGGACTGTCTTGCATTGGTCTTCGACTGGTTCCAGCGGAACAGTCTGAGGGCCAACTCAAGCAAGTCTGAGGTTCTATTTTTTGGTTGCGTCGCCGAGCCGGAGTGGCAGCAATGGTGGCCGTCCGATATGAGCCCTCCGGCACAGTCCTCCTTGGTGGCCAAAAATCTGGGTGTCAAGCTAGACAACCAGCTGTCGCTGAGAACTCATATTCTTGGTCTGGCTGGCACCTGCTACGGAATCTTGAAAATGCTCCGTAAATTCCTGCCCCTATTGTCTGAGGAGCACAGGCGGATTACTGTGCAGGCGCTTGTCGGCTCAAGGTTAGACTATGCTAATGCCCTCTTTCTCGGCCTCCCTGATTATTTGGTTCAGCGCCTACAGGTGGTGCAGAACCCTGCTGCCCGGGCTATTTTTGGCCTGCGCAAACGAGCCCGAGCTTCCGGGCTGCTACAGGCGCTTCACTGGCTGCCTATCCGGAAGCGGATTCAGTTCAAATCCCTGACTCTGATGCATTAAGCCTTGTTTGGATCAGGGGCTGGATATCTGCGGCGGAGAATGGCTTTCTATCGACCAGTCCGCTCTTTGCGTTCGGAATCCCTCTATAAAGCGGTGGTCCCGCGGGTGAGGAAGGCCCGCGTGGGAGGGCGTTCTTTCAGCTGCAGAGCTCCCCAGTTGTGGAATTCGCTTCGCAGCACTGCCAATTTGTTCCAGTTCAGGAAGAGCCTGAAGACCTGGCTTTTTAATCTTTAGTCTGCCTTTATAGTTTACTGTTCTTACTGTTTTCTTTTTTTTGTTTCTTTTCTCATTTTCGCTGTGTTGTGTTATTTTTACTCTGAGTTGCAGGTGGAAAGCGCCGGGACACTCATTACGAGTAGCCGTGCGCTATATAAAAGTCACATAACATAACATAACATACTGATTTTTCATGAATAAAGTCTTTATAAATTCATCAATTCAAATATCTTTTCCAAACAGTTCATTTGTATAATTCGTTGTTTTTGTATGAAAAATAAACACTCATTCAGTCCAATGCATTTCGGGCTGGAAAGCCCTTCATCTGGGACATGAAACTAGAAGCAAGACAAAAAAGGTTATTCAAGCATTTGTGCATTATCCAAGAAACATATAAGCATGAAACAATCTGTTGATGGTGAAATGGTGAATCAGTGATAAAACCATGGTGCAGCCCGTGAAAAACGTGCTCGGTGAAGAAATGTCAAAAATGTGCAGCAACACTCACGTGTTGTTCTTTCCATCTAACTAAAGCGTTATGAACTGTACAAGCTGTGAAAAATGGTGAATATTACATACTCATGTAAAATGACATTAAAATGATACAACTCCGAACTGATGTCTCTATGGGTAAAAAAACGTATTTAATGGACGCGTTAGCGTCTCTTCGACATTACAACGCGGGCTTCTCTCCGTCTGTCGCGTAGCAACCAGGTAGGCAGTCTATCGCGGCAGAAGTAAGAAAAGACCGCGGTGGATTTTTGTCTCAGTTCACGCGATTGGTCGGAGTTCCGATCACATGGTCGGGAGTCCGCCAATCAGCGGCTGTTCGCCGAGAAAAGCCCTCAAGAGTATTAAATAAATGGAAAAAATGAAAACAAATCAACAATGGTTAAGTCACAATTCGAATGGATGGTATCATATGATATGTGAAGCTCATAGTCAAAGCGTAATAACAGAAAACAATACTGGTGTTTAGAAAGTGATAGAAAAGAAAGTAGAAAAATAAGCAATATTAACAAAAAGATTTTAAATCGACCACCAGTTGGTCCAATTGGAATCAAGGCAAAAGAGACCTGTAGAGGAGAACTTAAACAGGTACATGACATGTTATAGGTAACATATAAACTCAATTCGATCATTTAACCCATTTGGTTTAGAAGAATTCAGTAAGTAAATCCAATGATTCTCCCTTTGTAATAGGAAGCGATTATTGTCTCTGCCTTCCTGTTTCACCACAGTTTCTAGTACCACAAACTGTAATTGGGAAACATTATGATGTGCTTCAACAAAAGCAAGATTTAGGCATAGGGTCAATGCAGTTGACCAGGTCTTCGGTTGCCTTTTGGTTAAGTGGAAGGTGTTCGATCTAGCTGGGGGTGACCTCTAAGTGGCATTTGCTGATGTGCATGCTGCATTTGACCGGGTCCCCGGAGGGAAATAGTGGGGATGGGGACTCCGTCTGACCTCTTGAATCTAATTAGACTACTGCATGAGGTGAACTTCACCAAAGGAAGGTGCGGAGCAAAAGGAGAGTTATCAGAGGCATTTGCAGTCAACCAAGGTGTTGGGCAGGGCTGCATACTTGCACCCACCCTTTCCCTATTAAGGCTACCCACCAGAGCAGAAGCATATAGGTATGCAAAAGTGAAACCTCCTCGATTACGATTGTGGGTGTTTCAAAATTTCTCCACACAGCGTGGTTAATCAGAGGCAAAATGCTAGATGAATCTAGGCTCGAGCATTGTCAGCTAATTTGGATTGCCCAAGGTGGTGGCTGTTGCTTGCAGGTTTTATGTTGTTGGGGCAATTGATTGTATAGTGGCAGTTATTTTATGGGATCATGCATTTTCTCATTTCTTTACCCTTGTTTTTAATTCATGAGCTAAATTTATTGTAGTCTCTTAGATTTTAAAATGTACCATTTTTTGTCTGCTTGTATTGGAATCGTAATGTTTTTATGTGTGTTTTCATGTTGAAACAAATGTTTCGAACTATCAAATACATTTAGAAATTTAGAAAGAGAGAGTGTTCTGTGAGGGTACCCTGAGGTACCAATTCCTCTTTTTAGTTCTGGCCTAAAGACTTCTTCAGCTCTCTTGCTAGTCCTATGTTTTCATTCAAAAATGACAATAAAAACACATGCCTACAAATCAACTTTAGATAACTCTGGTCGGACATCACACAAATGATGCTTCCTCTCAAAACAGCACACAGTATTGGACAGTGGGGCAATCCACTTCAGGCATTAGCTGCCTTCACTTTGAGTGACTGCATTTTGGGACTATAACAATAAAAAAGTCCCAAATGGATTAAACGTTGCAGGTACTTGTATTTCCCATTGACTGCTAGTACTTATGTATATTAGTGGGCACTTGCTTCCTTAACAATCAAGACAATTATTGAACACAGGCATAAACCATTAACATAGAATAAGAGTATATGCACATCTATATGCTGATGGGACATCTCCTCAACTATGTATACACCATTTTAAGAAATTGCATTTAACTTATGAAGGACATCTAGTAATGACATATACTTCGCAAAAACAATTGAACTGAATCAATTTGGGTTCTGAAGTCCACACAATTTGCCCTCCTGAAGTCGTTTCATTAGTGTACTTTTACTGCATAACACCATTTGGAAAAGGTAAACTCTAACCCTGGGCAAAGCGCTACGCTTCCGTAGTTTGAGAAGTTTCCGCTACTTCGCACTACAGCACAGTGCAAACACGCGTAGCGTAGTGCAGCAGTCATTTTTTGCTTGCTCGCGGTCCTCAGCGTAAAATTGGCAACCGAGAGCAAGCAAAATGACATCCCGGCGAGACTTTTTCCTCAGTCGCGATCAGCAACATCAATTTGCTGATCGCGAGCGTGGAAAATAAACCTCCCGGCGAGATTCTCAACGCGGGGAGGTCAAGTTTCTCATTGTGAGTGCTCGATATGGGAAACTACCAGTCAGCGTTGAGAAAGTTGCTGTTCGAGTAGCAGAAAACTACAACTTGCACTGTGCAAGATGCCGTTTTCAATGATTGCACAGCGCCGGATGCTTGTCCGCACTGTGCAATCATTAAAAACGGCATCTTGCACAGTACGAACAGGCTATTATGCAGTTCGCGTAGTGCAATGCGTAGCGCGAAGTGCACTTCGCGTATCTACGCGTAACGCTACTTCGCGAACTACGCCCAGGGTTAGTAAATACACATTAATTAAAATATGTGCAAACATTTTCCACTGCACACATAAACATTTTACAAAAGGTACATTTGCAGAGGTATATCCTGCATATATATTCCATCCACTTGGCTGCTGTGCTGAAAATGATCTTGCAATGTGGAAATAAAAAAAACTCTGCCTCGGTGATGGTAGAGGTAAATTAGAAAACTTTGCAAAGTTCGTGAATGAAAAAAATCAGATGCTTCAAAAAACTTTGGGGCCCATTATGATGTCGGGCGGATTGCCTCCGCCAGGCTGCCGGTAGCCACCGCCGGCCTGGCGGAGGCAATCCGCCTGACTCGTATGCCCGGATTCCCCCTCCGCCGTATTAGGATGGCGGGGGGAGCACGGCGGACGGAAAGACCGTCCGCCGCTTTACCGCCGTGCTCGCAAGGCGACCGCGGCGGTAATGGAATAATATGGTGGCGGTGTCTAAAGGACACCGCCAGCCATATTACAATGGCCACTGAGAGGTGCCTTTCCGCGGCGGCAATGCCGCCACGGAAAGGCAGGAGGTGTGTGCTGCGGGGGCCCCCTGTGGGGCCCCCAGGTGATGCTGGTGTAGGGGGAGGACAGGGGGGGTACCTATGGTACCCCCCAAATTTACATATGCAAAGCAGCAGGCACCGCGCGGTGCCTGCCGCTTTACACATGCACATGCATGCACGATTGTTTTGCATTGTGGCGGGCGGTGCAGATTGCACCGCCCGCCACAATGCAAAACATGGAGGACGTGCCCGCCACAGTGGCGGGCACATCCTAATTCCCCCTACGGGACCCCCACCCTTATGGCGGGCGGTCCCGTTCTCCGTTAGGGTGGCGGGCGGACAAAGTACGCCCACCATCCTAATGAGCCCCTTTATTTGAATAAATGTACATTTCATAAGGTATCTGAGAGGAAGCAGGATTGATAGGGTAAGTAGCCACTGGCTAGCAACATATCAATGCCATACATTGGCCTTAGAGTGCACTACATTTTTAACAATTATGATCAGGAAAGGGAAAACCAAGAAAGTGTAGATTGGCAGGGTCGAAAGAAGCTATTTTCAAGAGCGGGAGAAAAGACACTTTTTAAATGAAGTAGGGTGGAGAGGAGGTGTCGGAGGTATTCTGGGAAAGGTACAACAGAAACAAATAGGAAGCGATCTAATGGATGCTTAGGAAAGCATATGACTTTTAGTGATTGTGAAAGAAAGGGTGGCAGAGAAATGCTGGCAATGGAATGAGGAATTCAGGGGGATTACTAAAGTGGCAGTGAAAAGGAATAGAAAAGTTCAAATGAGGTTGCATTTAAAAGACAATTATAAAGCAAGATCTTTAGCAGAGATGATGCAAGCTAGGGATTTTTTAGGGTCGCAAAAATAAATAACTAAAGGAAGTAATATTTCATTGGGGTTGATGGGATTGAAAATGTCAGACTTTATAGTTTGTTCGTTAGGTGTTAGAAATAAGATACATATAAATACATCAACTATTTCTATCCTTTCTGCAATTGACGATGATCTTAACATATTTCGAATAAGTTCGAAATTAAATAAACGTACCAATAAACAAATAGGTAAACTGTACCCCAAGCTTTAAAAATCTCTCTTTTCAATCCTGATGTTGCAGTCTTATTGTTCATGACTCGGTTGTAAAGAAAGGAATAATATCATAATAGCTACTCACACTGTTCTCTCTGTGGAAGGTGGTTGGGCAAATAATGACACAAACCACTGGACATGTTCCTTAACATGTCTTGATCCACTGTACTTACAAAATCTCCCTCCACCAATCAGGACATTGTTTTCTTAACATGAAATACGAATGCTTAAGCACGGGGGCAGAAACCCCAGACAACACAGTCTAAAAGAGTTACACAAGTTTGTTAGTTGCACAACTGCCAACTAATTGTTAAATTGTCAAATATTTGAATTACAATGATTCTTTTTGTTGAGTTTTCTGGTAGCTTCCAATCAGAGGTCTTTCATTGTAGGTATGATTCTCGAGGTGACGCAGTTCAGCAAAGCAACATTAAACAAGCATTTACAATGCAACGGTCTCGGCATTGCAAAACTTAGAGCTATTAGCATTGTAAATTAACGCGAGTTTAAGGTCTTGACATTGTAAATGACAAGGTCATTTATTTATGTTGTAAAAACAAAAATATAAATAAAAGTCATTATCATTTACAATGCCAATAGCTCAAAGTCGCGTAATGTGTATGGCTAACTACAGTAGCCTCCTGAAGAGTGCCCTTTCACTTGGTCATCAGTTTACAGTGTACTTTTGAGGAAGGTTAACGTAGACTTATTTCAGTCAGCCCCCATTCTCTCCAAGGTTAGTCCCTCCCGGCGGGAGGGGGAAATTCGTCATCCTCAGCAATGGGCACCACTGGCACTGCAGCCTGGGCACCTAAGAAAATCTGTGGACCAGATCAAATCACACCTTGCATCACCCACTCTCCTTCCCTTGCGTAGTTCTTGGGTATTTATAAACAGTTGTGAAGCAGTAAAAACCTTTATGTCTGTCAGGAATCCGTCTATGAATTCCCGACAGGCATAAATGAAGACCATGGCATGCATACACATACACTAAAGTGGAGTAACATAAAATTTAACCCTAAACACCAGTACATGCACTTCGGTTTGGTGGTGGTAAGGGGTGGTGGGGTGTGAGCAAGAGTTGATGGGTCAGACCGGTCAGTGAGGACTTTATTTTACCATCACCGATAGATAGTTACCAAGCATAGTCAGCCTGTGAAGGCATCTTGAAGAGGTGCCTTCTGGAAGCTGACGTATTTGCATTCCGCGCGTGCCGCCGTCTGCGCCGGACCTGTGTGGGCCGTCCGATCACTAGGTCTCACGCTCCTGTCCCAGCTGCGGAGCAGCCACTGAATCATGCGCTTCAGCCGAGCCTTGCCAATGACACCTCCCAGCAATCTCGCGCGGCGTGAGCGCTGCTGATAAACGGCAATGCAGTCCGTCTCCGCCGAGCGGGGATCTGTTTGTCTCCTAACTCACCAGATTACATCTCCTGCTCAGTCCGCCTGGCTGCGAGATGTGTTTTGCTGCTAACAGAATTGGCTTAACTCCTTCCCTGCTGGGGCCAGCTTGGGCTGCGTGGCTGTGAACGCAGAAGCTGTGCTTGGGATAGGAGTGCTTAGTCGCCTGTGACGGGGGCGGGGCTGCGTACGTAACCGGAAGAGAAGGCGGAGTGAAAGCGTCTCGCGACGCCAGAAGGAGAGCGGAGTCCCTCAGAATCGATCTGGTAAGTTACAAAGGGCCGGGGGGGGGGGGCTCGGTTCCCTCGTTGTGTGTGTGCCTGTGTGTGTATGCATGTGTGCGACGGTGGGGGAGAGGGGGGTTGCACTTGTGTGTGTGCGCGCGCGTGTGTGTATGTGTGCGGAGGGGGGGTGGGTGGGTGGGTGTCTCTGTATGTATGTGCGTGGGCACTTGTGTGTGTGTTTGCGCATGCGTGTGTGCTTCCCAGGAGACAGCACCAGGCCGCAGCGCTCGTTCGCGTGCGCCTGTCAGTTTGAAATCGCCTCCAAGGCGATGCGCGCAGCCAGGATTGTCTCCTGGGAAGCACACATGCCGACAAAGGGTGCCTCGGCGGAGACGCGCTTCCGCGCGTTCAGCCGAGCCCTAAAAAGATGTAAATCGGTGTTCAACTCACAACATCGCAGTAAGCAAACTGTAAACTTCTAACACATGGGTGCTATTTCACAGTTAATATTTGCATGTAAGGAATACAGATCCTGCAGCTGCACCCCCGGCAACAGACGTCGGGCCCAACAAAAGTTCCACTGGGTACAAAGACGAGAGAGGACCCTTCGGGGCTCGCAGAAAGAAAGCGGAGGCCCTCCGGGGGCGAACGCGAGCGCCCAACGGTGCCTGGAGAAAGTGATCACAGCAGGCCAGGAGGAGGCACTGGACCGCCGGACGGGCACCATTTCATACGCCGGAGGTACGGAGTGCGATCAGCGCGAGGCACAGGCCCCAGGCAGCAACATGGAGCGAGTAGTGGCAGCCTGTGCGGGAACTAAGACTTGCCACTACATCGGTGGTGAGGAGCGCAAGGCACAGGTGGAGGCCTAAGGCAGCAACGTGGAGTGAGCAGAGGCGGCCTGTGCAGAAGCTGGGTTCAGCAGTTGGCGGAGTGCCCTGCCTCCAGGCGATAGTAGCGGGCTCTTGGTGGGACCTGGCGGGCTCCTGGTGGGACCTGGCTGGCCGCAGAGGGCCCATGCAGTGCGAGTTCGAAGCGCGCTGAAGAGACGACTTCCAGCGACCAACCCCCGCAGTGGCGGCTAACAACACAAACAGCTGGTAAGACAATGAGGAGAGGCGCCTGGGGGGACTACCAGAAGGCACATTTAGCAGACGAGGTTGAAGCTGAGGCCCGGGGGACCCAGGAGATCTAGGAGGAGTGGGCACGCGGGGAGGCGGCGCGTGGTGAGGGACTGAAGCCTGAAACCTACAGCTGTACCCCTAGCAACAGACACCGGGAGCGACAATTAGCCTCGAGAAGGACACTTGAACCAACAAAGCCCCCCGAGGTGCATAGAGGAGGAGCGGGCCCCGGAGCTTGCAGATAGAAAGCGGAGGGGGTCCCCCTAGGGGAGGCCGTGAGCGATCAGCGGTGCCCCGCAACGGTGGCAACAACAGGCCAAGGGGAGGCGCTGGACCACAAGGCGGGTGCCATTTTATGCATCAGAGGTGCGGAGTGGGATCAGCGTGAGGCACAGGCCCAAAGCAGCTACACGGAGTGAGTTGAGACAGCCTACGCAGGAGTTGGAACCTGCTATTGGCAGGGTGTCCTGTTGCCCGAGGGAAGTAATCGGCTCCTGGTGGGACCCGGCCGACAACAGAGAGCTCTACTATGCGCGTGAGAAATGCACTGAAGAGGAGCTCTCTAGCTTCCAAACCCCGCAGTTGCGACAGCGGAGGTGGTGCGAACCTCTGGGAAACTGTGAAGCCACATGGACCAGCGGCCATAAGTGGAGGTGGGCGGCTACCACACACCACAAACGGATTGTACTGAGGTCGGGGCGAGATTCAGATCCAGGTAGAACTAGCCACTGGTGACGCTCCCACCGGCCACCGCTGGCGGGACACAGGTGTTCCCTCATTGCGGGGCCATGTAGATTGTCTACTGAGAAGCCTGCTCCTGAACCAAGACGTTAACCACAGGGAAGAGCGCTGCTGAGTGTGATCCTCATTAGACGGCATGAGTGATTCAAGATTGAGGGCGAGCCCAGAGTTCCTTAGATCAAGACCAAGAACAGTAGCCATGGACTGCTCACGAATGCCAACAGCACAGCAGCTTGTAATGGGCTGGCTACGAGACAAGTCGCAGAACGGACAGCCACACATGGGAACCCTAGACCCCCACACACACGACAAGGTGGAGGGATGGAATCGCAAACGGTGACGCTTGCGGCCAAAATGGACTCTGTGCTTGCAGCAGTGGAAAATATTGGGGCCACCCTAGAACAGACCAAAGCGTCCCTGGAAACGCGGATTGATAAAGTCACCTCAGACATCAACCTCCTCCATGCAGATCATTGCAAATTGGCCAAGACGGTTACGGTACATGGTCAAACCATCCAAGAGCTCCAGCCTGTCACCCAGAACCATACTGCTGCACTACAAGACTTGATAGACCCTGTACATGCGCTCGAAGACAGAGTAGGGCGCTCCCGCCACAACAATGTTCGCGTGGTGGGACTTCCGGAGGGGGAGGAAGGTAGAAACCTGGAGCAATATGTTGAGGGCTGGCTGCGAGACCTGCTACCTCAGGGGGACATTGTCACTACAATTTGTAGTGGAGAGAGCGAATCGGGTGCCGACACAGAAGTCCCAACCGGGCGCCAGGCACCACCCGTTCCTCTTCAAACTCCTCAACTACAGGGACAGAGACGTGGTGCTGCGCAAAACCCGGAAACTAAGTGACCTCACAGTGGGGGGCAGCCGGGTAATGTTCTTCCCATACTACACCGCACTCGTGCAGCGGGGCAGGATCAATTACATGGCAGTGAAGCCTCAACTTCAGGAACTGGAGCTGCCCTACTCCCTGCTATTCCTGGAATGGTGACGAAAGAGGGGTCCCGCTTCTTCGACTCCCCAGTGGAGGCGTGGGATTGGCTGGAGGAGTTTGGCCTGTGGACAGGGAAACAACCCCCGGGCCCGGATACTGGCAACTTGATGGAGCGGAGAAATCGACGATGGAGAAGGCGTGGGACACTCCAGTCTGCAAGGTCCGGCCCAGTAGCGCCCAGTCCAGAGAAAATCAGGATGGAACGACAGGATGTCTTAGAAGCAGTGGCAACTGGAACCCCGCACAGTAGTGACCGCATGGAAGTCTACATGCGAGATGCATCAGGAACCAGCGGCTCATCATCCCCGTCAACTGCAATCTCCGAAGATATGAATCTGCCAGTGGTAATCCCACAAACTGCTGATGATATTATGTGATATCATAATGCTGCGTTGGACTCAGTCATAGTCAACCTACACAAGTAGAGTTTTGATTACTTGTCTCCTCACACTTGTTGTTAGACTGTGCCACACACCAGAGGTGCCACCAAGGCGCAAATGGGCGCACACGATACCTTAGGAGACAGTTAGGTGCTCGCAGAGCACAAGTCCGACTGTACCGCACCCTCACACTGCAATAACTCTAAGATAGAAGACCTCCATCACGTCCCGAACTAGAACTGCACGCTGCCCTAGATCACTAGCACGATAATGCATCTCCCAATCACAAGATGATAAGGGGTGATAGTGCAGACATGACACCACTAGCACGCATACCCCACCAGGCATCACACTGGACTAGCTCACACTCCATTATTGTTATGGATGTTTGGACGGACACCCTCCTGGGGATACGCCCCAATTGTTATGTTGTTTGCAGTTGTTCTGTTGTTTTCATTGCAGCAAATCGACACACTGTCCCCTGCTCCCGCTAGTTGCGAACTCAGAATATCATCACGGAAGACGCCACGCCATGGAGCCGGTTAATATCCTGAGTTGAATTACCTACTAAAAAGAACCAAATCCTGAGATTCTTTGTAATTGTGACAGCAGATCGGTCCCTGTTTACAAATAGAATACGAATACATCTCCAACTGAGATATCTTAAAAATAACATTACCTGACTTGGATAGAGAACAGATTGATGCATGATACTCTACGATACAGGTTAAACTCGCCCTGAAGAAGTCCGTGAAGGACGAAACGCGTTGGCTTTGGCTACAGACTTTTAAATGAAGATTGAATAAAGAAAGAATTATCAAAAGAACATTTGATTCTGCATCGAATTGATTGACATGTGTATATAAAATTGTATAGTCTACTGTATGAGTGTGTTGGACCAATGCTGCATGTAATATCTAGGGCGGACACACTCCGATCATAACCCCCTGTGGTTCCAGATTAGTTGGGAAACAGACCGCCCCCCTTTGCTCACATGGCGACTTCAGCTCAGCGCGCTGGAGGACCCGGAGTTCCGTTCATCGATGGGGACGGCTATTTTTACGTACTTTGACATTAACAAAGATACGGCAAGCAGCGCACTAGTGGAATAGGATGCCCACAAAATGGCGGCCAGGGGACACTCTCTGGGAGCCATGTGGAATATATGTTAGATGTTATCAACCTCACTTACACAATTGGAAGCCAAGCTGTTACAATACGAACATGAGGGAGAGGGGAGTGGCAGGCACTTGGATCGGCTGGAGGAGCTCCGCGGCCAACATGCGGAGCTCCTGGAGCGTCTGAGGTGTCTTAACTATACAGCGCACACAACCCGAACACACGCTAGAGCCGACAGAGCCGGCCGATTGCTTGCCTGGCTGCTGCGGCAGGAGAGCAGCCACGCCCCAATAGGAGCAATACGCATGACAGAAAGGACCTTGGTGTACACGCAGCGCGAGATACACTAAGTTATGACCGACCATTACGCCCAACTCTACAGATCTAGAGGAAGTGGCCCCAGACATATCTTGGAGAGATTTTTGGACTCTGTCCAATTGCTCACGGCGTCAGAGGAACACAAGGAGGAGCTTAACGGGCCCCTCTCCTTAGAAGAGATTCTGGAGGCGATCAAAGCCTGGGCCGGACGGTCTGCCTGCCGAATACTAGAAAGCATATCCTGAATCCCTGCTACCATTCCTCCACATGTTATACAACACAGTACTGGAGGAGGGCACACTACCCCCTTTGATGTTGGGAAGCATATCTGGTCTCCCTGCTAAAACTGGATAGAGATTTCACCGCCCTAGGATCATACCGACCCTTGTGATGCTCAATGAGGTATTGAAATTCTGAACCTTGTTATAAAAGTCTTCGTATCATGACGATTTTGGTATCAGCAGACCGAATATGGTGAGTGCTAGATGTGTGAGTATTTTCGTCCTATTTGAGTGACGAGATCACCATGAAATCAGGGAGTCCGTTCTGAACCCTCGAGTTCCATCTTGCGTACGGCAGCCATTTTGTGGTTGCCCTCACATAGGCCGGTGACAGTGGCCGAATGAGTCTCCAAACACACGTACACTTTAGCTGTCTTCTGAATGACCTGAACGAGCGACCCTCTTGCCTGAAGCCAAACTGGTTATACCAGTCCCTTCCCCGGTAGCTAATCGAGATTACGGATCGAGACACAAAACACCATCAAACCCTTTTATTGCGCATAACTATGTCTTATCTTGCTCACACCTGTCTCTACTCTTTTCTTTATGACCCGTTTACGATGGGGATGTGCCCGGTTTTATGGTGGGTTCGATCGACCTGTCTGATCAAGAATGTTGGGTTTGACCAATAGTTGATTATGGGCTGGACAAACTGAAAAATGGGCTTGTCATCATGATCCTGCCTTTTCCTTTCTGTGAAAACATGTGAGTGGTCAAACTGTAAATTAGGGATATTTGCCTGAAGCATAATATTTGGTATAAAAAGGGATGACTGTTTTTTGTGAGTGAGCAGTCTCCTGAGAACATACACCGTGTTGTACTTCTAGGATCGCTGTTACAGGCTGCAGCTAATAAAATTGATCTTTGACGTCACCAGGAAGTACCCCGTGTCTCTGTACTCTAGGACAGGTGGACCCGGAGACTAGGGCGTTTTCCCTGGCGCCACTGGGTCTTAAATAACCCGGTTCTTCATCAATGTGGACTATAATGTCCTTGCTAAAGTGCTGGCAGAATGATTAGCACTGGTGGTCCCCCAGTTAGTCCACACTGACCAAAATGGGTATGTGCCCCCACGGTGCACGTCGCTGAACTTGCGGAGATACTTCAGGGTGGCGACTGAGGCCACATGGGAGTGGCCCAGGGCGGTATGTCTTATTCGAGACCTGGAAAAGACATTTGACTGCTTAGAATGGGGCTACCTGTCGGCGGTGTTGTTGAAATACGGACTGGACATGGGGTTCCTCCAAATGGTCGATTTACTGTACAAAAACCCCACAGTTGGAGTACGGTTGGGCCCATACATCGCCAATGCCTTATCGATGGGTCGGGGCACCAGGCAAGGGTGCCCCTTTTCCCCTTACTGTTCGTGCTGGCGATTGACCCCCTAGCCGTGGCAATACGTGCAACACTGGGGGATGGAATACCACCTGGGGAAGTGGTCCACCAAGTGTCGCTCTATGCAGATGAACTGTTGGTCTATGTGAAGGACATAGAGAACATATCTGACCAGCTGGCTCACCTGCTGCAGAACTTTGCAGCTTTTTCGGGACTCCGAGTGAATGTGGGCAAGTCCTGCATTTATGCTTTCTGTGAGGGAAACCGCAACCTGGGGTTCAACCTTAGTGGTACGCAAGTGAAGTGGAGGGAATGTACCTTCCGCTACCTGGGGATACAGATATACCACCAACCGAAGGACCTGTTCGACTGGAATTTGGGGAGGGCTGTAACGGCATTAAATCGCAGGTGCGCTTCCGGAACACACTACCACTGAGGACCACGGGCAGGGTAGCACTCGCTAAAATCATCATGCTCCCCCGACTCCTGTACTATTTTGCCAATCTATCCCTATTTATTATGGCGGCTTACTTTGCCATGCTCACTAAACTACTAAGGGACTTTATCTGGGGCGACGCTCGGCATAGACTGGCATTAGCGAAATTATATTTGCCAATGGATCAGGGAGGCCTGGCCGCACCCTGTTTTGAACACTACTACCTTGCCATCCAGCTGCAATGGGTAGTCCGCTGGCTCGCAGACAGGGGTCGAGAGGACACAGCAACAATGCTGCCGACATGCTCGCTGGAGCAAATAACTAGACTCTTTCACCCTGATGCCAACGTCATGCCGCCAGCGCCATTTCTGTTGGCCGTGGCATACAAATGCTATCGTAGAGCCCTATATCTCACCAAAACTATTGTTCCCTATGCACCTGCGATACCACTGGAGGGATCCCCTAGCAGGGAGGGGGTGCTCACAGCTCCCAAACTCGCAGAATGGCGGGAGGCTGATATACAAACCCTCCGGAATTTATACCGAGATGGCACGCTCATACCATATGAGTCCCTGGTGGCGGGGGAGGGGCTTCCACCTGGGCAGTTTTTAGCACACCACTCCCTAATGGCGAAGCTGACCGCCAAATGGGGGAACATGACCACGGAGCCCAGCCAACACCTATCCATACAGTATCTACACATTATGGGGAGAGGCAGACACCTTGTGCGCTGGTTTGCGGCATCGCTCCGAACACACAAAGCAATTAACCTAGACCAACTCCGCCGCAAATGGGAACTAAATCTGGGGGGGCAGCTGGCAGATAAGGCAAGGGAGAGGATACTTAAGAGCCCGGTGCGCATACCCAGAAACATGAGATTCCGCCGAATACAGTTATTTATTCTTTTGTAATGGTTTTTATTAACTACACAATAAAATCTTTCTTCTTCCCAGTTATTTATTGTTCATAGGGCGTACCTTACACCCGAGCTGATTAACAGGTATTTTCACCGCAACAATGCGTCGTGCCCCAGGTGTAGTGAGCAAGGGGCAGGGCTGCTACATATGTTATTAGTTGCCCTAGGCTAGGTACATACTGGCACACAATCAACAGGCTGTTACCTCGCTGTACAGGCCGCACTATACCATTTGAATGGCCTGTACACCTATTGCACCACTTCAGGAGGTCTCCTGCAGAAAAGGTGATGTCCTGGTTCCTAGATCTGGGACTAGTGGTTGCAAAACGTCTCCTAACGAAGAGGAGGAAGGCGCAGGACCCCCCAATCACGCGGGCGTGGAGCTATTTACTTTTGGCGTGGGCTAAAGCAGAGGGTATTGCCATTCTAAGGGAAGAAACACTGGGGTTGCGGAAAGAAACCATAGCAGCTCACTGGGAAGGAATACTCTGTGCGCTACAACAGATGGAGAGGGAGGGACCAGGGAGACACCCCGAGAGAACGGATAATGAACACACAAGAGGGGATACGCCTTCCACCAATGTACTGCCGTGATATTCCAATACTGCTTCCCCCTTTTGTTGAGCTCCTAAGCACAAATAGTCACCGCTAATGCATAGTCACAATCACTGAATAAATGATGGACACTGGGGGTGCGGTATAGGGAGGTGAGGGAGTTAAAGGTACATATACCTGTCAATGCTGCTTTTGTTATGGTTTTCTTTGTTCTTATGTATGCCATCTGTTTAAAAGCCCAAGGTGAATGAACTGGAAAGGACATTACACACTGTCATGATGCTAATACGGTGCTACTGAGCTGTAATCTCTACGTCCTGTAATATGACTACATATCAAAGTTAACATCGCTCCTGCGTGAGTGCTCCCCTCATCAATTAAGGTACTATCAGTATGCATGTGAACCTAAAGATAATATAAATCCAGATGTTGGTGAATGATCTCATGAACAACTGTACGTTCTCATGTAAGTTGGCTGTCATGACTATGGAATACTAATCAACAAAAACAGTTTTAAACAAAAAAAAAGAGGGCACATGGGTTTCAACCAAAATGTCCAGCGTCTAAATAAAAGGCTTGAAAAAGTTCAGGGTCCGAAACATGTGCTGGCTGCCATTTACATTTACAAAGATCTTTGACAGGGAATGAAAAAGAAACGCAACAAGATGAAACAAGGTGCTTTAGTAATTTCACAAATATGTTGCCCATTGTGACTGTGCAAAACTAGAGCTTTGAATAGCTTTAAATAACTTTTAATTGATGTGCAACTAACAGCCTTGGGCAATTGTTTGTAACCTATTGCTTGGCTCTGAGCTTTGGAGTTCCTTACAGAAAAATACTATCTACCCAGGAGAAGAAGACTTTCTTCTGCTAGGCCTGAAATACACGATCTGAAAGGAATAAGCCAAAGTCACCTCTTTCCATTTGGGTATGCAGGACAAAGGCACAGCGTCCCATTTTTTCTGTCTGCCCAGCCTTTTTGATCTGAAGCTTTCAAGAAGTTCTTGACAGAAATCCTAATGCTGGTTGTTACCTCCATATTTAGCAGGGGAACTCTTACTTACCTTCCCAATGGTTAATTGGTCTCCCAGAAACATCACACAGATCATCAGGCCTCAGGCAGTCCTGACTCCTAACCAATCAATCAACCAATCAAGGTTTGTATAGCGCTAGTACTCACCCGTGAGGGTCTCAAGGTGTTGGATGAGGAAGAGGGGAGTCTGCTGATCTGTCTGGGCACTGGGGTTTCATTCTAAGAGCCAGGTCTTGAGAACCGTCCTGAATTTGGTCAGTGACGGGGCTTGCGTGTGGTGGAGAGGCAGGGTGTTCCAGGTCTTGGTGGTGAGGTAGGAGAAGGATATTCCTCCGGTCCTGGTCTTGCGGATCCGTGGGACGGTAGCCAGGACCAGTTGGGTGGAGCAGAGGTGTCTAGTGGGGACGTGGAATGAGAGGCGGTGGTTCAGGTATGCTGGTCCTGCATCATAGAGGCTCTGTAGGTATGTGTGAGGAGCTTGACAGTGACTCTTATGTTTACTGGGAGCCAGTGGAATTCTCGCAGGTGTTCAGTGATGTGGCTACAGGGGGAATGTTGAGGACCAGTCTGGCTGTGCATTTTGAACGTTATTTAACCCATTGACTGCGGCGTGAATTCCGCTGTGGGGGGTGAAATAATGAGTGGGCGGGGTTTGGACTGCCTCCGGCCATACTCTGCACACGTCCATTGTGACTTCGGATGGACGGGGGCTGTCTGATGCATGAAACGGGTTAAACTAACAGTGGTCCTGCATACTTTGCTCACATAAAATAAAATAATATAAACTAAATAATAAATTTAATTTTAACAGAATACAATAAATGTTATATATATTTTAATAAACTACAACAAATAAACATAATAAAAAAGATAAACACACAAACATAATTATTTATACATATATATTTACATGAAAACAATTTATAAACTATTATTTTTAATTTATATTAAAAGTTTAAAATTATATAAAAAAATATATCAATGATTTAAAATATATGCAACTAAATTCTACAATAGATTACAACAAACTATTTAAATATATTTAAACTTAAATTTCACAATACAGTCAATGCAACAGTAGGGAAAGTGTTGGATAGCGGAGGGGTGAAAAAATACTATTCCCACTCCAGTGAGAGCAACAGTAGGGAAAGTGTTGGAAAGCGGAGGGACATAAATTACTATTCCCACTCCAAAGAGATCAACAATAGGGAAAAAGTTGGATAGCGGAGGGGTAACAATTACTATTCCCACTGCAAAGAGTGTAACAGTAGAGAAACTGTTAGATAGTGGAGGGGTAAAAATAATTATTACCACTCCACTGAGTGCAACAGTAGGATAAGTGTTGGATAGCGGAGGGGTAACATTCACTATTTCCACTCCAGTGAGTGCAACAGTAGCGAACGTGCTGGATAGTGGAGGGGTAAAAATTACTATTTCCACTCCAAAGAATGCAACAGTAGGAAAAGTGTTAGACAGCACAGGGGTAATAATTACTATTCCCACTCCACTGAGTGCAACAGTAGGATAAGTGTTGGATAGCGGAGAGGTAACATTTTTTATTCCCATTCCGATAGCTGAGAGGTCAAAATTACTATTCCGTCTCCAGTGAGTGTAACAGTAGGGAAAGTGTTGGATTGTGTAGGGGGTAGAATTTACTTTTACCACTCCATTTAGTGCAACAGTAGGGAAAGTGTGGGATAGCGGAGGGGTAAAATTTACTATTCCCACTCCAGCGAGTGCAACAGTTGGGAAAGTGATGGATAGGGGAGGGGTAAAAATGACTATTCCCACTCCAGTTAGTGCAACAGTAGGGAAAGTGTTGGATAGCGGAGAGGCAAATAATACTATTAACACTCAAACTGTTAATTAATTACACAATTACCATCATTAATTACAAACTGAATAATTATTATTAATTAACCACAAATTACTTTACACATTTAACAATATAACATCTCAATTAAAGAAATATTAATAAATAAAGAATAATTAAATAATCTAAAATAATTAAATTACTTCCCACCCTATTCCCCCACAACCCACTACGGAACTAAAAACGCAAAATTCAAATAAAAAAAATAATAACTACTAAAAATGTAACTCATATATTAAAAACACAAACAATTTTTATACAAAAAACATACATCACATTCATTTAAAATATATACTAAAATACATAACATTAATTGAAAAATTTATATTTTTAACAAATATATTTTTGCAAACGATATTGAACACTTATATATTTTTAATTACCTTAAGTTGATATTCTTGAGCACGATGGGCCCGATTCTCAGAATGAACTTAAGACAAAATCCTAAACTTACTACCATTTTGGTATTCACAGAATGCACTTATTACTCCTGGTATTCACAAAATGCACTTACTACTTCTGGCATTCACAGAATGAACTTACTACTTTTGGCATTCACAGAATGAACTTACTACTTTTGGTAGTCACAGAATGGACTTACGACGACTAACTTTACGTCCGCACCCGGGCCGGAATTTCCGCTTCCGGGCCGGTATTTCTGGCTCTGCGTCAGGATTTCTTGTGCCGGACTGGAATCTCCAATTCTGGGCCGGAATTTCCTATTTCGGGCGAGAAGATTCGAACTGTGGCCGTTGATCATTTTAGACAAGGATAAACACCTGTCCAAGTGCCTACCATTCCCCCCCATGGATCAGCTGACACACTGCAGCCAATCGCAGCTAATAGCTCCATTTTGCCATGATGAATGTTGCCAGTGCCTACCATCCCCCATGACGCTCCAGCTGAAGCCAATTAACACTAATTGACCAGCACCACAAAACACATAAAAGCAGTACACTTTGAAGGAACAGGTTTGGTCACAGAGAGTTTGTGTTCACTTACTTCGCTGACATTCCCAGAGAGAAATGGAACCAATGAGGAGAAAGAAGAACTTCACTGTAGAGGAGACCACCATGCTTTTGGAGTATATAGTGCGGCACCACAAACGCCTATATGGACTCCCACCCTACTGCACCAGTGGCACACAGAAGGCAGCCCTATGGCAGCAATTAGCCACTGCTGTCACAGCATTGGGGGAGAAGATTCGCACAGTTCAAAACATCAAGAAACAGACTGTAGTTGCGCTGGTCGGGTCAAGATTGGATTACTGCAACTCACTATATGCAGAGATTAACAAGGGACTGATCCAGCGCCTCCAAACAGTACAAAATGCGGCCGCAAGATTTGTATTAGACACTCCCCGCTCCTCCTCTGCGACACTAGCCAGAAAGAGCCTCCACTGGCTTCCCATAGAGTATCGTATCTCCTTTAAGATCATCTGTCTTGTGCACAGGGCTCTGAAAGCTGGAACATCTGATGGGCTGGGATCCCTTCTTTTTGGCTATACCCCTAGCAGATGTTTACGTTCATCACAACATAATCTGTTGGTGATCCCTCGGACTAAGAAGTCCAGATGGGGAGGAAGAGCATTCTCCACTGTTGCCCCGCGTCTGTGGAATGCACTTCCACTGGAACTTAAGTCCCTAACCTCTCTGCCCCTTTTTAAAAAGGCCCTAAAAACATGGTGTTTCAAGAAAGCCTACCAGTAATTCAACTCTTTGGACATGAAAATACATAATTTTCTGGTTAGGCGCCTTGATGCCCGATGGGCTGAGTCTGCGCGATATAAATCTGCTTTCATTCATTCATTCATTCAAGAAATGCAGGATGAAAGGCAGAGGGCGAAGGAGAAGTACTCCAGAATCGAATTAAACAGGATCCTCCCTGCTGCATACCCTGGACCCCGCATCCGTCTCACCCCATTGGAGGAGGATATCCTTAGAACGATACACCCCCACTTGGTCCATGGGCTGCCTGTCAGTGACGTTCTCTACCTGGTTGTTGAACAAAGAGGATACACAGCTCCCCAAAAGTAGGAGAACCAAGCAAGAGAGGAGAAGGGGAAATTCCCCTTTCGGAACTAAAACCCTCACACACCCAGCGAGCTAGTTGTCATGCTTCTTTATCTGGGTTTTGCTCCTCGTCAGACTGGCGATGCAATGTCTGACGGGCACCCATGAAGGGGCTCTTCATCGGAGATCTTTTGTTCCTGCCAGTTGGTGCATGTGGGTATGGGGGTTTTAGGTGAAGTGTAGACGTGAAAGGTGGGTGATAATTAAAAATAATAATTAAAAAAGGTTAGGTAATCCACAAAGCATTTTAATGGTGTTGTTAACTACCTTAATAAAAACAGTGAAGGGAAGAATTACACACTGGTGCAATGATCCAGTGGTGTATATTCTACCTAGTGGTCGACATGTTTCATGCTCTTATAGCAATTCATCAGGACCTAGAAAATACAAACTATGCTACACAAAGTGGAGGGACAATACTACCTTCCACTGGAAACTCAGGCACAGGCCACAGGGTCCTGCTGTGTCCTAGTGGGATCTAGAGAGGGATGACAGAAAATAAGGGGCAATAACCTGGTCAATGTCAGCAATACTCTAGGTGCTTGGTTACTGATACAACACACATGCTAAGTCTAGCAAATGTGGGGTGGGACTTAGCGATAGGTGATTAAGTTAAAAACAGAAGTTTAAAAGAAAGCTAAACAAACCATTGGAACGACTAAAGCTGGGTCAAAAGTTGGTAACTCAAACAAAGGTAAAAATAAACACGCAAAAATGTGTGTAGTTCTCACCCTACTAAGGTCACTTTTGGGCTTCAACGGTCTTCTCCCGTGTAATGGCACCTTAGTGGCAGGTACCCTGGTAGAAGGGGAGAAATGAGGCAATGTTTAACGTACACTACAAAAGGTCGCCGGTGGGCGCTCACGGACCAAGCAGTGAACACTGATGTTAACAGTGGCATATGGTATCCAAGATCCCCCGTCATGCCGTGTCTAAGTTTTTAAGTCTAAGAGTTAAACAGGATCCTCCCTGATGCCTACCCTGGACCCCGCATCCATCTCACCCCATTGGAGGAGGATATCCTTATAACAATACACCCCCACTTGGTCCATGGGCTGCCTGTCAGTGACGTCCGCTACGTGGTACCAGGTAAATGGAATGAAAAGAAAAAGTGCATGAAAAGATTGTCTGTGTTGCACTGTCATTGTGAGTTAGGAACTTGTTCAAAGTGTATATAAAAATACAGTCAGTCACAGACTTACGTGTCACCCTCTGTATGTAGCACCACATGTCCCAGAATCCTTTGCATTAGAAATGGCAAATTCCTCCCCCCTTTTGAAAACATGGGCACAGTACTGCTGCCGTACATAAACAACCCTGCTAAGTAGCAATTGACAAATATTAGCAGGGATGCGCCAGTACCAATGCAACATGCAATTCAACACTTGGGCAACCACGGATGCGTCGCATTTACATTGCGGTGCACTGTGGCGCAGGGATAGACAGATGTGTGTTGCATCTGATGGCATTAGGGGGGTGCTTTGCTGGAGTCGTGTCGCAAGTGCGATGCAACTCCAACAATTTCCATGGACCGCCCATACCTAACGTGCTGCACCACTCCTTACCTCTGCTCCAAGCAGGCGTAAGGTTGCGTCGCAGTGGCCTCTGGAAAGTGACTCCGTGAAATCTTGTAGATTCACCAAAGGAACGCCCACCCTGCTTACATCAAAGCTGACGCAGGCTCAATGTTGCGCAGGGCTTAACAATGTGAAGCGTCACCATAGCTGCGTCATGTTGCGAATAATTTGAAATGTGTCGTCTTTTGTACACCACCTCTGTGTCACAGAAATGACACAACAGCAGTGTAAATCTTTTTTAAGGGGGTTGTAACCTCCACAAATTATCCAAGAAATAAATCACCCTGTGCCTGCCTAAATCACAAAGCAGAAGGTGAGAGAATCATCAGATCAAAATATGTCATACACATAGTCTGTTGTTCATTACTCACCCTGCCACGCCATTACATCCCCAACACAACACTGCTCCTACCTGCCCCTTCTGCGGCAGTACTTCACAACACTGTTAGCATGCAGAAGATATGGGGAAATCCCTGAAAAGTTCCCCAAGCACATTCCCCATTTGGTTACTTTTCTCTCTTCTCACCCATTGACACAATTAGCCAGAATACAGACAACTGCAGTAGCAGAGGTCCCTGCATCTACTGGGAGGAATAGACAACGTACAGAGAAAGGCATTACAACCTCACTAACTGATAAGTCGAACTGGCCAGGAGATGGTCAAAATGCATACATTGCCAGGAGACGACTGCGGGACATATAGTAGAGGGACATATAGTGCCCACGAATGAAAGTCAACCAGAGATAAAAAATAGCTTCATTACAATTGGAGTGGTCAATGGACATTCACCTTTAGCATATGACATTTGTGAACAGCGAAAGACAAAATATAACATGTCTTGGCTCATCATACCTTTGTAATTGTGGAACATAACATGTATTTGCGTGTTCGCGGGGTTTTTTCAGCGCGCCGACCGCGAAGTTACCCATGCGATCGTACATAGGCGCGGCCATCTTGTTTTCAGTGTTCGCGTTGCGTATTTCCATTTCCGGGCGCCAGTTGCATGCTCGCGTGGTGCTTTTTCTATGTGCGGGCCGCAATTACGTGTTTGAGTCAGTTTTTGCGTGTTCACGGGGGAAATATCGCGCCAACGTACCCACGCGGTCCTCAATGGCCACGGCCATCTTGTTTTTTATTCATTGCTGTGGTTCTGGGCATGCTTTTTCTATCCTGCTTTAATCTTTGTAATCCTTTGTTTCTTTGAACTTTTTTTATCTTTTTTACTAATTATCTATCCCTCTCTTTTTCTACATCTATATTTTGTGTTTTTTTCAACGTTTTGTTACTTTAATAACTACTTTTTTTGTTCAGCTCTCTATTTTCATTTACTTACTTTTTTCCCCCTATTATTTTCTTCTTTCACCCAGGACCATGGCAAAAGGAGCCGGCAAGTCTAAGGGGAAGGGTCCCGCACCCCGTAGCCGGCTCCCTTGCGGGCGCTTAAGGGCGGAGGATGCCCAAGCCAGGGAGATCTTTAGTGCGGTGGAGGTGGCCATACTTAACTTTTATGTGCAGCGCCACCTCCCGAAGACCGTCGCAGCAGGGGGCAGGCCTGGTTCAGGGTATGGGCTCCAGGAGCGTCGCCAGCTCTGGGCTAAGGTGTGCCGGGCCTTGTTTAGGGAGTCTGGGGTCCGGCGCACATACAACCAGGTGACGCAGCGGTGGTCTGACGTCCTTGATCCATGAGCAGGACCCGCTCCACCTGCTAGGCGTAGAGATCCTTGGCCTTGGTGAGTAGCTATTTAATACTACTTTTTTTTCTTCTGCTCTGTGTTATATTGCTAATATATGTTTTCCCCGAAGATCAAGATTGCTGCTGATTCGATTACATTGCAGGTACATTAATGTTTAAATAGCTTCTGTGAATGCAGGTGCTCGCCTGCTCAGTGGCGTTGCTACTATGCTTACTTGTTTGCAACTTTGTGCTCATTTGGCCTGATTGATTATGTGTGAGTGTAGTACTTTACAGAACTGCGTAATGCTAGGGAGACTAGAGAATCAAGTCTAGTCCTTCTTTTGTACTCCTGCTGCCACTAAGAAGAGATAGTGGTGGATTGATAGGTTGAGTATATTATGACTTGTTATTTAGTAGTAGGACATTTTTTAGTGGTCTGCAATCATGTTGACGGACTGTGTTTGTCACGTCGCGTGCTGCTGAGTGCTGGCAGTCGTAGTAGAACCTTTTAGTTGTTAGTTTAGTTAGTGATTTACATAACTTTCCAAGTAGACGGTCTGCGTATCCAGCAATACTGTACTATCAATCCTAGTTGACCAGATCAGATAGGTCAATAAATGTAGTGCAATTGTTGGTAATTTGTTTCCCCGAGATAATTTTAGATTGTGGTCAAAGAAATCAAATATTTCAAAAAAACAATCATCCATGTTTGTGTTTATTTCATTATCATCAGCACCTCCCAGGGGCAAGAAGACCACAACAGAGACGCCGGCGGAACAAGGTGGACAGGATCGGTCTTCTGCGGTCTCTTCTGCTGGCCCCAGTAAGTTGTTCTGTTGTTAATATGTTTCCTAATACTATTTTTTACAAAATAGTCTTTGATCTTCTTGTAGACTGTTTCTACATTCTTATCCTGCCTCTACTATCACTCTCTGTGCTACTACTATATACTATTATTATGAGTCGGTCTGTGTAGGTAGCTAAGCTTGCCCAGTCGGCAAACGGTGTTAAACAAAACTCTGATCCAGCAATAGCTCTAGGCACTGAGTGCAGTCCTCTGGGTTGCCCTTGCTGTCTATTCCAGTCTTCTTTTTTTTTTTTTTTTTTAATTCTTCTTATTAACAACAAAGAAAACAGGGCAGTGGTCAGTACAGTCAGAGCATTCATTATCCACATTGGTAGTGCAAGGAGTCACAGTACTTACATAATTTTATAATATAATGCATTCAGGGCAAAACTTCACAATATGGTCACAGTACGAGCGGTTCATCAATCAGGTCAACCCGGGGGGGGGGGTCACAGATGTTGCCTCTATATTCATTCCAGTTGGACCAGATTTCTACCCACTTCTTCGGACACCCCCGTGCTACGTATACTGTTTTTTCCTGGAGCATGCACCAATCCATGTCAGTTTTCCATAGGCCCACTCCGGGAGGCCGGTCCGCCCCCATAACCTAGCGATATTCCTTTTTGCTATTGCAAACCCCAGAGTCGCCCATATCTTACCACGGGGAGGCAGGTCCGTAGGTTCCCATATGTTTAACAGGCACCTTTTGGCTTCAAGCCTGAGTTCCACTCCCCAAACATCTTGCATACAACGGGTCACCCGGGCCCAGTAGTCCCGCAACAGTGGACATTCCCACAGTATGTGAAAGTAGGTTCCCACCTCTCTGCACCCCCGCCTACAGCATCCATCCTCACTGCGGCCCATTCGTTGTAGTCTAGTTCCCGAGAGATAAGCTCGGTGTATGATTTTTAACTGGATGAGCCGGAGTCTGGCCGATATGGCTACCTCCTTAGGGGAGGCGAGTGCTGTTCTCCATTCTTCCTCATCTATTTCCAGTCCATCGGCTTTCAATTTCCCTTTAAGGGGGAGGAGTAGGTCCGTGGAGTTGTTAATGATCTTTTTGTAAGTGAGGGATATGGCATGTTCGGGGAGGTGGCCATCCAGAAGTCTATCTTCTAGCGGGGAGGAGTTTGGGGGCTTTGTTCCCGCGGGGATGTTAGCCTGGAGGGAGTGCCTAACCTGTAAGTACCTAAAGTGTTCCGAGTGTGCCAGTTCGTAGGTGCGTTGGAGCGAGGCAAAGGACACCATTCCATTCGGGCCCCACAGGTCCCGAACGTGTGAGATGCCGATGAGGTCTCAGTTGCGGAACCCTTTAGTTCGGCCAAGCGATCCTAGTCTCTCCAAGACCCATAAAGGGGTGGCCATCATGAGGGTGTTAGACCATCCTAGTTTGCGCTGCACGATATGCCACAACTGCACAGAATGCTGCGTGGGCCCAGTCAGTGGATACCTCCCCGGCTTGGAGTAGAGCGCCGCTTCAAAGTTGCCGCCCGGTGAAAGCCAGTAATCCATTCCATATCCTGGATCATTGCCATCACAGTAGGTGCCCTGGTTAATGGCTGAGAGGTGTGCAGCCCAGTAATATTTACGGATGTCTGGTAGCACTATCCCACCATCGAACCATCCTCGAGTCAATTTTAGAAGGGATATGTGGGGCAGTCCAGACCACAGTAGCTCCCTCTGCGTGGCCTGAATGGACGTGAAATAGGAGTTCGGGACTAAGTCTGGGTGATTTTGTAGGGCGTATAGGAACCTTGGCAACGCCATCATTTTGAAGAGTGCCGCTCGTCCAAGGAGGGATAGAGGGAGGCAGCGTCTCTTTTGAATTGTTGCAGGGGCGTGTAGTGTAGTTCCTATAATCCCAATAGGCTCTGCGCATTGGAATAATATCTTCAGTAGTGTAGACGTAGGACTGAGGTTATCTAGGTCTTTACTGACTATATTAGACTTAAGTTTTTGCCAGCTAGCTCAGAGTTCACTAGAAACTTTCTCGAATAAGCTAGGAGGAGTTTAACCTCCCTGGATAGACAAGAAGGGATTTAGTTTCTGACAACCATAAAACATGACAACTTTGTTGTGAAAACAAAAGACAGCTATTTCACTCAGTCAAAGGTGCGTACTTAGTTTCACCAGATTGCAGTGAAAAAGAGAGACGGGCGTTTTCAATAAAAAATGTTATTTATTGAGCAGTCTCTTTCCTCATACAAGAGAAATGAATTGCTACAATTGCAATACTTATAGTTAAGTAAAGTGCATACAGTAAAAGCAGGATTATGAAATAATACTGTAAAAGCATTGATATGGTTTCTTAGCCATATGATACTTTAAAATGGATAAAATAGATACATACATATATACATTGACTAATCGTACTCAACTGTTGCTTCTAATTACGCCTACCCCGGTGTACCTGACCTAAGCCTAATACATGGGAGGGAGTAAGTAAGTAGCAGTTTAAGTTAAGTTTGTTTTGCCAAGAATCTGACTCAAGAATTCTCTGTAAGGGTTTAGTCAGTTCAGTACCTGGGTATTAGAAGGCAGGAGGGCTGGTGTCTCTCTCTCAGGACTCGGTATCCCAGTCACCCGCAAGGGTAAGCTGGAAACGCCGGAGGCTGGATTTCTCGGCAAGAGAAAAGGCAGCGTCTTTCTCAGCGCGTCAAAAGGGAGGGGCAGCGTCCGTGGGCTCTCGCATCAGCTGGGCTCTTCAGAAGTAGTAGCTTCTCTGCTCCAGGATTACCACCGTGTGTTTGCTTAAGGCAGCGTCGGTATATTTATACCTGAAAGGTGCCGGGGTTGACGTAAGGATGGACATAAGACGTCAATAAAGATGTCACTAAGAACTGGTCGTTCTTACAGTGTTTTACAGGAGTTCTCGGACGAAATCAAAACAATAGCAGCGGGGATTTCCCAGGTTGCTGGAGGCTTGGATTTGTTTAAGAACTCGGTGTGCTTTCTAGGGGGCTGGAGGAATAGGTTTGCTTAATGTGACAGCATGCGCTATGACTGAATTATGAAAAAGGGTGTCTATGCCGTTGCAGGGATATTATTGATTTATAACCGGACAAGGGCAAAGAATAGAATATTGATTCAGGTATCTAGATAAAACACACTACAGGCGGAAGAAGATTCCTCTCGTATCTGATTGTTTTCTCCTTGGAGATAAAGACCTCCTAGATAACAGAACCCCTCTGTGGCCACAGCGATCGGGCAGTTTCGAAGGGGTGTGGGAGTGTCACCCCGCAGGACATAGAGTATGGATTTGCTCCAGTTGATACTGAAGCCTGAGTTTTTCCCGAAACTTGAGAAAATATCCATGGCCACCATCATGGACTTACGAGGTCTCGTTAGGTAAAGGAGGATGTCATCCGCGTAGAGGGAAATCCTATCCTCCCACCCATAGGCCCAGCGTATCCACTTCAGGGACAGGTCCTGTCTGATCCAGGCGGCCAGAGGTTCCAGCGAGAGGGCAAATAGGAGGGGCGAGAGGGGACACCCTTGTCGCGTTCCCCGTCCTAGTTCAAATATTTCAGACACTTTATTGTTTACAGAAACCTGGGCCAGAGGGGCCGAGTAGAGGAGGCGCCCCCACCCTATAAAATTTGGGCCATAGCCCATTTTGTGGAGGACCGCAATCATGTAGGGCCATTCGAGCGTATCGAATGCCATTGCTGCGTCTAAAGACAGCACTACCGCGTCCTCCTGGATGGTGTGACATCTTCCCAGCACCCCTTGTATCCTCCGGAGGTTGAGCGCTGTGTTCCGGTGGGGCATAAAGCCAGATTGATCCGGGTGGACCAGCACGGAGAGGACAGGTTTGAGCCTGTTTGCGAGGACCTTGGCTAGAATCTTGGGCTCTGCGTTTAATAAGGATATGGCCTGTAGGAGGCACAGGAGTACCTTGGCTTCCCTTCCTTGGGGATGGCCAGTATCGTAGCAATGCGCTGGTCTCGAGGTAAAATACCCTGCTCCTTGCTTTCCTCAAACATACGTTTTAGGTGAGGGCTAAGGCCCCCAGGTGCGAATTTGTATAGCTCTATTGGCAAACCGTTTGGCCCAAGTGCCTTTCCCGGTCGAAGGTCCCAGATCGCCCGGACTAGTTCCTCTGTGGTAAGTGGCGCCTCCAAAGCGCCACGCTCTGAGTCAGGACGGGCAGGCATTCGGATGTCATTGAGCAATGAGACCGAGTCCCCCTCTGGTCTATCAGAACCCCTGCTATATATCTTTCGATAGTGTGATGCAAATTCCCTAACTATATCGCGGGGTTCCGTGATTACGGTTCCAGATTCCGTCCTGAGCTCTGCAACTACTCTCTGAGCCTGTTGTTTTCTATCTAGCCAGGCTATTAGCTTGCCTGCTTTGTCCCCTTGGTCGTAGAGTCTACCCTCTTTGTCTCTGGCTAAAGTTCTGGCCGCGTCAGTGGCCAGGGCCCTATATTCTGCCGCCTTGAGTTCCATGAGGTGAACTGTCTCCTGCTTTCCTTCAGCTTGAGCCGCGGTTTCCAGTACTAGGAGGTCCCTTTCCATAGTAACAATTTGCTCTTCCCTTTCCTTGCGGCGACCGGCAAACGCAGAAAGGGCCTCCCCCCTCAGTACGGTTTTGAAAGCTTCCCAAAGCACCGTGGACGAGGCCACCGTACCCTCGCTGTCCTCTAAATATCTGTCTATAAAAAAGGGTGAGTTTTTTCCTAATACCTTCGCTGCGCAGATGCCATGCGTTTATCGGTGCAATGCAACCCTCACGTTTCCCCCCAAGTGTGAGATGAACCAATAAAGGTGAATGGTCCGAAATCCCTCTTGCTAGCTGTGCAACCTCCTGAATTGTCATGTCTTGGTATAAGGGCGCCAATATGTAGTCAATATGTGAGAATAAATGTTGCGGGCCAGAGAAGAAGGTGTATTGCATATCTCGTGGGTGGCGGGTACGCCAGAGATCAATGAGACCAAAAGCCTTGAGGAAGTCTGCTAGCCACCTGTGACCCGATGGTATGTCCCTTGGTGGAATTCTGTCAAGAGTCCCAGATATCACAGCGTTAAAATCACCCCCCACCAGGAGTCGTCCTTCCGGGAGCGAGAGTAGCAGCTTCCCCAGATCCTGATACGATTGGGTTTGAAGACCAGGCGGGATATACGTCATGACTAGATTCAGCCTGTGACCCTCCCATGTACCTGACACCGTCGCAAAGCGCCCTAAGGGGTCAGAGTCTGTGTGATCAATGACTAGGGGAAAATTACGACGAAGCAAGATGCCCACCCCCCGTGATCCGGAGGTGAAGCCGGCATGGGCCGCCAGGGTGTACCCCCACCGGTTGAGTGCGTGGCATGTGTTACCCAGAAGAGGCGTCTCCTGCAGGAGTACCACATCGGGAAGGTGTCTCTTGACAAATTGTAGCACGATGACCCTTTTAAGCTTGTCTCCCAGCCCGTTGACGTTCCAGCTCATTATCGTTAGATTCTTATCCCACTTCATGGCTATGTGTATCTCTTATTGAATCACCCTCCCTGCGTTGCTTGAGATAACATTTCTGACTTGACATCCTGCACAATTTAGCACTACTTTCAGCAGCACTGATGCATCCCTGGTGTGACCGCTATTCCATAACTGACCCCAACTTCCCCCCTCCCTTTCCATCCCCGTCTCCAACGCCCCTTCCCCCAGCTCCCCATGTCCCCACCCCCCTCCCTGCTCCCCTGCTCCATAGGTTTGAAACGACCCACATCCCCCAATTAGCAGCGTGCCTTTCGCCCTGAACTCACCCCGGAAGAGGAAGAACTTACAACTCTTAATAACCCGTCTTCCCTTCCTAGTGGACCTTTTGTCAGGGGCGTGCAGTAGCCCCGGCCCTGTCCACCGCCCAGGTTCCCTCCCCCCAATATAACAGTTGAACCGTGCAATGTACAAGTCCTGCATGAAGAATGTTCGTTACCTGTCGATCACACCACTATGCAGCTGCCACATTCCCCCCCCCGGTACATCAGCATATATGAACATGGTGTTATTTGTTACATTACTGTTTACCGCATAGTAGTCCTAAGGGCCCCTCAGTCTCCGCAACCCTCCACAGCTTCTGGGGTGCTCCATCGAGGGCTGGCGGATCTGGATCTCCAGGAACGCTGGCTCAGCCGATCCAGCTCTGGTCTCCCAGTCGCAGATTCAGGGGATGCTACCTGTGTGTCCCTCCAGTTATGACCCTCCGCTCCCTTCCCGGTGGCAGGCAAGTCTTTGTCTAGCCAGTCCTGCACCTCCAATGGCGAAGTGAAGAAGAAAGATTTGCCTCCGGCAAGGACCTTGAGTTTGGCAGGGAAGAACATCATGTATTTGATACCCTTGTCTCGGAGTGCCGCTTTCACGCCTATGAAGGATCTCCTCTCCTGCTGGACCTGCAGAGTAAAGTCAGGAAAGAACCGGATCGTGGCATTTTCGTAGCGTAGGTCCCCTGCCTGTCTTGCCGCTTGTAGGATGGCATCTCTATCCCTGTAGTCAAGGACTTTTGCGATGATCGTCCTGGGTGGCGCTCCTGGTTTCGGCTTCGGGATGGGCGCCCGGGGTGTGTGCGTTCAATCGTGAATATTTTCGACAGACGTTTGGGCTTAAGGTGGTTGAGGATCAAATCCTCGAGGAAGAGTTCCATACTGGGCCCCTCTAGGCCCTCCGGCACACCTACGAGGCGGATATTACTTCGTCGGGCCCGCCCTTCCTAGTCCTCGAGACGGAGTGTCATCTGTCAGTGTTGGTGGACCAGGTCGTTAACCCGCTGTTCCAGCCGTTTCGTCGATGTCTGCAACTCCGCGATGTCTGCCTTGTTGGCATTGGCCTTTTCAGAAGTTTTGTTAAGATCTGTACGGAGTAGGTTGACCTCAAAGACACCTTGTCGATTTTAGTTTCAAGGGTCGCCCCCAGTGAGTGGATGGCCTCCATGATGTTAGCTAAGGATGGCTCCTGTTGGCTCTGTTGTGCGTCCGCCGGAGTCTCCTTCTGTGATGCGCCCTTCTGCACCGTATATTCGTCCAGCCTGTTGGTTTGCGTGGAGGTGCCAAGCTTGGGCCTCATGGCTGCGCTCTTTCTCCTCCCCGTCTGATCCGCAGAGGTGGGTAACATCAATGTCTCGCAGACAGGAAGAGGGGGGGGAAGATGAGTGGGACCTCTCTCTGGAGGGATGTTGGGACTATCCGGAGATGCAGTGTCCCCTCTCAGCTCCCTGTAATGTATCCCCCGTCGTCATGGCACAGTTGTGGGCCCCCCACATGGCTGCTACAAGATGGCGCCAAGACCTGGATTCAATCAGCGATACCCACAGCTCAGTCGGAGCCCCTCTATGGCCGATGGACAGGTTAGTATAGTGTTTCAGGCCCAGGTGTAGTCTAAGAGGGCCCCAAGGAGCACACACGGGTCCTTTATGCACTAGTGCCCAGGTTAGCTGCGCGGCCCACCTTTAGACACAGCCGCCAGACATTCCACCGGGGCTGGGTCTCGCCGCTGTCCAGGGCCGGGGGAGAGCTTCCGCAGCAACGCGAGGCCCAGCGTGGCGTCGCTTTTCAGGGCTCCGGCCCACACTCAGGATGCACGGGAGGCAGCGCCTCACGCTAGGCGGCAAATCGCTGGTGTTGCATAGCGGCTGTACAGCTCCCTGGGTGGTCGCCGCCCCATGTGTGCCGACGGCGGTGTTCTGGGGGTCCCGTGGGATCCGGCGGCTAGGCCCCAAAGCCGAGGCCTTGCCTAGCGAAGGAGGCCGCTCACTGCACTCTCCCGCTCCAGGCCCCGTCACGGGCAGGAGCTCTCGGGCCGCCGCTCTGCGGCGGAGAGTCGAATCCGGGCCGGAGTTGGACTGGAGGACGTAGCAGCCCCAGGGTGTTCCCACACTGTCGGCATTTGGCAGGACTTGACGGGTTCTGGCCGGATTGGCTGTTGTTGGTGGCTTGGGCGGCCGGTGCTCCGGGTTTAAGCGGCCATCTTGACCGGCGCTTAACCACGCCCCCTATTCCAGTCTTCTTAATGTTAGGGCTTTGACAATTCCCAACAACAAAATGTCAATGTCCACCAAGAATAAGCTAGTAGTTGGCTCTTTGATTTGATAGGAGCACATATCATACCGCTAGTGTTTCGGGGACTATTTTGCACATACAGGAGTATGGACAAGAGAAATAGGACATTGTTGATAATAGGTGCAGTTCGACTTTCCACATACCTCAGTCAGAACATAAGTTGAGCCCCCAATCCCCTGACCGACTATCTAGTGTGTCTGACCAATGATTATATGACCCAGAAGAACAGAAGAAGACTACCGAGTCCCGACCTATCAGAGTCACGGAAGTATGCTTGAAAAGTGCAGTAGTGCAACTGCAAACCCTTCCGCTCACTCACTCGTGAACAAAACCACACAGTGTATTTTAGTTTTAAAATTGTATTTTCAAATAAGAAATAAAAAAACAATTTCTTTATTTTTAATAGCGCAGTATTCCCAGCGAGCAGTGGTGATAGATGACGTTAAAGTTTAAACGCCCTTCCCTAGAATATACTTCAACTTAACACATCTAATTATTATAGTAACTGTGCGGGAGCCCTCACCATGTTTGAACTTCAAGTACTGGTGAGTAGGTGGTGAAAATTGAAAAGCTCTTATTGGCAGAAGGGCAATGGAATCTTCTATCTGTAATTAGAAAAATGGTGCACGTTAAAAAGCAAGCATTCATCAGTTGTGCCAAAAAGTGTTGCATGTTATGGCTAAGCATATAAAAAGTTAACACCCTTCCCAAAACTTGACTTTTTTTCAGTCCCAATAATTAAAAATTGTTTATGTATTAACATTTTCTTCCATTACGAGACGAAATAGGGGGTGGTGTATGGCATCTAAAAATATGACATGTTTTTTCTAGGTGTCATCACAACATCGGATGCGGCACCTCCCACCACCAGTACCGGGGCCAGCAGCGCGGAGGCGTCCACTCCAGGGGCTGATGCGGCGGCGCCACAACTGCCACCAGGAGGAGCTGCTGTGGGGGATGGCTCAGCAGCAGCGGACGGTGGTAAGTTATTATACTCCTTACTTATTGACATTTTAGAGTAGGCTCGCAAAGGGGTGTATGATGTACTGTACAGTAGACACTACACTAGTACAAGTACTCTGTACTGTTAAGAACAGTTACTAATTTAGAACTACATTTTTGCCAATCACGAAGAAGACAGTCACCCTTGACTTAGCAATAGCATTAGTGGCGGTAGTTCTTGAGTAAGCAATGGCCCCCTCTATTTGACTTCAACTCAGCTGTGAAACTTTTATCGTGAAGCCAAGTCAGATCAGATGAACTTGAGGGATGTGATGAACTAAAAGGGAAAGAAGGGTGTAAGGAAGTACAAACGAGTCGTAACATTTATGACTGTAAAGAATGATACGTGTTTTTGAATGCATGCAGAGGTGGCTGATAGGAAGGAATCAGATGCATGGCTGCTTGAAGCAAGGATGGTTGGAGGAGAAAGAAAAGATGACTGCCTGTGTGGGTGAATCAGAAAATGCATGTGTGGTGTGCATTGCAATATATCATTTGGGTGAAACTCAAATGCAAGTCAAGACGGTGGTTTTACCAAATAAAATAAAAAGTGTGTTAGTTGGTTGTTGAGAAAAAGTAAAGTTGGTACAGTTGAGACATTAAGAAGAATGATAGACGTTTACTTTGGAAGCTTGGATGGTATCTTCTTCCTCATAGATACAGAGGTGTATGTAGAGCAGACACTCAGTGGATGAAGAGTGTTACTTTGAACAGCATGTCCGTGCCAGAGTAGCAAAGCAGAGGAAATCCAAATACTAGAAGTTGTGATTGTTCAGAAATACTCCCTTGACTAACAGTACAGTAGTTTACTTTGCAAGCACAGCATATATTGTGTATGTATTGTATAGTTCACATTATATCAAGTCAAGTCCATTCCTCCAGCAATTATGGGTACCACACTCACTCCCTATGTTAATAATTTTCTTTCAGCTGTGTCAATCATGGGTGGATTATCGCTGTTGTGTACTCAATCTATCAAAACAAAGCACCTAAAGTCATCCATCATATAAGCAAAGATCATGTGATCGGCTGGATATATGATCAGAAATGAATAATCTTCCTTTTCCTTTTGTAGTAGTGAAGGCCCGGGGGGGGGGCAGTGCGAAATATAAATTACATTGAGCAGTAGCCCTTGATGTAACTGAGTATGGCCAGTGCCGCCCCTATAGAAAAGTAAGAGCTTCTCCATCCCCATCTGCATGTACTTCTTAAAGTAATGCGAGTCTGCGTCATCATGGCTTGTGTCTGTTTTTCTTGGGTGCAAGCTGACTGAGCTGGCATTATGCCGGCTACCACAAGTTCACGTACAAGTAATTTCTTTCGCAAAACAAGAGAAAAAAAGAAGACGACTGGTGTACTCTCTGACTCTCTGACTATGTAGTGAGTCCATAGTGCTGCTAGTAGAATTCCTGAAACTCCCACTAATGTTACAGGCCTACAAAGACGGCGGAAAGATACATGCCAAAATGTTATACTGTGCTTGCAAGTTGCTAGTGTTACTGTGAGACAACTTTCTGTTGAATTATTTTGTGTTAATGTTAAAGGGTATTGGTTACAGTATTTTTCTTTCTTTCTTTATATAGATGCTCCACAAAAGCTCACCAGGAAGGAGATGAATGTCCGTGCCAGGGCCCGGAATCTGGAGGCCATTTGTGCCGAATATCGGCGGCTCAGGGCTCGGGAACAGGAGGAGGAGGCGGCAACAACTGCATCCTCCTCCAGTGCCCCCGGGGCCACCAGCAAGCAGCCTCC
Source organism: Lissotriton helveticus (assembly GCF_964261635.1). Classification (NCBI taxonomy): domain Eukaryota; kingdom Metazoa; phylum Chordata; class Amphibia; order Caudata; family Salamandridae; genus Lissotriton; species Lissotriton helveticus. The sequence continues at coordinate 484,922,160 of NC_136065.1, forward strand.
AGTGGTACGGCGCCGCGGTCCAACAGCCTCCCGCCACGGCCGCGTAGCTGCAACAAAAACAGCAGCGCCCCCCCAGAGCCTGGATGGCATATTAGCGTCGTCTCCGCCGGAGAGTGGACTACCTGGAGCGCACTGTGGAGAAGCTGAAGCGCCAGCTCCAGGACCTCCGCAAAGAGATGCAGAACCACCTGTCCACAGGACACCGCCGGAAGTGACTGTCCCTTGTCCCTTTTTTAAAGACTGTTGGGGGTGGGGGAATTGGGCATTGGGGATTCAGAGGGACTTTTTGAGGGACATTCATATGGACATTTGTTGGGGTTAGGGAGGGGGGCGGGTTGGGTCTTTTGAATGGTTTATTTTTGTTAGGGGAAATAGAATTATTTCTTTTAAATACTTCAACATAGTGTACGCGTTCATATTATTTTGTGGGGTGGTGGGCGGGGGTTACTGCACGTTTGGTTTCCTCAAACTAACAAGCATGAATTATCTAAAATGTCCAAAAATGTACAAAAGTGCCACTAACAGAGTTAGAGAATTCAATTGCCCTACTAGTTCTTTAATAGTACTACTGTCAGTCTCTCCTCTCCTCCCAGTCCTAGCCCATTATTCTACCTGCCCAAAATGCTTATCTTACCTGTTACTCGTGTTTGAGAATAGAGCTAGGCAGAGCGCTGGCTGCATGGCAAATGGCGATTACAGTTGCCCATGAAATCCATCCAAGGACAGAAATTCCATTGTTGTGGTGGTAGTAGGAGTGGTACCACACTAGCAGTAGCAGCATATGAAAAAAAAGGAAATGAGACATTGAGTGGCCTGAGAGGAGTATTAGAAGTAACAGTATGTAGCCTAAGCAATGCTGAAGATAAGTATGGGAAAACATATTTGAATGGATGATTATGGCTACAACAAGAACAGTGACACAGCAGCGGAACATTTCTTGATGTGTAGGAGGATGCTGTTCACGATGGATCCAATAGATGGTGGGCATGAAATTCAGAATTGATTTGAAAATACTCATTGGTGTTTTTTTAAGCAGAATTACAATATCCTAGGATTCATCTAGCTGCCTTAAAATTGATTTGAGGAGGTTGCTTGAACCTTATCCTCCCCAGGAAGTGTGTGGAATTATTGTTGTCATTTAGTCACACCTCAATGAAAACCACACAGCCCGGGGGAAGAGGGTTAGGGTTTGAAAATTGGATGGGAGTGGGGTTTTTTGGGAAAGTTTTGTGGAGAGAGGAAAAAAAACAGGCATAGACAAACAACAAATGAAGAACAACAAATCTTTGCATACTAAGATATCCATAAATCTTTTAAGGGACATAAAGGAAGTACATGCACTACTGCATGCATGAAATTGTTTGCTAAATGGATGGTTAGGTTACTGAAAAGTAGTACTTACTACAACTTACTAACTATGAAGAAACAATGTGACAGTACAGGGCTGCAGTAATTACGCAATTGTATTTGCCTATCTGCCCTCAGAGAGAATAAACACTTAGTACATTAAATTAGTTTGAAAAATAGCAAATAAACTTATCAATAGCTGGAGGGATGAATTTCAAGCAGAGAGCAAACAAACGCACAGAGTCACACTCATAGAAGTTCGTCACAACAATAACATTATTTAAAAGATAAGGAGAAGTGAAGAGGATACTGTAACTGTATGTTGTAGTTGTCCTGTTCAATTTGGGAAGTTGCATGCATCCAGCCATTCCTCTTCTTCGCGGTACTCCTCCATTCCATCTGACGCTCCGTCGATCAATCTTGGTGACCAGACACACTGTCCATTGCCTGCCTGGCGGATGCTTAATTGCGGATCACTAATGGTAAGCCTGAGTTCATCGTTTTTCCCATCGCACAGGGTAAAAGCCGGCCTGTAATTGTTGGTGGAAAAATAAGAAGTGATATTAAAACACCACGGAGAAAAAAATATAAGGTACAGTGTGTAGTGCAAAAATAACACTTTCAGTTTCAGAGGCGACAGTATTACATACAAGCATCATTTCTAAAGTGCATACTCTGAGTCTCCTTTTCAAGGATAGTAATTAGCACAAAGCAGGCCAGGGCCATGCAGACGGTCAAGGCAGGCACCACTGAGTGAAGCAACCTGATGTTGCATACCTCTTTGACACAGACAGACAAAGCATATCTAATTGTATGCAGCAAGCCACATAGCCGCAATTTTACATGAACTGCTGTCTGGACTCTGTCATAGCATACACTGGCTCGACCACTCCATACCACGACTAGACAGACATGTAGTTCTGCTGTAGTTGTTGTTGACTCGTTTACCTGTTCGCCCCTTACGAAATGGCCATAGTTCTTCCGTAAACCGATGATGATGATGATCCATCCATACCAGTGAGTGACTGTAAAGAAAAAATATATTATGTAACTTTGATCATCAAGACTTTCATAATCATGGTATACTGGCAAACTCAATGTTGTTCATGCAGTCGCAGTCTACTCACACAGTGAGTCCAAGGACATTTTGCATATTAAAAAATGCAACGTAGTGGCCCCTGCAGTAGATGTAGAATTTGAATCAAACAAGGTAAAAAAACTGAGTAGACTTGAGTTACATTTAGTGTGTAAAAGATTAAATAATAACAGAAGACATATGATGATTCATTTCATGCACAACAAACAAACAGCAATTGATTTTATCAGAGCCAGACAGCCAGTGCTGTCCATTGCATGCCATCTCAGTATTCATTACCTGTTCCACTTTTTGTCCACATCTTGTTCTTAAAGTGGAGGCCCACAGGGTAGCCTCTCGTGTCAATTCAGAAGTAACTGTCAGCAATCAGCATATAGTCAGTAATTTCAGTCCCACTTCTTTTGAGGGGACTCGTCTACGAAGCAACAGTTTCTTCATTCTGCGTAATCCAGCCATCTGCCTTGAGGGAAATAAATGGATAGGGGGAGTCTGGAGGAGGAGGATAGAGGAGAATGACTGAGTTGTGAACTTGTGAACTTCCGGATTGCAGACAGCGGCACCTTCAATAAGGAAATAAGACTACGAGAGTGCTGCTGATGGATTTGTTGTGATTAGAGTTGCGTTGTTGTAAAAGTTGCAAAACAAAGAAAGACACACAGGTGTAAAAGTGAATAAGGAGTCAGGACGAAAAAAAAGGAAGTCAGTTTCAGGCCTAGGTGTCAGTGAAATAGAGCTCGTCCTAAAACTCTATGAATTGAGACGGGAGTAGGTCAGCTAACAGAGAAGAACTTCCATCACCTAAGTCGGTGTCCTCTTCTTTCTGCGTGGATTCACGTATTTTGTAATCGGGTGGTATGAAGTGCTGATTCATCTTGATCATTGTTAACCTTTCCACATTTTTGGGCAAGAGGCGGGTCCTTTTTGAAGTTACAATGGCACCAGCAGCACTGAAAACACGTTCAGAAGACACGCCTGCGAGTGGGCAAGGCAAATAATTTAGAGCCAGGTTGGTGATCAGTGGCAATTGACCCCTTTTCCCATACCAATACAGCAATGGGTTCTGATTAAAGAAGACCTCTGTTGGGTCATCCAGATAGGCCTGCACCAGGCACTCAAGTTTCTCCAAGGGTGCTCCACTTTGTGAACCGTCTGTGGCCTTTGCATCAACACTGGAACGAGCAAACCCTTGATCAGTTAGCCAATCCGCTTCCAACAATATTATGGCTGGGCCTGGTGCAGGTGAGGATGATGATGATATGGTTGCTGGTGTCAGTAACGGCTGTGAGGGAAAGTGACTGCCTTCGACCACAGAAGTGGACCTTGACGCTGGATGGCCTGCTGATTTAGTAGTACTTCTGCTGGTTCCTTCAATTTCCTGATGCTCTTTTCTGAACCGAGTGGCTGACAGAGCTAGCCACTGTTTGTACTTCGAAACATCTGCTTCATTAAAAGGAATGAATGCTTTACTGGCCACTGCCTTTTTGTACCGTGGATCCAGAATAGTGGCACAAATCTAATGTTGTTCTGTATGTATTTTTTAAGCCTTTCATTGTCAACTTGGCGGGTTAATAAGCTCTCCGCCAACTGATATGCGTCTTGCTTGTCAGTATCACCTTTGAACGTTGAAGACACCGCCTTCAGTTGGTGCTCTAGCATGCGCAACAATGGGATAGCTTTGCCCAAAGTACAGTCCTCAGTGCAGACTTCACGCGTGAAGACCTCAAAAGGACTAAGCATGTCTGTCAGGCTTTAAACTAGGTCACATTCCTCCAACTCTAGCCTCATGTCTTTCATAGTAGAACCCAGTGCAAAGATATACTCATTGATTACCAAGCACTGCTCAGACAGACGCTCAAGCATGTAGAAGGTTGAGTTCCAGTGTGTTACCACCTCCTGGATGAGTCCTCTGACTGGCAGTCTACGGTCACGTTGCATGTTCCTCAGCTGCTTCCGGGCCTTAAAAGAATGGCTGAAATGTGTGGTCAGTAACTTGCTGACTTTGTTTTCTTTTTTCAAGAAATCTTGAACAACAATGTTAATACTGCACTCTGAAATAGCCACCATCATTCATGGTCCTAACTATATTGCTGCCATTATACGTGGAAACATAACCAATCATGCGCTTTCTTGGATGCAGCCATTCAAAGACCTTACTGTTAAACTCCTCCAAAATGTTTACTGCAGTATGAGATTTCTTCATGGCAAACATGGCTACTGTTGCATGTTTCCGACTAGCTTGAAAAACTGTGTCACTGTCAACACCTGCATATAACTTGTCTCTAACCCCTGCAAAAGAGACCCAGTGTGCAGTGATCCACATGTAATCAAGGGCTTGGCAACTGGTCCACATGTCTGTTGTCAGGTGGATAGTGTGAACAGCACTCTTTTGTAAAGCTGCCCCAATCACCTCCAGCACATCTTGATGTAGTGCTGGAACCGCAACTGTGGCAAAATAGGACCGGCTAGGAACCTTCCATTTAGGGCAGACTGTTGCCACAAATTCTAGAAAACCCACCCCTTCCACGAAAGAAAAAGGGAGAAGGTCCAGCGCTAACATTTTAGCCAGCCTTGCATTATAAAGACGTGCTGTTGGGTGGTTGCGTTCAAATGGCGCCTCCTACCAAAACATGCTTTTAATGGTGGTCTGGACCGTTTTCATACTTGATGATGATGATCCAGACTTCTTCAACCCAGTTAGGCTCATTGATGTACTTCTCGCATTGGTGTCTCTCCCATACTCTTAGTGTGCCTCATAGATGTTGCTGGGGCAGAGGGTGTGGGCGCTACCACTGCAGTGCTGCTGCCAGGGGTACTCTATGTACCAGAAAAAAAGTCTGTCGCTTCTTCACCTCCCCCCTGCATGATCAGCCCCTCGTCATCATCAGATGCAATATCAATGGATACATTTGGATTTGTTGTATTTTTGGCTTCCCGGATGTTACTTAGGTGCTCCTCCCACTGGATAGTATGGTGTTTTTGGAGATGACCTCTCTGGCCTCCAGTACCATAGTTTGTACCAAGCTTACCCCGACTAACTACAGTTTTACAAATCGAACAAACAACTAGGTTTTCCGCCTTTTTGCTAATATTAAAGAAGTCCCAAACTGGGGAGTTGAGATTTCTAGTGGTGGTGGTGGAGGTGCTACTTTCAATGCCAGATAAAATGGAGGATGGGCATGGCTGAATTTGACCCTGTTGTGCACTTACAGTTACAGCACCACTACTTGAGAAAATGGAAGTCGAGCTGGATGGAGGTCCCTGCCGGCCCTTCTGAAGAGAAAATATGGCAGCTGTAGGTCGTGTTGGTGCAGTGGTTACCTGTGTTGGAGGTGGTACCAGTGCCACGCCGCCCACATCCCGCTCAGCAACAATTCGGGATAGGGTAAAAATGTCTGTCTGCTGCATACCCGCTGGGGCTGGAGTGACGACTGTGATGACTGGGTCGTCATCGTCAGACTGTTCATCAGCAGCAGAATACACCACTTCTACTTCTTGTTCGTCGTCATCACCCATAAGTGGAAGCCTTGTGGGAACCTTCCTTTTAGGCTTAGCTACCTTTGTGGGCTCATGGCGTGCCTCCCTCTCAGATGGTGGATTCCAATCTTGATCTAGATCATCAGAAGGAAGGGGGCTTGAAGAACTTGTACTAGCCCTCCTTGGCCTTTTTCTTGCTGGGGATCTGGAAGACAATGGTTCATCAGGAGGAGTGGCTTGCTCGGATAATACCTCCACTTGAATCTCGATTTCCTGATGTGCCCGTACTTCTGAAGGAACAAGCATTGTGGGCAGTTGTGCCTCTCCATGCGCCTCTACTTGCGCCACTCCTTGCGCCACTCCTTGCGCCACTCCTTGCGCCACTCCTTGCGCCACTCCTTGCGCCACTCCTTGCACCTCTCCTTGTTGCACCTGTGGTTGTCGTTGCGGCTGCGGTTGAACACTCATTAAATGAGTTACACCCTGCGTTGATTGGATGCTACTTTCTTGCGATGAGTCAAAGCCAACATCACTGGTCGATGGTGATTGAGAAATTAAAGTGGCTTCCTCGGCGGCGCTCATGGCCTTGGGCCTAACTTGGCGTGGTGGCACTGAGACCAATGAAGTTGAGGTGCTGCTCCCAGCTTGGTCCCCGGCGGAGACCGCTGCTGCAGGCGTAGTTTTTTTTCCCCCAAAAAAGTGTCTGTGGGTACACCAGTCTCCTTGGTAAGTGGCGCCACTTGCTTCTTCTGCTCCTTCTTACTGGCAGTGGCACTGGCAACTTTCTTGGTAGAGCAGCTACGGCCACCTTTCTTTGGTCCCATCTTCTTCAGATGTCAGAACAGCAGGCCGCAGTTGCACGAGTTGCAGAGTTGTCTGTGACCACACGTGACGTCACGTGATGTTGTGCTGCACACACCGCAGCAGGACTTCTTCCTGGCACTGGTGGTTCTCTTGTGCACCTAAAAGCAAAGGAAGCCAGAGGAACATCATTTAAATAAATGTTGCATATGTCTTGCTTCAAATAATATTTGCAACTAGGCATTTATTTTTACAACACACCCAAAAACGGAAAGACCCAAAATAAAAATTGCAATTCTAATCAAAAATGGATGTTTACATTAATAGAAGAGAGCCCACACAGAGAGAGTTGTTTCATGCACCACTGAGTACCCCTGGACATAATGAATGAAAGCAAGGCAAACTGGGTGCAGGCCTGAGCAGCACACTGCCTGGCTTCAAAATGGCCCCTTGACCCCAGCTACATGGCCAGGCCCTGCCTGGATCAGGCCTCAAAATGGCCCCCACCCACATGGCTAGGCCCCAACACCACCCCAAAAAGTCGAAAAACACACAAAAATCACCACAATCCAATGCCATCCATGCCCTCAATGATGTTTACATTGAAGAGACCCCACAGAAAGACTTGGTCTATGCACCACGGAGTACCCCTGGGCATAATGGTTGAAAGTAGGGCAGACTGGGTGCAGGCCTATGGCACAAAGCACACTGCCTGGCTTCAAAATGCCCCCTTGACCCCCAGCCACATGGCCAGGCCCTGCCTGTACCAGGCCTCAAAATGGCCCCCACCCACATGGCCCGGCCCCAACACCACCCCAAAAAGTCAAGAAACACACCGAAAATAACCACAATCCAATGCCATCCATGCCCTCAATGATGTTTAAATTCAACACACCCCAAAGAAAGACTTGGTCCATGCACCACTGAGTACCCCTGGGCATAATGGATAAACGTAAGGCAAACTGGCTGCAGGCCTGAGCATCACACTGCCTGGCTTCAAAATGGCCCCTTGACCCCCAGCCACATGGCCAGGCCCTGCCTGTACCAGGTCTCAAAGTGGCCCCCACCCACATGGCCAGGCCCCAACACCACCCCAATAAGTCGTAAAACACACACAATTCACCACAATCCAATGCCATCCATGCCCTAAATGATGTTTAAATTCAAGAGACCCCGCAGAAAGACTTGGTCCATGCACCACTAAGTGACTACCCCTGGGCTACTGGCTAGTGTGACTTTACACACACCCCAAATAAAAAAAAAATCCACATATAACAGTGAGCTATTCATCAATTCCAATCCATGACATAAATGATATTTAAGTTCAACAAAACTCACAGAAACAGTTGTATCATGCACCCATGACTAATCCTGGACCTACTGGATACTGTGCCTATCCACAATATATTTGTTTTAAAGTTGTGAAAAAGTTTAAAAATTGTAGTTGCAGCAACTGCAATGCCCCAAACAAACAATACCGACTTACTTGTAAAATCTCAAATCCAAAAGTAATCCAAAAGTGATCCAAACAAAAAGTCCTCAAATACAAATATCCAGCAGCAGCCACAAAGAGTAATCCTTCCAGCTCCAGATCCAAATGAAAAGTGACCAGGACATGGACAAAGCACTGGGAGGAGCCTGCTGGACAGGAACAGGAAGTTGGAGACTCTGGGGCACTTCCTTCCTCCCACCCCCCAAAAATGCACTCCTTGCACAAAAAGTACAGCCAAATGTCAAACTGAGGAGTTATTCTGATCCAAATCATCTTTTTCAGAAGGTTTATGCTGCCTGCGGTGGATTTCTTGTGCAGAATTGCAATTTTTGCAAGTTCGGGAAAGCGAGCTGTTCAAATCTCCCGCCGGAATTCAGCTGCGCGGCGCATCTACGTGTTCGCAATTGTTTACTCTCCCGATGCGTGATCGCGGGCCCTTATGACGTGGTCGCGTTCTCAAACTCTCGAAGTGCAAGATGGCGGGCCGCGATGACGTACTTGCTGTCGAAAAGTCTCGCGCAATCACGCAGCCAGATCCAAAAACGGTGCTGCACACGCAAACAAGGAGGAAAACAACTCGGCGAAATCAGAATCACGGTAAGTCAACGCCACGCGCGCAAGATTGTATTTTTGAAGCGCGACCAAGCAAAAAAATCTGCCAGCTTGCAAATTGTGAATTCTTTGACAATTTTGTGTGATTCGCAGACCGCGAAATTGCCAAAAGTTCGCAAAATTCGCAAATTCCGCGAACGGAACGGATTTTCAGCCCACGCTTACTCTTCTACTGTATTCACATGTATAGGTGAGTGTTTGACATATGAGGTTTGGATGTCTGCTGTGCAAGACACCATCCGTTGTCAGCTAAGTAGTACCATGATGTTGGAAATAGAGTATGGGAACAGAGGACGCTCAAAGGATGGCCACATAAGAAATCTGTGTTCTCTCATTCAAAAATGAGCTGTGTGACTTCATTGGTAGAGAAGCACAAATGAGCAACATCATGTCCCTGACTACTGCACATCTCACACATGAACTCCTTTCTGACTTGTCAACAGACAACATTACACTCATGAAAAATGTTAGTCTTAATGGTAAAGGTGAAATCAATGTAATGCGGAGGAGTCCCTTCCTTGAAATATCAGTAACCTTCTCATACAAGTTTGTCTGTTGATGTGTCATCTTATTTGATGTCAGTGCTGCGTGGAGGTAACAGCTGGCAAATGCTGCATGTGAGCAGGTGCCCACATGTAAAGTCCATGAGCTAAAACATGCTGCACATTGTCCTGGATTATCCGCAAATGGTTATTGAGAATGACATGTTGGTTCATAGCTACCATCTGTTGTACTAAAATATGGACATGTATGTCTCATCACAGCTGCTGACAGGATGATACCACTGCAGCGGACACCATCCCGGGGGATGCATGACATCCTGGCTGTAGCAGTGAAACCCTCAAGCACCTGTCCTTCAGGTAATTCTGGCATGAGGTGTGTCACTAGCTTAGATTACTAAGCCATGACAGAGATCAATATCCCTTTCTGCATGGAATCAACAGTTGTTGTTTACAAAGTGAAATACAAGTCAGGAGTGTCACATGTGCCTGTCTGTCAATTGCGGATGCAGATCATTGAGAATTGTGTCTCTACCCTATACAGCTATGTCTACAACATCTATGAGGAGACAGGTACAGCAGGTTACACCAGGGGGGGAACGCGAAGGGACAGAAAGTTGCGGCTAGAGCTGGTGAGTTTGCTAGTATTATGTACATCTCTGTGTAACAACTCAGGGCTATGGTGTGAGCAGACATTTGTGGTGATACCCTAACCAGGTCACATGATCCTCATCTGTTGATGCAAAGTACAGTTAATACAACCCTGGTGTTGCACCACATGTAATACCAGGTCAATCACTAATACGGTTGCAACCTCTGTGTTCCAGATGATGCTGAGGATGATGACAGACCTATGACCAGTGCGGGCCAACAGGCAATCAGAGGAGAGAATCCCCTGATCCTTCAGGCAGTTATGTCGGCAGCAAGTACTGCTCAAGAGGAGGAGGAAGTTCCTGAGGACGTTGACTTTGTGGAGGATGATGACTACATGTCCATCCATTCCCGGGATGACGCTTCTGATGCCAATGAGAGCTATCTTGCAGATTGCAAAAATCAGTCACGGCATCACATCCTCCGCCAAGCAACGTTCGTCAGCCTCATCCCAAACAAACAATTCCCTGTCCCCAGCATAGAGCAGACCAGCCACAGCTCCCCCGCATCCCAACACAGACATCACTCCCTCACAGCCCTCATGTCCAGGACCGACATGGTCGTTCCCCTACCCGCTCTTCCCTACACAGTGTATCCCTGCCATCCTCTCCACATTCTGTACCAGCCCTGTTGTGGTGCAGGTATCCCCTGGGCACCATTCTCCACCTGCCCCCCCGCTGTTGGACCTGCTTGTCCCATCCATGTCAGACACCTGCAGAGGGGTCCTGCACCTGGCTACAGTGGCCAGTGGGAGCAGGACTTCTGCCAACAGCAGACAGATGTGAGACAGGACATTCATGCCATAGGGGCTACCCTGTCAGACATGTCTGAGTCCCTGCAGGACATGGTCCAATTCCCTCAGGTGGTGGACAGGCTGAGCCAAGCTTTGGTTAGGATGGAACTTGGCAGGACATGTCCAGGAATACGAAAGACATGATATCCATCCAAAGGGAACAGAGTGCAAGACACCATGCCTTGGCCATGAAGATGATGGTGGGCATGCTGAAAGTGATCCAAAGTCTCCCTTTACGGTCAACGCAGGGAGAGGAGCCATCATATCTGCTTGCAGGACAGCAGATCCACACACCTGTACCACCAACTGCAGAGCACCACAGCAAAGGTACACAGCCACAACAGCACCCTGAACAGGCACCCTTACCACCTCCAAAACCACCATCACCCCCTGAATGGGCACTCCCACCACCTGCACAACCACCACCACCCCCTGAACGGGCACTCCCACCACCTGCACAACCACCACCACCCCCTGAACGGGCACTCCCACCATCTGCACAACCACCACCAACCCCTGTACAGTCACTCCCACCCTTGCACAACCAGCCCTTGTCCAGACACAAACCTCAAATGTGCAAACACCATCTGCCCCTGCACATGTAGATCAACCTGTACAGGCACATGGACAACACCCACCTACACGTAGGCGACAAGTCCAACCTAACCCCTCACAGCAATCATACCCTCCAAAATTGCAAAGTTGTAAGCACGATCACCAGTGACAAGAACCCCAAGACAAATTGACCACGTGAATATGTGTATAGAAAAAATTAAGTTCTACAAAAGTAAGATTCTGTGTGTATCATGTCCTGTGTAATGATGTAGGTGGCCTGGAGATATGAGGAGGTATGTGTGTGTGTGTGTGAGACACAGTTACAAGTGTAACCCATCATTGAAACAAGCTATTATGTGCATAGCAGATGACTCACAAAAAATGTGTCAACATTCTGAACCAGACATTCAAAATGAAGTCAAACAAGTTAAAGTAAGTAGAATTCCTCAAATATATTTATGTATGAACAGAAGAACAGCCAACTGTTTGGAAGGGAGAAAGGGAAACAAATGATGATCTTAATGCAGATGGAGAAGGAACTTGGATTGGGGTGGGGCAACAAAAATATAATACGTCAGGGAGTGTCAGGGAAATAAGTCTATTTACAAGAGGAAAATGAAATCTTTGTCCACAACGACGTCTCAGTCAAAAAGTCAAGTGTCCTTCTGGTCATCCTCCAGTACCACAATGTCCAGATCCTCAGTGTCCGATGCAGGCACACGGCTGGCTGGTGCAGGAACAGTCACCACATGGGTTCGTGACACACAAGGAGGACGGAAGGAAACAGTGTGGGGCAAAGGACAGGGGGAGACATTGACGGTGGTATGGGAAGGGATTTGGGAGACAACAGACGACATGGCTGTGGCCATGGAAATGACGCTGGATCTGAGGTTGTCCTGAGATCGGACAATGTCCTCTCGCATCGTGCGTATCTCCAGACACACTTGTAGCATGATGCAAGCGGACATGTCTGGTTGACCCTCACACATCCAACTCAAGTCCCCTGGCACAGCCACAGGAGGATCCACACTGGGAAGCACACTGGGAGGAGCCTGGGGGGGACAGGAGGGATGTGGTGCCTCAGGTCCGGAGCAGATGTTGCTTTCGAGTTGGCGGCTACGAGGAGGGGGACAGGTTGCAGGGGATGCAGCTGTAACCACTGCCATCACTTTTATATATTATGATTATTTTACGCATGAAAGGAAACCTTCCTGCACAAAAACAATCACAAGAGGCTTTTTCCTCTTTCTATGTGTTCTGCAGAATGCAGCAAATATAAAATGATGGAAAACTAGGGGAAATAAAGATATTTCAACTCATTGGGCCTCCCTTATGCCTCCCCTAGGGAGGCGTAAGTTGTTGGCGCTGCCTAAGGCTTCTGATTTCTGGAAAATCTGGGGCAGTGTCAAAAAGCCATGGATGTTACTGGGAACACCCAAGGAACACTCAACGAACGCCCCTTTCATGCAGTGTTCTGTGCAAAAGTGGCACATATTTATAAGGCCATTATTAATATGCTAGTGGCACATTGTGCCACCGTAACTGAAAAAAAGGTGATGTTCCGGTGGAGTAAAAATGCCGGTAGGGCCTTATAAATGATGCCCAAGATATGTAACCACTTTCAGTATTAATAAGTACTACATTTACAAAAGCTCAGTTAGGCACTAGGATGTGCTGAAACTGGACTGTGATCCCAACAAATATGTCATTACAAGACCCTGCAAGATGTACAAATGAGCACCCACAGTTAAAAGTCAAGTCAAGAGACAGTACAAATTATGATTAGTCAGTAATTAAACAGATCTACCTTCAATTATTTTCGGCCTCTCCCTAGAGGGTGATACAAGCACAGCAGCTGTATTTGTTGTAAGCAAATCTTGGGCGATGCACAATAATTTGATGATTTCAATTTAGTCTCATACTATGCGAACATTCTGATGCATTTTTGAAGTATTATTTCCACAGAGCACTAAGGGGCAGATTTACAATAACTGGCGCATCCCTGCAAATCAGCTGGGATGCGGCAGTTATTTTGCGTGAAGGTTGAAAACTCTTGCGCCATCATGGATGCACCGCACTTACAATGCGGCGCTCCGTGGCGCAAGTATAGAGACATTCGTGATGCATCTGATGGCGTAAAGGTGACGCAGTGCTGGAGTTGTGTCGCAAGCGCGATGCAACTCCAGCACTACTCAGGAGTGCCCTATACTTGCTGTGCTGCGTTACTCCTTACCTCTGCTAGAAGCAGACGTAAGGGTTTGACGCAGCGAGGACGTAAAAGGGACTCAGGGAAATCTTGCTACGGATCGCCCACTCTGTATACATTATACCTGACGCAGGTATAATGTAGCGCAGGGCTTTACAACGTAACGCATCTCACTAGACGTGTCAAGTTGTAAACATGTCGCATTGTGGAGCATTGTTTATGCCGTCGCTGCGTCACAAAAGTGATGCAACAGCGGCGTAAAAGTGTCTCAAGGGACTTGTAAATCTGCCCCTAAAGGTTCTAGTTAGATCTTCTAAGGAACGTTGCTGAATCTCCATAGCGCTGTTTCTGGACATCCATACTACAAGGGGTTAGTAAATACAGCTGTCTTTCCTTATCAATGAGGTTTGCGTTCCTCACAATTTTACGAAGACCTGGATTCACATCACCCGAGGGAACTGTCTCTGTTGATGCACAGTCTCCTGGCTATTTAAATGATGCGGCGCGGCGCTGGTTAAATGCCTGGGCCTTTATTTCAGGACGGCAGGCCCCTAGTTCAGCTGCTTAAAAATCACCTGCTGCCGCGAGCTCTGACCCTAAATAAACCAAACCTGCGGAGACAGAGCGGCACAATGGCGCAGGGCTGACCTTACGACTCCCTGCAAATCCTAAATTAATTAATTACAGAAATCCGCTGGCTCTATGAACGGCCCGCTTTATTATAGGTTTCGGGCTGGGGGAGGGGAGCTGGGAAAATCTGAGGGATTAGCCTAGACGGGAACGGTGAAACATAACATGGATGTCTCAGCTTTCACCTTTAGGAGAAATTCAAACTGTACCATGGCTCTGTCCCATTACTTTCCCATCAGAGCGCTGTTCATACAAGCACTAGCGCTGTATGACATGTAATCCTGTACGCTTAGGCGTGCTACTGAATAAAATGACAAAAAAACACGAATTTGACATATTCTCCCATGTTGAATGCTCCTCACACTGTCTGGGCCATAAATATAAATGTACAGTAGGTTCAACCCACATTACAATTCAAAATAAGTGATAAATATTATAGGAATACAATGTCGGAAGTTACTCATTTTAATGCAAGTTTTGTCGGCGGTTTTTCACGTATGTAAAAAATACAAAGGGGCAGATTGATGTTAACTGGCGCATCCCCAGGGATGCGCCAGTTAACATGCGCCACAGTGCGCCACTGCTCCGCCACCCGTGGTGCGCCGCATTTATGATGCGGCGCACCATGGTGCAAGGCAGTGAGGATGCGTGACGCATCTCTCGGCGTACGTGCGGCGCATTGCAGGAGTCATGTCGCAAGTGCGACATGACTCCTGCAATGCACAGGAGCCACCTATTCTATGCATGCTGCGTCACCCTTACGCCTGCTTCAAGCAGGCGTAGGGAATTAACGTAGAAAGTGACTGAGTGAAATCTCATAGATTTCACTCAGCCACTTTTAGGAGGCGTTCCTGCGCAGGAACGCCCCCCCTGCGCAGGAACGCCTCCTTATGGCGCAGGGGTTTCCAACGTGACGCATCTCCTAGATGCGTCACGTTGTAAATAGGGCGCATTGTTTGCGCCGCCGTTGCGTCACATTACGTGACGCAATTGCGGCCAAGGAGGCGCAAGAGCCTCATAAATCTGCCCCAAAGATTTTGGATACAAGCAACACAATTTAATTTTAGGGGAAGAATGACTCTTTTGGGGTCAATTCTGAGAGAGCACGAATCATTGAGATAGGTGAAAGTGTCCTAATAGCTTTGACACCACTTTTTTAATAAAGGTTTGTAGGACGTGGAAAGCTCAAGAAACCACTGATTCATGCAGTCATTAATCAATCAGTGCTGTCCTGCCATTGGTAAAATGCTTATTAGTTCATAACTAATCAATTTAGACCAGGGATGTCCAAGGTAGTTGTAAGAGTGCCAGATCCACAGTGTTGAGGAGAACACTAAACTATGTAAATGACTTTCATTTATATTCATTGTATGTATTGGTACCTATGTGCATAAACAATCAGATCTGGAATGGATCTTTCCTCCTAGACCTACATTGGATGCCCCAAAATAGATGGACAAGGATAAACTTGAAATCTTAACTTCTCGTTTAGTTAAATTGGTTAAATATATGCAAATTGCTAAATTGTACTTTGCCTCAGCAACCTTAGTGTTTCAACATTTGTAAAGGTTCTACCTTACTGATATGAACGTTCAAGGGACAGTCAGCAGCTAATCTGTGGCCAAGCATCTACTGGGCAGCAACCACTAGAACATGGCAGAGACCAATGCCCTTCCCAGAACACTGTGCCCTGTCCTTCCGTTTCAGGTTACTCATATGGTGTACATGACTTGGGGGTTTCTTGAAGAAAGAGGGTATTGCTTTATTTTTCTCAGTTTCCATTGATTACCAAGCTTCTAATAAAGATCAGGCAGATTCGAGCACTTACCATTGTGGTTGTGCAGAATGGGGCATGCCTCGTAAGGAAAATTACTTCAAAGTGTAGGATGTGCACAGCCTATAAGTTTAACGACGTTATCCGTGCTTCCTGGGTATCACTCTCCTCCCTGAGTGTAATCGAATAATCAAATGGTCGCAGGACTATTGCATCATAGCCCTCTCACCCTGGGCACAAGAAGATTGCTGGATCTCCAGCTTTTGCAATTCAAAACTTGACTTCGTTAAATGTTCAAACACTTGAATTTATTTTTCATCATAATCAAATATTTTCATGTTGAATTCACATATTAGATGTCTCCTTGTACATCGTTTGTTTGTTGTTCCCAAATAAATAAATCACATCCAATGCATTTCGGTGCATCTAGCACCTTCATCAGGGAAACCTGTTGATTAATAAAACAAAACTTGCTTTAACCTGCCGTATTTCATGTGATTCACAATGTTAAACATTATTAGCAACTTTGTATACTGACTGTGTTATTGCGCTAATGCGTGGCTTAACGTGATAAGTGCTCGCGTATAAAGACAAAAGTTCTAAGGGATGTTTAACAAAGGTCTAATGAGTTAACAGGCGTCTGTGTCGTGTGTTCATGCTAGTGGTTCGCTATAACAGTGAAACGACCTTACTGGCGTCTTGCCTAAATATTACCGCAATGATTCTAGGGCCGCTCAATCGCTGGCATGTGATTGATTAAGTTAAAGCTACACCGACTACACGGGGTGCGACTAGCAATGGCAGTTAACTCAAGCTATAGACGCTCACCTTGTAAACTTTGTGAACTGCTGAATTGTTCCGACTACGCGAACTCCGCGCTGCATCTCCTAATGGCGCCGGGGTCAAATGTGTACATTTTTCTACCGGCGGATTAACGCATGCGTGTTACTGCACAAGCCGTTTTTTTAAAACAACTTTGTTGACACGATCAATGTGCAGCGCTGACAATGCTATATTATGCTGGCTGCTCGCCCTTGCCATGTTGTGCACCTATGCCTAATCAATTGTAAGAATTAAGAGCTTCATGAAACGCTGTATGTTGCGTAATTGCTGCGTTATACATGTAACCAAAATATATACAAGTTCATAAATAGCACAAAAATTCTGTCCGATCATTCAGCCCATTGGGCTTCAGACTGTTCAGATGGTAAATCCAGTGATTCTCTCTTTTAAGTAAATTTTTTTTATTTGTTGAGCCCTCAATTTTGGGCACTATTTCCAAAATGCAAGCCCGCAATTGGCTTATGTGATGATGTTTCTCTTTGAAGTGAACGGCCACCGTTGATTTCACCGATTCTGTTCTTATGTTGCTTTTGTGTTCTGTAAGGCGTGTTTTTAATTTGCGTTCAGTGTGGCCTACGTACACAGAACCACAAGGGCATTTCAGCATGTATATTATGTTCATTGTATCGCATGTCCCACTGACTCTTAGCGGTATCTTAATTCCTTTCATAGGATGGGTTATCTCATTCCCCTTCATGATGTTGTGGCAGATGCTGCAGTTCATGCATGGAATGGTTCCACGATAAGTGCTTTGTGGGAGTCGCTCAATAGGGTATTTCAACATTTCCCCTAGGTTCTTTCCTCTAGTGAACGCGAATAATGGTTCTTCTAAAAAAATGTCTTTGAAATCAACTTCCAGTTTCAGTATTTGCCAATGTTTTCTAATAATGTTCTTAAATTGGGTACTCACATTGGAATATTTACTCACACATGTTATTCTTTTGGTAGACGGTTTAATTTTGTTCTTTAGTAATTCATCCCTGGTTATTTTCTGTGCTCTTACCAATGCTGGTTGAATGGTTTGTTCAGGATACCCTCTATCCTGAAACCTCTTGGCCATGATTGTTAGTTGCTCTTGACATTCTTCAGTTTCCGAGACCACTCTTCGTACCCTGAGGAATTGTGAATATGGCAGGTGTGTCTTCAGAGATTGAGGGTGGTGGCTATCGAATTTCAATAAGTTGTTTCTATCGGTAGGCTTTCGATAGAGATTAGTTTGAAATTGATGGTTGCTTCTGGTAATTTCTACGTCCAAAAACTGGATTTTTGTAGTACTCATTTGCCACGTGAAGCCAATCCGTTCATTTCTGTTATTCAATGTTTCCAACTCTCTATGTAGAGTTTCATCATCACCTTTCCAAATTAAAAAGATGTCGTCGATGAACCTTACGTACATCAATAGCTGAGTTGCCCATTCTTGTCGTTGGTAGATATGAAGGTTTTCAAAATCTGTCAAAAACAGATTGGCATACGCCGGTGCGGCGCAATTGCCCATCGATGTGCCACTCCGTTGGATAAACCATCGTTGTTGCTATTCAAAGTAGCTGTTCATGAGAGTGAACTCCATTAGCTCCATTAAAAATACTTGCAGGTCTTGATCATATGCGCTGTTCAGCAGGGCATTTTCTATGGCTTCCAGGCCTTCCTTATGTGGTATTGACGTATAAAGCGCCTTAACGTCTATGGTTACCATTGTTATGTTCTCTGTTGTTTCTAGGCTGTTCAATTTTACCAAAAAGTCAGTGGTGTCCTTTATGTATGATGTGGATTTTAACACCAATGGTTGCAAGTATTTATCAATGAGCTTCCCCACAGGTTCGTGGAGACTTCCCTTCGTAGAAACTATCGGGCCGCAGGGTGGTTTGTTCAAGTCTTTATGAACCTTAGGTACCATATATATGATTGGACTCTTAGGACTCTCCTGGGTCAGATATTTCCTGGTTTTGTCTGATATGATCCCTTTATCTTCTGCTCTCATCAGTATGTTGGATAAGGTTTTTCGGATTTCTTCCGTGGGATTATAATCAATTTCCATGTACAATGACTCATCTTTGATGTGTTCCTTCATCACAGACACGTAGTATGATTTGTTCAAAATTACCATGGCCCCTCCCTTATCTGCCTTTTGACACACAATCTTGTCATTTTTGGCCAATGCTTGTATGGTGCCATACTCCTTGTTTGTCATGTTCTTCCGTTTGGAAGTCTTCTTTGTGTTAACTTTTTCTATTTCTTGTTTACATAAGACTTCAAAAAGGTCAATTGTCTTGTGGCTCACTGGTGGCATATAGGTGCTAGTGATCTTTAACCCTCTTAACTCATCAGTTTTCACTTGCGAAGATTCTGTGAGAACGTTGTCAAAGAAGTGTCTTAGTCTTATTTTCCGTGTCAATTTAAATAAGCTCACTTCCAACTCTAATTTGTTAGTACGGGCTGTGGGGACAAATGACATCCCTTTTTGTAAAGTGTCCATTTGAAATTTATTGAGTCTTTCATCTGATATGTTAATTACCAAGTTTTTTGACTCTAATGAAATTTCTTGTTCTTGTTTTTCTTGGACGTAACTGTTCTCGTCTGTGGCGTCGTTTTGTCTATTTCTTTTGTTCTTTCTAAGTCCCCTCCGGGGTCTACTATTTCGGTGGGGCCTCCTTCTAAAAAAGGACGCTGTTCAGTTGAAGGTCCTGCTTGTTCGGATGATTCTGGAATTT
Source organism: Lissotriton helveticus (assembly GCF_964261635.1). Taxonomy (NCBI): domain Eukaryota; kingdom Metazoa; phylum Chordata; class Amphibia; order Caudata; family Salamandridae; genus Lissotriton; species Lissotriton helveticus. The sequence continues at coordinate 484,941,642 of NC_136065.1, forward strand.
TCCTGCCTCGTTCTATGCGCGTCGGTCGTCTATCCTCGTCTGTAGAGGTTGAATCCGTTTGGGATGTGTATGTTTTAGTCTGGCGTCTTCTGGCATATACTTCTACCCACGTATACACTTCCTGTAACTTGTAATCTAGAGTGTTTCTCCTATATTTCCGTAATTTCCGTTCGTTGACTTCTTGCGTGTGTTTCATGAGTTGATTATTTATATCCTCCACGATCTTTTTGAGTTCTTCCTCAGATACCGCTTTCTTTAGTTCTTCTGTGGTGTTCTCTATTTCCGTCTTTAGTTCAGCTAGTATCTTGGATAGTTCCTCAATAATTAGTAAAATTAGATCCAAACTGCACTTGTTTAGTATTGCATACCACCGTTCTGTAAAAGGTTTTGAATTTTTACACAAGGACGGCCGCAGGGAAATTCGAAGGCCTCGTGGAATTCGTTGGGCTTTATGGTATTTTACCATGGTGCTGGCGTGCAGGCGTTGATTTATCTCCTTTCTGGTCAGGTATAGCAAATGTTTTATTTGTTGTTCTTTATTCTTCACAAACGTATGTTCAGTAGATTCTGTGTTTATTAAGGAGTAAATCCTTTCACTTGCTTCTGCTCCAAATCATACTACGTGTCTGTGATCAAGGAACACATCGAAGATGAGTCATTGTACATGGAAATTGATTATAATCCCACGGAAGAAATCCGAAAAACCTTATCCAACATACTGATGAGAGCAGAAGATAAAGGGATCATATCAGACAAAACCAGGAAATATCTGACCCAGGAGAGTCCTAAGAGTCCAATCATATATATGGTACCTAAGGTTCATAAAGACTTGAACAAACCACCCTGCCGCCCGATAGTTTGTACGAAGGGAAGTCTCAACGAACCTGTGGGGAAGCTCATTGATAAATACTTGCAACCATTGGTGTTAAAATCCACATCATACATAAAGGACACCACTGACTTTTTGGTAAAATTGAACAGCCTAGAAACAACAGAGAACATAACAATGGTAACCATAGACGTTAAGGCGCTTTATACGTCAATACCACATAAGGAAGGCCTGGAAGCCATAGAAAATGCCCTGCTGAACAGCGCATATGATCAAGACCTGCAAGTATTTTTAATGGAGCTAATGGAGTTCACTCTCATGAACAGCTACTTTGAATATCAACAACGATGGTTTATCCAACGGAGTGGCACATCGATGGGCAATTGCGCCGCACCGGCGTATGCCAATCTGTTTATGACAGATTTTGAAAACCTTCATATCTACCAACGACAAGAATGGGCAACTCAGCTATTGATGTACGTAAGGTTCATCGACGACATCTTTTTAATTTGGAAAGGTGATGATGAAACTCTACATAGAGAGTTGGAAACATTGAATAACAGAAATGAACGGATTGGCTTCACGTGGCAAATGAGTACTACAAAAATCCAGTTTTTGGACGTAGAAATTACCAGAAGCAACCATCAATTTCAAACTAATCTCTATCGAAAGCCTACCGATAGAAACAACTTATTGAAATTCGATAGCCACCACCCTCAATCTCTGAAGACACACCTGCCATATTCACAATTCCTCAGGGTACGAAGAGTGGTCTCGGAAACTGAAGAATGTCAAGAGCAACTAACAATCATGGCCAAGAGGTTTCAGGATAGAGGGTATCCTGAACAAACCATTCAACCAGCATTGGTAAGAGCACAAAAAATAACCAGGGATGAATTACTAAAGAACAAAATGAAATCGTCTACCAAAAGAATAACATGTGTGAGTAAATATTCCAATGTGAGTACCCAATTTAAGAACATTATTAGAAAACATTGGCAAATACTGAAACTGGAAGTTGATTTCAAAGACATTTTTTTAGAAGAACCATTATTCGCGTTCACAAGAGGAAAGAACCTAGGGGAAATGTTGAAATACCCTATTGAGCGACTCCTACAAAGCACTTATCGTGGAACCATTCCATGCATGAACTGCAGCAGCTGCCACAACATCATGAAGGGGAATGAGATAACCCATCCTATGAAAGGGTTTAAGATACCGCTAAGAGTCAGTGGGACATGCGATACAATGAACATAATATACATGCTGAAATGCCCTTGTGGTTCTGTGTACGTAGGCCACACTGAACGCAAATTAAAAACACGCCTTACAGAACACAAAAGCAACATAAGAACAGAATCGGTGAAATCAACGGTGGCCGTTCACTTCAAAGAGAAACATCATCACATAAGCCAATTGCGGGCTTGCATTTTGGAAATAGTGCCCAAAATTGAGGGCTCAACAAACAAAAAAAATTTACTTAAGAGAGAGAATCACTGGATTTACCATCTGAACAGTCTGAAGCCCAATGGGCTGAATGATCGGACAGAATTTTTGTGCTATTTATGAACTTGTATATATTTTGGTTACATGTATAACGCAGCAATTACGCAACATACAGCGTTTCATGAAGCTCTTAATTCTTACAATTGATTAGGCATAGGTGCACAACATGGCAAGGGCGAGCAGCCAGCATAATATAGCATTGTCAGCGCAGCACATTGATCGTGTCAACAAAGTTGTTTTAAAAAAACGGCTTGTGCAGTAACACGCATGCGTTAATCCGCCGGTAGAAAAACGTACACATTTGACCCCGGCGCCATTAGGAGATGCAGCGCGGAGTTCGCGTAGTCGGAACAATTCAGCAGTTCACAAAGTTTACAAGGTGAGCGTCTATAGCTTGAGTTAACTGCCATTGCTAGTCGCACCCCACGTAGTCGGTGTAGCTTTAACTTAATCAATCACATGCCAGCGATTGAGCGGCCCTAGAATCATTGCGGTAATATTTAGGCAAGACGCCAGTAAGGTCGTTTCACTGTTATAGCGAACCACTAGCATGAACACACGACACAGACGCCTGTTAACTCATTAGAGCTTTATTAAACATCCCGTAGAACTTTTGTCTTTATACACGAGCACTTATCACGTTAAGCCACGCATTAGCGCAATAACACAGTCAGTATACAAAGTTGCTAATAATGTTTAACATTGTGAATCACATGAAATACGGCAGGTTAAAGCAAGTTTTGTTTTATTAATCAACAGGTTTCCCTGAAGAAGGTGCTAGATGCACCGAAATGCATTGGATGTGATTTATTTATTTGGGAACAACAAACAAACGATGTACAAGGAGACATCTAATATGTGAATTCAACATGAAAATATTTGATTATGATGAAAAATAAATTCAAGTGTTTGAACATTTAACGAAGTCAAGTTTTGAATTGCAAAAGCTGGAGATCCAGCAATCTTCTTGTGCCCAGGGTGAGAGGGCTATGATGCAATAGTCCTGCGACCATTTGAGCATGCCTCGTAAGACCATCCTTCGCCCGTGGCTCTTGGTCTCAAAATTGTACAGGTTGACTTCCTGGTCTGGGTATTCAATGGTGGTGTATTTGGCACAGGGGCGGCTCCTCCGCTATGGCGGGGGAGCGTCGCCCCACTGCATGCAGAGGCAAATGAAAAATAAAGGTATCTTAATACAGATCTTTTTGTTTTTCCTCCTGCGTCTGAGTCTTGGGGGTTGGTGCCACAGGACTGCAGCAGGCGAGGAAAAGTGGTGGACCCTGCTGCAGTGCGCATGAGGGTTTGGACGGCTGTCTCATGCCGGCCAAACCCTCATGCGCACTGACATCTCAACCCAGCTGTATTGCTGGGTGGAGACATCAGCAGGCACGGGCTCCTAGCTCCCAATGGAGCGCAGAACCAGTGCACTCCACCCAATCCCTATGCTGCTGTCATGGTGAGAACAGCAACGGGATTGGCCGCAGGGGAAGCTGCAGCCTGTGCGAAGAGGAAAAGCTAGGGGAGAAGAGCAGCAAGCGGAAGACTGACAGGTAAGTTTTCTTAAAAAAAAATGTTTTAGCCCCCTTACGCTGCCCCCCGCCCCCCTTGCCCCCTGCACCTCCCTCTTCCGCACTGCCCACCCCGCCACGTCCCACCACATTTATTTTACATCGTCGGCTACTGTATTATGCAGTCTAGAAGACCAGAAACATTGTTTATTCCCACCAGGAGATGGTGTTTCTTTTCTTGCAGTTGCAAGCACCTTTATGCCTGTTTCATAACCCTTAAAAAGATTGAAATTGTGTGTGTGGCTCTGGCAATGTCATTGGCCTCAGAAAGGTGTTTCTGGCATTCAGAGAAAATGCCACCTCTAAATTTCACAGATTTGCAGTTGACAGCATTTGAACCCCTAATAATCTATATTTAATCCTTTTTTAATGCTGTGGTTATATCTCTGGTGGCTATTCGTTCTGCACATGGTAGTAAGGAGTTTGGGTCTTTTTAAAATGTACCCATACCTACTTTTTGAAGGGTGTTTCTGAATCCAGGTATTGATTTTATTTGAACGTGTGTTTCCATTTTCTTGCCGATCCAAAATAGTGTTTGTGGTGTCTTTGTTAAGACTTTAGCAATACCCATCAGGGAGTGGTGGTCCCTAAATAAGGTAGGCAGTCTTCCACTATGAGAGTAGAGTCCAGGGTCTTTGCTGAGCTGGCCAGCTACAAGGATGCCTGCTAGGTTCTAAATGGCTCTGTTATTTACATGGATACAGGTACTTATGATGAATGCATCACCAGGAGATAGGATTGACAGTTCAGACCTCAAATAACTTCTGACTCCTACTGTCACAAAAAGAAATCTCAGCATGGAATCAGATAACAAAATAGTACAAGTAAAGAGGTAGAGCAATACTGCGAAGGGCATATGCTAACGGCTGAGGGAACTACATAACTCCATTAGATTTTTCTAGAAATGCACAACAAAAACACCTACCTCAGCACTACAACCTGAAATCGCCAAGCAATTTCTTCTCTTAAGGTTTGTCATCAAGGAGAACCATATTGCAGAAAGTGACCCTGTCTGAGACAGCTAACTACTTCCAAATTAGCCACCTCCCTAATGGAGGCAAACAAGACCAATGTTTTAGGTGTACGTTTACATTTCTGTCCTAATAGTTTCTTGATCTTGACAGTGGTGGAATACTGCTGGTACTAGTCCTCCATCATTCTAATTAAAATTTGGATGTATTTGGTTAGTGCACCCTAACTCTTGGGCCGGTGCGCATTTGGGTGGCTTTCGTCACGTTTCTGCTTTAATGAAGCATAAGAAGATTGAATCAGAACACCTTCTTTCCAGTGATGTTACAACATTGATTTTGGCAATGATTTCCAGACAATGCCTCATTCCTGATTGAATCCACAGAGCATGGAGAAATCTAGAAGCATCTTTCATTACAATATCTTTGATCTTCACTGTAAGTCTTTTCTGTTCTAACGGTCTTCAGGTATGCCCTGTCTGTGTGGCGAGTGGGTATCTTCTATGATTACTTCAGATTATTTTCATTACAGTGGCACTCAACCCCAATAACCAAGCCTCGTTTTAACCAGATGCATTCACACTGTTCATTTCTGATCTCTGCTCATTGTTTACCAACCAGATCACTACATTGAAGCTCACTCAAACTGATGCATACATGATCTAGAGCCATTGCTCAGCAACAGTCCTCTCCTAACCAACCAATACACGGTTGTGACCTATTTCTGATAGCTCTTTTTTAATTACGAGCACTGATGTTCAAACCTATGTAAAGAGACATTTCCCACTCAACAGCAGAAGTCTAACCATTTAAAAAATTGAGAGGAAGAGACACTCAAGATGTGCTATGATTGACACGGCTAAATGACTTGGTTGTTGTAAAGAACACTGGGCCAGTGGAGTCAAGTGCAAGCTGTCACAGGAGAAGGGCAAGGAGCAATATGGCCAACTTAAGTGTGTAAAGAGCACTGTCATCATCACAGATGATATGATATGAGCCATTCTTCCATGTAATATGAAAAACAGAAAAGTGAGATATAGGATGTTAATAGTACTGTGGTAGAGAGCAAGAAATGCAATGAAATGATCTATTACAGATGGATTCTGGAATGGATGTAAGGTGAAGAATGAGAATGGGGTTGTGAGAGGGTCCACATTTCCAGGTTATTAAGAGAAGCAACAAGGCACTTCTCTTTCTAAGGCCAGATGAGGGTGCTGTAGCACTTTGTGTCAAGCATAAGTGAAATCTGCCTGAAAGATCAAAGGATTATGTATTGAAATGAAAATAGGCAATTTAATCTCCTATTTAGCTTGACCCGTACCAGACAGAGGAGCAGTCTGGTTGTTAAAGCCTTCTTGGGGACTTTCTGAAAGCTGACCTAAGAATGCATTACACCCATTGCTTACCATTGTGGTCTGTATCTCAAATTTGCTTGCTTTCTATTTGCGGGTTTTATTTGTTTTAGGGTGTCCAGAATGTCTTTGTCCCTCCCATTGAGCATAGCCTGTTAACTGTATTCCCATATGAGGGCTCGCTTTCTGTAAACTGTCCTTTACATTATCTTCTTATCTTGTCTCATTTGCAGTGCTTTGAAAGACAGCGGTCAAATGTCAGGATCTGATTTCCGAGGGAACTTTTCTTTCTCTCACTTCAAAGTGAGAGGATTTATCTGACTATCTGGGGGGGGTGGAATGAAAGTTTTTTTTAGCACACGACAACATTTTAAATGTCTGTAAATAAACTGTGCAAATATTTCAGAATATTTCAGAATTAAGAAAGCACAAATGAAGCACACTTTTTGTAACTCTGCAGTGTGCTGGAAATAAATATTTTAATATAAGCAAAACAAATCAATATACTAGATAATGCCATTTTCACACATTGTCGTTTGTGCCATGTATTGTTTTATCAGTAAAACTGTTTGTCTGTGGAAATGTAAAGGTCATTTCAATAAAAAAAGTGTTATCAATAATGACAGTGAACTACCACAACATGCATACTCCATTCTATGCCACTTCACTCTAAGACACTCCACTCCGCGCCATGCTACTCCAGCCTACTCTATGACACTCCACTCTTTTACGCTCTACTCCACTCTATGCTACATCACTCTATGACACTTTACTCCACTCTATGCCACCCTAGGCCACTCTACATCACTACATGCTACAATACTCCACTCTATGACACTCCTTTCTTCTCCACTCCTCTCTACAGCACTCTACTCCACTTTAGGCCACTCCGCTTTACGTTACTCTACTCCATGCCACTCCGCTCAATGCCACTCTACTGTATGCCCCTATACGCTACTCTTTGCCACTTAACTCTGGACCACTCTACTCTACAACACTCTATGCCACTCCATTTTACGCCATGCTATGCCATTCCACTATCTTCCACTCTACACCACTCTACTCCTCTCTACGCCACATTACTCCACTTTACGTCACTCCACTCTACCCCACTCCACTCTATGTCACACCCCTCTGAACAACTCCACCCTGAGACACTCCACTCTGTGTCACCGCACTCAACCACACTCTACTCTCTTATACTCTATGCCACTCCACTCCACGCACTCAACTCTACGGCACTCTATGACACTCCACTCTACCACACTCTATTCCACTCTATGCAACTCTACACCTCTCCACTATATGCCTCTCCACTCTACACCACTCCAAGCTATGTCACTCTACGCCACTTCACACTACAGCACTCTATAATGCTCTACTTTACGATACTCTATGCCACTCCACTTTACTACACTCAATGCCGCTCTGATCCACTCTACAACATTCCACTCTATGACACTACATGACACACCACTCTTTCCCACTCCACTCTGTCCCAGTCCTCTCTACGCCCCGCCATTCTATGCGATTCCACTCTACTGCACTCCACTGTATGACACTCCACTCTATCCTACTCCACTCCTCTTTACGACATTTTATGACACCATACTCCACCACTCTACACCACTCCACTCTACGCCACTCTATGCCACTCTACATGTCACTCTATGCCTCTCTACTCTATGACACTCTATGCCTTTTTAATCTAAGCTACTCTACTCTTTATTTGTATAGGGTAGGCAGCTGGGTTCTAGAGGACAGCACTACCGGACTGAGTCACAATCTTATTAGCCTATATTGCCCACCTGAAATGAACTGCTGCCAGTAGGTCATAAAATAATTACAGCACTTTGTGGATGAGAGGCAACATAAAACGGACAAATCACATGTACATATTCAAATTGACAAAATTCTTCTTGTGTCGATATCTTTCTTTTATTATGCTGTGTATGCACAGGAACAGAACCAGCCAACGCGTTTCACCCAGAAAACGGGCTTCTTCAGGGCAAAATTCGGTAGAATAAACGGTAGTATCTTCGCCCCAGCAACTCTGGCAGCTTGAAGTACACCGGACATGGCTCCAAACTTCGTTGAAGGACAGCACGACTCGCAGGTCCTTTTGCTCTCTTCATTGAGATTTCCCTCACCCGGTACACTCTCTACTTTGGAGCAGATTTGACCATTGACGCACTCCGCAGAATTATTTTAAGATACTACCGTACATGTGATTTGTCCGTTTTATGTTGCCTCTCATCCACAAAGTGCAGCCACTCTACTCTTCTCTATGCCACTCGAATCTACACCTCTCCATTCAATGCTTGTCACTCTTCACTCTTGGACACTCCACTTTGAGCCACTCCACTCTGCCTGTCAACCCTACGACACTCTAATCTACAACACGCCACTCTACGACACTGCACCCTATGACACTCTGTGCCACTCCACTCTGCGTCACTCTAGAACACTCCACTCTATGCCACACTACAACACTTTATGCCACTCCACTCTACCACACATTACCCCACTCCACGATATTCCAATCTAAGACACTCTATATCACTCTACAACACTCTATGCCACCCCCCTCTACTACAGTCCATGCTACTCTACTCCTCTCTGTGCCGTTCCACTCGACATCACTCCACTCTATGCCATTCCAATCTACACCATGCCACTGTGCAACCCTAAACTCTACGACACTCCCTTCTATGACACTCTACAACACTCCACTGTAAAACACTCTACTTTGCGACACTCTACGCCACTTTATGACACTCCACAACACTTCACTCTATCCCACTCCACTCTATGCCACTCCCTTCTATGCAAATCGACTCTACGCCACTTCATTCTGCTACACTCCTGTTTCCAATAAAAATGCATGTGTCGTTTGCGCCCTTCATTTTTATGCCATGCTGAACCATCTTTACATTCTCCGGTCGATCTAGGATTCATGCTTGCCTGGGTTGCTTGCCGTAAAGCCTTGAAAACATGGCTTTTTCCTTAGCAGGGTGCTCCTGTCCTTTGCTTTGATGCCCGCTCTGTTTTTGTCTTCTCCTAGCCGGTTCTTATGCTGCAAGCGCCTTGAGACCTTGCGGTGACAAATGGCGCTCTATAAAAACCTATGACATTGACATTGACATTGACATAAGTGAAGGCCTCCTTGTGGGCTTAATTCCTCACTGTTTTTGAGCTGTGCCCTGATTCCCTTATGTGCTCCACCCTTGGCAAACCTTCCCTCTAGTTATGGCCTTCTGATTGGATTTTGGCATTGTTTCCTTCATGTGCCATGTCATTGGATTTAGTCATCCATGTCCCTGGTCCTTCCTTATGGTTCTGAAATCTAAATAGCAATCTTGCGAGATTTTGAGTGGATCACATGACCGGCAGTCATTTTGAGGAAGTTGGGTATAAATACCACACCCCTTCCTCAAGGCTGTGCTTATGTTCCTGAAAACTACAGGGTAAGTATCTTTCTCCCTGTTCAGATACTTACGCGGTGGATTCTTGAAGTCCTGCAATGGAACCGCCATCCACGATTTCCACTTCCCCCCAGGTGAGCTCTGTTTCCTCTCAAAAGTGCTTCTTTTCTACCCTGTGAAGAGAAAAGAGAACATTATTTATCTAGCCAGGTTAATTCACTAACAGAAGAAGTGGCAATAAAGTGACATCTCAGAACAGCTAACTGACCTTACTATGAAGGAGCTAGTATTGTTTTCTGGGAACATTTGCAGATAGTATATTTTGAAAAGACTTTTTAAGACCTGTGCAGTTCTTGAGGAAGCTGCTCTTACACACGTTTTCATTGGCAGTGAACAAACAAAAGACTAGAGACTCTTAGCATATTGGTCTAGAAATGAGCATACTTACTGGCAATCGTCTCTGAACCATTTTCAAAAGAGTCTTGAGTTGTGACTATAAAAGCTCCTTTATGCTAAGGAACTTTCTTTTGCAAAAGTGCTACTTACTCTGATTGTAAGTCTTAGAATAGACATTAATTATGTAGATCTTGTTATATGCATCATTGGCATTGAGTTTAAAAGACCTGTAGCTTAAAGGTGAGTGGCAAGCATAACAAATCCACTCCACAACACTCCAATCTACAACACTCTACAATGTTCCAATCTACAACATTCTACTCCACTCCACTCTACAACACTCTACTCCTCTCTACGGCACTCTATGCCAGTCTAATCCCCTCCATTCTGTAACACTTTACCCCACTCTGCTCTATGGTCCTCCACTTTAAGACACTCTATGCCACTGTACAACACTCCACAACACTCTACGCCACTCCACTTTAGATCACCCCACTCAATTCTACACCACTCTGCTCCACGCTATGCCGCTCTACTCTACTCTACTGTACCACATTTTACTCCACTCTACAACACTTTACTCCACTCTACCGCATTTCTCCACTCCGTAACATCCTACGACCCACCACTTTACCCTACATTCTTCAACCCAACATTCTACATTACTCCACTCCACTCTATGAGGCTCTACTCTACGACACTCTACTATACAACACTTCACAAAATTCCACTCTATGATACTCTATGCAGCTCTGTGCCACTCCACTCCACTATATGGCACTCTACTCCACTCTACAACACTCTACTTCACTCTATGTCCCCACCACTCTATGACACTCTACTCCAGTCCACACCTTTCCACTCTATGCCCCTCCCCTCTATGACCTTCTGCTCTATGCCTGTTCACTGTACGACACTCTTCTACATTCTAGAGTACAAGAATCTATGACACACTACTCCACTGTACGCAACTTCCTCAACCCAATTCCAGGCCACACTCCACTCTACTTCACTCTACTCTACTCAATAACACACTTCTCCACTCTAGTCAACACTAATCCACTAATTTAACTCTACACCACTCCACTCTATGACACTCTTTGCTGTCCCACTCTAGACCCTCCCCAGTATGCCGCTCTATACCAGCCCACATTATGCAACTCTATGCCACTCCAATCTATGACACTTTACTCAACTTTACTTCACAACACTCCAAATACTCCACTCTATTCTCAGACACTCTACTTTAAGACACTCCACTCAACTCCTCTCCACTCTACACCACTCAACAGCCCTCTGCTCCACAACACTTTATGCCACTCCTCTGTATGACACGCTACTTCACTCTACACCACTCTGCTTTACGACACTCCACTCTACTCCATTCGATGCCACTCCACTCTATGACATTCCTCTCTACTCCAGGCCACTCTCCTCTATGCCACTAGATTTTAGCCATGCTGAACAACATCCACTCTGGTGTACAGCATGGCTACAACACAATAGCAAAGCCAATAGCTCATGCATAAGCTAGACATTTTGGCTTTGCCAATGCTTGCCTGCTGGAGCTGTTCTTTCAGTAGGAAGGATTGTATATAGTTGTATAGTTGTTTATATTATAGGGTTATTGTTTCGATCTTTATAACGGTGTGTATAAGTGAGGGAGATCATTTCATCCCACTGCTTACTCTGTACTGAGTCCCTTCAGGCCATTGCATGCCACCTTTCTAAGTTCTGGAACTGTTGTGTTTTAAATGGGTCCAGTTGGAAATATCCTTAGTAAGGGACAACACTCCATTTTGTTGAGTGGCAAAATGCCTTTTTTATTTCAGTCTATGGCCAAACAGTATCATTGAAGTTCATCACCAACAAAAACACTCACATATGGACCCCGCCTTTTCCAGCAGAGCAAAACAATAGCACACTCCACAGACGTTTAAATAATACTGTAAAATTGAAACAGTACAAGTGTTTAAGAGTAGGCCTGGGCGAAATATAAATTACTCCCACCGAATTCGTGTAGTTTCAGAAATTTCGCATTAGCCTTGTTAAGCAAAATTCCCCGGATTATGCCATTCCGCCTCTGCACGTGATTATGTACCATTTACCGTGAAAAGTTTAAACGAATGGCGTTCACTGTACAAAGAACGCAACTGGCTGTTGTTTACAATGCTTTTCTCGTCGTTTTACTCTATTATTTCGAGCAAAATGCATTTTCATGTCAAAAATGGACACTAGGATGCATGTTACACTAAAAACTAGCACTACTTGGCGGATATACCTTTTACATAATTATGCACATTACGTACACCTCTGCTTAATGTCTAACACAGCATATATATAACAACACTGAAAAGATAGGACAAAGACTTGCATACCAGTACTCTCTCTACTCGTAGAGCACAGGAAAATAACCCAGTTGTTGACAATAAATCCATTATCACAGCCTACCCACTTGAGACCTTGGCCCTGATAACAACTATGAGAGTAATTCCGTTTTGGATAGAAATTACTGTTTACGGTCTAGATGGGTTTCGATGTTGTGTGTTATTTGTCCATGCACTAACTGCACATGTAGTATTTGCCTATTAACAATTCACAAATCGTGTATGCCATGATCATTGCCCACAGTTTTACAGCAGATAAAACTTGGCAAGAATCTTGTTGGCAAATAGCAATGAAAGATCCTATCACTGCCCCCATCTACCCGACCCTATTGGTGGGGCGATATGATTTGGCTAGCACACTTTTGAAGTTGTCAGGCTGTCTGGGTCTGTACATCATAACACTTACACAGTTGTAGGTTGCGTGTTTCACATTTACAGCGTTGCTCAATATAGGAGGGACTTTTTGTGTGGATAATGTTGGATTATCTCTCATGACTCTACACTCTGAATGCCTGGACAACACATGGATTACACACAGTGGTTCATGAGTAGACTGAGCAAGGTATAGGTGTGTGGGAGTGTGGTTTAGTATTGCTGGGGAGATGGAAATATATCATACTTGATGCACACCACATTCCAGGCTCCGTCATATAACCAACATATGTGGGCAGTCCCAGTAGTACCATGTCAGTGACACCATCAGTGTAGGTGATGGCAGTGCTGGTTGTCACAGTGGCCCTGTAATGGTGTACTCCAGGGTTCTCCAATGAGTCGCTCATGAGCAACTGGTAGCTTTCCACCCACCTGTAAGTACCTCCTTCAGTGTTCATTCCAGTCTGCTAATTTGATGCATTTGCTTGGATGCATTAATAAATGTATGCCAAAATTTAAGTGTGTGCATCTGAGACGAAAATGTGTATATTGTCAGACCTATTTAGAGAATAATATATTTAAAGCTGATATTTAAGTGAAATATCTTGGGACTTTGGGGTAGATTTATTACTAATATTACCTTGGTGGCAGAGGCATTGCAGCTATGGCTGTTATGTATTACCTATGTATAGGCATTCCAAATTGGCAAAGCCTTTTTTACATTGCTTCGTCCAACCCTGCTTGATGCATTGAAGTAATCACTGCTGGTAACCCTGCACTGAGGTGACCACTGCTGGTAAGCGTGCAAAGAGTGCGACCAATGTAATTTTGCCTGATGTGGTCATTATTATTACAGATCTAATAAATTTAGTAGCTCTGGATGGTTTCTCATTGAACATAAGTAGCTCTTATTACAGAAAAGGTTGTAGAGCCCACATTGGTAAATATGTGCATGAGACAGATCATGGAGTTGTGTGTATTTTGAAGGTGAGTTATGTGCAAAGAAAGATGTGGGTACGGGAACTAGGGGGCAGCTCACTTTTAGGATTTTACATGTGATACTTGGATTTCGCCATGGAAGATGCATTTCAATTTTTCAGGGATGGTTTCTCTCGCATTCCAGTAAGTAACCTTAACAAAACCAGGAGGTTGGCGAATTATGGTCACTGTGCTTACAATGAGGCTGGACATTAGCCCTGAACTTTGTATGCTGGTTATCTGTCAACAAGCATTTTCACATAACCTTATTGAAATAACTTTGCATCAGCAAGTCAGTTGAGTTGTCTGAGTATCACTTGGCCACGTGTTTGTGATAGACAAGGGTGTTGCTTTGGTGAGTCAACGCTATTCCTGAGACAGATAAGTGCTGGGACTTACTTTTATTACTTTTCTTTACCACAACTGATGACTATGGTATCTGGAACAGATGCTGACTATAGCCAGGAAGGGTGTTTATTGTGAAGAATGCGCTGCTCTGTGAGATTAAGTTGGGGAGATGCTCCAGATCTGTCACCAAGCATTACAGCTGCCACCTGTATCCTGGTGCATTGATCCCTCACATACCTCTTCTCATACTGCCAATTGTTCTCAGTGTCCTCTTCAGCGCATATCTTTAGCACTGTTAGCATCCTGATGGTGGTTAAGAAAAAGGGGACCCCTATTATGTTAAATAGATAGTTATACATAGGGAAGAAACACAATATGAAAAGTTGTATAGCTCAGTCGGTCATAAAATTGACAAGAAGAACTAAGAACAGGTCATCCTATGGATAGTTCTATCATCCCATATGCAGTTAGTTATACATGAAGGATATACATTCCACATGGATTAGGTATCTTTATGGAAATCGTTATTATTATTAACTTCACTTGTCAAAGATTTTTTTCCCCTATTTTTAGTATATTTCTCAAAATTATATACATTAGAAAACAGTTCATAAAACACAGAACAATAGGAACCGAGACAATTGATTGAGGCAATGGCGGTAGAAAGACTACGCGCGTTTCGGCGTTATCGCCTTCATCAGGTCACCGTCATATTGCACTGAACTGACAGGATGCATATCAGTAGAGGAAGACAAGGAGAGAGGGCATCGACTATTCTCCTGGTTGTAATGACGTTCTACGTAGTTTGAGTATCAAGCCCGTTGCTTGATAGAGTTGTTGCTGCAGAAAATCGAAATCATAAATTAGTGTCAAGGCAGCCACTGGTAGTCGTATAATATATAGAGCTACAATCTTGTAGTATCTTCTAGAGAATAGTCTTGCAAAGGAATTCCGATCCTTGATTCGTTATGTAGCCGGCGCTAAATGTTGACAGGTATTTTAAGCTGTGCCACGTGCGTCTTCTGAAGGGAGGATAGTACAAGGAGTACAGATCCTTGACTCTTCATTTCATCCGCCGATCGCGCCACATTCATCATCCTCCAAGCTGGCTTCTCAACCACGACGATGTATCAGGCGTTATGTGGCTCAGTTTAAAACACCTTACGAAACCTAGCGGTGGTCGCACCACGAGTCAAGGATCTGTACTCCTTGTACTATCCTCCCTTCAGAAGACGCACGTGGCACAGCTTAAAATAACTGTCAACATCTAGCGCCGGCTATATAACGAATCAAGGATCGGAATTCCTTTGCAAGACTATCTTCTAGAAGATATTACAAGATTTTAGCTCTATATATTATACGACTACCAGTGGCTGCCTTGACACTAATTTATGATTTAGATTTTCTGCAGCAACAACTCTATCAAGCAACGGGCTTGATACTCAAACTATGTAGAACGTCATTACAACCAGGAGAATAGTCGATGCCCTCTCTCCTTGTCTTCCTCTACTGATATTCATCCTGTCAGTTCAGTGCAATATGACGGTGACCTGATGAAGGCGATAACGCCGAAACGCGCGTAGTCTTTCTACCGCCATTGCCTCCATCAATTGTCTCGGTTCCTATTGTTCTGTATTTTATGAACTGATTTCTAATGTATATAATTTTGAGAAATATACTAAAAATAGGGGAAAAAAATCTTTGACAAGTGAAGGTATTAATAATAAAGATTTTCATAAAGATACCTAATCCATGTGGAATGTATATCCTTCATGTATAACTAACTGCATATGGGATGATAGAACTATCCATAGGATTACCTGTTCTAAGTTCTTCTTGTCAATTTTATGACCGACTGAGGTATACAACTTTTCATATAGAGCATCCTGATGGTGACCTCTTGCATGGTCTGCACGTCTGCCACATTGAGGGTGTATGAAGGCAGACTGACAAAGTGATCATAGTTTACAACCACAGAGGCCACCACAGGACCTGCCTTCCAATGAAATTACTCTTCCTTTTCATGTATGTTAGTTTGCTGTCCTTTCGTTGCTGACTCCGGGGCTCACCTGCTTCCAGTTCCTCGGCCGGGCTTGGCTCCGCCCCCAACCTCCGTGGACGACCGGCCGGGCTTGGCTCCGCCGGTCGGTTACAAACTACACAACCCAGGATCCCTGGCTGACGCTGACGCCACCAACGAGCGCGCCAGGAGGCGCTTAAAGTTGCGCCAGGGCCCTCGCCCCGTGAGGACGCGCGTGGGACGCGCCGGACTAAGCCCGGACAAAGGGCGGACAGTCTAAGACAGTCCGAGACTGGCAGGGACTGGACTGGGCCAGTTACTCTGTCCGTAACTTCAAGGTGAGACTTTCCCATTGCTCGAGGCGGATTCAGGACTCTATTTGCCAGAGACCTTGCGTGTATTGTGGCTAAAGTTGCCTCGAGGGTTTGTGGTTCACGTTGTTTACGTATTCATACAGTGTTCTTGGGAGGGTACTGCACACTGGCAAGCTATGTCTGGCAAAAAGCCATCCCCGGCAAAAAATACCATGGACAACTACCTAGTTCAGGTAGTTGCTAAAATCAATTGTGAGAGGAGATCCTCACTTGGGTTGGGTGTATCTCCTAAATCACCTATATATATTTTGCCGGCTCCTGACTCGGCCCAATTCCCTGACTCAGCAAACACTAACGGTTCTGTTGTAATACTTGACCATGTTGACAATGTTGCTTTGGTTCAGACTACCTGTGCACTAGAAGATAGTGATAAGGAGGAGGAGGTTGAACTACACTCATCTGAGGAAAAAGCCCCTACCCCAGTGCCTGCGCCGCGCATTACTAGAGGAGCTAGAAAGGGTCTGCCCAAGCACGGAGGGCTTCGTTCAAGTCGAAAAAAGCCCGTTTCTCCACTTAGTAACATTATGGTGGAGGAAGAAGGGTCAATTGACGAAGTCTGCATGTCTCTAACTAACGAGCAATTTAAGAAGTTGGTGGGCATGATAGATACTAAGATCAAGGGAATTGTAAAGCCGTTGGTAGGCAGGATAGAAAAGCTCACTAACGAGGTTAACAGATTAGGGGATCTACTAAATAAAACTAAAGATGAAGTTGAAAAATTGCCTGCAGGAGTCGCTAACATGGTTGAGCTAAGGAAAGGAACTTCTAGATCTGAGGGAGGCGGTGGAGCTTCTCCCTCGTATAACCATCCTGTTGCTCCTCAGGTAGTCTTAGCGGACGGGGAGCAAGGGGTAGTTGTTCCTCCAGTTGTACCCTCAGCTTCGGAACCTGCGAAAGGCTCGGTTGAGCTTATAGTAGAGGCTTCCCCTCTAGTCCTTGTTCTAGCCAATGTCCCTACATTGGCTCCAGGACAGGATGAAACCACTGCATCACTGCTGTCCAAAGCCCTACACTGGCTGACTAATAATATGGCGATAACTCCCTGGGGCAAGCAACAGTTGGCAGAGGAATTAGTTATGGCCAGGAGGGTGGAGTGGATTGGAAGTAGTCAAAAAAGATTTAGGGGTGACTGTGTTGTTTTGAATTTTTTAGACCCTGAGGTCTTACCCAACATACTGCCCAACCTACTACAGCCACAGCGAAGATCTAACGACATTATCCCAGTCACATTAGATTTTTCTACTATCGGAAGGGGAGGGGGCCTAACCGGTGTACCCTAAGGACAAAATGGAATGAGGTTTCAGCCAAGGGGAGGAGGTTTCCCAAACCTACTGAGAGGGGACTCAATCTGGAGAATAGGTTCTCAGCCCTCTCCAATCTGAACGACTGTGATTGACTCCCTGGGGGAACAAACTTATTACCATCAGCTACAATTGACCAGAGTCTACGCAGCTTGCATGCTCACAATTGCAACTGTTATAGAAATAGGCCGGCGATTAGGCCTGGGGCTGTGTCTGGCAAGAAGGTTGCCCAATCGGATGCTTTAAGCAATGTAGCACAGACAAGTCCAGTAGTATCAGAAGTAGGAGAGCCTTGTTCCTTGAACTTTACTCCTGAAGTGCAAGTTGGTCGTTCGACTGGGGTGGGGAACCTAATCTCTTGGAATCTGGCTGGGCTGTGTTCTAAACTAGATTGTGGGGACTGGCTTGGCTTTGTTTGTTTATACGACGTATGCATATTTCAGGAAACCTGGGCATGCAAACCTGTTTTTGTGCTAGGCTATTTAAATTTTTCTGTGCCAGCAAAAAAGGGCCCAAAAGAGAGACCAATGGGGGGTCTCACAAATTGGGTTAGACAGACGCTCAAACTTACAATCAAAAGCATAGTGACTAGCCACAATGACATCCAGTTGATCAGGATAACTAATGATGTATCAGGGTCACTCGATATCTACGATATATATGCTAGAAGTGCAAAGGGTGGTCGATCTGATGTCTTAATTGCCTTGGGTAATTTCCTTGACACATTTTCCCACGACAACAATATTGTAATAGCGGGTGACCTTAATCGGACTTTTGAGCCTCTGGTCACGTGTGAGGCTCTCCTTGGAGCAGAAGAGGACTCCTATTGGGGTATCCCTGAGTTAGATCTGATGCCAGTCACACGTTGGACTGAGGACATATTAGATCTGAATGCTTTGTGCCTCGAAAATGGTCTGAGAGCTTTGAACGGAAGAACAGCACTGGACAAAAACGGCTCTATGACCTTTGATAATGGAAGACATAAAAGCAGAATAGACTATGTAATCTGCAGCACAATGCTGTGGCCATTTGTCTGTGATATGGAGGTTGTCGTGAGACCCGAGAGCGACCACAACCCCCTATGTGTGGAGCACAAATGGTGGTCCGCTGGGACAAATACAATCTGCCCGAATGCTCCTGTTCCAACTTTGATCATCCCAGAAAATAATATGCGCAGGCTTAGATGGGCTAGCGTAGTGACCAACCAACAGGCCATTGATAATATCAGTCATGAAACTGACAAAGCTATAGTAGCTTTGGAAACAATTAGTGTTTCTCTCTCTGGCTTGGGGGATGTGGTCAATATTCATGATACCCTTTTTGACAAGATTAAAAAACACTTTCTGAAACCTGATAGGCGCAATGGGGCAAGAGTTAGTAAAGATGCAAAATGGTACAATGCTAAATGTAGGGCTGCACGAGTTGCTCTGGGCCATGCCATTAAAAAGAGGGTGACCGAAACTATCCGCCTAGCCAGGAAGGGTTACAAAGCCTGCATAGCGAAAGCCAAAAGATCCTGGGATGAGCAACATTGGTGTAAACTAAAAAAAGCTAGCGATAGAAAGGATTCTAGAGTATTCTGGAATATTGTCAAATGGGGTAGTGAGAGAGTAGAGAAATCCCCTAACAACATCGTACCACAAGAGGCCTGGGTAGAATTTTTTAGTTCACAGTATGCTCTTAATACTTTGATTACTGGTGAGGACAGTTCTGTTAAGTCTTTCTCTCAAGGTAATCTTTTTACTTGCAAAGAGATTATGTTCGCCATCAATGCTGTGAAAAGAGGACGTGCTCCTGGTTTAGATGGCGTACCTGCAGATATCTTTTTAAATGACAAAGAGCGATGGTGTAAATACATCCACGTACTTATTAACTTCATCGCTAAGGGTGCTGAGGTCCCAGCTTCTTGGAGCGGAGCAGTGATCATCCCAGTGTTTAAAAAGGGAGACCGTGCACAGCCGGGTAACTATAGGCCAATAAGTCTCATTGACACCGTGCAAAAAATAGTTGGCCGTGTGGTAGTAAATAGGCTCCTTGATTGGGCAGAGGACAACAATATTTTATCACCCTACCAAGCGGGATTTCGAAGGGCAACAAGCACGGTGGACCAAGTATTCCGCTCCAATTGCTTCAATGGAAGACTGTGGTGCTGGGAGGAGGCAGCCTATATGCGGCTTTTGTCGACCTAAGGGCTGCCTTCGACCTGGTGCCACGGGCCAAATTGTGGCAAGTCCTACAGAGTCTGGGGGTCCCTGGGGAACTATTGACCTTAGTAATGCGCCTCCACGAGCTTAATTTTGCTAAAATACAGTGGGGAGGTCATGGTATGGTCACAGATGACTTTCCCGTAGAACGTGGAGTTCGACAAGGGTGTTCAATGGCTCCAACCTTATTCACTCTTTACATAAATGGTGTTGTCCCGCGCATGGTAACAGCTCCAGTAGATGTAAAAAATAGAGCATAACGATGGACCCTTCCTGCTAACAGCACCTGACTTTCTTTCTCACCAAGCAAATATATGATCCCCTCAAATTACACTAGGGGTTTGTGTGCACACTGTATGGCACCCACCATTACTGTGCCTATTCCCTAGGGAATGAAATACAGAAAAACAACCGCAAAGGTGCACCACAATTTTCATCAAAACACAGTATTGCTAATAAATCGCGGAAAGATGATCTTTTTCTTGTTTTTTCAATAAGTCTTTATTTTCAACCATTAACACCGTACAGCTCACGCGTTTCGTCCCACTGGGACTTCTTCAGGGCTTGTTTACTCAAAAGTAGTGCTTTTCAGTCTATAGTCCACATTAAGAGTCTATGAGGTGCCTTTTCAAGTGTTGGAAATCTTTGTAAAGGCTTGTTGTATAAATTTGCCGAGTTTGTTAGGTCTCGGAAGCTATCAGATGTGGGTGATGTTGCCTCGTAGTAGAAAAATATTTATAGATCCTGTAAATCTGTGTTAAATTCAAATGTCCAATGGATATAATATTATATATACCACTTTAGACGAAGATGTGGGCACTGGACATCAGTAGGCCGATCGTAATAAATCGTCCTGCAGCCATCCACAGAGCCTTCGTCCTTGCTGGAGTCCGTCACCGATCCACCCAGCTCCAGTAGATGCTCCGTCTCTCTCAGGGTTAAAAATCCCTATATTAATGTTTGCGGACGACACGCTGATTCTGTCTAAAACTCCTAGTGGCTTACAGCGTGCTCTGTCCATTTTTGAAAACTTCTGTGGGGAACATGGATTAGAGGTGAATGCTACAAAAACTAAACTCATGATTTTTAAGCCACATCGTAGTTTTAAGTCTAAAATTGTCATGAGTGGGCGCCCTCTTGAGGTGGTAAACTCATTTACATATTTGGGAATCCACATTGCAGATAACAATAGGTGGAGTCAACACATTAACATTGCTACCCTGCGACACAAGCAACTATCGGGTGTCATCAATTCGGAACATAGGAAGTCTCTGACTAAACCCGTCAAGCCAGCTTTGCTGGTTTACGAAGCAAAGGCAATCGGGTCCGCACTCTATGGCGCAGAGATGTGGGGCTTTGAAAATTTGAACTCTTTACAAGGATCAGAGAACAAATTTCTACGGCTACTCACGGGCACCCCGAAAAGCACTCCACTGTTGCCTTTAAGATATGATCTTGGTAGGAAACAAATCAAGGACCTAGCCAGGCTACGACCAATTTTGTACTGGCGCAGGCTCTGGACTACTCCTGAGCTTGCGCACTATGCTGAAGGTTTTATTGATGTCATAAAGGCGGATTGCTTTCATAAAATTAGTTGGCTCAATTCATTGAAAGCAATATTGTATGAGCTTGGGTTAAGTTCAATATGGCTTGATCCAGCAGGTGCATCATTTCCCACCAAGTCTGTCCTAAAAAATATATTTTGGGAAACCGTTGCT
Source organism: Lissotriton helveticus (assembly GCF_964261635.1). Taxonomy (NCBI): domain Eukaryota; kingdom Metazoa; phylum Chordata; class Amphibia; order Caudata; family Salamandridae; genus Lissotriton; species Lissotriton helveticus. The sequence continues at coordinate 484,963,388 of NC_136065.1, forward strand.
GGCATGAGTTTGAGTAGTTCCAGTATGGGTCCATGTCTGTGGGTTTTCTTGAGGCCAAACTGTATCCGGCTTTGGAGCCGTACTGGGATACTATCTCAAAGCCGGGTGACAGGAAGCTCCTATTCCAACTGAGAGCTGGAGCACTCCCCATAAGATCATTGACAGCCAAATGGGGCTCAGGGGGGTGTGACATCTGTCCAGCCTGTGGAACGGGGAAGGAAACACCTGGTCATTTTCTGTTTTCCTGTAAAGCTTATTGTGTTCCAAGGCGCGTTTGGCTGGCACCTATGTGTAGGAACCTTGGGACCACTTGTAGTGCTGATGCCCTGCGTATTATATGTTCAAGCCCACTTACATGGATATTAATAGCCACAGCAAAATATATTGGTTGGGCATGGGTGATCAGACAGAGACTGCTAGTTAATTAACTATTCTCTGTCTGTAAAAACTGACCCTATCATTTTGTTTTCATTGTTTTTTAGACTATCAATGATTTAGTAACCAAACAGAGACTGCTAGTTAAATAACTATTCTCTCCTTGTAATATCTGTTCCCATGAATTTGTTCATATTGCTTTTAAGACTATAAATGTTTTTATAATCCTGTTATTTTTTCTTTTTAATAATGAATTAATCTAATCTCTTTTTAATCATTTAACAAATACTGTGAGAATCTTTTTTAATTGAATGTATTTTATAGCTTCAATAGTGCTTGTCAACGTGTTGACTGAAATTTAATCCTTCTTTTAATATTTTGTGTATGTTTTTGCTTTTATGAGTAATCACTCGAACAAAGCACTATTTGACTTGACTTGACTTGTATGTTAGGGTGTCTACCTTCATCCATTACAAACACAAGATGCACTGAAAGCCTCAATAATGGTAATCATCATTGCCAGCATTGACAAACTTGTTATGCAGAAAGAAAAAAAAACACAAACCATTACAGCAGAAACAGTGAATATGCAATTCATAGGTTGAAAGCCAGCCTTCCTTATTAGCGGCAGTGCTGGAAATAAAAGGACATACGACTTGTTTCGTCTCCTTTTCAACAAAGGAAGCCATTCTAGGGCAGTCTACTTTCTCCCTAGCTGTCTTGTATACTGAGATTGAGGGTGCTGTTGTTTACTCTTCTGGCACCTCTAATAAAGGCATAAGGTACAGAAAGCACTTGTATTTGACTTGAGAAGGACATTTAGTAACAGATTGGACTGCTGCAGCTTTTGTGAACAGATTGGACTGCTGCAGCTTTTGTGAAAGACTTTTCAAGTGTTTGCACCTGGCTTCAGATCTGACAGCTTCCTTCAAGACTTGGAAGTGTGGGTCCAACAAAGGAGACTGGCCCACTAAACCAACCTGGCTTCTGTCCTGGAAATGTCAGTACCTCCAACCTCCTAGCTTCATGAAGGATGCGTCTTATTGCCAAAGCGGCTGACTTTGAAGCTGTGGAACCAGGTTCGAGTTTGGTGGGAGCCTCAAACATCCTCAAACATCCTGTGATTCTGGGCAAATCACTTAGAGGCAGATCTACAAGCCCTGCGCTTTGTGCCTGTGCTTTGGCTGTGCCACGCTGCGGCACTTCCGAAGCACAGGGATGCGCCATGTAAATCTGCCCCGTAATCTCCCTGTGCCTAAAATAATTAATGAGTGCGTCTGTAATGCAACAGGTGCTCATGTAAAGCACTCTCATACCTTCGGGTTGAGTTCAGGTGTAAAAAACTGGCCAAAAAAATGTCAATCTTAACAGAAGAGAGCTCAAAAACCTCGCTATATTCATTTTTGTGACCTTAAATCAGCCTCTGATATGGTTCCAAGGCAAAGTCTGTGTTCTAAACTAAATCAATGGGGCATCCCATCAAATCTGCTTCGAGTGATAGAACCAGTTTTTACACCTGGGTGTGTGTAAAACTGGGAGTTAGGAAGGAAATAGCAAGGAATACATACACCAAGGACGGCCTGAATCTGGGGTCCTCTCTGCTCATTAATTTATATATTGCCAATCTAAACAACGTAATTGAAATAGAAAAGGTGCACCCTCACAGGCTAGCACAGTAAGTTGTGTACCTTATCGCTGGAGCCACTCTTAACCACAATAACCTGCGCTCTGTAAGGCTCCATAGGAACGATGCCAAGATGTTGGATACTTTTTAAGCCAATTTCTTTAGATATCTACAGCTTCCAATTTTCCCTTCATTAAAATACTGCTCAAGCTCAAATATGTCTAGAGTTCAGCCTGCCAAAACAACAACATGCTGCCAAGGAGCCACCATTTATATCTGGAAAAATGTAGACTGTGCAGAACTCACTAGATCTAGCAGCACAACATTCGTGGCAAACATTTTTAAGTTAAGCATTAGATACCCTGCAATTGAACAATCTCTGGGTAAAGTTAAGCATTAGATACCCTGCAATTAAAAAATTTCTGGGTAAAGTAAACTACCCTGACGTCATTCAAAAATATGTAAACAATTTGTAGAAATTTAAACAAATGTAACATTGCTCTCGTGTTTGCAGGACAAGGATGAGATGGCAAATGAACCTGAATGCATGGTTTATAATAAATTCACATGAATATGGAACTCAAAAATCATACTCACAAGCTCACTTTTCTGCCTACATAATATCAAAGCGTATGTATTACACAGAGGGACGTGTTGCTGGGCAGTTGACTGTTGCCTCCGCCCTTGCTGTCTTTTGCTGCTGGAGACAGGGACTTCTAGTCCCAGAAAACTGTGCCCAGGAGGAGGGGCCACAAGGACTCCCGTGGCGTGAGACACGCACAAGCAAAGCCTGGGCCAAGGGCGGGCCCAACAGAGCACGGTGGAGGCAGGGTTGGGCCCCCTCTCTTGGCCCTGCGCCTTGAGTGTCTTTCATACCCCCCTTATATCCCTGTTCAGCTTCAAGCAGAGAGAGGATCCTTCGGTGGACCTAGAACTGTGCTTGTTGTCATTTCTACTTCAGGAACAAGGTAAGCCCGCTGGGGCTGCATTACAGTATCGCTGTGGACTCTGCATCATGAAGGGACTAGGGGGTGTGAGGGTCTGTGGTTTTCCTCCCTTTTGGGTGCAAGTCGGCGTGCCAGAGTATACTGATCTAAATTGCTCGACTCACCTTGGGTGAATGCAACCAAGTTATGTCTGCTTTGTCTTACTGGCCTTCTCTATGTTATCACACTGTTTTGCTGCCATAAGACACTTCCTCTAACCAGCTGAGGCCTAATGGGGAAACGCAAGATTGCTGCTGCCTTAGTGCATGTGGCACCAGCAATTTCAACCATGGACTGTTTTATGCAGAGTGCAGGGGGAGGATTCTTGAAAAGGAAATCGAGCTGGTGGCTGGCCGGCTCTCATGTTCCTCGGTTAACCAGATACATCTTCGCTCTCCTAGCCCAGAAGGTGGCCAGACCCCCTCTTTGTGTACCCCAGAAATGATGGAGTTAGCGGATCGATCTGTACCCCAGTCCGGTCAGGACCCGGACCAAGGCAGATAAGTTGAAAGCATGATGGCGGAGGGGGGGACAAGTAAGCCCCTCCAACCCTTATGTCCACCTTTGGCCGTGGAGCTACTAGCTCCGTGGCAGTAGTCCAAATGGATGCCCAGGCAGCGGGGACTAGTAGGGGGTCCGGATCGGTGGCCAAGTGCCAGAGTGCCCCGTTAGGGGCCATGGCCAAAGACCCAGAGCAGATATTTCATCTCCAATTATTCGGGGTGAAGTACCTCCCTAGAAGGATGAACTAACAGCCATGCTAGAACCATGTGTGGGATCCGTCTTGGATGAACTGGATACCAAATTGGATCCCATTAAGCAAAGCCTGGTCACAATTGGGAGGGAACTCTCCCTGTGGTCTGAATATCACAAGAAGATCAGTAATATAGTCAACACCAGTCAAATGACTTTACCACCTAGTGGGGGAAATTTGGGCCAAAGGCAGTCTGTTGTGGTACCTGCAAATGGGGAGATGTATACTCCTAGTAGTCACTCGGAAAGTATTTTCCCCCTGTCTGGCCCCATATCTCGGCTTCCCTCTCCCTCACCTCGAAAGGAGGTTGTACAGGCGGGGGCTCCAGCTACGGAGTTTTTTAGAATAATGGAAAGTCAGAGCAGCAATTTGTCCATTAGAAGAGAGCTGGAGGGGGAGGAGGTGGAACACCTGTCTTGGCATCTTGGGTCTCAGGAGCCCAATTCCAGGACCCAACCACAATGAACCTACCGCCAGAAGCCACACTGCTCTTCCCCAGGGCTTTTTTATAAACCGTTGTCCCTGCCTCCATCTCCCGGCTTAGGGATCTCTAGGAGACCATCCCACACAGCTTCTAATGATTGGTATCAGGTTCCCCCTCCTGTGCTCTTCTCCAATGCCTTTGCACCTTTGGGGCTCCTTGATAACAGTAAATGACTGGAAGGCAGGTGTCCATGACCAGCATGGCCATTTTGCCGCAGTGGGGCCCTACGCATCTGTAGGCCTCAGACCATGCAGGGCCTAACTCCAGGGACATTAACTCTTGCAACTTTATTTCTTGGAACATAGCCGGTTTGGCAAGTAAGATCGTAATATCTGAGTGGTGATGTTTTGTTCAATGGTATGGTATCGTCTGTTTGCAGGAGACATGGGCTACTGATAACTCCTTCCTTTTGGAAGGGTACAAGTCCTTCATTGTGCCTACTATTCCCTCGAGAGCTTGCCGCCCAAGGGGGGGGACTTGCGGTTTATGTCTCACTTAAGCTAAAAGTGGGTATTGTTGAATTGAATACAGAAATCCTTGTCTGCAGGCCTTGCTATTTTCTCGATGGTCTAGTAGGTAATTTTTATTGAACTTTTATGACGCTATTCTATCCCTTTCCTGAGGTTCGCAATATATTGCGGTTAGGCACCTACATGACTAATTTTAATGCTTTATCTCACTATACCCCTAATATTGTCTTAGCGGGGGATTTTAATGTCCACCTTTGTGGGGACCCCAGAATGCATGGTATAGGGGGTCTTTCTACATGCCCCGCATGTCTGTCACGCACTTTGAACAGGGAGGGGGATAACTTAAATACGTTGGTATGTGATTTTGGCCTCCAATCAGCAATGGGTAAACTGGACTCACTCCAGAGAGATCTCACTCCCACCTTTAAAGGGCATGGTAGTGACTCTTTTATTGATTTCATTCTAGTCTCTTCACCTCTTTTCCATTTGATCTCTGATTTTTCCATCCACGCATGTATTTTTAGCGATCATAATCCCCTATGTCTAAAAGCTAGTTGGTCCTAATGGAGCTAATGGAGCTAGAAGCAGGGGAACAGGGGTGGACGTGTTTTACAGCTGACCATTGGGGGTAGAAGGCTCAAATGGGCGCAGATTATTCCAGGCTCCTTTCATGATACTTTCATAGTCAAGTGTCAGAAAGAGATCCAGATCTGTCTGGCTACATCGTGGCAGCCGGATGCGGTAATTGTTAAAGCTTTCAAATCTATTTCTTGCTTTGTTGCTGCTCTAATGACGGTTAACTCCCCTACTAGCCAACAAGAACAGGCACCAAGACGGGTTGACACAGTTTGCTCTTGTGCACTTAGAGGATTAAAGAAGCACTGCATGGCGTCCCTAGAGATAGATGCCTTGTTAGAATCTGAAGTATGTAGTACAAAGAAGCCTTTAGAAAACGCAAGATAGCTTTGAATGAGGATGCTTGGAGCAAGCTTATGAAGGCTAGCACTATGAGAAGTAGCATCAAGTTCTGGAGCATCGCTAATAGCCCAAATTTGGGAGTAGAATCAGGAAATGCCTTGGATACGCAAATGACAGAGAATGACTGGGTCGGCCACTTTGAGAGTATGTTCGGGGGTGTACTGAATCAGAGCGTGTCTGGGGGAGGGATACTGAAATCTAGCCCTAACAGTCACGGTGGGAGAAGTAAGATATGGAATAGCTGGTATGACGCGCAACAAGGCCCCTGGACTGGATAGAATTCCACCGATCTTTATATGTCCAGAATTGAGTTTTGGGCACCAATGCTTACTGCTGTTATCAATGCGGATGCTAGGTCTGCCCCCTCCCCCTGGTTTCTTGGGTTACTTCCATCATTATCCCAGTTTTTAAAAAGGGGAACAGAGATAGCAAGTGTTTCTACAGTGCCATCTCCCTCTTGGACTCTGCAGTTAAAGTGGTTGGACGGATCTTGTTAGACAGGTTATCCAATTGGGCCCTTCAGAATAACATCCTATCAGATGTCCAATACAGTTTCGCCCCGGTCGCTGAACAATAGATCAATGCCTGAATCTTTTTATGATTATGAATAAGTATACAGTTGCCCATTCTGGCACCATCGGTAAACAGCATTTACCACACATGCAAGACAACGCATGCCATTACAACGTGGTCGTTAGAACGATCACGTTGTTACATTGCATACCTTTACAACGCAGGTCGGAACAACGACTTGCGTTAGGGGGCAGAAGGTGCTGGATTTAAAATCCAACACCTTCCCTACTGTTGCACAGACTGGAGATGGAATAGTAAATTGTACTATTCCAACATCTAGCACCCCCTACAGCAAGTCGGAGATGCGGCGGTGTCTGATGCAACGTTAATCCTCTTCTCCTGTGACACGCTTCCCGGTGATGCGGCGGCATCAGCTGCAACGTCGATCCTCTTCTCCGGCAATGCGTGGCGCTTTGTGATTTGAAGTGGCAGCGGCGAAGAACAATCTAAAAGATGGCGGCTGCTTAGGACGGCCGTTGCAGTGAAGCAGTGGAGGTGTCGGTGGAAACCCTGAGTATGATCAGAAACGCTGCCGCAAGGAGCCCGAGATGCCACATATAACCACTAGGATCACTCGGATCACTCGGGAAAGAGACTAAAAACAAAAAAAATCGATAACAAGAGCAAAGAAAAAAACGGTGGGGAAAAAGAACGGCGCAGATCGATGTTCCTTCCCCTTACCTGCCGCGGACCCATTGGACGGCTCCTGCGGGAGCTGACGCTGGCGGTGAGAGTGCTCGCGGCCAGAAGCGGAGTCGGCTCGGAGAGGCGGAGTCCAGTGCAGCGGAGCCCGCGAAGCTCGAGGCACGAAGCTGAAGCGGGAGGGGCGCCTGAACACCTGTCACCTGAACCAGCGAGAGCCGTACGCGGCAAGCAGAGGCTTCGCAAACGGGCGCCCAGCGGGATGGCCCCTAAACAGAACACAGGATCTAAGGCAGCGCTGAAAAGGAAAGCGGCGCTTGAGGCGGCAGCTGAGGAGGAGGAGGATAGTCGGCAGAAGAGACAATCACCCCCGGTAAGGAAACAGAACCAGTCGGCCAAAACTAAGCAGACAGGCACCCCTATCGCCGATATCTTTGCCAAAATAGGTAAAGAAAAGGGTCTGAAAATGAAGGAATTATCAGAGGAAGAGGGCCAGGAGAAAGCATCAGAAAAAGTTTTCTTGCAAGCTGAGGCCATAGGAGGGGGGCTTGTGGGAATACCCCCTCCCTCGCTGAGTGCACCTGATGTTCCCCTTAAGACCCCAGAAGGCTCTGAGGGGCTACTCAAGGACTTGGAAAAAACGCTGCAAGGAGTTGTAATAACTCAAGAAGAAGTAGCCTTAACGATGGAAAATGTAGATCCAGGAAATCTTGGGGATCCGCTAACAAAATGCACTGAGGATATATCCAAGGTAGTGCTGGACTCAGAAGGAACACAGGAGCCCGAGTTAATAAACAATGCGGCAAGCTCCGATCCGGACAAACTGAGGGAGAAAGAAAAAGTACCAAGCGAGTGCTTTTTTTCCGTATCTGAAGGAGGCAAGTGGTCGGAAGACGATAGCTCTGTACATGAAGGGAGTAATTCAGACTCAGAAAGTAGTCTAGAGTACGTGCAGGGGCCACGAATAAACGCAGCAAAACCACCCGCCGGTACTAAAGCGCAGGAGCTCAGCTGGGATCACTCCTCAGCCTTGCCATTAATCGGGAGCCCACAAGGAGAAGGAAAAGCCGCGCAGATGTCACTTTTAGAGATAATCCATCGGGAGATCATCGCGCACAGAGAAGAAACCAGACAGGACAGCCGCAAGGCACAGGCCGCTGTCAAAAAGATGCAGGGGGCCCTAAGGAGAATGTCTAAAGTGTGCGGCAATTTAGGAGATCGAGTATCCAACCTTGAGGAAAGAATAGTCTCAACTGAGACGGAGGCGGCTGCCGCCACTAGCAAGGTAGACTCTCAAAATGCTCAAATAACGGATATCCAATGGAAGTTGGAGGATTTGGAGAATAGGCAGAGGAGGAATAACCTCCGAATCTTGGGTGTGCCAGAGGGGGCCGAAGGGGCTGATGCAAGAGCATATATCATCAAGCTCTTTGAGAAAGCATTTTCAGATCTGCCTGGTTGGAATTGGTCGGACGAAATTCAGAGGGCTCACCGCACCCCGTTTAGACTGGGCAAGCACGTGAAGGAAGGGGATAAACTGAGAGCTATTTTAATCTTCTTGGGCAACTTTGTGTTGAGACAGGCAATAGCAGAGAGGGCAAGACCAGACTCAAAAAGGGTTGTTGAAGGGACAACATTCTTTGTTCGCCCCGACTTCTGTCATATAACGGTGGAGAGGAGATGGAGACTGAGACAGCTGATAAAACCTTTTCAAGATAAGAGGATGCAAGCATATCTGATTAATCCAGCTCAGCTGAAAATTTTAAATGGTGGGAAGACTTTGTACTTTGCATCAGAAATTAAGGCCAAAGAATATTTAGACTCCCTCAGGGCCTGATTTCGTTCAAACTGTATCTCCTAAATCTTTGGGATGTTTAAGAGAAGCTGGGATGATTGATAAGATTGATAAGAGGCCCATTGAGTGCAATCATGGCTGTCGGGTGTGTGGGCCCTTGGGTGGCTCTTAGTTATTTAGGTATTTAATAGGTGTTGTCATATCAGGGTTTGGTATACATTTTTTGGTTAGTTTGTTCATTTCCACTGCTTCAATTGCGTTCCATCACGCGCACAGACCAGGTCTGAGCGCCTCACCAGTGTGGGTGTGTGGGTGGGGGAGGGGGAGAAGGGGGGGTTGGGGAGGGCGGGCGTGGGAGGGGGTGAGGGGGGAAAAAATAAAAATGAGATGCTATGGTTATGGTGTAACGAGGTATTTGGTTTCAATCTGAGGTTTTCAGTGAACATAATGGATATCTTATGGGCAATTGTTTTTTCGTACTGGAGAAGTTTAATTCAAGATTATGTCATGCATTAAAATCTGTACCCTCAATATTGGAGGGCTGAATGATTGGAGAAAGCGCCAAAAACTGGGTCATTTAGTTAAATTCAATAATATCGATATCCTGTGTCTACAAGAGACCCATCTTCCTTGGGAAAAAAGAAACCTATTGAACCTAGTGGGATATGAGCTACTGGCCTGCTCCTCACAGACGTCTTCAGTCAGGGGGGTTGCCATTCTGACTAAGCAAACTCTAGGAGGGGCTAAGAGATTCAAGGCTGATAGTTCGGGTAGATGGCTATTAGTCGAACTGACTATGGGATATACGATTTGCACGGTATATGGCTCAAATCATGATGAACCAGATGTGTTCGATCTTTTAGAGGGGGAGTTGGCAAATTGGCCAACTCCGGTTATCATGTGCGGGGACCTGAACATTTCAGTTGACTGGAATAAGATGGACAGCTATTCAGGGCGTAAACCTAGGGTGCTTAGGGCCTTGGCTTCACTTAAGGAATCACATGGGCTGAAGGATGTCTGGAACGCCAAGGAACCTAATGACCCGGGCTTTACATATTATTCTTACCCATGTCAGAAATATTCTAAGTTGGATTATTTTTTTATATCAGCAGAAAAACGTAGCAAAGTGAAGATATGTAAATTACCAAAAGTGATATCGGATCATAACCCGTTGATCTTAACTTGTGTAGTAGATAGGATCGAGAGAAAACAGACAAGCTGGTCATTTGAGAGAAAACTTCTTTCAGATGACAGGTTTGTTCGACATCTTAAACAATGGGCAAAGGAGTTCTATGAGGCAAATCGGTATAGTGCATCCCGCAATGGAGTTTGGGAAGCCTTTAAGGCCTCTCTAAGGGGTGAAACTATAAGTTGCTCAGCCCGACTGAGGAAGGAAGACAGGAATAAGATTGAGACCCGGATAAGGGAGCTGGCAGTGGTAGAAGAGCAGCATATCAAGGAAATTGTGCAGGGGAACGATAGTCAGGCAAGCCTAAATAGAATGGCCACTATCAGAGCAGATCTCCAGGAAGTAGCGGCTCAGAAGGAGACCAGGGAATATCAGTCCTCCAGGGCAAAACGCTATGAGACGGGTGAGCAGGCAGGAAGGGCATTGGCACTCCGGATCAGGCAGGAGAGGTCCAAAGACTCGATTGGCAGTATACAGGAAGACGGTATCGATTATACTAAGCCAAAGGATATCTTAAGAGTATTTCAAACTTTTTACCAAAAATTGTATGATGAGGAGGGTGGGACGCAAGCTCAATCCCTAGAATCTGAGTATGGCGGCCCAGCACTAGATAGTTGTAGTAGGGAGATTCTGGAACAGGACATGACCCTGTCAGAGATTAGAATGGCGTTACGTGATCTGTCAGCTGGTAAGGCTGCAGGTCCCGACGGAATTCCCCTAGAGGTATACAAATGCCTGGATGAAGAGATCGCCCCAATCCTCCTGGATTTATTTAATGGCATAATTTGTACAGGCATAATCCCAGACTCCTGGAGGGAGACAAATATCATCATATTCCATAAAAAGGGGAAAATTAAAACTAACCCAGGCTCATATCGCCCAATTTCGCTTATAAATGCCGATACAAAATTATATTCCAAGATCTGGGCGAAAAGGATGGGGGGGATCATTGGCTGACTCGTTTCCCCTTGGCAGCATGGCTTTGTCCCTGGCAGAGGCACCACGGACCATATTAGACGCGCTATCACTTTGTTTGATGCCCATGCTGCCAGGGGCGGAGAGATGGCAATGATCCTCCTCGATGCGGAGAAAGCATTTGACCGCGTGGTCTGGGAGTTTTTGTGGAGCATTTTGGCAGGAAGGGGTTTTGGGGGCAAGAGTATCAGAGCTATCAAGGCGATGTACAGAGACCCGGTGGCAAGGGTCATGGTCATGGGTCAACGATCGGAGGAAATATTAATAAAAAGAGGTACCCGTCAAGGTTGCCCCTGTTCTCCGATCTTGTTCTCACTGTATATTGATCCTCTCATTCAAAAAAAATCTTGGCCTCGGAGTATATTACTCCAGTAGTACTTAATGGATATACTACCAAACTATTGGCATACGCCGACGATCTGGCAATTATAACCACAGACCCGCAACAATCAATGGTTGAGCTCTCTCAATTGGCTAAGGCCTTTGGTGTACATTCAGGCTATCGCCTGAATGAGGAAAAGACACAGATAATCTGCACAAATAACATCACTAAGGTGGACCATAGATATATGGAATCAGCAGTATATTTGGGTGTTAAGGTGAACGCTAATGTGGATAAGATCATCGCCGATAATTATATACCCCTGATGGATCTGATTGAAAATGAGCTGAAAAGGATTGATATCATGCATCTATCATTGATAGGCAGGGTAAACGTGCTTAAAATGACTATGTTCCCCAAGATCCTTTATCTGTTTCGCGCTATACCTTTGTTATTGGAAGAAGGGATGATTAGGAAAATAGAAACAGTATTTATGCGATTTATTTGGCAATATGGAAAAATAAGACGATCGATTGCTCATATGTCACTACCATTGGCGAGAGGTGGATTGGCGATGCCCAACCTTAGGTTGTATCACTGGACGTGTCTATTGGTACAAATGAACATTTTGTTTCAGTATGACCATCTAATATCAGAAGCCCAACCGGCTTACATTGTACCTCCCTCCATCTTTGAGCTCTTATTGGGGAGAAAGGCTGTGGGTCTATTAATCTGTGAAGTTGATCGCAGGTATTATAAGAGAGCTAGATTTAAGGTTTTGCTGGGGGCTTGGGGGACTTGGAAGTCTGTTATGAAATACCTGAATATCCCAAAGATTAATAGAGATATTAATCTTTGGAGCTGTAATCTTTTCCCTAACCTGGGGCAAAATAGAAATAGTCTACTTTGGAAGGAGCAGGGGGTAAAGTGCCTGGGGGATGTTATGGAAGGTAATGATATTCTGGGCTTCGATAGACTACAATTGCAATTTGGTATTCCAGTAAGTCAATGGCTATTATATAGCCAAATCTGCCAAACATTTCGTTCAATCAGGCCCAGAATCCCCTTACCTCCGTCCAATCCTATAGTCGATTACCTGAGAAAGGGGGGCAGGAAAATCAGCATAGGGTATAATCTCCTACTTCAAGAGCTTGAGGACGATATGGAAAAAACGGAATTCTCATTGGCACAGAAACTTGGCGATTCCGATGTGGATTTAGATCTCGCCTTAATCATGAGCAAAAAAATCTTCTGATCCTCAAATCTTAGGGCTCAACATTATAAAACCCTTTTTAACTTATACTATACCCCCGCTAAATTGTTTAGCTGGGGAGTAAGAGATAATGACAGATGCCCTAGGTGCAGCAGGAGTTCAGCAGACCTACTCCATATGTTTTATTACTGCCCAAAGTTGGCTCCGGTTCTTAGGGAGATACAGCTGTTTCTGGAGGGGCTGCTAGAACAAAACATCGTTCTATCCCCTACTGTGGTTTTATTAGGTACCAATGGTAAGCTGAGGGCAAATGGGGGACCAGAAGCCTTGGTTTTTATATCAGTAGCCGTACTGCGGATATTAATTTCTGCTGGTTGGAAGGACACAACTGTACCCACCTTCCAGATGTGGCTAAATAGGTTTTTAGGAATACATAATGTAGAAGAATGTTTGTATGCTTTTAAGGGAAAGAAAACCCGGGAACTGGGCAGTAAGATTTGGGCCCCCCTTAGGAAATGGAGAGAAGATAGACAGTGACCCACTCCTGTTTATATATTTATTGAGCCTGCCAGGTTATGAATATTTTCTCTTAACAACTGTGTGCTTTTAAGATCTGCTATTTTATTGTTGTTAATGTATTTACGCTGATTATACAATTGTGATATATGTGTTTTGTTTTTTACCTCATTTATCGTAGCATCTCAAAAATAAATAAAAAAAAAAAGAAGTGGCAGCGGCAGTTCAGCGACATGCTTCTTGTTCTTGAGTCGCGCTTCCAGCTCCTTGTGACACGCAAGTCCTCAAAAGTACAGCACAACTGCAGGCACTTCAGGAAGACTCAGGGAGCTGGTGGGTGAAGTCTGTTGTCCCTGAGACTTCAGCAGGAGGCAAGCTCTGTTCCAAGCCCTTGGAGATCCTTCACAAGTTGAAAATAAAGTACACACAGTTCTTTCTCCTTCCTTTGGCAGTCAGGAAACCACTGCAGGCCAGTCCCCCAAGCAGCACTTCAGCTTAGGGATAGTCTCTCCTCAGTTTCTTCAGGTTCCTGTCCTCAGCAAAGGTTTCTTCTTGTAGTCCAAAAGTGATCTAATTTCTTGGGATCAGGGTCCCAATATTTATACCCCAAAGTCCTTTGTTCTCTGAGGGCAGAGGGGTGTTTGCCCAGTCCAAACCATTTCTGGAGCACTCTGTTGACTTGCCTCCTTCTTTCCTTTCACAGTGCAGGGCAGAAACATCAGATGCCCCACAGGAGGCGGAGCCAGCACTTTGGAGGGAAAGCACAGCCCTGGAGCACTTTGTTGACATGATTCCCTCTCTCCTTTCACAGTGCAGGGCAGAGACTTCAGACGCACCACAGGGGGTGGAGCCAGCACTGTGGGGGGCAGGCACAGTCCTATTCGGGTCCCAGGTGCAACTCCTCCCTCCCATCTAGATGCTGATCTCTATATTCACCACTGGGAGGACTCATTCTGTCTCCTGGAATCCCCCAGCCCTGTCACTCAAACTCCAGACAAGGAATACACAACCTAGTAGAGGCAGGCTTGGATAATTAGACAAGAAAATGCCTACTTTCTAAAAGTGGTATTTTCAAACGCAGAATGTTAAAATCAACTTCACTAAAAGATGCATTTTATCATTCTGAGCCCAGGCATACTAAACTCGAATTTCTACCATGTTCTCTGAGACAATTAGGATTATAAACTGTAATAATCTAACTGCCCATTCTGGCCTATGAAGAACAGGTAGCCTTGGAAAAGTGAAAAACAAAAATGGCTGTAATTCACTATTAGGATATGCCACACACACCAGGGCTTGTCCTACCATATACTTACAATGCACCCTGCTCTTCGGCCTACCATAGGGGTGTCTGATATGAAGAAAAGGGAAGGTTTAGGGACTGGCAAGTGGGTGCAGTTGCCCAGTCAACATGGCAGTACCAGACTGCACACAGGCTCTGCAATGGCAGACCTGAGACACACTTTTACAGGCTGCTTCTGTGGGTGGCACAACCAGTGCTGCAAGCCCACTAGCAGCATTTGGTTTACAAGCCCTGGGCACACTCAGTGCACTGTACTAGGGTCTGACAAGTAAACCAAATCAGCCAATCATGGAATCACCAATTAATACATCAATTTACAATAGGGAGAGCATATGCACTTTAGCACTGATCAGCAGTGGTAAAGTGCCCAGAGTAATAAAACCAACAAAACAGGTCAGACAAAATACAGGAGGAAGGCAAAAAAGTTCAGGCATGACCCTGCAAAAAGGGCCAAGTCCAACAATACTGTTTGAGGTATGAAGTCCTTTTGGATGCTGAAGAACCTTGGGGGGGGGCAAGGAGCCCTCCTGTTACTTCCTGTAAGTCCCTTACAGCAGGATTATTGAGAGCTGGTCAGAGGCTTCACCCAGTTTCATCACCACGCTGCAAATGTGACTACCAGTTAAAAAAAACATGGGAATCGACTTAAAAAGGCAAAGGTTACATGGGCATTATAGTTAGGAAATAGATTTAAAAAAACCTTAAAAATTCACTGAAAAAAACAAAGGTTACGAGGACGGTATAGTTAGGCTCAGATTTCCCTCATACAAAGCCAGTGAAATTCCGCAGTTATAGTTACCTGAACTAACTATAACTCACCCCCTTCAATTCACTGTTTATGACCTCTGGGATTCCATTACTCATGACAGGGCAAGTGACATCACTGATGACATCAGTGATGATATCTCTTTTTTATGTGAATATTGTTACAGTAACCAATTTTGATGCCTGGGAACTCCCAGGTCTGTGGGATGCACAGCCTCAGTCCCTGTGGTTTCAAATGTGGCTAACTGTCCTTTGTGCAAATGTTTATAAAAGTTCGTACAAGAGTACACACAAATATATTAAAATCATTTTAATGCAAGACGCACTCAATTTCAATAATGCAAATTTCTGTATTCACAAAAAGAAAAACAAACATAAGCAAAAGCGACATTCGTTTGCATATAGACATACATAAATAAACAGCACTTGAATTTAATGATTCAAAACGCATTTCGGGTTATTTAAACCCTTCCTCAGGGGTGTTTTCAAGTACAAGTATGATGAAAAGATGAAAAATTCAGTTCCTTCTGAATCACACTACAACATAAGTAGAGAACAAACACAGATGTTACCTAAATGCATAACGTATTTGAGTACAAATAACTACAGTAGGATTTGCACATGATAGAAAAGTGAATAAGAGAGAGAGTTCCCTATTTCCAAGACTGTGACCCATAGCAAAAAGCTAACACAAAAAAAAAGAGGTGACACAGCGTTTGCCCTGTATCCAAACATGCTAATCTGGGACACAGAAAATATCCCCAGTGCAGACATTATCGTGTATCAAAAAATTTGTGCCAGACCATGCTAAGTACCCAAGTGAATCTTAGAGCAAGCAATGGAGAACCATGTGTAGCTGGCATGTCAACAGCATTAAATGTTTAAAAAAATCCTACCCGCGTTAATGCAATCAACACAGAGTTCCTTTGTGAATAAAATTAACCCAAACTGTATCAAGACATACATCTCGCTAAGATAACTCAATGAAAGGTACTGCAAAGGAGTCTGAGCGTACCCAGTGAAGTGATATTCTGCAATTACATGCGTGTCATGTCCCGGTTAGAGCACCCGATCCCCTTAATTATTGCATTTGTGCCCTGGGGAGATGGTGGTCCTAGGGGCTGCTAGGGAGGCTGGAGGGCTCCCCCTGCTTTTTAAAAATGTAATAAAGTATATGCCCCGGGGTGGTGGCAGTGCCTGGGCAGCGGTGGAGGCCCTACGACCTCCCCTGTATTACTTTTAAAAAAAAACAGTGTGCCCCGGGAAGGTAGTAGTTCTCAGGGTAGGGGGGACCACGAGGACCCCCATAATAATGAAATTAGCCCCAGGGAGGTGGCGGTCCTCTGGGGCAGCGGGCAGGCTCAGTGGACCCACCCGCATTCATAAATAAAAATGCCCCAGGGAATGTGGCTATCCCTGGGACTTTGGTAAAGCTTAGGATGGGTCTTGGATGGTTTTAGAAATATTCCGAGTAAGACGGAATTACGTAGGAACCTGAATAATATCACGGAAGGCTCCTTCATACCCTGGATATCTAGTTTGTCTACTTCCCTGGGGGACAATGTCCAGTCGGCTGTCTTACAATATGACAAGACCATTACAGAGGCTCTGGAAGTACTGGCCCCCACACGGCCATGTTATTCTGCTAGGAAAAGACCTTCAGCCCCATGGTTTACGGAGCATTTAAGACTACTCCGACAGGAAGCCAGGAGACAGGAGCGTTTATGGCATACCAGCTGGGATCTAAAGGATAAGGAAACCCATAAGACCCTGATAAGAAAGTATAAATTGGAAGTTATTAGGGTAAAACAAGAATACTTTACTGCCCTAACTTCCTCACTTTCCTCTCCTAAAGAGCTCTTTAGGATAGCGGATTCTCTTATTACCCTTCAGACCCCGGACCCGGTGATTGCGTCACAGGAGCTCTGTAACAATATTGCTTCGTTCTTCCAGACTAAGATACTGGACATTTATACCGCTCTAGAGTTGCTGAGACCTGTTACCACCAAGCCCGCGGTCCCTGCTGCCCTGGACCCTGCCCTTTCGGAGAAACCTCAGCATGGTGCCTGGAATCCTTCCCTTCTCTCTCCCTACAGGATGCAGAGACACTTCTTAATAAAATTAAATCTGGCTCTCCTCTAGATGTTTGCCCGCTTAAGATCCTAAAGCAGTGTAGAAACTCTCTTTTACCCCCCCTTGTAGACATCATGAACAGGGCCATGAGGGAGGGTATTTTTCCTCAGCAGTGGAAGAATGCAGTAGTAAGACCCTTACTCAAGAAACCCTCTCTCGACCCTGGGGTACTAAAGAATTTCCATCCCATCTCACTGCTCCCAGCCCCCGCGAAGATGCTAGAAATCCATCTGAATAAACATCTTGCAGCCTTTGTGGAAAATTCTGGCTGTTTGGATCCCTCCCAGCATGGATTCAGGAGGGAACATAGCACAGAGTCTGCCCTCACCATAGTACTGGATAATATCCGTATGTGTGTGGATGGGGGACAGACCTCCCTCCTGATCCTCTTAGACCTTACAGCCACCTTTGATACCCTTTCTCCCTCAGTGCTAACATCTCGCCTGAGGGAGATTGGGGTTCAGGGGGAGGCACTAGCTCTACTCACCTCTTTCCTCGATAAACGAGAGCAAAGAGTGAAGCTGGGTAAATTTCTATCTCCATCCCTGTCTGTGCAATGTGGGGTCCCTCAGGGGTCGGCGTTAAGCCCGACCCTTTTTAACATCTATGTGACCCCCTTGCCAGACTAATTAGATCTTTTGGGATGGAGGTAGTTTCTTATGCGGATGACACCCAGATCCTCGTCTCTCTCTCCCAGTCAGTTACTCCGACTGCCTCCAATTTTAGATCTTGTATGGAGGCTGTCGGACAGTGGATGATTCACAATTCGCTGAAACTGAATGGGGAGAAGACCGAGGTGATGGTGTTCGGAGGTAAGGAGGAGGTATGGTCAGCCAATTGGTGGCCAGATTCACTGGGAGCATGTCCTGTCCCTGCTGCATCTGCTAAAAATCTCGGGGTAGTGATCGATCCTACCCTCAGTATGTGTTAACAGGTAAACAGGACCATCTCCACCTGTTGGGGCATCCTTCGCATACTGAGGAGGATCAGGCACTATCTTTCGCAGCAAGCTAGGAAACAACTGGCAGTTGCTCTAGTGGGCTCTCGCCTGGACTACTGCAATGCGCTGTATGCGGGACTGAATAAAAGCCTGCTGCAGCGCTTGCAGGTGGTCCAGAACGCAGCGGCTAGGTTTGCTTTGGACCTACCTCGGGGCACCTCGGCCACTCTGGCCAGAAAACGGCTTCATTGGCTCCCCATGGAGGATCGCATCCTGTTTAAAACCTTGTGCCTGATCTATAGGGCTCTAGCAAGAAACAGCCTTATAGGAATTGGATCCATCTTGTCCTGTTATTGTCCTTGCAGGAACTTACGTTCCTCTAACAAGGCTCTTCTATCAGTCCCGCGTATCCGAAGAGCTAGGTGGGGTTGTAAAGCCTTTTCCAACCTGGCACCCAAGTGGTGGAATGTTCTCCCTGTGGAACTGAGGTCTCTCCCCACCCTGCAGTTATTTAGAAAGGCCCTGAAGACCCGTCTTTTTGCGCTCGCATACTTGTAGTCTGATCTGTCATCTTTTTGATTCATTTTGTTAGGCGCCTTGTTACCTTAGGGTTTTAGTTGCGCGATATAAATTATTTTCAAATCAATCAAACAAATCAGATGGGGAACCTGTGAGCCCCCCTCCTGTATTTAGCATATGCCCCTGGGATCTGGCCCACCCAGAGGTTATTCCCAAGCAGGCATGGGAGCCCCATAAACAAAACATGTGGAAAATTAATTTTGGGATCTCCCTCTTTTCTTGGGTCCTGCTTGACGGATCACCCAAAATCTTACAACACAGCAGCTGAACAAAAAAGGGGAAGTTTTTCGAAAAGTTTGTGGAGATTCGTCGAAGGGAAAAACAAGAAATATTTTTCCTACGTAAACTTTATTCCTAACTATAACTAATTACTGATGACTGCCAGTAGGTTATATATATATATATATATATATTCACTGAAAAAACCATAGGTTATAGACCATATATAGTTAGGAATTAGCATTTAAAAAACCTTATTTTACTCACACAAAACCATTGAAATTCCATATATAGTTAGTTGCACTAACTATATATCGCGCACCCGCAATCCACTGCTGATCATGTCACATATTACATCATTCATGACATGGTCAGTGACATCACTGATGACATCACTGATGACATCTCAAATGACATCACTGATGACATCACTGATGACATCTCAAATGACATCACTGATGAGATCACTGATGACATCATCCAGTGACTGTGTGTTTCTGTAAAGTTTAAATATGTTTTACATATTGAAGAATGAGTAGATGTATAAGTGTCTGGACGAAGGATTTAGTAGGTGCATGACTGAATGTATGAGTGAGTGATTAAATGTGTCTCACTGAGTGCATGGGTTAGTGACTAAACTGTCTTAATTTGTGCATCATTATGTCTGTTGTTCTGTAAACTGCTGCATGTGTTGATCAGTAGCTATATGATTAACTATATGGGTTATTGATTGATTGTCCAAGTATTTGTATAGGAGACTGAGTGTGTGTGTGGCTGGCTGGGAGGTGTGTGACTCTGTGCCGATCAATGTGTACTTGTATCAATGATTGTATAAGAAAGTAAGTATGTGTTAGTGTATGTTTGAAAATGTAAGGTGCTCTATGTTTAACTGTATAGACAAGAAAATGGAAGTGTGATTGATTCTTTACAGGACTGACTAGGTGTGTGAGTAACTCCATGGATGAGTGGCAGAGTGTAAGTGTCTGTATAGGTGTATGAGTGCATATGATAGTGTTGTAAAGATGAGTGATTGTATGTATGAATGATTGTATGGGTGAATGAGTGAATGTGTGTGTAGACGTAGGAATCAGTGAGTACGTATGTAGTAACTAGTATTGGTGTGTCAATGGTTTCAAAAATTATACTCTGTATTTAACACTGGGTGAAACAGAGGTTATATTAAAACGTGAGGAGATGCATTGTATTGTCACATGAATGATATCATCAGTGATGTGGTCATTGATGTCATTTGAGATGTCATCAGTGATGTCATCAGTGATGTCACTGACCATGTCATGAATGATGTAATATGTGACATGATCAGCAGTGGATTGCGGGTGCGCGATATATAGTTAGTGCAACTAACTATATATGGAATTTCAATGGTTTTGTGTGAGTAAAATAAGGTTTTTTAAATGCTAATTCCTAACTATATATGGTCTATAACCTATGGTTTTTTCAGTGAATTTTCAAGGTTTTGTAAATGCTAATTCCTAACTATATATGGTCTATAACCTATGGTTTTTTCAGTGAATTTCAATGGTTTTTTAATAGCAAATATCATAAGCTGTCGAATGTCAAGTACGTGGTAAGTAAAAACATTTTCGTGTTTATGCACACTGATCTGCTTTGAATACTGCCCCCCACCCCTCATTTCTATTAGGAGTACTCTCTCTTTGCAGATAGTGAAGGGTAGTTAACGCAGCCCTTTGCCCCCTTTGTAATACGTCGTGCCTGCTTCTCTCTCCATTTGATTGATTGTTCTCTTTGGTTCATTCTCTATTTACAAACAAGCACAGAGTCGCAATACTCTGTTTAGTCTTTGCAGATAGCGAAAAATCGTGTAAAAAAACAAAAGGAATCGAGCAAAATCAGTAGGCCACTAATGGGATCTCTTTTTGACCTCGCTAAAATAGAAACATTAGGAACAACCTGTTGAAAATAGCAATGCGTATGTACATAAGCGGCGTTCATTTGTGTTCACAGTACCCCTTGTTGATTGTTTCAATCGAGCATTGAATTGTTCGAAGTTAATTCTCTTAAGGATCTTCTCTACCTGCAAACGAGGAAGAATAGGAATATTCTCTCTCCCTTTGCAGATAGTGAAGGGTAGGTAACGCAAGCCTTTAACACGTCGTACCTATTTCATTCCTCATTGATTGATTGATTGTCCGAACATTGACTGTTTGGGAATTAGTTCTTTTTGGAGGTATTCCCTGTTTGCAAATAAACGTAGGAAAATCTTTGCAAGTAGTGAAAGGGTACGTAATGCGGACCTTTCTCCCCCGTTGTAATCTGTCATGCCTATCTACTCCCCACTGATTGATGCACCTTTTTCACCCGGACCATTTACTAGAGATACGTCATCTGGCCCGACCAGAGAGCACCCCTAGTGAAAAGGACATATGCAATAATAACGAAGTGATCACTGTATCCTGTTAACAGAAACTTTACCATGAAACAACCTGGAAAGAAAAAAATAGGAAAACGAAAATCAGTAGGCCACTGATGAACATGAACTTTTATTAAACAACAAACAAAGAAACGATAACATAACGTAATGATAAAACCTATTAATGTCCTAGAAACAAGAAAACGTTAAAGTATGCCAGTGGTGAGAGACCAGAAAAACAGTCCGAGAAACCAAATCACCCCTCGCTGTCCCAACTCATGCACTCTGAAAGTTCAAAGTTTTGAGGAGTGCTTGTAACATTGTCTGAAGCCTATTTGCAATTGCTTCATCTTCACTATTCTTAAAGTAAGTGGGGGCTGTTGTGATGCGGTGCCACCCTGAACCGCTTGACGGAGGCCCCCGAGGGACGGTGTCATGTCGCGGACTCGGAGGGGGCGCTTGGCTCCGGCCCCCTCCCCAAGTCGTGTTGCCCTGGTGTGGCCTGAGATCGCCCCCGACATAGGTGGCCGGCTCCCGGGGTCAAGCGGAACTTTTTTCCTTTTGGTGACTCTTCCATTCTTCACCTTGTCCCACAATCCGTTTCACCTAAAGACACGCTGTAGTGGGGCACCCCTTTTCCGTTTCATTTGCCATTCAGCCCGCTTTTGCTACACTGTGCCTCTTCCGCTATTCAGCTGTTTACCGCCCGCTCTTTCGACTACAGCGTCTCGCTCACCATGTACTTGAGTTGCTCCCGCTCTTGCGGTGCAGCGATAGGCGGCTGCCACAGGACTCTCAAAATGGCGGCCATCTCTTCAGATTTGGGCGTGGTCCACTAAAATGGGCCTGCGACACCTTGGAACTCGGACGCTTGTCTGCTAGAGCTTGGGCTCCATTCTCGAAAGCGTCCCCTCATCCTTGAAGATTCTACAAAAGTCTTGGGGGCCCCCGACTCCCGCAGGCTTCTGGTGGGGAGCGCCTAGCATGATTGCTCGTGGAATGGCCACGACGGAGCTACGAAATGGTGGTGCTCTCATGCTAACGCCAGCTTCAGTCTGAAACATCCAGAAACACTGTAGACTACCAATTCGATCAGTTCCGGTAGCGCTCCAACGTGACCCGGTAGAGAAGAACTTGCCCTCCCCTCTTTGACTGATGGTTCTTGTTGCCTGTCCCTTCTGTTGTCATTTAACAGAACTATTTAGCCTGCTGAAAGGGGTTGTGTGCCGTCCGCTGGTTGGTGGAGACATTTTGACTATATTCTGGACCTGCGTTGTCGCGTAATGCGTCATATGACGTGCCGCGTTAGAAAGTTTAATAAATTATTAAACACAATAAACAATCCTTAAAAAATAAAAAAAAATAAAAAATAATCAACAAAACCAACAATCAATTAACAACAGTATTTGAAAAGTCTATCATTCATTTTTCATTGCAGTACGCTGCCCAGAAAGCTTCCCGGTTCCCGGACCGGGCGCTACCCACGCAAAAAAACAAAAAAAAAATTTATTTTTTTTTTGCCCCGCGGGGCCGTTTTAAAGCCTCCACATTAAACCTAGGGGGTCAGGGAGGATCTACTATGCCCCCTTATGGTTATTTGCCCCTTTGTTTTGGCCTCCTCTTGTCTCTCGATCCTACCGAGAGACAAGATGGCGGCCGCTACGGACTTTTTGGAATGTTGACAGACGCCAGAGAACCAATCAGCTTCGCTTCACAAAGCTCCGTTGCGCGAAAAGTACGCGTCCTGGAGCGCTGCCCAGAGCGCGCTTACAGATATATATCTTTTTTTAAACGTTAATTTCTCAAAATCCACTGGAGCACATATATTGAGACCTACAAAAGGCACATCGGGCTACCAGTCCCTACAATTTTGCCAAGTTTCGTGCAAATCCATTCAGCCGTTCGGGCTAAAAGTGAGGCCAACCGCCCTATGGAAATTAACATGGGAAAAACGCGTTTTGGGACCCCCCTTTTTTCTCGGCCCCCCCTTGACGAACCCCCCCAAAATTTTCAGGGGCTGCTCAGAAACAAAATGTGCCATTTTCCTGAAAATTTCAGCCAATTCCGTCCACAAACGCCAAAGTTATTAGACATAGAATTTTCAAAAATCCCATAGAGAAAAAATCCTAACTATATATACCTACTGGCGACCGCCAGTAGGTAATATATATATATATATATATATATATATATATATATATATATATATACAATTACAGTTTTCAAGTTCATAAGAAAATTGAAGTTGATCAAGTTCTTCAAGCTTAAGCACAATAATGCCACCATTGCCAACACTGTTCACGCTGATCAAATTGTTGAACAATCGCTCACTGTGGCAGACATCCCGACACTACGTATTTTTGGTGAACTAGCAGTACCTTGCACACCAAGACCTACGCAGCAAGTCCTATCGGATGAAGGCATCGAAAGTTCAAACCGAATTCCTAGCCCTTTTAAACCACACTATACCTTTACCCCTATGATGCAGAGGGATGCGATCAACATATATAGTGATGTCATCACCGATGAGCTCAAAGCACTACATCTCAAAACCAAGAGGCAAGCAGCAGGAAGGCGCATGCACAACCTCAGGTATAAAGAACTCATGAAAAAGCTACAAAGCAACAATGAGGTTATCATCAACAAAGCGGATATGGGGGGCAACATCGTGCTGTGGCCACGCAATTTGTATTTGGAAGAAGCCAACAGGCACCTGAATGACAGCAGCTGCTACAGACTCTCCAATCAAAAGGAAACTGTGAGTAACATTAAGGAACTCAGAAAGCACCTCAACGATTACAGATCACAAGGTCAGCTGAGCAAAGAGGAGTGTGCATTTCTCAGTATTGACTCACGAGTTTTGTACTTTCTGCCGTAAGTGCACAAGAATGTGACACCCATCCCTGGTCGTCCCATCAACTCGGCCAGGAAGAGCATCTGTGAAAACGCCTCCAAGCATGTGGATTTCTTTTTACACGATATTGTATCCAGTCAGAAATCCTACCTGAGACACTAGGGATTTCCTACTCAAAGTTAAGGATATACCTTGGCACGAGGACTATTTACTAATATCCATGGGCATCACATTGCTGTACACCAGCATACATCACCACGATGGACTTGCTGTAAATATTTCCTCAGTAAAAGACCCAATAATTGTCATAAACACAACAATCTCATTTTGTTCCTAATTTAATGGTGCCTTACACATAATTTTTTTATGTTCAACAGAAAGATATACCAGCAACTCATGGGTGTGGCCCAGGGGGCCTGCTTTTCACCAGCTACGCATGTTTACATGTTGGCTGGTGGGAGGAGGAGGTTCTCGTGGTCAAACACCAGCCAGCTTTCAGAAACAACATAGTGTCTTGGATGCGCTACATTGACAATGTCTTTCTAATCTGGAGAGGTGATGTGAGCAGTGCTAAAACTTTCATTGATGAGATTAATGCCAATTATCTCAATTTGGAATTTAATGCCAGCATTAGTGCCACCTGTACGGAATTCCTAGACGTTAATGTGTACATCGCTAATGGCACTCTGGAAACCAAACTGCATCGTAAATTCACCGCAGGCAATTCCACAATGCACGCCTCAAGTTTTCACCCTAGACACCTCATCACCAGCATTCCCTATGCAGAGATGCTGCGTCTGGCCAGAATTTTTAGTACACATGAAGATCTCGTAGTGTGCCAGGCTGAAGCTTCAACAAGATTCAAAGCATGCGGCTATTCCACATCTGCCATTCGCAGTGCTCGAGAGAGAGCCAATGCCATCCCCAGGGAGGAATTGCTTATGGTCCCGAACTCTGTTGAGGTCACCAGTGCTACCACCATACTAGCTGAGTCCAACTCCATGATCATCCCCAGACTGATCATAACACATAACACTGAAGAGAGAACCATCAGATCAGTCATCAACAAGCATTGGGGGATTATCAGATCTGATCCCACATTGGGTTTGGCGGTAGCACGGAAACCTGACATTACATACAGGAGAGCTTTCTCTATTAGGGATACTTTGGTCAAAAATAGTCCTGAAATCGTCACCACGCAGAACTGGCTAGCTGACATAAAGGGTTTTGTGAAATGCCAAAGTTGTAGAGCTTGCAAATTCGGTAAGAACATCACTAAGGTAGACTCTGTGTTCAGACACACGCCACTCACAATCAAACACAGATTAACCTGCAGAACAGAATATGCGATGTACATGCTTAAATGTAATTGTGGGCTCCGTTACATTGGGAGCACCAAACTCCAGGTACACCTACACATACTCCATGATAGGCATTGAATATCATTTGCGCATCCACATTGATATAATCTCTGTACATATCACAGTTTTGCATTTATATATGTTTATACAGTTGCATCCAGCGACTTCACTAGGGCTATCACCGGCTCTGACTGTCATGTACGTTATTTATAGTCCCTCTTTACTGTAGTGCCTCCTTCGCAGAACCGGTTCTGCGAAGGAGGCACTACAGGTCCAAAGCAGGCTCTGCCCAGTAATTCTGGCCAACCCTTGCCACTTCTCAGCCTTGAAGTAGCATAGAAAAACACTTTAGGGCGTGTATACACATAGTCTGAAGTATACACCCACTAGTTTCAATCACACACACATATTTTATCCGTATTAAAGTCTAATTTGCCTCCGGGCACTGGGATCCCCGCCAAGCCGTTTTAACCCACATTCCATAACACCCTTCACCGCACACTCAGCGACATACCTGCTCCGCTGTAATCAGGCGTCGAAGCACACCCGGGACACGCTAGGTGTCACTGGGTGGGCCCGATGATGAAGCATGCCACCAGCTAGGTTGGTGGGTGAGGGCTTCATGAGCACACCTACCAGGTGCCACTACCCCGTGACGAAACATACTTGAGTCCTTGAACAAAAAATTTAAAATTAATTTTTGTTAATCCTGTCTATTCGAGCTAGTCTCTTTTTGATTAACTACATAAAAATCTTTGGGTAACATGAGACAACACAAGATGATGATACTAGAGATGGTAGAATTCTGTCTAAACAATAATATATTCATTTTCAACAACCTCCTCTATAAACAACTGAGATGAGTTGCCATGGGGGCCAGCTTCTCCCCAAGTTATGCCTGCCTGCACATGGGCTGGTGGGATGAGCTGGTCCTCATGACGCTATGTAACAAAGAGGGTTTTGGCAAACGCACAGTAAGGCTGTGCCAGATACTGAATGAACAAAGGGATTGCCAGTACTGTGCAATTATTTATGTTTGTTTAACCAAGTGTTGAGCGAAAACATTAGCTCAACCCAGAGACCACCAATTCAGTCTTGAATCTTTGTAAAAATAAATTTATTTGTTATTTTTTAACTTGTTTCTTTTTTTCTTTTTTCTCATGAACGAAAGATATAACCAATCAAATTGAACAAAAAGGTCATTTCAAAAAGGAGTGTTCGCAAATTGCTCAATATGTAAACAACACTCTTTTATAGGTGCATTTCTAAATAGTAACAAAAGCCAAAGACAACAGGGTAAGAACCCACAATACAGTTCACCAATACAACATCAATGACACATTTAGACAACCATTAGACAATAGACAACATATAAAGGTAATGGGGCTAACTAAAGCCACTCTTTAGATACTACCTATACAGGGTAGGGCCTGTTGCAGAATTTCTGCTCAAATTGTAAAACAAGGCCTATACATCTAAATGAAAACGTGCCAAATTAGACCTCTCTTTTTGTATATACGACCACACACTGTATTTATATTTTCGATATTTTCTAATAAAGGTTGGTCGCAAAAACAGAATATATCAAAATTAATGAGGAGAGGGGGTCAATTAATGCAGAGAAGGGGTCGACGCGTTTCGAATCTCTACTTAGTTAAGAGATTCTCTTCAGGACCGACAGACATAATCTGAAAAACATAAAAAAACATACACTCAGTCAAAACCACACATGAGAGACCTTCAACTCGCATACCGATCAGCGCAATTCGTGTCATACCTGTGTATGCTTGAGGCAAATGTTCAAACCTAAAATCAGAAAGGGAAAAGCCATTCTTGGTGATTGTAATACTTATTAAAGGAGGGGTTCAGGCAAAGGGAGCACAACGTTTGCGGCGTTTAAGCAACTTACATTGTTGGTGTTTTTCGGTAATCCAAAAATACGTTTGACGGACCAATGGGGAGTTTCACCCGTCTTGGCAGTTTACTTGGATGGCAACACCTAGAAGTAACAAACGAGTTTGTGAATGACAGGGCGTGTGGGACGCCAGACCAATAATTGACGATTCAACACTAAGAAAGGTCCAATGTACTTGGTATGATTTAGGAGAATTTTAAAAAAACGGATGGTTAGTCAGGGAATTGCCACCGGCGACACTCGCGTGGGTAGGTGAGTGAAACAACATGTACATCGGGCGTGGCCCGTGCGGGAAATCATGTCGGCGAACCATCAAGAGTTCAACTAAGTTAGCGGAGGTTCAGCCCGTGCGGGAGAAAATCGTCTAACCACGCATTAAATGGGACGCGGCTGCATTTACCTTTTGGTTGTTGCGCTGTCCTATTTTGATCGGTGTTCACTCATACGGAAGGCGCCATCTAGTTTGGCTTGTTCAGTTCCGTGTTAGTCCGGACGTTCATTTGAAGCCCGCAGAGTCTTCATGGGAAATGTAGTCCCTGAAACGTTTTTTATCCATTTGGAGCGAAAATATATCGCGGCTGTGTATTTAAGGATTGCAAATGACCACATGTTGGTGTGCGCTACAGAAGCCTGAATGTTAGGTGTAGATAATCTAATTGTCATTGTGGACTCAATGACGTCTCATGGGAGTAGTAGTTCTGAGGGGAACTCAACAGAAGATTTTTGGAAAAAAAATTTTGGGTTCTCTCTTCTTCTCAAATGGAGACGGTATGTGCCCCTCCTTACAGATGGTACAGTTCAGACATCTCGTTCAGGCCTGTGATAGTAGTGTTGAACTTAAGGATAAGCATTGCTTCTCTCTGTCTTAGCTTGGCCTCTAGATCACCACCTCGTGGATCTGGTTCTATTTTGGATATGATTGTCCATTTGAAATCCCCATCTCCATGGGATTCATCAATCCAGTGCTGGACTAATGGAGCTGTTAGTACTTTCATTTTTATGCGAGATTTATGTTGTGACATTCTTTGTCTCGCCTCTTGGTTCGTCTTTCCAATATATACCTTGTTGCAAGTGCAGATGATGGCATATACTATATTCCGCGTTTTACAATTAGTAAACTGGTCGTGTTTCCATGACACGCCATCATGTTGGAACAGGTCGCCTTCGATGGTTGAATTGCAGCATAAACATGTGCCACATTTGTGATGGCCTGTGATTGGAGGTAGGCTGACATAGTCTCGTAGAGTCATTGTCTTGGGTTTAGGTACAGCTGCTCTCACGATCTGGTTAGCTATACTTGTATCTTTTTTGAAAGCGAAGAGTGGTAGTTCTTTTAGCTGTTTGTCAATATCTTTGACTAAATGCCAGTTTTGATGGATTATCTCTATCTTTCTGCAAAAGAAAGAGAAGAAGCAATTAAACCGGACGGTTTGTGTGTCAACCTTTTGTCCTGCATCTAATTTTTTGAAAAAGATAATCCATCAAAACTGGCATTTAGTCAAAGATATTGACAAACAGCTAAAAGAACTACCACTCTTCGCTTTCAAAAAAGATACAAGTATAGCTAACCAGATCGTGAGAGCAGCTGTACCTAAACCCAAGACAATGACTCTACGAGACTATGTCAGCCTACCTCCAATCACAGGCCATCACAAATGTGGCACATGTTTATGCTGCAATTCAACCATCGAAGGCGACCTGTTCCAACATGATGGCGTGTCATGGAAACACGACCAGTTTACTAATTGTAAAACGCGGAATATAGTATATGCCATCATCTGCACTTGCAACAAGGTATATATTGGAAAGACGAACCAAGAGGCGAGACAAAGAATGTCACAACATAAATCTCGCATAAAAATGAAAGTACTAACAGCTCCATTAGTCCAGCACTGGATTGATGAATCCCATGGAGATGGGGATTTCAAATGGACAATCATATCCAAAATAGAACCAGATCCACGAGGTGGTGATCTAGAGGCCAAGCTAAGACAGAGAGAAGCAATGCTTATCCTTAAGTTCAACACTACTATCACAGGCCTGAACGAGATGTCTGAACTGTACCATCTGTAAGGAGGGGCACATACCGTCTCCATTTGAGAAGAAGAGAGAACCCAAAATTTTTTTTCCAAAAATCTTCTGTTGAGTTCCCCTCAGAACTACTACTCCCATGAGACGTCATTGAGTCCACAATGACAATTAGATTATCTACACCTAACATTCAGGCTTCTGTAGCGCACACCAACATGTGGTCATTTGCAATCCTTAAATACACAGCCGCGATATATTTTCGCTCCAAATGGATAAAAAACGTTTCAGGGACTACATTTCCCATGAAGACTCTGCGGGCTTCAAATGAACGTCCGGACTAACACGGAACTGAACAAGCCAAACTAGATGGCGCCTTCCGTATGAGTGAACACCGATCAAAATAGGACAGCGCAACAACCAAAAGGTAAATGCAGCCGCGTCCCATTTAATGCGTGGTTAGACGATTTTCTCCCGCACGGGCTGAACCTCCGCTAACTTAGTTGAACTCTTGTTGGTTCGTCGACATGATTTCCCGCACGGGCTACGCCCGATGTACATGTTGTTTCACTCACCTACCCACACGAGTGTCGCCGGTGGCAATTCCCTGACTAACCATCCGTTTTTTTAAAATTCTCCTAAATCATACCAAGTACATTGGACCTTTCTTAGTGTTGAATCGTCAATTATTGGTCTGGCGTCCCACACGCCCTGTGTTACTTCTAGGTGTTGCCATCCAAGTAAACTGCCAAGACGGGTGAAACTCCCCATTGGTCCGTCAAACGTATTTTTGGATTACCGAAAAACACCAACAATGTAAGTTGCTTAAACGCCGCAAACGTTGTGCTCCCTTTGCCTGAACCCCTCCTTTAATAAGTATTACAATCACCAAGAATGGCTTTTCCCTTTCTGATTTTAGGTTTGAACATTTGCCTCAAGCATACACAGGTATGACACGAATTGCGCTGATCGGTATGCGAGTTGAAGGTCTCTCATGTGTGGTTTTGACTGAGTGTATGTTTTTTTATGTTTTTCAGATTATGTCTGTCGGTCCTGAAGAGAATCTCTTAACTAAGTAGAGATTCGAAACGCGTCGACCCCTTCTCTGCATTAATTGACCCCCTCTCCTCATTAATTTTGATATATTCTGTTTTTGCGACCAACCTTTATTAGAAAATATCAAAAATATAAATACAGTGTGTGGTCGTATATACAAAAAGAGAGGTCTAATTTGGCACGTTTTCATTTAGATGTATAGGCCTTGTTTTACAATTTGAGCAGAAATTCTGCAACAGGCCCTACCCTGTATAGGTAGTATCTAAAGAGTGGCTTTAGTTAGCCCCATTACCTTTATATGTTGTCTATTGTCTAATGGTTGTCTAAATGTGTCATTGATGTTGTATTGGTGAACTGTATTTTGGGTTCTTACCCTGTTGTCTTTGGCTTTTGTTACTATTTAGAAATGCAACTATAAAAGAGTGTTGTTTACATATTGAGCAATTTGCGAACACTCCTTTTTGAAATGACCTTTTTGTTCAATTTGATTGGTTATATCTTTCGTTCATGAGAAAAAAGAAAAAAAGAAACAAGTTAAAAAATAACAAATAAATTTATTTTTACAAAGATTCAAGACTGAATTGGTGGTCTCTGGGTTGGTCCTCATGACGCAACACCAGGAAGCCATGACTACCCATGTTAAAGCATGGTTACGGTTTATTGACGATCTATTTGTCATATGGGATGGTGACTTAGATACTGCCAAAGAATTTGTGAAGACCATCAATAACAACACTTCAGCACCACGTCAGTAAGCTTCCTTGATACTGAAGTATTTGTGGAAAATGACAGAATTGAAACTAAACTCCACCGTAAAATAACAGCGGGTAACTCTACACTCCATGCCAAAAGCTCCCATGTAAAGCGGGGCTATACAGAAAAGGTGATTGATACAGCTATCACAAAATCGATGAAAAAAGAAAGGCTGGAATTGTTAATGACAGGTACAAACAAAAAGGGCAATGGAGAAGTCAATACCACGAGTGGACAAAAAGAAAAAGAGAAAGAAAAAGAGAAAACATTTAGGATTGTTGTCCAATATAGCCAACAGCACAAAAAGGTAGAATCCATAATCAAGAAAAATTGGCCTCTAGTGCTCAGCGACCCTATAATTGGTCCTAAATTACCTAAGAAACCATTGATAACTTATAGTAGAGGTCGCTCTATGAGAGATGAACTCATAGAAACAAGTCCAGAGGTCATCGAATCAGCCAATTGGATGCAAATGCATACTGGATTCTACAACTGTAAAGTTTGTAAGGCATGCCAACAAGGTACAAATAAAACATCTTACTTTTCACCTTTTGATCAGAAAGAACATAAAATCAATAAACTACTGACATGCAAAACAGAATTTGCAGTTTATGCTTTATCCTGCCCTTGTAATTTATTGTACGTAGGGAGCACAAAGCTCCAAGTACATAAAAGAATCCTGCAACACTTAAGGGCAATAAACAATAAGGATAATACCTATCCAGTAGCAAGGCATTTCAAATCCAAACATAAATCTTCTTTGTAATTGACTTTGTTCCAGCGACCAGGAGGGGTGGGAACAGAGAAGGAAAATTACGGCAATTAGAGACCAGATATATTCTAGAATTAAATACAAAGCAGCCGTCAGGTTTGAATATGTCTGAGGATATGTTTACATGCCTTTGATTAACTGATCGTCTGTCATCTCATGAATTTTATTTATACTGAGGTTTTAGCAGAATGAGTTTTATATTATATTTATTGAATATTTATGTATTGATTAAATAGTCTAATTTTGTATGTACCTTTTTATACAAACCTTTTATGCATTTTATCATAAGCTAATTTTATCTATTTTAGATGTAACTTTCAAGCTTATAATTTGCATTAATTAGGTTGTATACACTTATGTGTACAATGACTATCCTGAAGATGAACAATGTATTTATGCCCCCATACATGTTTCTGGGCATGGATAAATCATAGACAGGGAAAATTACACCAGTGCTGCCCAAGTGGGATTAGGGGTTACTCAAAAATAATCCAAATTTCCCTTCAGATATGTGAATGCACAAAATAATAAATGTTTCAATATTAGTAAGTACCACATAAGAATAACAGCGAGTAGAAACAAACTAGTAAATTAATAAAATAAAACATTTAAAATGAGCCATGTCCCAATATCGATAACATTCTCACTACAATTAACATGCACTCTGGATCTATGGGTAGGATAAGTTAGAGTATTACTATACCAATGATAATATTTGAAGACTTCACCCCCCAGTGGGCTTGTAATCTTATTCGCTGCTCACTGATCTTCAATGTCTATTCTGAGTATAAATGCATTCACTCTATCCTGCAATAGAACAAAATAAAGTACATATATATGTGTGTGTATATTTCATTGAAAAAAGTTAAAGTGATGTTATTGTTAGGTATAGCAATAATATCTTACTTTACAATAAAAAACTGGGAAATTCATTAAATAAAACTAAAGGTTAAAGTGACAGTGTATTTAGGCAAAAATGTCAGTTAAAGTTTTACATTTAAAAACCACTGAAATTCACCAGTTATAGTTACATGCAGTAATTATAACTTGAGCTCTCACCATAAACACTGTTATGATAAATGATGTCATTTCAGATGCCACATTGATATTATCAATTAATTCATAGAGCATTTCATGAGTGATGTCATATGTGAGGTAATAAGCAGTGCATAGCGAGATTGTGAATTATAGTAACATCAGATAACTATAATTTACTGTTTGAGACTACCTCCACTGATAGGTACTTTTTTAAAACTCACAGCGAAAAGGTGAGCAGAAATCAGGATCAGTCTGCAGGAGCAAGGGAGGTTGGAGATATCAGCAGTGAGATAGACTGTCACAAAAAGTCAAACATAAGTTAAACATAAAAAGATGGCCAAAGAGAAGGAGCAATTAACAACCCTTAGTTGCAGATTTATTCAAAACAGGTACTATGTTGAAAATCAAACTCCAAAATGGATAATAAGAAGATTTTGATGGAAAGCATAAAGAATGGACACAAAGAAAGATCGGCAGCAGACCAAACAATCTTGACACGCTTTTTAACAGATTGCAGTAATGCTATCAATGTCCCCTGTGTGAAAGTGCCCCTTCAGAAAATACTACGGGTTAAGCAAGAGTATGTAAGCAGGACTTGGGCAGGCATGTGATGCCTGAGATGAACAACAATCAAAATACCCATACACTTAGCACAAACTAATGATTTACGACTGCAGACTATATAATATTATTGAAGAACAGAAAGAAATAAAGAAAGGAGAAGCAGAAACAGATAATCAGGGAAACATTCTGGGAGAGCAAATCAAAATACTACCTGAACCATGTTCAGCAATGATAGTGAAAATACCTACACATCTTCATGTGCAAATAGTACGAGGGGATAGCTAAATTAATGTAGCAAAAAGTCGAGAAAATAGCCAGAATGAACTAGATCAAAAGTGTCCTTGTGAGATACTAGGAATTTGGAACCATTAAGGTATACATTAACAGGGGTAAACTCCCTCAGGATACCCCATTGACCCAGCTCAACTGCAAAATGCAAGATAGTACAGAGGCACACAAAATGATATATATTCAATAAAGCCCAATGCTGTCACTTATAAAGCAAAAACTGAGCATCCAACAGACAACTTTCAGTGTCTCGGTCTCTGAAGCTGAAACTGAAGCTGCACGAGAGTCTGCAAAACTGCAACTGACAGTAATATGCAATACAATGCAGCAATATGATGACAATTTAGAGGAGAAGGCTAAGGAGCCCGCATCCAGTCCACGACTCCTATCGGACAGTGCCATTGTGTCATTCCAATCCCCTCCCAGAATAGCAAGGCCCTCCAGAAGTTCGCCCCACTGGCGGGTAATGGTATCTACAAATGTACTACCCAGAGGCGGGGGTGTATAAATACGGCCTACAGTGAGTGGTACCCCATAGAACGAGCCCGACAAAAAGACGTATCGACCTCCAGGGTCTAGCCATTGTTTAGTGTGAAGATATGGATCCAGGCCATGAATCAGAATGGCTGTTCCCCTGGAACCCCTTGTGAACCCTGCATGATACACCTGCTGATAGACAAACCTAGCTAGGCATGGGGCCTTACTACCCAGTAAATGAGTCTCCTGCAGTAGGAGAATTTCGGCTCCTTAGCGTTTGGCCTGTCTCAGGATAGCCCCTCGCTTTACTTTATTGAGCATCCCACAGATGTTCCATGTGACTACAGTTAGCTCAGTCATGTGAGAGGTTACTGACTGGGTGGCCATAGATAAAATGGTGGAGCCAAATATAGTAGAGTGCCTAGTGGAACGTGGGACATATGTCTGCGTGCATAACAGAAATAAGAACAACATCTGAAAACACCCTTCCCCCGACCCTCCCCCCCCTTCAATACCCCCAAGAACTCAGAGCATCTGTCGCGGTAGAGCAAAGCCCAAGACCCTAAATGTGAATCCCAGCACCCTCCCTCCAATGGATCCCAACAACCCAAAAACCCTTAACAGTGGGATACTCGTGTCCTGATCAGTTCAACCATAGTGGAGCACGTCCAACTCTTCTTGGTATTAGATAGACAGAGTAGTTCAGAACTGTGCCGGATCAGCTACAGACATTTAGAAGCTATGCAGGCAAAGGATAGTCAAGACGCTTGTTCTGGGCTAGGCGCTTGACGAGAGCATCCGGATCGGCATCCTTGCCTGGATTTATCCCTGCGCGACCTATTCGTTTGATAGCTTCTGGATGAGTCCGATTCCAGCGGCGGCAGGGAGCGAGGTTTCAAATGCACTCGTTCATCAGTCCAAGCAAAGACCGCTTCAGGGGAGTCGAAGAAATGTGTATTAGAGTTATACACCACCCGGAGTCTGGCCAGGTACAACAGCATGTAAGAGAGATATTGATGCCCTGTAGGCGTTTCTTCGCTGCCGTGAAGGATTGTCGCTGCTGCTGGACAAGGCGAGTGTAGTCTGGAAAAATCATAATAGGTTTGGAGTCGTAGATGAGTGTGTCCCTGTGCGAGCATGCATACTGCAGCACAGCGTCTCTAGCTGCATAATTAAGCAGCTTATAGATGACAGATCGCAGGACCTCTCTGGGCGGGGGCCGCCTCTCGACCACAAAGCACGTGGAGAGCATTTTGGCAGGCAGCAGGTCCTTAAGCCACGAAGTGAGGAAGCGATTCATGGAGTTACCTTCGCATCCCCCCCAGGAAACCAATGAAGTGTAAGTTGTTGCGCCGCACGCGACCTTCTGCATCTTCCACCCGGGTGGCTAGCTCCTGGGAGATGACCATCAATTTATTGACGCACTGTTGGAGGGTTGTGACGTTATCTTCAACCCTGAACACGCGTGTCTCAGCCTCGGTGATTGGAGAAAGGAAACTCCGTGCCTACACCGCCAATCTTGGCCTCCACCGAGTCATTCGCATCTGTGATTGCTGCCAGCAAGGCCGCATTATCCGGCATAGGGCCAGGCGGGGAGTCGCCACTCACAGATGTGGCATACTCGTCCAGGGTGGTCTGCTGCTGGCTTGAGGCAGAAGGCTTGTCTTTCCCCCATCCCTTCCAATGGCGCAGCCACCGGCAAGAGACTTCGGGAGGTATGCCACTGGAGACTCATTATCTTTAGATAAAATATATTATGTAATATTAACACTGGAGCTGGGCAATACATTGTAGCAGAATCCCGGTTTATGATGCGCTGTGCACTCGATGCCTGATATCAAGTTCAAGACAATAAATAAAGTATAAGAACTATATATACTAGAAGTCCTATCCAACCATGCCACGCTCCTCAAGCACGACCAAATTCTCCACCGTTCTCCCTCCCCCTCCAACTTCACACACCAAAGGCCTCCCAAGTTCCTCCACCCCAATTGGATCTCTACCCCCCTCTCGAATCAGATACTGAGACCTAAAAGAACTAGAGACACCATGTCCTCGAGTGAAGCAACTGATCTCTCCTCCTAGTAGGACACCATACGTACTGACACCCCCAATACAAAATTCAAATGATCACTAGATTCAGAAGAGACCACTCCCCTCTGAAATCTGCAAGAACCCGACCTCTCGTACTATCATCCCCATGGCCCCCCTAAAGAAGAAACCCAAGGAAGAGGCAAGCTCCACCAGTTGCATGCTCATAAAGTGCAGATCAGCCACCAAACATGCCTCTTAGCTAGCGGAGTCCATCCTCTCCCATGACATAGACATAGCCTTTATCACAGAGATCTGGCTAAATGACTGCTCGTCACCAATCCTACATACCCTCGTGCCCCAAGACTTTGCAATTACCAATAAAGATCAAAAAGACCAAAGAGGCGAGGGGTGTAGCAATCATCCACAAGAACAACATTTCCGTGAAGGAAATTGACACCTTTAACTATAACACCTTTGAATGCTTAACCGCTAACATTAACACCAGGGACAACAAAACACTACACTGTCATCTCCTGTACCACCCTCCAGGCAACACCCCCGCATTCACCGAGCACCTATCCGACTTGATTGTCCATTGCTCGCTCGGTGACGCCAACAACCTTATTCTGGGCGACCTCAACCTACACTGAAATGAAGAAAACAACTCTGTAATTCAAAACGTGAATGAGCTGCTACACAGCAACAACCTCACCCAACACTGTGCAGATGAAACCCATAACAAAGGAGCAACTCTAGATGCCATTATCGCCCAACGTGACACTGTTACGATCAACCACATTCTTCCCGTTGACTGGTCTGACCACCACTTAATCCTATTCCACATCAGTCTACCAATCCTATGTCTACCTCCCACTCATGAACCCCCGAAATGGTTGAGAAATCTAACACAGATCAACATGGCTGACCTGGAGGAAAGGGTAAACTCGCTTCTTCCTATCGCCACAGATGATCTCTCCACCACGGAACTCACCTCTCATTACAACACAACTATGATGACCATCGTAGACTAAGTAGCCCCCCTGAAACTAAAAAAAACAGGAAAATTCCATCCAGATCCTGGTTCAACACTGACATCAACACTTAAAGAAGACAAGTAAGAGCCACAGAAAGACTTTGGAGGAGTAATCCCTCCACAAGTCTCCATGAGCAACTCAAAGCAGCTCGAAGGAAATACAAAAAACACATCAGTACGAAAAATCCACTTTTTTCTCCAACGCCTTGGACAACACAAAAAACAGGCACAAAGAACACTTTAACATCATCAGACAACAACAACTTCGCCAACTTCTTCAACGACAAAATCACCAAGATTGAGCTCTCTGTAGACATTAGCCTCAATACCTCCCACGAAAACCCGACCTCAGAGACCAAAGACGGCTCTCGCAGGCTCCCCTCAAAAAACTGGAAATCCTTCAACTATATCCCCGAAGTCGAGAGTATCAAACTGATCTCCACCTCCAAACCCGCATCTCACGTCCTAGATCCTATACCCTCCCAATTGACCAAAAAGCTGGGACCCTGCCTAGCCCCGTATTGGTGTAAGATCATAAACAGCTCCTTGAGAACCGGCATCATACCAGACTGCCTCAAAGTCAGCCACGTCACGCCCCTATTGAAAAAACCAGGCCTTGACACAAACGATCTGAACAACTTCCGACCCGTTTTGAATCTCCCTCTCCTTTCCAAAACCCTCGAAAAATGCGTTCTCCTACCACTGACCCAACACCTGGACAACATCAACTCTCTAGACCCACACCAATCAGGCTTCAGAAAAGGCTGTAGCACAGAGACCGCGATCCTTAACGTCAAAGACGATAACCACAAATCACTAGACCATGACGAAATGCTGCCCACTTTTTCTCTTGTACCTGTTGGCAGTCTTTGACATGGTTGACCACAACCTACTCATTAAGGCTCTTCAAGAAAGGGTAGGTGCAGACGATGTGGTCTTACAATGGTTCTCTTTCTTCCTATACAACCGCTCCCAAAGTATAAAAATCAAAACCTTTACGTCTGACCTTCACCCCGTCAGCAGAGGTGTTCCCCAAGGCTCAGTGCTCTCTCCCCAACTGTTCAACATATACATGGAACCCCTCACTACCCTACTCAAAAAAGCCAACATCCCCTTCCACCTTTACGCTGATGGCATCCAGATCTACCTGGAAACCTACTCCATTGGTGACATTCTGAGGCTCAACAACACGCTAAAAGAAGTCCAATACTGGCTATCAACAAATCACCTAAAACTCAACCAAGACAAAACAGGTTTTGAATCCTTATCTCTAACAAAGAAGAAAACCCCCAATTCGCAGAATGGCTAAAAGCAATTGAAGCCCTCAATAGCACTCTCACCCTTGCTAACATGGTTAAATCACTAGGAATCACCCAAGACCCTAAACTCGACATAGCCAAACACATTAAGAACTCCGCTAAGAGTGCCTTCCTCAATCTGAAGCTACTTAACAAAATAAAACCATACATCCCGCCCAAAGCCCTCAAACTAGCCACTCAATCTTTGGTGCTATCCAGACTCGACTATGGGAATGCAGTCCTTACTGGTTCAACCAAATCTCACCTAGCCTCCCTCAAAACAACCCTCAACGCAGCAGCCAGAACGATCACCGGAGTCAAGAAATATGATCATATCTCACCAGCAATCAGAGAACTAAAATGGCTACCCATCGAAATGCGTGCCAGATTTAGAACTGCTTGCCTCACGCACAAAGCCCTGCACACAGGGAAACCCGACTACCTAGCCTCAAAACTCAAGAGAGCTGGCCGGACAAGGAACCTCAGGAGCTCTAACACCCTTCTTCTCATCCCCATGAAAACAGGCAAACAAAAAAACGCCGCACGGTCCTTCGCAGGAAACGCGCCTAAAATCTGGAACTCCACCCCAATCGACATCAAGACTACCTCTTCCTTTGTCAAATTCAAGAAACTCCTAAAAGACCTCTTTCTCAATCGTGCCTTCCCAAACCGGTAACAGCCACCGATGCGCAAAAGCCTGCACTCTGCTGCATCTTGCCACTGTGATACTCAAACCTACCTCTTCCCCGCTCCCCTCCTCCACATTCCCTCCTCCTTGAAAGAGGTTCAACCCAGGACTTCGTGCACCCATCGAGGTTTCTCAGCTCTTCCATACCTCAATGTTGTACAGCACGCGGGGACCTCAGAAACAATACTATATACCATGACCTATTGTGCTCCCATCGAGGATTCTCAGGACTTCCATACCTCAATGTTGCACAGCACGCTGGGACCTCCGAAACTATATTATGTACCATGACCTATTGTATTATCCTGCAAAAAAAAAAAAAAGTTGCAAAGCGCTCCGATACCCACGGGTCTGGCCTGCGCTATATAAAACTTCTCAATAACAATAATAATAATAATATTTGAAAATGGTGGGTATTAAAACTCCTGTGGGGCAGATACATATATGCAAGTGAAATATCTGCAGACAAATGTACAATCTAATGGCAATGCATTTTGATCAATTCGAAAGCAGAATGAAATATTGAAGAATAGCATGGAGAAATTGGATTTTTTTTTAAAGATGAAGCAATATTAGGCTGAAAGGGTTCCAGAAGAAACCAAGATAAACTCTTATCTAATAATACATTTAGTTGAAGTGTTACAAAAACATTAGAGATCTGGATTCAACCACTGATTTCTACAAAAAGATTAAAAAAAGACACAAAGAACCTCAGGAGGGACACAAGAACATCAGTGGTTTTAACAGTTTTTGCTAACAGAATAGATGAGAATCTGTTCAAGGTAAAATATGATGATACTTTAGTGCATAAACCCGGCCTACTTCACAACTCAAAAATAGATCGTTTTAGCACACACATATGCACACATTGGGAAGGTTAAGTAAAATAAGTAAAAGGGGGGGCAGAGGGGCATTGGGTGGGTTATTAACCTTAGTATATGCCTTATTAATGCCAGTAGTTTTTCCATTTCACAGTATGTGTGACTGGTTAATTGCACAAAGTGTGATCTTTGACGTAAAAACTGTCTATAGCATTTATTAATATGTAGAGGGCAGATCATTCTCATGAGCACTGGAACACCATACCAGCACAATTTTCTTTTG
Organism: Lissotriton helveticus; assembly: GCF_964261635.1. Classification (NCBI taxonomy): domain Eukaryota; kingdom Metazoa; phylum Chordata; class Amphibia; order Caudata; family Salamandridae; genus Lissotriton; species Lissotriton helveticus. Next base: position 485,003,878 of record NC_136065.1, read on the forward strand.
GTTTACATAATTTTTGTTGCTGATACCCTTAGACCATAATTATTGATGAAGGTGACCTTCCTTTGAGGTTTCAATTTGGATGTTTAAATTCAATGCATGAAGTATTGCTATAAGATAATTGTGATGATGATATCATTTTAGAAGAGAACTAGCAATCTATTTTGGGTGTCCAGTTGGGCCCACTATTCATGCAGAAAAATGCATCCAATTGAACAGTCAGATTTCATTGGAACAAACAGTAAATCAATAAAGGGATTGTTCTAATACCCCTATTGATAACACACATATGTGAATAGAACTGACTTATCAAGAATGTCATTCATTGATCATATTTATTGCATTCATCCTATCCCATACACGTAGATGCAGACCTTGCAGATGTTGAAAGTATTCTTTATTAGTTTAATGGTCTTTCCTGAAGATGAACGTTTTTTACCTAAAATAATGGACAGCCTTCCATATTTAGCACTGTGTGTAAAAATCATATATACCTGTTTTGAAAACATAATGAAATCATGTATATATTCACCTAGGAAGAAAGCTATATTTAGCATATGTAATCTGAAAATCCCATTTTTAAAAAGAGGATTTGGATTCCCCAGCTGAATAAATACCACCAAGCATTCATACTGTCATAAGCTCAGGAGTGATTATGAACAATGTGTCTGACACTCCCAGGCAGGCACTCATAGAGAAAGAAGGTATCAACGACAAAAGCCTCAAATTGTTGCTAACTTGAGAAATATTCAAGTCATAACACCAAAACAGACATCAAGTTTTTCACTAGATGTGTATTTCACCTACTTGAAGGGAAAAAGCAAAAACTATATTTATTCTCCAGAGCACCATTATGAGAAAATCTTCACATTCAAATTGAGAAACGAAAGCCGTGACTGAGTTGAATAGATGCTTCTAAATATAATCTCAGTCAGTCTCAGATTTTCACTCAATTTATGACTTTACAAACAAGGATCAATTTACATTCAGATGAGAAAGCAAATTAAAGTCTACTCAAACAGTGTCTTACAGCTTTTACCAAATTTTAGAGATTCTGGAGAAATATTGCAAAGTAAGTTATAACAGTCTGCCTGTTACCTACCTCCCTCAAAACGTCCTTTGACCTCCACGATTTACAAAAGCATACCAAATTACAATATTCAGCTTTTGGTGAACCACAGGCAGGATTGGGAAGGAAGCTCAACTATGTAATTCCTTCAACTGTCCGATACAAATGTATGTTGTCTCTTTGGAATTCTGGATTAATATGTCAGGTTTTATTGATTGGCAAGCAAACTGTTCAAATGCCAATCTAGTGCATTAGTTTGTGTACCGTGGAAGGCTGTGGTGGATGGGAAAAGCTGACAGAAAGTTGACAAATTCTCTTGGCATTCAATTATCCAAGTCAATTATTCTCTTCAGTGTCGTATTAGGATGGCTTATGCGTCATGAGGCTCAAAAACGATAAATTATTCTGAGCCTAATGCAGCAAAATATAACATCAACAAAAATGGAAATCTATGTGATATTTGAAAAAAGAATCCCAGATCATAGACATGTTACAAGTGGCCCTCACCAACGTACTCCTGCTCAAAATGTGTGATATACCATCCATTTCAACTAACCCTGGGCGTAGTTCGCGAAGTAGCGCTACGCGAAGTGCACTACGCAAACTTCATGTAGCACTACGCGAGCTGCGTAGTAGCATGTTCGCACTGTGCAAGATGCGTTTTCAATGATTGCACAGTGCGGACAAGCATCCGGCACTGTGCAAGCATTGAAAACGGCATCTTGCACAGTGCGAGCTGTAGTTTTCTTCTGCTCGAGTAGATTATTACTCGAGCGGCAGCTTTCTCAACGCGAACAGGTAGTTTCTCATTGAGAGCGGTCGTGAGCATGCGCAACCACTCACAATGAGAAACATGACCTCCCCGCGTTGAGAATCTCGCCAGGATGTCATTTTGCTTGCTCGCGGTCGCGAACATGACGTTCAGGACCGCGAACAAGCAAAAAATGACCGCTGCACTACGCTACGCTGCATACGCATGCTCGCACTGTGCTACGTGCAGCTCGCGTAGTGCGAAGTTGCGCAAACTTCGCAAACTCCGCGAGCGTAGCGTAGTGCTTCGCCCAGGGTTACTTTCAACACATTTCCTAGGCTGCTATGGATAACATTATCTATTGTATGGCTATTATTAGACATTTTGTGACATGAAATTGTATATCCGTTAGATTCTGGTGTGATATAAAAATGTAAGTCAACGTATATCCTTCTTAAATATATCTTTTCGTAATAATAATTGTCAGGAACTTGGAAGTGTTTTGTTCCTAGAGTAGCCTTAATGTTGATAGTAGAACTTGTAGTACCTAATCGTCAAACTTTAAAATAATGTTGCCTGGCTGACAGACCCGCATGTTATATATTGCAATGTTTAAATTGTCATGTTAATAAACACTTTAACATCTAAATCATATAAATCACTTCACTCTTTCTTCATTATGATGACAATGACTGAAATCCTTTTGTTTCAGAAACTGAAGAGTCAAGCAGAGTGACTGGTCATTTGCATGATGAAAATTTGTTGGTCAAAGTTTGCCATAAGCAACAAATGCAATTGCGGGCAACTTTAGAGAGAATAGAACAAGATCATGCCTGTCGGGATCAAATAGATAAACCTGGAAAAATAGTACCACAAGCTCAATATGAAGGCTTTTATAGGAATTTAACACAGCAGATATCTCAGTTGGCACGGTTTTAATTCCATGCCCAGAAAAAGAGACTGTCACCTGGAAGTAGTTAAACTCCTAACAATGGTATGACAGAGAATGTTGTGAACCTAAGAAAATTGCTGAAAAGATAAAAATGAAGAGCAGAACTGGACGTTTCAAATTTTAACAAAGAACTTTTTTTTATAAAAAAAAGCATAAAATGTCCTCTAGATACCTGATAAGATGAAACCACCTTGGGGGTCTGTGAACTTGATTGGAAATCAATGTGATTGGTAAATAGAACCATAGGATAGCATTGACAACTGATGTTTGTTCCAGAGAACAATAAACCAATACATAAGACAGATTTTGGGAATCAGTAGTGCAGAAGCGAGCCAGAGGTTTCCATTGTTTACAGCATTGGAGTAGCCTTTGTAAGGTATTATATAAACTGGTTTGAATGCTTGGTGTTTGTTCTGTTTTTGTTTGTCTTTGTGGCCAGGAAATTCATGTACACATGGTCCGTACTATAGCCTCATAGCCTGCCGTAGCGGGCAATACCGGCCATTAAAGGCCTGCTCCAGTGTTTAACAAGGGAGCGGGACTTTACTAGCAGGTATAGCCCAGCTGCGAAGGGCTATAAGGCTATTAGAATATTCTGCCACTAGAAGGCAGAATGTTCTAACAAATTAAATAAATGCCTCTCTGAGCCCGAGGGAATTGAAATCCCCTAGAGCTCCGAGAGGGCTTTGTTTAAACAACATTAAAATGTTGCTCTACGAGCCTTTACCGGCCCGCAGAAGCACAGAGCACTCCATTGTCCTCAATGGGGTGCTCCACATTCCAATGTTCTAATTACCTATAAGCAATACTAATATCACAACGTTGGGATCACCATTATGTCCATGGCCTTTGCTTTTAAGCACCAGCAGCTATGCATTTTTATAACTCTGGAGTGTCATGTTAGTTGTTTGTTACAGTTCTAGACACTCTCCAGGAGCACAGGTGACAGCAACCATACAATAGAGTTGATAAGTGAAGCTGCCCTTTGGAAAAAAGCGAGTTTAAATGAATGTCTAAAGTAGAATGTCAGGGGTAAAGGATTTTACTAATTGAGCAAGCTTCAAATGATTTGGAAGAGTCATACGGCCTGATTATGACTACGGTGGCCTATCAGGCACTGCTGCACCAGGGTTCTGACCGTCGTATTAGGAATTTGGCAGGTGAACTGCCATAGGATCGCTGTCCCCGCCATGGATCCCTGAAAGATTTGCAGTGGTCTGAGGCCTACAATATGCTGGTGGTGCTGTTGCGGCACTGCCAAGCATATCAAGAGTTTCCTCATCACCACAGTTTTCATGGCATTGAGCCTGCCATGAAAAGTGTGGCAGTGAGAAAACTAAGGGGGCCCTACAGGGCCAGAGGATGCATGCTGGGGGGCACATGTTGTGCCCCCCTCCAGTTCCTGCATGGCATGGACAAGTTTGGAGGTGTGGCAGCGGGCCGCCATGACAGTGCCCCACTGCAACCCCGCCAAACTAGTCCGCACACCACCCGCCAGAATACGTGTTTACACGTGGTCTGGTGGGCAATGATTTGGCACTCCCATTGCTGTGCATTTCTAAGGCACAGATATAAGCCTTTGAAAGGCACTGCCATGGGACTTCCAAAGTAATTCCCCCCAAACCACGAATGAACTCGTAATCTGGCGGGCGGTGTGTGGACGAGTTGGTGGTGTGGCAGCGGGGCGCTGGTGTGGTGGCCTGCTGCCACACTGCCAAATTCGTAATCAGGCCTTTAATCTGGCTGAGGCTGCAAAATACAAACATTGAAACATGTGTGGGCATGTTTCGATGTAAGTTCAACTGAAGTATGTGGTTTGTGGAGGGCAGCATCTTTGGGCATTTTGAGATCGTATGATGGTAGTGGTACATAGTATAGAGGCAAAGATTTGGCTGGTAGAGGATATCAAAAAGCGCAATGGATGACATACTAAATGAGGAGGTGGCTTGCGATAGTGCTGATGGTGCCAAACAATGTATACCAATAAGGTGGAAAACTGGATAGCAAAAGTAAGCCAATATGAAAGTTTTTTACTTCTTTGACAGTGATAGAGCAGAGGTATTTCCTCTCATTAATTTACTAAAATTTACACAGAAATGATTTGTGACACCGATTTATATGGAAATGGCAAAACGTGTGTTAGGCTTCACTTTTCAAGAAACACCCAAATGAAGTTCTGATTTTGATACTGCATCATAAAAGCATGCAGAATGTAGAAGTAGTTTATGTTGCACATAACAATCAATAAGTTGATGTCAGATTTGACACTTTAATGACGTGTTCTTGTGATTAGATAAACATGATGATAAATGATAACACAGAAATTCCAATGTGAGAATTAATCGCTTTATGTGTTAAGTATAGTAAGTAAGTAAAAATGTTTTGTTTTTCATTAGTTTAAACCATTACAAAAATACATTCTGAGAGAACATTTTGATTCAATTCCTTTTCGATCAATGAACTGTTAAAAAATCTTTATGTACCAAGACGTGCATGAATGATAAAAAAGTGCAGAGTGTCCATGGTTCATTTTCCTTGGGGCCTCACGAGTCTATGTGCAGGTTACCGTACCGCTGATCCTTTGCTTAGCTGCAACTTGAGATAGGAACTTGACAAGCATCCCATTTAGTTGTGGGTCCCTTGGGTTAAAACATGGAAGTACTGCTTGTCTCCGAGTGCGTATGCCATGTTCATTAAAGTGAGTTTTTAGGAGGCCTACCCTTTCTTCTTTTAGTTTGGTGTAGGAGCATATTATGTGTTCAACGTTTTCCCTCCCAATTCCGCATAGCCGGCACAAGTTCCCATAGTTCTTTCAAAGCAATGGTGGGAGATGGGGTATGACTGGCAGGATCCCTAACCTGTGTTTTTAGAAAGGCCTCTTTAGACTTCCAAGAGTACCCAGTTCAAAGTATGCCTGTGGGCCAAAACATTTGTAACTGCACAAAGTCATCCATGCGTGGGTCCTGTGTGCAAATGTGGCTTTATCACCTGTGAGTGAAATTTTCTTAATAACCTTGTTTACAATGCGCTTAAAGTGTGAGTGCGATGTCGGAATTTCCCATAATTCAGCTAGTCCTGTGGCAGCCAGTGATTCATCCAAGTATGTTTTAGCAAGCGTAGTAGATTTGGTACACAGTTCCTGCCAGAGCTGATGCTCCTGTGTTCCTGGCGGAGTTATTGATTTCTTGCCAGCACTTGATATACAAGCCTCGCCTTGCATGGAGTTGCTTTGTTAGGCAAAGCTCTAGGCGAATCTGGGCTCGCACGGTATATAGCGGGAGGTTTAGCATTACTCTATATGCCTTTGCCAAGGTGATATCCAACAGTGAAGCATCCCTGCCTCTCAGTACCTTGCTGCTGTATGTTACTGTTGGTGGAAGTTTTTGCTTGCGCAACGCAAAGAAGTGGTCAAATGTTGGTCCAGTCAATTTTGTTTTGAGAATCCTTAGCGTTGTCACAATCGCCATTCCTTTCCTCTTGATGGTATTAAGCTGGCTCGCAAATTGGCCCCCTTTGTCAAACATGACACCTAGGTACTTATACACATTGCAGTTCATGATTGCGGTTTTTCCAAGTGACCAGGCATGGGACAGCTTTTTTCCATTAATAGTAAAAAGTTTAGTTTTGTCTACTTTGACTTCTAGTTGGTTTTCATCAGCGTACCTATGCAGGTTTAATCCATCACCGTTCTTTAGCCCACTCTGCCACCCCAGTTCAGACATGGCCATATGCAAATCAGTCTGACCCTGCGCCTCATGGGAACAGTCCAGCCCGAACTGCCAAGCCATGTCTTCCCTGGACCGGAATCAAGCTTCCCAGGACTGGTTTCTGGCATTACAGCCGTCTTCAGCTGGGCTTGCTTCACTCCAGTGGCAAAGGGAGCAAGGGACTCACTTCTGAGCATACCCTGCCAACTTAGGGCGAACAAAGAAAAACCAAAGGTGGTGATGGACGGAGCGTTGACAACACAAACACTCACCCCCAGTCAACTGATCTGGGTTTAATTCATCATCGTTCTTTAGCTCACTCCGCCACCCCAGTTCAGACATGGCCATATGCAAATCAGTCTGACCCTGTGCCTCATGGGAACAGTCCAGCCCGAACTGCCAAGCCATGTCTTCCCTGGACCGGAATCAAGCTTCCCAGGACCGGTTTCTGGCATTACAGCCGTCTTCAGCCGGGCTTGCTTGACTCCAGTGGCAAAGTGAGCAAGGGACTCACGTCTGAGCATACCCTGCCAACTTAGGACGAACAAAGAAAAACCAAAGGTGGTGATGGACGGAGCGTTGACAATACAAACACTCACCCCCAGTCAACTGATCTGGGTTTAATCCATCACCGTACTATAGCTCACTCCGCCACCCCAGTTCAGACATGGCCATACGCAAATCAGTCTGACCCTGTGCCTCATGGGAACAGTCCAGCCCGAACTGCCAAGCCATGTCTTCCCTGGACCGGAATCAAGCTTCCCAGGACTGGTTTCTGGCATGACAGCTGTCTTCAGCCGGGCTTGCTTGACTCCAGTGGCAAAGGGAGCAAGGGACTCACTTCTGAGCATACCCTGCCAACTTAGGGCGAACAAAGAAAAACCAAAGGTGGTGATGGACGGAGCGTTGACAATACAAACACTCACCCCCAGTCAACTGATCTGAGTTTAATCCATCACCGTTCTTTAGCTCACTCCGCCACCCCAGTTGAGACATGGCCATATGCAAATCAGTCTGACCCTGTGCCTCATGGGAACAGTCCAGCCCGAACTGCCAAGCCATGTCTTCCCTGGACCGGAATCAAGCTTCCCAGGACCGGTTTCTGGCATTACAGCCGTCTTCAGCCGGGCTTGCTTGACTCCAGTGGCAAAGTGAGCAAGGGACTCACGTCTGAGCATACCCTGCCAACTTAGGGCGAACAAAGAAAAAACGAAGGTGGTGATGGACAGAGCGTTGACAATACAAACACTCACCCCCAGTCAGGGTATGCTCAGACGTGAGTCCTTTGCTCACTTGGCCACTGGATTCAAGATAGCCTGACAGATGAGGATTATGAATCCGAAACCGGTCCCAGGATGCTTGTTTCCGGTCCATGGAAGACATGGCTTGGCAGTTCGGGCTGGACTGTTCCCATGAGGCACAGGGTCAGACTGATTTGAATATTGCCATGTCTGAACTGGGGTGGCAGAGTGGGCTAAAGAACGGTGATGGATTAAACCCAGATCTGTTGACTGGGTGTGAGTGTTTGATTGGTTCTGATGCTCCGTCCATCACCACCCCCTTTTGTACCGCTTTGTTCGCCATAAGTTGGCAGGGTATGCTCAGACGTGAGTCCCTTGCTCACTTTGCCACTGGATTCAAGCAAGCCGGGCTGAAGACGGCTGAAATGCCAGAAACCGGTCATAGGAAGCATGTTTCCGGTCCAGGGAAGGCATGGCTTGGCAGTTTGGGCTGGACTGTTCCCATGAGGCACAAGGTCAGACTGTTTTGCATATGGCCATGTCTGAACTGGGGTGGCAGAGTGGGCTAAAGAACGGTGATGGATTAAACCCAGATCTGTTGACTGGGTGTGAGTGTGTGATTGGTTCACATGCTCCGTCCATCACCACCCCCTTTTGTACCGCTTTGTTCGCCATAAGTTGGTAGGGTATGCTCAGACGTGAGTCCCTTGCTCACTTTGCCACTGGATTCAAGCAAGCCTGGCTGAAGACGGCTGAAATGCCTGAAACTGGTCCTAGGAAGCATGTTTCCAGTCCAGGAAAGGCATGGCTTGGCAGTTCGGGCTGGACTGTTCCCATGAGCCACAGGGTCAGACTGATTTGCATATGGTCATGGCTGAACTGGGGTGGCAGAGTGGGCTAAAGAACGGTGATGGATTAAACCCAGATCTGGTGACTGTGGGTGTGAGTGTTTGATTGGTTCAGATGCACCGTCCATCACCACCCCCTTTTGTACCGTTTTGTTTGCCATAAGTTAGCAGGGTATGCTCAGAGGTGAGTCCCTTGCTCACTTTGCCACTGGATTCAAGCAAGCCTGGCTGAAGATGGCTGAAATACCAGAAACCGGTCCTAGGAAGCATGTTTCCGGTCAAGGGAAGGCATGGCTGGGCAGTTCGGGCTGGACTGTTCCCATGAGGCACAGGGTCAGACTGATTTGCATATGGTCATGGCTGAACTGGGGTGGCAGAGTGGGCTAAAGAACGGTGATGGATTAAACCCAGATCTGTTGACTGAGTGTGAGTGTTTGATTGGTTCAGATGCTCCGTCCATCACCACCCCCTTTTGTACCGCGTTAATATTCCATGAGCATATCCTCAGGGGTAATACACTTTGATTTCCGCAATGCCTCATTGTGTGTCTCTGTCACTGTGGATGACCAAGTAGATTGATTGTTCTGGTGATCCGAAAGGGACCTGGAGCAACTGCGATGTTAACTGCTCTGCTCATTTGTGTATTTGATGTCTACACTTTTTGTGGAGACGGCCCTCGTGCCCCCGTAAGTACGGACAACATTTTGTTTCCTTTGTGGATTAGTCCTTCTCTTGCTATATCAAGTAAAGGGAATCGGCATCCTGTGTTATAGAACAAGGTGGTTTCTATCCCCCAGGCTTTAAAGGTTTCCTGTTCTTCCAAATGTATGTTTGCAATTCGGTCACTAATCCAGGTGGCTTTGGTGGATTCTGTTCCGTTTGCTTTATCCAACTTTACAAATTCTATTGAAAGAAGGTCAGTAGAGTGTATGTCTTTTAGTGTAGGTATTGTGCCCAGGAGTTGGAGAATATTCCCTCTGTTCAAGATGTCGAAGGGTCCTTTCGATTCGTATTCTGGGGTAAAAATAGTAATGGCTGAATTCCTGGTTTGGTTGACTGGAGGATTTTTTCCAAAGATTGGCCCCAAGTGATATTTTGTGGTAATGGTAGTGAGTTGCTGACTCGGTCTGATCAAGGTGTCAGGAAATAGGGACTCTTGGGGCTTAGGGCCTATTGAACCATCTAGACCACAGTCCGTGTTTAGGTGTTGTATTGGAGTGAGACCCGTATGCCCAAATGTAGTGGTCCTTGGCTCGAAGGGGGGTCCCTGTGCTTCATTACAGGCACTACTTGTGCTGTCGTTTGTTTGGACTGCTTCCCCTAGTGCCTTAGTTGGGTCCGGAGTGGTCCTGTTAGCTGGCGGCTCAATTTTCAAGGTTGGTTTGTAGGAGTTGGTACCCAGTAGTGGTGAGACATGTAAAGTTGAGCTTGAGGCCAACTCCTGGTTTGGACCTTCGGCAGTGAGGGGCTCCCTCGACTCAGTTGATTATAACATTCGACTGCTGGTGGTGGTTCTGTCGTCCTGTTTTTAAAAAAAAAAAAATTTCATTATTCTGTTACCTTTGATATCGGTTTGGCCTCTGGATAATATCCAGGCTGCCCCCAAAGGTGGTATTTCGGCTTGTGTTACATACTCATTTTCCATAGTGTCGGTGTCCTTTGGCTGGTTAGATCCTCCCTCAGCTTCGAGGACATATATGATGGCAGATCGAACTTGTGCTTGCTGCTGTGATGTTTTTGTTGTAAACAGAGGGTAGAGCTTTGTGAGGCTCGGAGATGGTATTTCATTCTGACCTTTTCTCCTAAGTTGGTGGCGTTGCTTTGAGTTCTGCTTTGGTGTTTGCTCCTTGGGTGGGGGAGAGGTCCTAGTGGGCAGGCTGCCCTTGTGACGGATCGGAGGGTTGTTGCCAGTGTTGTTTTGGGAAGTAGAGTCCCTGTTTAGTGCTTCTTTGGCTGCTGCTTTATTTGAGTTTGCCCTTAGTTTGTCTTGATGTGGGCCCATTGGCAGGCCTTCTATAAGGGTGGAAACAATTGAAGGGAGTGACAATAGCTCGTCAATTATAGTACCACAGCTGCAGTCCAGTTGTACTTCCTGCTGGGCTCTGCTGCTTAAAAGGTTTAGTTGGGCTAGTTTGTCGTCAATGGCCCCCACAAAGAGGGCGAGAGTATCTAAAAGTGTCAGCTGCAGGTCCATTTTGTCTGACTGGTAGTGTAAAACGTCAACCGTTCGTTGCATTGTATTTAATAAGATGTCCCATGTTTTCGGTGCCTGATTCCCGGTTCGATTTCATAAGCCTGGGATCAATGGAGGAGTTGGAGGACTTTTTCGTGAAATTGAATTATTGATCGCGGTTTCTTAGTTGTTGCATTGATTTGTATTAATACAGGCCGTAGGCAAAAGCTGTTTCACAGGGGTTTCTAGTGCATAGGACACTATTAGGTCACCCCACTCTTGCAATGGAAGGTAGGAGATAGAGTCCTGCCCACTTCCCCTGGCGACTGGAGAGTCCGAAAAAAAAGACTTTTAGGGGATATCTTGGTCACCCCCTGTTTCCGCTCCTGGTGAAGATTGGACCGGTTTGATGGCCTCTTGGCTGTTGTGGCAGCACGAGTGGGGGTTTGTGGAGTTCTTTTTGAGGCAGGACATTAAAGAGGTATTCGGATGAAGAATTCAAATTATGTCCAATCTGATCCACCTGCCCTAAATTTGAGACCTTGCTGTTCGTTGTTTTAGGCTCTTGTAAGTTTTGTGCCTCCTGCCACTTTTTGGAGTCGGTTGAGACAGTTGTTATGGCATTGCTGATAGGGGTGGGGGTAGGCAAGGATTGATGAATAACGTACTCCTCAGTACGAGTTTCCACCTCCTCCACCCCCTCTTGAGAAATAGGTGGGCTGTTTGTTTTATGTTTCCAAATTTTTTCTGATGTTAGGGGATGGACCTCCGGTTTGGCCGCTAGGATTCCCACTGTAGGTTGTTCTGTGACTGGTAAGGTTGATGGCAGTATGGGGAGGAGAGGGAGGAATGGATCTTGTAGGCCCAGAATGTTGGCACTGGAAGAGAATATAGACGACGCTGGGTCTTTTAGAAATTGGAATTTTGTTTAAATTGTTGATTGATGCAAGCGGGGTCTATGGCTTCCAGGGTTTTGTGCTAGATTACTGGGAACATCCACTTCCTCCCCTACTTCGGTGGCCATCACCAGAGTTACTGTACTTGGTTTTGGATTTCCATTTTGTTTGGCTTTATGCACGGTAACAGCAGGCTGCCCCCTTTTCCTGCCCGACCTCATGGTTGTGGTGGTCTTTGTCCTCTGGGAGAGGCCCTGCTTTTTCACACCTTTCCTGTTACATTGTTTTTGCCAAAAGCCCTCCTAGGGAGGATCAGGATGGGTCTGTCAGGTCTGTCAGCTGCCGGTGGAGGGGCAGCAGCGTAGAGGGGCAGTTGATCGGTTCAATTGATTTGCAAAAATCGCTCTCATGGGGCGAATTTTTATGATCAGCACTGACTACACTAGACATACAAGAGCCCTCCTAGGGAGGATCAGCCTGGGTCTGTCAGGTCTGTCAGCTGCCAGTGGAGGGGCAGCAGCATGGAGGGGCAGTTGATTGGTTCAATTGATTTGCAAAAATCGCTCTCATGGGGCGAATATTTACGATCAGCACTGACTACACTAGACATACAAGAGGCATGGGAGAGTAAGACAGAAAGGGCGGCATTCAATAAAGTGTGTAAAAGTGCTGAAAAAAACCTGTCCCTTGTCGAAGATAAAAGATTATTGGTAAAATGCAAAAGCTCTTGGTCAGTTATAAATTGTTTTGTTAAACCGAAACCGCAAGCTTATTTAGCGGCACATTTTCGATTGTTTTTAAAAAGAGTTTTATGATGTATCGGTTTGGAGAATATGAAACCAAGGATTTGCGAGAATCATGGAAAGGCAAATTCCCAAACGAAAACTGCTGTTTATGTAGATACCACATTGAATATTTATGTCACTTGTTGTGCGTTTGCCCTACAGTGAAAGAAGCAAGAATGAGACTCTTAAAACCAATTTTAAATGATCTTAACATACGCACCTGTAGAAAACTGTAACTTGCTGGATGGGGGGGTGCATCAACTATTCTTATCTGTCGTGGGGCTACGTTTCTTACCTTGATTGACAATCTCCTAGGTAAAGTAGACAATATAAAATGAACTAGGCTATAAATGAGTTGGAAATCATGCATGAATTGTAAAAACTTTATTTTTAATGATTTTTATAGTAATCTAGTTTTTCATTTAAACTGATTTTTAAACAAGTAATTTATTTCCAGTATTATGCTAAATGGTTGTGATAACCAAATAAAGGTTTTCTGTGAAATTGGTTTCAGTCTGATCTAGTTTCGTGGATTGTCTGCTTTTTTTGGGCTGTTTGTCCTATCACCTAGCTGCTACTGCCGGGGCTATTACAAGGACAATGCAAAGATATAAGGATGCTAGGACGATGAAGTGAGCAGTTGACGCGACTACGCGAGTCCTCCCGACTGACTTAGTGACGATGATAGTGCTTGCTTGCGTGCTGCAGGTCTAGGGCTGTTCAATCCTCACTCCCCGTAGTGTTTCACAGTGAGCACAGGGTGGTGTGGGGCAGAGCACAAGAGCAGGAGCAGAGTTGCCACTTGGCTCCACTCACCCCCGCAACACCACTCACCACTCAGCACCATGTGGCCCTCTGTGGCTCCGTGTGGCTCTCGGCAGTTTACCCACAACGCAGGGGCAGGGCACACTGGAGCACACTGGGGCACACTGGAGCAAGTGCCAACCAGGAGTAGTGAGGAGTGAGGGGACCGTGTGCATGCACAGGAGCAGGAGCAAGACATGTTCATATTTTAGCATAATTTCATCATGTATGAGCTGTACTTCATGAAGGGCTCAACTTTGTTTCCTCTCTAATATGAACTTATGAACTGAATAGTCTGAAGCCTATGGGAACTTTTCATAAGCCTTCCACTTGTGTTCTAAAATTTCAATTGCCTTTTTGACATTTGTAGCCTACTTGATTACACTTGCAACAAAAGTGTTACTTCCTAGAGCAAATGCTTGAGAACTGACAGACAAAGTCTCCTACTTTCTAAATGCTACACTAATCGTATGACTAAAATACAGTGGCTCTAAGAAAATTACGAGTAATGGATTACTTAATTTTTCCGGATTTGTATACTTTTTACTTACTACATCATCTCGACCTATTAAGAGCGACCAATGGGCCAGAGAGGTCTGACAAATTTGGTGATATCAATTGTTGTAAACCTGGAATCGATGCTCAGACTTTGGGACTGAGGCACAGCACCTTTTTCCTTCTCGTGGCATATTGACAGTTTGGACTTCAAAAAGCAATGCGAACTGTGACGTAACACTGCGATCTGCTGCCAGCTGGTATGATGGCGTAGTGGAACCTTTTCGGCTGAAAGGGTCCACGTCAGAGCAGCTGTGTCATTTATGCTGCACTGTTGGACAGACCTAGATACTCTGGCTTTATGAACTGAAACTGGTAATTTGGAACTTACAGAACTTTCCCAAAGGGCTGGTATGAAACGCAACTGATTTCCCCTGCTGATCAATTTTTGTTAAGTTAATAATCTCCTTTGCTGAGGACGATCATACCTCTTCCTATTTGGATCTTGCAGAGTTTTGGTAATGCTTTATTCAATCTGACCTAATTTGAATTTAGGGTTGTATGCTATGTCATTCAACTTGATTAGAATACAAAAATTAATATTCAATTAACTCTGCTGATTCTGACTCATTATTTGTTTGTGATTAAACTAATTTTGATTTGTGGTTTCATCTGAAAACAGACGTGGGACTTTTGAGTGATATGCATAATATTGTATGTTAGCAACTATCTTATTCCCTTTCCTCATTTGGTAATTGCTCATCCTCTAGTATTCCAGTCCTTTCCAGTACAGAACAAGGTCCAACGAAGGACCATGGAGATTAGGTAAAGTAGCTAAAATTAACCTGGGTTAGGAGAAAAATTAGACAAATAATAGTTCAAATTAAAGGAGGCCCAGCAATGTAACGCTACAACAACGGTAAATAAGCTGTTCTCACGGACATAGGAGATAAGTGGAGTTCTGAAAGGAGTAACACCGGAAGAGAAAATAGTGGAGAGGAACAGGCTAAAATCCATTGTTAAAAGGAAGAAAAGAAGGAAAAAGAAAACAGGTGAACAGGTAGAAAGCATATATTCTAGAGTGACCAACATATTATACCTTTTAGACAATTATTTAATGATAAAGGAACAACATTTACATATTTTATTAAAAGTGGGAAAATTAGTAAATTAAATGAAAAAAATTGATTTAAATCTTGTAAAATAAGTTTTGAACGCTATTGGCTAAATGCTTTTTAAGGTGCCTGCACTATCTTTCTTTGTTTGAAGGGTGTGTTGTTATGCGACTAAACCGATTTGCTTTCGGAAATAAGATGTTAACAGACTACTTTTCCACGACAAACAGCTCTTTGCCAGCGTCGGCTGCTAGACTTTTTATTTCCCAAAGAAGTTGTGAGCAATTGAATCTTGACACCCGTAAAGGAGCTAAGTGTCTGCAGAGCCGGCACGTTTCATTAAAAAACAGACTGCACTGCAAGTGCTAATGTTCTGCTCAGATCTCCAGACCTCCCTCAGTCAAAGAAACTTTTGCTGCTGTTTGTCAAAGGGGCTGAAGCATTGTTAGCTTAATGGGATGTGCTTCTCACAAGATGTCCCAGAGGTACGCTGCTGCAAATCCTTCCTTTCATTATGATTATGCATGCCAGCCACTCTAGGATTCCCACCCCTGTGGATGAATGTCTCATTGCCAAGGCTGTTCTCATGTCTCACTGGGTTTAAGGAGCGTTGTGCGGTTGTTAGTGCCTCCTAGTTCGTTACACGTGAATGCAGAACAGCCTACAGGATAAAAGCCACGAAACATAAAATTATATGATCTTTGGGAATGGTTGCCTGTTAACTTGCAAACTTCATTGAACGTTACACTTTTTAACGTCGCAGAGCTAAGAAATACCGAGCTTTGTTCCTTTTGGAAATTACAGAATTTAAGACGAATTGGTTAAAAATAATTTGATAGCATTGTTCTGTAGCATCTTTATAGAGTTTTCCGACCCTTAGCAATAACTCTAAGTGTATTCTGGGTATCCTAATAAGTAACTACTCAAGTCACCATTTACTACATTTTTGTGCAGATGATCCCATAACGTAATGCGGTGGAAATATAACTTACTTACCACTTTAAAGCCTACTAATACAGCTTTAAGTTCCATTGCCTCGTGCAAATGCCCGTTCTAGCTTTAATAACTGAGAGCTTCAGTTTGTTGGGTATGGCTACTCGAGTGCCCATGCTATAGTGTGGTCTATTTGTTGATAACGTTGGTGTTGTGCAGTAGATTTGGAGCTGTACTCCATTTACATAGTTAGATCTTGTGTTGGCGCATAAGCATGGGTGGAAGCAATGTTGGAGATATAGGATGATACATGCATATACTTATAATGATTACCTTGCCCTACTTAGCATCATTATTTGGGTCAGCGGTGTAGGAAGAAAGGACTATGATTGTGTTCATTGGGTAGGTGTTGGCTTGTAACCTAGAGAGTTTATCAAAGTGCAATAAACCGACCTCTAAGGGTACACTTTTGAGCTGCAGTCAGCAATCTAATGAGAGAAGCAGAATTCCACCCAATGGTAAGCTTTCTAGTGTGTCACTCAGCAGCTTGCATCCCAACTAGGTCTCCATATCCCTCCAATGATAGTTAGATGTCTTTGGAGCCACCCCTAATGGGCTGAGATCAGGCTTGATGGAAGCTTTTGTGCAGCTCTGGGCACATATCTGCTGCGAGTCACTGCTCTGGTTTTATGGCAAGACCTAGTGGAGGCTAATGGTTCATACCTTACTGATAATATATCACAAAAACATACAAAGACTGCTTTTGTGATACATAACTTGATTTAGAAGAATCAACATAAGCCCATAAAAGATGGGTCCTGGGATAAAAACAGCCTCTGCTACTCCTCTCTGTGACTGGCATGGCTGACATACAACCCATAGGGAGAAATCACTGCAAGCATGACCACTCAGTCGTTTGGATGAAGTGATCCAGGTTTGGTTTCCATACAACTTCACCAACAGCTACTCCTGACGGTATAGGACTTGGCAACAAGCAAAGTCAGGGGCATATTATCAAGGACGACGTTAAAATTATCGCCGATTTATCGACAGGAAACTGCCGCTAAAGCAGCGACAATGGGTTTGATAATATGCCCTTGAGAAGTCCATTAGACGCCCATGTTTACACCAGAGCATGGGCTTCTATGAGAATTCACAAGGGCATATTATCAAGCCCATTATCGCCGCTTTAGCGGCAGTTTCCTGCCGCTAAAACTGCGATAATTTTAACTCCGTTTCTTGATAATATGCCCCCCAATTGGGAGTCCATGCATTCCATCGCAAGTATAGTAAGCCAAGAGTTACGCTGCAAGACGAGAATTGGACCTACATAAAACATGACTGTATAGGCTCACCTAAAGAGTGATGAGTTTGCAATCCAAAGAAATCAAAAACAGGCTACACTTTTCATGGTTAATTGAATCAAACCAATACTGTGTGACGTAGAAAGCTCCGTAACAGAATTACACTTTTATTGCAACTTTAGGTACCCTATTGGCTGATTATTGTCATTTGTTCCAATTTCAACCCCAATAATATTTGTGCAAGTGGCTATCAACTTGAATTGCATTCATATAGTGATGACTTACTAATGCACATTGCCATTGTAGCACAATAAATGCTTTTAACTGATCTACAAAGAAATTTGAAGTAAGCAAAGGCAATGGTAATAGGTCTGGTCTATAAATGAAAGTGACTCTTCAGTAATTGATGGTTTCTAGGTACTCAATAATTCTTCATACGTGCATTTTGGCACTCAGCGATCATGCCAACGTAGAGGAAGAGTATAACTGCTGGCTAAATGTCCTCACAGTTGAGGGTAGGGTGGGGGGTAGGAGAGAGTGCGTCAGAGGGTGGCTTGTTTGAAGTATTTCAAAATCAATAAAATCATATTTTATTCCATGAATTCATGCTTCTACTCATACACCCACTGACTCATTGTTTTGTGTCAATGGCTGTGCAGAATGCAGAGTGCTGCAGATGAAATGAGTAGCCGACAGGCAGCCCATTACCAGTATCTGGAGAGCTGTAGTCTGCTCTTAATAATGAAAATAGTGAAGGAGATTGTTAGAAATGAAAGAAGAGTTATAAAAGGAGAAAAAGGAAAAGTAAGGTACTGGCTCATTAACCCTAGCACCGAAGCACAGTAATTTTCAGAAAGTGTGGACATTTAATCCAACATACACCAGTTGGGGAGAGGATGTGGCCTAACGGCTAGAACGTTGACCTCAAAGCTGGGGAACCAGGTACGAATCTCGGCCACGACGCTCAACATCATGTGATTCTGGGCAAATCACGTAATCTCCCGATGTCTAACAAAAATGAATATATCCGTCTGTAACGAAACTGGGACTCATGTAAAGAGCTCTGATACCTGATGTCTTCGGGTCAAGTTCCTGCTATACAAAACTCCACCAAAATGAAAAAATAGTTGGAACTGGAACCCATTTTCTAAGCTTAGCTTTACCCATATGTTAGTGTTAGTTTAAAATTTGGGAGGAAGAAAGAGTTGGCTCTTCATCCACTCTAACTTTATTTGTATATTGAGACAACTAACCCTGTCAGGCCTTCTGAAGAGATTCTAGCAATAAGAATTCTAATGCAAATCTTTTACCCAATGGTTTTCTGAGGGAACAGTTATCATCACAGCTCTTGTCTACTAAGGTAAACTGTGAGATTCCATACGACAAAATAGCTGCCTATAACTTTAGCACAGTGTACTATGAGTCCACCCAAGACTACCGACTTTAACTCATACTTTACTCTATAAGTAAGCCAGACTTCCTGACTTTGTGAAATCATTTCATAAAAACCCAGTGAAAGCTATAGAATTTGATATAACATTTCCCAATGTATACATAAGGTTTATAACCTTTACAATTGGCTTGTCACGAAAAAAGAAGACATGCCTACTGAATTACACATTAGTTGGCAACCGTCAGGATTACTGGTATAAATTATGAATATGTAAAAAATGTACAGTCAGCAACACAATATAATATCTTTCCTAAGAGTGTCTAACAAGAATTATCAAAGTGAAATCTTCTATCCCTCTGGTGTATCAGATATGTTAACTAAAACCAAAGCCCTTGCCTGCTAATCTGTAAGATGAATCACTGACAAAATATTGAGTACGACAATATCGAGGTAGAAAAATATTGTGACAAAAATATCAAAGTGAAGAATCGACATCCTAGCTATATCATGGGAAGTACAATATCGTTGTTAACAGTATCGTTTTTTTTAAATGTTAAAACAATAATGTAAAATAAAGTAAATAATACATATATTTAAAAGAAATATTAAAAAAGTTTAAAAATCATAACTAATACATATAATGTTAAAATAAATTAAACATATACATATAAAATATCATATATATATACTTAATAATATTAGGAAATAATTATTTTAAGGACTTATGAAATGTTAAAAACGTTTAATAAATTATAAATACATTTACACACATACACAAATAATATAAATGAAAATATAAAAAATATATATAACAAATTAAAAACTACAATGTTTTTAATCTTTTTAAAATAAATTATACACAATATTGACTAAAATAATACAGAAAAATATTGGATAGCGGAGGTAATAAAATTACTATTCCAACTCCAGAGTGTGCAACAGTAGGGAAAGTGTTGGATAGCGTAGAGGTAAAAATTACTATTCCCACTTCAGAGAGTGCAACAGTAGGGAAGGTGTTGGAAAGCGTAGGGGTAAAAATTAGTATTCCAACTGCAGAGAGTGCAACAGTAGGGAAAGTGTTTGATAGCGTAGAGGTAAACATTACTATTTCTCTTCCAGAGAGTGCAAAGTGTTGGATAGGGAAAGGGTTATAATGACTATTCCCACTCCAGTAAGTGCAAGAGTAGGGAATGTGTTGGATAGCGTAGTGATTATAATTACTATTCCAACTCCATAGAGAGCAACAGTATGGAAAGTGTTGGATAGTGTAGGAGTAAAAATTACTTTTCCCACTCCAGAGAGTGCAACAGTAGGGAAAGTGTTGGATAGCGCAGAGGTTAAAATAACATACTTGTCAATTTTTTATTTTTATTTATTGAATAATGAATTAATAATAAATTAACAATACATTATTTATAAATACCAATAAAATAAAATGTATAATTACTTTAATAGCATTAAATTACTTCCCACCCTATTCCCCAATAAGCCCCCAACTGCTCTGCATAAAAATTAAAACAATTAATATAATTATCAATTAATCAATTAATAAAAAATATGAATCAATATTTAATCAATAATACAATAATTATCAATACCAATACATAATAATTAATACAAATTAATTTCAATTAATAATTGATTAACAATAAATTATTTATGAATACCAATAAGCATTAATTAATAGTTACTTAATTATAATAAACTACTTCCCACCCTAATCTTCTATAAAAACACAACCCACTCCTATACTAAATTAACACAATTAATATATTCATCAATTAATCAATTAATAAAAAGTATTTACCGATTAAAAATAAATTCATTATCAATACCAAAGAATAAAAATGATTTATTAATTTATTATAATTAATTTACTTCCCACCCTATTCCCCTATAAACCCACAACCCGTTCAACTAAAAAATAACACAATTAATATAATGATCAATTCATTAATACAAATTAATTAGCAATTAATAAATATTAACTATCAATCCCTTTAAACAAAAATTAACCATTACTTAATTACAACTAAATTACTTCCCACCCCATTCCCCTATAAACCCACAACCTGCTGTGGAACAAAAATGCAAAATGTAATTAAAAATAATTTCTAAAAGTTATAATTCAATTTACTAGAATTAAATTACTGCCCACGCTATTCCCCTATAAACCCACAACCCGCTACGGTATCAAAAAGCAAAATGTACTTTAAAAAAAATTACTAACTTCTTAGCATTTAATACATATATTTAAAAAAAAAAACATAACAAAACATGTGAAAAACACATTCATATAAAATACATACTACAATACATAACACTAACATAAACATCAATATTATTAACATCAATATTTTTGCGATCCATATTACTAACTTCGATATTAACAAAAACAATATTTTTTACCTTCAGGTCGATATTCTGGTCACCGATATTCTTGATGTCGATATTCTGTCCCTACGATATTAAAAACTCGATATTTATGTAGGTCGAAATAAAAAATGTGATATTATGTTTGTGCACCCTGTAAGATTTCATGTAACAAACACTTATCTGTAGGCATTAATACAGAGTAGTTACAACCTACTCTAATTGACTATTACCTTTAACATAAGAAAATCACAATAAATATGTCAGGCCTACTACCTTTATTGTAACTTTACAAAATAAAATATTAGGAACTGTAACCTTGACTAGTGAATTGCCCCATAATCAATAAAATCTACTCTATTGAACAAAAGTATTCTCACAATGCATCCTTCAGGTACACAGTATTAAGAAAAATCAAAATCTAATAGAACGCAAAACAACATAAAATCCGTCCTCAAAGGGCATAATAAGGATACCCTATTGAAACTATAAATCCCCAATTCTCTAATTGGGTGGGCTACCAATAGCAAAACCTTTACATATTACAATATCTGTGAGATTCCATATAAAATGAAACAAAATTGTTCTTTCTATGTGTGCTGCATTCTGCAGCACTCATAGAAACAGCAAGTCACCTGTAAAGTTTGTTTATGTGCAGGAAGGTGTCCCTTCCTTCACATAAACAATCACCCCTGCAGCGCAGGCACCCTTGCATCACAGTGCAAAGGTGCCTGCGCTGGCACTAGGCAGCTTCTTTAGCACCAGCGCTAGAGGAATTGCAGGGGTGCGCTGCATTATTGTAAATACGGTGCATCCCTGCATTTTGAAACTGACAGAGTGCAGCGTTATCAATTTTGCGGTAACACCGCGCTCCACAAGTTTCTATTAAAAGTGCCCACAACTATGTTCTTCTGGGGCAATCAACTCTGTGGGGCCGATTCCGATGTCGGACGTTCTCAGGTCCGTCCGACATCTGTCAGGAGCCGTAACCGACCGACCTGCTGTGGTCGGTTATGGCCCTGCTGATACGATGCGACTGAACCCTGTTTGGTCGCATTCGTATGGTTCACAATTCAAGCATGGATTCCAGGCGGAAAGCATGCTTGCAATGTGAAAAGCAGGGGTGCAGTTCATCCCTGCACCCTGTGGCAGGCACCTCAAGATGCCTGCCACCGGGTGCAGGGATCGACAGAGGGGCACCATTCGGCAGTCTCGCAAGAGACAGTTTCCGACTGCCTTTTCGTGCCAGAGACACTCTGGCATGAAAAGGCAGTGAAAAACTGCCATCGTACTCCCTTGGTCGTAAAGAGGCGACCGGGGGAGTACTGAAGGATTTCCGGATGGCAGACGGGCTCTCCGAGCCTGTCGTAAGCCATCAGGAAATCCGAGTCGGATTCCATTCCGACCGAGCCATTCTGATGGAATTCGGTCGGCACATACATGGTTCGGAGCCCTTCCGATCGGAATCGGAATCGGCTCCAAAGTGTTCTGCCTCTGGCTGGATGGCACATTGAATGAAATGGGCTGACGTGCAGTACAGCTTCCTGACTGGCCCATAAGGGAATGCACTTTTGTGCAGGCACCCAGGAAGTTGCGCAAATGGAGACTTTATACAATGCAGAGTATTTTGAACTTGCTACCCACACACAACAGTAGTCAGTGGCATGTTTTTTATCATGGTTTGCAGGTTCAGGCATATTCCTACTGTTCGGGTGAGTAGAGTTTGCAGCCCATCGATATGTTTCTGTGTTAACTTGATTTAAATGATGTTGGGGTGATCTAAGCATGTGTAAAAACAAAGGAAAAACTTTTTTCTATTATTATACAGTATATGTAATGCTGAATATAATGTGTATTGCAAAAAACACAGTTGATGGACAGAATGTAGAACAATGTCATACATTCACCCCAGTACAAGGATCTGGGCCTAAATCCATCGGTTTTTTGCACTCCACACCACCCTGGGTTAGACACTGGCTATATGCAAATCAGCTCTGACCCTGTGCCTCATGGGAACAGTCCAGTCCGAACTACCAAGCCATGTCTTTCCCAGACCGGAATCAAGCATCCAAGGACCGGTTTCTGGCTATCAACCTTCATTCAGCCTGGATAGCTTGACTCCAGTAGTGTGGAGAGCCTGGGACTCACGTCTGAGCATACCCAGCCCACTCGGGGCGAAAATTGCAAAAAACACAGTTGATGGACAGAATGTAGAACAATGTCATACATTCACCCCAGTACAAGGATCTGGGCCTAAATCCATCGTTTTTTTGCACTCCACACCACCCTGGGTTAGACACTGGCTATATGCAAATCAGCTCTGACCCTGTGCCTCATGGGAACAGTCCAGTCCGAACTACCAAGCCATGTCTTTCCCAGACTGGAATCAAGCATCCAAGGACCGGTTACTGGCTATCAGCCTTCATTCAGCCTGGATAGCTTGACTCCAGTGGTGTGGAGAGCCTGGGACTCACGTCTGAGCATACCCAGCCCACTCGGGGCGAAAATTGCAAAAAACACAGTTGATGGACAGAATGTAGAACAATGTCATACATTCACCCCAGTACAAGGATCTGGGCCTAAATCCATCGTTTTTTTGCACTCCACACCACCCTGGGTTAGACACTGGCTATTTGCAAATCAGCTCTGACCCTGTGCCTCATGGGAACAGTCCAGTCCGAACTACCAAGTCATGTCTTTCCCAGACCGGAATCAAGCATCCAAGGACCGGTTTCTGGCTATCAGCCTTCATTCAGCCTGGATAGCTTGACTCCAGTGGTGTGGAGAGCCTGGGACTCACGTCTGAGCATACCCAGCCCACTCGGGGCGAAAATTGCAAAAAACACAGTTGATGGACAGAATGTAGAACAATGTCATACATTCACCCCAGTACAAGGATCTGGGCCTAAATCCATCGTTTTTTTGCACTCCACACCACCCTGGGTTAGACACTGGCTATATGCAAATCAGCTCTGACCCTGTGCCTCATGGGAACAGTCCAGTCCGAACTACCAAGCCATGTCTTTCCCAGACCGGAATCAAGCATCCAAGGACCGGTTTCTGGCTATCAGCCTTCATTCAGCCTGGATAGCTTGACTCCAGTGGTGTGGAGAGCCGGCAGGAGGGGGGTGACTGTGCGTGTGCCGGGTCTTACAATAGAGCGCCGCATGCTGCGCATCCACCAACAACAGGCACAACACCTTGCAGCAATACATCTGCAGCTGCACAATACAGTCAGGAATGTTGGCCAGGTGTCCGACCGGATGGAGCGAATGACCACAGCAGTGGAGGCAAACACTGAGGCCATGCTGACCTAGCGGGACCTCACCCGGCGCCGCCACCACCAGCTCCTAACACGCCTCTCGGCGTACACGCGCTCCAATTATATAATTGCCAACGCAACATCCCAGCTGTCCCGAAGATCATTGGCCATGCAAATCCAGATGGTCCAATGCTGCCAGGACGTGGCACGGGCACTTGAGCAGGCAACCACTGCAGTTCAGGCTCTGCAGGCAACTGGCCACGGCCAGGCAAGAGGGGAGGACGCTAGTGAGGGAACATCTAGCCACAGCAGCCTGTCTTTGCCACCGGTTAGAGTTCCCCGCCGCAGCAGCAGGCCCACTGCGGCATCACGTGCGAATCCGGAGGAAAATGTGGAGAGGCGAATCGGAGCCTCGGGCGGGAGGCGCCATTGACATTTTCCCTTATCATGCAGGGACATGCTGATGAGAAAAGCATGCCCTCTAACAAATCAGGAGATGTATGACGCAATACACCTCAAATGTATCTTTTGAAAATAATGCTATATTATTGTGAAAAAAACAATAATATTTATTCAATAACCGTACATCAGACTCATGTCATTATTTCAATTGTCATGCATGAGTGAAGTGTTGGGTGAGGGGAGTGGGTGCACTAGAAACAGTTGTGATTTGATTGCGGCGTCTGTGTCCTTCAGCTGGATTTTCCCCGAGTGCATGATGCGCATGTGCAGGTGGGCGGTTGTCCCCTTCCGACTCACTGCCAGATATCTCTATAGGTATCCTGCGCTTGGTAGCAATGTTGTGGAGTATTGCACACACGGCCACGATGCGGCAGCGGACCTCAGGCTCGTATTTGAGGGCCCCACCAGTCTTGTGCAGTATGCGGAAGCGGGTCTTCAAAAGGCCAAATGTCCTCTCAATGCAATTTCTAGTGCGGATGTGTGCAGCATTGTAACACCGTTGCTGTGGTGTGGCAGGGTTGAGGTATGGGGTGAGGAGGTACTCATGGAGACCGTAGGCGCTGTCACCTGAATGAAAGGAGCAGAGGGTGAGTGCATGTTCTGCGCAGCTACATGATCACAGTGTATTATATGGGGGCATGTGTACTTACCTAGTAGGTGTCCTTCGCCAAAGTCTCCCCTGGCCAGTCGTGTGTGAATGCCGCTGTGCCGGAATATGAAGGAGTCATGTGTGCTCCCCGGGTATTGTGCCACTATGTCCGTGATGTAAGTCTTTGCGATGCACACCATCTGGATATTGAGGGAGTGGTAGTTTTTGCGGTTGCGGTACATGTACTCCGTTTGTGCTGGTGGGCAGATGTGGATGTGGGTACAGTCAATGCATCCGATGACATGTGGGAATTGGGCAACGTTGTAGAAATGTAGCTTGGTCTCATTCAAGTCCTGTTGGGTGGTCGGGGATGAGATGTAGTGGTGAAGCCGGCTCAGCATTGCCTCCAGGAAAATCTTTAGGCAGCGGGACATGGTGCTCTGGGATATCCCCCCTGCAACAGCGACTATCCCCTGGAAGCTTCCGGAGGCCAGTAGGTGCAGGCAACACAAGACCTGGACATGTGTGGGCACGGCATTGGTCCTTCTTGTTGGGTGCTGCATCAGGGGGTCTAGGTCCCGGATCAGCTTTAGGATCATTGGCCCATTCAGGCGGTACTTTGAGTAAATTTGCTCCGCAGTTTGGCCCAGCAGGGTGACCCGCAAGCAGAATATTCTCTCCTGGATCCTGCGTCTGTTCCGTGCTGCAGCCTGGAGCCTGCGCCGCCTGACCACCATGTAGAGTCCTGGCATTGTGAGAGTCCTCATGCTACTACTGTGTTTCCTTAAGTGTGTTGTTCAGGACTGCAAATGTGGCTCGTTAGTAATTTATTTTAATTTTTTTCCCTTACTGGTTCCCACCTGATTTTGGTTCTCCTTAAATTGCACCTCGCAAATAGCGATTTTCAGCTTTTTCGCTAAGTGCGAGTTTTCATGAATGGCGTTTGCGATTATTGAGCGAATTCGCAAAACAAATCGCAGAATCCATGGATTCTCGCAAATTCCGATTCGCTATTGGGGTTCCTCCTAGATTCTGCGTTTTTTTTGCCAATTCGCAAATTTAATTTTGCGAATTTGCAAACCCAGTGTTTTTGACATAATGAATTGCTTTTCTGTAAATTGCGATCGCAATAGCTAATTCGCAGCTATTGCGATCCCAATTTTGCTTCATGAATCTGGCTGTATGTGGGCTGTTGGAAGTTGGAATGTGATATGGGTTGTCTGAGTCCTAACCAGTTAAATGGCAGAACTGGACTGTGTTTGGTGGATGAACAGATTTTTGTCTAATGTGTTTTGTTGGATATTTGCCAGTGCTATTTCTTAGAGGGAATTACTTTTGTGAGCTCTGAGAAAGCAAGCTACAGGCATGCAAAGGCTCTGTTTGGTGAATGTGGAATGTTCCACTCAATGTGTCCTGCTGGATGTTGAGCGCCCTGTGGAAGCATTGTAGGGGGTATGCCTCATGGGAACAATCCAGCCCAAACTGCCAAGCCATGTCTTCCCTGAACTGGAATCAAGCATCCTAGGACTGGTTTCTGGCTATCAGCCGTCTTCAGCCAGGATAGCTTGACTCCAGTCTGGGCATACCCTTCTCACATAGGGTGAACAGCAAAACACACAAGATGATGGACGGAATGTTGCACAATGGCAAAACATTCACCCCTAGTCACAGATCTAGGTGGACTTTTCCCATGAGGCATAGGGTCAATACTGATTTGCAAAATAACGATGGATTAAACCCAGATCTGTGACTGGGGGTGAATGTTTTGCCATTGTGCAACATTCCGTCCATCATCGTGTGTCTTTTGCTGTTGAGAAGGGTATGCCCAGGCTTGGGTCCCGTGCTCACTAAGTCACTGGAGTCAAGCTATCCGGCTGAAGACGGCTGATAGCCAGAAACCGGTCCTAGGATGCTTGATTCCGGTCCAGGGAAGACATCGCTTGGCAGTTCGGGCTGGACTGTTCCCATGAGGCACAGGGTCAACACTGATTTGCATATGGCCATGTCTAAACTGCGGTGGCTTAGTGAGCAAAATAATGATGGATTAAACACAGATTTGTGACTGGGGGTGAATGTTTTGCCATTGTGCAACATTCCGTCCATCATCTTGTGTCTTTTGTAATTCTGCTGAGCGCCATTACTTCCTACACACTAAAACCCTGAACCTTTAGTGTCAATCATTATGGAAAAGTCATGCAACCCAGAGAAGTAAACAAAGTTGCTGACCAGCTATGAGAGAGGGAAGTAGTAAGAAAGAGCCATAGCTGCTAGCATATGGCATTGTCCTGCTCTCTCCATAACGTTGGCATAAAATTAGGCTGCCTCCTTTGCACCGTAGCAAAAAGTATGCACACATTGTCTAGTATAGGTTTTGCACTGGAAGATTAGCCTTCCAGCAAAAAATACCATGCCTAGACAAACTTTATAATGTTTCCAACTTTGGGTGTGTGCTGTATAATACTGTAGGTTTGGTGTCCCAGTTGGGTAAATGCAGAAAAAAGTACAGTACTATTATAGAAATGCTCCTTTTTCTTTTTTAAACATTTTTATTTTTCACTGTGATACAATAAAGAAATGTCCAGACAAAAAATGAGTAATTAATTAAAACTACCCCCCACCCCCTACCCCTCAAGACCAAAGAGAACCAATAGTACAGACGCAAAAAAGGAAGAGGAACAAAAGGCAAGAGGTATAACTAAGTAAGGAAAGATGTTGTGGGTTCCTCAAGGCCTCCCCCGCAATGCTTCCTGGCCGTGTTGCCCCTGTTGCTCAATCCAAAAAGAAAACTTTCCCCAAAACTCTGAGCCTGTCATCCTTTTTCTTCGTCCTTTCTTAGCGTATACCGATCTTTCTAAATGGAATCTGGCTACCAGCCTGGCCAGCCATTGGGCAAAGGAAGGGGGATCAGTGTCTAACCAGCCGGAGGAAACATAAATCCTCCATACTGTCATTGCTATAAAAACCAGCCCTTCCTCCTTAATCCTTGGTGAGTCAGATTGGGTCCCCAGAAGGACAGTTGTAGGATTTAAAGAGATTGGTTGGTTAGCTATTTCGCTAAGTAGGTTCTGTACTTTAAGTAATGTCGGAGCTAATTTAGGGCAGGTTGGGAAGATATGTATCGAGTCAGCCCCCACTTCAGAGCAATGTGGACATAGTGTTCCTTTGCCGGATCCCCATTTGATGATTTTACTGGGTGTCATATACAGGAAAAAAATAGTTTTAAAATGTTGTGCTTGTAGTTTGGCGGAGATTAAAATCTGTTGTGATAAAAGTAGAGAGTTATAAAAAATACTTTGGGAGGAGTTGAGTTTGATATGCCATTTGGTTGAAATGGATTCTAAGTCGTCTGGGGTTTGCCTGTTGAGCATTTTATATATGCCTCCGATACGAGGAGTGATGGTGTTACGCAAAGCGTGTAGAAGTTCAACTTCTGTGAGCCCGGTGACTCCACCCACTTTCCTGGATAGATAACCATGGATGGATAGATATTTAAACAAATCTTGGCTTTTTAGATTAAATTTAGATTGTAGACTTGTAAAAGATTCAACCCCCTCAGCTGTGATCAAGTCCCCGAGTTTCACTATTCCGGCCCTGTGCCAGTCGGAAAGGTAAGATGGGTTAAAAATAGCTGGTAGGTTGTTGTTGTTAATTATGGGAGAGTAGAAATTAAATCTACTGATTCCAAAGATTCTCTGGATGTTACGGAAGACTTTATATGAGTTCATTAATGTCTTGAACTTTACACGATTGTAGTACCCATATGTTGTTTCACGGAGCAAACAGCCCCAATGTTGTTCTCCTAGTAAGAGCTGAAAGGGTGAGGGTAGCCCGGTTGCTGTGACATGAGTAGATTCTCTTACTAGTGCTGAGCTGTACTGTAGTACTGACGCCCAGTAGTATAGGGTGATATTAGGGAAGGACCAACCTCCTCTTTCTTTTGGAAGTGTGAGTTGTTTCAGGGCTCATCTGGGCTGAGCATAAGCCCAGCTAAATTGAGTAAAGATTTACTGAAATTTGAGAAGGCTGTTTTTGCTGAATTCTAAGGGTATGCTACAGAAAAAGAAGAGTAGTTTCGGAAAATATGTCATTTTGATGACGTTGCATCTGCCAACTAGCGTTAAATGTAGGTTATCGATCTGCTTTAATGCCTTCTTGGTCTGGGCAGCGAGGGGTGCCAGGTTGTCTGTTACTATTTCCTCTAGCTTGGGTGAGACAAGCACCCCCAAGTATTTAGCCTTAGGCACCACCCTGTCGTCGGTCCAAGTAATTTTATTGTTTACTAAGATCTGTGTTTTGTTTTTATTGAGGGCATATCCAGATAATCTCCCAAATTTCTGGGCCTCCCATTCTAAGCTAGTATGGAGTCAGCAGGGTCTGGGGATATGATGGCAAGGTCGTCGGCATAGGCCAGGATTTTACAGTCATTATGATAATAGGTACTGGGGAGATGTTGTTGTTTTTCTCTATCTGCTTGATGAAGGGATCCAAATAAAGGGCGAACAGTAGAGGCGAACAGGGACAGCCCAGCCTGGTACCCCAAGAGATGTTAAAGGGGTCAGTAAGTTGTCCATTTATAGTGACACTGGCTGTTGGTTTGGAGTAGAGTGCCTGTGTTGCCAGCATGAGCTTGTCCCAGAACCCCATCCTGCTCATTACACTCCACAGGAATCGCCAGGAGACTCGGTCAAAGGCCTTTTCGGTGTCGAGTAGCGTGAGTGACATCGGGTCTCCGGCAACCTGTGCAGCGTCAAACCGGGTAATCACCCTCCTGACGTGTTCAGTGGTCCCTTTCTTGGGAATGAAACCATGTTGACACTCCGAGACAAGAGATTCCACTACTTGAGAGATTCTGGAGGCTAGTACCTTAGAGAATATTTTAGAATCACAGTTGATGAGGGTTATGGGTCTGTAGGAGCTCATGTTCAAAGGGGATTTATCTTTTTTTGGGAAGATAGAGATTCTAACACTTGACCAAGAAGTCGTAGGGGAGACCCCGTTGAAGATAGATGTTATTACCTCGGTAAATACACATTTAATTTGAGGGGCGAAGACTTTAAAGAATTCGACGGGTATACCATCAGGGCCGGAAGCCTTCCCATCCGGGAGGCTAGTGAGGGCGTCCAGGATTTCCTCCCAGGTGGGGGTAAGGTCTAAAAGCTCGCTGTGTTCTGGACTAAGTTGCCTTAGTTCGATCTCACTGAGGTAACTGGAGATCTCCCTATCTAAGACATCCCCCGTGGAGCAGTTTTCTTCAGGGTTTAATTTGGCATAATACTCCTGGAATCCCTTCAGAATTAGACTAGGATCAGTGATCTCAACGCCTGAGGGAAGTCTGATTGCATGGATTTCGCTGCTAGTAGCCTGCTGTCTTGTCCTAACGGCTAGGTGGGGCCCAATGCTATCGCTACACTCATAGTTCTTTTCCCTTGTGGCTGCCAACTTTGTTGCAATTTTTTCCAAGAAGACAGCTCCTATTTCAGCTTTGGCCAGGACTGCTTCCTTTTGGGCAGGCTGGCAGTCTAGTCCTGCATGAATCATTTGGGTTAACTTAATTTCGATTTTTCTTAGTTTTTCTTGTAATTCACTAATTAGAGTTTTTTCCCCTTTGTTTTTCTGGATAGAAAACCTTAGGGTCTCGCCTCTAATCCCCGCCTTTAAAGCGTCCCAGACTATCATTTGAGAGGCAGAGCCAATGTTTATCTCCAGAAACTCTTGGATCCATCCCTGCATGCGGGTTATGTAACTGCTGTCATATAACAGTGCTTTCTCGACGCTCCACTTAGTAGCCTCCTTAGGTTGTCCGAGGTCTTGATGGTAATAATGAGAGGGTTGTGATCATATAATAAGCGGGGTGCAATATCGATTGTATAATTGTTGGTAAATGAGGCTGAGATAAAAAAAGTAGTCTAGTCTGACTAGTACTTGGTGAGGGGCAGAATAGAAAGTATACCCAGGTTACGTAGGATTTTTGCTCTCCCAGCCATCTATTAGTCCGTGAGTCTGTATAAGATTAGTTAGAGCCTGAAAGACTAGGGGTTTCCTACCTTTATAGCTCCATGTTGTATTAGTACCCCAGTTACAAGGTAGGTGTATATTAAAGTCTCCACAAAGCACTATGGGAGTGGGCCAGTGTACTAGCTCACCAGAAACCTGGTTAAAAGCCCCAGGGTCATCGGCATTGCTCCCATATACTGAGCAAAGGGTAATAGATGAGTTGTTGGGGAGTAGAATCTGGGTAATGACCCACCTCCCTAGCGGGTCAGATTTGGTTCGAGGGTTACTGGTGACGAGTCTTCTATGGGCTAGGACTTCCACTCCCTTTGTTTTAGCCCCCTGCGTGGTGGCGCCCACTACCTTAAACCCTAGAGTGTCTAGTAGGTGTTTTTGTGTCTGTTCTACATGGGTTTCTTGCAGGCATATAATGTTCCCCCCAAGTGTCCGTAAGCCCAGAGCCACTTTCTGTCTCTTAGAAGCGTCATTTAGTCCACATACGTTGACCGAGACAATTTGTAATGAGACTAGCCTAGCCATCTAGAAAGTGTGAAGGTGAAGGCAATAATATATGATGCGTGACCCTTTATTTAAATTTTTTTCCCTCTCCTTCCCTGATAGTTTCCTTGAGTGATCTGTTTGGATCTGATGACACTGGAAAGATTTGATGTCGTAGAGCAAACTGATAGCAAGCCGAATTGATCTCTAAGATTAACATTGAGATTTCCTGATTGTTTAATAATTTTAAAATTGCACTTTGTACTTTGTACTCTGAGCATCTGCGGGCTTTACGCCCCACCTTTCATGCTAATTGCATTACACTTAGGCCCGACCAAGCAGGTATAACTTCATGCCCTAACTGCCAGCTCACTCTCACTAATTTCATACCCCACCCCGACCCGATAATAGGCAGTTCGACTCCGAGACACAAACCCAAACCCAGGGCCCTAGAATTTTCCTTTTACAGTATTAACTGCCGCTCTTTACCTCAGCACAAATTTGACATTTTTAACTTATTACTGGAGGACAAACCCAGTGCAATTTTCTTAACAGAAACTTGGCTTCACGACAACGCTGGCTCAGATGTAGCCGCCGCTCTCCCTCCTAACTATGCCATAGTCAGGAAAGACAGAGTGGGTAAAATTGGTGGCGGGATCGCCATCATCTTTAGTAGAGAACTAACTTGTAGCCTTGCGCCAGTTGACATCCCTGAATGTGAATCTGCGTTCTTCAAAATCACCCTTAATCCCAATTTTACTTTTTCTGGTTTATTGATGTACAGGCCCCCTGGAAATGCTACTACGTGGGCTCTGAACTTAGCGAATCACATCACGCCTTTTCATCTTTCCTCAAGAAATTTCTCGCTGATAGGAGACCTAAATCTGCATCTAGAAGACCTTTTGAATGACACATGTTACAACCATCTGGAAGATTTAACAGCATTAAACATGAGATTACCTAACTCTGGACCCACGCACAAAGCAGGTCACCTGCTCGACCCAATTTTTTCTAACGTTAATGACCTGAGATGGCTAAAAACAACTCCTGTCTGCTGGTCAGACCATTACTTAATCCAGTTCAGTCTTAAACTACCAGCCCCCACCCAGCTGCAGCCCGGCTGTCCAACTACCTCCATGAAGAACTGGAAGACACTTAATACTGTCCAACTAAATCACACGTTAACCATAAATCCTCCAACTCAGAGCAATGATATGGAAAATATTGCCAATGCAACTCACTCATGGCTCAGTGACGCCGCAGACTTTTGTCTCCCCCCCTTCACATCAAGGGAACTCATCATCGCCCCCCCAGCCCCCTGGTTTAATGACCATTTACAATTAATGAAATCTAAGTGCAAATCACTCGAAAGACAGTGGCGGAAAGACTATGCACCCGAAAAAAAAGTGATATATCTAAAAGCAAGAAATAATTAGCACACGGCCTGTTCCAAGGCCCGAGCCCTCTACGTTGCAAACTCTATAAACACAGCTACTAACAAGGCAAGAACGCTCTTCAACACTGTGAAGGAACTAGGAGGTGCACAAACTACTGCTACCACATGCCCCTTAAACAAAGTTCAATGTCAAGATCTCGCCATTTTCTTCACAGAAAAAATTGACAAAATAATCAGCGACATAAACCATAATACTTGTTTAACAACCCCACAAGATGACTTAGAGTCCTCATTCTGTGCCACAAACCTCCTAGACCACTGGCCCTTGATGACTATTGAGACGCTGATATCTACCCTTCAAACCATAAAGTCTGGCTCCCCCCGCGACCCTATTACCATTAGTGTCTTGAAAAAATTGGAGGTTCCCTCCTTGAATATTATCGTTGACACTTTAAATTCCTCTCTTAGGCTCTCGACCGTGCCTACACTTTGGAAGCACGCCATGGTCAGTCCTCTTTTGAAGAAACCTACAGCTGATCCCGAGATACTGGCCAACTACCGCCCCATATCACTCCTACCAGCTTTCTTGAAACTTCTAGAAAGACATATTCACACCGCTCTAACCCACTTCACTGAAGAAAATTCCCTCCTTCATCCGTCACAATCAGGTTTCAGGGCAGGTTTCTCTACTGAGACTGCTCTGCTAGGAGTAACTGAGAACATCCGAAAACTCCTGGACGAGGGTCAAACGGTCGCACTCATTCTTCTTGATTTGAGTGGGGCCTTTGACACCATCTCGCATGAAAAACTACTTACTACACTGAATAGGAATGGCATCTGCGGAACTGCACTTGAGTGGATCAGGTCTTTCCTGACAAATCGGACGTTCCAGATAACCTCCTCCCTTGCCTGCTCTGAAACATTCAGCGTTCCCCATGGACTACCTCAAGGCTCCATTTTGAGCCCTCTATTTTTCAACCTACACCTCCGTCCTTTGGCAGATGTTGCAGACAAATCAGGACTTACCCTCATGACCTACGCGGATGACTCTCAGATCATCTTTTCACTGTCTGAAGCCAACTCCTCAGTTCCCTCTACTCTTAAACAAGGTCTCCACGACATTTTCAGCTGGATGTCGAACAACCAGTTGAAATTAAATGGAGAAAAAAACGGAGGTCCTCCTTCTGGGGAAAAACCATGACTTATGGAACTCCGCACATTGGCCTTCTGGCCTGGGAAAACTTCCTCAACCAGCTACTCATGTACGTAATCTGGGGGTAATTATCGATAATGCTCTCTCCATGAGACAACTGGCAAACAAGGTCGTTGGCCTCTGTTTTACCATCATGAAGTGGCTAAGAAAAATCCTGTGGATGCTGCCCTCCGCTACCCAAAAGACCGTAGTCAATGCCTTCATAACTTCTAGGCTCGACTACGGCAACATCCTGTACCTTGGCTCAAATCAGGCCGTGGTCAGGCGACTGCAACTAGTACAAAATTCAGCCGCCAGACTACTATGCAACATCCCTAAAACCACCAGCGTATCAAAATACCTAAGGGACCTGCATTGGCTCAGGGTTGAGAACCGGATTAGGTTCAAAGCCTTGAGCTACATGTTTAGGATTAAATCTGGCACGGCACCTAAATATCTTCAGGCATTAGCCCGCCCTTACCTTCCAAAACGAACTCTGCGCTCACAATCAGCAGCTAAATTCTGTGTACCTAGGTTCAGGTTAGCAAGAATGGGAGGGAAGTCCTTTTCACATCTAGGACCCATTCTCTGGAATTCACTCCCTCTCCACATTCGCAAGGAGGAGAATTATGCCAGGTTCAGGAGAAGCATCAAGACCTGGTTATTTGAGAAATAGATTTTGCTTGCTCCGTTTCACTAAATCTATCTTGTACTGTGTCTCGGCGCCGGGAAACCCTTTTTGGATAGCTGCGCGCCTTATAAGTGTATAAAATAAATAAATAATATAAATTTGGAGTCAATGAGGTTGCTTTTAGAGATATGGTCGCGCTGCCAAGAAAGTATCGTGAGTGCTTTGCGCCTGAGTGTTCTTCCTGTGTCCCCAGCCCCACCCCTCAACCCTTCCCACCCTCCCCCTTATGTGAGCAATCAGGCCAGGCCTTAATGATGGTGATCAGTCATGAGCCTCGGCTGCTGGCCACACCAGTCAAAAAAAAGAAAAGAGAGTGAACAAACTCAATCTGTGATCGGCCATTGTCCCTTCCTTGTGCGTGTGTGCAATTTTGAGTGCTGAGTGCTAAATACAAGTGTGTAAATACGTAGTTTTCGTTCTTTCCCTCTCTCCTCCCTTTTCTTTTAAAAACTCTCCCCCAGTTGTTCCCTTTTGTAGTTCCTGATAAGAGAAGTAAAAAAGCGGAGAAAAGAGTATAGATTCTTAGAAATTAGCAGAACATATAGCAGAGGGTATAACACAGGAAAGACTGAATTTTGCAATGACTGCGCCCCCCCCCTGGTTAGGATGAATTAATTGTCAGTGGGTTTGCAGTAGTTGCAGGAGGAGAGAGAAAAAACAATAATACGTTTTGTTGGTTTTTTTTTGCTCAGAAAGACTTTTTTTTGTTTTTTAAGTCACTGCGTCCCTTCTTAGTCTTAGCTTCTTGCAGGTACTCTCTGGCTTTAATTTCAGACAGGAAGACCTTGGTGGTGCCTCTGAGGATAACCTTCAGCCTGGCCGGGTTCATGAGGTATACCTCAGCGCCCAGTTGCTGGAAGGGGGAGATCAATTGCCTCAAGTGCCACCTCCGCTCCACAGTCTGATAGCAAAAGTCTGGCTTGGCGAAAAAGGTAATCCCGTTGGTCCCTTTCTTAGAATTAGGACGGGCCTGGTCATACACCAATTGTCTTAAGAGGAAATTGCCAAAGTACACAATGAACACCCTGGGCTGTCCTCCGTTTGAGTTACCACTGTTATATTGCCGCTTCAAGAAAAAAGGAAAACGGTGTGCTCGCTGCACTTCTCGGTTCCAGTCCCAGCCTGGATGTTCCGGAAAGGAGTCTTGTAGTAGATTGACTATGAATTGTCTAGGATCTTCCCCCTCCTTCCCTTCCGGAATACCGAGCAGGCGGAGGTTGTTCCTGCTTTGTCGATTTTCTTGTTCTTCCATTTTGACCATCAGGTCTGTAAGGCAAGCGGAGTTGGATTCAATCAGCTGTTTGGAAGCCACTGCTTCGGTTTCCAGGTGTTCTGTCCTGGCCTCAACCATACCCACCCAGTCGCTGATATCTGTACAGGTTTTATTCAATCTTCTCAGGCCACCCTGTAATTTTTTAGCTGCGTTCTTGGCAGTCCGGTTATCAGCTCTAACCTCCTCTTGGAATTCCTTGATAGAAGTAAGTATAGCCGCCAGTGAGGGCTCGGTTGTTTCCGTTGTTTTGGTTTGTATACTTCTCAGACTATGCCACTGTGATTGAGTAGAGCCATCTTCCTCCAGAGGATAGGACATCTGTGAATCAGAGTAGTCACACTTGAGTTGGCTACGCCGCTTGGTCTTACTTCTTGTCTTTTGGGGACGTACGACGGTGTCAGGGTTAGCACGGGAGGCATCACTGTCCTCTTCACTAGCACTGTCAATACTCATGGTCAGGTCCATTGATGGGTGAAGGTATGGGAGCTAACTCAGGAAGACTGCCTGGGGAACAGGTGGGATCTAGGCCTTCGGCGGTGTCCGCGCTGTTAATACCCATTTCATTTTGGTCTCTTTTAGCAGTGGCGCTATCCTGTTGTGGGAGGGCTTTAGGCGGTGTAGAGGTTTGCCTACCAGTGAAGTTTTTAGCGCTTGCGGTCTGGCTTTTGGCTACCGCAAAGATTTTTGCAGGGGGGGCTGTGTGGAAACTGAGTCTTTATAGTCTTTGTTTAGTGCCCCCCCCTGCTTTGCCCAGGTTAAGTTTTTTCGCCCCACTGACCTGCTCGGGTTTGATCCTTCCAGCGCTCTCTCCAGCCGAGGGGTCTTTCCCTGGTACGGGTGTCTTCAGCCTGGTCCCCTTCCTTGCTCCACGAATGCTCATTTTCGAGCAGGGGTAGGTGTGTGTGCCCGCGATGGCTCTGAGCCTTGCTTTTTCCAAAAATAAAGAGCAGTCCGGGTATCCATGTGTGTGGATCAGCGCCACAGCCGTCACCACCAAAGAGAGGCAAGTGCTCCAATTACGGCACCAGATCAGCACGGCAGCGGCAGCGATCCTGCCAGAGCTCCGGTCGGGCACCTCGCTCCTGTTCACGCAAGTTGCGTGTGAGAACCAAGGTTCGAGCCCCGAGGCGATTGGACTGAAGGCGCTGTCAGGGCTGTCATCGGGCCCCTCACTCGCCTCTGCTGGTCCGAAGGGTGTGCAAAGCAACCCCGCACGTCCGAGGGGCAGTCGTGGCATTCTCCGCTGTCTCGTGATGGCAGACAGTCTGCGCGCGCGGCAGCCGAGCATCTCCGCTAGTCACGCAGGGCGCCTAGCCGATCATCTCCGTGTCCGTTGACTGGCGTGAGCAGCCGGGCAGCACGGAACTCACGCTGACTCCATCTTGCTGATTATAGAAATGCTCCTTAATGCATGTGATGCAACAAACATAAGTATTCAGATCCTAGGAAGAATGTTAGGACATCCACCCAGAAGAGGTTTGACAATGAACAAAGAAAATTATGCAACTTCAAACATACTTTCAAGTAAAACTTGGATGGAAATTGCAAAAATCATGGTGTATTACTCAATTATCAAGAAAGTGTTTATGAGGTCAACCCTGATGTGATATATTCACAGTTATATATCATTGGATTAGATTTTGTTTATCATTGCTATTCAGTTTTGTTAGAAATGATCTCCTTGCAGTCAAACATTTGTAAATGAAAGGCCTTCTGGTTGTCTAAATCAAATTGAGGGTGCCTGGAAATTCTCTGGTGACAGGGCTGATGTCAAATGATACATGCTCCTTACAGGTTCAAAAATGTCTATGCAGTTAAACAATCCATTGTGTTGGAAGTCTCAAGTTTAAATTGTCTTATCAAATATGAAATATATTACCTTAGCTCTACATAACATCCACCATAAACAGGAGGCAATTGTCATCAATGATTAGGGGAACAGGCCAATAGTTACAATAACTACTCATAAAGAACTTATGACTAAATTGTCAACCCACTTTTCTAAGTCTGTCTCTCAAGGGTCATACAAAATTGGACAGAAATTTGATTGGTCCAAAAGCATTCCCTGAGTGCTAAAACTAATCTTTATCAACACCCTTAGCTAGTGGCCCATAATTGTATGATTTGTACCTTGAAGGTGCTTATGAATATATGGTCATACCATCAAAACTAACTTTGAGGACTAGATCTGGCAACCACTAAAGTCTGCTGCTCAAGGGATAGTCGGCGCTTTGGAAGTTAATTGGTAATTGTAATAATTTTGGGCCATAATCATTGAGATACATATTAATGAACATGTTTGGTTTGTATTTTGCTGCCCTCAAAACCATATTACCCTATCATCACCATCTGACTCTTAGTCCATGAGCAAGGCCCGGGAGTATATATGATCCTTGTTGACATTTCACAGAAAACAGGAGATATAGAACTTCAACTTGCTTATAGCATGGGTAAATACAGTTTCTCAGTGAGGTTCACTCTCGGATTGCTGGAATGGAGCATTGATCCTCACAATTTATATGAAACGTTCACAATAGTTCTCTAGTAACTATCAGTGCATTTCTCCAATTGACACTCAAGTCAAAACTTTTGTAAATATGGTTCTTGAACTATTTACTCATTGACTTGTTCAGAATAGCAATAAATTGATGCCAACACAAGGCTTTATAGTGGATAAACAAGATTGGTTGCATTTTCACATGATTATTTGACATGATTATTGCTATATTATTTAAGTTTATGTCTATTGGCCTTTGTCGACCTTTGATAAAGTAGGCAGAAATCTAGTATTGCATAATTTTATAGAACAATTTGTTGACATATCTTTGCTTAAGATTTTGTTCTCCTTGCAGGGGAAAATATATGTTGAAGTGAGATATGACAAAAACTTGCAACAATCAGAGAACTTCTGCACAAGCCAAGATGTCAGACAGAGTTACATTCTGGCTCCAAACTTTACTTGGTTTATTATTCAATTCTAACTATTGAATGCACAGCACAATGCCTTCAAGTCTAGAGGTCCTGCATATGATTTCGCTATTTGCCTTTGATGTTTCAGTGTTACTTCTCTATAGTGTTTACCAATATTTCCTCTTGCTTTTGCTCTACTTTCAAACTGCTAGTAATTATTATTGCACATTAAATATATGTTCATCAACTCACAGGAAAAAGGTTAATCAAAAATTCATTATGAATTGGAAGCCTACTGACTGCGTTAGTGAATTTGAATATCTTGGCATTCACTTCCAGGGAAAAGGCAACTGGAATGTTCATCTACGCGTCTATAGTCATCTTAAGAAGGACAATTTACGGATGAGCATGTAGCTTGTCAAGGGAGCATATGGAGTGAAATAAACCAGATCTGTGAATACTATAGGGCCCAGGCAGTGGCAGCCACTTTGTGTTGTATAGAACTCTTGGAGTCGGGTGGAGTGGAAGTGGGAGCATGCTGGTGGGGCAGTTGACAATCTTTAGCTTATTCCAAAAGGTTTTGAGGTCCTTCCTGAAGACTTGCAGTGAAGGGCTTCGTCTAATGCTGAGGGGGAGTTCATTCCAGGTCTTAGCCGCGATGTAGGAGAAGGATCTGCCACCCGTTCAGAATGGAAGTGGGCAAAAAGGATAGCTGTGTGTCCTCAACTTATACATAACCATGCTATTTACCTGGTAGAAATTCATGCCTGGTTTTGAGCAAGCCTCCTGTATGACATTTCGTTAACTGAATTATATGTTTTGAGTACTCTTCCCTACCAGGTATGCCAAATTTTAGGGGTACTGGAGTTCGTTATCTGGCAGCTGAGCAGATAGTTATGAAGAAAAGTCAGTATTTCACTTCCTGAAGGACTGTGTTTTTTATAGCCACATCAGGAGGAAGTGACTAAAGCGAGTACTGCTGAACCATCATAAATATGCTGTCATATATGCAGCAATCGGCCACTGCAGCTATTTAAAACAACGTACTTTACATCTGTCAATTTCTTTCAAGGACTGGACATTGTGAAAGCCAATCAAGTTTCCTTCAATATTGTCCAAAGAAAGGGTTGCTCTTACCAGGAGCCATGGCACCATGCTGCACTTAATATAGCCATGAAAGGTGCCAAGTGTTTTCTTAAGAAGATACCACAAAGGGCAGAAAAACCTCCTTTACAATCTTCATAGTTACATTCTTTGATTGAAGATGATGATTAAATGTATATTTAGATAAGCAAGATAATAATAGTCCCCTGCGTCAGACATGTAGAAGAACCCTAGATAGATCTTAGAGAATCCCAAAATTCAGGCTGGAATTCAGCTACTAAATAGATTAAAATCTGGGCCAAAGATGATAGCAAGTGGGTTATGCAGGAGAGAAGGAAAATGAGGGAACAAAATGTATTGCAAAGCATCTTTCATTTATCAGTGCCGCCTCATGTATGGTATAAATAGGAAATGACATCACAGGAAAACAGTAATCTTCATCTTGGATTGGGTTCTTTTTGGCAAGGATCATAAAAAAGTAACCGCTTTGGGATTAGTGATATATATGGCAAGCCACACCTTCATTATCCTAGATATGGCATCCTTTGAGAAAACCATGTTTAAACATCCTTCTTCCCTGTGAGATTCCAAGCCGTGACAACTCCACTTCTTGTGTGGAAATTTGTGCAAAATGCGGAACAAACCTCTGTTGACCTTGACCACAGGAGGTCACTGGGAGCCGGACTGGCAAACTGTGTGGTCTTCCGTTATTGCGCTTAGCCGCGGCGCGTAACCTACTGAGGCCCAGGGAGAGCATGGTAGCGCCCTACATTGGCGATGAGGAGAGGAGCCATATCCACGCTCCGACTCCCGCAGCAGCACTGCTGCAAAGGGGGTGGAAACACCCAGTAAAATCACTGGGCTTGCCCAGAAAACGCCTGGTCGACGGCAGCAAGGCTGAGGAAACCACCCCGATGGTGCGCCCTGTCCAACGGAGGGCACGGTTGGTTCGCCAAGTCCCATATCCACAGGAACAAAGGGCCAGCTGCTGTATCCGCGCCAGCAGACCCCCATGCGCAAGCAAGAACTGCCGCCGGTGGGGAATAGCCACGTGACTGGCTGCCCATGTGCCACGCAGGACGTGGCCTGCACTCCGCAGCACCAGGCAACCACCGGAGCCTGGCCCTGACTAGCCATGTGAAGCGGAGCTGCAATGAGAAGGTACCCAGCAGCTTTTGTGCCAAACAGAGCGATGCCACCGCCCAGGCATCATAATGGGGGACTACCCAGACGAGAACCAGGCGCCAAACCGCATGGTCCCACAACACTCCCCCACAGGAGTCCTAACACCATTTAGTGAGGCAGCCGACCCCACCACTATGTCCCCTAGGTGGAAGACGTGGCTCGGACATCTTGAAAATTACTCCATAGCATCCAGGGAAACAGACGGAGCCGTCAAGAGATCACTCCTGCTCCATTACGCCGGGGAGGAGGTATACCTGCTCTTCAAGCACCTACCAAATGTTGGACCCCCAAATGACTATGATGCAGCAGTAGCCGCACTTAATGCACATTTTGACCCTTAACTGAACCCTCAACTGAACCCGGACTTTCAGCAGTTCAAGTTGAGGCAAGCCAGACAAAGGGAGGGGCAATCAATAGACACTTTCCATGCGAGGCTGAGGGAGTTAGCCAGCACACATCTAGTGGATGAAAGAGGGGCCAAAGAAATCAGAGCTCGGCTCATCCAAGGAATATGAAGCAAGGTGCTGCATGAACTCATCCTACCGCTGAATGACATACTAGTCATGGCTAGGTCACATGACCTATCAGTGGCTCGCGCTGATGAAATGGACTTAGCACTAACATGCACAACCAAAAAGAGGCCACCCTCAAAGTGGAGTGAGCGGATGCAGTCAAGGCATGTGGCAGAAACAACAGACAAGAGACTGTCTGCCGCCAAACCGGAGAGGCCAGTGTGGATACTGCAGCCACGAGGAACACCCCCAATCCTGCCAGGCTGAGGGGAAGACATACACCAACTGTGGCATATTAAACCATTTTGCGTCGGTGTGCAGGGGGAAGGCCCTGAAGAAAGATGAATGACAAGCACCACCCACGCGGAAGATGGTGCACCAACTCTCAAACCTTTCCCTCACATCCTCACACGGGGGAAGGAAAAGTGAATGAACCACTTACCAGGTAGACGACACAACCTCAGAGAAGGACGAAGGAGAGACATATCTAGTCTCTTTTGCGCAGGCACTCAAATGGAGAAGAAGGCCTCAATCCACATGTATTGTGCGAATCTCAGGATCTGAAGTCAGCGCGGTAATCAACACCGGCGGATCGGTTAATGTAATGGGGGTTCAGCAGTATGACAGATTGAGACCCAAACCTGAACTCAGGCCCTCCACCACAAAGATCTTGGTGCACGGGAGTGACACACCCCTGCCCCTCAAGGGCAAGATGACCGTACCCATATGGTCCGAAGATCACGAGATCCTCACGGATGTCCACGTCAAAAAATAAGAGGCAGATACCCTGCTAAGTAGCCATGCAGCGGAAGACCTCAGACTGGTGACATTCGCGAGGAGTGTACAAGCGGACCAAACAAAGGACCTACTCAATTTGCAAGTCTATTTGAGGGCCTAGGAAAGATCAAGAAAAATCCAATCAAGCTGCACATTGATCCTTCGGTCACCCCGACAGCCCTGAGACACTGGAGGATCCCTTTCCACCTCAGACCGCTAGTGGAATTGGAGCTACAAAAGCTTGAAGATTAAGGGGTTATAGAGATAATGTCTGGACCCACACCATGGGTATCACCGATGGTGATCGTGGAAAAACCCAGACAGTCATGTAAGATCAGGCTGTGCATAGATATGCGCCTTCCCAACAAAGCAACTCGGCACGAATACCACATCACGCCAAGAATGGGCGACATTGTGGCCGACCTCAACGGCTCCCAGTGTTTTTTAAGTTGGATCTGAATGCCGGCTTCCACCAACTGGTGCTGGCGAAGTAGGTACATTACCACGTTCAGTACCCACCTGCGCCTGTGGAGGTACAAGTGCCTCAAATTCGGCATCTCGTCAGCGGCCGAGATCTTCCAAGACACCATAAAGGAAATCCTGACTGGAGTGCTGGGGGTACTGAATGTAAGTGATGATATCCTCATCCACTCAAGAACCGTGGAGGAGCATTACAAACACTTGAGGGCCACCCTGAAGCAACTCCAGGAACACAGAGAGAAGAGCCTATTCTTCCAAAAGCAAATAGAATTCTTTCGATACACTTTTAATCAGGAAGGAATCAAAGTATATCCGCAGAAGTCTCAGGCCATCAAGGACGCCCCAGCACCCCTGACTGTGTTGGAAAGTGCGATGCTTCCTGGGGATGGCTACATACTGTGGCCGGTTCATTCCCGACCTCGCCACCATTGCGGAGCCCCTCCGGAATCTCACATGTGCTGATGCCACGTGGCAGTGGGGAACTCCATAAGAGATGGCTTTCCAGAAGATCAAGAGCACTCTCATGTCACCACACCACGCTGCTGTACTTCAGCCCGGGCAAGCAAACTGAGATATTCGTGGACACCAGTCATGTAGATCTCGGGGCTGTCCTCATGCAAGAGCAAGAACTGGGAAGATGGGCTGCCCTAGCCTACACCAGCAAGGTGCTGTCCCCCACAGAGAGTCGTTATGCGCAAATTGAGAGAGAGGCTCTGGCAATCCGATGGGCATGCCGCTATTTCCACCTATACATCTGCGTCCAACCCTTTCAGATCATCACAGACCACCAGCCAGTGGTACCCCTTTTCAAAGGGTCACCACCACACCTGCCACCATGAATTGAGCGATAGGCCATCGGACTCCAGCAATAAGAGATGGATGTGGCGTACCTCCACACCTGAGATGGGGGTATGAAATGCATATAAGACAAAGGTATTTTTACTCACTTCCCTCTTCCTGTTCTATCATGGACCCAGTCCTACATGTCCTGACTATGCTGCTGCTTGCTGATCATGATGCAAATCAACACTGAGATGTGGAACGTGGTCACACAGCCACAAATAACTATATCTTTGGGTTTGCATCTAGGCAATAGAAGGCAGTGCTTTGTGGTGCAAAGCATACAAATAGCAGAAGCAATCAACTTTTATGTGCAAAAAACTATTTTTTGCCGGGATTGAAGAAAAGTGCAGCTCCAAAGTCTCCATGTGGTGCACATTTTAAGCCCCACCCTGTTATTTGAGCTAAGAAGGGCTAATCGGGCAGGAACAGCACAAACACAATATCTTTCAAAACAGTGTGATCTGGCTCTGTGTGAATTCCTAATGCAAAATCCAATGAGGCTGAAACTATTGTGTGATATTTCTATGTGTAAAATGTGTAGTTGTTGCAAAACTGCACACTTTGCATGGCTTACTCTTTGTCAGTTGTCGCTGTGTTGAATGTTG
Organism: Lissotriton helveticus; assembly: GCF_964261635.1. NCBI lineage: Eukaryota > Metazoa > Chordata > Amphibia > Caudata > Salamandridae > Lissotriton > Lissotriton helveticus. Next base: position 485,048,484 of record NC_136065.1, read on the forward strand.
CACTGGACTGTGCATCCTGAGTAAAAATCTTATAAAATGCACCACTGCTTGCCTCTGTGCTCCCTCCTGTATTACTCAGGGGGGATTACGAGTGTGGTGGTCCTATGACCTCCAAACTCGTGGTGGTGTGGTGGCTACTGCTGCACCAGTGGTCCGACCACCATATTTTGAGTTTGGCAGTCGGCCGCCGCAGGCCCACTGCAACTGCCGGGGAACCGCAGTTCCTTGGCGGTGTTGCTGTGGTGAGAGGCAATAATACGCTGGCAGTGCCATTGCGGCACTGCAAAGCATATTATAAGATTCCTCACTGCCAGCCTTTTTATGATGGTGAGCCAACCATGAAAAGGCTGGTGGTGAGGGAACTGAGGGGGCCCTACAGGGCCCCCTGGTGCCTCAGGGCCATGGGGATGCATGTAGCGGGGCACATGGTTTACTCCCAAATTTGCATGCACGTCTGGTTTCTGCACAGCATGGACTTAACAGTCCATGCTGTGCGTGAACTTGCTTTGGCATTTCCATTGTGGTGCCTTTTTGATAGGCTCTGCCATGGGAATGCCAAAGGACCACCCGCCAGACAACGAGAAAACCCGTAATCTGGCAGCCTGCCGGCGGTGAGCTTTGGCAGGTGCCACCTTGCTCCCACACTGCCAAACTCAAAATCAGGTGCTTAGTGTTGCTCTAAAAGATTATTTTTTAAATTAGAGCATAGCCAGTGTATCATTAGCATGTGGCTTTTTTATAAACCTGACCTTGGGCTTTTTTTCTATTTACAGAGCACAGAAAACGTTCACACTACTTCATGTCTGTTAATCAGGGTTTACTAGTCCCTAACCACTGCTAATTATTTGGTTCTATATTCTAGTCCTTTATGTATACATTTAATTTTGCCCAATAAGGTACTCTGGAGACCAGCATTATACAAATCAGATTTACCAACCAGAGGTCATGCAGAGATAGACTCAGTAATACCACAGACTGATAAAAGCAGATGGAACTGAGTGGAGTACAGAGATGTTATAGGACTGGATATTAAAGAGAAATTTGCCTGAAACCCTGCAACACAAGGAGTGGGATGGAAGAACATAAAAAAAATGGGTGGGAACCATCCAAACTGTGGCTTACCTAAACACAACAATAGACACCATGGGTCTGCATCAGTGTACTTTCTGCACATGATCCCCGGTATGTGCTCATACATAACACAGAGTCAGAGCCACCACAGGTCATCCCAACTGCAGTCCCTATACCCACATTGTAAACCTATTTGCTGCCTTCCAGAAATTCCTCTCCTGTCATCACTAGACCCACCAAGAGGTAAACTGAGTACACATGAAAAACACTCTCTGGTAACTTGTGCGCATTTTGTACACAAGTGTTCACCTGGCATAGGTCTTCCTTGGAGCTGTTTATGGCAGTGCAACTTAGGCCCTGATTACGAGTTTTTGGTGGAGTGGTGGCACGGTGGTTAACCACCATGCCACCACTCTGCCAAAGACCGCGCTGCCTGCCAGATTATGACTTTTTCATAGTCTGGCAGGCAGACGGAGTGGCGGTCCCAAGGCAGTGCCTCTTTTAAAGGCGGAGTGCCAGTCAAAAAGGCACCACAATGGGACCTCACTACAAGGTTCCTACACGGCATGGACTCGAAATTCCATGCCGTGCAGGAACTTATGGGCATGCACACAGGGAGGCACTTGTTATGTCCCCCTGTGAGCATCTACATAGGTTTGAGGCACAGGTGGGCCCCGTAGGGCCCGATTGTTTTCCTCACCACCAGGGTTAAAGCCTACTACTACTGTTCCCTGGCAGAGGTGGTGATCCGACTGCCCGAATCGTAATTGAGCAGTCAGACCGCAGGTGCGACTGTGAGTGGGTCTCCCACCGTAGCATCAAAACATGTCTGGTGGTCCACGGATAATTGGACCCTTAGGAGGCAGGGCTACTGAAATCACTGCACTTGTTTGTAAATGCTAAAAATGGTGAGCTGATGATAAAAAGTAATTGTAAGATTGTGCCCCTTGGAATCACATGCAGGGAAATGCCGTAATTATATGAAGAATAAAACATCACCTCTTCACACATCCCTAATCCAAGCGTGCTGTTAGTCCACAGATATAAAGTTGCAGATTGTTTAACCATATGCATCAGTGTGCAAATATAAACTGCATACAATATGTAAAGAACACACAGGTGAATATATAACTATGGAAGGGAGGCATTCAATAAGCACAAATGGTTCCCTTTCACTCATTCCACATTGGTAACATACAACATCCAACATACATCAGGTGCCACAAAGGGAGATGTACAAATCCCCATAAAATATCACCAATGAACAGGAAACATACTCAACATTAATCAATCACTCAATCAATGATTTAGTAGTTAGGCTTGGGTGAAATTTCTGTTACTTCGTTGTATTCTCACGTACATTTGTTAAAGTCATGTTATGCTGGTTATACAAGATTCCAGTAACTACTCTATTATGCGACGTGGCATACTTATGCATTGTTCGTAGAAATAATTTACCACAAGAGCATGAGGACAACAGGAACGATCAGAACATGAGAGGCTGCTGTTTGCGGCACTTGTGGTTTGATGAAAAAAAGGCCCACCATGTCTAAAATGGACCTGTGGATGCTTTTCACATTAAAATGAAGCGTCAAATGCTGGTTTGAATTATGCATAGTTGCACATAATTTCATATAATTGTTTCATGAAATTATGTGAAAGCAAATGACAGGAATTTCACACACCTTTATCAACAGTAACCTAAATAGGATGATCTACTGGTGACATTAAAGAAAGATACATTGCAAAGTAAATGCCCTGCAACATTGTTGTCTCAAATAGAGACTACACCATTTTACATGAAACACAACAAAAGTTACACACTTTAAAAAAAAAAGCAAGAGCTGTGGAAATTGAGAATTGAGATTAAGGGTAAATTTACAAACATCAGACTGCAAGCCGTAAAGTATGCTAAATATCAGGGACCAGCTAATGGAATACCACATATCAAGGATAGAATATTGTGAGTATGGTTTGTGTATCCCCTTCCCTTTACTTAAATAACTTCATTAATGTAGTCTCAAGTTGGCAGCAAAAAATTATACACTTGGTCGACGTGGATCATTAAAGTGAGGTAGTCTGCGAATATGTGTGGCATAGAAGTAGTATACTGAGATGTGAAATTTTTATATAAAGAATCGATTCGCAAAAATAGTTCTTATCCAGTTCAATGTGGACACAAGATCAGGTATCAATGGAACTAAATGAGAAGATAATGTGAGAACTTTCATCCAACATTCAAAATCAAATGGCCACATGTTGATGTTTGTTCTACATTACAAATGCTATGTACTGCAATAGTAGGCATGATTTTCTACATATATCACAGCTAATACTGGCATGGCCATACATGAACAGTTGCAATACAGGGCTCACAAAGGGACACATCCCACTATGTACAAACTCAATAGAGTCAGGCATCCCCGCAGATGCCCAGATAACCATAAAATATTTTCTAGTTCTGAGACTAGTCCTGATTTTTGCTTCATCTATATATTTGCACTCTCTAATATTTCAGTATTGTTACCCGCCTGTACATCAAAATATCATAAGAAAAGATATAGTGTGGCAGTAATAGCATGACTTAAATATCGTTTGCAAAAAAAATGTCCATTGTGTGTAGATTTTCCATTACTATGATATTCTAGTGTGATATCTTATCAAGAAAATACAAGAATATAACATTACATCAAATGTAGGAGGCATGCTTGTGCCTTTGTAAATTCTATCCCTAAATGAATGCAAATAGTTGCCACTGGTGTATAAAGCCATTTTAGCCACTGTTTTTTTTGCCAGTATCACACCCGCATATACATATTCTTCAATCTATAGCACTGTTTGTGCAGCATAGCAAGGAGTCAGTCATGTTTCATTACGTTTTTATACAGCTCTTCAAAAATGTTTACATTTAAAGTGTTGTCACAGTTCTACAAATAGTGCTTGAAAACGTATACTTACTTGGTAATGTTTATTGCAATGTTAAATACATTATATGTCGGCATTTAGGGTTCCATTTTGAACTATATCTAATATATCAGATGTGTTAGTGTGCGTGTGTTATACTTAGATGGCCGGCATCTTGTGGTTCATGGATGGTGTGGAAATGTGTATGTTATAAAATATGCAGAGAGGTCACCGTCTGTATGTGAGCTACCATTCAGCTACCACAAGGCTAAAATTACCTCATCCCAAAAATGTGAACTTGTTTCTTTGAAAAACCCTATCTTATCCTTAGAAGCTAGACTAAACTAAAAAGACTTTCCAACCACCACTACCCTGGGTGCAAGGGTATAGGGGTATTGGGTGAGGAAGTGTATCAATACGCTAGTATTAAGTACTGATATTTCGGTAGCCATTTTTTTTTATAATTCATAATTACATTTATTGATTTAATAAATGAAAGTTAAAGTTATACGTTTTTGGGAGAGGATGCAAGGCAGATACAGGTAGTGGGCATAGAAGTGTATTACTAGTCAGGTATTAAGCATTAAGGGGCATATTACGAGTACGGCGGTCCGTAGGACTGCCGTACTCGCAGTAGATGTCCGACCACCACCACCCTGGCGGTCCGACCGCCGTATTAACATGGTGGCGGTGAGACCACTACAAGATCGCTGCAATCTCCGGGATCCTGAATCCCGTGGCGATGGCGGTACGGAAAGTGGGCTGGACATCAATTACGATCTGCTTTCCACCAAGCATTTCATGGTGGTGATCCACCATGAAATGCTTGGTGGAAAGGTAGGGAAAGGGGCCCCCAACACGACCCAAGGGCAAATCTGCCCATAGGGGTGGATGCACTGTGTGGCATGCACAGCCAGATTTAAATCCCCATAAATGTTATGTTTGTATGCCCAAATTGCGGAAGCTGTTTTTTTATAATAACTTAAAAAAAGGTTCTTAAAGTTTTAAATACTTCTTTTAAAACGAATATTTTTTTTTAACTGCTTTTTTTCAAAACAATTTAGGCACACATTTATTTTTAATATTTGATTTGATATTTAACAAAAGAAGGACAATTAAAAAAAATCCAATTTAACAAGAAGTTCAAATAAAATAGGAGAGTAATTCATTGTAAATGTCAGTAGGTTTAAAAGTACATAATGTAAGTATCGTTTTCCAGGTAGTCAGAACCTCCTAAAATAGAAAACGCTTTGATTTTTGCCAATAGACATTGAGACATTTCTTTATTATTTTTTTATATTTGTGTATTCAGGCTACCTGTTAAAGATTACCCGTCTCATTTCCTTTGTTCTTTTTTAAAATATGCACTGTTGAAGGAGTTATTCCAACCCTCAATGGCATTGTGTGTTTTTGGACCTCCCTCAAACCATTAATCTTCAAAATAATTTAGAAGTGTGGCAAATTGTTCCTAATTTTATGAAAAAGTCTAATTGTATAATTGTTTTTATGAAGACATCACCCACACATTTAGGAAGTACAAAACACAAAGCTGTTACATTTTTGAAGCTCAAAATGTAATTTTCTTTTAGACATGACTTCCTCAGCAAAGGATGTTTTTAATTTTTTTTCCAATATGTCTGGAAACGTTTGAAAATACATCATTTAATTTGAGTATTTGGGTATAGTTTAACAATAGAGTTAATCATTTGTAATTCAACATAAATTTGCTGTTTTAAAAAAATATGTTAACGGTTGTTAATTTCCTGTTGGTTTAAGGAAACATTTGTATGTTTTTAATTTAAAAAGAAAGTGAAAAGGATTACCTTTCAATTTGGAGTATTTGTGTTGGGTTGAGTATCTTTTTGTGAAGGCCTCATTTTCCTGTAGTTGAATACCCTTTTGTTTTTATTTTTTTTGGAGGTATTTATGTGAAAAGTAAAACAATATTATACATTTTCTATTGTTTTTCCTGCTTTTGACTGAAAAAAGGGTTATTATTTTGAAGGTCATTTTCAGATGAGTACATTTCCTGGTGGTTTATTGACTTGATCATGGATGTGAAAGCTGAATATTTGGCCACGTTGGATTTGATAAGATTTGTCTTTAGGTTGTAGCATTGTTGCACAAGGAGAATATTTAAAATTTGTTAGTAAATGTATCAACCTTCAGACTGTCCATCACCTACCCTGCGTTGGCACTTGGCAAAGGTAGGAACAGTAAATTGTCTCAAAACAAGGTGATAGATGGAATGCTAAAATTAATCTCAGCCACTGGCAATCACTCGGGTCGCATCCCAATCTATCATATTTTGCCCCCCATGTAACCTTAGTTAGTACCCAGCCGTATGTCTTATCCCTGCTCCCCATGAGCACAGTACAGCCAGAACTGAGATAAGCCAGGTCCTCCCTGAACTAGAACACAAGCAACCTAGGACCAGTTTCAACCTAGTTAGGGCTCTTCAGCCAGGTGTAGCTAAGTTGCAGTGGTGTAGTGAGCCCAGGGATTCATGTCTGGGCATACCCTGCACAGATAGGGTATTGAATAAAATAGCAACAAGGTGATAGATGGGATGCTCAAATTAACAGCCACTGGAAATCACTCTGGCCACAAAAACAATGGATTGGGTGTGGACCCCAAGCAGTTGCCAGTGGCTGGGGTTATTTCATACATTCCATCCATCACTTTATTTTTTGATTCCATAAGTGTGACAGGTGTGCCCAGACACGGGTCCTGTGCTCACTGTGCTACTGGAATCAAGCCATACCTGGCTGATGAGCCCATAAGAAGGGCAAACCAAACTGGTCCTGTGGTGCTTACATTCCGGTACAGAAAGGACCTGGCCTGGCAGTCTGGGCTGGACTGTTCCCATGAGGAGCAGGGCCAAGGCTGAATTGCACATGGCTGGGTCCAGACTGTCAAAAAACAATGGATTGGGATGCAGCCTGAGTGAACACCAGTGACTGAGATTAATTCAAGCATTCCACTCATCTAGTTATTTTCTGTCATGCATCTTCCCTGAGTTGGCACCTGGCAGAGGTAGGAATAGTAAAGCTGCTCCCCAGCCACTCTCCAGCACCTTCCCTGAGATAGCACTTGGTGGAGTTAGAAACAGTTAAACTGCCCCCTGCCACTACAGAGAACCTTCCCCGAGTTGGCACTTGAAGTTAGGAATAGTAAATCTGCCACCCGAACCACTGTATAGCACCTGCCCCAAGGTGGCACTCGGCAGAGCTAGAAACAGTAAGTCGGGCCCCGGTCACTGTCCAGCACTTTCCCTGAGTTGCCACCTAGCGCATTTAAGACTAGTAAGTCTGCCCACCAGGCCAGTGTCCAGCACCTAACCTGAGTTGGCACTAGGTGGAGGTAGGAGTAGTAAATTTCCCCCCAGCCAGAGTCCATCATCTTCCCTGAGTAGCCACTTGAAGGTGGTAGGAATATTACATTTTCCCCCCAGCCACTGTCCAGTACCTTCAACCGAGTTGCTAACATTTTAAAAATGTTAATCCTTTATAAATCTTCATTTCGGAGAAATTTTTCACCATAAAAGACATTTAATACATCCATAGTATTGTTAAAAAAAATATAAGAATATACTTTGTAAAATTATCCATAATTATTAAAAAGCAGTATTACACAGTACAATGCATAAACTTGATGCGATGGAATCAATTACCAGCATCGAGATGTTTTCTTCTCAGAGACCATATGGCACCCAAGTATTTGGCCACTGCGAAAACAATGTGGTCCGTCAAGTTTGTTTTTAGGACTCTAAATGCGACCATGCACTCTCCAAAACCCAAGTTTCTGCATAGAGGAACTATCCATTTCCTACGCAACCCTTGGTAAATGGGGCAGAAAAAGAGTATGTGGAGTTCGGACTCATCAGACATTCTGCAAGCTGGGCAGATGCTGGGTGATTGTTCACTCCACTTACTTGTAAATACTCAAAGTGGAAGTGACCCATGCCTCCATTGCAAATATAATTTCCTAAGCAGGGGAGAGTACAGATTGTCTAGAACTCGTTCAAATCTATACGTGTCCTTAATACATAAGAAGAGCTCTGTTAGTGGGCCAAGTTTTTGATGCTGTAAAAGTTTCGTGAGTTTGCTATCATAATATATCTTTGCTAGTCTCTTTTTGGGCAAAAGTGGGCAGTTGGTTAGTGGATCATACCACATCTTTGTAAGTCCCAGGCCCTCCAACTCTGATTTAATAAATTTCAGCCAATTGATTTTCCCAGCATTGGGCATGGCAAGCACCTCCTGTAGTCCCTGTCTGTAGCTGACCAATTCAGGAGTTACCCACAGCCTACGCCAGAAAGCCAAGGGACGGAAAGCCAATTCTTCATCTAATGGTCGCATCCCTAGGTCTAACCTTAGGGGGACTAGAGGGGAACTGGAGGGGAGTCCTACAACCCTCCGAATAAATTTGTTCTCCTCCTTTACCAGATCCGGTGTTACTGCATGCCCCCAAAGCTCACACCCATACATGGCTGACCCCTAGCCTGTATTTTGTAGATCTGTATAGGAGGACCAACAGGCCGAATAGTTGATTTATTATTGCCCAGAAGGTTCAAGGTGGCCCCTGCGTATTGGGTCAGTTTAAGGAGTGCTTTCTCCTGATGCGTGCTCCATGTCAGTCTGTCATTTAACATGACGCCCAGGTACTCGAAAGTTTTCACCCTTTCGAGCCCACTCTGCCCGATGTTGGGTCTAAAGTTAAATTTTGAGGGGGGGTTAAACACCATAAATTTGGTCTTTGAGGTATTGATTTCTAGACCGTATGCCCTACAAAAATCAGTGAAGCCATCAAGAACGCGCTGAATGCCCGTTGCGGACTTGGAAAGCAACAGGGTGTCGTCGGCAAACATAATTGCCGGCACCCTTGCGCCCGCCAACTTGGGCGCGTCAGAGTTGGCTACCCCGTTTAGGTGGGAGATAACCCCGTTGACGTAGAGACAGAACAGGGTTGGTGCGAGCACACAGCCCTGTCTCACCCCCCTGCCAACGGGGAACCTATTTGACAGGGCTCCCTCCTTGCCACACCTAACCTGTGCGAAATTAGCAGTGTGGAGGCGAACAATCATCTCCAGCAAACCCTCTGGTACCCCCAGTTTGGCCAACACATCCCAGAGCTTTTTACGGGGAACCAGGTCGAAGGCCGCCCTCAGGTCCACGAATACAGTATAGAGGCTGCCACCCTCCAACTGCACCGTTTTCCAAAAGATGAGGACGAACCGAAAGACCTGGTCTATGGTTGAAACCTTCTCCCTAAAGCCTGCTTGGAAGGGACTCAGGATGTTATATTCCCTCATCCATTCCGACAGGCGGTCCAATAGCAACCTGGCGAATAATTTTTGGGAGACGTCTATCAGGCTTATTGGCCTGTAGTTGGCTGGGAGCAGAGGTGATCCCTTCTTAAAAATTGGGACTATCTCTGCCCCCAGCCAAGTTGGGGGGATCGTCATGCCATTCAGAATTGCATTGAACAACGCCTTGAGGTACGGGGCCCAGATTGTGACTTCGTGTTTGTAAAGGTCCCCTGGCAACCTATCTAGACCAGGCGTCTTTCCGGGAGCCAGAGCCTTGATTCCCGAACTAACCTCTGCCAGGGTGAATTCGTTCATAGGAGCTACGCCTCCCATCGGTTGGTGCCTTATGTCTTCGTGTGGGTTCTCCAGTTGGTCCGGGTTGTGGGGTTTGTACAAGATTTTAAAGTGTTCCTCCCAAACGGGGGCTGCTATATTTGCTACTACTGCCACTAATGGTTCAACTGAGCCGTGTTTAACAATTTGCCAACATTTTTTGGGATTGCACAATGTGAGGGCAGCTGTCATTTCAGACCAGTTTTCCTCATCCCATTCTTTTTTAGCACTGAGGAGAATGGACTTGTAAGCAAGCCGCTTTAACCTAATCATGTTCTGGGGTTCACGTATTTTGAGGGACTCTAATAAGTTGGCCTTTGCCCTCCTACATGAAGCGTTAAACCATGAGGCTCTTTGCTTCTTAAAATTCTTTGCCCTGGCTACCGGGTTCAGCACATCTGCCAAATTGGAACATAGCTCAGAGTGGTTGGCCCCTAACTCATTGAGCTTTGGTAAAAAGAGTTCAGTTTCGTTAGCTAGGCAGTGGCTAAGGGCCTCGACCTTTTCCAGTGCGGGGACGACTGTCGCATACAGCCTTTGGATATTGGATGGGTTCTTCAGCAACTTTGTCCATTTGATTCTACGTCTATTACTAGTTAGAACCAAGTCAGCTGGGTCTGCCAAATTTACCTCTGGCCGACTCGTTTGGGACCCCTGGATCGCAAATCTCAGCGACAGTAGGTTGTGGTCACTATCAGCTCTGTCTACTATACGAAAGTCCCTTACTTTAGCCCAATCCCTCGCAGAGACCAGGATATAGTCAATACGTGACTCATGTCCGGGTCTATTGAAGGTGTATTGTGGAGGGATGTCCCCTTGGATCCGCCCATTACAAGCCCTCAACGAGTGACGAAGCGTGAGAGATGTTATTTGGGAGGCAAGTGGCGTCCAGGCCTTTATGGGTGGACCTGCCAGGGTGGGAATATCCCAGGGTTCATCCTCTTCACTTGTTAAATCTGACAAATGGCCTGGAAGGGGCTCGTACTGAGTATTGAAATCTCCTCCAACTATCAGTGTGGAGCAAGGAGTGGTAGAATCAAGAAACAGCACTAGGTCATTAATTGTACTCGAGATAGCTGCTATCCCTACCGATCTCGAGTATACATTGATCAGTGTCACAGTGACACCACCGGGCCACTCCAGAGATACGCACTGGAAATCGGCTGAGTTCGTTTCCAGTTTTGTAGCCCTGCAGCCAAGGTGAGATCCCACCCAAATCAATAGGCCCCCTGAGGGTCGTCCCTTTCCACCCCATTTTGCCTGTATCTCAAATGACACATATCCCGTCCGGGAGTGGTTATCCCTGGCCCAGGTTTCTTGTAGTAGGCATATGTCATGCCCTTCGGTAAGTTCTACCCATTCGGGGGAGTCTAATTTATTGGCCAGCCCGGCGACATTCCAGGAGAGTATAGATACCACTCCAGGAGCCGTCTTGGTATCGGTGGCATTAAGTGCCAGAGAGCACTTACGTGGCCCAGACTGTCCTTGCTGGGTGGCGGACACACCATCCATTACCACTGAGTTTATTTTTAACCTGGTGTCAGGCATGGAATTGGCCTCGTTGCTTGGGTCTATTCTGGGCGTGTCTATGTCATTCTTAGTGTCATTAGTAGGCTTATGAGTTATGTTGCCCTATGGGAGTTCAACGGGTGCCCGTTCTATATATCTAGTGGCGCCTAAGTTTAAATTATGGCTCCCCAAATGGAATTGTAGTATGGGAGAAGCAGATCGATCCAGTTTAGGTTGGGGACTAGGAGAAGCTGATCGACCCAGAGGGTAGACTGAGCGACAGAACGAGTCAACTACTGGTAGACTGTCAGTTGACCTATATGTGAGTCAATCCACTTCCTCGAGGCACCCAAATCTGTTATACGTCGGGGCCCCGGTCCACCCACCGTACGTGTCTGACCAATGGTTGGGTGGCCTGCCCCACCCGCCTTTTCTCTCCGGGATCCAGCTCCAATTCCCTCCTATGTTCAGTTGTGGTTGCGGAGGGTAGAAGTAAGTAAGTGGTCTTGATGCTATCGGTGAATTTACATTGGTTTGGTACCAGGAGTGTACAGATTGCGCTGTGTTGGGATTTTCAAATGAAACCACTACACAATCGCCGGTAATGGACTTATGTGAAGTGCCTATCCAGGGGACCCGGCGCACCATGAGGATTTTACTCCTCAGGTGGTTTGGTATTGGCCTGTTGGTATTAAGCCAGTGGATTACTTTGTTCTTTAATGAACCAAAGTCTTCCTGTTGATGGTATTGCAGTTCCGGGACCCCTGTTAGTACAACAACATAGGGTCTAACGTCAGGTGGAAGATCAACATAGCCCCTAGGGCGATCTCTATTGGCATTAACTCTATTAGTGGTAGATTGTTGATTAGTGAATTGTTTGAAATTAAGATCTCTAACCTTCGGTTTAGTCACAGCTTCCAGGGGTGGTGTAGGATGACCTGCCGTGGCTGACAGAGATGGTACAGACTGTGCCGCCAGCTGGTTTGTGACCACCGCTGCCTTTTTGTGGATGTCTATAGTATCCCTGTGCCGAGGTTTAGGAATAGGTTTAACCTTGGTGACATCAGATGAAATGGCAGCAGCTACTATTTTATCAACAGATTGTAATGTGGGATTAGTAGTATCAGATGGACAGGTAGGTTTGTTAGCATGGGCGCTAAGGGTTGCTAAATTCAGAATGCTTTTTTCAGTTTCGAGGAGCTGGGATTCAATGAGGGCAAGCCTTACTTCGAGGGGGGTTAGAAGTTTTTTCAAGGTTTCCCACACAATTGACAGAAATTCTACATCCCTCCCTTTTATAGTGCAGAGTGGAGCCTCCCCATTCTCGCTTTCTATTACAAGATTGTCTTTACTCGCCGATTGTGCGATACTCGATTCTAGACTTGAATCGGGAGGGTTTGTAGTATTTGCAGAAGAGGATTCTAATGGTGCATTAAATGGTGCCTGAGTGGGAAGTTGGGCCTCTGCTACCTTTACTTTTTTTTTAAAGTATGCCGAAGTGTTGTTGCGCTTTCTTTTGTTGGTTTGCCATTTTTGTGGGGTCTGGGAGTTCCCCCCACCCAATTCCATGGATTTGGGAATTGAGGATGTTTCAGAAAGGGCCCTATCACCCGCAATAGCCGTCCCATAAGCCCCACCTAGTGGCAGATTTAGAATATCGGTGGATGAGGATAAGTGCTCCCCCTTGGGTAAGAGTGGCGTTGCTACTAGTGGCTGATGAATGTCTGCCTGTGTCGTGATCAAAATAGGGATCGGACCATTTGCACGGTCAGGTGATTTCACGAAAGCAAAATGGCCTAGGGAAGATTTTTTGTGGACGACTAGCTCCTGAGATAACCTTCTTGCTGCTTCCAGTTCAATGGATACTCTGTGCTGCATTTTATTTATCTCCCTATCAATGGCTGTGTTAGTTTTAGTTATAAAGTCATCTAGTTTCCCGTCTTTCAATTTACCCTTGGCTGCCCTGCCTCTGTACTCACGAGTTGACATGATCTTCAAACAACAGCTACAACAGGTGATTGGGCAGCTGGAGCACTAGGGAACACAGTTAGGGACCAAGAGTATGGGCCAGACCAGTCCTTTCCGTCCTCGAACGGCCTCAAACGGCCCGCTCTTAGCCCGGTCTTTGCCCCGGGCTGCGTCCCGCGCTGCGGGAGAACAAGCAGTGTATATAGTGGACGGAAAGGGCGGGGGGGTGGAGCTACAGGGAGAGCGGACCGGAAGCTGGACTCGGTCTCGCAGGGACACCTGGGTCAGGTAGTCCCTGCACGCTCGCAGCCCTGTAGCGTTGCTGGCCCCGACTTCCCAACAAAGGTGCCCCCACAGGAAACAAGCAATGTCAGCACAAGGTCCCACGACGAAGCGGCACCCGCGGAGCGGGTGCCGCGAGCTCCAAGGTGCAAGAGCGGTAGGTGAGCGCAAGACCAGCGTAGCGCTTTGCAGCAAACAGCAAACAGAGTGTCCCAAGGGTCCAGGGCTGGGCCAGGTGATTATAACAACCCTCTGATGGGCGGGGGGTGGAGCTACAGGGAGAGCGGACCGGAAGCTGGACTCGGTCTCGCAGGGACACCTGGGTCAGGTAGTCCCTGCACGCTCGCAGCCCTGTAGCGTTGCTGGCCCCGACTTCCCAACAAAGGTGCCCCTACAGGAAACAAGCAATGTCAGCACAAGGTCCCACGACGAAGCGGCACCCGCGGAGCAGGTGCGGCGAGCTCCAAGGTGCAAGAGCGGTAGGTGAGCGCAAGACCAGCGTAGCGCTTTGCAGCAAACAGAGTGTCCCAAGGGTCCAGGGCTGGGCCAGGTGATTATAACAACCCTCTGATGGGCGGGGGGTGGAGCTACAGGGAGAGCGGACCGGAAGCTGGACTCGGTCTCGCAGGGACACCTGGGTCAGGTAGTCCCTGCACGCTCGCAGCCCTGTAGCGTTGCTGGCCCCGACTTCCCAAGAAAGGTGCCCCCACAGGAAACAAGCAATGTCAGCACAAGGTCCCACGACGAAGCGGCACCCGCAGAGCGGGTGCGGCGAGCTCCAAGGTGCAAGAGCGGTAGGTGAGCGCAAGACCAGCGTAGCGCTTTGCAGCAAACAGCAAACAGAGTGTAAAATGTTAATCATAAGTTAGCATACTTTTGCTGAAAATAGTCAATGGTTTTCGAAAGGACACACTATCTGATAAATGTATTTCAATTCAGTAGAAGTGCTGTCCGAAAATGTTAAAAAAGATTACTTTTGAATCAGTCAGAATACTTTATTCGGCTCAAAAAGAGCCATAAAAGTTTACATACATAAATGTTTTCATTAAAAAACAAATAAGCATAAAAAACATTTAAGTACAAATTAATAGAAATACATAGTAATTACTACAAATCTTAAAAGCAGTAAAAAGGTAGTTTAAAACTTCATATATAATATCTGTGCTTCCGAGGGAAAGCAAATAGACCATCGTCAATTCACAAGCCTGAATCCTCGATACTAATAATAGTGGACAAATAAACTGCCTCCTCTGGGAATAATATATAACATTTACAGTATAAACTAAAGCGCTTTGCGGGGAAAGGCTGTCACAAGGACAGACTCTCCCCCTGAAGTGGGTAGGAAATGCAGCCAGAAAATGTATAGTTTTTCGACAGAGCCTGCTCAGCAGAAAGTTTTGCCTTTCCCTCAGGTTTATTTGCAGATAACGAGCAGGTTGTATTTGGAGCTGATAAGAAAGCTCTGAATGTCCAGTAGTGTTACACACTGCGCTTGGCCGCTCAAGGCTTTGATAACAAAGTGATTTGATTGTAGCAGATGAGACATTTCTCAGAGTATCAGGATTTGTGTAATATTTTGAGACCCCCATCTTAACACAACTCATTTTAATGCATTTTTACCAGGGTATGTTGAAGCAGTCATCTAATTTCATACAGTTTGCTAATATTGTTCTACCAAAATCAGCCTCTGTATTAGTCCAAATTCTTACCCAGAGCAATCATGGCTGCAGTCTAATGTAATCTTTAAAAAAACTCAGTCCAACTTCCTCTTGACAGAAAGAGGCAGAGGAACTCTGGAGCACTGCAAGAAGTCTCCTTATGAACTTGTTTTCTGCTACTTCGATTGAATTACAATTTGTGTATCCCCAGACACCAGATCCAAATGTTACTACTTAGAGACGTTTACTTTTATAGACAAGTAACCTTTCTTTGATTGGCTTATGGCCTAGTCTCTTGGCAAATCTAAAGATGGCATCAATTGACTTTTGAAATTGCATGGCTCTAACATCTAATGGGCATTTCCAATTAAAATCCACATTACATGGGACAGGTAGGTGAAATGAGGGTCTTTCTTAATTTCTTCATCCCTGAGTAAATATTTACTTGATTTAGACTTTTTTGGTCCACAGTTTATTATGAATGATTTAGAACGATTAATCTTAAGGCCCAAACCATTCATAAAACCATTAAAAGTATCAAGCAAAATTTGTAAGCCGTTAGCGGTCCTGGCTAGCAGGACAGTGTCAAAAGACACACAATTGATGGACGGAATGCAGAACAAATCAAAACATTAAACCCCAGTCAAGAGATCTGGATTAAATCCATCCTTCTTTTGCTCACCATGCCACCCAAGTTTAGAGCTAGCTATATGCAAATCAGTCTTGAACCTGTGCCTCATGGGAACAATCCAGCCTGAACTGCCAAGCCAGGTCCCTCCTGGACCAGAAACAAGCATCCTAGGACCGGTTTCAGGGAATCCCCCCTCATCATCCGGGATAGCTTGAATCCAGTGGCAAAGTGAGACCGGGACTCATGTCTGGGCATACCTAGCGCACTTAGGGCGAGAAAGCAAAAGACACACAATAGATGGACGGAATGCAGAACAAATCAAAACATTCACCCTCAGTCAACAGATCAGAGTTAAATCCATCATTCTTATGCTCACCATGCCACCCCAGTTTAGACCTGGCTATATGAAAATCTGTCTTGACCGTGTGCCTCATGGGAAAAGTCCAGGCCAAACTGGCAAGCCGTGGCCTCCCTGGACTGAAAAAAAGCATCCTAGGGCCACTTTTAGGGTTTCACCCCTCATCATCCAGGATAGCTTGAATCCAGTGGCACAGTGAGCTTGGGACCCATGCCAGGTCCTCCCTGGATGGGAAACAAGCATCCTAGGACAGGTTTCTGGGTTTTACCCCATATCAGCCAGGATAGCTTGAATCCAGTGGCACACTGAGCTTGGGACCCATGTCTGGGCATACCCGGCGCACTTAGGGCAAGAAAGCAAAAGACACACAATTGATGGACAGAATGCAGAACAAATCAAAACATTCACCCCAGTCAAGAGGGTTAAATCCATCCTTCTTTTGCTCACCATGCCACCCCAGTTTAGAACTGGACATATGCAAATTAGTCTTGGCCCTGTGCCTCATGGAACAGTCCAGCCTGAACTGCCAAGCCAGGTCCTCCCTGGACCAGAAACAAGCATCCTAGAACCGGTTTCGGGGTTTAAACCCTCATCGGCCAGGGTAGCTTGAATCCAGTGGCACAGTGAGCCCGGGACCCACATCTGAGCATACCCGGCGAGAAAGCAAAAGACACACAATTGATGGGTGGAATGCAGAACAAATCAAATCATTCACCCCCAATCGAGAGATCTAGGTTAAATCCCTAATTCTTATGCTCACCATGCCACCCCAGTTTAGAACTGGACACATGCAAATTAGCCTTGACTCTGTGGCTTATGGGAGCAGTCCAGCCCGAACTGTCAAGCCAGGTCCTCCCTGGACCGGAATCAAGCATCATAGAACCGGTTTCAGATTTTCACCTTTAACAGCCAGGATAGCATTAATCCAGTGGCACAGTGAGCCTGGGACCCACATCTGAGCATACCCTGCACACTTAGGGCGAGAAAGCAAAAGACACACAATCCAGTCCAATCCAATTCCAGTCCAGGGAGGACCTGGCCTTGCAGTTCGGGTTGAACTGTTCCCATTCGGCACTGGATCAAGACTGATTTGCATATGGTTGGGAGAAAACTGGAATGGCATGGTGAGCCTAGATCACTGTACTGGGGTGAATGTATGACATCCCTCTGCATTCTGTCCATCAATTGTTCTTTTTGCATTTGTCACCCCGAGGTACGCCCAGACGTGGGTCCCATGCTCTCCATGCCACTGGAGTCAAGCTATCCTGGCTGATGAGGGGTGAAACCCTGAAACAGGTCCTAGGATGCTTTTTTCCAGCACAGGGACGACCTGGCCTGGCAGTTTGGTCTGGACTGTTCCCATTGGGCACAGGGTCAAGACTGATTTGCATGTGGCTGAGTTCAAACTGGAATGGCATGGTGAGTACAAAAACGATGGATTTAGGCCCAGATCACTGTACTGGGGTTAATGTATGACATTGTTCTACATTCTGTCCATCAATTGTTCTTTTTGCATTTATCAGGACAGTGTCGTCCACTTATAATAATACAGGAATTCAACATAAGTTGGTCCTCGGCGTGTCCTTCCCCGCCTTACATAATTGCTCTCCTAATATAGTAATATATAATATGAAAAAAATGGGGCTAAAATACACCCCAGCCTAACCCTCATTTCAGAGGGGAATTCTTCTGTTCGATACCCCTTACTATTATGCTGTACTGAGGCTGAAGTGCATTCGTGGAGCCTACTAAGCAGGGTAATAATTGCTCCATTGATCCCTAACTGTGCCATTATGGACCATCATTTATATCGCTCCACAGTATCGAAGGCCCACGTTAAGCCTATAAAGGCTAAATGCACACAGGCTTTTTGTGCCATTGTAAATTTTTGGCCAATTAGTGCCAACATTAGTTTCTGCTCCATGGTTCTGAGGCCTGGGCGAAATCCAAACTGATAGATCGAGAGTGCTTTGGACTCAAGATCCAATAGTTCTAATTTAGCCAAAATAACCCTGCCCAAGATTTTAACTAAGCCATCCAGCAAGGAAATCGGGCTATAACAATGAGGTTGACTTTTATCCACCTTTTTGAAAATCGAGACTATAATGGCTTCCTGCCATGACTTAACTAAAGGTCCTACTATAGTAGCTTTTATGACGTCAACTATTTATGGGGCCCAAAACTCTGGTAGATATTTATACATATCAACTGGAAATCTGTCCGGTTCCCGGGCTTTCTCTGGACACCTATTCTCTATTGCGAAAAGTACATCACTTACCTCAACTGAGTTACTCAGGGCCTGGCTGCTCTTGTATCAATGCAAGTTTTTGAGGCCAAAACCACATTTACTAGCAGAGGGTTTCGAGAAAATATTTTTGAAAAGTTTTATACCCAATCTTTAGCTAAGACTGTGGTATCTAGTTTGGGCATTTTATCACCAAACAAGGAAATATAATTTACAACCTCCCAGAGAGCGTAGGGGTCTTTTAATATAGAGGCAATTTTTAGATCTTCCCAAGCCTTATCCTTCAGATATTCAAGTCAAGTCATAATTTATTGTTTGATTAATTAAAATCATTACAATTCCCCCCATATGAATAATAAAAACATATAAAGAAATATCATTACTTTCACGATTAAAAAACACATGATATTAACATGATTACAATGATTATTTGACAAGAGTACAGGTGCTTATCTTTTGATTAAAAACGTTAAAAAGCTTGTATGTTGGTGTTCCTAAATACAAAATCGTTTTACTAGCTAAAACCCTGATAGCACTTTAATTTATTTGGTTCAAGTTCATGTTTAAAATTTGTATAGCGCACTACTCACCCAGAGGGTCTCAAGGCGCTTGAGGGAGTGGGGGTACATTACTTATCGAATATCCAAGTTTTTAGTTGTTTTCTGAAGGAGAGGTGGTTCTGTGTAAGGCGGAGGTGGGTGGGGAGAGAATTCCAGGTCTTGGCCGCTAAGTAGGAGAAGGATCTTCCCCCCATGGTGGATCTTTGGATGCGTGGAATTGCGGCGAGGGCTTGATTGGACGATCGTAGTTGGCGGGTGGGGGTGTAAAAGGACAGGCGCGTGTTGGTGGAAACTCTCCCACTCTACTGAATAGAAAGCACAAAAGACAGACTATCAGTTAAGCGGCATGTTACAACATCAGTGGGTACTACAATTTAAAACTAGAACAACATAATTAAAAGAATGGAGACCCCTAAAAGGAGGTGATTATTTTGATAATGCACCAATTTTCAAAAGTATAATCTTTTAGACCATCTATTAGAAGCCTTCAACTAAGAAGGGTCTCTTTATGGTTTTACATTCTGTCCATTTGTTAAGGTGATGAATCAAGTGTGGCTTTGCAGCGTGGATCCTACCTATTTAGTTTACTCCCCATCTGCTTGCCATAAGAGTCTTCTGACCTTTGTCATATATTTGACCCCCCGGCAGGCCAAGATGATGGAAGTGCCCTCCAACCAGCATATCACCACTTGCCTGCAGGAGCGAATGTTCAGATCATTAAAGATGAATTTTAAGTGCTGTCTCCTCTGATCCTGGACTGCTGGGCAAACACATAGTAAGTGGGTTAAAGATTGTGATTTAAAACCACATAATCGACAGTTCGCAGATTGAAACGATGGGTGCAGGTCTTTTGAATCATGCATACCCATTCGGAAATGTATAAAGCTTTTTTTTAACTGCAAGCTAAAGTGAGCGGATAAATATGCTTGTGGCTTTAGGGATCTGTAAGAATTGATGACGGTCCACCCGTGCTGGCGCTTGGTAATTGCTTTTTTTGTCAGGCAGCAGAGATTTCTTTTTGGCTGCAACGTTTGCAGCTTTACTGAAGCTTGCTCCATCGACCCCGTTTTCCCATGCTGTTTGTAGTTCCAACTCGGCCAGAGAAACTCTCAGGAAGCTTCCCCAGGAATTCGGTATTTCGCGAACATCAGACTGCAAGCCGTAAAGTATGCTAAATATCAGGGACCAGCTCATGGAATACCACATATCAAGGATAGAATATTGTGAGTATGGTTTGTGTATCCCCTTCCCTTTACTTAAATTACTTCATTAATGTAGTCTGAAGTTGGCAGCCAAATATTATACACTTAGTCGACATGGATCAAGTGAGGTAGTCTGCGAATATGTGTGGCATAGAAATAGTATACTGAGATGTGAAATTTTTATATAAAGAATCGATTCGCAAAACTAATTCTTCTCCAGCTTAATGTGGACGCAAGATCAGGTATCAACGGAACTAAATGACAAGATAATGCGAGAACTTTCATCCAACATTCAAAATCAAATGGCCACATGTTGATGTTTCTTCTACATTACAAATGCCATGTACTGCAAAAGTAGGCATGGTTTTCTACATATATCACAGCTAATACTGGCATGGCCATACATGAACAGTTGCAATACAGAGCTCGCAAAGGGACACATCTCACTATGTACAAACTCAATAGAGTCAGGCATCCCCACAGATGCCCAGATAACAATCAAATATTTTCTAGTTCTGAGACTAGTCCTGATTTTTGCTTAATCTATATATCTTTATATTTGCACTCTCTAATATTTCAGTATTGTTACCCGCCTGTACATCAGAATATCATAAGAAAAGATATAATGTGGCAGTAATAGCATGACTTAAATATCGTTTGCAAAAAAAATGTCCATTGTGTGTAGATTTTCCATTACTATAATATTCTAGTGTGATATCTTATCAAGAATATACAAGAATATAAAATTACATCAAATGTAGAAGGCATGCTTGTGCCTTTGTAAATTCTGTCCCTAAATGAATGCAAATAGTTGCCACTGGTGTATAAAGCCATTTTAGCCACTGTTTTCTTTGCCAGTATCACACCCGCATATACATGTTCTTCAATCTATAGCACTGTTTGTGCAGCATAGCAAGGAGTCAGTAATGTTTCATTAAGTTTTTATACAGCTCTTCAAAAATGTTTACATTTAAAGAGTTGTCACAGTTCTACAAATAGTGCATGAAAACGTATACTTACTTGGTAATGTTTATTGCAATGTTAAATACATTATATGTCGGCATTCAGGGTTCCATTTTGATCTATATCTACTATATCAGATGTGTTAGTGTGCATGTGTTATACTTACTCTTAGATGGCCGGCATCTTGTGGTTCATGGATGGTGTGGAAATGTGTATGTTATGATATATGCAGAGAGGTCACCTCTGAGCTACCATTCAGCTACAACAAGGCTAAAATTACCTCATCCCAAAAATGTGAATTAGTTTCTTTGAAAAACCCTATCTTATCCTCAGAAGCTAGGCTAAACTAAAAAGACATTCAAACCACCACTACCCTGGGTGCAAGGGTATAGGGGTATTGGGTGAGGAAGTGTATCAACACGCTAGTATTAAGTACTGATATTAGGGTAGCCATTTTTTTTTATAATTCATAATTACATTTATTGATTTAATAAATAAAGTTAGACGTATGATAAGTTTTTGGGAGAGGATGCAAGGCAGATACGGGTATTGGGCATAGAAGTGTATTACTGGTCAGGTATTAAGCATTAAGGGGCTTATTAAGAGTACGGCGGTCCGTAGGACTGCCGTACCCGCAGTAGATGCCCGACCACCACCACCCTGGCGGTCCGAACTCCATATTAACATGGTGGCGGTGAGACCACCACAGGATCGCTGCTATCACCAGGATCCTGAATCCCGTGGCGATGGCGGTGCGGAAAGTGGGCTGGACATCAATTACGACCTGCTTTCCACCGAACATTTCATGGCGGTGACCCTCCATGAAATGCTTGGTGTAAAGGTAGGGAAAGGTAGGGAAAGAGGCCCCCAACACGACCCGAGGGCAAATCTGCCCTTAGGGGTGGATGCATGGGGCATGTGATGTGCCCCCCCCCCACAATTGTGCACTCCTTCCTGCACTGTGTGGCATGCACAACCAGATTTAAATGCCCATAAATGTTGTGTTTGTATGCCCAAATTGGGGAAGCTGTTTTTTTTATAATAACTTAAAAAAAGGTTCTTAAAATTTTAAATACTTCTTTTAAAACTAATATTTTTTTTTAAAACTGCTTTTTTTTAAAGACAGTTTAGGCATACATTTATTTTCAATGTTTCATTTGATATTTAACAAAAGAAGGACAATTAAAAAATATCCAATTTAACTAGATGTTCAAATAAAATAGGAGAGTAATTCATTGTAAATGTCAGTAGGTTTAATAGTACATAATGTAAGTATCGTTTTCAGGTAGTCAGAACCTCCTAAAATACAAAACGCTTTGATTTTTGCCAATAGGCATTGAGACATTTCTTTTATTATTTTGTTATATTTGGGTATTCAGGCTACCTGTTAAAAATTACCCGTCTCATTTCCGTTGTTCTTTTTAAAAATGTGCACTGTTAAAGGAGTTATTCCAACCCTCAATGGCATTGTGTGTTTTTGCACCTCCCTCAAACCATTAAACTTCAAAATAATTTAGAAGTGTGGCAAATTTTTCCTCATTTTATGAACAAATCTAATTGTATAATTGTTTTTATGAAGACGTCACCCACACATTTAGGAAGTACAAAACACAAAGCTGTTACATTTTTGAAGCTCAAAATGTAATTTTCTTTTTGACATGACTTCCTCTGCTAAGGATGTTTTTAAATTTTTTTTCCAATATGTCTGGAAACGTTTGAAAATACATCATTGAATTTGAGTATTTGGGTATAGTTTAACAAAAGAGTTAATCATTTGTAATTCAAAATAAATTTACTGTTTTGAACTTTATAACTGTTAAGACTTCATTATAGGTTGAGGATTGCTTATCATAGAGTAAAGCTTAAACTAACAGGATAGTAGTGTAATTAACTGTAGCATGTATTGAGTAAATTTGGGTCACTGGATGGGTAAATTTAAATGTGCCATCCATCATTCAAATTTCTCTGTTTCTAGTGTAACTGTATTATGAAGGGCTGCATATATAAGAACATGTTTTTGAGGGTGTTCATTGTCTTAAAAAAAGAAAGGTTTGTGGTTGAAAGATTTTTGTTAATTCAGGGTGAATAATAATGTTAGATTAGGAAAAAGGGCTTGTTAGTTTGGATTACTCTTCTGTTTTTGTCTTTGTAGCATTCTTCGTAAATTTGGAATCGTGAGCATACGACTTGCAACATGCATGGGGATGTTCTGGGGTACCTTCCTAAATATTGTGCCACAGGTTTCATTAAAGGTGGCACCAAGTGCTTCAATGTGCTATACATTCTCACATGCTTCCAACTCAATTACAGAAGCTGAGTGATTATGATTGGATGTACTTTCAAGTATGTCACTAAGTGAAACAGCCCTGTCTTTGCAATGGGTTGAAGTAGTCCACATACCTTCAATGACTACTGGGCTCAGTCAGTCTCACCTTACAATAAAGGTACTCACCATATTTCAGGAAGGATGTACACAGCTTGCCTTCATTCTCCATGATATTTATTTGAAAGACGGAAACATGGAAATATGTTGGTTGGATGTTTTTAAAACGTTTTATATGGTATGCTTTATCCAGTTGAATGAAAGAAATGGAGTCATTTTCATGCCTTCAACCTGAAATAATTTTTTTGTTAACAACTGATATTCTGTTTTAAAAAATATGTTAAAGGTTGGTAACTTCCTGTTGGTTTAAGGAAACATTTGTATGTTTTTAATTTAAAAAGAAAGTGAAAAGGATTACCTTTCAATTTGGAATATTTGTGTTGGGTTGAGTATCTTTTTGTGAAGGCCTCATTTTCCTGTAGTTGAATACCCCTTTGTTTTTATTTTTTCGGAGGTATTTATGTGAAAATTAAAAAATATTATACATTTTCTATTGTTTTTCCTGCTTTTAACTGAAAAAAGGGATATTATTTTGAAGGTCATTTTGAGATGAGTATATTTCCTGTTGGTTTATTGACTTGATCATGGATGTGAAGGTTGAATATTTGGCAATGGATTTTGATAAGTTTTGTCTTTAGGTTATAGTACTGTTGCACATAGAGAATATTTTAAATTTGTTAGTAAATGTATCAACCTTCAGACTGTCCAACACCTACCCTGCGTTGGCACTTGGCAGAGGTAGGAACAGTAAATTGTCCAAAAACAAGGTGATGGATAGAATGCTAAAATTAATCTCAGCCACTGGCACTAATAGATAAAATAAAGCAGGTGCTCGAGCACCAGCTTTATTTTATCTATTATTGCTTCCTGTTGAAGCTAACTTAGTAACTATTTTAGGATGGCGCTGGCAGCTTGCCGGCGCCATCCTAAAATAGTTACAACAACTTCAAGCTTGAAGGCTTGAACTTTTGCCCCCCGGATCCGCCGCTCGCGGATTTGCGGATTTTTGGTAAATTAGCGGGAGTTCGCGAAACGCGAATTTACCGAAAATCCGCAAAATCCGTGAGCGGAACGGATTTTGTGCTCATGCTTACCCTGCTCCCCATGAGCACAGTACAGCCAGAACTGAGATAAGCCAGGTCCTCCCTGAAACAGAACACAAGCAACCCAGGACCAGTTTCAACCTAGTTAGGGCTCTTCAGCTAGGTGTAGCTTTGTTGCAGTGGTGTAGTGAGCCCAGGGATTCATGTCTGGGCATACCCTGCACAGTTAGGGTCTTGAATGAAAAAGCAACAAGGTGATAGATGGGATGCTCAAATTAATAGCCACTGGAAATCACTAGGGTCACAAAAACAATGGATTGGGTGTCGACCCCAAGCAGTAGCCAGTGGCTGAGGTTAATTCTTGAATTCCATCCATCACTTTATTTTTTGATTCCATAAATGTGACAGGTATGCCCAGACATGGGTCCTGTGCTCACTGTGATACTGGAATCAAGCTATACCTGGTTGATGAGCCCATAAGAAGGGCAAAACTGGTCCTGTGGTGCTTGTATTCCAGTACAGAAAGGCAGTTTTGGCTGGACTGTTCCCATGAGGAGCAGGGCCAAGGCTGAATTGCACATGGCTGGGTCCAAACCGAGGTGGCACTGTAGTCAAAAAACAATGGATTGGGATGCAGCCTGAGTGAACACCAGTGACTGAGATTAATTCAAGCATTCCACTCATCTCATTATTTTCTGTCATGCATCTTCCCTGAGTTGGCACCTAGCAGAGGTAGCAATAGTAAAGCCATTCTCCGGCACCTTCCCTGAGATAGCAATTGGTGGAGATATGAATAATAAATTTGTCCCTCAAGCCACAGTCCAGCATCTTCCCATAGTTGGCACTTGGTGGAGTTAGAAACAGTAACACTGCCCCCTGCCACTACAGAGAACCTTCCCCGAGTTGGCACTTGAAGTTAGGAATAGTAAATCTGCCTCCCGGCCACTGTATAGCACCTGCCCCAAGTTGGCACTCGGCAGACCTAGAAACAGTAAGTCGGGCCCCGGTCACTGTCCAGCACTTTCCCTGGGTTGCCACTTAGCACATTTAGGAATAGTAAATCTGCCCACCAGGCCAGTGTCCAGCACCTAACCTGAGTTTGCACTATGTGGAGGTAGGAGTAGTAAATTTTCCCCCAGCCAGAGTCCAGCATCTTCCCTGAGTAGCCACTTGAAGGTGGTAAGAATAGTCAATTTTCCCCCCAGCCACTGTCCAGTACCTTCAACCGAGTTGTTAACATTTTAAAAATGTTAATTATAAGTTAGCATACTTTTGCTGCAAATAGTCAATGGTTTTCGAAAGGACACACTATCTGATATATGTATTTCAGTTCAGTAGAAGTGCTGTTCAAAAATGTTAAAAAAAGATTACTTTTGAATCAGTCAGACTACTTTACTCGGCTCAAAAAGAGCCATAAAAGTTTACATACATAAATGTTTTCATTAAAAAATAAATAAGCATAAAAAACAGTTAAGTACAAATTAATAGAAATACCTAGTAATTACTACAAATCTTAAAGGCAGTAAAAAGGTACTTTAAAACTTCATATATAATATCTGTGGTTCCGAGGGAAAGCAAATAGACCATCGTCAATTCATAAGCCCGAATCCTTGATACTAATAATAGTGGACAAATAAACTGCCTCCTCTGGGGATATACCATTTACAGGATAAACTAAAGCGCTTTGTGGGGAGAGGCTGTCACAAGGACAGACTCTCCCCCCGAAGTGGGTAGGAAATGCAGCCAGAAAATGTATAGTTTTTGGACAGAGCCTGCTCAGCAGAAAGTTTTGCCTTTCACTCAGGTTTATTTGCAGATAACGAGCAGGTTGTATTTGGAGCTGATAAGAAAGCTCCGAATGTCCAGTAGTGTTACACACTGCGCTTGGCCGCTAAAGGCTTTGATAACAAAGTGCTTTGATTGTAGCAGACGAGACATTTCTCAGAGTATCAGGATTTGTGTAATAATCTGAGACCCCCATCTTGACACAACTCATTTTAATGCATCTTAACCAGGGTATGTTGAAACAGTTATCTAATTTCATACAGTTTGCTAATATTGTTCTACCAAAATCAGCCTCTGTATTAGTCCAAATTCTTACCCAGAGCAATCATGGCTGCAGTCTAATGTAATCTTTAAAAAAACTCAGTCCAACTGCCTCTTGATAGAAAGAGGCTGAGGAACCCTGGAGCACTGCAAGAAGTCTCCTTATGAACTTGTTTTCTGCTACTTCGATTGAATTACAATTTGTGTATCCCCAGACACCAGATCCAAATGTTACTACTTAGAGACGTTTACTTTTATAGACAAGTAACCTTTCTTTGATTGGCTTATGGCCTAGTCTCTTGGCAAATCTAAAGATGGCATCAATTGACTTTTGAAATTGCATGGCTCTAACATCTAATGGGCATTTCCAATTAAAATCCACATCACATGGGACAGGTAGGGGAAATGAGGGTCTTTCTTAATTTCTTCATCCCTGAGTAAATATTTACTTGATTTAGACTTTTTTGGTCCACAGTTTATTATGAATGATTTAGAACGATTAATCTTAAGGCCCAAACCATTCATAAAACCATTAAAAGTATCAAGCAAAATTTGTAAGCCGTTAGCGGTCCTGGCTAGCAGGACAGTGTCAAAAGACACACAATTGATGGACGGAATGCAGAACAAATCAAAACATTAAACCCCAGTCAAGAGATCTGGATTAAATCCATCCTTCTTTTGCACACCATGCCACCCAAGTTTAGAGCTAGCTATATGCAAATCAGTCTTGAACCTGTGCCTCATGGGAACAATCCAGCCTGAACTGCCAAGCCAGGTCCCTCCTGGACCAGAAACAAGCATCCTAGGACCGGTTTCAGGGAATCCCCCCTCATCATCCGGGATAGCTTGAATCCAGTGGCAAAGTGAGACCGGGAGTCATGTCTGGGCATACCTAGCGCACTTAGGGCGAGAAAGCAAAAGACACACAATAGATGGACGGAATGCAGAACAAATCAAAACATTCACCCTCAGTCAACAGATCAGAGTTAAATCTATCATTCTTATGCTCACCATGCGCCCCAGTTTAGACCTGGCTATATGAAAATCAGTCTTGACCGTGTGCCTCATGGGAAAAGTCCAGGCCAAACTGGCAAGCCGTGGCCTCCCTGGACTGAAAAAAAGCATCCTAGGGCCGCTTTTAGGGTTTCACCCCTCATCATCCAGGATAGCTTGAATCCAGTGGCACAGTGAGCTTGGGACCCATGCCAGGTCATCCCTGGATGGGAAACAAGCATCCTAGGACAGGTTTTGGGGTTTCACCCCATATCAGCCAGGATAGCTTGAATCCAGTGGCACACTGAGCTTGGGACCCATGTCTGGGCATACCCGGCGCACTTAGGGCAAGAAAGCAAAAGACCCACAATTGATGGACAGAATGCAGAACAAATCAAAACATTCACCCCCAGTCAAGAGGGTTAAATCCATCCTTCTTTTGCTCACCATGCCACCCCAGTTTAGAACTGGACATATGCAAATTAGTCTTGGCCCTGTGCCTCATGGAACAGTCCAGCCTGAACTGCCAAGCCAGGTCCTCCCTGGACCAGAAACAAGCATCCTAGAACCGGTTTTGGGGTTTAAACCCTCATCGGCCAGGGTAGCTTGAATCCAGTGGCACAGTGAGCCCGGGACCCACATCTGAGCATACCCGGCGAGAAAGCAAAAGACACACAATTGATGGGTGGAATGCAGAACAAATCAAATCATTCACCCCCAATCGAGAGATCTAGGTTAAATCCTTAATTCTTATGCTCACCATGCCACCCCAGTTTAGAACTGGACACATGGAAATTAGTCTTGACCCTGTGGCTTATGGGAGCAGTCCAGCCCGAACTGTCAAGCCAGGTCCTCCCTGGACCGGAATCAAGCATCATAGAACCGGTTTCAGATTTTCACCTTTAACAGCCAGGATAGCATTAATCCAGTGGCACAGTGAGCCTGGGACCCACATCTGAGCATACCCTGCACACTTAGGGCGAGAAAGCAAAAGACACACAATCCAGTCCAATCCAATTCCAGTCCAGGGAGGACATGGCCTTGCAGTTCAGGTTGAACTGTTCCCATTCGGCACTGGATCAAGACTGATTTGCATATGGTTGGGAGAAAACTGGAATGGCATGGTGAGCCTAGCTCACTGTACTGGGGTGAATGTATGACATCCCTCTGCATTCTGTCCATCAATTGTTCTTTTTGCATTTGTCACCCCGAGGTACGCCCAGACGTAGGTCCCATGCTCTCCATGCCACTGGAGTCAAGCTATCCTGGCTGATGAGGGGTGAAACCCTGAAACAGGTCCTAGGATGCTTTTTTCCAGCACAGGGACGACCTGGCCTGGCAGTTTGGTCTGGACTGTTCCCATTGGGCACAGGGTCAAGACTGATTTGCATGTGGCTGAGTTCAAACTGGAATGGCATGGTGAGTAAAAAAACGATGGATTTAGGCCCAGATCACTGTACTGGGGTGAATGTATGACATTGTTCTACATTCTGTCCATCAATTGTTCTTTTTGCATTTATCAGGACAGTGTCGTCCACTTATAATAATACAGGAATTCAACATGAGTTGGTCCTCGGCGTGCCCTTCCCCGCCTTACATAATTGCTCTCCTAATATAGTAATATATAATATGAAAAAAATGGGGCTAAAATACACGCCAGCCTAACCCTCATTTCAGAGGGGAATTCTTCTGTTCGATACCCCTTACTATTATGCTGTACTGAGGCTGAAGTGCATTCGTGGAGCCTACTAAGCAGGGTAATAATTGCTCCATTGATCCCTAACTGTGCCATTATGGACCATCATTTATATCGCTCCACAGTATCGAAGGCCCACGTTAAGCCTATAAAGGCTAAATGCACACAGGCTTTTTGTGCCATTGTACATTTTTGGCCAATTAGTGCCAACATTAGTTTCTGCTCCATGGTTCTGAGGCCTGGGCGAAATCCAAACTGATAGATCGAGAGTGATTTGGACTCAAGATCCCATAGTTCTAATTTAGCCAAAATAACCCTGCCCAAGATTTTAACTAAGCCATCCAGCAAGGAAATCGGGCTATAACAATGAGGTTGACTTTTATCCACCTTTTTGAAAATCGAGACTATAATGGCTTCCTGCCATGACTTAACTAAAGGTCCTACTATAGTAGCTTTTATGACGTCAGCTATTAATGGGGCCCAAAACTCTGGTAGATATTTATACATATCAACTGGAAATCTGTCCGGTTCCGGGGCTTTCTCTGGACACCTATTCTCTATTGCGAAAAGTACATCACTTACCTCAACTGAGTTACTCAGGGCCTGGCTGCTCTTGTATCAATGCACGTTTTTGAGGCCAAAACCACATTTACTAGCAGAGGGTTTCGAGAAAACTATTTTTGAATAGTTTTCTACCCAATCTTTAGCTAAGACTGTGGTATCTAGTTTGGGCATTTTATCACCAAACAAGGAAATATAATTTACAACCTCCCAGAGAGCGTAGGGGTCTTTTAATATAGAGGCAATTTTTAGATCTTCCCAAGCCTTATCCTTCAGATATTCAAGTCAAGTCATAATTTATTGTTTGATTAATTAAAATCATTACAATTTCCCCCATATGAATAATAAAAACATATAAAGAAATATCATTACTTTCACGATTAAAAAACACATGATATTAACACGATTACAATGATTATTTGACAAGAGTACAGGTGCTTATCTTTTGATTAAAAACGTTAAAAAGCTTGTATGTGGGTGTTCCTAAATACAAAATCGTTTTACTAGCTAAAACCCTGATAGCACTTTAATTTATTTGGTTCAAGTTCATGTTTAAAATTTGTATAGCGCACTACTCACCCAGAGGGTCTCAAGGCGCTTGAGGGAGTGGGGGTACATTACTTATCGAATATCCAAGTTTTTAGTTGTTTTCTGAAGGAGAGGTGGTTCTGTGTAAGGCGGAGGTGGGTGGGGAGAGAATTCCAGGTCTTGGCCGCTAAGTAGGAGAAGGATCTTCCCCCCATGGTGGATCTTTGGATGCGTGGAATTGCGGCGAGGGCTTGATTGGACGATTGTAGTTGGCGGGTGGGGGTGTAAAAGGACAGGCGCGTGTTGGTGGAAACTCTCCCACTCTACTGAATAGAAAGCACAAAAGACAGACTATCAGTTAAGCGGCATGTTACAACATCAGTGGGTACTACAATTTAAAACTAGAACAACATAATTAAAAGAATGGAGACCCCTAAAAGGAGGTGATTATTTTGATAATGCACCAATTTTCAAAAGTATAATCTTTTAGACCATCTATTAGAAGCCTACAACTAAGAAGGGTCTCTTTATGGTTTTACATTCTGTCCATTTGTTAAGGTGATGAATCAAGTGTGGCATTGCAGCGTGGATCCTACTTATTTAGTTTACTCCCCATCTGCTTGCCATAAGAGTCTTCTGACCTTTGTCATATATTTGACCCCCCGGCAGGCCAAGATGATGGAAGTGCCCTCCAACCAGCATATCACCACTTGCCTGCAGGAGCGAATGTTCAGATCATTAAAGATGAATTTTAAGTGCTGTCTCCTCTGATCCTGGACTGCTGGGCAAACACATAGTAAGTGGGTTAAAGATTGTGATTTAAAACCACATAATCGACAGTTCGCAGCTTGAAAGGACTTTTTCCACGATGGGTGCAGGTCTTTTGAATCATGCATACCCATTCGGAAATGTATAAAGCTTTTTTTTAACTGCAAGCTAAAGTGAGCGGATAAATATGCTTGTGGCTTTAGGGATCTGTAAAAATTGATGAGGGTCCACCCGTGCTGGCGCTTGGTAATTGCTTTTTTTGTCAGCCAGCAGAGATTTCTTTTTGGCTGCAACGTTTGCAGCTTTACTGCAGCTTGCTCTATCGACCCCGTTTTCCCATGCTGTTTGTAGTTCCAACTCGGCCAGAGAAACTCTCAGGAAGCTTCCCCAGGAATTCGGTATTTCGCGGTTCATCTGGTGCTTGATTTCGTCCCAGCATAATCTGTTCATGGTATCTGGGTTAGAAAAGCAGAAATTGTGGCAAAGTTTAACAAAGCCACTCATTACCCAGAATTTCTGATGCTGGAGGCCGAATTCCAGTCGGACCTGAGCTGGAGAGGCAGACTTTGGCAGGTCAGAGACGGCCTTGTAAATCCTTGTCTGAAGTTCGTTTAATAGGTCAGCTTCCTTGCCACACCAGGGGGCTAAACCATACGACAGGCTGGGCTGAATTTGTGAGGCCATAACTTTTAGCAGATGAGTGTAGTTCGGACAATCTAGTTTTTTACATAGTAATCTATATGCATAAATTAACGATTGGGCTTTAGCTTTTATGGCCAATTTATGTTCCTTATATGTTGCGCCCTGCCCTATTGTTGCGCCGAGATATTTGTAGAAGCGTTGCTCTTCCACAATTGCCCCTTTCGCCGACCATTTAAACTTAGTTTTTTTGGGATCCACTAAACAAACAATTTTTGTTTTTTCTTTGTTTAACTCCAATTTTTCCTGATCCAGGTAGGTTGCTAGATTGTTTATCGATCTTTGTAAGCCGATGGGGGTTTGGCTCAACAAAACAATGTCGTCAGCGTATTGTAAAATGGCAACTGACTCATTGGCCATATTCGGCGGATGGCAATCGGCTTTTTCAATATGCGATGCGATGTCTGAAAGGAACAGATTAAATAGGCTAGGTGCTAAAACACAGCCTTGTTTCAAACCTCGCTGCGTGTGGATGCTTGAGGTTGTACTGCACCCATCACCCAGCTTTACACTTGCCCAAGTATCTGTGTATAAGGTGGTTATAGCATTGAGCATTGTTCTTGGCAATCCCCATACGTTGAGTTTCTTCCAAAGATGCCTCCTACTTACTCGGTCGAAGGCCGACGTGATATCCACAAAACTTGCGAATAGCCGGGTTTTCTTTTTTAGCGCTTTTTCAATTAAGAGTGCTAGAATGGCCAAGTTGGTTATGGTGCCCATCCCTTGCCTAAAACCTGTCTGGAACTTGGGAATTATATTCTTCTCATCCATCCAATCTTGGAGCTGGACTAACAGACAAGGAGCATAAAGCTTAGCCTCTACGTCTATCAGGGAGATCAGTCTGTAGTTTCCCGGCTTGCGGTGATCTCCCTTTTTAAATATGGGATGGATTATATTCCCTTTCCAGGAAACTGGAACGTTGGGTTGCGTGTAGATCTCATTAAAGAGGGGGTGAGCAGGGAGGACCAAAAATCTGGGTCGTTTTTGCAAATAGCGTTGGGAAGCCCATTTGGGCTTGCCGCTCCCTCCGTCTTGAGTTTTAATATAATGCCTCTTAGTTGCTTTGTGTTGGTCAAGTTATTTAGCTCATTGCTAATTGTCTCCGATCCTATTACTCTGCCTTCCGCATGTTCCGGGTCGGAAGCAAGTTGTGTATCTTCTTGCTCGAGATGCCCCCCACAAGGCCCTTCTGCGGGACCCGCTACTGTATTACTGTACAGGGTTCTAAGTAGGGCCGCCTTAGCAAATTTCTCCCATTTAATATTCACATCTTTATTTTTATTATATACAGCACTGTGTTGTAATTTCGTATCCCTCTTATTATTCAGGGATACGTTTAAAGTTAGTGTAATGGGATTGTGATCACTTATACAGCTAGCCATTACCACACATTCTTTAGAGAACTGTGATAGATCTTCACCGATTAAAATGTAGTCGATAGTTGAGTTGGATTCGGCTCCCATATATGTTGGAATCTGGGGTAAGGTGGTCATGTCCAGATCTTGAGCAAATATCTAGTTCTCAACTAAAACAACTCTATTCAGTGAGTCCCCATATAAAATGTTTTTGAAGTGCATTTGGGGGCTGATCCCTCTCATCACAGATACCTCATGATGCCTGAACTCTGGGGTCACAAATTCCTATATTAAAATCCCCAGATCAGTTTATTTGAAGATCCTTTGAATGATCATATCGGGCTTGAGATATTGCATACTCAAGGCTATCTAAAATATTAGTCACGGTTGGATAAAATACATTATAATTCTAATTAAAGAAAAGTAAATCAAATTATTTTTGCAGGGTAAATAAAAGCAACTGAAAATATGGCATGTACCAAGTTCTCTAATCGTAATGTCTATGAAGGTCACTGATATAAAAGTAATCAGACCTCCTTTAGCTAGGCCTGACCTTGACGGATTTACTGGGACATCATAGGAAGCATAACCATCTATATCGGGTGAGTCTATTAGCCAAGTCTCTTGACAGCAGATTATTGTGTGTTGTCCTACCAGCGTTTTCCAGTCTGGGTTGTCAATATTGGAGCGAAGACCTGAAATGTTCCATGAGATCATTCTAAAACCCTCCTCCCGGGATTGGAGGTTTCCCGGATTAAATGCAGGGTGGAGTGGGGAAGATGGTATTACACATTGTAATTATGCCCTCCAATTCCAGTTGCTGTCAATCTTGTAATTCCAGGGCAGACAGAACCTCAAATCTATCTGAAAGGAGCAGGTCGTTTTGTGATCTTGAAAAAAAGAATTCATCTATTTTAGGGCACAGCTGTGGTGGCCTATTTAAGTGTTCGGTTGGTATATAGGCTCTTGGCTGGTAAAAGTATCCTAGGGGTTGTGCTCCGACGCCCTCAAAAGAAAAAAGTTTTTTTGTGAGTAGATGTAATAGGGTTCTAACCAGACTCAGATTCCTAAAATTTACAATTCCACAATCCCCAGGAGGTGCCTTTGGGGCTAGACCCACCCAGTTTACTCTTCTTGTGAAAATAATTTCACTGGAAAGATCACTTGGCCGGTTAGAGTTTCTCTTCAGCCCGAAGGAGACTTTATTCACTGAAGATACTTGGGATTCATACTGTACCTGCTAAAGCAAGGGAACATTCTCCAATACTATTATGTAAGGTGTACACACCGGTGGAATATCGTGTCGTATATCCTTTTGATCAGGTTGATTACAGCTATTTAGTACATGAAGCACCCTATCATCAGTGTCCCATGATTGTGGTACCTCTTGTTTAGCTGAGGGCTGCATGGATGGCAATGGGATTTCAAAGCTTGAGACTTGCATATGCCTTGATTCTTCTTTTTGTCGAGTGATATGTTCTTTATTTAGAGTGCCAATATTTGCCCTTCGAGTTCCTTGAGAGTTCCCCATCTCTTCCAAGGCAGCTACTCTACTTATAAGCCTCTCTTGAGCCAATATTATGTTGTAAATCTTTCCCTCTAAGAGGCTTAATTTCTCAATTGTCCCAGAACATAATTTGACTATAGAATTTAGCTTTTCGCCCAGTTGATCAAATCAGACGGAATAATTCATGCCAGCTTTCTTTATATCAGGGTCATTTTTAGAAGACTTTCTTGTGTGTTTTTTTCCTGGATTTTTCTTTTTATTTAAGCCTTGTATGGGCAGAGAGCGAAAATTAGGTTCAGGGTAAATGAGCTTTTGCAGTTCATCTTGATTCAAGTCTTGTTTACTTTTCTTGCATGGGGGACTATCCAGCCGGGATAAGTGCAGATAGCGTTTGCATATCTGTGACCGCAAAAGGGTTGAAAATTGAGTGAGTAGTGTGTTCGGAAATCTCTATGGAAGGTAATGATTCCACGGTCTTTAAAGACTTGGACATGGTCTGGCTGACAGAGCCTTTCTGCATAGACTCAGTTCGATCATCAAATGTAGTTTTAGAGACAGTAAAACCCATCTTTTTTATTGCTGGGTCCATCCTTGCCTCAACCCTGTCGATCTCGATTTCAATGGCACCCATAACAGAAGTCAAGTATCTTTTAATTGAATTGAATTAGGCTTCACCCTTTTCCCTTGTTAGGTCTAAACAACTCCCCTTTCTCTATTCCATCTTGGGGTCGCAAAGATTTACCTTATAAAAACGTTGCAGAATCTGGAAACACTTCTTTGCAGATGATCTGTCCAAGTTCAGTTGCAAGTTGAAGATAAAAATGAAAAAAACAAGAAACTGGGCCCAGCCCAGCTACCTCCAGACGGTGACAGGTGCAGATTGGCCCGCCCACATGTGTCCCGCGCTGCGGGAGACTCCTGCTTAGGACTGCAGTGTTGGTATTGCAAGCTAAACACAGCCTGTTTTGGCAACCACTCTGCGGGAGACAGGCATCGGTTTTGTGGGGAATGAGGCCACTCTCACTCGCAGGAGCCCATGTGCAGGCTGGGGGACCAAGTCTCACCCCAACAAAGGACTGCAGAGTTTGTGATGCTGGCTAAACACAGCCCATTTTGGCAATCAAATTAAGTGGATTCTTGCTTCATTAATCTCCTTTTGCTCATAGTAAAATTTATTTGAAAGACAGATGGCAGTCTTTCAGAAACACTCTTAATTTCAGTCTTCTCCTCACCTGCAGTACATGTGGTCACCTAATAAGTCTATGTACCATTGAATAGAGAACTGTGGACAGCCATTTTATGGAGCCGATTTCAAACTGCCACCCACTATTGTGGTAGTCAGAAGACCATCCGACAAGCAGGCGGCGGTCTGACCACTGCATTTCGATATGACCGCTGTTCTGGCAGATAAAAAAAGGGGCTCCGTATCACGCGGAATGTGCTGAGGCCAAAAAAAAGAGCCACAGCACAAGCCGCCATGGTACAGAGCACCTTCTGAACTTCCATGAACCATGTGCCATGCACCATGTCGTGCATGGCACGTGGTGCATGGGGGTGAGTGGGGGCACTACATGTCACTTTCCAGTGGCCCAGGATGGGTGGAGGCCCTGTTTGGGGCCCCAGATGTTTTTCTGACAGCCTTTTTCATGGCTGTCTTCCTGCCACGAAAAGGCTGTCGAAAATGGATATTGTAATTCCGACGATGATGCCTGCCTCAGCACCGCTGACATTCAGGGATACGATAACGGTATGCTTGGTTGAGGTATGCATGGAAAAGGTTTTTCAATGTTAACTTATGTGAACACATGGTATGTGGTGAAGTATGAATGCTAAAGGTATGTCTTGTTATATTATACATTTTCAGGTGAAAGGAAATTACTATTGTAAAAACTGCCATTAAGGCAGAAGAAATTCTGAGTCAAAATAATTCTTTGCAATACCAATAAAAACCTATTCCAAAACTTCACCTTTTAAAACAATTCATCTGTGCAGTGCTGTATTGAGCCCTTGTGATGCAGACTTAAAATGTGTTAACCTAATGGGGATTCTCTTATAAAAACATGAAAAGACTTTCTGGGAATTAAGTTTTTTATCTAATTATGTAAGATAATCAGATCTAATCAAGATTGCTTTCCACAGCTCTGATGTGGTAATTATCTTAAAATAACATTAAACTATTTTACAACTTTACACTCCAGCTAGATATTCTTACTGATAATTATTAATAAAAGGCCTAATGACAGGATGGGAGACATAGTTTGTTAAACATATAATTATAGAAAGGTAACTGTGAATAAGGGGGAGGTTTTTCACTAAGGAGTTATTGCTGACATTCCGGGATTCCGTTCTCACGCATAACTGTGCACAGAGACTTGGAACCTCAGTGAATTAGGGTGTGCCAAAACTCACCTTAGTACCCAAAATCCCCTACCAGACTAGCAACAGTGTTTCATTGGTTCTTACACACTCCCAATGTTTAGATAAACCAGAACATGGACTTAGAACACCTCAGGTAACGTGGAACACATGAACACTCTTTCGTTGTACAAACATATCAATCCAGAACAAGGAGTAAATGAGGACGCATGCACATTTGAAATGTTTATTTTCTAATGCAGTGTTCTCAAGCGCAGTATCTTAGCTTTTTTTTTTTTTAAGTTCAATAAAACTTTATTAAGCAAAATATGCAAGATAACAATATATAGTATAACAAGTAATCATGTAAGGGATGAGGGGAAGGGAAAAGGGTGGAGGGAAAATCAGAGTACAAATTGTAAATGAGAGTACAATAATAAACTTATCATGGGTGTTACTGAGCAGGAAGAAAGGGTAGATTGATTAAGCAAGTAAGGAAATACAAAAGGAATATACAAATAGTAATGAGAAAAAATGAATGAAATGACAAGGACATCATGGGGGTTTAGTCACTTCTTGCTGAGAAGGTTGTGGACGAAATGAAGGCGTAGTACAACTATCTAAATACATTGTGATAGGAAGCCAGAGATCTGCACGTTTGGCTGCCAACTGGGCAGGAAAAACAAAGGCATTATCAAGTCTATGGTTATGACATACATTATGATGAAGCAAAGCTTCGCATATTTTGCGATCTTGCCGAAGTCATGAACCTCGTTTATGTGTAACAAAGTAATAAGTGTAAGTCTTACTAACGTTTATATTTAGTTTAAATAAGGATTAAGACGCTTGCCTATATGTTTTACTAAAATAATTTACTCGAGTCACTTAAAATGGCTGCCGCTTGTATTTAGTTACTGCGCATGCGTCAGCCACACTCACGTGTCCTGACGCGTCTGCAGAAGTGGAGGGAAATTTATGCGCATGCGTAATACATAGCTGTGCCCATCATGTGGTACTGCTCGTGCCACTGCTCTTGTGATTGTATCCATGTAGCTAACATATAGACTGCATAAGTATATTTTATGATGATAAGTTGAAAGTACAACCCTGTGATGTGATTTCATAACGTTATGGTTGTGTATTAATTTGTTCTCGCTTGCTTTTCATGTACCGCGGGGAATGGGGGTCCGAACTGATTGGGAGCCATATTGACGGTCTCTTCTGCGCATGACCAGAGAATACTGAAAGGTGGCAACTTTGGACAGTGGAACTCAGCCAGCTGGCAGCCACAGTCAAGATGTGCCTGGGAAAGCCACCTCTGCGCTACGAGAACGGAGAATGTTGCTCCTCATGTGTTACAATGTTAATTGTCACTCGTATTTCTGCACAGTTTCTCATGAGAACCCCAATCTCTCTAGGCGGTACCCAAGTATGCTAATATAGGCTCAAATTAGCGTGTTCTGATTGGTGTGTTACCCAAATCCTACCTTAGGACCAATCCAAATTGAGGGATTCTGACACTTTGCAACATTGGGGGGGTGGTACACCGTCCCAAAAGAGTATATCTACCCTGGGTTTACCTAGGGAATTGTCCGACTTGTCTGGTTTAGCTGACCTGTCACTGACCCATCGTACTCAATAGGTGACTGAAGATACAGAGAGCTGCGGAGCACTCTGTCCGAAATTGACCATAGACTAAGGTTTTTACTGAACCTTAAAGTGCTGGCGAAGCACTTTGCTGGGAGTTCGCTGACCCAATCGGGGTCTTGATCGATAGCTGCAGAGAGGGTGGAGTGCAGGCGTTGCTTCCAAACTGCGGGTGCGGTCCTGTCCTGAGCGGTCCTGTCCTGAGGGTTTGCTGTCCTGTCCTGAGGTCCTGTCCTGATTCCTAATCTGAGGGTATCCTGTCCTGTCCGGGGTGTCCATTCTGCACCTGCTGTCCTTTGAGGGGTATCCTTCCTTGAGGGTTTCCTGTCCTTAACTGACCCGTGGCCAGGGTTTGGTTTCCACACCAGTCTAGGTAAATACTGCTCTAAGTTCTTTAAACTTGCACCTTTCTATATTTCTACCTTTTGCTACAATAAAGTGACACCTTTGCATATGTTGATTTTCCATGCTTTTACCGCAAACTATTGAACGAAAGTCATTTGTATATTTTTCATGATATGTTCCCATGTCACCCTACCTTTTAGAGATTATATTTTGCATTGCAGTTTGTCATTTTCTGATATGGTCTAGAACCTCCTTACCTAGACTGTTTAAAGGTCCTTTTACTTTAAGTTTAGCGTGTTACTCTTTATAGGCCCTCCTATAGTAACCCATGCATAGTCTGTCCATGCTAAAACATTTCTGAGATTATATAGTATTTTTCCCATTTGCATTCCATATTGCATTTGAATGGTTACCCTGTCGTTATTTCTCTATAGTTATATAATTTACATTATCTTGGTTATTGATTGCCTCATTCTTGTGTATCTTATGCTTGATGATAACGAACTTTAGATAAACATTTTAAAACTTCCAGTTGTCCGTGGTCATTTTAACAACATTGAATGTCATTTGGAATTGCATTTGCTGCCTTTCCTTTTACAGCTAGGCCCCTGATCCATTGAAGTCATAGGTACCCGTGTCGGTGGATGGTAAGTCGGGTACACTGAGTCATAACAAGTAGGGAACACACACACAATTGATAGCAGCCCGTGAAGTCGCCTGGTCAATGAATCGTGTGAATTGAAAGTATATGGGCCCTGAAGCCGGAAACGGCGGAATCATTGGCTGGGTGACCTCGCGCGCTCTATCAGTTTTCTGGTAGCAGAGGTATGGTTAGGGACTAGCTAAAGGTTAGGCAGGATTAGTTAGACTAGTTGAGTCGGAAGCTGCTAGTACATTAATGCTGCTAAAAGAGCGGCTGTTCTGAGAGAGCTGATCATTCTCTTGTGAATACGCTGCTGAAATTCATGAATTGCTGTATTGTTATTATTCTTGTTCTTATATTGTTATATGTATTAATCCATGCGTTCGTAAACCGTATTGTTTCGTGTTGTCCGAACTCCCCGGGGAATTGAAAGGGCAAGTGGTGAATAGAATCCATTGTCCTGAGGTCACAGGCTTAAAGGAAAGTTAGGTGCAGGTTAGGATAACCGGGAAGCACTAACTAGGGTCTTCTGAATACATGTGTGAATAAATGTCAGTAACGAGGTTCATTGGCAAAATTCCCATAGTGGCGTAACCTAGTAAGGGTCACATCGGAAAAGTAGCAGGTTCCTTGGAGCTAGGGTGAAAGCAGAGGGGTCCGCTGAGAAACCTTAAACTCGGAATATATCCCGGAAAGAAGTGGATGAGTTTGGGGGAATAACAGGTTCACTGATGCTAGAGTGAAGGGTAGGCGGAAGAGATCTGCCCGCAGCGCGTGAAAAGTAAATGGAAGTAGTTTACTTGCAGTAGAAGAAATCGTTCTGTCTAGACACTTGAGCACTGTGGCGAATGTGTATTTGTTGTAAAATAACCAAGCACTGAGCACTTTAGAAAGAAAGAAAGTTTCCGTTACCTTGTGAAGGGAGGGAGTCAGCCGCGAAGCGTCTCTGACGTCACTCCGTGCCGCGCTGGGATTGGTAGAAGCAGCGGGCGGGTAGCGGGGCTGGAATTGTAAAGGAGGGGTGAAGCGCCGAGGAGTGGGAACTGTCTCACGAAGGGGCCGCACACCCATTGGTCGAAATTATTTGAACGCGTGCACCTCATTGGTCGCACAGATTTGCAAGGCGCGTTCTGATTGGAGGTAGCTTTGTAAACAAAGTTGAGCGTAGAAATCGTATGTGGCACTCGTATTGTCCAGAGACTAGACCCGATCCAAGAAACCAAGGGTTCGAAAGGGATCAGTGGAAAGCTAATAGATACGATATCATGTATGGAGCTAAGAGAAAGATGTCCCTTGTAAGTAGGGTAAAGAATTATTTCAAAACGGACAAACCGATTAAGTCTAGGGAGGGCGTTACTATCCCGCCACCAAATACTCCCGCCTCGTTCATGATGTT
Organism: Lissotriton helveticus; assembly: GCF_964261635.1. NCBI lineage: Eukaryota > Metazoa > Chordata > Amphibia > Caudata > Salamandridae > Lissotriton > Lissotriton helveticus. The sequence goes on from NC_136065.1 coordinate 485,089,444, forward strand.
TGATCGAGGGTACAATACCTGTGTGTGGTTGGAGAATTGGGTAAAGTACACAAAAGATGACGGAGTATTGGCTTTTCCGTTAGACGGTACTTTCAATGGCAGAATTTTATTTAATTTGAGAACCCGCATGAATGAATTGCATCCCAGACCGAGACTAACGCAGTATGAGGCATTAGAGGAATGGGAGATTGAGGCTTTTGAAAGAGAGAAACCCCGTATGGACAAAGGTCTGACTAAGTGGTACCCCAGGCTGAAACAAGAGACCAGGGATAAGAGGATGAAACAGCGGAGGCAGAGCATGATTGTTGAGGGTCTGTTTCCCATGATGCCAGTAGGTAACCCTTCTGGGGGAGAGAAAAGGACAGAAAAGGGTAAGCATTGGGGGGCCCTTGGGGAGTCAGACGATGAATTGTTAGATTACATCTTTACGAGAAGTCCGCCCCCTTATAATGAAGGAGCCCAACCTTCCAGTGCAGGAGAGAATCTCCAGCGTCCATCTATTAAGGAGGAGGACAGATCCCTATGTAGGGGGGGAGGGGGCCAGGTATTGCCCTATTTCGAGAAGCCCGAACCCGCGGAAGTACGAAATATATATCCTAGAATGCCCGAGAGCTCAGAGGAAAAATATTCCCGTGAAAGAACATTTTTTCCCAGACCTCTGTATGAAAACGAAGAAAAGCCAGTAAGTTCAGGAGTACCCTTTTTGCAGCCTCCATATGGGGAAGAGCGTAGGTCATTTGGCACAGGAACTTTGTTCCCGAAACCAAATTATGGTGGGGGTCCAAGTAAGACGCATCCTACTGCCCCGAGTCTTACCCCTCACCTGACCCCACAGATAATACCTGAGCGGACATTAGGAAGAGTACTAGATGAAAGGGAGCAAGAGGCCCTAGCTAGACAGAGGACAGAAATAATTCAGAAAATCTCCCAGTTAAACACCAGTCCTGAAGCTTTGACTATTCCGGTAACAATCGGACCAGTGGTTCCGTTGTACGGGAATGGTCAAGGAGGTCCGAACCCTCCAGTTATGAACCCAATAATGGCCCCGCCGAGGCAAGAGCCCTTACTAATAGACGATCAGTCCAGTGAGTGTGAGTCTGATGTTGTGTTTTTGGATCTGCCAAACAAACAAGCAGGGAAGGGAGTGCAGAAGAGGCATAATCCTTTTGATACAAAAGAAATTAAATTAGAGTCAGCAACAGGTACTAGGAGTGTCTCTTTGGTAACGCCAGAAGAAATTGAAAATTGGAGTCGTGAATTAGAAAAACAGGCTCCGCAGACGAAACCTTTAAACCTCTACAAACTGAGAGTAGAAATAGAGGAATTAATGGCAGGAAATGTGGGATTGGACAGGTTAAATACCTATTCCGAAGAAGAATTGCTGTTTAAGTGCAAAAGCCTTACCCGGAGTACTAGGGTGCTCCATGAAAAACTGACCGACACTGCAGCTAGTATGGGGATAGATATATCAAGATCAAAGCCCTTGCAGAAACCATACCGAGCTGAGTTTTCCGACAAAGATTTAGAAAGTCTGAATGTGTCAGGAAGAAAATTGCAGATTAAAGAGTTGCTTGCAGTTTTGCAAAAATGGGGAGACGTGGAAAGGTGGAAAATGAGGTGGGCACATAAGAAAGAGGAGGCCCGATCCAGACAAGCAACCCCTGAGTTTCCTTTGAGAGAGGTAGATAAGCCCGAAACTTTATGCCCCATGCGCGAAGTACCCGGTGGGAGGTATGTGCACGTTCCATGGTCCAGACAGGATATTGTGTCCTTTACTAACGATTTCCCGAAATTGCGGGAGAAGCCAGTTGAATGGTACCGGCAAGTGGAAAGGTTTGTAAAGGTGCAGAAATGCCTGTGGAAAGACCTGGATGGGTTTTTCGACATTGTGGTCCCAGTTGATCTATGGACCGAGTGTAAAATAGCCATAGCCTGGCCTAGTGAGGAATACCCGAGAGATGAAAAAACTGGGGAACCATCGAAAGAAGTGATGAGAAAATATGAGCAAGTAATTCAGCATCTGAAACTAAAGGTCCCAGCAAAGGAAACTGATTGGACCAGGATAGATAGAACAACGCAGGAAAGAGAAGAGACAGTGCACTCCTATTATGAAAGGCTGTTACAGGTGTTTAAAACATACAGTGGTATAGACAACATAGAGATGAAGGACATGACGCACTTCATTTACAGGTTTGTAAACGGTTTAAGACCTGAAATTTGTCAGTGGATAAAAGATAACAAAATCTGTTGGCACTCCAAAAAGGTAGATGAGGTCCTGCGGTACGCAAAGTACTGCGAGGACGAGATGGCAGAAAAGAAAAAGGCTCTCAAGGAAAAGGTGATGTGGGCTCAGGTGAAGCTCGCAGAGCAGCAGGAAAAGCAGTTGAGTAACATGGTCAAAAATGCTAAGAATGAAGGCCCTGGGGGAGGGGGAGGAGGCAAGCCCCGGCCCAAAATGAGCAGGGAAGAGGCTATGAAGAAATTTCCCTGCCATCAGTGCGGCGAAATTGGGCACTGGCGTAACGAGTGTCCTTACTTGCCCGAAGATAACCCTAAAACTCCTGATTTAACTCCACAGACGCAGAAAGAGAGACCGAGAAAGACTCAACCACAGGTAAAAACAGTTCAGGTGCCCCGAGCACCAAAGCAAGTATACAGGGGAAAACAGGCAGAGGGAGATGAGATAGAAGTCTGGGAAAGCAATGAGAACAGAAATACAGCAACTTCGCAGTATCTTCTAAATGATACCTTCCTTTGTGATGACCAGTACTGACGGGGCCTGAGAGGGGAGGACGAGGAGTGCGTACTTGGCGCCTCCTTGCCGGTAGACCAGTCCGGACCATACATTGAAGGAAAGGTTGACGGAAACGATGTCACCTTTCTGTTGGACACTGGCGCTACCCGTTCTACTGTGAGAACAGTGGACGTTCCAAACCTACCCCTCTCGGGAGAAGCCATCCAAGTAGTGGGTGTATCTAATCAATTGATTAGTACTCCTGTTACCAAGCCCATGGAAATATCAATTGGAAACTTTAGGGAAATGCATAGATTTGTCGTTTGCGACACCAGTCCAGTAAACTTACTGGGACGCGATTTGCTGTGCAAAATGAACTGTACCATCTTTTGCACACCAAAGGGTGTTGAAATTCAGACCCCAGATGAAGACGGCATTTATAAATTAATGTTAGTCCGCCCTGACTCGGAAATTAAACGAATGACCATGCAGGATTTACCCAAAGAACTCCAGGAAGCAGTGAAGCCGGAGGTGTGGGACTTTACTGGGAAAGATGTAGGGTTGATGAAAAATGTGGACCCCATACAAATAGCAATAAAGGACAATGCAGTATACCCCAATACTAAACCCTACAGGATGAATGCAGAAGTGAAAGCTGGTGTTGCTGTGGAAATAAAGAAATTGTTAGAAGGAAACATCATACAGGAGGTGATGAGTAGCCCATGTAACTCTCCGATTATGGGCATTAAGAAACCTAGTGGCAAGTACAGAGTAGTGCAGGATTTGCGAAAAGTTAACAAAATAGTAGTTCCCTGTTGCCCTATTGTCCCGAACCCAGCAGTGATTCTGTATCAGATTCCCTGGGATGCTGAGTGGTTCACAGTGATAGACTTGTGTCATGCATTCTTTTCCATTCCTTTGCATCCAGATAGCAAATTTCTTTTCTCATTTGCCTTCGAGGGTCACGTGTATTGCTGGAACCGGGTCCCTCAAGGCTATACAGAGAGCCCCTCTATCTTTAATAAGATCTTGAAAAAATGTTTGGAAACTTTGGTCTTACCTGGGAACTCTGTCTTAGTGCAATACATAGACGACCTCTTGGTGGCGTCTAAAAGTCATAAGGATTGTGTGATTGACACCATTGCCCTACTGAATCATCTGTGTGAAAAGGGACATAAAGTGTCCCCTGACAAGTTACAGTTTTGTGCAAAATCAGTGAAATATCTGGGGCACCAGATAGAAAAAGGTGTCAGAAAAGTGACATCGGAAAGAGTGAGGATAATTCAAAAGATGCAGTTACCCCGTACTCAAAAAGAGATCAGAATGTTCCTGGGTGTGATAGGATACTGCAGGCAGTGGATTCTGGGATTTGCAGTCCTAGCCAGGCCCTTGATAAAAATGACCAAGAGAGGGACACCCGAGATTGTAGAATGGGATGATGAAAGCTTAACAGCCTTCACCAAGTTGCGAAATTGTCTGTGTACAGCCCCTGCATTGGGAATGCCAGACTATTCCAAAGAGTTTGCCCTATTCTGTGACACTCGCGATAATTGCGCATTGTCAGTCCTAACTCAAGACCATGGCACGACGAGAAGGCCTGTGGCATATTTCTCTGCCACCTTAGATCCAGTGGCTGCTGGATTACCAGGTTGTCTGAAAGCAGTAGCTGCTACCTGTGCCAGTTTAGAACAGAGTGAGTCAATTGTCATGGGACATCCGGTAACTGTGTATGTTCCGCATGGAGTGGTAATTTTGTTGACCAGAACAAAAACTCAGTATCTCACCCCTAGTCGGCTGACTAAATACGAGAGGATTCTTGTGGGTGCTGCAAATGTAAACATTGTTAGGTGCAGTATTCTGAATCCAGCCACCTTGCTCCCCGACCCAAAGGATATGGAAGGGGGGGTGGATGATGAACACGATTGTATTGACCTAACAGAATTCAATACCAAGCCACGCCCAGACATAAAAGAAACGCCCTTGCCTGAGCATGACAAAGAATTATTTGTAGATGGTTCATGTCTAAGGCATGAACAAGGAGGCCTGAGTGCTGCCTATGCAGTAGTGTCCTTAGAGAAAATTGAGGAAGCAGGTTATCTATATCACATCAAGTCTGCACAAGTAGCCGAATTGATTGCTATGATAAAAGCTTGCCAAATTGGGAAGAACATACGCATAACAGTGTATACTGACAGTCAGTACTGTTATGGGGTTGTGCATGACTTTGGCCAGTTGTGGCTGCAGAGGGAGTTCCTTCTTGCAAAACCATAAGTAGTGAGAATAATTCTAAAGCCAGAAACCCAAGAAGGAAACTGAGTGACTACAAGGTAATTATGACCTGTAGTAAAGAATTGATAAGAACACAAAACATTTCTATATTATAAATTGATATTTTTGTTTTATTTCCAATTTTTTTTTATATATATCATTTTTGTAGAACATATTCAGTTTATAAAAATATACATTATCAAGTTAAAAAAGTATGTGGTATACATATTAATTTGTCAAATGAAAAAATACAAAAACGTCCCATCTACCGCTTTGCTTATTACACTCAAGCCCCATTTAACATCGGAGTCATCTTTGTTGTTCACTTTGTAATTTTCGTTTTTGTATTTTTTCATTTGACAAATTAATATGTATACCACATACTTTTTTAACTTGATAATGTATATTTTTATAAACTGAATATGTTCTACAAAAATGATATATATAAAAAAAAATTGGAAATAAAACAAAAATATCAATTTATAATATAGAAATGTTTTGTGTTCTTATCAATTCTTTACTACAGGTCATAATTACCTTGTAGTCACTCAGTTTCCTTCTTGGGTTTCTGGCTTTAGAATTATTCTCACTACTTATGGTTTTGCAAGAAAGTTCTTACATGTTTCCCTACAAGTAGTGAATGCATCATTAGTAGGGGTCCCCCTTCTTTACAAATAGTGCAGAGGGAGTTCCTGACTTCATCGGGTACTCCTATTCGAAATGGAAAAGTTATTCAAGACCTTTTAGAGGCAATCCAGTTACCAAAGGAACTGGCAGTGGTAAAATGTGCTGCTCATAAGAAGAGCATGGACAAGGTATCACTGGGGAACGATTATGCTGATCGAGTGGCCCAATGGTGCGCAAGAGATCGGTATATCGTAAATCCAAAACGAGGGGGGCCAGGAACCAGCTGCCAACTTCAGGTGTTTGAGGAAGTGCCTACATGGGATGAGGTGAAAGAGTGGCAGCAGGCGGCACCTTGGCAAGAAAGAGAGAAGTGGAAGGAAGATGGATGTAGACCAAGACGTGTGGATGGTGTCATTATAGGTCCAACTGGTATGCCTGTGTTACCTAGACACCTACTTAGCGCAATGGCGAGGTTGATACATGAAGGATCACACATTGGTAGGGACGCCATGATTCTAGTGTTCCAACAGACTTGGTACAGTAAGAAGTTCAGGAAAGTAGCAGAGTCCCTCTGCCAGAGGTGCCTGTCATGTCAAAAGATGAACCCAGGGAAGAAGACTGTAGTGGAACTGGGGAAAATTGGGAGGTCCGGGGGTCCCTTTGTAAGGATACAGGTTGATTTCATCACCATGCCCCATTGTGAAGGGAAACGATATGTCATTGTCATGGTCTGTTTATTTTCAAAATGGGTGGAAGCTTTCCCTACTCCCAAAAATGACGCAAAAACGGTAGCTAAGTGTTTATTAAAAGAACTGATACCTAGATTCGGGGTGCCAGTCACTATTGAATCAGATCAAGGCTCACATTTTCATAATGACGTCATCGACGAACTGTGTAAGGCCTTTGGAATTGCACAAAAGCTACACTGTGCCTACCGTCCAGAGGCTTCTGGAGTGGTGGAACAAATAAATGGAACTATCAAAAACAGACTAGCAAAACTGTGTGATGCAACTAAATTGAACTGGGTGAAGGCCCTGCCCTTGGTCCTAATGGGACTCAGAAGTATTCCTGATCGCAAAACAGGCCTAAGTCCCCATGAAATAATTATGGGAAGAATAATGAGACAAGCATGGGTACCAGGAAGCAAACTGTTGAGTATTACTGATGATTTGGTACTTGAATACTGCAAGAGATTGGGTGACCAAGTGCGTTCTATCTCTCGCCAGATCGGAGAAGACGCCATCCTCAATCCAACGACTCCTCTCCACAAACTGGTCCCGGGGGACTGGGTGAAGATAAAGAAGCACACTCGGAAGACCTGCCTGGAGCCAAGGTGGGGAGAAAAACGTCAGGTGATTCTGGTTACTACCACAGCAGTCAAGTGTGCTGGGGTTCCGCGTTGGATACACGCCAGCCACACCCAGAAGGTACCACCAGACGAAGTGCCTGAAGCTGAAGGACGTCCAGCAGAGGACTCTGCAGGAGCCAGACCAGAAGTAGCTGACAGCGTACAGCCCAGTACCAGTCAAGCTGCAGAATCAGCAGACGTTGGCCCAAGAATAGTTGACAACGAACTACCAGGAGCCCAGCCTGCTGAAGGGGTCCAAGGAGCTGAGCCAGAAGTAGCTGAAGACGAGCTGCCAAGCATATGGCCAGAAGAGTGGATTCCATTGATTGACCTCACTGAAGACCCTATTCGAACAAATGAAAGACTTTGGGAAGGTAGAGAGTGGACTAGTCAGGAAAAGCAAGGGATAGGCGAAGAGCCTCAGAATCTTGAGATTCACATCAAAACTGAGGAAGGAGAAGGTCAGACAGGGACAGAGCACGTGATTGATACAGAACCAGTGAATAAGACTGAACAAGTGCCCGATACTGAACAAGTGAAGGATCTTGAACAAGAGAGGAATACAGAACAAGTGATCGATACTCCTCCACTGACACCTGATATCGGGAAGGGACAGACTAGACATAGTGTAATAGTTCGAGCAGAAGAAAGTCCAGAGATCGAAGTGCTTGAACAGGATCAGATAGAATTAGAAGAACGTGTTCAGGAAACAGAATCAGAGACACTTGAAGAGCAAACACACAGTATACCTGAACAAGGCCAGATTAGTACCCAGGCAGAAGAAACAGATACTAGCCCTGGAATTAGTCAGATAGAAGAAGAAGAAACTGAAGCAGAATTGCCACAAGCTAATGAGAATAAGAGGGCAAGAGAAGAAAACGAAGTCCAAGTACCAACCAAAAGACTAAAGAAAAGAAAGCATCTTGAGCCTAAATACATAAAGAAATTGAGATTGAGAATAAAAACAGTAGAAGAAAAACGTGCAGAAGAAAGGAGAAGTGCTCGTATAGCAGAACAACCAGAAGACTCTTCCAAAAGAAGGAGTGATCGAATAAAAAGACAAAACAAAAAGTACAAGTCACCTGAATGGACACTTGTGTTAGAAGAGCTTGAAGATCTCGACATCACTGACGTAAGCGACGGAGAGCCCGTCCCTGAGTACTCTGACGAAGAGGAAGAAGAGCCACCGTGAATTTGCACAAAGTAAGATACTCGTGTAAAGTCACAAAGAGGGGTCGAGAAACTTCTTCTGAGCCAAAATGTCTGATTCAAACGTGAGTGGTAGACCTAGTCGCAGCTGTTGCAAAACTTGCTGCAAGGTATGTGTCTGTAGTGTAGTTGTCCTGATATTACTCTGGATAGGACTAACTATCTTTATACCCTTTGCTGTGAGTAAAGATACTAACATTGTCCCTACTGAAATTATAAATACTGACAGTGAAGAGCTGACAACACAGAGTGTAGCTAGACATGAAAGAGCACTGAGACAAACAAAACAAGACTTAGAAGCATCAGATGAGGAACTACATTATCATAGAATCAAAAACAGGACACGCTTAAATGTTTTCGCAAACTTGTTAATACACTATGTAGAGACTATGGAAATTGAAGATTGCTATGTCTGCATGAAGCTACCTACTTCTGTAGCTGAAGGCGTGACATACCATCACTTGCCACTGACATACGGAATTTCCTGTAGCATTTTAGCTAGCTTATTTTACAAAAGAGGACCGTTACAGTACTATTACTCTAACAATGACGTGATCTTTTCTGAACTTCCTATACGTGGGAACTTGAATCCTGTACATACCAAAAGTGACGCAATACGATACATGGGAGATTATTTCCTGACTATAGGTAACATTGACATAGCAGACGCACACAGAGATAACTTGACTTGTTCTTTGCATGAGCAGGAAAAGATGTTCCTAAACATGGCAGAGAAAAGGAGAATTAAAATACAAAAGAAGGCTAATGACGAAAGTCAGAAAAAGCCAAAGTGGGCAGAGAACATGGAAGGCACCTCAACTGGTGGGGCGGGTCCTGCTCTGTTGCTGGATTTTGAAAAGAAAGGCAAGCTATGTCTTCACCGCGAGAAGACTAGCTATTATAATAACATTTTCATTGGTTCCAGTGAATGCGAACATAATTACAAGGTAATTGGAGGTTGGGGTTTCAAAAATGGGTCAGAGCCTGTGTTTCCTGGAATTTATTATATTTGTGGGGACAAGGCTTATTTCAAATTGCCGGATCACTGGTATGGAAGTTGCTATTTTGGCATTGTCTTCCCGAAAATATACCATGTGAATGGAGGTGCTGGAAGCAGTGAAAATACTAATGGCTTAGTGCGTAGTAAAAGAGAAAGCATAGGTGAAATAATGGGTAGTATTTTCAGTGCACTGATACCTGGAGTGGGAGTGGTTCTGAACACTCACAGAATTTGCAAATTGTCTACTATAGTGGATGTATTGTCTACTGAGACAGCTCATGGATTTCTGCTGGTCAACACCGAAATGGTTGCGATCAGATCAATGGTTTTGCAGAATCGACTTGCTCTTGACACCTTATTAGCGAAAGAGGGCGGAGTCTGCCGGATGTTGAAGGCGCAACATTGTTGCACTTATATTCCGGATAAAAGTGTACAGATCAAAAGATATGTGAAAAATATTACTAATTTGGCAAAAGAACTCAGACCACTCGAGGTTGATAGTGCCTGGAAGAGACTGGTAGATGGTCTCTCAAATGTAGGTCATTGGTTCGCTAGTATAGGTAAAGGCTTATTGCTCAAAGTACTGATGCCAATTGGAATTATAGGTCTCATCCTATTTTTCATATTTGTCTGCTGCAAATGCCGCAAGCGCACCGGAAAGCATGAAGTGAATGCCAGAGGAGTGAAACGAAGTGTGGATGAGATTGAATTGGAAGAAGTGAATGATCAGATATACAAAAAGGTGAAGACTTCTCACCCTACCAAAACTGAAAGAGAAAAGTTGGAACGCTTGCTGGAAGAGATAGAATTGTATAAAGTGTGAAAGAAAGTTGGCATCTGGTTCCATTTATTTTGTGATGATAGTAAATATCATCAAAGAGGGGATTGATGAAGCAAAGCTTCGCATATTTTGCGATCTTGCCGAAGTCATGAACCTCGTTTATGTGTAACAAAGTAATAAGTGTAAGTCTTACTAACGTTTATATTTAGTTTAAATAAGGATTAAGACGCTTGCCTATATGTTTTACTAAAATAATTTACTCGAGTCACTTAAAATGGCTGCCGCTTGTATTTAGTTACTGCGCATGCGTCAGCCACACTCACGTGTCCTGACGCGTCTGCAGAAGTGGAGGGAAATTTATGCGCATGCGTAATACATAGCTGTGCCCATCATGTGGTACTGCTCGTGCCACTGCTCTTGTGATTGTATCCATGTAGCTAACATATAGACTGCATAAGTATATTTTATGATGATAAGTTGAAAGTACAACCCTGTGATGTGATTTCATAACGTTATGGTTGTGTATTAATTTGTTCTCGCTTGCTTTTCATGTACCGCGGGGAATGGGGGTCCGAACTGATTGGGAGCCATATTGACGGTCTCTTCTGCGCATGACCAGAGAATACTGAAAGGTGGCAACTTTGGACAGTGGAACTCAGCCAGCTGGCAGCCACAGTCAAGATGTGCCTGGGAAAGCCACCTCTGCGCTACGAGAACGGAGAATGTTGCTCCTCATGTGTTACAATGTTAATTGTCACTCGTATTTCTGCACAGTTTCTCATGAGAACCCCAATCTCTCTAGGCGGTACCCAAGTATGCTAATATAGGCTCAAATTAGCGTGTTCTGATTGGTGTGTTACCCAAATCCTACCTTAGGACCAATCCAAATTGAGGGATTCTGACACTTTGCAACATTGGGGGGGTGGTACACCGTCCCAAAAGAGTATATCTACCCTGGGTTTACCTAGGGAATTGTCCGACTTGTCTGGTTTAGCTGACCTGTCACTGACCCATCGTACTCAATAGGTGACTGAAGATACAGAGAGCTGCGGAGCACTCTGTCCGAAATTGACCATAGACTAAGGTTTTTACTGAACCTTAAAGTGCTGGCGAAGCACTTTGCTGGGAGTTCGCTGACCCAATCGGGGTCTTGATCGATAGCTGCAGAGAGGGTGGAGCGCAGGCGTTGCTTCCAAACTGCGGGTGCGGTCCTGTCCTGAGCGGTCCTGTCCTGAGGGTTTGCTGTCCTGTCCTGAGGTCCTGTCCTGATTCCTAATCTGAGGGTATCCTGTCCTGTCCGGGGTGTCCATTCTGCACCTGCTGTCCTTTGAGGGGTATCCTTCCTTGAGGGTTTCCTGTCCTTAACTGACCCGTGGCCAGGGTTTGGTTTCCACACCAGTCTAGGTAAATACTGCTCTAAGTTCTTTAAACTTGCACCTTTCTATATTTCTACCTTTTGCTACAATAAAGTGACACCTTTGCATATGTTGATTTTCCATGCTTTTACCGCAAACTATTGAACGAAAGTCATTTGTATATTTTTCATGATATGTTCCCATGTCACCCTACCTTTTAGAGATTATATTTTGCATTGCAGTTTGTCATTTTCTGATATGGTCTAGAACCTCCTTACCTAGACTGTTTAAAGGTCCTTTTACTTTAGGTTTAGCGTGTTACTCTTTATAGGCCCTCCTATAGTAACCCATGCATAGTCTGTCCATGCTAAAACATTTCTGAGATTATATAGTATTTTTCCCATTTGCATTCCATATTGCATTTGAATGGTTACCCTGTCGTTATTTCTCTATAGTTATATAATTTACATTATCTTGGTTATTGATTGCCTCATTCTTGTGTATCTTATGCTTGATGATAACGAACTTTAGATAAACATTTTAAAACTTCCAGTTGTCCGTGGTCATTTTAACAACATTGAATGTCATTTGGAATTGCATTTGCTGCCTTTCCTTTTACAGCTAGGCCCCTGATCCATTGAAGTCATAGGTACCCGTGTCGGTGGATGGTAAGTCGGGTACACTGAGTCATAACAAGTAGGGAACACACACACAATTGATAGCAGCCCGTGAAGTCGCCTGGTCAATGAATCGTGTGAATTGAAAGTATATGGGCCCTGAAGCCGGAAACGGCGGAATCATTGGCTGGGTGACCTCGCGCGCTCTATCAATTATACCACCATGCTTTGAAAGAAATAGTAGAGGAACTTTTCCAATTAACAGTAATCTGTTGAAATGCAACAGCTATTAACAAATCTACAATGCGAACATAGAGGTCAGTTCCATCCCAACAGGGAGAAAGACTTCCCAAGAACAGGTGAGTCGGCGATAGGGGAATACAAGTGTGAAAAATAACATTAATTTGGGCCCAAACCTGTAACCAAAAAACATGTACATCTTTGCATAAAAATAACATGTGAAATAAAGTAGCATTAGGTGTGGAGCAAGACCAACACAAGTCTGGAGTAGTAGAGAAACGCTTATTAAGAGTATAAGGGGTGTGAAGCAATCTGTTGTAAATAAAAAACAAGGATTGTGTCAAGGATGCTGCTCGTGATGTTTTACGAACTTTTGTCCAAATCTTGTCCCAGAATGGAGACGACCAGGAGGATGAGAGGTCATGTTCCCATTGCTGTTCCACTTTGGACTGAGGCCTAGTGAGTGATTGTGTATGGATGTGCTTGTAGAGAATGGAAGCTTTGGGGGTAGCTCGTAGGATGGAGTGGAGTTGGGAAATAGGACTAGAAGAAGGAGGGGATGAAGAATTCTGCAATAGTTTTGTATAGACCTCCATCACCGCATTCTTGAGCTGAAGGTATTTGGGAGCAAAAGACAAGGGCAAATCAAAAGTGGAACATAAGTCATGGAAAGGTAGAAAATTGGAATTGGGGAAGAGTTGCGAAATCCAAACTAACCCCTTGGACCTCCAAGATTTCCAGTAAAAGGGTTTGTGACGAATTAGAAGGGACTTATTATGCCAGATGGTAGAAGAGAGGAAATCAGCAATAGATGTCGGGGGAGGCGGGTTAGAAGATAAGAGGATTTTAATGGTGAATTTATGAATAGGAGTAGGAAGCATAGAGGGCTTGCGTGAAAAAGAGAGATATTCTGCAAAGGAGAAAGGGGAGAGGAAAAGGCACTCAAGCTTTGTCCATAAAGGGCATGGGGAATCAGGATCTTGCAACCAAAAGGAAGCTTGTCGTAACAAAAAAGCCTTGTGATATGCTGGGTAATCCGGGAAGTTGACTCCGCCTTCAGAGGCGGGGCGAACGAGCCTGAAAAGGGACATTCTGGGTTTTTTGTTATGCCATAAAAAGGAGGATAAGATTGAATTGAGTTGCTTAAAAAACTTGGTCGGGATAGGGACAGGAATATTGGAGATAGTATATAAAATGATGGGAGATAACATCATTTTAATAGTGTCCAAACGACCCCACCAGGACAAGTAAAGAGGATGCCATCTGGCTGTGAGATCGGAGATTTTCTGAGTACATTTGCTCAAGCAGAGGGAAACTGTATCCCGTATGGAGGGAGTAATGTGCAAACCTAAATATTTAATGTGGGAGGGATTCCAGGTAAAATTAGAAACGCTGAAGTCAGGTTTGAAGGTGAATTTCGTTTAAGGTAAAATCTCGCATTTATCGTTATTAAGCTTATAACCAGAAACTGAGGAGTAATTTTGTACTTCCTCTAGGAAAGCCGGAATAGAAATGGTTGGATTAGAAATAAAAAGTAAAATATCATCGGCATAAGCCGCAAGTTTAATAGAAGACTGAGTGATTGGAAAGCCATGAATGTTGGGGTTCTGGCGAAGCTTGGAGAGGAAAGGTTCTAAAGCGAGATTGAAACGGAAGGGCGATAGAGGGCAACCTTGGCGGACTCCTCTACCAAGATCAAAATAAGGGGAAATATGGCCATTCGCAAAAACTGCAGCACGTGGATGAGAGTACAACAGGGAAACTAGCGAAATAAATCTAGGGCCAAAGCCAAACCAACCCAGAGTATGGAAAAGGTAAGGCCATTCTACTCTGTCAAACGCCTTCTCGGCATCAAGGGCTATCGCAGCAAGTGAATGTTGATAATGGGAGGATTTAGTTAATATGTTGAATAAAACTCTGGTGTTATCCGTTATAAAACGGCCTTTAACAAACCCAGATTGCTCTTCGCCTAGAAGATCGGGAAGTAAAAGATCTAATCTGAGTGCTAGGGCTTTGGCAAAAATCTTATAATCAATGTTGACAAGAGAAATGGGTCTGTAGTTTTTACAATACTGCACATCTTTTCCAGGTTTGGGTATTAAACAAATTTGAGCATCGGAAAATGTCCCTGAGGAAGCACCTAAATCAACAAAGGTAGTAAGAAGGGAATGGAATTTAGGAATCAATAGCTTGGAGAAATGAAGATAGAATTCAACGGTAAAACCATCGGGGCCAGGGGCTTTGTTAAGTTTAAGACGTTGGAGGGCGGTGAGTAATTCCGTTTGTGAAATGTCATTTTCTAAAAGGGAGAGATCAAGAGGGAAATGGGAAGGTTTATGGATGGACGAGAAGAAATGTGTAAGTGAAGAAGGGGATGAGTGAGTATCAGAGGTATAGAGGGATTCATAAAAGTGGGAGAATGTAGAAAGAATCTCTGCATCTTTATGCTGTAATTGAGCATTGGTATCAAAAACAGATTCAATATTCCTCTTATCATGCTTGACCTTTAAGTAATTTGCAAGGATTTTGCCAGCCTTATTCCGTCCACCATAAAATTTAGCACTTGACTTTAGTAAGTATAAGGAGGCGTCTTCAGTGGATTTTTCATTAAATTTAATCTTAGCAGCAATTAGGGTTTTCAGACTATCCGGGGAGTGAGAGGTGAAATAGGCCTGTTCCAATCTCTTAATGTCATGAAGAAGATTGTTAGTGAATTGACGAGCAGCCTTGCGTTTCCTAGCAACATAGCCAATAATGAAATCACGTGCAGCCGCCTTGAAGGCGTCCCAGACCGTGTGTTTTGAAATGGGCGGAATATCGTTGAATAAAAAAAATTCATCAAAAAAGGCAGAAAATGAAGTTGAGAACTTGGGATCCAAGAGAAGGGTATTATTAAAACGCCATCTCCTGGGCCCTTCCACTTTGGGAATTATATCAAGGCTAAACACAACCGGGGCATGGTCTGAGAGCAAAATTGGACCAATTTCAGCGGCAGTGAGTGTTTGAGTAAGGGTATGAGAAATACAAATATAGTCAATCCGCGACTGGGATCCGTGGGACGGAGAGTAAAAGGTATACTCCCGCAGGGTCGGGTTACAAAGACGCCAAGAGTCAACAAGTTTGTGTTGGGATATGGCTTGTGAAAAAAGTTAATGTGGCTTATTAGGAACATAGGTAACATTAGAGTTCCTGTCTATAAACGGATCCAGGGTTTGATTACAGTCCCCAGCAAGAATAAAGTTATCATCCATGAATTGTGCGATACGTGGGACAAAATTGAGCCCAAAAAAGGGGTTCACCATTTGTGGGACCATAAACATTAAGGAGAGAGATTGGAACACCTCTAAGTGATAGTCTGATATGTGTCCATCTACCATCGGTATCGGACTCTTGGGTAATTACGGTAAAAGGGAGTGACCTGCGACATAAAATTGCAACCCCATTTCGTTTACCATCACCTTGTGAATAAAAAACTTCACCCACCCAACCTCTACGTAACTTAACAGATTCTACATCAGAAAGGTGAGTTTCTTGGAGAAATCCAATATCAATATTCAATTTGGCAAGGTGTGATAAGATACGTTGACGCTTAATTGGGGAATTTATACCCTTGACATTCCATGAAACTATGTTCAGAGACATAACATGTAGATTAGGTCATTGAATACAAAATAGATAAAACAAAAATAGCAACCCATGAGTGAGAAGGAAAAGGAATTTGCAGTGAAAGCGAGAAGGAGGAAAAAAAGGAGGAAATATACGAGATTAAAATAGTACGAAGAAGAAAAGAATGGAGTAGAGAACGAGGAGAAAAAACAAGAAAGTTGAGTACTTGTGCAAAGAACGAAAAACAAAAAGAAGGATAAAGGGAAAAGGTAAGGGAAAAACGTACCTACATAGGAAGAGAACGAGAAGGAGATGAGGGAGGATGGAGCCATATAGGTGAGTCGACGCAACCAGGATCGGCTAGGCAGGGAACCGGGGAGACATCATCAGACAAGGTAGAGTTCCTGAAAAAGCAGGTGGGAGAATAAACAGTTAAAATACAAATGAAAAATGGAACGAAAAGACTGAGAACATTAAACAGGAAATGACAAAGCACGAAGCAAAAGATAAGATCTCAGCCAGGAGCTGAAGAGGATGAGTCCATTGCTGAAGTCTTGTGTGCATTAATGAAGCTCTGTAGCCGGACTGGATTTTCGTAGGTCGTGGTATTGTTGTTATATGTGACTTTGAATAAACAGGGATGATATAGACCATATCTGGCTCCCATTGAACGGAGATCTTCTCTCATATTTAGGAAAGCTTTCCGTCTATTTGCCGTTGCTTTTGCGTAATCCTGAGCAAAAAATAAGGAAGAACCAGACCATGACAAATTGGGGGAAGATTTGGCAGCTGTTAAGACTTTAAGAAGGTCTGTATACTCCAAAAAGTAAAGAATAACTCCTCGAGGTCTTTGTGAAGAGGATGAAGAAGTGGATGGGCGGCCAAGTCGATGGGCACGTTGGATGTTGAGAGTAGTACCTTCTGGCATACGGAGCAACTTAGGAAGAAAGGATCTGAAAAAGGCAAGCGGATCCGAACCCTCAAGGCTTTCTGCCAGGCCATAAATGCGAAGATTGTCTATTCCTGTTCTCCAACTCCTCCACCTGCTTTTGAAGAGAGGATACCTGAGAGGCTAGATGTGGTATCTTAGAGGAGGTTTCTTGAAGGGATGAAACTGCTTGTTCAACTGAGGATACTCTTGTATCAATATGTGTCCAATTATCTGTGAGGGTTTGAAGCTTTACATTAGTCTCTTCCATGAAGGGACGTAGAGTTGTAATTTCCTCTAAAAAAGGACGAAAATATCTTATTTCTTCTAATAAGAGTTCCATTGAGACAGGCGTTGATAGGTTAGGAGATGAAGAAGGATTCTGTCTATGCCTTTTAGTATTGGTTTTCAGTGGCGTAGATTGAGAGGGATCCATAGTTGCATCTGAGCCAGAGGAATCAATAGGCACGTCCAACTTGGATAAGGCAGAAAAAACTTTGGAGTTCTTCAAAATTGCAGGTTTTGAAACACGAGAAGACTGCGACATAGTCTTTAATCTGTCCAGTTGACGACGGCAGGAGAAGACAGTCTGTGGCAAGAGTAGTAAATGTCAATGAGAAAATCACAACAACGTTCCAGAAAGAGCTATGCCATAGGAGTCGACAACTTGGTAAGGATTCGCTGGTATAGAAGCAATGCACTGAAATTGTGACGCTAAGGAACCATGAGGAGGAGCATTGCGCACTTCTTGTTTGACTAAATCAAGCAGAATATGGTCAATATGAAAATATAGTGCTGCATAGGTAAAAAAATTGTAAAATAGTAGGGTTACAGAGCAAAATGATATAGGTAAAGAGATGTAAAGGAGCGCTCCGTCGTGTTGAAAAACATGGTATTAATCACCAAATTAATAGCAGAGGCATATCCAAGAGTATATCCAGAGAAAGCGCTGAGGAGAACAATGTAGAAGGGAGGCGTTGAGGTATAAGCAAGAAATCAATCCTGCGCCAAAAAAAAAGAAAAAAATTTCGAAGCATGTAAGAACATACAAAATGGCAGTCAGGAAAGAAAAATGCTATAACCATGCACAGCCTTTAAATATGAAACACAAGTTCCTAGTCAGCATAATCCATTTTGGTGTGGAAATGATTGGGACACCGTTTAAGAGGAGAGGAGCATTTCGTTAATGAAAAGGCTTCATGAGCCGGCAGTTGAAGAAACGTCCGCGCGCCCTCCTAAAATGGCAGACGCAGCCGTGGCCGAGATTGGAAAACTTACGGACTGAAGTTCTCCATCTGCAAGCCGCCGAATGATGTTGGAAGCGGCTCAGCAGTGTCCTAGGGTGCTCCGATGATAAAAAGTAGCCGCCATTCAGGACAAGGCACACTATGAACATCAAGCTCCCCGGCTCGTCCGCAGAGCCTCACAAGGGTGTCGCCATCACCGTCGGCGCCAAGCCACGCCCCTCTAGTATCTATATTATAGTATTAATACTATAGTATTAGTATCTTAGCTAATACAAGCAAACATATTAAAAGAAACAGAGTAATCAGCATAGTTACTAGTCCATAGAATACAAAGGGTGAAAGCATGTTAAAATGCTAGAGGGAAGA
Organism: Lissotriton helveticus; assembly: GCF_964261635.1. Classification (NCBI taxonomy): domain Eukaryota; kingdom Metazoa; phylum Chordata; class Amphibia; order Caudata; family Salamandridae; genus Lissotriton; species Lissotriton helveticus. The sequence continues at coordinate 485,107,770 of NC_136065.1, forward strand.
AGGCTAAAAGACACCTAATTTTCACCCTCCTTGCTAGTATATTATATTATATCTAAGAATGTCTCTATGGGTTTTAGCAGGGCGGCCCCATACCTCAGATCCTAGTGGTAAGGGATCACATCATCTTCCACCAGCTCTCTGCATGCGAAGCATCATCAAGTGTGTGTGTATGCTCTGTGCAGTGCAATATAAAACGTGCCTAAAGCCAGAATTTGGCCGCAGCTGCATGTATGTTATGTCTAGAATGTGCGAAGATCAAACCTCACAACAACCACTGTGTTGAACTAACCTTGAAGGCCTCGGCACTCACTGTACACACATAGCTTACCAAGCAAAGCTGATACTAAGAGCAAAACATATTATTCTCGTGTGAAGCAAAATATTTTACTGGGTTGAAAGCTCTAATAACAATATGTGTTGTGTGCAGAAGCAGCAGAAAGGTAAAATGGCGTTTAAACTCCTATTAAGCTCATGCTAACTTAACACAGTGCGAAGGCAAAGCATATCAATATGACACCCTCCCTTTGATCCGAGCACAGATAACACAAGAAAAATAAGATAAGGGGCAAACTTGTGAAAGCAGAGTCCAAGAACGACAGTCAGCTCAAATTTCCGCAAATGATAAAATAAAAAATTTCCGCTCAAAAAATTCCCATAAGCAAGAAAGTATCGGCATTGGGTTGGGCAAAGTCAATAGGCCTGGGGCAGAGAATATTGTCATATGCCAGAAAAAAATCATAATTAAAAAAAATGTTCCATGTCCAATGAATGTTGATGAAATACTTCATCCTAACATTGAATATGCAAAATAAGCAGCAACAGCTTCCAATAGGAAGTCACTGTTCTCATCCGAAAATAGTTCAGCCATCCAATATAATAGTGGGAAAGAACATACATGCTCTTCAATTACCGGAGCCTCTAGGACCATCAGAGGACAACTCGGTGGGTTCTCAACGAAGCTGTGTGCCAAGAAATCTTGCGCCGCTGCGAATATATTCCAACGACCTAGCATTCCATGCATCGCTGCAAAGGCCATAATCCCTCCGTCAGAACAAAGCAATTCATGAGCTACTAAGGGACTCATGAGCTAGTTATAATCCACGTTAGGAGACACCGTATTGCAAAGACACAAATCCAGGGCCCAGTCGAAATCGCAGCTCAGGCAATGAAAAACAGGCTGGACACATGTAAAATAGGAAAATCGAAACGATAATCCATAAGCTGCACTTAATGTGGTGAGTGGCAGCGCTCCATAGTATTCAAGCATTCTGTTGTGAAACAGTGGCAGTCGTGACAGCTCTCCTTGAAACACAGGATGTGCATCCATTTTGAATTAAACAAAACAGCAAAAGAACGCCGGCCGCCAGCATCAGTAAAACAGGAAATCCACCAAATAGGCTGGAAAAGATCGAATTGAAGAAATCAGGAATGACCCCAAATATATTTCGAAATGAAGTCACAAGGCCACTGCTAACCACTTTAAAAAAGTGCGCCAGCCCAGTTGTGGAGGATGCTTTAAAGATTGTGTGAATCAATTCACCGAAATGCAATGGCAGGTCAGTATTTAATAAAGCATGCACCTCTGTGCGGGTGTTAGCTACGTGAAGGACAAATGTTTCACGAGCAGATGTGAGGGCAACTTCTTTTTTTGTATATGATGTCACCCAGCACCCCCACATGAACAAGATTTGTTATTCACTTTTTATCCATCCATAAATTTGTTATATATACCCCCAATCAGCTGCCCTTGCTTCCAATGTAAATACAGGAATAGAGACGTGATGGAGAGCTACAAATAACATGCCTGCCTTCCCAACAAAAAATAAATCCTGGCTCCCTGCCAGTCATCCCACCTCCATCGACATATACCTTGCCAAACCCCACTACACATACTTTTAAACTGCCTGCTCAGACCCCTTATGCACAGACACCATACACTCCTGCTGCAGGCCAAAAACCACCTCATCTCCTTGTTACACAAACATCACTCAAGTTCCAGATGCAGTTGTCACTTGTTGTGATTGCACTGTTAAGGAGCTTGATTATCTTGATTGGTTTGGTGAACTTTGACAAAGGAGTACACCCCACAGGAACCTCTGTACATGATAAATCCCTCACTCTGATCTTATTTTCATGAGTAGAGTTTCTCATCATAATATCTCTTATTTTACTGACAGTGATCATCCTCTCTCATCCTCCTGTCACTATCCACTGACAAATCCACCCAGTTATCTCCATTTAATCTACACTGAAACTAATCTGCTGTTGGGAGCCCTTCCCTTAAAAAATTCAAAATGCGACCTGTTCGTGGTGTAGTATGGTATCAAAATGTATTTCACAAACATCTCCTGCACCACATTTTTAACTGGCGAACTGAATGTATTCTTTTAATGTACTATTAAATCTTTCTCCCAACCTGTTAGACTGTGGGTGATAAAGTGCACAGATTTTGTGATTTATGCCACACTTCTTTAGAAAACTCTCTATTTCACAGGAGCAAAACTACTAGACCACCCCCTCTGCTAGTGGCAACAGACTTCTCCCAATAACACATTCTGTTTTTATTTGCCTCTCCACCTACCCTGTAAAATTACACCTGCCATAACTACATACATGCTTTCACAGACCCTGTCCTCCTCACTTTGTTTGCCTCCTAATTCAACAACTTCCATCATCCTCAAAAGACAATCTGCACTGCATTTGTTCTTGCCAGTAATATACTCTGCAGCAAAAGTGTACTCCTGCAGAGCAACTGTCCAGCTGTGAACTCAAGTTGAAACTGTATTTAAGCATTTTTTGTGAAAATGTATTTAGAGGCTAATGATTGGTCCTAACCATAACCCTACCTCACCGGACAAAACATCTAAATGTGCTTACTGCCCAACTCACTGCTACGGCATGTTTTTATGTCTTGCCTTATCCAAGTGAATCTAATGATAAGCTGAGTGAGTTCCAGTGTGGAAAAACACCTCACCCCCACAGATCAGGGATGTCATCTGAGTGATGTTAAGAAGAGGGAATTTGTTAACCACCATTTCCTTATTCAACACCCTGAGGTTGATGCATTGGTTGAAGTCTCCACTAGTCTTCACCACCACGACAATAGTAGCCAACCACTCTATTGCATCAACAGTTTCAAATACAACACCCTAGCACAACTCCTCAAGCTCAATTTGACATCATCCTGCACATTAAGAGGTTATTCTTGTGACTTTGGATCACACAAGGGTGGCACCATCTTGCTACCTAATAACCTTATTACTAACCCTGGGTGGAGTTTGCGTAGCGGAACTCCGCAAAGTGCAAAAAAACCCTCTGTTGCACTAAGCGGAGACCCGCACGCACCGGAGAGCGCCAGATAAATGCAGTTTGCAGTGATTTTCAGTGCAAGGTGCTTGTCTGCACTATGCAATCATCGTCAACGGCATCATGCACTGTGAAAGCGGGCGCTGCTTCCTTTCTGCCACTCGAGTAGATTTTTACTCGAGCGGCAGCTTTCTCAATGCGAACGGACGGTTTCTCAAAGTTAGCGGTCGCGAGTATACGCGACCACTCGCAATGAGAAATCTGAGAGCCCGCGTTGGGAAATCTCACCAGAAGGTTCATTTCCACGCTTGGGCTCGCCAACTTGACATAGACAAACGGGAGCGAGGAAAAAACTTTGCTCAGCTACGTGTAGCAGAGTTTTTAGGAACTACGCGAGCTCCTGGTAACGCGGAATGCAGAAAACTCTGCAAACTCCGCTAGCAGAGTAGAGTTCACCACCCAGACTTACTTATTTTGGGTTTGGCGGTCCCATGGACCGCCATATCAGTGATGGCAGTCAGAGCACGTGAGCTCAGCGGTCCAACAGCTGTATTATGAGTTGGGTGAATCTGCTTTGCCAAGACCACAGCTGGACTGCAGAGACTTCCAGCAGACCTCTGACTATTGGGTTGGTGGTCAGGAAAAGGCACGAGCCATAGGGCGGTACAGTGGAGCTGCACTGCTGTCCGCATTATGAGTTGCCTGTTCCACAAGCGGACAGTGGCGGTCCTACCGCCTGATTCAAGATGGTGGTGATAAAGGATTTGGGGTGCATACTCATCCCTTTCTTCTTCTTCCAGGCATATTCTGACATGGATCCCTTTCTCCAGGCCCGCCTTCACAGCAGGATCTTCATGCCAAGGATTACCACCCTGTCTGTGGCGATCTACAGGTGAGTCCTATTTGTACCATATGCCCACTGCCATAACTACCCACATATGGGCTGAACCCCGATGATGGGTATATGGTATTTTTCCACATATGTGCATATGTGTGCATCCAACACATCTGCAGTCGAAATGCACACACAGGCATCAATATATGGTTGAGCAGTATTCTTCACCACTGCAAGATCCCCACCTGCACACTGCCAGCCCATGGTAAGCTTATAATATGCCAGTCTTTGGACAACCAATACTGTGCACCAAACTTGAAATAAGGCCCTAGGTCTATGCCCATAACCTTGTTGATAACCCATAGTCTTGTTAAACATCTCAGGAAATTCTTTTTCAAAGTTAATACTCTCTTCCAATACCTCCAGATCTTGTATCTGGGAATCAGCATTGAGATCAAGAGAAACCTCAGTTTTTTCAGGTGCGGCCATCCCAACAGTCACCCACACAAGATACGGAAAATTTAGCTAAGATAATCCATCCCACTAATTCAAGTGTGTCTATGAAATATTCCTTCATTTTGATTTCATGTCCCCATATCCTCATTGCCTTATGTCCATCCAATTAAAAATAGACCCTCCCTGCCAAGTGACACTTATAGATACCTTCAGAGATAACGGACAACTGGGAACACAAGGCAAACCATCTCTTTCTAGACCCCTCCCACAACAGTCCATTCCGCTATCGCCCACACTCTGCTCTAAACCTAAAGCAACTTCCTCAACAACCTCACATACCACTGGTTGTTTCCTTACACCCACACCACTGTGACAACATTTCACAAAATGCCACTTTTTCCCACATCCATTGCACTGGGCTTTTAGGGGAGATCATGTTCTCCCACATCTACAGCACTTTCCCCTGAACAAACATCTTTCTAAATGTCACTTACAGCACCAAACACAATTACTTCCAATTAGTTATTGTTTCTTCGCTTAATTTCTCCAACACACTACGTCATGTGTTCCACCCTTTGGCCACTATCAGAACTTCATGGAGAAGAAGTTAATCTTTCAACAAAAGTTGCTTCCTTATTTTGCAATGTAACAGAAACGGGTCCCTTATTATTGCCTCAACCAGCAATCCAAACTTACATGAGTCAGCCAATAATCTTTCACTGTTTCCTCATCACTTTGAATTTTCTGGAGGATCGTTGTAACCTTTGGCAAACAGTGGATTTCCACACTCTTTAGGGAAATTCCACATTGATTTAGGGCCTTATTACGAGTGTGGTGGTCCTCCTATTGGCCCCCCGACTCCACACTGACAGGAGGATTGCCAAGCCCATAGTGCACCCGACCAATTATGAGTGTAATCCATGGCGGGGAGAGTGGTGGTTTGTTAGGCTCACAGGAGAGCCTTAACCAGACCGCCACCATGAGAGCACCTGCAGAACATTCCTGCACGGTGTGGCATGCACCATGTCATGCATGCCACACTGTGCATGAACAGGGGTGCAACTGCATTGGGTCACAACATGTTTTCCTCTGCATGCACCCCAGTACAAGAAGTGGAAGAGGCCCTGAGGGCCCATTTGCTTGCATGTCAACAACCCTTTTCATTGCAGGCTCACCGACATAAAATGGGCGGCAGTCATTCAAACTGGAATATGCTGGCGTTGCCAGCACGGCACCACCAGCATATTCCTAGCCATTTCCAGGCCACTGGCGCAGCGGGATCCTTGATCCTTGCAGAATCGGTGTTCTCATGGTTGTCTGACCACCACACTCCTAATATAGCGGGGGCACCAGTGTAGCGGTGGTCAGACTGCCACTATGAGTATGGCGGCCCTGTGGACTGCTGTAAGTGTAATAAGGCCCTTAGTCCTCAGACTCTTCTTAATTAAGAACAGGTAGAGTCTTTAAGACTTCGTCCCCTTCCGCTTCATGACAATGTAGCAGAAGTGCTAACTTTCTTTGTTCTTCAAGCACAGCATACCCTTGCGTACGTCACAAAACAAATTCTTTCACTTTCTTCACTTCAGAACTGGTTCCCAATGAGAGTTCAAGGTGGCACCACGTTCTGCATGTTGTCATTCAGTTTCTTTACTAACTTACCCAAAATTGGCCTGAAGAAGATGATTGTTCCCCACTGCATGTAAACACAGAAAACCAGACAAAGTATAAGATTTAAAAACAGAAGAACAGAATTGTGAATGCTAATTAACAGAAAAAGTGATACTTGATAGGTGACACTCAGTTAGGCCTTGCACGATTACTGCACAAACTGCACCACATGTGTCTAGCACAGAAATTACACCACCAGTTAGATGCACATGTCATAGACCAATGCGATATCACAGAACCAAATGTAGCCTCAGCATTAAAGTCACAAGAATGCCCATCTCCATACTAATGTAACAGTTGCAAGCGCCTCAACTCAAGAGATCGCAGGTGTTCCTAATCTTGTACTATATTTAACCACTGCTCACATAAGAAACGGCACAGTGAAGGTGAAGGCGATGAAAGAGTCACACGTGTGCCTATAACCGTTGCAAGCACACTACCGAATGAGAAGACTTTACTATTAATAAAAGGTTGAGGATGATGTCCAGTTTTCCTCCATTTCCATTAACTCCACCGCAACTAGCCTGCCTCCTGAGCACAGACATAACTAAACATGACGGGAAACAACCTTTACAACGCTACTTTTACAACGCACTACCATTACAACAAAACTTTTACAACGCAACATCCATTACAACGCATGTCTTTACAACGCAACTATTACAACACATGTCATTACAACGCATGTCATTACAACGCAGTCATTACAACGCATACCATTACAACGCCTAACATTACCATCCAACACTTACCCTACTGTTGCACCCCCTGGAGTTCGAATAGTAATTTTTACCCCTACACTATCCAACACTTACCCTACTGTTGCACCCCCTGGAGTTAGAATAGTCATTTTTACCCCTACACTATCCAACACTTACCCTACTGTTGCACCCCCTGGAGTTAGAATAGTAATTTTTACCCATACACTATCCAATACTTACCAAACATGCAATGTAATGGTATGCGTTGTAAAGGTAGTATGCATTGTAATGGAATGCGTTGTAAAGGTAGTTTTAAAATATTCGTTGTAATGACATGCGTTGTAATGGAATGCGTTGTAATGGATGTTGCATTGTAAAAAATGCGTTGTAAAGGTATGCGTTGTAAAAGTATGCATTGTAACGTCATACATCCAAACATGACTGGTGAGTATTGCAACTTCACACAACAGGGTGCATGAAGGCTGTCACGAAATCGCTACACTATGCTGATTCAATTGCATTGGGTTCCACAGTCCGTTGCCAAGACATGACATAGAAGGCACGCATGATGGTGCATGTTTCTACTGTGGAACAATAAAAGCAAAGAATTGCAACAGGTTCTGCACCTCTCTGTGCCGATGAGTGCCCCACTTTTTTCATTAACCTACAGTTTCTAAAGAGGACTCCTTAGTGGAACTAATCACCGATTCCAGCTTAGCTGTGGTAAACAGTTCTGTATGAAATGTCTCTGAGCAAACAGGCCCTGCAGAAGATCCACAAGAAATAGATGTGTAGCCAGCCCTCTCACCTATGCCTGTATAAGAGGCGCTCAAACATACTCAAGTCACACACACACACACACACACACACACACGCAGGCACACAGAGTTAACAATTTAGAAGTGGAAATGTACGAGTGGCGTCTACGAAGCCCAGTCTGCCAAGACTCCGCCTCACACAACTGTAACACAGACTGCCAGTACTCCACCTCACTGAACTACGGACTCTTGTCCAATATCCATATAAACACCTGACGTGTTGGGATCTGCAGCATGCCAGCATCCTTGTCGCTAGGTTAAGGAACTGCTACATACACAGGTGAAGAGCTGAAAGGAGCTTTATTAACAAACCTCAGCCACAGTCAACAGCAAGTACCAACTGTCTGGAACCTAGGTTGGTTCCAAACATAACATTCAAAAACAGAATCTGGAAAGAATCAACCATCTTGATGGGGACCACCATGTTGGAAAATGCCACACAATCCTTTTCCTCTCTCTGCGGCTGCCTGCTCATGAGCGGAGCGTAAGCAGCTTCTCATGCCCTGCTGAATCTAATGATGGAAGGTTTGGACGCCTCACTGACTCATAGGGGCATATTTACAAGGGCTTTTCGCCACCAGAACGTCCCTTTTTTTTACGTTCTGGTGGTGATAACCGCTTTGCCTTATTTACGAGGCGCTGTTAAGCCACTTAATGTGGCTTAACACCACCTTGGAAATAATGCCCCTTTCACGCAGCACTTAGTGTGAAAGGGGCTGGCAATGGGTGTGGCAGAAGGCGTTCCGCCACAACAACCATTGCTTTTTGACGCCGCCCCCTATTTACATCTGCAGCATACATAGAAAGAGCAAAACGCCATTAATAATTGTTCATGTGCAGGAAGGCGCCCCTTAAATAATGAGTTGCAACTTCTATATGTGCTGCATTCTGCAGCACACATCGAAGTTACAAATCTCCATTAGTGATTGTTTATGTTCAGGAAGGGTCACCTTCCTGCACATGAATAATCATTCCCTGCAACGCAGGCTCCCTTGCACCACACTGCAAGGGTGCATGCGCATGCGCTAGGCAGCTAACTTTATCGCCAGCGTAAGGGGAAATGCAGTGTTGTGCCGTATTATTGTAAATACAGGCCATCCCTGTGTTTTTGGAATGTCGGAGCGCAGCGTTACCAGTTGTGGTGCAATACCGTGCTGCGCCATTCTGTTGTAAAAATGCCCCGTGGTGTCCTTGCATTACTACAACTGAAGTTGTGCTCATCCAGGCCTTAGAGGTCCCCAACTGCTGTGTGGCCCTTCGTAGTTGATCAACCTTTGGTGGGTTCCCTAAGAGATGTTTGTGTCTTCCCTTTACATCCTTACAAAAAACTACTAGAAAGCTTGACAGGGCACACACATACTTTGGAAAGGCTTAATGCTTTAAAAAAAATCCATGAGAGAAACGGTGACATTAGTGGGGAATATGTCATAACCCTTATCTCCACCACAGCGTTACTTTTAAAGATGTTGTGGTGGCGAAAGGGGCTTCGCCTTATTTACAAGGCAACGTTAAACCACTTAACGTGGCTTAATGCTGCCTTGTAAATAAGGCCTCCTTTCACTCTATGGTTAGCTTGAAAGGGGTGGGCAGTGAGTGTTGAGGTAGGCGTTCCACCACAACACCCATTGTTTTTGACGCTGCTCCCTATGTACAAGGGCAGCGTACATAGGCTGCAGCTCCAAAATTAAGACCAGGTAAAATCTGGTCTTAAGTTGGAGAAACAAGGAGAAATGCAATATTTCTCCTCGTTTTTGCTTTTCCATATGTGCTGCCTTGTGCAGCACATATGGAAAAAGCAACATGCCTTGGATTCTTTATGTACAGGAAGGTGTCCCTTCCTGTACCTAAATAATCTAAAATTAATCTGAAAAAAATGCCATTTTGTAAATTCCATGTGTGTTGCATTAAGCAGCACATATAGAAGTGACAAAATGGCATTTCAGGATTGTTTATGTGCAATAAGGGACACCTTCAAGTTCATACACATAAACAATTCTCCCCTGCACGCAGGCACCCTTGCACTTTAGTGCAAGGGTTCCTGTGTTGGCGCTAAATTTATGAATTTAGAGCCAGCGCCGGGGGAAATGCAAGGCTGCACCGCATTCTTGTAACTATGTTGCCTTGCGTTTCAGAAGTGGTGGAGTGAGACGTTAAGCCATGACTGCTATTGCCTCATTCCTCCACTTCCTTGTACATATGGCCCTTAATTTTTTGCAAGTTGGCATCATTCAAAGACTCACAGTGGTACATGATACCTATGCATCATCCGATATGAGTTTGTACTTTTTAGCAATTATCCTATTGCATTCTTCAATATCTGATTCTTTCAGCCCTGGAGGTGGAAATATTGTGTTTTGACTGAAATATCATCTGGATTCGGGATTAAGCACAAAACTAGCTTCAGATTTAGCTACTTGTGAGGTATATTTCGTTTTTTTTAGATTATTAATTTCCCAGAGATAACTGCAGCGAAAATTTCCAAGCTCAGCAATAAACTTGCCAAACTATGCCTGTTTTCAAACAACAAATATGTGTTACGACAGTAAAAAGTTAATGAGGACAATAACTGTGAATTGTGTGGTTAATTCTCTGACCCAAGTTTAAACTACTATTCATCAAGAATCCTGGATTTGAACCCAAAAACTTTTAGCCTTAGTGCCATGTCACCTAAATAAGTGATGTAAAAACCAAAGCAAAAGGATGCAGCTTGGTAGAATTTTCTCTCCTCTTCACACTTAAAATAGTTTCCTCCGTCACCATCTCCCCTCTTCTCCCTTTCTATTTTCCTCCACCTCCCACTTTCTTTTTGGCGCTTTCGTTTTCTCCCTTTCTCTGTTCTCCTCCTGCTTCACACTCCCTTAATGTTGTCCCATCTCTCTTTCTCAAACTGTGCAACATTCTTTCCCTACCCGGTTCCCTGTCCTATTTATACATTATTTTCTCCATTTCTGTACTTTCCCAATAGCTGCCTCTTTCACTTCATCTTTTCCGCTTTCATTGTCTGCTTGCCGTGTCTCTCCCTGTCCACTTTCCCCTTTCGCTTTGCTCTTTTCGACTCTTTGTGCATCATTTTCTGTTTTAGTCATTTTCTCTCTACCAATCGTTCTATCACTTCATTCTTTTGTCTTTCATTTTCTTATTTCATATATCTATTTAATAATTGCAGTCCCCTCTTTGCCCTTGCTTTCTGTCATTTGTAAACATTTCTCAAACAATCAACTCCTGTATTTCCCATTATTGTATTCTTTCCTTATTTATTCTCCCTGACAATATTCTTTAATCTAGAAGCCTGGTATTCTCAGGGTGACAAGAAGTGCTCTACAAATCTACTAATTCATTGATTTCTCTATAGCATTTCTAAAAAGTCTTTCTGATTCACTGATTACTTGCTTCCATTTTTATATCAAACTACCTGGAGATTCAGATGTTACATTCACTGGGTCAGCTTACACAGTCAGAGTTATTTGTGCAGTTGAATCCTTGTCGTAATTGAAGTGTGGCCTGGCTATGTTGCTGCGGTCCACAGAGGGCCAGGAGGAGAAATCTAGAGAGGGGAAACAATTTGGTGGGTGTTTTTTTGAAAGATCACTTGAGGACTGTGTTGGAGGCTAGGGAGCAGCTCATTCATAGAGGGTGAGAGAAAAGTGAGCAAGTGACCGGGAGTAGAATGGAGACAGGGCAAATTATAACTACAGGGAGAAGGGGATAGACAAGGAGTGACAAAAGAAAGAACGAGAAGGGTTACATTAGAGTGAGGATAGACAGTAGAGCAAAGGTAAAGGGGTCAGTGATAAGCACATTGGTAGAGGATATAGATAGATCTGGTGGCAGTGGGGGTGGCAGGGGGGGTCTCACATGTGATTGATGGGGCCCATGGCTGTTATAGAACTATGCTGTGGTGGAGATGGAAGTGGACTCTGTGATTCAAGAGAGTTGTACCAATGATAGGAAAGGGCTGCTCCAGTGCTGGAAATGAGCTGCAGCCTCCTTAGTAACAGTTTGGCTACTTATTAGTTTTATACCACTCAAGGAATGCCTATATCTCGTTCTTTCTGGGTATTCAGGGACTTCGTCATGCTTTGAGACACGCTGATCATGTTGAATATTGTCATACAGCATATATTATATATTGCCCAAAAAGAGGTCTACACATCTTGTACCAGATGTCCAAAAAACAGGTTTTCACTTTCTTAACAATATCAAGTTCTGTGGCAGAAGTGGAAGTGAGGAGTATGCATTTTACCTCTTTATTCCACTATTCAGCAACATTAAAATATTTCTTTTCAACACAGTAGCACTGCAATTCCCACAACAGTGTGGGAAACAAGAAAACTGCGTGGCTACCTGGACCGATAAAGATCCATCCCAAAACATACAAGGAACAGAAGAGGAACCTGAGTGTTTCCTCTTTCCTTGCTGACAGCAAACAGATAATGTAAGGGTTCTATTGTGGAATTTATTCCGTCCATCCCAGTTTTTTGGTTCAAATCTAAGCTAGTTAAGGTTGCAACAGACTACAGACACCATTAAACAACGAGGTCAGAGGCTAACATTAGACTTTATAGGGTAAGGTGAACTTTGTGGCCGGAAATTGACGCCCAGAGGGCCAGCATCTTGGCTAAACATTTGAGACCTTAAAAATAGTCGTCAACCATTCATGGAAGTTCTTCAGGACAAACCCCTGAATATGTCAGACACATTCACAAAGATACTGGCACTGGCAGAACAAGCCAGATACCCAGGTAGTGGCATCTCCCCAGACATTCTCCAGGGGTGTGCCCAGAGTGCAAATAGTTTCTTGGTAAAGCACATTGAAGTCAGTCTATACTGTGAGAAATATGCTTATTGATCAAGGTTGTTCTTAAGTTGAGGGATCTTGCAAGTTCTGTAATAGGTTCAGTAGCATAGGACTGTTTATTTGATGATTCTTACGATGATTAGCCGATTAGGTGGATACATTTTGTCAGGATCACCAGCACCTCAAAAGCATTAAATCGAAAGATTTTAGCCCGGGTCTCGTGAGAGTTGGGCACTGCACAAGCCATGCCCCAGCACTACAATTAATGTAAAAGAAGGGGGGCTACACAGCCTCCTTGTAATATAAAATAAACATTTTTAAAAGTCGGCATCGCGGTTAGGCCCCGCACCCTCCTTGCAGCACTGAGCAAAGGCGCCACCTGGCGCGTTGTAAATTGGGGAATTAATTTGCCTTGAAAACTGAGGGTCCCTGGGGGCCAACTAGCCCACCAGGTACCTCCAGTATGCACCAGGGAGCTGCGTTGCAGAGAGGTGTTCAGAGGCCATGCCCCTTTTTGCATCTCTATGCAACGCAGCTCTGTGGCGTTTACCGGAGGTACCTGGTGGGCTGGTTGACCCTCAGGGATCCTCAGGATTCAATGGGAATTAATCACCCAACTTAAAACCCTCCAGGGTGGCGTTTGCACAGTGGTGAAGGGGGGGCCTGATGTGACATGTGTGTACCTATGCAATCACTCCCTCAAAACCCAACCACTTAAAATACACCATACACTGTCCTTGGAGCACTCTAATCATCCCATCACTAGCCATGCACTCATGCAATGACCCATGCACTAACTCATGCACTGCTACAATACCCTGAGCAGTACCCATGCAGTCCAGCCATCGCTCTGTCACTAACCATGCACTCCTCCAATCACCCAGGCAGCACCAATTACTAATCCAATCACTCCACCAAAACCCAAGCACTTATAAATTCACCATGCACTGTCCTTGCATCACTCTAATCATCCAGTCACTACCCATATACTCATGCAATGTCCCAGGCACTAACACATGCACTGCTACAATTACCTGAGCACTACTGATGCAGTCCAGCCATCAGTGATGTCACTGACCGTGTCATGAATGATGTAATATGTGATGTGATCAGCAGTGCATTGCAGGGGCACGAGTTATAGCTAGCTGAACTAACTATAAGAACCGAATTTCTCTTGTTTTGTATGAGTGAAATGTCCAACTAACTATAACGTCCCTGAAACCTGGGATTTTTTCAGTGAATATATATATATATATATATATATATATATATATATATATATATATATATATATATATATATATATATATATATATATATATATATATATATATATATGTATATATATATATATATATATATATATTCACTGAAAAAACCATAGGTTTCACACCAGTTATAGTTAGCTGGAAATTTTACTGCCATAAAACCAATGAAATTCCCACGTTATAGTTAGTTGGACTCACTATAACTTGCGCGTGCAATGCACTGCTGATGACGTCACATATTACATCACTCATGACATGGTCAGTGACATCACTCATGACATCACTGATGACACCATCCAGTGAATGTGTGTCTTTCCGAGAAATAAATATGTGTTATATATGTATATGTAAAAGTTGATGGAAGAATAAATTAGTGTTTAGATGTTTTTTTTTTAAAAATTGATTGGTTAACTGGCTTATTAAGTGTATCTTAGGCAATACATATATTAGTGAGTAATGTTAAATATTTAAATATAAGGATTAGTGTTTCACTTTCTGTATAAGTGGCTGCATGGGTTGGTGAGTAGCTACATGTGTATGTATATGGGTTATCAGATGTTTTTCTTAGTATCAGAATGAGTGTTTGTATGGTTTGGTGGAGGTATTACTTAGCACATAGATGCATGAATGACTGACTCTCTCTTTGTATGTGTTTTGAAGACAGCATATGTGCAGGACTGTATGGGTGGATGACTGTGTATATGTGTGTGTTACTGAGTGAATGAGTGTCTCACGAGTTTCTTTATCAGTAACTACATATGTTTTAATCTAGTGTATGTGAATAGCAATGTATATAAGTGAGTATATATGAGAGTAAGAGATTGTAAGAGTTCCTATTTAAATTAGTATGTGTTTCTATAAGTGATTGTTTAAAAGAGTAAGTATGTGTAAGTTTCCTTAGAAGTAAAGTGGTAGTGTGTGTATAGCTGTATATGCAAATAAATGGATGTTCAATAGTTTATTTGCATATGTGAGTATCTGTGTGAGTAACTTTTGGATGACTGTCGGTGTGTAACAGGATGTATAGGTGTATCACTACATATCATGAGTGAGTATATGTATGAGTGACTATATAGAACTGTTGATGAATGAGTGGATGTGTATATAGATGGTGGAATTATTGAATTGGTTGTTGTAACTGGTATGGGTATCTCAATTTTTTTGAAAACTTTTGTTTCTATTTTTGAATATGTGTTTCAAGGGTTACATTACAGTGAAAGGAGGTCTGTTACTCTGTCACAAGGAAGGTGTCATCAGTGATGTCATGAGTGATGTCACTGACCATGTGGAAAATTACTAAAATCGGTATACATAAGCGGCGTTCATTTATGTTCACCACAGCCACTGTTGAAAGTAGAGCGACAACCATGAAAACAGTAGCCACGCCATCTTGTCCCTTTTAGGCCCCATCGCGAAAGTAGGTGGCAGCCATTTTTGTGTCACGACCTCTCTGCCCACTGCCAATAGCCTGCGCGCCTCTCCCCCTCACACCCCAGCCTCGCAAGCATTCCCCCGCGCTCCGACAGCCCCCGGTTTCTCCTGCTTGGACCATAAGCGCACCTCTAGCGCGACCCTGTCTCCGAGCCACATCCCGTGCTGAACCCCCTTGCTCTTTCATCTCATTCAAGAACAGGCCCCTTTTTGATAACCTCTTCCTCCCTGCCCGATTGTCCAGCCCGATCCCAGGCCATCACCTAGCCCGACAGATGCAGTTTATTGCCCCCTACAGTAGGACCTTGCCTCACATCAAAGGAGCGGTGGTTAATCAATACCCTCACACCTCCAGATCCGACCGATCGCCCACTTTCCCGTTCCCAGCAGAATGTCCAGCTGCGCTTCAACCACCACATGCTGAGGTTGAGGTGGGAACTCTACTGTAAAAATGTGTGGGAACGGGGGTGAAGCGGGGATTCCGAGGATGTCTTTCCGTACATCAAAGTATTGACAAGAATGTGTTTTATGTAATAAAGCAATAAACCTGTGTATAAGAGGCCAGGCCTCAAGGGTGCGTTTAGAGCACCTCGAGAAGATACCCTGTTGTCTGATTTGACGTGTTCTGCTCCGTCGGAATAAACTCCTGTTTCCTGCCTTCTGTCTCCAGCGCCTGCCTCTTTGTTTGGTAATCTCGAATGGTATGAGAGGCGGCTAACGCCGGGCAAATACTGAAGGGTTCTTGGTCGAATTCGGCCCTACCATTCTACAATTGGCACCCACGTGGGGCCCATCAGCGACGCGTGGATCCAGTGAGAGAGGTCCCAACGACAGAGTGAATGACTGCAACGATCGGGAAGTGCACCTGACCGATAGACCCTCGTCTGGCAGCCGATCATCTGAACTTCACCGGTTCCGAGCAGACCTCTCTCGAGTGATCTACGGTCCTGACTGGGAACCATCAGGAGTGCCACAGCAATTACGGAGAATAGAGGACGATCAGGCGCTGGAAGCGGAAGACGAGAAACTGTCCATGTGGTCCGGGTAAGGTCGTGTAAACACGACGAATTACGAATTGATTGTTTGATTGTTTGAAAATACTAGTATTACTCATTTGATTGTTTCTGAGAGATTCTCTATTTGCAAACAAGCACAGAGTTGCCATACTCTGTTTAGTCTTTGCAGATAGTGAAGGGTAGGTAACGCAGGCCTTTGCCCCCGTTGTAATCCGTTGTGCCTATTTCCCTCTCCATTTGATTGATTGTTATCCAAGCATTTACTGTTTTGGAATTGGTTCTCTTTGGATCATTCTCTATTTACAAAAAAGCACAGAGTCGCAATACTCTGTTTAGTCCTTGTGAATAGTGAAGGATAGGTAACGCAGGCCTTTGCCCCCGTTGTAATCCGTCGTGCCTATTTTTATCCCTCATTTGATTGATTGTTTGACCGAACATTGATCGTTCAGAATTGGTTCTCTTTGGGTTATTCTCTATTCACAAATAAGCACAGGGTCGCAATACTCTGTTTAGTCTTTGCGGATAGTGAAGGATAGGTAGTGCAGACTTTTGTCCCCTTTGTAACCCGTCATGCCTATCTTTGCCCCGTTTGTTGGTAGTTGGTTCAGCCCGGACCGTTTATTAGAGGTAGATCATCCGGCTCCACCGGAAGACGCCCCTAATAAAAAAGGACATAAATTAAAAAAAAAATTGCGGGTTAGCCGCTGTATCGTGCTAGCAAACAAAAACATAAAAATTGTTAGGAAAAACAAAAGGAATTGAGCAAAATCAGTAGGCCACTGATGGGATCTCTTTTCTGACCTCGCTGAAATAGAAACATTAGGAACAACCCCTCATGAGAAATATGAAACTAGTGAGAAGAATCGAGCTCGACGCCATGATGGCTGCAAGACAGCTCGGCTCCACCGCCCACCCCGCCCAAATAACGACAAACAATATGCAAATATATCTAATATATACAACACCCCAGCAAAGTAACTATTTAAAACTTTTTATTAAAACAACTGTTTAAACATTTTTATTCAACAACTATTTACATGGCAGCGACTGCAACAACAAGCCCAAATGCATTCGCCGTCTGCTTAACGCTGTTCCTGTCCCGCCTTCAATGTTGGGCTACTTTGAGCTACTTTTTAGTAGGCTTTGGGCTATAAAAAGTCTACAAAAGCCATCGGCCGTAGAGGTCGTTGAGTGGATGGCCCGGAAGCACCACGGCCACGATGTTGTTGTACTGGCCTTCCCATTCATCCACCCTGAAGTGGCATCCAGCGAGCCACGGGTGGGGGGGGGTGAATGCCTTGCTGATGACCCCCCTCTTATTGCCCGGTCCGACCATCACATATACCTGTGCCAGGAGACGGCGTGGGGTGCACTGGGAGGGAGAGACGGCGCGAACGAGCCTCCCCCACCTCCCCAGGTGGAGGTTCCTCAGCTGCACCCCAGCGCTTCACTCGGCCAGCTGAGTTGCGCCCGCTCTTGCGGCACAGTGCCTCGCTCGGCCAGCTGAGTTGCGCCCGCTCTTGCGGCACAGTGCCTCGCTCGGCCAGCTGAGTCTCACCCGCTCTTGCGGCACAGTGCCTCACTCGGTCGGTTGAGTTTCGCCTGCTCTTGCGGCTACAGCGTCTCACCCACCATCCGGCTGAATTGCACCCGCTCTTGCGGTACAGCGACAGGCGGCTGCCACGGAGATCACGAAATGGCGGTCGGCTCCACAGACTTGGGCCTGGCCTGCAAGGATGGCTCTGGGCAACCCTCGAACTCGGACGCTTGACTGCTAGGGCCCAAAAGCGTCCCCTCAGCCTTGAAGATTCTACAAGAGTCACCGGGCCCCCGGCTCCCGCAGACTACCGGTGGGGAGCGACTGCCATGATTGCTCGCGGAATGGCCACGACGTAGCCACGGGATGGTGGTGCTCTCATACTGACGCCAGCTTCAGTCTGAAACATCCAGAAACACTGTAGACTACCAATTCGATCAGTTCCGGTGGAGCCCCAACGCGACCCGGTAGGGAAGAACTTGCCCTCCCCTCTTTGACTGATGGTTCTTGTTGCCTGTCCCTTCTGTTGTCATTTAACGGAACTTTTTGGACTGCCGAAAGGGGTTCTGGTCCGACTGCTGGTTGGTGGAGACATTTTGACTATATTTTGGACCTGCCCGGCCTCGCCCAAAATGGCGCCGGTATAAATGAGACTCGCAACTCCTTGATGTGTACTGGTTGCTCAGCCTTGATATCATGAGATATGTATGCAGTTTTGGAGCACATGGCGGGCGGAGACGGGTACTGATTGAACATTTGGACATCCCTATTGATATTAAGTTCTGATGTATTATTGATTACTGTACTATTGAAAATTCGAATTAACGTTACTCATGGTACTTGCCCGCAAATGTATAGCTAGATAATTTCATTGTAACTGATCTTGTTTTACTTTCAATTATAAAATCAACCTTCATTGATCCTGCAACCATTTGTCTCGTTTAAGTTTTTTCAATTACAATGGCTCGCTCATTACGTACTCCTATACTACAAGTGTAATCTCTCCTTACCTCCTACATTTCCCGTCTGCCCCGTGGCCGGCCTGTATGGTTGGAGGCCCGTATTTTTATGCTGATATCTTTTTCAATCAAGGTTTAAAAAAAAATATATATATATATATATATATATATATAAAATATGTAGAACTAGCCTCATATCAGTCACTTAGATTGGTAGGTTCTCGGATAAAGGCTACTATTTTCAAAATAAATAAAGGACAAGTAAAATGAAGCAATTTTGGTTATGAAAAATTAGAAAGGCATGGTACATACGAACAACGCGAAAAGAATAGTCAAGATCTGTCGTATTTTTGCATTCCTGCAGCATAAGCAATAGGTAAAAGATTCGGATATTTAGATATATCTATGAATAGGACAATAGACCAGTTCCTCTGGGCTGCAATGCCGAGATGCAAGGTACTGCCTCCCAAAGAAGATAAGTTAGGCACGTGGTAGGTAAAAACATTTTCGTGTTTTTTGCACGCTGATGTGCTCTGTACGCTGTCACCCCCCCCCCCCCTCTCTTTCTCTGCAGGTTAATATCGGAATTTCAGCTGGAGTATGGAGAAGACCCAGAATGCACCGTGTTACATGCAGAAAGAAGAAGAATTGTATGGTATGAATGCGCGCGTGGGCCCCGATTTGTGTTGTATGAATGCTCATGTGTGGCGCACGTCTGGGTTGACGGACAAATTTTTCTTGTATGACTGAGGAATGGATCGAGCGGTTAATGGAATAAGTAAAACAAGCCCGAACATGATACCTGCATGTGAAGGACGAAAAAGAATATAGCACTTACCCTACCTAGGAACGACTCTCTCCCTCTCTGGAGCTAGCGAATGGGAGAGTGGCCTACGCCAGAAACTTGAAGGGTTATTGTAGTACCTCGGACCCCAACCGATATCCCAAATGAACGCCCTAAATGACGCGCTCCAGTGAGTCAACTTAATGTGCAGACTAGATGAGAAAAGTTAAGGAACCCCGGGATGGGGTTCATCCAAAATCCCCCCTCAGCCCAGAAATTAGGGATATTGTCATGTTTTAGATTCACCCCCCTCTTCTTCCATCCTCATAGAAAAGTCAGAATTGCACCATCGCACATCCGACAGACACCCCTCCTTTACCTCAACTCGGATCGTCATTTGTTAGATGTTGGAAGACCCCACCGTGAGTATAAGCACGACTGGACCAGTGTCCGACCAATTAGAAGGAGTAAGTATTTATTGAAGCGAGGTTACCAACAGAAATTGCCCGCTATTAGGAAGGAAGGAGAACGAAGAGCTCGACCCCCAAATGAATTAAAATGGAGTACTGAAAATATGCAACACGTATGAAAAGGCTCTTTCGCCAAAAATAGCCCTCTGTTTTATCTTAAGTTTTTGTACTTGATGTATGTACTGTCGGACCTATCTGGCATTTGTGTATACGTAAACTATGAATTTATGTTTTCCCTCAGCTTGTGTTTTTTTTTACGTGAAACTGACCCGTACTGATCTATATGTGTGTGCACTGAATAGCCTATTATTGTACACGTCTCTCTCTCTCTCTCTCCCTCTTTTTATGTTGTACGTGTACGAATAGCCTATTTGGTACGCAAGACGCTCTCTCCCTCTGAGGGCTCCCTCGCTCCCTTTTGAATAAATGACGACACTGTACCTCGCCGGTACGGGAATAATTGGCTTTTAGACAAGACAGTGTTTGAACAAATTGACAGAAACAAAACGATCGTATTTTGCCATATTACTGCCTCTCCTTTCTGTAAAATGATGAAACTTAATTGGCTGAGAAAGAAAGGACAGGTGAGACGACTGATGTCCCCTAATCTGACCCTTAAAAAGGGAACTATATGTCAGTGGCTTTTGTCTTAAGTACTTTGGTAACACCACCCTCATCGTTCGGATTACCACCGCCCATTGTACAAAAATAGAATGTCCGATACGTCCCCGTTTCTCCAGAATGGTCCCAGTTCTGTACCAGCCGTCCCAGAAAATCTTAAAGACTGTAGCTATAGTCCCATGATAACAGCATTTCACATTTTTTTATAAATTAACAGACCCTGAAGAAACATATAGCTCAACGGGATTTGTTTTAAGACAAACGCGAGTCTCTACTGAAGGAGCCAGTTTGAATTCGATAACCTATGTAATTTTTAGATATCAGGCTTCTTGCCACGTTCGCAAATATAACAAGAGTAAAACGCCAGACAGACATGTTGTTTGAAAAAAAAAAAAAAAAAAAAAATGCTTGCCGACCTGCACTACAGCAATGATGCATGAGTTAACAACATCCACCGATGTAAGGATCACTAAGCATCCACCCTATCGCGACCAATGAACGTTTCCCCAACTACTTGGGGTTGGGAGAGGAATTAAAGTGTGTAAACGTCTTCCCCTGCCAATTCTCCAAAAAAACAGTTTTTTTGTACTCATTTAAGGATAACGTGCAGTCGTCGGAGGAGAGGGGCCGGATGTGACGCACAGCCTGGCTGCAGATCGGGAAATATCAATGACCTCGACCAAGGTGGAGTCACAGAGCAAAGAGTTGCGGGACAAGGCACCGTTCTCAGCGTGGAAAGTGAAGGAAAGAAGGGCCACCTAGAAGCCCCTGCACGTTGATGAGCTCGTGCCAAAAGTCCCAGCCCATTGTGCCCGATTGATTGGCCCACTTGCTTGAAATTTCTGCCCTCCTTGGTCCGTTTCAGATCTGATCCCACTCCACCCTCTCTTCCCTCGGCCTCCCAAAGCACGCCCCCATCACCCCCTTTTTTTCATATGGAATTTTTGAACTTGACTCTGAGACAAAAGACAGCACAACAGATAGAATAGGGTTTGTCATGAAGGAAGAACGGAATGCGGGTACCCCGCCTAAGGTACCTATGATAGGTTAGTTGAGGAACAGGACAAACACAGGACTGTGGTCCGAGAGCAAAGAAGGGCCACACCCTGCAACGCGAGATCTGAAGTAGAGCTGGAGGCATAGCTCCACCGCCGGTGCTCAACAGTGCCAACGAAAGAAGAAAAACAATGAGAGCCTACCAGTGATGGCTCGCTGTAAAAAGACACTGGACAGACGAACCCTTTTTGAACATTGCCACCCCTTGACTGTCCCTTGTATTAAGTTGAATTCCTCTCCCAACCACTTGTATTGGTTATCACCCAATTGAGCTTTCGAAACCTTACTTCGGTCACTTTCAACTGTACATGGATAACTAAGAAAGCGTTAACTCTGTATCATGACTTAATAGCCCTTATTTGGCCAGAACATTTTTGTATGACATCATGTTTGTATTCGAACGAATTTCCTACATCGTCTCCCTTATTAGTATAACTAGATGTCAGCTTGTACGTCCTTACCTCAGACATAAACAGAAATGAACTAACTCATGATAAAAACTGGGCACTGTGGAAAATGACTAAAATCGGTATACATAAGCGGCGTTCATTTATGTTCACCACAGCCACTGTTGAAAGTAGAGCGACAACCATGAAAACAGTAGCCACGCCATCTTGTCCCTTTTAGGCCCCATCGCGAAAGTAGGTGGCAGACATTTTTGTGTCACGACCTCTCTGCCCACTGCCAATAGCCTGCACGCCTCCCCCCCTCACACCCCAACCTCGCAAGCATTCCCCCGCGCCCTGACAGCCTCGGTTTCTCCTGCTTGGACCATAAGCGCACCTCTAGCGCGACCCTGTCTCCGAGCCACATCCCGTGCTGAACCCCCTTGCTCTTTCATCTCATTCAAGAACAGGCCCCTTTTTGATAACCTCTTCCTCCCTGCCCGATTGTCCAGCCCGATCCCAGGCCATCACCTAGCCCGACAGATGTAGTTTATTGCCCCCTACAGTAGGACCTTGCCTCACATCAAAGGAGCGGTGGTTAATCAATACCCTCACACCTCCAGATCCGACCGATCGCCCACTTTCCCGTTCCCAGCAGAATGTCCAGCTGCGCGACAACCACCACATGCTGAGGTTGAGGTGGGAACTCTACTGTAAAAATGTGTGGGAACGGGGGTGAAGCGGGGATTCCGAGGATGTCTTTCCGTACATCAAAGTATTGACAAGAATGTGTTTTATGTAATAAAGCAATAAACCTGTGTATAAGAGGCCAGGCCTCAAGGATGCGTTTAGAGCACCTCGAGAAGATACCCTGTTGTCTGATTTGACGTGTTCTGCTCTGTCGGAATAAACTCCTGTTTCCTGCCTTCTGTCTCCAGCGCCTGCCTCTTTGTTTGGTAATCTCGAATGGTATGAGAGGTGGCTAACGCCGGGCAAATACTGAAGGGTTCTTGGTCGAATTCGGCCCTACCATTCTACAACCATGTCATGAGTGATGTAATATGTGACGTCATCAGCAGTGCATTGCACGTGCAAGTTATAGTGAGTCCAACTAACTATAACGTGGGAATTTCATTGGTTTTATGCCAGTAAAATTTCCAGCTAACTATAACTGGTGTGAAACCTATGGTTTTTTCAGTGAATTTAATAGGTTTTTTAAATGCTAATTCCTAACTATAACTGGTGTGAAACCTATGGTTTTTTCAGTGAATTTCAATGGTTTTTTAATAGCAAATCTCTATAGGTATGAAAAGCAATATTTTTTACAACGAATTTTATATTGTATAATTATGTAATTATTATTATTATTTTTTTTTTTTGCCCTGTGGCGCTCCCGGGCGCGTACCGGTGAACGTACAGGTAAGCGCAATGTTACGGCGCGCCCCGGGGCGCGTACCGGTGAGCGTCCCGTTAGCGCTATTGCCGCGAACGAAAACAACATTGTGACGTTTCGCGTAGCCGCGTGATGCGTCATATGATGCACTGCGTAAGCGCACCCGGAAGCACGCGAGCGCATACGATCGCGCAACGTCCTGACGCGTTTACGCTACGCGCCCCCCGGGCGCGCCCCGGGGCGCGTAGCGTAAGCGCATCGGGTCATGTGATCTGAAAATAACACTTTTCATTGGTGCAGATCAGTTTTGGTTTCCAAATGATGAAAGCCTGGATCATGTGACTTGAAAATAACACTTTTCATTGGTCTAGAACAGTTTTGTTTTCCAAATGATGAAAGCCCCCACCTTTTTTCCTTATTCTGACTTTGTCCTTTGACTGAGGAAGACCTGTTTGGAGTTCTATCTCTACTCTTTACTAGTATAAAATGGCTACAGTAGCAGCAGCTGGAGCATCTGCCCCACCACCACCATCACCACCATCAAAAAGACCACGAGAAGATTACATTGGTGGTCAAGAGGAAGAGGAGGATGATGAAGAGGAGGAACAGACAAGGCAGTTCCTGCGTGAAGATAAACAGCCCTACAAACCAAAAGAGCACTTAATATGGGAGTTCTACAAAATCCCAAGGGGTTTTAAAAAAGTCAACACTGCAAAGGTGACTTGTTTGATTTGTGGTGCTGAGCTGTCCAGGGGGAACCCTAACAAAAAATATTCCTTCGGGAATCATACCATGATTCGCCACATGATGCGTTTGCATCCAAACAATTATTCTAATGCAGAGTTAAGGGACCTCTGCAGTAAACTACCCCCATCAACATCTAGACCCTCAACATCCAAACAACCCACTCCATCGGGTCCGGGGGCAAGAGACACATTGGCTACTATTCAACCTAAGTTTGCTGATTACAAAATCGTGTGTAAATATTGTAACAAGACACTTTGCTATGGTGAGCAAAGTATCAAACTTATCATGGTTGCTGGTGATAACCATAAGTGTCCGAGAAAACCCTAATTTTTCTTGTTTTTTTTTTGCTCCAGTTGAGCCATTTACAATTCCCTGTTTTTTGTTTCTCCTCATAAAAAAATACAAAAAAAATATAAAAGTGTTCAGAAAAGCCAAAAAAAGTACAAAATGTTCAAAAAAACATAAAAAATATATAAAACAACAAAAAGAAGAAAAAAAACATTTCTTTTTAGAACTACCTTTACTTTATAAAAATAAACCTATATTTTTAAAGAATCTCTGTCAATTTTTTTTCCTCAGGGTACGCGCACCGGGGCGCGTACCCAAAAAAAAGAAAAAAAATTAAAGAAGGAGTTAGCATGAGGGAAGAACACAAAGAGAGTAATGTTGAGAGAAAGAGAGCTAGAGGGAGAAACCCAGACTATGATATGGATTCCATATACCACAATAACTTCTGTAACAACATGCAAGATATCAACAGAGGAAACGGTGTACATTAATTTTAAGACTCAGCATTGGTACCTACATATTGATACTTAAAACACCCAAACAACACAACAACTCTATGCAGAGCTACCCTACCTCTAATCACTTTAAATTATTATTTTACTGTTTCACTGGGTTTTCCCCATGTGTGTGTGTGTAGGGGGGGTGAGGTGTGTGTGTGGGTGCAGGTGTGTGGGGTGTGTGGGTGTGGGTGGGGGTGTGGGGGTGTAAAGTGTGTGTGTGGGTGTGGGTGTGTGGGGTGTTTGGGTGGAGGTGGAGGTGTGGGTGTGTGAGGTGTATGTGGGGGGGTGTGGGTGTGGGGGATATGTGTGTGGGATGTGAGTGTGTGTGTGGGATCTGTGGATGTGTCTGTGAGGTGTGTGTATGTGTGTGTGTGTGTGTGGGAGGGGAGAGGTGTGTGTGTGGGATGTGTGGGGTGTGTCTGTGAGGTGTGTGTGTGTGTGTGTGGGGGGGGGTGAGGTGTGTGTGTGAGTGTGGGTGTGTGGGGTGTGTGGGTGTGGGTGTGGGTGTGGATGTGTAAGGTGTCGGTGTGGGTGTGTGGGGTGTGTGTGGGGAGTGTGTGGGTGTAAGGGTGTAGGGTTATGTGTGTGGGGTGTGTGTGTGTGTGAGATGTGTGGGTGTGTGTGAGAAATGTTTGTGTGGGTGTGTGTGGGTGTGTGTGTGGGGTGTGTGCGTGTGGGAGTGTGTGGGATGTACTTGGAGGTACCTAAATCAGCCACAGAACCCAAAAGCTCTTTTCAGAGCTACCCTACCTCTGATCACTCAAAATGATTATTTTACACTATTTTTTTTCACTAATTTTCCCCATGGTACGCTCCCCGGTACGCTCCCCGGTGCACGTACTAAGCGCTCCCCCCGCGAAAATTGAAAGAATTTTTATTTTTTTATTTATACCGCGGAGCCTTTTATGGCCCCCACATCAAACCTAGAGGGTCAGGGGGGGTCTACCCTGCCCCCTTTTGGTCATTTCCCCCTTTGTTTTTTGCCACCTCTTGTGTCTCGATCCTACCGAGACACAAGATGGCGGCCGCTCCAGACTGTTTGGAATGTTTACAGACACCCGAGAGCCAATCAGCTTTCCGCCCGCGAACTCGCTCGTAACCTAAATTACTCAAAATCCACTGGAGCACATATCTTGAGACATATCAAAGGCACATCGGGCTACCAGTCCCTACAATTTTGCCAAGTTTGGTGAAAATCCATTCAGCCGTTCGAGCTGAAAGTGAGTTCGACCGCCCTATGGAAATTAACATGGGGAAAACACGTTTTGGGACCCCCCTTTTATCTCTGCCCCGCTTGACAAATGCCCCCCAAACTTTCAGGGAAGGAGCGGAGCGCCGCGAGGCAAAGTTGAGGAAAATTTCAGGAAGATTCCTCAACCGGCGCCAAAGTTATTCCCAATAGAATGTTGCGATTTCCCTATGGAAAACAATCCTAACTACAACTACCTACTGGCGACCGCCAGTAGGTAATATGTATATATATGTGTGTGTGTGTGTGCGTGTGTGTGTGTGTGTGTATATATATATATTTCCTCTCCGATCCCATGTCACCCACAGGAACCCAAATGAAGTTGCACTCTCACTTTCCAATTTTCAGCAGCTGTGTATTGATTTATTATTCCAATCAAAATCCAAATAAGGGTACAGGCGAACGACCTACGTGTTTCGGTAAGCTTATACTCTGATCACGGTTGGTGTGTTCACAACAAACAGCATTTTTTGTAATTTACAAATCATTACATCATTTCCTGTTACTTTGCATTTAGTCCAACAGGGCATTATGGGATATAGAGTCTCTATATTTACAATTTTAAAATTCGGAAGGAGTATATTGTGGTTCATAAAGAGATTTTGTACTTTACAGGTTATATATATTAGTTCCTTGTCTTTTTATTGTGCGACTGTTTGAATAAGGTTCAATTAAGCATCTTCCAAGGATTTTGGTCTGTTTAATGACTTTTTTTTTGTGTAGTTTTGTAACTTTATTGTTCAAAACACATTACATCTAGAATTTATTTCATTATTTTCCGTTTGGGTCTTCCCGGTCCATGGTATTCATTATGGTTCGTACCTTGGTTTTCTTGAATCTTCTTGTGAATAATATAACTTGATTCTATTCAGTTGTCCGTTAATTATTTTATTCTCTTTTATACCACTGCTCATTGTGGAACCAACTCTTATTTCTTTTTACATTTCTCTTTCCTTTTTTAAGAACATATCACGGTCTCCAGAGTGCTTCAAAGATGTATGTATATGTAAGGCTGGTCTGGGTGGTTGGCAATGAGTCAAGGAATGTCTGGGGTCATCTTGGTTTCAAGTATCTTTATTATCTGTCTTAAAGGCTTAAGTAGACTGTTTAGTTAAGAATCAGGGTTAACAGTGAAAGGGATCAAACACAACATGTAGAAGCGGACGTTCCCCCGGAAAGTATTCTGCGTCGTCCTTAGGTAGGTCTTCTTCAGTTGTGACTCCTCGGAAGGGCAGAAAGAAAAGGATAGGGTCGGGATTAGTCACATCCGTTCTCATAAATAATACTGGTGCAACCGCCACCTTACGTAGTGAATGAAAGGGGGGGAAGGGTTCGTGAAGGAAAGGGCCGACATGCCTTGGCTTAAGCTACCCCTCGCCACCCCACCACCCCCACCAGAAAGCACCTCTTAGCGGTACTTGCCTCGGGCCACGGCCCGTCCACAGGGCCGTGGCGTCCAGACCCGGGGCGGTTGTTCCCTTCCTTGGGCCACTGGGTGTGTGTGCCTTGTAGTTATGAGACGGGTTCTCCCCTGGGTACCGGTCTCCGCCGAACCTGCTCCCTCCTGTCTCAGCTCCTCCTACCGAACTGCTAGGCTCCGCACCTCCACCGCTGAGACTGCTGGGCTCCTCTCCGCCGCCGGGACAGCTGGGCTCCTCTCCACCGCTGAGACTGCTGGGCTCCTCTCCACCGCCGGGACAGCTGGGCTCCTCTCCACCGCCAGGACAGCTGGGCTCTGCTGGGCTCTGCTGCTTCAGTTTCTCCGTCTTCCTCCGGGCTCCAGGATACCATCTCCTGCACACGCCGTCCGTCCTCCATTGGGGGAAGGCTTTTATTGTCCCACCTCTCTTTCTGTGACCGCCCGTCACGAACAACAGCTAGACCGTCAACCGCTTCCGGGTTGGCGCTGGTGTCTCTTCTCGGCATACCCCACTTCCGGTCGTTGTTCCGGACTGACTCTCCGTCCGTATCACAGTATAATTCCTCAATTAAATTCAATCCATACGGGGACATGGTTCTGAAATTGAGGATATGTCTGGACTTTTCTGCCTTAAAGTTCGTTCCCTGTTACCCTCAAGTTCACTCTGGGGGACAGTTTCTATTCCACTGAATTTTAGACATTTCCAATCCCACTTGTGGTGAATTTCTACATGTTTTGCAATGGCATTATTTTTGTCCTTATTTACCTTTGCTCTCACGTGTTCAAGGACTCTCTTCTTGAGCTCACAAATTGTGCTCCCAACATATTTAAGTTTACAAGGACATTCTATTTTGTGCACAGTGTACTGACTTTTACAAGTGATAAATTGCTGTATCCGCCATACCTTACCATCTGCCATAGTTAGTTCCCTTATAGGATTGGCAATTTGGCACACTTTAGAACTATGGCATTTTGTGAAGCCTTTTGTTTTCAGCCATGTTTCTTTTCTTTGGTTCGGGTAAGTGGCTGTCAATTGATCTATCTTTGAGATTGGTGGTTCTGCGGTACGTGATGGCCGGATGGTTTCCCATTAATTTGTCAATTGTGTGGTCCATTTTCAGGATTTTCAATTTTTTCTTAGAATCTGTGAGATCTCTTTTGCTTCTTGGGTATAGTCCAAGATTAAGCGGATAGAAAGCAATGTCAAGCGCACACAACCTGCATCAGTATATCAATTAAGTAAGGTAGTCATATAATGAAAAGGATAAGATCCAACTCCAATGTTTTTGACTTGTAGGGTGTTTATTCATCCAATGTAAGTATTAGTTTCACAAGAAAAACCAGCCGACACGTGTTTCGTCAAAACCGGGGTAAACCCGTGACTCTTCAGGGCTGTGGAGTAAGATGATGTGAGCTGTGTCGTCGGACCGGTGATATTTCCAACCCGGTCCTAATCGGGTGTGTACCCAGGAAGACGCGTGGAGGGCGTGCTTCTAGCGCGTCTTAGTGGTGTAGGGAGGTGGAAAAGACCGACGCCGGATGAGCGGTAGGAGGGAGCAGGGAAGCATATTATATGACTACCTTACTTAATTGATATACTGATGCAGGTTGTGTGCGCTTGACATTGCATTCATGTACACAGAAGGTTGAGATTTCCCCCCCTTCTTTTCTCTGAGACAAGGGTTATCTCAGATCAAGTAGCACCAACCACCTAACTTCACAAACTACCCATTGACCACTACCTGTTGAGCGCCTTCACATTTCTGAACACTCTCATAACCCCTCGCCGAACTTTGCATTAAGCGAATAGGTTCCTCCGCTTTTGGTATTTCAATTGGTCCTTTTGATGTTAGGCAATCAGTTCTGGATTTTTCATTAGCTCTTAGCCAGCATTTATTTACAATTTTGCTGTTGTACTTCCTCCTTAAGAACCTGTTTTACGTTTGCACACTGTGGTGTAGCCACTCTTCTTCTTCGCTGCAAATTCACATGAGTCGGAGAAACTCTCCATATGGAAAACTGCCAACCAAAGCTGGTTGGTGAAAACGTGTTGCTTCCAGGGTAGAGTTTGTGGCTGTTATCTTTCTGTGCAGGGTGGTTTCAATTTTATTATTCTTTACAAATATCTCGGTGTCAAGGAATGTCACCCTTTCACTACTGATATTGTAAGTGAATTTAAGATTCTCCACACTTGAGTTTAGTACTGCAAAGTATTCCTGAAATTCCAGAACACTGCCGTCCCAGATAATCAGTAAATCGTCGATGAACCATGTCCATTTTACTATTTTTTTCACTGATTTACTGTGGGTTGGATTCCATGCCACTTCACTCTCCCACCAGCCCATTATAAGACAGGCGTAGCTGGGGCTAAAAGAATACCCCATTGCCGCTCCATTGCATTGGCGGAAGAATTAATTTCCGAATATGAAGCAGTTTTGCGTAAGACATATTGTGATCATTTCCAATAACATGGCATTATGCCTGCTATAATGCATGTTTCTTTCTTTTAGGACGTGTAAGATTGCTCTCTCTCCCAGACTGTTGTCTATGTTCGTGTACAATCCAATTACATCCATTGTAACTAGCTTGAAATTTGCCTGCCATGTGATCTCATGCATGATTCTAAGTACATCACTGGTATCCTTTATATATGACTATAACTGTGTAACATAAGGAGGTAAGAAGAAATCAATGTAATTGGCAAATGGTTCACGTTTAGACTTATTTGCTGACAGAATTGGACGTCCTGGAGGTGTTGTGGAGTTTTTATGAAGTTTTGGTAGGAAGTAAATAGTTGCAAGGACCGGATGGTCTACTGTCAGGTATTTGGCTTCCTCAATGTCTATCAGATTCTTTTGTGTCAATCCCTTGATTTCTTAGTCAATTTCCCTTTTGATATTCATCGTTGGTTCTCTTTGTAATTTTTCGTAAAAGTTGTTGTCTTCCAATTGTCTGTGTGCTTCCATGATGTAAGCATTGCGGTCCAAGATATATATCACCAAACACAAAGTAGCGGGTCTCCTAGCCACTTGATGGTGGCGGGCGGGCTCGAGGTGAAGTCGCGACCCTCCACACACAGTCCAAATATTTTCTCCTTGTTTATAAAAACGCAAAAATCTACTCGAGCCTCGGTATTTTTCTTGAAGCGTGAATTTAACACCTTCGACGCTCATGACGAGCTCAGCTCGTCATGAGCCACGGCGCTCCGGTGCTCATGACGAGCTCAGCTCGTCATGGCCCCTGGAATGCTCAGGTGTGGGGAGAAATCCCCTGCTGTGCTGAACGTTCCATGGGAGTCAATACACCTGTGACGAGCTCAGCTCGTCATGAGCACTGGAGCGCCGTAGCTCATGACGAGCTGAGCTCGTCATGAGCATGGGGGCGCTGTACGCGCCCCCCTTCACCCCCAGCACAGCGAGGGAATAACCCCCGCAGCGAAGGGGTTAATCAAACATGCAGCAAGTAAACTGGATATATAAATATAAAGTACAAATTGGATATATAAATATATATATATATATATATATATATATATATATATATATATATATATATATATATATATATATATATATATATATATATATATGTGTGTGTGGCAGAAGGACGTCTTTTTCAAAATTAACATCAAAGACGAGGCGAACTCAGGAACTGGTGCATTATATATTTATTTTCGTGCTCAACACCAAACCGCCATAACACGTTTCAGACTGAAGAGGCCTTGATCACATGACAACGTTAGAAAGGGCGGAGTACTCCTTTTAAGTCCAACATGCCATATTCTCACAATAACATCATCATGAACATAGAAGACATAGAAGACATACTAACATGATCACTGAGGTAGTGCAGAAATTTGCACAAACATTGTACTGATTAAATCAATTTAGTTAATCAGAAATCCACAGGTTTAAGTGAATAATATCACGTAGCAGCAATTTAGAATAAATATAAAACATATAAATAAATAAATATGTTAAAATATAAATATTCCTCAACATTGCTGATAAATAAATATATATATATATTTATATATATATATGAACCCAATCCTGTGTTCACAATCCTTCGAAAAACAGGCACCGACTCCGTGGGATTCAAATCAAGGGTCTTTATTTGCAAGAAAAAACGATCAGACGCGTTTCGGCGGACAGGTCCGCCTTGCTCACTAAATCTGAGTTCACCAAGTGTATGTACAACATTTATAGTGACTACTGATAACCCATTGGTTCATTCAAAAACGCCAAAACTGACTTGTGACACAGTGATAGACATGGAAGAATTTTTTTTCGCAAAGTCATGTATTGCCAAAATAAAGCATATCAATTGCACTTGTTTTCATTTTAAATCATTTTCGGTTTTTAAAGATACATTAGTGAAATAAATCAAAGCAGTTTGTGCATGTTTTCACATTAAACAGAGAACAGACAAAGTGAAGAGTCACTGGGCTATGTGGCAGTGGACATGAAAGAAAGGTTGCGCTTTCTATATAGGCTATCCGCGCAGGACCACTCTGTAATTTTCCATCCGCATTGATGGTCGTGCCTCGCGTTTGGACAGGAAGGTAAGAGAGTCTGGGTATCAGTTTAAAATCTGTGGGGATTTAGTTGTGGGCATGTTTTGAAAACAATATCACCAAGAACTTTAATCGAAAACAAATGCAATGAATCCGTGTATGCTTTTTTCAGTTTTTGACTTTCCACGGGGGAGATGGAAAAGCGGGAAGATTGGGGCTGGTTGTTTAAACCTAATTGCCACAATCGTAAACAATGGTGAATAAGGGGTCAGGGTTTTTGACTTTTGCTAAAGGGATTACATAAGTGCTGGAGACAATTAGTCATGTGAACACAGCTCCGTGTTACTGTCACCCGAGGTGATATGTTGCGCTTAATGCAGGTGTTTACTGGCTTCAGGTGCCATTTGAAACAAAGCTCGATGTCTGTGACCTCCCGAGACACATGTTTGTCTCATGAGTGACATGTTCAAAGACAAACAGCATGGTATGCAAAAGAGACATTTGTGTTCAAGTTCAAGTTCAAGTTTAGGAATTTGTATAGCGCACTACTCACCCAGAGGGTCTCAAGGCGCTTGGGGGAGGGGGTGCATTATTTAACGAATAGTCAGGTTTTGAGTTCCTTTCTGAAGGATATGTGGTTCTGTGTAAGGCGGAGGTGAGTGGGGAGAGAATTCCAGGTCTTGGCCGCCAAGTAGGAGAAGGATCTTCCTCCCATGGTGGATCTATGGATGCGCGGGACTGCTGCGAGGGCTTGATTGGAGGATCTCAGTTGGCGGGTGGGTGTGTAGAAGGACAGTCGTGTGTTGAGGCATTCGGGTCCTAGTTTGTAGAGGGCCTTGTGTGCGTGGGCGAGGAGACGGAACGTTATTCTCTTGTTGACGGGAAGCCAGTGGAGGTCTTTCAGGTGGCCGGTAATGTGATCTTGGCGAGGGATGTCCAGTATGAGTCTGGCTGATGCGTTTTGAATGCGTTGGAGTTTTTTCTGTAATTTGGCTGTGATTCCGGCGTAGAGGGTGTTTCCATAGTCCAGTCGGCTGGTGACCAGTGCGTGGGTGACAGTCTTTCTTGTCTCGGAGGGGATCCAACGGAAGATTTTTTTGAGCATACGAAGTAAGTTGAAGCATGAGGAAGAGACGGCGTTGACTTGTCTGATCATCAAGAGGGAGGAGTCTAGGATGAAGCCTAAGTTACGTGCGTGGTCTGTGTGAATGGGTGCTGTGGCCAGGGCTGATGGCCACCAAGAGTCGTCCCAGGCAGAGGGGGATGATCCTAGGATGAGGACTTCCGTTTTGTCTGAGTTAAGTTTTAGGCGGCTGTTTTTCATCCATTCGGCTACTTCTTTCATGCCCTCGTGAAGATTGGTTTTGGCGGTGTTAGGGTCTTTGGTGAGGGAAAGGATCAGCTGGGTGTCGTCAGCGTAAGAGATGATGTTGAGGTTGTGTTGTCGCGCGATGGATGTGAGTGGGCTCATGTAAACGTTGAAGAGGGTGGGACTGAGTGATGATCCTTGTGGCAATCCGCAGATGACTTCGGTGGCCTCTGATTTGAATGGGGGAAGTCGGACTCTCTGGGTTCTCCCGGCGAGGAACGAGATGATCCAGTCCAAGGCTTTTCCTTGTATGCCGATGTTGCTGAGGCGTTGTATGAGGGTGCTATGACAGACTGTGTCGAAGGCGGCGGAGAGGTCGAGTAGGATGAGGGCAACTGTTTCTCCGTTGTCTAGTAGTATTCGGATGTCGTCTGTCGCTGCAATGAGGGCGGTTTCTGTGCTGTGTTTGGCTCGAAAGCCGGACTGTGAGGTGTCGCGGGAGTTGTTGGATTCGAGGAAGGCGGCGAGCTGGCTATTGACGGCTTTCTCAATGACTTTGGCAGGGAATGGGAGGAGGGAGATGGGGCGGTAGTTCTTAAGTTCGGAGGGGTCTGCTGTGGGTTTCTTCAGGAGGGCGCTGAGTTCGGCGTGTTTCCAGCTGTCTGGGAAGGTAGCGGAGTTGAAGGAGCAGTTGATGACATCACGGAGATGGGGTGGGATGATGGAGTCTGCTTTGTTGAAGATGTGGTGGGGACAGGGGTCGGTTGGCGAGCCTGAATGGATGGAGTTCATTAGGCGGATGGTGTCTTCAGTGGTGATTGGGTTCCAGGCGCTAAGGTTGTTAGAGGGCGGTTTAGGTTCGGAGGTGGGTGAAGTGGACTGCTCTTTGGAAATGTTCTCAAAGCTATTATGTATATCGGCGAATTTGTTGTAGAAGAAGGATGATAGCGAATCGCAGAGGTCTTGGGAAGGAGTAATGTCGTTTGAAGCTGCGGTGGGGTTGGTAAATTCTTTGATGATGTTGAATAGTTCCTTGCTGTTATGGGCGTTGTTGTCGAGTCGATCCTTGAATGCTGATGTCTTGGTGGATCGGATCAATTGGTGGTGTTTGCGGATGGCTGTCTTGAGGGAGGTCAGGTTGTCAGTGGTTGGGTTTTTTCTCCATGTTTTCTCGAGAGTACGGCATAGTTTCTTGGATTTCATAAGGTCATCGTTGAACCAGGGGGCCTTTTTGCTACCCTGTTTGGTTTGGTGGTTTTTCAAGGGTGCTAATTCTTCAGCACTGAGAGAGATCCATTGTTTGAGTTTGGTTGCAGCTAGGTTTGGGTCCGATGAGAGGGCGGGAGGGTTTTGGTTGAGCGATGTGAGGAGTTGGTCGGTGGTGATTTTGTTCCAGTTTCTTCGCGGAATAGGTTGTGGGCGGTTGTGGGTCGAGGTAGTTTTGTAGCTGAAGTGAAAACAACTATGGTCCGTCCAATGGAGAGCTGTGGTGCGATCGAAGGAGATGTGTTTGCTGGAGGTGAATATTGGGTCGAGCGTATGTCCGGCTACATGGGTGGGGGTGTCAACAAGTTGTTTGAGTCCGAGATTGGCCAGGTTGTCCACAGGGTGGTGGTGTTGTTGTCGTTTTTCTTTTCCAGGTGGAAGTTGAGGTCTCCCAGTAGAATGTAGTTCTCGGAAGCGAGGGCATGTGGGCTGATGAAGTCAGTGATGTCTTCGCTGAATTGTTTACGGGTTCCTGGTGGTCTGTAGATGAGGGTTCCTCTTAGTGTGGTCCTGGGGTCGGTGTGGATCTGGAAGTGGAGGTGTTCGGTGGGTGTAAGGTTATCGTCGAAGCTGGTCGTGATTCTGATGGCGTTCTTATGGACGATGGCGATGCCTCCTCCTGTTTGGTTGGTGCGGTCTTTTTTGATGATCTTGTAAGCGTCCGGGATGGCTATGGCGATGTCGGGTGTTGATGCTGCGTTCATCCAGGTTTCTGTAAGGAAGGCGATGTCCGGTGAAGCGGTGTCGAGTAGGTCCCAGAGTTCAGTGGCGTGTCTGTGGACCGAGCGGGTGTTCAGCAGGATGCATTTGAGGTGGTTAGAGTCGGAGCTGTGTTTGGAGTTAGTGGATTTGGTGTGGGTCTTGATGCAGGCGAACTTGCAGGAGTGGCAGGCGAAGGGACCGTGGGTACGTCCTGGGGCAGCTTCGAAGCATTGTGGTGTGCTTCCGGGGTTAAGGGCTAGGAGGGTGGCGGCGTCATACGTTATGTGGGAGGAGCTCGGTTTGGGGGGGCCAGGGGGTCTGGCGCTGGGCGCGGTCCAGGCACGGACAGGCGTAGACGGGCTTACCTTTGGCGCACCTTCGGCGCGCATGGGGCGCGACCGCTGCGCGTGAATGCTGCGCGCAAATGCATCTGTCATATGCGGGAAGTGAAGGGGAGGGGCGAGGGAGGAGCAGCTGGGAGGCGGGAGGCGGGGTGTAGAGTCAGGGAGGGAAGGCAAGACAACAACAACAATCTGAGCAAAACGGCAGTAAGCCAAAAGCGATACCGGGTTGGGGGCACAGAGAGTGTGAAAAAACGCGGTGAAAATAAAGACACAATCAGGTACAATACAATATCAGGCACAATACAATTAATACAGGCAGCACAAATAGTAAGAGCGTTGCAGCGCGCTATGGGACACTAGCGTTACAGTAATATGCTAATTAGTTAAAGCGACCTGGCGCACGAGGGTGAATAATAAATAAATATATTATGCGTCTTCACTGCGGTGGTCTAGTGGTAACGATACCCGTCTGGCCTGTAGGTTAGGTAGCAGCGTGAGGAGGAGCGACCGCTTCTGAGTGTTCAGGACGGTCACGAGTGTGATGGTATAGTACGTTCATTATTCTTATTCATGATTGGTACATAATGTGGACAGTGACACGCATAAGATGCCGTTTTTTCTCATAGTCTATAGGCACATGAGATACATTCTTATAACATTCATGAGACATGATTTCAAAAATTAGTTAACACCGAAAACAATTCTGCCCAAGTGGGCAAGATGACCCTCGGGAAATAGTGTCGTAGGTATCCCCTGAGTGGACATTGATATTGGAATCAAGTATGAATTAATAGTATTGTATACTTTTGAGCCCATCTGTGGGCAACATTTGCGGGCAATATGTCGCGCGAGTTTGGCAGAATGTACACAACATAATTAAATGTGTCTTGAATATAAATAATGAATTTACGAACAGTCATGTCATAATGGTTACGAATGCCGATTTGTAATGCCGCCATGTACTATGTAAACAACTGATTGCATGCTTAAAGATGGCAACCATGAATTTGGTTGTGTGGTCCGTTAACAGTTTCAATGAATTGCAAACATAAAAACGGCCGTTTCGGCACCGCCATGTTACCATCGACGAAGGCGAATGCCGAAACGCGTCTGGACACTGTGAGCTCGCAATAAAACTTAGAGCTCGCCACACTGAGTGCTTGTCTTTTTTGCAGTGGCACACCGTGGAAATTCGGAGCGAACATATTAGCGGAGGGCACCATCCGCTGGAAAGCACCCGCCCATGAGTGCAAGGACTCAGTGCAACCTCGGAGCAAACAAATTGTTTCCTTGCACCGCGTTAACGAGGAAGGAATCGTATGGAGAGGCAGCGTGGACCCACTGGGTGACAGCCCCGACGATACCAAATCGCTCGTAGGGCGAAGTGACTGAATCTCGCATGAGACAGATCTTGGAGATTACCGGTGGAAGAGATACACAGAAAGATGTACTGTGACGTGGATCGTGACGAAACGGCCTTGGAAGTTTTTAAGAAAAAGATACCATCAACCAGGGGAAATTTACCCCGAGAAAGTAAGGAGAAACCCACTACTTTGACAAGTCAGTTCGTGGCACTGGAGCGTCTCTATGAGCGCGAAATCCGTAAGTGGTGGGAAGGGACATCGCTGCAGAATTATGTGGAGGTGGAGAGGGTCCCGCGGGGCCTCAGAATATACACCATTTCCGCTTACGAGAATCCCGATCCACTGCTCCTTGAGAAATGGTCGGAACACACTGCACGTTCATGTAAAGGGATGTTGCTGATACTGATAGACTTTGCCTGGAGCGATCATAAGAAGGTATGCGAAACAATAGAAAAATTGGAAACCGAAATAAGCCTAGATACTGATGCAGCAAAACAAGATACTTTAAGAGAAGGGATGAGGAAGCGTTTGAAGATCTATGAACGAAAAATCCGTACCCGTAAACAAGAAAAGTTCGAATGGGATGAACACGATTATGCATCAGGGAGGGTACTGACATCGCCAAAAAGTATGACGCACCAAGGAAAGCACTGCGTAATAAAGTAACACCGCAAGCAGCTGAAGAACAGGCAACAAGTGAGTCGGATGCAAATATATCCGAGCAATCAGATGAGGAGAACCAACCAGGGAGCAGTGGAGGGAAGAAACAAGGGGTTTTTCAGGACGAGTTTCAAATAATCCGACAGTCCTGGCAACACAATACAAGGGGGAAACCCCCGGAGCAAAGAAACACAGGAAAACCAGGAGAGGGGGATATGGGAAAAGAAGGAGCAAGTTCCCCTATGCTGACCAGAAGCAAGAAGAAGTTCAACAGGCGACGGTGAGCGGAGGTACCCCCGATAACCTGACAATCATCAATTTGACCCCACGTGTGCTTACTAAAACTGAGGAGGATGTGTTACAGTTGGGATTGACCTTTTGCCCCAAGAAAAAACTCAAATATACGCAAACACGTATTAATCTTTTTAAATTTGCCAGGAAATTAAAGTTGCATAAATTCTTCAAGCTACACCCTAAGAAAATGGAGGGGTGGAATAAGAAAAAGATTCCGCATGATACAGACATTCTAACAGAACGGGACATCTCAGCAATACAGGCACTCGAGGAACTGCAAGGGGAAACGACGGGAGAGGTGATTCCAGCTGAATTTGCAGGTTTAGAGCAAAGGAGTGCTCCAACGAATTTCAGGCCAGTATCCACTTTTGTTCCTCAGATGCCAAATGACATTGTTGATACCTTTGTGGAAAGGGTCACAAAGGACCTGATGCAAATGCGAGACTGTGATGTTAGAGAAAAGAGTGGCTGCAACTTTCCAAGTGAACAGTACAAGGCGATTGAAGATCTGATGAACGATCCTCTATTAATTTTGAAACCCTCAGATAAAGGGGGAAATATTGTTCTGCAGACGGTGGAGGCACACAATAAAGAAGCATTTAGACAATTGAACTATAGTGAGTCTTATGCTAAAGTGAGGAGAGATGTGTATGTTAAGAGTACTGGGGATTGTCATGACATGCTAAAGAAATGGTATGGTAAAGGGTTGCTAGAGACGGAAGAATATTTATTCTTGAGGAAGTTAAATCCGATCACTCCCTGTTTTTATCACCTACCCAAGGTACACAAAAATGCCCTCAATCTGCCAGGCAGACCAATTGTTTCATCCATAGGGAGCCTGGTAGAGCACATTTCGATTTACATTGACCACTTTTTATCTGAATTCGTGGTCAAATTGAGATCATACACTAGGGACACCAAGGACTTCTTAGGGAAGCTAGAGATTATAACATGGAGAGAAGGGGACCTGATGATAGCCATGGATATCACAAGCCTGTATACCAGTATAGCACATTCCCAAGGGGTGGAGGCGATACGATACTACCTGAGGAATAGGGAGGCTAAGTACACAGAACACAATAACATGCTGTTGGAATTTTTGAAACTTTGTTTACACTACAATAGCTTTATTTTTGAGGAACAGCACTTTCAGCAAATGTCACAGACTGCGATGGGAACCTGCTTCGCCCCCAGCTACGCAAATTTATTCGTGGGCTAGTGGGAGGAGCAGGTGGCCTGGGCAGAAGACAAGGGGCATTGGACCGAGAAGATAGTCACCTGGCATCGATACATTGACGACCTCTTCATCATTTGAAGAGGTCCGAGTGCCAGTGCTAATGAGTATATAAAAGAACTCAATAACAACACATATAATCTGGAATTCACGGTTAAGATGAGCACTAGGTCTGTGAATTTCTTAGATTTGGAGGTGTTAGTTGCTGAAAACAAAATATGTACTAAACTGTACCGTAAACCCACTGCGGGTAATTCGATCTTGCATGCCCGCAGTGGGCATCCTCCTAGGTTGATTAACAGCATCCCGTATGGGGAATTACTCCGCATAAAGAGGAACAACACACGGGAGGCAGACTTTGAGAAGTATGCGGGAGAATGTATAAATAGATTCCCGAAACGGGGGTACAGTATACAGACCTTGGAGGGGGCTAAAACTAGAGTGGATCATCTGAAAAGAGAGAAACTACTAGAAATCCGCACTGGGGAGAGTGGAAAGAAAGATGGGAAGGCAGGTTTTCGGATGATTACCACCTTCTCGAGAGATGCCACGAGACTCAGGCAGATATTCAGGAAGCACTGGGGACTGCTCCAGATGGACCCTATCATTGGAATGGACATTCCAAGAAGACCCCTATTAACATACCGTAAAGCCAGGTCACTCAGAGACAGCCTCACGTGCAGCTATAAGAGCAAAGAGACGAAAGGATTGGCTAAATATGTTAGGGGTTTTCATACCTGCAAAAAGTGTAAAGCCTGTATGGGAAGTAAGAAAGTGGCAACCTATAAGGTACCAGGAATAGAGAAACCCAAAGCGATAAGTAAATTTCTAATTTGTACCACTCCCTACACGGTGTACTGTTTACAGTGCCCGTGTGGGCTGAATTATGTCGGGAGTACCATACACCAAGCCAAGATTAGAGTATTTGAACATGCCAGGGCCATAACTAATGGCGATGTGACATACCCGGTGGCACGGCATTTTAAAGCTTTGCACAATGGAAACAGGGACCTGTTAACATATTTTTGTTTAGATCATGTACCACCGAACCCTAGGGGCGGGGATAGATTGATGACCCTTAGAAGGTTGGAATCCAGGTACATAATTGACCTCCAGACGAAGACACCAGGGGGTCTGAATGCACATGAGGAATTGGCTGTACATCTGGGTGACTAGATAGCTGTGAGGGAAGAATTTTGAGACTGTAATAAAATATGATTAATTTTAATGAAGTTGATGGATAGGTAGGACACTGAATAGAGGGACATTATTGGCTCATGCAGAAGTGGGAGCACAAGGCGTGCATGATTCCGACAGGGTGTAGGCCCCTCGAGGGGCTAAATTACGACATTGATATTGGAATCAAGTATGAATTAATAGTATTGTATACTTTTGAGCCCATCTCTGGGCAAAATTTGCAGGCAATATGTTGCACGAGTTTGGCAGAATGTACACAACATAATTGAATGTGTCTTGAATATAAATAATGAATTTACGAACAGTCATGTCATAATGGTTACGAATGCCGATTTGTAATGCCGCCATGTACTATGTACACAACTGACTGCATGTTTAAAGATGGCAACCATGAATTTGGTTGTGTGGTCCGTTAACAGTGTCAATAAATTGCAAACATAAAAAACAGCCGTTTCGGCACCGCCATGTTACCATCGACGAAAGCGGATGCCGAAACGCGTCTGGACACCGTGAGCTCGCAATAAAACTTAGAGCTCAGGTATTTCTCTTTAGAATTCTAACACACAAAAGGAGGCAGTCCATTGAGGTGTATAGGCTTTCAACAAAACTTTATTATTTTGGTACCCCACACAGACGAATAACAAAGCCCTGATGAGGGTTCGAAAATTCGATACACGAACCTGAAACGCGTCGGCACACTTACAAGAGCAAGTTATATCATTGAATTATCAATTTTGAAGACGTTGTACTTTTGTCCTTGCTCTTGTTTTCACATCGCTTTGTTTGTTCAATTTATGAATTCATTTTCAAAACAATGATGAAGATGTATATTGTATATATAATGTCTTGTGTTACTGGGATATTGTCTTGATTCAGTGTGTTGTTGTCAGAATTGTAAATATTGTATAATTGTCCAATTGTGTATTCCCCCTTTTCTTGCTTTTTTTGCTAAAGGAAAAAAAAAATGTTTTCAAAAACAAGAATAACTGGTATAAATAAAAATACCGTACCAAGTTTCATGAGGTTGTACTTGGTCTTTATTAGATAGATTCTTCTTCATTAAGATATGAGGGTGGTGGCATTTCTTCGTTGTTTAATAGTTTATATGGTCCAGCTCCACCCTCAGTCCCACTAAGGACCTAACTCCCTCGGTTCCGCATGTCTTTTTTGTGGTGGCACACCGTGGAAATTCGGAGCAAACATATTAGCGAAGGGCACCATCTGCTGAAAAGCACCCGCCCGTGAGTGCAAGGACTCGGTGCAACCTCGGAGAAAACATATATATTACCTACTGGCGGTCGCCAGTAGGTATATATAGTTAGGATTTTTTCTCTATGGGTTTTTTGAAAATTCTATGTCTAATAACTTTGGCGTTTGTGGACGGAATCGGCTGAAATTTTCAGGAAAATGGCACATTTTGTTTCTGAGCAGCCCTTGAAAATTTGGGGGGGGGTTCGTCCAGTGGGGGCCGAGAAAAAAGGGGGGTCCCAAAACGTGTTTTTAACATTGAGTTTTCCATAGGGCGGTTGGCCTCACTTTTAGCCCGAACGGCTGAATGGATTTGCACGAAACTTGGCAAAATTGTAGGGACTGGTAGCCCGATGTGCCTTTTGTAGGTCTCAATATATGTGCTCCAGTGGATTTTGAGAAATTAACGTTTAAAAAAAGATATATATCTGTAACAGCGGACCGGTTAGCGCTCTGGTTCGCGGACTTTTCGCGCAACGGAGCTTTGTGAAGCGAAGCTGATTGGTTCTCCGGCGTCTGTCAACATTCGAAACAGTCCGTAGCGGCCGCCATCTTGTCTCTCGGTAGGATCGAGAGACAAGAGGAGGTCAAAACAAAGGGGGAAATAACTATAAGGGGGCATAGTAGATCCTCGCTGACCCCCTAGGTTTGATGTGGAGGTTTTAAAAGGGCCCCGCGGGGCAAAAAAAAAACAAAATAATAATAATCGAACGGCTGAATGGATTTGCACGAAACTTGGCAAAATATTAGGGACTGGTAGCCCGATGTGCCTTTGCTAGGTCTCAATATATGTGCTCCAGTGGATTTTGAGAAATTAACGTTGAAAAAAAGATATATATCTGTAACAGCGCTCCGCTTCGCGTACTTTTCGCGTTACGGAGCTTTGCGAAGCTGATTGGTTCTCCGGCGTCTGTCAACATTCCAAACAGTCCGTAGCGGCCGCCATCTTGTCCCTCGGTAGGATTGAGAGACAAGAGGAGGCCAAAGCGAAGGGGGAAATGACCATAAGGGGGCATAGTAGATCATTCCTGACCTCTTAGGTTTGATGTACCATTTTGCCAAGTTTGGTGTAATTCCGTTCAGCCATTCAGGCTGTAGACGTATGTAAATGTCCTATGGAAAATTGCATGGGGAAAACACATTTGAAAGTGTTGAAATTTAGAACCAATTAAAATGTTACTTTGGTTTTGTATTTGTGTGTGATGAAAGTTAATTGGTTATGTATATATGTCAAATGAGAGGAAACCACAGCCATTTTGTGATACTACTGTCTGAGGTACATTTGTGAGGAATTTTTGGTGGTGAATTTCTGGTGTTTGATTTACACAGTACTAACACTTCTGCTACTTTTAAAAAGGTGAGTTGTTAATTTGTAAGGGGAACTATGTTGTACACTTGAAGATAATTTGAAAAATGTTTTCTGTTATTTATTTGCAGTCCTTCTGTTATACTAAATACTTGATGAAGTTAGTTTTATATTATGTATTACTAAAAACGATAAATGAAAGTGATTATTTTTTTCTGCAATTTACAGCAAGCAATTTCAAAATAAAATGGCTCACAATGAAGAGACCGTGGCAATTTCTTTTGAATTGTCCACTACATTGATTGAAATTGAGAGCACCAATAATGAAATATTGTCACAAGGAGGACATGACTTGTATGATTCCATTAGATTGATTGAAATGGACAGCACCAAGAATGAAATATTGTCACAAGGAGATGACTTGAATGATTCCACTACATTGATTGAAATTGAGAGCACCAATAATGAAATATTGTCACAAGGAGGAGATGGCTTGTATGATTCCATTAGATTGATTGAAATGGACAGCACCAATAATGAAATATTGTCACAAGGAGGAGATGACTTGAATGATTCCACTACATTGATTGAAATTGAGAGCACCAATAATGAAATATTGTCACGAGGAGATGACTTGAATGATTCCACTACATTGATTGAAATGGACAGCACCAATAATGAAATATTGTCAGAAGGAGGAGATGACTTGAATGATTTTTTTGATCAATCTCTTGATGGCGAATTTATCGAGTGTTTGGAGACCATAGAGTTACAAGAATCATCATTGCAGACTTTTAATGAGGAGATTCCAGATGAGATGATTGAAGAGGAAATTACTGATGAGGACATGTTACTAGTTGTTTCAAATTTAGAAAATTCTGAAGAATAAATTTATATTTAGAAATCAAAAATTGTTTGAGACATTATTTATTTTTATTTTTAATTCATGAGGTTGTAGCGAAGTGATTGTAGTATAAAATGAGACTTATAGTATAGAGTGCAACATTTTTATGTTACATGGTAAGTTTACTCATATTTACTTCCCTTCTGCCACTATATTATCTCCAATGTGTATTTGACATGTCTTCTTCATCTCCGGCCTCCTTTCTCTCACTGTGTGTCTCCGATGCATCTTATCGCTGGTATTTTGTGTAATTACAGAAGAGAGTAAAATAAAATAGTTCGGAACGTGAAAAGGGGGCAAAGTAGAGTACTCCTCACCCCCTAGGCCTTTTTAGGCGGTCCCAAAAGGATCAGTTTCTGCTTTCCTGAGAGATTATGGTATGAGTTCCATATACCACAATAACTTGCATTACAACATGCAAGATATCTATCTCCTATTACCAACTTTTGGAGATATTCGCGCTAAGCG
Organism: Lissotriton helveticus; assembly: GCF_964261635.1. Taxonomy (NCBI): domain Eukaryota; kingdom Metazoa; phylum Chordata; class Amphibia; order Caudata; family Salamandridae; genus Lissotriton; species Lissotriton helveticus. The sequence goes on from NC_136065.1 coordinate 485,152,289, forward strand.
CGAATATCTCCAAAAAGTAACACCTGCCCTGAGCAGTTCTTAGCCATGTTATCCAATGGGAGGTGGATAACATGGCTAAGAGTATTAGCTCGGTAATGCATGAATATCGCTGACTTTTTAGCGATATTCATGCATTGCGGCCGTTTATTATCGCATTTGCGATAAACCTTGATAATAGTAAGGTTTATCTTCGATAATTTCTGACGATGCTTAGTGGTAAAAAATTGGTTGGTAAGCATCGTTAGCGATAAATATCGCTTAACTTTGGTAATATGCCCCAACGTCTGTTAACGTTCGATTCGAAGGAAATGAGGAAGTGTTGAAAAACATTGTCTGCGCCATCTTGCCTTTTTTGAAATGCCACACTTTTGTCGTGCACGGCAGCCATTTTAGATGTCTTGACCAGACCCACTCTCTGCACGCTGTCGATTCGTAGCATGGCTCCTCACCCTCGTAAGCATCTCCCCCAGGCACTGGTCACCACCGCTCTCTGTCTTATGCATGGGCAATAAACCTTCCCCCATCTGCGCTGCTCTTCCCTGAGAATCACACTCTGTGCCCGCCCGACACCTCCCTTTCGCCCTATTCACTACCGCACCCTCTGACACTCCTCTTCCTCTGTGTCCGAATGTCCAGGCCGGTCCTAGGCTATCAGCTAGCCCTGCAGATGTAGTTTATGGCCCCAGCTGTAAAGAATCACCCCTCTTCAAAGGAGTTATAGTAGATCAAGGCCCACACCCGATGTGATCCGTCACAGCACACGCGTTCCTACTATCTGAAAACCATCCTGTATTGTGATTGGGGAGGGGACCGAGCCTGAAGCGGAAGATTCCAGGAATGACTCTTTGTACATCAAAGTTTTTACAATTATGTGTCACATTAAAAATATATAGCACTCCAACAAAGTAGTAGGAATATAAAACTTTAATAACATATAAATATATACAACAAAACAAAAACAGTAAAAACATTTAAACAACGAAGAGACCGTGGCAATTTCTTTTTAATTATCCAATAGATTTATTGAAATTGACAGCACCAATAATGAAATATTCTTGTCAGTAGCGGTCTGTTGTGCGAATAGTTCCAAGGCAGCAGAACGCGCTGAAATCTAGATGGCACGAAAGTGATGTCTAGTAAGTTGCCGCCCAGCAAAAAACGGCGTGGGGCGCCGCGGGGGTGAGTGAGTCCAGTAGGCACCACAGCTATTCTTACCGGCATTGCAGAATTACTGCTGGGGACAATGCCTGTGCTGTAGCAGGGTCACAGCAGAAACAAAAAGGATTCTGTTGAAGATGTTGTTGGTTTTCAATTTGAAAACAGTTCTGGTGTCAACTGCTATGCTAATGTAGTGGTTAATGTTTTGTTTTCTCTAGAAAATGTAAAAGAGGGGGAGGCAGTCCAAAGTTCCGTTAAAAGGGCAAAGGAAAGGATCGGTGGTTTGAACTATCAGTCAAAAAGGGGAGGGGGTGCAATAATTTTTCCTACCGGGTCACACTGTGCTTTCACCGGAAGTAAGGTCTGCAGGATTGTAGTAATTCAAAGTGAGGCTGGCGCCAGCATGGGAGCGCCGACGTCCCGCGGATACAGTTTCGTCACTCCACGGGCGATCATGGCAGTCATTCCCCATCGGGGGTCGGAGACTCCCGCGGCTCCTCTAGAATCTTCAAGGTCGTGGAGGACTACGGTGGTGGAGTCAACCAGTGACCGGGCCATTTCTTTATGTTGGGCCCGCTCTTGCCAGGTCGACCGCCATTTTGAGAGTTCGGCAGCTACCGGCGATCGCGGGGTCACATGAGCGGACGGGCTCCACCCTGCCGGGCGAGACGTTGCAGCATGGCCACAGTGGAAGAACCGTTATCTAGGTCGTTCCGAAACTGTGCAGCACTGTAGTTGTTAGGATGCCACCGCCTGGAGCGCTGAGGGTGCAGCTGGGAAGCCTCCACCTGGGGAGGCGGGAGAGGCCTGTTCGCACCGTCTCTCCCTCCCAGTGCACCCCACGGCGTCTCGCTTGAGATTTGTTATGGCCGGACCAGGCGATGAGGACGAGGGGGGGGTCGGAGGCATGTGCAAGACATCCCCCTCCAGTGTTGTCGCAGCCATTATAAAAGAAAGAAGTGTCCCGTCCGTCTTCGGGCCGGGCTTCCGGTGGATGTCGGCCGGACGCCCCTGGCTCTGGCCCCATGAACGGGTTTCTTGGTTTATCGGCTGCAGCCGGATCCCGTCGGCCTCGGCCCCCCGACCGTTGGTGGTCGGACCGGAAGAGCATGTGGCGGGACTACCTGCAACTCTCAAGGGCCACCGCGGCCGGACTGGGAGAGAGAGGGGAGGGTCGAGGAGACATTCCCCCCCCCTGCAACTGTTCAGCGTTGTAAAGGCAATCCCCTGGCCGGGTCCCGCTGGTCTCGGCCTCTCCTCCGGCTACACCCTACGTTAGGATCTCCTGGCCGAGGCGTGGCAGCAGGACCTGCCTTATATGGGCTGCTCCCGGCTGGGCGTAGCCGGAACCCTGCCCCACCTTGGAAGTTTCCAGAGTGGGGGTGGATGTTCTACTGACTTGCATTTTCCCTAGTCTATCGATTTTTTTGGCGTGGCAGGCGGTGGGACAGCGAGGGGTGATTTGGTTTCTCTTACTGTTTTTCTGGTCTCTCACCACTGGCATATTTTAACGTTTTCTTGTTTCTAGGACATTAATAGGTTTTATCATTACGTTATGTTATCGTTTCTTTGTTCGTTGTTTAATAAAAGTTCATGTTCATCAGTGGCCTACTGATTTTCGTTTTCCTATTTTTTTCTTTCCAGGTTGTTTCATGGTAAAGTTTCTGTTAACAGGATACAGTGATCACTTCGTTATTATTGCATATGTCCTTTTCACTAGGGGTGCTCTCTGGTCGGGCCAGATGACGTATCTCTAGTAAATGGTCCGGGTGAAAAAGGTGCATCAATCAGTGGGGAGTAGATAGGCATGACAGATTACAACGGGGGAGAACGGTCCGCATTACGTACCCTTTCACTACTTGCAAAGATTTTCCTACGTTTATTTGCAAACAGGGAATACCTCCAAAAAGAACTAATTCCCAAACAGTCAATGTTCGGACAATCAATCAATCAATGAGGAATGAAATAGGTACGACGTGTTAAAGGCTTGCGTTACCTACCCTTCACTATCTGCAAAGGGAGATAGAATATTCCTATTCTTCCTCGTTTGCAGGTAGAGAAGATCGTTAAGAGAATTAACTTCGAACAATTCAATGCTCGATTGAAACAATCAACAAGGGGTACTGTGAACACAAATGAACGCCGCTTATATACATACGCATTGCTATTTTCAACAGGTTGTTCCTAATGTTTCTATTTTAGCGAGGTCAAAAGAGATCCCATTAGTGGCCTACTGATTTTGCTCGATTCCTTTTGTTTTTTTACACGATTTTTCGCTATCTGCAAAGACTAAACAGAGTATTGCGACTCTGTGCTTGTTTGTAAATAGAGAATGAACCAAAGAGAACAATCAATCAAATGGAGAGAGAAGCAGGCACGACGGATTACAAAGGGGGAAAGGGCTGCGTTAACTACCCTTCACTATCTGCAAAGAGAGAGTACTCCTAATAGAAATGAGGGGTGGGGGGCAGCAATCAAAGCAGATCAGTGTGCATAAACACGAAAAAAAAAATTCTTACCACGTACTTGACATTCGACAGCTTATGATATTTGCTATTAAAAAACCATTGAAATTCACTGAAAAAACCATAGGTTATAGACCATATATAGTTAGGAATTAGCATTTACAAAACCTTGAAAATTCACTGAAAAAACCATAGGTTATAGACCATATATAGTTAGGAATTAGCATTTAAAAAACCTTATTTTACTCACACAAAACCATTGAAATTCCATATATAGTTAGTTGCACTAACTATATATTGCGCACCCGCAATCCACTGCTGATGATGTCACATATTACATCATTCATGACATGGTCAGTGACATCACTGATGACATCACTGATGACATCTCAAATGACATCACTGATGACATCACTGATGACAACATCCAGTGACTATGTTTCTGTAAAGTTAAAATATGTCTTACATATTGAAGAATGAGTGGATGTATAAGTGTCTGGACGAAGGATTTAGTAGGTGCATGACTGAATGTATGAGTGAGTGATTAAATGTGTCTCACTGAGTGCATGGGTTAGTGACTAAACTGTCTTAATTTGTGCATCATTATGTCTGTTGTTCTGTAAACTGCTGCATGTGTTGATCAGTAGCTATATGAGTAACTATATGGGTTATTGATTGATTGCCCAAGTATTTGCATGGGAGACTGAGTGTGTGTGTGGCTGGATGGGAGGTGTGTGACTCTGTACAGATCAATGTGTACTTGTATCAATGATTGTATAAGAGAGTAAGTATGTGTTAGTATATGGTTGAAAACGTAAGGTGCTCTATGTTTAACTGTATAGAGTAGAAAATGGAAGTGTGATTGATTCTTTACAGGACTGACTAGGTGTGTGAGTAACTCCATGGATGAGTGGCAGAGTGTGAGTGTCTGTATAGGTGTATGAGTGCATATGATTGTGTTGTAAACATGAGTGATTGTATGTATGAATGATTGTATGGGTGAATGAGTGAATGTGTGTGTAGACGTAGGAATCAGTGAGTACGTATGTAGTAACTAGTATTGGTGTGTCAATGGTTTCAAAAATTATACTCTGTTTTTAACACTGGGTGAAACAGAGGTTATATTAAAATGTGAGGAGATGCATTGTATTGTCACATGAATGATATCATCAGTGATGTGATCATTGATGTCAAGTGAGATGTCATCAGTGATGTCATCAGTGATGTCATTTGAGATGTCATCAGTGATGTCATCAGTGATGTCACTGACCATGTCATGAATGATGTAATATGTGACATCATCAGCAGTGGATTGCGGGTGCGCAATATATAGTTAGTGCAACTAACTATATATGGAATTTCAATGGTTTTGTGTGAGTAAAATAAGGTTTTTTAAATGCTAATTCCTAACTATATATGGTCTATAACCTATGGTTTTTTCAGTGAATATATATATACATATATATATATATATATACATACGAAGTTTGATGCCTCAAAACAACAAAAGAAATAAAAATGGGCATACCAGGATAGCGTGAATTGCTCAAATTTATTAGCAAATATATATTGTAACTATGCATTTTGGCTCCACAAGCGTTTCTCAAGTTAGTGAGCCCCCTCACCTTACGACATTATAGCCACACATGTCCATAGACATAAACAATAAACTTCATGCATTGAAATAAATCTCGGTTCCTTACTTCACCATAATCACTTTGTTATTCAAAATTCCTTTTGTCACAGTACTCTCTTAAAAGTGATTGCGAAAAAAATAAATCACAGTTGTTTTGCATGCAAAATCAGAAAATGATTTCTAAACAATTGATTGAAAAGAGTGAAATGTCAAACATCAATTTTAGGTGCTATATGGCAGGAACAATTGATAAGGAAAGTAAAAGAAAGCATAAGGAAAACTTGAGAAAAATGATTATACCTTCCCCCAATTTACTACGTAGAATACAGAGGTGACTTTTCTCAATCTAGCTCCAGTGGGCAGTGCACAATATAAGAGAGACATTCCAGCTTCAAGTGGTACTTGAATATTTAGGATAGTCCATCATAACAGGGAATTATGCCCCAAGTATATAAAGCGAAGTACTATGGCAAGTTGCTCTAATCCTTCCCAAATGGTAATAAATCACTAGGGAGGAAGACATTTCAGCTCCACACTCGTATCCCATCCATTAGATAAATAATATCTTCTATCAGAAATGTCATCATATATGCAAGATACACAGGATATTCATCTTATCACAAAATGACAATAGCCATAAGAGTAGAAAAGCAGGAAAAACAGAAAAGGAGGGAAAATACAAAATAAACTGAAAATTCTTCATCATGACCATCTCATTACAGTATTATCACACTGTTACTGTAGATACATATACTGCTAAAGGGCATTACTGAAGTGAGACAACAAATGTGGACCTCTCATCACAGCTAGATACATTATCCCACATGGACCTCCTTTCTTCATCCTTATTCAGACTGTGGGGGTGTTTAGTTTGACGGTCTAAACTATATTTGAACTCTAACTGCCCTAGTTCTTAGTCCTATTGTCCCCTCATGCATTCTTGTTTACTCTGTCTATTGTAAAAAATCTCAATTTAGAGACATCCTTCTGATCCTCCCATGAAAAGGGTCTTGCTCCAGGGTAAGCTATGTATACATTTCATATTTCATGTTGGTGGTGAAGAATGCGCTTTCTTAGGGGAAAGTTGGTACTTCCCATATATATAAGATTGCATGGGCATGATAATGCATAGACACAAAAGTCAGAAACACAGTTCAAGAACTGTTATGCATCGTTTGAGGCCCTGGGATGATGTGTATTCCGGTGTATTGGAGGCCGGTATGATCAAGGGCTTTTGGATTTTGACCAGCATGTGTTTTTGAGAAAATATTATCCTAAGACACCACCATTTTACATATTGCCCAAAGTCCCTAAGAGTACCATTGACCCCCCGGGGTGACCAATAGTCTACTCTATTGAGGAATTGTTGGAGAATACAGCCAACTATATTAATTTCTTTTTATCTACATTTGTTGTCACTCTACCTTCTTGGATGGAGTGGTCTGGGTCCTAGGCTATGATTATGATGGATGTGACATCATTGCATACTTGTGTTGATCACGTCATTGGTGCATGAGCATGTGAGGGCCACTCCACCATTGAGCACTGTTTTGCGTTATGAGCATTGGGCTGAAAGTCCTTGGAACAGGGGGGCAGTTTATTCTTCTGTTTCATAGACTTCCAGGCCACATTTGACCTGGTTGATCAAGAATGGCTTTGGGAAATGCTAGGGGCTTTAGACATTCCCAAGGGGCTCATGTCAATAATGCAAGGGCTGCATAGTCAGAATTGGGCCCAGGTTATTCTCGATACAGAGAGCACACTGTCACAGAAGATCTTGATTAAAAATGGCTAAGACGGGGAGTGTCTTGGCCTGTTGCTTTTCTCTTTATTTATAGCAGACTTGCCCACCACCTTGAGATCGGTGAGGGGAGCAAGCCCAAAAATAGATGGAAAACATATTGCATGTTTACTTTATGCAGATGATTTGGTAATTATGGACCAAACTGTGAAAGGTACTTACCTCCTACACTCAGTTCAGAACACTCCTCAAGACCCTGCTATTCTCCCAGGCATACGAGTAAAGCACCTGTCTTGTGTTACTGTTGCCCTCCCGCTCTCAGCTCCATGAAACCGTTTGGTGTACACATGTTTAACAAATCATTTTAACATAACATAACATAAAGTTCAAAGTGTTTGGGGACTACTGTAGCTGGAAGAAATTAATAGTAAACCTGGAAAAAACAAAGATTCTCTGCTTCTGTAAAAAGAGGAGGATTTTCACATAGGTCCCAGACAATATAAAATTGAAGAAAGTTAACAAATATAAATATCTAGGAATCTGGTTCAAGAATTCTATGAGGTGGAAAGTCCATTTGGATCCACTGAGAAATTGGGCCCTAACCTCTGTCAGTGGCCCAAGGAAATGTAACGCTTCCTATGGAAAAATGACAGACAGATCCGTCCTAAATGCCTATAGGGCTATAGAACCCCCCCAGTTTTTATATGGTGCTGAACTGCTATTTTTAAGTGGTAAAAGGAAGTAGGATGCTGAAGAAGGAACATGTGCAAACCAATTACTGTCCCTATCTAGATCCTCCATGATACAGGCCATAAGACTAGAAACGGGGATGGTCTCATGGGAGTAAATGGAAATCGTGGCACTAATAAGGTTCTGGCAACGCTTGGGTTGTGAAGAGGGTCAAAAAGTATTTTCTTGGTGTAAATGCAATATTTTAAACAGTGAAATGAAGTGGGCAAAGGGGGTTAGAGAAATAGTGACTATGGTATGTAGGGATTTGAGGGTTGATGTAAGCCAGAAGAACCTCCATCCGAACATAAGTAAGGCAGAACTAAGGACAGAATAGGAATACAAATCATGGGACATGGATAGGCAAACTTGAAAGGGAAAAAAATCTGTACATTTTATGTTCAAACCCTGGCAAAATGGCATGCAATTCCCGTACATGGACTTTTTCCCCAATTACTGGATAAGGAGAGAATTATTAAAGATAAGGACGGGGATTAACCCTTGTTACGGTAAGATTAAGAGGGCTATGATTGACCCAGAAGGGAATTGCACCTGCAATATAGGGACAAAATGTTACATTTTGCACATTTCATTGGACTGTCTATATGTTCTCGATGCACGATAATTGTGGCTATGTCCAATCTACCTAAAATATGAGGTTAGAAATCTGGAACAGGCAGGAGATCTGCTTTTAGATATGCACACCTTAGATGTAGCATGTGCATTAGGGAAGTTTATGCGTGCAGTTAAAAATATTCTTATTAATGTGTAGAGTAGATGTTGCAGCATCAGAATGGAACATGCATCAGTTTTTATGAATGATATTGGTAATTTAAATAATGTGAGATAGATTGTAGTACTTTTAGGTGTATTTTAATATATTAGAAGTATTTTATTGGTTTGATAACGTTTTTAACTGGAGCTGTTTTTTAACCATTGATATGTATGATGCTTGGATGTTCGTCCTCGTTTAAGGACCAATGGTCTAAATAAACAATTCTTTGACTGACTGACTGACGGGAGCATTATCTTATGATGAGGTTGGTCTGGATCTATGAACATAATAGAATGCTGATTAAAATGATTACCTCCTATCTAAAAGAAAATATCTTTATCCATGATGGGGTATTTTATAGACATAGGACAGGGAGCACAATGGGCTTCACCCCCAGCCTAGGAAATATCGTGATGGGCTGGTGGGAGGAGCAGGTGGCCTGGGCAGAGGGCTGCCAGCAACATACTCAACCCAATATAATATTGGCAAGGTACATCAATGACCTTTACACACTCTGGGATGGCCCCTGAGAAAGCGAATAACCCGCCTGGACATTCTAAATAACTAGCCTCATAACCAAAGGTTTACATCTAGGATAAGTAAAACAGATACTGATTACTTAGATCTAAAACTGGGGACAATAAATCATGTCCACCATACACCGCAAAGAGACAGCTGGTAACAACACATTACATTATGCAGTTGTATGATGGAAAAACACATGCCTTACCATGCATGCCTTTAAAATGCATACACTATCGCCCATTACCCACTACAGTGCACCCCATTACCATGCATGTTATTACAATGCTCACTCATAAGGCACATTATAAGTTCCACTACCATACAGTCACCTCGCATACCACTACAAAGCAAACATTTCCAACCATTTTCTCCAACATGTAGTACTGGAGTACTGCAGAAGTAAACATTTTTACATTCAATTGGTGTTATTTTAGACAGATAAGCACTACACACAAATATGTTTCAATTATGACATTGTTGTAAGTGAACAGTAACCATGACAAAACTAAGCAATAATTTTGCAAGATAAACCAGTGGTGCAGCAGTAAACCACAAAATAATAGGAACCAATCACATCAAAAATAATACGTTTATCATATAAAGACTGGTCTCTTCACTGACCCTTACAAATGTTGTCCCAACTAAGAAGGCTGTTAAAAGGTATCAAGAATGTTTTTTCAGAACTTAAGAGTCACAGACTATGTAAACATTTGAACTTACTAGTCGTGATAGTGTAAACAACAGTGACAATGTTGGAGAGTGACTGGTGTAAAAAAAAAGAAATTCGGAAAGGTGCTGGGGTTAGAGTCAATGTTCTAACTCCAGCTGACACCTACCTCAAGGAAGGTGCTGGACAGTGACTGGGGTACTGATTTACATTTTAGCACCACTGGTTACTTAAGTAAGGGAATTTGCTGGACACTGAGGAGGGGCAAAATTACTATTGTAACTTCGCTGCTTACTTACATCAGGGAAGGTGCTGGACAGTGACTGGGGCAAGATTTACTATTCTAACTCTGCTGGGTACTTACCACAGGGATAGTACTGGACAGTTTCTGGGGGGCTGTTTTACTATTTCTAACTCTGCCCAATACTTACTTCAGGGAAGGTGCTGGACAGTGAATGGGGGTAAAATTACTATTCTAACTCCGCTGGGTTCTTACCTCAGGGAAGGTGCAGGACAGTGATTCGGGGTCAGAAGTTTTTTTGTATCTCTGCCAGGTACTGAAATACGAAAAAGTAAATCAACAAATCTCCACAGACAAATGGAACCACCATTTAATTTACCTCAAATAATTATATTTCCTTCAGCAGAGAAAAAAAACTAACAATGAAACTAATCTTAGTAACAGGGCTTCTAAATGTGTTCTTAACTCCCCAGAGTGTCAGAAAAAAGATATTTTTCCTCTCTCTTTCCAGGTTAAATGACATATATAAATAAACAGTTGTAAACCATTTATTTTTTCTTTAAATAATTAACTTTTATTTTATGTGAAACCAAAACCAACTTAGAAATAGTCATTAATTTCAAAAGGTTATTTAAACTTTCTCTTGCCTCTTCGGAGTGTCAGAAATAGCAGAAACATTTTTCCTTTCTCTTTAAAGGCCAAATATCATTAGAAATCAATATAGCATTAGACTTCAAAAATTTAACATACTCTTTTCTTTATTATTTATCAGCAGTAGCAACAACAATGAATTCAAGTTGCTGCACCAGTTATATCCAATCAAGGTGGAGTAATAGACTGCTTAAATTTGGTGGTTATATTTATAGTATGGAAAGATTAACTTTGCTCAGAAGTCATTGGGGGAGTGTAGAATATTTTGCATCCCATTGCAAAGATAGAGCTGTTACTTTGGGTGACATAGGGGCTGATTACAAGTTTGCTGACCTGTGGACAGCCGTGCCGGCAGTGGTGGTCTGCCCATGGTGAGCATTGGAGTTTGACCACCCTATTACGAGTTGGGAGGATTGGCCTCATGAAGACCGCCGCTAAACCACTGACACCACCACCTCACTCTGAGCGCAACAGTGGCAGAGTGAGCCAAGGAAGCTGTGGGCAGCTTGCCCACCAGGGAATCTGCCTACCCAATTATAAGTTGCTTCACGTCCGGCATGATGGTAGCAGTCCAGCCTCACATCTGAGACAGCGGAAAGGGAGGGATATAAGGATGAAACTCACCTCTATTCACCACCACACGCCCTGTGCTGACATAGAGCAGATCCTGCCCATCCTGCTGCTGCTATATCTGCTCGACCATGTTCAAACTCCACTCCGTGACAGGCAAAATTGGAGGTAATTCAAACAACTACATGTTTTTTTCATTGATTCCCTGAAAATGATGCCCCATCGTCGACCAGGCAAAGTAGGTGAGGTCCACAAGTATTTCACATGTATACAGGGAATCTGCTGAGATATTTTCATGACGATCGTCCAAATAAAAGCTGTAGGATGCCCTCCCAGGCCCAAATGTGGTACTGCACAGACGCACCATACATGAATGGACAACTGTCAGCCTTGCTCTTAAAGTGATAGTGATGTCTAAATTAAAAGTTTTGTTCATCAACACCACCTCCTCCACAATATCAGACCTATCAATGTCTGTCAAACATATCATTTGCCATTTCTCACTTGTCTGCCATGTCACTACTGATCTTCACCAGTTATGAGGCTCACCTTTTAAGTGTTCGTAGAGTCACATTGAACTGACTGCCATGAGGTCTTGGGATTATAACACTGAACAAAATGCTTAAGTGAATACAACATGGTCACAATGTACACATCCGTGCTCCCATTTTGAGGTCACAGAAACATCAGTATGGATGTGTCCTCAAAGTCAAAAACATTTTCTCAGCTACACCTCTGTTGTCGACTCTCACACATATCCCACATCAAAAGGCAATGTGTGTCAGTGGTATTACATAGAAGCAGTGTGAGCAATATTCTTAGGGCACAATGGAAACACTCTCTGCAGAATACCTATACCTCTATCGGTGGAACCCAGAAAGCCTTGGGAGGTGGGCAATAGTTCAATTTAGCACATGCCTCACAAACTCCATGAACGCTGGACCTGGGAACAGAAGAATTTCAGGAACAACCAATGGCAAGTTGCAGGCATTTGTAGGCAATGAGTAAGTGCAACTCATGAAAGCAAACACAGCACTAACAGCAAATGGCACATATCTAGAGGAAGTAGCTGAAAGGTACACACTGCAAAATGGACATATGTCCATGCAGAACTACAAAAAAGATGACAAGTTGACACCCTCTGTGTGTAAGTACACAAATATCTAACTGCAACACACCTAACACATACCCAATCTCCATGAGAGGGAGAAGGGCAGGCCAAATTACGTTGACAGGGGTGAAGCTGAAGTAGTTACCAAAAGGAAAACCACACAATGCAATGTCACCCTATTTTTCTTTTTGATAGTTTTATATCGCGCAAACTTGACCCAAAGGTATCAGAGCGCTATACATAAGTACAAGTTGTGTTACAGATAGACACATTCATTTATTAGGCACAGGGAGATTAAGTGCTTTGCCCAGAACCACAGGACTTTGAGCGTCCCTGGCAAGACTCAACCCCAGTTCACCAGCTTTAAGGTCAACCACTCAAGCAATAAGGCCACATCTTCTCCCCATTTGGTTGTCATCCCACATATCCATTAATTGAACATGTCCCCTTGTCCACTGTAACTCCATAACAGGTGCAAAGGTAAGATCACACTCACCACTTCGGAAATATCACCACTTTGGGTGAAACTTACACAACTGTTATCACGTGCACTTTAAGAAGCCATAACAGCCAATAGCATGAAATGTAAGAGCAGGACAAAAGGGTCATCAAACTGAAAATGTATTTTAGGAAAACAGATAAGTTCGAAGGCCAGTAGCCAGTCCAGCAATACAGTGTGGAGCAGCACAATGCTCTACCACTCTACTTGCCTAACATGACACTGCCAGAGAATCCTCCCCACAAAGGGGCATCTAGTGGGCAGGGCAGCACCTCAAAGATGTAAGTAGGGAGGGCTGGGGTCAATATTGGGAGGGGTTGGTTCTACTATGGAAGGGGGGTGTAGTGGTTGTGGCAGAGTGAAGGGCAATGGAAAACTGAGGGTTTTCTTGGGAACCTGCGAAGGTGGGCTGACAAGAGATGGGCGTTGGGAGGTAGAGGGAGTATCTGTGTATGTAATGCATGTGCCCGTTGGTGTTGGTGTGTGTGGGTCTGATGTTTGTTGTGTCTGGGCTGTGTCTGTTGGAGCAGGGTCTGTGGGTATGTGTGTGGTGGAGCTGGTGAGGGAGGTGAGGGTCTGTTCTGTAGGTTCATGCCTGGACTTCTTGCTGCCTTTGTGAGGGTGTGTGCTACATGTGGATGTTGGTCTGGGTGAGTGCCTATATTTTCATTTACTGGGGACAGGTGTGGGTAAAGGGATTTGGGATGGGGAAGAGGAAGGAGGTGGGGTGGAAGTCTGATGTCAGTGAGGAGGCCAAAGCCTGAAATGATCTCTGTAGGACAGACATACTACTGTAAATGCCTACTAGGTAGTGCAGCATCTGCCCCAGCTGCCTGGACTGCCCCTGAATGGCATTCAGTTGTTGTATTTTGTCGATTTCTGTAAAATCACTGTGTGCGGCACTACGTGTCATGCCAGAGATCATTGCTTCTATTTGCAGCTCAATTAGATATTCTAATCGAGGGGTTGCTTCCTCAACAAGAGTGGAGGAATTCTCATTGCGAGCGGTTGCAGCCTGCCCCATTTGCCTGCACTGAGAAATCTCGCCAGAACTAAGTCTAGCGTGTGATTTTTCTCGCTCATGCTCATCAACTTAAATTTAGAGAGCCAAGATAGTGCAAAAAAAACCTCAGCTCCTTGTCGCTTTGGGTCGTTTTGTGGAACTCCGCTCGGAGCTCAGAATAGGCCAAACTCTTTTAACTCCATTGATGAAATGGAATTCTATGCCCACCTCTAGTCACAACAAATATTGAAAATAGGAAGGTGGCTGCATGGCCCCCGTCCTGGGCAGATTTCAGTCGAGGACCCTATCTCCTAGGGCACAGCAACAACTAAAAAGAGGTAGAGGGCTGCATGGCCACCTTCCCTGAGCCATTATTAGCCCTGGTAACCCCATCCTGCAGGGCCAACTTTTGCTATTTCCCAGGGCACCAACCTTGAGACATAGCGGTTTCCCTTCCAACACTAGCATGGACAAGGAGGCCTATGTTTACTCTCACTTGGCGGGAGCAATTTCAATGCTCTCTACAAGCAAGAGCAAACACAAAGTACACGCCCAGCTAGCGGGTCTTTTAAAAATGCACCTGCCCACTAGGAGCTGACTTCAGATATGTTTCCTGCTTGCAGTGATGAAGTCAGGAAAACAGATCTTAATATTGCTCCAGCCTGCAGGGATCAGCATTTTTAGCTGCTCCCTGGTGGGGGGCGTAATGCCAGCTCCCACGGGATACTGAGAGATGGTTGGGGCCGTGGGACCCTTGGGGCTCCCCCCGTGGCCTCCAAGCAGAATATGATATGTGCCCTGGGTGGGTTTCAGGGCACCCCCTCTTAGTTGGCTGGGCCAAGGAGATGGAGTCCCCAGGGCCAAAATCATCCCTTAGAGGGGAACTCTGTGCCCCCTCCCCAATTAAAAAGGTGGTGGCTCCAGGGGATGGGGTCCGCAGTGCCAAATTGGCTCAGGGAAGGAGGCTGCATGCCTCCTCCCCCTTTATAATATGGCCGGGTCCAGACTGACGGGGTCCTTGGTGCCAAAATTGGCCTAGGAAGGGGACCACATACCCCCTTTTCCCCAAAACGTGGCAGGCTCCAGGGATGTGGTCCCTGGAACCGAAATTGGCTCACAAACTTGGTCTATGTGCTCCCTCCCCCTTTAGAATATGGCCAGGCCCCAGGAGCTGGGGTCCTCGTGGCCAAAATCAGCCTAGGGAGGGGAAGCCATGAGAGGCATGGATATGGCTGCATGTGCGGGTTGACCGCAGGCCTGGTTGGGGCGTGAGTTACGTTTACCGTAGGGTATGAGTTTTGGTTACCGGAGATATCTTGAACTAAAAGTGCTGAATTTCTATGGTTTTGTGTGTGAACATAGCTATGACGTAACAGTAATCTTTTTGTTTCAATTGAATTTTTAAGGTTTTTAAAATTCAACTTCCTAACTATAATGTCCCTGTAACCTTTGTTTTTTTCAGTGAATTTATGCTGTTTTTTATGCTGTTTCCTAACTCTAACATTCCTGTAACCATTGATTTTTTCAATGAAAATATTTATACATATAACAAGCATGCAAGTGAGCAAAATAAAATGTAATTTGTTGATTGCCAAAAAAGCACATGCAATACAGTGCATGTATAAAATAAACCTTTGAAATTCACACTGATGTGGGTCTAAAAAGGAATAAAGGAAGGTCAAAAACGACAAAGATAACACAAACATACAAGTACTATACAAAGTTAAAAACAGTTAAGCTTCATTGATTATGCTAATGAGCGGTCCATATTTAAAACAAGGCAAGATGGATTCAAAGCCATTTTAAAGGAGGTGTACTGGAGGTCAGAACAATTCCCTTAGGTTGAGAAGCGTGGGGGTACCAAGGACAGTAATTTTCATTCGACTTCTCCACATTGAGAGTAAAAAGCAGTAGACAGCAAACACAATCAATTGGTGATGGATTGGACTTGAGTATCCTTGATGCAATTCTGAAATCCCTAAAGCCCAGGTTGCGGCACAGAGGCAAGATCCATGCCATCCTGTAGAAATGACAATGCTGGCAGAAGAATAACACATGATAAATACATTCCCTAGTCTCAGGGCAAAATGTGCAATTCATATCTGCTTCGGAAAAGGGTGCGATGCCACTTTGCAGTAAAGGTGTGAAGCAGAAACGTTGTGATCCGAAATTTAATAAACAGAGAGCTGGAGAGCAAGGGCTCAATGAGGTCCATATAGGCTTCCAAGCAGTAGGCATCTTTAAACTCCAATAAGGCTGCAGACAGGGTACCCGCCCTCTCAGATTTGTGGAGCCTTCCATATACAGTCTTCCAGTACTTCCCCCGAGTGCGAGCTTGGAGACAGTGTATGCAGACTCAGGATGCTCTCAAAGGTTCAAACACTCAACTTCTGTTAAAAAGCATTTAATATAGCCAAACCATGAAATCCCACTGGCCCCAGGGCTCTTCAGGATTTTGTCAAGGCCCAAACGAAGGGCACCAATGTCTCAGAGAACCAGATTGTCCTCCAGTACAGCAGGGGTTTGAGTCTAACTGGATGTGTGTGATCAGAGACCAAGGTCTAAACAGAGGGGGACTAAATGGATTACGAGTAGTAGCTGTACGAATACGGAGTCTCCGCACATAAAAAGACATATATTTTTAAGTGCGTAAACACAGCACTCAAAAAGATACTACTAGTTGCTATAGAATTTATATGGCCCTTATGGAATTTTCACTCATCTATTGCTACTCATATATGTCCAGGGGCAGAGCCAGCACAAGACGTGGAGTCTGTTCCTCGTGCGGCTCAGGACCAGAGAGTCCTACAGCACCCTGTTGAAGTGTGGAGTTTGCTGAAAATAGGAAACTTGAGCATTTTAGAAACTGAGTGTTTAGTATAATACTATTGGGTACTTCACAAGTTGTGTAAGTAACTTACCTGTTGTTCGTTCTGATTGTCCTGACGAATGCTCCGTAGACCCCGCTGGGCGGAATGGAGCAGAAACATGTCGACTTTGTCAATTAAGTGTTATAAAGAGATCCAGTAACACGATCTCCAGTTATACCCACCCATTTTTTAACCACAAAACCTCACCTTTTACATTAAAGCTTACTCACGGTGGAGTTTTGCTTTTTAAACATCACTCTCTAATTTACCTTGGGGGTGCCTCTCTATCTCTGGACACTACTACCAACTCCAGAGGTTGTCTCAGGATGAGGCTGGCATACAGCACAATTTTGGACACCCAATGATAATGCCATAACGCGTTTGAGGGGCGGATAAACGATATATACCGCACTATTTACATAGAGTTTATGAGGGTGATTCAAGACTACCTATGGTTGAGTAGTTACACGTGTCCATTCTCTCTTTTGATTACAAGGTACATGAAATTGGGGAACTGAATGGACCCTAAATCCTCCTCCCTACCTGTTGATTACAAAATTACATAATTGATACATGTCAGTATATTGTACTCATACATTTTTTTGTTGTTGACATTTTATTATATAAGAAAATGTATATAAATATTCGTCGTTTATGGGCTATTCGACTAATATATGTGAGAAATACATCCTAAAGTAGTTTCATGAGAAAACATCGAAAATAGTTGTGTAGCACTTACTTTTCATTTGTGATTTTCAGTGCACACGTTATTACATGAAATAATACCTAAGACAATGGTATGCAACATAGGGGGCGGAATAATGTGGTAGGTTAGTTTACTTTGTCTCGAATTATTATTATAGTTCATTTCCACATGAGAATCAAACTCAATCATATAAAATTTATTGTAGTCTTACCAATCTCATATTTATTACATACATTTTGGTTACTGGAGATAACTTGAACTATAATTGCTGAATTTCTATGGTTTTGCGTGTGAACATAGCTATGACGTAACAGTAATCTTTTTATTTTAATTTAATTTTTAAAGTTTTTAAAATTCAATTTCCTAACTATAATGTCCCTGTATGCTTTGTTTTTTATAGTGAATTTATGCGGTTTTTTATGCTGTTTCCTAACTCTAACATTCCTGTAACCGTTGATTTTTTCAATGAAAATATGTATACATATAACAAGCATGCAAGCAAGCAAAATAAACTTTAATTTGTCGATTGCCAAAAAAGCACATGCAATACAGTGGATGTATAAAATAAACCTTTGAAATTCACACTGATGTTGCTCTAAAAGGAATAAAGGAAGGTCAAAAACAGCAAAGATATTACAAACATACAAGTACTGTACAAAGTTAAAAACAGTTAAGCTTCATTGATTATGCTAATGAGCGGTCCATATTTAAAACCAGGCAAGATGGATGCAAAGCCACTTTAGAGGAGGTGTACTGGAGGTTAAAACAATTCCCTTAGGTTGAGAAGTGTGTGGGTACCAAGCACAGTCATTTTCATTCGACTTCTCCACATTGAGAGTAAAAAGCAGTAGACAGCGAAAACAATCAATTGGTGATGGATTGGACTTGAGTATCCATGATGCAATTCTGAAGTCCCTAAGGCCCAGGTTGCGGCACAGAGGCAAGATGCATCCCATCCTGTAGGCATGACAATGCTGGCAGAAGAATAATACATGATAAATACATTCCCTGGTCTCAGGGCAAAATGTACAATTCATATCTGCTTCGGCAAAGGGTGCGATGCCACTTTGCAGTAAAGGTGTGAAGCAGAAACGTTGTGATCTGAAATTTAATAAACAGACCTGGAGAGCAAGGGCTCAATGAGGTCCATATAGGCTTCCAAGCAGTAAGCATCTTTAAACTCCAATAAGGCTGCAGACATGGTACCCGCCCTCTCAGATCTGTGGAGCCTTCCATACACTGCGTTCAAGTACTTCCCCCGAGTGCGAGCTTGGAGACAGTGCATGCAGTCTCAGGATGCTCTCAAAGGTTCAAACACTCAACTTCTGTTAAACATCATTTAATATAGCCAAACCATGGAATCCCACTGGCCCCAGGGCTCTTCAGGATTTTGTCAAGGCCCAAACAAAGGGTACCAATGTCTCAGAGAACCAGATTGTCCTCCAGTACAGCAGGGGTCTGAGTCTAACTCGGTGTGTGTGATCAGAGACCAAGGTCTAAACAGAGGGGGACTAAATGGATTGCGAGTAGTATCTGTACGAATACGAAGTCTCCGCACATAAAAAGACATATATTTGTATGTGCGGAAACACAGCACTCAGAAAGATACTACTAGTTGTTATAGAATTTATTGGGCCCTTATGGAATTTTCACTCATCTTACGCTACTCATATATTCAATTGGTCCTCCGATGGATCTTTCTCTCTACTGAAAGGAGTTGGATATTTGGGGAATGGACAGTTACCCAATGAGGACCAGGTATAGGCTAACTGTAACTGAACCACATTTCAATAACTCATAGATTTTATTTTACCAATACATAAATAAGCCCATTAATCTTCACTCTCAAGGAATGACAAGACAGAATAGCAGAATCAGATTAAAATTTAAGTTTTAGTTATTAAATGTAAAGTGGCACACAACGTTATGATCAATAAGTAAGAGATTTAATGAAACATACCTATCCTCTGAGATTCAGAAAGAATTAGATAGGGAAATCTTCCTCAGCTGAGGCAGATTCTAATCACTTACAGCATACGTATCAATAGGGATAGATAGCGAGCAAGAACCTGTGTAATAACTCTTAGGAGCGTTCAGCACCGTTTCAAGTAGTAAGTAGTTTGTCAGGACAGTGATCTGCTTGAGTCACAGTGACATGACCTGAAACTTTAATCTAAAAAGGTTCTATCTGCAATCAAGACTCTGTTAGCGGTAAAAGTCAAAAATCCTAAAGTGTCACAGAACCCACTATCTCAATTGCTTAAAGAGGCAAGCAAGCCAGCCCACTGTTCTTCCAAAAAAAATTATCAACTATACTGCAAATGTTCCAGGGTGCCGCCCCATGACATCACCTCATAGCTGTCAAACCATTCAGTTATTGGTTAATCTTCAATAGGGTGATGTGGCAAAAAGAAGAAACAAATTCAGAACAAATTAGGTAAATCGATTATGCATGTCCTTAGGTCATGTAAGCATAGGACACATTGAACAATAGGGCATAAAAGGGAAGCATATGGGTTCAAAAGGTCTCCTTCCCAAGCAGCTGTTCCAGAATGTAACACAACTTGTTGCAAGTGCACTATTCAGTCCAAGAGATGTCAAAGGAAACAGTTACCATTTCAATACATCTTTCAATATTTTACAAAATTCTCATATGCTTTGCAAATTTTCAGTCTAGGACTCGTATGTAGATTCAAAATATGACAGAAATGCTTTAATTAACATTTCATTCTGATCATAATTGATACATATCAGTATATTGTACTCATACTTTTTTTGTTGTTGACATTTTATCATATAAGAAAATGTATATAAATATTCGTCGTTTATGGGCTATTCGACTAATACATGTGTGAAATACATGCTAAAGTAGTTTAATGAGAAAACATCTAAAATAGTTGTGTAGCACTTACTTTTCATTTGTGATTTTCAGTGCATACGTTATTACATGAAATTATACCTAAGACAATGGTATGCGACAATGGAGGGGGAATAATGCAGTAGGTTAGTTTACTTTGTCTCGAATTATTATTATAGTTCATTTCCACATGAGAATCGAACTCAATCATATACAATTTATTGTAGTCGTATCATTCTCATATTTATTACATAGATATAAAATCAATTAGCATTAAAATCCAAAATGTGAGCTTTTTCTTGTGCATTATTTTTACACATATAAATGAGTGAAAATAGTATCTTATGATTGCTAGACACATCTATGTTAATTGAATGATTAACATTTCTCAAATCTATCTTTTCATTTGCATTATTTTACGATGTAGTAACTAAACTTCCTATGTGTCCATTATCAGGGCATAAAAGCTTGCACACATTTTCTATGGTTTACACAACATTTGTCAAAATCATTTCTTTTATAAATAAATGTATTTGATGTCATGTCTGCTCTATCTATCAAATCCCCATTTGATGGTGAATCAAGGCATTACACTTTTATCTTTATCTCATCTCTTGGAGGGCTAATGTTTTCAAGAGTTTTAGTCTAGATTGTTCTAGAGATTTCAATTTGTCATAACATCCACATTGACTCTCTTATAGTTCTATTTCTGATTTCTTTCTTTTCCCTCATCTCATTTCTTTCTTTGCTTTTATACATTTGTAAATGTTAATAAAAAAAGTATTAGTATTAGTATGCAGAAAGCAGTCATTATAATTGGTGCTAATATTTTCCTTTCTAAGCTTCCTCCAAGATTTGTGTACCATCTTCTAACAGAAGATGAACTCTTGCTGATTTATTCCCAAGCACCACCAGCTTTCAGTCCATTCAAATATTTTTCTAAATCAGTAATGTTGGCAATATAACCATGTAAATCTTTACTTTTGTCAGGGATATATGTGCAAAATTGTTGAACTTTCAGCATACGGCAGACCCCGCCTTCTTTTGAAAGAAGGACTTCTTATGCAAGTCTGTTTTGCAACACCATAGATCTGATAGGAAACAGCTGTGTCAGTCGATAACCTATCAACCACAGTGGTAAGTTTTCAAATTTTGTGACAATTTAGAATCATCTCAACTGATGGAATTATTGCACCAAATATGTCCCCTATTACTTCAGCAGCATTTATCCTCTCTTTAAGCATATATGTTTAAATTAATTGGTTTCATCTGATTGTCCCACATGCAGTTTGCTTGGAAATACTATACCTATTTAACAGCATCCATACTAATGTTTTGGTAACCTATAATAGGCATTCTTCCCAGATATATTGGATTCCTGAAAATACAGGTTCCAGACTGCCAAGATGCAAACCCTATCCTCCCACAATTTGGAAAGGGTGGTCACATTTACTAGAATCAACACATTTATTATTAAATTCAGTTTTGCATCGCAATATACAAAGCTTCCCTTTATGTGGCCAATCTAAAGCTATTGCAGCTTGTGTGTCAATTCTTTTAAGCTCTGTGTCCTGAGTGCCCATGGTGGAATCTTTGAATGACTTTCTGTCTTTATCTTTATTTCTCTTTGACTGTCTTCAGCTTAGTTAATAAAATCCTTTTCTATAGGCAGGTTAAATGATGTAGATGTGCATAAGCAATATTTAAATTCTGAGTGGGTTGGAAAAACTCACCCATAATTTCAGTTGATTGTGTATCAGGGACAACATTCATATTTTTCCTAATAGTTACTTCAGAAAAAACTAAATCATAGTTAGAATAATAATACTGAAAATGTCCTGTACAATAAAACAAGCTAGTTATTACACTGCAAGAAATTCCATAAGTAACAGGCAGGTGGTTGTTTGTCACTCCATCCAAGACAGAGAGAGGTAACTGCATACACACATAACAATCTTGAGCATCAATTGTCTAAATATATTCATAAAGCAGTTTAGAAAAAAACATTCAAAGAATAATCACTGATTGATTGATCTACATGTAGAGTTTTATCAGCTAGCATGTTTAACTCAAACTCATTTTTTCTCCCTTCTAAGGACTTAGAAATGGATTTACGTTTTGAATTTTCAACATAACTACGATGAGGAAAATTTAAGATAATGAGAAGCACAACAACAATAGCTACTCTTTCACTCCTGAGGCGGAAAGCCGTGGGTTAGGCTGTGTTGTGTTTTTAACGTGTAATTTGTTTATGGTTTCAATGCACTAGTAAAGCGTGCTCTTTACTTTTTAGTTCATTCCCCTAGTGAAGCGCTGATCACACGGGCTCCGCCGATTTAGGCGCGGAGTACACACCTCCCTGTAAACGCTGCGGTGACATCCCACGTCCTCCTTGCAGGCGGGGCGGTGGGGGCACGGCTGAGGCAGCTGACGCGAGCGGCGTAATTACAAAAGGACCGCCTACCTCGAGGCTCGCCCTACTCTTTCACCCCTGAGGCGGAAAGCCATGGGTTAGGCTGTGTTGTGTTTTTAACGTGTAATTTGTTTATGGTTTCAATGCACTAGTAAAGCGTGCTCTTTACTTTTTAATTCATTCCCCTAGTGAAGTGCTGATCACACGGGCTCCGCCGATTTAGGCGCGGAGTATACACCTCCCTGTAAACGCTGCGGTGACATCCCACGCTCTCCTTGCAGGCGGGGCGGTGGGGGCGCGGCTGAGGCAGCTGACGCGAGTGGCGTAATTATAAAAGAACATGCTATTACCTCCGCGCAGCGGACGCGGGCAGCGGGCACACCTTTGGAGCGCCGAAGGTGTGCCAAAGGTAAGCCTGTCTGCGCCCGTCCGCGGCAGGCCGGGGCTAGGGCTTGGGACCCCCCTTTCATCTTTGGCCCGTACAACTAAGCAAATAATCATAAGCTATTCCTCTGCAGATCTCCATGATCTTCGGAGGTTTGCATCCGGTTCCGTGGAAGGTATGATAACCTGTCCATCAAAATTCCCGGCCCAGCTACAAGGCCCGGTAGCCTGTAGCCGATGCACTTTCCAGGGCGATAAAATTATTCACCATAGGGAGGTTAAACACACCCGGGAGTCCAATAAGGAGGAAGCCCCTACTTTTATGCTGTGCAATGTCAGGTCCCTTCCCAGGCATCAGTTTGAAATTTGGGATCTGCTTAACACCTATTCCCCGGAAATATGCTTTATGACGGAAATCTGGCTGACTGCCACAAATCATCCAGCTATTAATACGGCTATCCCTGAAGACTATACATTTATTCATCTTGATAGGACAGCTAAATTGGGGGGGGATTGCAATAGCATATAGACAGCATATTAACATTTACTGGATTAGCTCCAAATTGGAGGAGAGTTTGGAAATTGGGATTTTTAAAATAAACTTTTCAGCATCAGAGTGCTGGTCGGGAGCACTAGTTTACCGGCCTCCCGGCCCAAAAAACGATTTCACGGACTCACTTGTACACTTGATAGCCACGCACGCCCTTGCGGCTAACAAATTTTTGGTATTAGGTGACTTTAACTACCACGGAGAACTTGGTCCCCTACCTGAAGTTAAGAAACTCCTTACTGATATGGAGCAGCTGGGTCTCCATCAAAGAATACAAGGGCCCACGTACAGTGGTGGTCACACTCTTGACCTTGTCTTCTCCAATGTAGAGGAGCTTAAATTTGATATACCACTGCCTCTTGTATGGACTGATCACTCCATGATCAAGTTCACATACCTGCTGCCTATGCAGTCTCAAAGAGAGCAAACGGCTGGTCGGTGTCCCACCGCATATAGGCCATGGAATAAACCCACCCCACAGGCTTTCGAGGAAGCCTATAGGCCTCCGGCGCAGCTAGAAGCCCTGGGGGCAGCTAGCATGTTGGCTGAATTCAACGCTGGGTTGGAAAAAGCATTTGATGACACCATACCTAGGAATTACAATCTAAGGCCCACTCCTAGCAGACCTTCTGCTAAATGGTATACCCCAGAACTGAGCCAGGAAAAGACCGTTTGTAAAAAATTGGAACGAGCGTGGCGACATAACAACACGATTAAATCCAAACATCTCTATAAATCAGCTCTGGCGACCTATCACCGGAACCTGAAGGTTGCACGCCATGTGTTTATTGCCAGCCAAATTGAGCTTTCTAAGAACTCAGCCAAAGCCCTTTTCGATGTTGTAAAGGACTTTGTGGAACCGACGGTGTACAAACAACCCATTATGAAGTCAATGGAACTTTGTAATTCTTTAGCAGAGTTTTTCTCTGAGAAAATTGATAAGATCTATGCAAATTTTTCCACCGATAAGCTGGTGACTACAACTGGTGACAGGCTTCCTGACGAAGATGTTATTAGATCTGA
Organism: Lissotriton helveticus; assembly: GCF_964261635.1. NCBI lineage: Eukaryota > Metazoa > Chordata > Amphibia > Caudata > Salamandridae > Lissotriton > Lissotriton helveticus. The sequence continues at coordinate 485,176,863 of NC_136065.1, forward strand.
CTGTTCCTTAGAGGATTTTGAGCCAGTCTCTCTTGCAGAGACACAGATAGCGTTGGCCTCTGCTAAATCAGGCTCTCCGACAGATCTCTGTCCACCTAAAATTATGTCGCTTCTATCTCATAGTTTGGCCCCCACAGTCCAGGAGATGTTTAATCTCTCCATGAGGGAAGGAACTATCCCGGTATCCTGGAAGGAGGCTCCTGTTCGCCCTATTCTAAAAAAATCTACGGCTGACCCGAAAGAGTTGAGCAATTATCGTCCGATATCTCTGCTCCCTCTTCTGGGTAAAATATTAGAAAGCCTGATTAATGGGCAATTAAATAGCTATTTAGAGGCAAATAACATCCTGTACCCCTCGCAGTCCGGCTTCCGGCGGGGTTGCAACACGGAAACGGCCCTTTTGGCGGTGACTGACTCCCTCCGAACAATAGTGGACGCAGGAGGCTCTGATATTTTGATATTGTTGGACCTCTCTGCGGCCTTTGATACCATCTCTCACCATAGGCTTGCGGAGAGGTTAAGCTCCTGTGGTATCAAGGGCCTTGCCCTTAATTGGCTACGGAATTTTCTGGCAGACCGTTCACAATCAATCCAAATGGGTCCTTGTCAATCTGAAAGAACATCATTGGATGAGGGGGTGCCCCAGGGCTCCTGCCTTAGCCCCACCTTTTTTAATATCTATATGGCCCCTTTAGCCAGGGTGGCAGAGGCCCTGGGGTTCGAAATAATATCGTACGCCGATGATACCCAGTTACTATTTAACATCGGACCACATGTTGAGGCGGATAGGCTCCGCTTTGCCACCGGGTTATCGGCAATCTCTAACTGGATGAATAACAACTGTCTCCAGTTGAACCCGAGCAAGACGGAGCTGATGCTCCTAGGAAAAGCCTCAGAAATGTGGAATAGTGACTGGTGGCCGGCAGAATTGGGCTTGCCCCCTACGCCTAAATCTTGTGTAAATAATTTGGGCATTAAATTAAATCAATCCTTAACTATGCAGGACCATGTGACTGCGGTATCTGGCGCCTGCTATTATAGGCTCAGATTACTTAGAAAAATCCTCCCTTTTATCCCCTTAGAACACCGTAGAACAGTCATGCAAGCCCTGGTCTTGAGTCGCATTGAATACGGGAACGCGCTGCTGGCTGAGGTGGGAATCACCTCCCTGAAAAAATTACAGGTTATTCAAAATACGGCAGCTAGACTGGTCATGAATCTGCCATCTGGCACCCCTTCGCAACCTTTATTGAGAAGGCTTCATTGGCTTCCTATAAAACAGAGGTCTTTTTTTAAGATCTGCTGCCTTACTTACTGTGCGCTGCAGGGGCAAGGTCCTGAGTATCTTCAGAAGAAACTTGGAAGATACATCCCTTTACGCTCTCTGAGATCAAGTCTTAAACAGTTATTGGTGGTCCCTCGTTCCAGACTTTGCAGATCTGGGGGCATGGCTTTTTCATGCCTTGCGCCTAAATACTGGAACAGTCTGCCGTTGTCCCTGCGGAAATCCCCCTCCTACCTGGTGTTTAGGAAACATCTCAAGGCCCTACTGTTCTAACGCCCTCCTACCTTTCGTGCTTCCTGCTTTTCGGGTTGTTCTAGAGTTAAGCGCCGAGATGGCCCCAGGTGATTCGTGCGCTATAAAAAAGAGACTAACATAACATTGTGACAAATAAGCATGCGCATATGTGTTTGCGTTTTACCGACACCAGGTTTGCATTCCTTACTTCTCCTGAACTAGTCTTCATGACTTTTGTTAGAATTTTTATGGAAGATATTAACTTAGCATTTTTGCAGCATTAGATATGAACCTTTAAGTGCTCTTCATTTCTTTTGTGGTCACAGTTCACATGTTTTCACAGCTTTGCAGGTTTAGTCCATATTATGGCATAGATCAGTATAATTTTGTCTCTCTTTAGATTTCAAGACCGTCTTGTTAAATTTTTGCTTTGGTATTTCTTCAACCTGTTATAACAACTCTTCAAAGTGGTTTATGTGAGCATGTGTCTTCAAAGCAAAAAGTGTGATATGCTTTCTCCCAGTCGTTGGTTGCTGTCAAGTAAGTCCATTTAAGTGCAGCGTATCTTCAATTTGGTACCTTGGCACTTTTTGACCTTCTTACTGACGGTCCGTCATCATCTGTGCCGTTCTGTTCAGATTGACTCAAGATTTCAACAACAGTTGGGGGTACTCTGCCTTTAGCCAAAATTTGCCTCAAATTATCAGTTCATTTGGGCCAACATTCTCCATTTACTACTTGCGTTTCTGCTGCACAGTTTTCTTCAATTGGGTCAGTAACTCGCCTAATCAGTTCTTTTCTGTGACCTTCAGCACCCACAAGAACTGACTCATTCGGACCCTTACTATAACCAGTGCCTCGAGACCCAGTAGCTGGAGCCTCCTACACTGTTTGACTGACCTGAGTCAGGTATCTCACTAAAACCACTGGCACATCTGCTACAGGTACCACATCTTCAAGGAGACATGAGACTCTGTGAGTATGGGAAGCATGTACCCAATTTGTAAGACCATCACATTTAACAGCAGTTGTGGTTACCAGTATCACTTGGAATGGCCCACGCCAGCAAGGTTCTAGATACAACTTGCATACATGTTGCTTCACCAGGAACCAGTCTCCAGGACTAGGTTGTGGCACTGCTCCTGTTGAGGCGAAGTAGCAGCTTCCCCAACCATTTCAATTACAAAAGCTTTAAGAGTATTTTGCTAGTCAGACAGCTAAAAGCTCATGGTATATCGGAACTTACCAATAAACTCACCAAGTTCAATCCCCAGGTGATCTAGTAGATCCTGCTCCCGGATGAGGATATCAGCCCACTGGTGCTTGCACTGTCTGATGTTCCACTCCACACCAAAAACTCTTGCCATTTGATATTGCACCTTCTCCCACTGGTGCCACCTCTTTTGAGTTGGGTACCCCTGGATTACCCTGCCTCCACTTCCAATTATGTTTGGAAGTACTTAACTATCAGCCACAACAGGCCCCCAGACTGCTCCTCAGTCAGGTTCTTGCCCCTTCCCCTGCCTGAAATCTCCCTATACCCACTAGTCCCTAACCCCAACTACAAAAACGACTATCCCTTCCCCTTTCCCCCTACGCCTTTAACTAATAACTCCTATTTAGACAAACACCCCACAATATACTACATAAAACAACACAAAATACAATTACAAGACAAAGGTGACAATTTAGGAACATCACTCAGAAAGCACAGAAAGGACATTGTCCTCCCTAAGTCCTACTAGAGTAATCCTCTGGCAAAAAAGCACTCCCTTCTACTGTATTGCCTTTGTGGTGGTGATGGGGTGGGGTGGATGGTGGTGGTCATCTCCTTGCAACTCCCAGCTACAAAATGACTACCTCCATGGTGTGGTTCTGGTTGCAACACCAAGTTCTCTTGATATCGCAAAGTTGATGCGTCATTTCCTACAAGTGGGTTTCACAAGGCCAGGATTTTTGATGTTACCCGACCTCTGTGCCACTTAAGCCGGCACTGCATCATTTTTCTAAAATGTCGTAAATATCCATGTGTCCGTTTTATGCTGGAAATTACGATGGAATGCCTACCTTGTATATATTAATACTTACGTGATGCAAGGGATTCCGACGCAGGTTACTTTTGGCGCCAGATTCCAAACAATGACACATCCTCAAAGATACATTACCTTGTAAAATGTATTAGGGATTACACAAACAATACATCAAAAATGTTGATGCATTGGCAGCGCTAGCTCCTTGTAAATAAGCCCCTTAGCTTTTACATAAATCTAGTTACTTTCTTCCACCAAGGGCAAAGCTGGTTCATCAGGGAGGAGATGTGGCTTAACTGGCACTGACTTTGAAATTGGGACCAGGGCCCAGATTTCCCAAGGTTTCATGCAATGCTTTGCAGCAACGGAACATAAACTGTAATTTACAAAAGTAAGCTTTGCGATTCGTATATGCCTCTGACTATTGCACTGCGTTCATTGCCACTGCTAGTGATTCGAATAGCGCAGAGGACCTGAAAGAGGCATCCTTCTCCTTAAGTATCATAATCACATGCATCAAGGCCATGCAAGTGCAGATGCTTACTGCTCAAAATAGGTGGTATTGGTTTCGCAAAGTGAAAGCTGGCCATAAGGGACAGCTTCCACATTGTGAATGTGGAGTCTGGCACTGGGTTTAGCATGCAACTGTCAAGAGACCTGATACATGGTCCATTATTGCACACTGTGTCTTTTCAAGTCAAGCCTCCATCCTTGCAATGCTGGCAGTTTTAGAAGGATTCCCAAACAGAATCCTCCCTCATGTATATTAATGGACCAGAGTTCTGTGAAACATTCACAATGGTCATGTTGGTAACGTGACATGTATAGATCTGAGACAATGCAAAAGAAAAAAAAAGATTCTCATTTCGAAAGGCACATTTTTTTTTTAGGCTGTAGGTATCTAAATATTCTCTAAAATTGCTATGTCTGGTAATATTCCTGAATTCAAAAGGGCTATCGCAAGAAGAGTTAAGTTCATGTGCAATTGGGAATTTGAACTCAAGTCTTTTGTGAAGCATACAGCATGGTGTGGGCTTTAGTGACCAGAAGGAATTGACCTGGACAATGGATCAGGTTAGAAATTGTTGAGCAACGTTGAAGTATGGCAACATAGAAATAAAACAGACTTCAAAAGCGAAATAGCAATAGCTTTGGTGGCAGAATGCATCAAAACCTACTGCAGTGTCTTTGCACACATACAAACGAGCAGAGCAGCTTATCTGGGTCTGGTGGCTTAGCGGACTAATGCATCCACTATAGAAGCATGTCTTTGACCTCACGGTCACAGGTTTAAATCGTGGTGGGTCAGCTCAGCCTTTCATCCTTCTGAGGTCGATAAAATGAGTATCATTGAGCTGGTCAATGAGCTGGGCAACAACAAAAATCTGTTATTAAGCTGTGGTATATAAATAAATAATACCGGATCTAGGTTTTACTGGACATAGTAATAACAGATAGCTCAATAAATAAGAGTCAAGATTCGAGGTAGTAGGAGTTTGCAGGTTTAATACAGCATAAAGGACAGGAACAGGACAACCTGCACAGGAATGGGATGGCAGCGCTGCCGGGGGCAAGATCAGGATCGGCGTAACATTTAATAACAGTACACAAGTATATATATTAAAACAGTTGCATTACAATGAATACAGTAGGCGGGGCAGTGGGTGTGGTCAATAGCAGTCGCGAAAGATAAGGGTGAAAGTAGGTGTAACAAGAGGCGTGCACATAGACATGTGATGTAAACGTAACAGAATATGTCATAAATGGGGCGGAAACATGGAGGGGCTACCTAAGGAGCCGGGACCTCTAACCTAATGGTGCGCGCAAACTGACAATGACGTGTTACTAGGAGAAGCTGGGGGCTATGAACTCTGTGCTAGGAGTAGAGACTGAAGTCTGGAGAGTCAGGGCGACATGTACCTAAACCCTATCTAGTATCTGATGTTTAGAGGACATGTTGATATAAACTAAGAGTCAGGAGGGGAGAGGCTAACGGACTCTAAGACTGGAGCATGCATTATTCTACATGTAGTACGTGCTGAGGAATATTAAATGACCATTAATACAGTATTTCTCTTACATGGAGACGTAAAGGCTAGACTGTGACGGAAACTATTGATGCGATTCAGTAGCTTAGGAATGCAGAGAAGGAGGGCTGGACTGATAACTAGAATCATAACATACTCTTGGCAGACTCAGAGGCAGAGCCAGGCTGAGCCGGGCACTGTGAGGCAGGAAGTAAGTGAAGGGTCGAGGATACAGGTGGGGGCTGTATCGCTCCTCAGCGAGGGTACAGGAGACAGGAGCTGCTGGTGTCCGGGCCCTTTTGAGGCCTAGAAACGGGGACTTTTCAATGAAATAACGTGCACACTGAGAAACGTGGCAACGTAACTTTACATAGGCCTAATACTCGTAGCTTTCACGAGAACTGGAAACTGGCATACTAGAGATGGACGCAACTGTAATTGCGTCTTTAATCGAACATGGGGAATACATATGCATATTAATCATGCACACATAACATAAGATGGAGGACACGTAGGGACACAGAACATGGCAAAATTTACTTTTCCACATTCCCTCCTTGTCACTACGTTTCCATCAGGAAACATCAATATTCATGATACCATCTATCATTTCATACAGTATCATTTGCTCGTCTCGAATTTTCTTGGAACGGGATTTAGAACGGGATTTAGGACTAGGAATACAAGAGGTAGCACAAATGCCACAAATCGCAGGGCCACATTGTAAACAGAGGCAGCAACTGAATATGATCGCTACTGCAATACCCAGAAATGACAATACTTTCCATCCCCAGGTGGAAATCATATTCCAGAACCAACCGGACCATGTCCAGGTGCCTGGATCTTGGTGTAACATATGGGCAATTTTATGGAGTCTGGTTATAGCTGAATAAACAGACGGCGCGTTATTAGGAATGAAAATGCAGCAACTAGATCCGATGACTCTACAGGCCCCGCCCCTATCGGCCAGTATGACGTCAAGGACGAGACGATTCTGGAGCACGACAATTCTCATAAAGGATTGCTCTTCGGTTAAGTTACTTAGAGCAGAAGTAGTCTCAATCACTACTGCTTCAAGGGTTCTCGTTAATCTACGTATCAGTTTACTATTCACGACAGTACCTAAATAAGGGAAGACACCTTTATTGATATCTATGTATTGTTCTAGAGCAGTTTCAGTATAATCGACAATCGGGAGGTCTCTTTTGTGTCTAGTATGTACTAGGTGGGAATTCCTATGGTAGTCAGGTGGGGCTAGAAAAACTGGTGGCAGTAGGAAGGCAATGTAACAGGTTCCCTCCCAATCGAGGGGCAGACGAACATATGCGGTCTGACCACAAACAAAATAAGAATGACGTGAAGCTTTGAAAATAGATTTCCCACTGTCACTATACTTGACGATAGTAGTACAATCACTATGGCCTACATGTACGGAACCATTCTTTCGGACACATAATTCGCCTTTAACTGGTAGTACTGACATAGCAGGTAAGTCTGGAGTAGTATCAGACTGAACATTCAGGACCATGAAATTCGAAGAATAATTACCTAAATTATAAACTTCATTTTCTAGATCTAACCCTGTTCTGTGGGGAAGACCTTGCTTGTCTGGAAAACATGTACTGTTAAGAAAAGACATATCTGTTGAGGATGACGTTAACGTGGACCATGCTCCACACGAACCATTATGTGAAAATGGATAAGGAAAGAGTGGCAGAACTCCCTTCGGTGTCTGGAAAGGGGGGAGTCGACCACACACCCAACAATTAGTGGCATTGTTGGTCTGGTGTGAATAATGTAACATGCGGATAAAAGAATTATTTCGCATAGCGAGACGATAAGAGAGTTCATGAGGAGGCAGATCACTAAACGTGTGCTCTACTGTAGCATTAGCAGACTTATTTACATGAGAAACTGGAAAATACAAATAAAATGCATAACCTGTGCAGGTAATCATAAGGCTGAAAAACAATATGAAACTTAGAAAAACGATACATCGGATTGAGTTTTGACTAACTCTCTCACTATGGGGGTCTATTATATACATGTCAGAAACCGGTCTAACCGTTTCACCTAGGGGAGGACTTAGACAATCAAACTGGCTGACCTATTTTACTAGACCTTAAATTGAGCTTATACTCCTGTTGCGGAGTTTTCTCTAACGGGGAGGGTTCAATATCATTGTCTTTTGCGGGACAGTCCTTAAGAATAGTACTTTGGCAGTCTTTAAGATCCTCGGAAATGTTCTTAGAAACAGGCTTCAATCCAAAAAATCTTTTCACATGTGACAGGTGGACCCAGCCCTTCCTGCCTTCCAGCTTGACGGCAGTACGGGTGGCCAGGAGGACCTGTCGGGGTTCCTTCCAGCGAGGCTCCAGCGGACTTGAACGATCAAAATTCCGGACAAGAACCATGCATCCGGGAACGATGTCATGCGGTGCCACCTCGGTATTGTCTGGAAATGCGGCAGCAACCTGTGAACGACAAGAGTTGAGGGCAGACATCAAGGAAGTAATCTGTCAGCATATTACTTGAAACATCGGTAATACTTCGAGGTCTAGGTGTACCCCACATGTTAGGGGGGCGGCCGAATACGACCTCATACGGGGACAGACCTGATCTGGAGTGTGCGACCATGCGCATATAAAATAAAGCGACTGGCAGAGCTACTAGCCAGTCCACACCTTTCTCTTTACAAATCTTGGCAATACGGATTTTCAAGGTTTGATTATGTCTCTCTACGAGACCGGCTGCTTCTGGATGGCGTACACAATGGAACTTCCACTGGTACCCTAACAAAAGGGAAACATGTTTCATTAACTCGGATGAGAATGGCTGGCCGTTATCAGAATATACGACTCTAGGGAGTCCATAACGGGGGAAGAACTCACGAACCAACTGCTTGGCAGTGGTCGCGGCTGTGTAATCTGGGACTGGATATGCCTCTGTCCACCTGGACAAAGCGCATACCACTACAAGGACATACTTGAAACCTCAACATCGCTCCATCTGAATATAATCCATTTGGAGGACTTCAAAAGGGTGGTCAGGGGGCTGGAAACCACCTTGTTCCACCGGGACACTTTTACCTGGATTAAACTGGCAACATATCATACAGGTACGGACTTTCTGCTTGGCTGCAGCTCGTAAATGCTTGTTGAACCAAATGTTCTGGATACTGTCTAACATAGCTTTTTCTCCTAAATGTGCTGGACTATGTGCGGTATTGATAATGACTTGAACCATGGAGTCGGGGAGAAACCATGTGGCTTTTCCCTTCGTTACCCATCCCTGATCTGTCTGGACCCCTCCTTGTTCGGACCATTTCTTAATTTCATCGGGAGTAGCATGTAACTGGATATCTATGACATCTTGAGTAGGGTCCTTAACTGTCATACATGTAGTCGGATCTGGAGTATGTGTCTGTATCGGATTAACTGAAATGTCTGGAGTCTGTGCTGTAAGCTTGGCTGTGCGATCTGCTAGATCATTACCTTGAGAAATAATGTCAGTAACTTTCGTATGTGCTTTGCATTTCATGATAGCAATAGATGTCGGTAAGTATATGGCATCTAACAGAGCCTGAATAAGGAGACCATGCTGAATCTTGGTTCCATGAGAAGTCATGAAACCTCTCTCCTGCCAGAGCACTCCGAAGTCGTGTACAACTCCAAATGCGTAGCGTGAATCTGTGTAAACATTAACTTTCAGGTTCTTAGCGTGTATGCAGGCTTGTGTCAGAGCAACTAGCTCTGCTGCTTGAGCAGACAGGGTGTCAATACGGTGTGTTTCTATAACTTCAGTGTCAGTAGTCACTGCATACGCGGCTACTAGTTCTCCTGTACTTGTTCTCATACATGAACCATCCACATAAAGTGTCAGGTCTGGATCTGGTAATGGAATATCTGTCAGATCTTGTCTTGGCTTTGTCATAATGTTAACTACTTCCACACAGTCGTGTGTGGCAGGATTCGAATTAACTGACGGTAACAGTGTAGCAGGATTTAGAACGTTGCAGCGTCTGATTTCTATGTGTGGCTGGAACAGTGTCAATTCATAACCTGTTAAACGTGCAATTGTCAAGTGCTGAGTCTGTGTTCGGTTTAAAAGAACTTCCACGGAGTGTGGAACTTGTACTGTCAAGGAATGTCCTAATACTATGGAATCACTTTGTCTGATAGCTAGTGCTGTGGCTGCAACTGACTTGAGGCACGCAGGCAGAGCCTGGGCTACAGGATCTAGTGTGCTCGAAAAATAAGCACAGGGCTTGTATTGTCCTGCTTGATCTTGTGTGAGAACAGATAATGCTGTACCTTCGCGTTCTGTGACGAAAAGTGCAAAAGGCTTACTGTAGTTCGGTGTAGCTAGAACAGGAGCTTGGCATAAAGCTTTCTTTAACTCATTGAAACTAAGTGTATGTTCAGATGTCCAAGGGAGGACAGTCGATACGGCTGCCTCCTGTGTCGTTAACTGTATCAGTGGCTTAGCTAGAAATGCATACTGAGGAATCCATTGTCTGCAGTAAGAAGTAAGGCCGATAAAAGCACGTACTTCCTTCTGGGTCTTGGGCTGAGGAAGACTCGCTATTAACTGGATACGGTCTGGTGTCAACTGCCTACCCCTCTTGGACAGTAAGTGGCCTAAATAGATCACTTGCTGGACACAGAATTGAAGCTTCGAAGGGGACACCTTGTGCCCCATCTCGGCAAGGAAATACAAGACTGTAAGTGATGCTTGCTCGCAAGCACGTTCAGAACGGGCTGTGATCAGTAGATCATCGACATACTGGAGCAGGGCAGTGTCAGTTGGCATGTGAATGTTGTCTAGTTGTCTCTTAAGTGCTTGACTGTAAATACTAGGACTTTCTGTGAAACCTTGAGGAGCTCGTGTGAACATATAGCTCCTTCCATTTAAACAAAATCCAAAAAGAAACTGGCTGTCTGGATGAATGGGGACACTGAAAAACGCGTTCTTGAGGTCTATGACTGTAAAAAATGAGGCTTCGGAATCAATGGCTGTCAATAGGGAAGAGATATCTGGGACAACTGGGTACTGGGGAATAATACATTTATTAAGTTCTCGTAGGTCAATCACTAATCGATATACTGGGGGTGCATTTAGATCAGTACGTTTCATGACTGGAATGATCGGAGAATTACATACATTGGAGTCAGTTTCTACAACTACTCCTTGAGCCATGAGCCGGTCAATAATTTTGGATAAGGCTGCTACAGCCTCAGGTGGCAATCTGTACTGTCTGATTCATGGTAACACTACACCTGGCTTGAGAGTCACACGATGGGGTGTGATTTGCATATAACCTACATCAGTTGGACCTTGCGCCCATAGATGCTGCGGAACATTGGACAATCTCGGATCAAAATCTCGTTATACATAGTGACCCTTGAAGTCACGTAGAAACAGGCGTATTCCCTCTGGGGAGCAGCAAATAACTGCACCTAAGTCTTTCAGTGTTTTAATACCTAACAGATTTTCTGGACATGACTTAGTAAGTAATAGATCAGTAGTGCGGGACAATGGAGCTACTTCTAGAGTAACTGGCTTAGATATCTCGTTTACAATAGGCTTTCCTGAAAATCCAAGGGAAACATTTCTAGAGCCTGAGAGCGGAGCCCCTGGAACTTCGGCGTGACTAATGGTGGTCCTACTTGCCCCTGTATCAATCAGAAACTTTCTGTCTTTCCCTAGTACTTGACTATGAACATAGGGACCCTCTTGATCTACAGGTATCTCGATGAGAGGCAAGCCTACCTCCCTCTCTAGGCTGTTTCATGAATATGGCTGATACTCTGGATACTCGGACTGTGCATACTGGTACATCTGCTGTGTAACATGCTGTGTTGCAGCAATAGGCTGCGGTGCTGGAACTGTCTGTTGTGCATTCTGTGGCTGAGAAGTCTGTGAAACTTGTTCTTGTCTAGGCGGACGTGGTCTTTCTTTAGTCTTACCAGTAGCTATATTGTGTTTTAGAACTGCACACTCGTTTATAAAATGACCTGGCTGTTTACAATAATTGCAGGTCCCTTTGACGGGAACTGCAGGATGACTGGCTTGATTCGTACCCCTCTTCTGACTGTCTTGAGGAACAGATTGTGCAACTAGTACTTTCATTTTCGTGTCTTTCATACGTTTTCTTTCATGATCTTGCTCTTCTCTGATTCTATTCTGGTGATACTGAAGCATCTGTAACATCTGGGACGGGGTATTAGCTTGCCAGGTACTTTCGACTTTCAAAACTCGATTCTTAACTTGTGGACTTGAATTCTCGACTAATTTAGTAACAAAAAGATGAGGGTATGACTCGCTACTCGTCTTGAGGCCACTGTTTATGATAAACATTTTTCAAATCTAGAATAAAAATCACTAGTGTCTTCATCTTGTTTCTGTTTACAGGCTGAGATTGCATCCCAGTCTTCCTTTTTAGTGGCTAATAATCTTGGCAAAACTTGAATTAACAGCTCTGGTAATTCTTTACATTTTTCTCCAAGACCGGTACCTGGTACTCGTATCTTATCTTCAGCTTCTAGAACTGCCCAATCGATCTTTTTCTCTCCCACCTCCCATTCTTTTTCCTTGAGTTTTTCATATACCCCTGCGGGCAACAGGACTTTTAGCATTTTAATTATATCTGGATACGTGTATTCTCCCATACGGAGCATGTCCTTTAATTCTCGGTGGAACCCTGCTGGATCTTTGTCATGACAGGGAATTAATTTCTTCATCTCTAAGAGTTCCATCTTGGTAATCGGAGTGTAAACAAACACTCGTTGCATTTCACCATCTGTTGTCCTGACTGGGTGTACTTCTCGTAACGGATTCTGTCTATCTATGTAAAAGGGTTTACTTTCTGGGGGTGAGACATGAACAAAATGCGGGTTCAGAAACGTTCTATATTTGTGGCGCTGTTCTAGAATGACCCTAATTAAATCGGTACCTAAACCTTTCCATCTATACTGGAGTAACTCGTTCAGGACATCATGTAACGGACCTAGATCAGAATGTTGACCCTCATACAGAGTAATGAGGTGTTGGATCATATACATACCCACCAGTCGTTGCTCGGCTGGGGGCAGTTTCAGAAACATTTGTGCCACTATTTCGTCTGGAAAAGTGGTAGAATCAGTAATCCATCGGACTGCTGATCGGACTAGTTCTTGTTCATGCATAGTACTTAACTCACTGTAACCGATTCGTGACTTCAGAATGTGATCGGTCGCTTGAAATACTTGTTCTAGAGAACCTTGTTCTGGCGCCGGATGATGAACAGTTTTCTTGTAGTCTAGACGTGAATGTCGGTCTGGAAATCTAGATTTTCCTACATACGCTATTCTAGTGGGATTCTCGTCGTCTACCTCTTCAGTAGAAGAGTCATTCTCTTTCTCGCTTACTTGTGCTGCTTTACGTTGTTCATGTAACTTTATTATTTCTTTACGAATTCTCTTGTACATACTCTCTATACTACTGATAGTCTTGTGCTTACCCTCGGCTATATTATCACTCCACCTTGTCAGGATTCTCATTTCGGTCGGATCTTTGGTCGGATAATCTTGTTCCCTTATTAAACAATTAATCAGAAACTTTAGTAGCATGAGCTGGATTTCAGCTTTCCTTTGAGGCATGGCTTCACCAATACTTTCTGGATCATCCCCTGTACGGATGAAACGATATATTCTGTCTAGATCTCCTTTCATATCTGGTAGGGTGTCTAAATACCCGGTCACCCGTCTTACACGGATGGAATATATTACTGTACTATCATCACCTGCAACCGGATCATAGCGGCATTCAGTAAGAGCTCGTCGGATATCTGCAACGGACTTAAATTTGGGCGTACGTTGTAACGCACATTCATGTAACTCGGGCAACGTTCTACGTTGGTGTGGTGGCGGGGTACCAGGAGGACCTCCTCCTGCGGCCCCTATGCTGGAATCGTCGACTGATACTCTTCGTGCTGGCAGAGTGGGAAATTGTAATGTGGGCTGAACCGGGGGTACCGTGGCAGGTACTCCGGTGTCTGGAGGAGCAGGATTTACATTATTTACAGGGACTGGCGGAACAGGATTTGCATATTCTGGAACTGTGTCGTCCAAGTAGGACGAAATGAAAATATCAGCTGCGGTCGGTTTGTGACGTAGCTTGGTCGGAACTAATGGTGGCGGAAAATTACTGGATGCCTCCGGGGTCGCTTTTGGCAAGCCCTCGGCAAGAAGAGGATACATACCCTTAATGAGGGCATGCCTCTGTCTATCTGACTGTTCAGTTTTGACTTGTTCACCTATCTCGATTAGTTCCCTTTCTTGGGCTCGTTCTAAAGATTCTCTACTTAATTCTGACTTTCTGATTTCTTTTTCGGTTCTTTTATGAGATTCTTTGCGCCATAACTCGATGGCATCTTTCTGTGACTGTCTGGCTTTCTTTTTCCATAATGCTTCTTCTACTCGCATGATGCACTCGGCGTCCCATGTACCCGATACGGGCCATCTATACTTTTCTTCTAACTGTTTGGTATACTCTACCCATAAATCTAGATATAATATGGCACTTATGCCATGCTTCTGATACATAAAATGACCTGGACTGTCCCTAGGCGGGACAGGAACTGCTTCTTCTAACAGACCTTTTCTAGTTCTTAACTGACGTAGTCTGGAAAATAACGGCATGACTGAACTGTTAATCTAGACACAATACAATACACAATGAACACGATAATTACTCCACATTCATACCACGACATTAAAATACATGAAGAACATTTAAAATATCAGTTCGAACAGAATACTACCTGGAATACTGAAAACAGAATACATGAATTTCTCAGGAACAGAACTGACTAGAACAGAAACTAGATGTACTGCTGAAACAGTACGAAACTTACCGGTCTCATAAAGAGACACGTCAGGACCCGCATCCACCGAAGTGGACACTTCGTTTTTGGGTCTGTGTACCACCAACCCACGGACCAGAGTCAATTTAGATTGACCCTGTCTAGATACTACCCCAGCAATGGTACTCACCGGGCAGCAAGAACGGAAGGCCTCGGACTAGACTGGACTGCTTCGACGCCGGACGGACGAACTTCGGACTTCTGTTACGGGTGGGCCTCCGGATACCTCGGACCTTGGACTCTCCGCTTGGGCTCTGGTCGGGACTCGCCGCGTTCCTCCACCGCCTCGTCTGGATGCTGGACCGCCACCTCCGTCTCCTCCGTGGGCCTGAGGGATACTTGAAGCAGAAATATCTGCACGTGCACGGTATGGTTCCGTCACGGCTGCAGAGGGTCAGGGGGCCGGCGTGGCTTCACCGGCGCGTGGGGAAAGGGCAAGTCCCTGTTCGGGCGCCATTATGTGGTATATAAATAAATAATACCGGATCTAGGTTTTACTGGACATAGTAATAACAGATAGCTCAATAAATAAGAGTCAAGATTCGAGGTAGTAGGAGTTTGCAGGTTTAATACAGCATAAAGGACAGGAACAGGACAACCTGCACAGGAATGGGATGGCAGCGCTGCCGGGGGCAAGATCAGGATCGGCGTAACATTTAATAACAGTACACAAGTATATATATTAAAACAGTTGCATTACAATGAATACAGTAGGCGGGGCAGTGGGTGTGGTCAATAGCAGTCGCGAAAGATAAGGGTGAAAGTAGGTGTAACAAGAGGCGTGTACATAGACATGTGATGTAAACGTAACAGAATATGTCATAAATGGGGCGGAAACATGGAGGGGCTACCTAAGGAGCCGGGACCTCTAACCTAATGGTGGGCGCAAACTGACAATGACGTGTTACTAGGAGAAGCTGGGGGCTATGAACTCTGTGCTAGGAGTAGAGACTGAAGTCTGGAGAGTCAGGGCGACATGTACCTAAACCCTATCTAGTATCTGATGTTTAGAGGACATGTTGATATAAACTAAGAGTCAGGAGGGGAGAGGCTAACGGACTCTAAGACTGGAGCATGCATTATTCTACATGTAGTACGTGCTGAGGAATATTAAATGACCATTAATACAGTATTTCTCTTACATGGAGACGTAAAGGCTAGACTGTGACGGAAACTATTGATGCGATTCAGTAGCTTAGGAATGCAGAGAAGGAGGGCTGGACTGATAACTAGAATCATAACATACTCTTGGCAGACTCAGAGGCAGAGCCAGGCTGAGCCGGGCACTGTGAGGCAGGAAGTAAGTGAAGGGTCGAGGATACAGGTGGGGGCTGTATCGCTCCTCAGCGAGGGTACAGGAGACAGGAGCTGCTGGTGTCCGGGCCCTTTTGAGGCCTAGAAACGGGGACTTTTCAATGAAATAACATGCACACTGAGAAACGTGGCAAAGTAACTTTACATAGGCCTAATACTCGTAGCTTTCACGAGAACTGGAAACTGGCATACTAGAGATGGACGCAACTGTAATTGCGTCTTTAATCGAACATGGGGAATACATATGCATATTAATCATGCACACATAACATAAGATGGAGGACACGTAGGGACACAGAACATGGCAAAATTTACTTTTCCACAAAGCGCCAAAAGACTCTGGGGTGAATGTGTGCTTTACAAATATTTGTTAGAAGAAGTGTCAGTGTCTAACAGCAAATAATTACCACTTGGATCTTGTTGGTGGGTTTGACATGAAACAACATTTATGAAAGTTGTAACCAAATCAATTGAATTGTGTGCTAATATTAAATTAGAGTATTTTTATCTAGACAACCAAGTGACAGACTATGGATCCTCCTTTTTCACTAATATTGGATATACATCTAACGTACATTATTTAGTTCCATATAAATTCCTTCTATATCTCAAGTTGTTTCAGCTATCTACTCCTTGTATCTTAAAGCTTGGTTATTAAATTCTGAGCAACACTACAAATTGCCATCGCCATGTGAAATGTCAGATTTGTCTCCCTCAAATATTTTTCTAAATAAAACTTGTGGTTAAATACATCTGCTGTTATTTCATTTAATTAGATTTTGCTTATTTATATATTGGTAGCACTAGGATTTGTAAATAGATACTTGGGCAACTGACAATATACACAAGTCACTATTTCCTTAACAAAAGGATAACATTTAACATATTTCTGAATTGAGATGCCTTCTTATTGAGGCTAAGTTGACCTGCAACTTGTTTCATATGAAATTTACTACTGTGGCGAGGCAGGTTCACTAGCCCTGGCCCTCTTTGATTTAGGTAAAGTCAGGAGATTGTTGTCAGTGGACCAAAGCTCGTTCTCAGAAACTAAGGGCCTCATTACAATGGCCCACAGTCGATTGGCTGACAGCAGTTGCAGTGATCAGGATACCACTGAAAAGCATGCAGGTTATCCAACAGCCATACTACAATCCGACCGCCGGGTTGAGAGTCGCAAAGTGCACTTTAACAGGAAAAGGGCTGCAATACAAGCCACAGTGTTAAAGTGCACATCCCAAACAAATACATGCACCGTGTGCTAGGCAGCATGTGGTGCCTGTTTTTATGGTGTGTGGATGTGATTCAGGGCACCAGATGTGCCCCTAGGGACACTTTACAGTAGCCCACGGTGGACATGATCCCTTTTTTGAGCCCCCAAAGGCCATTTCTGACAGCCTTTTCATTGTGGTCAGACCGCCATGAAAAGGCTGTGGGAAAGGGACATCGTAATCCCAAAAGTTGATGCACAGGCTGCGCCATTCAACAGATACAATTATGACTGCCTCCCTGTTGGGATCTTAGATCCTGTTGTAGGTGATGGTCTGTCCCTTGACAACTGACGGTCCGACCACATGCATCATAATTCAGCGGTTGAACCGACGGTCTGTCCACAGTGGGACCATCACCTACATACTGTCGATTGTGGTCCCTCCTCTACAGTAATCACCCCTGAGATCTGAAGTGACCATATAAAGTATTAAATTGCCTTGCTATACAGAGATGTATGTACAACTGTGAGTGTCTTAAAATGTATTCTATTCTGAGCAGGTAACCAATAGAAACTTCTTAGCTTTGGTGTTATCTGTTAACTCTTAGGAAAATGTGTCACTGCTAAAGTAGTGGAATTTTGCAGAACCTGAAGACTTTCTTAATGTATTGTATTAACTCCTATATCTCAACACCTATCTCCCCGTCTACCAATTCTACCTACATTTCAGGCAATAATTCCTATTGTTCGATTTCTCATTTGTGCTGCATAAAAAGTACTGTTCCCATAGAAGAGGTCATGAAATAATCCTAAACAGTGGAATTAAAGCTAGATCACTCAACGAAAGAAAATTTCTGGATGTGGAATTTGGACCTTCACAAAAAACATTTTTAACTGGCAGAGAGTCGTTCATTCCCAAAGAACATGGAGTTTCTTTAGGCTTTTAAGATTCTAGTTGATGGCTATTGAAGAAATATCTGATATTATCTATTGTCCCATATCAGCACCTATAATCTTAGAGATTAAAACTCTTCAATTTTGGTTTCATCACCCTTCTACAGGCAAGTGACTTCATAGTTTAGGTTGGTAATACATTCTGGTTCTGGGTAAATCACTTAGGTGCACATGCATCAAAATAGACAATAGCAATTTTTTTATTGTGATTTTTAAAGAATCACAATTAAAGAATCGCTATTGCCTATGCATGTAGGAATCGCCCAAAAATTTGAGATTCCTCCACATTCATTAATTGCGATTCACAAATTGCGAGTCACATTTAAGAAATTGATTCCCATTCATTCCTACGTGCCTAGAGGCCCAAAGGACTGAATGGGAATTGCATTCGCAATTTGCGATTACCCATTAGGTACTCGCAAATTCCTATCAGAAAGTGGAGTAGAATGTGAAAGGACAAACATCCACAGCAAATTATTCTTTACTATTATTTCTAAATTTGACCAGTAAGTTTACCCAGCGTAACTATTTCGATGTTTTGCTATGTTGTAGGTCCCCCTAATTTAAGACACCCAAACAGCAACTGGAAAGCTTCCTCCAGCATCATTGATGACCATTAGGGCAAGAAACACCTTCAGCCATTCCTACCACCTGTGCTTAATTTGTGCCAGTGTCTGTAGGTTGTGGACACCGGCGCTCGTTTTTGGGGAACAGGGGTTATTTTTCATTATTAGTCGCTTGCACCTGTGCCAGAGTTTATTTCCACAAGTTAGTACTCTGAGTGGAATGTAGCAAGCAAGAAGTGGTAGGGTCAAATCAAACTCTTATCTCTGGACAGCTTTGTCATCGAAAGAATTACTGAAACAGGTCAAGCCAACACTAACAAATAATGTAGAAAATACATAATTAGTTTTGCCGTACTAAGGGGTCGATCGGGATTTTCCGCTTCCTCCGGACCGGCGGAAGCCACCGCCGGCCCGGAGGATGCTGAAAATCCGCTGCGGACCCACCAAAGACCCACCGCCAAATTAGGATGGCTGGTGGGTCTTGATTTCATTCCGCCGCTTTTCCGCCGCGGTTGGCTTAGAACCGCGGCGGAAAAGCTCTAATATGGTGGAGGTGTCTCTCAGACACCGCCAGACATATTAGGATGGCTTCCCAGACATGCTTTTCCGCGGCGGGTTCTCCGCCGTGCAAAAGCATACGGATCTTCACTTCGGGGGCCCGTTGCGGGCCCCCTGGGTGAAGGGAGGTGGGGGTGCACATGGGGGGTACCTATGGTACCCCCCTGCATTTACATGCAGAAAGCGGCAGGCACCGTGCGGTGCCTGCCGCTTTGTGCATGTAAATGCAATGCATGCGTTTTTAACATTGCGGCGGGTGCAGCTTGAAGCCGCACCCGCAGCAATGTTAAAAATAGAGGATGTGACCGCCAGGGTGGCGGTCACATCCTAATTGCACAGGAGGGAACGCCGCAGCACATGCGGACGTTCCCTCCTACTCAGGGCTCGCGGACGGACGCAAGTCCGTCCGCGATCGGAATGTGCCCCTAAGGTCGATATTTACTTATGATTGTAACCGGCTCATGAACAAGCCAAAGTCCTACAAAATCATGTAAAAGGGTGCAAACGGTAACGTCAATCAACTTTCATGTGCAAAACAATTTTTGCTCTGAAATAGTGACGAGTAGACAATAAAGCTGTTTCGCGACTTAACAAACCCATGTTACTGTATGTAAAGAAGGCTTATCAGGGCAGGAACACCACCAACAACCCCAGTATTCCAACAAAGCATTATTTATAAGGCTAATGCCTGGCTTTACATGAATCCTTATTGCCAAATGAAAGTAGGCCCAAACAATGAGCCAAAGGGAAAACATGATTTTCCTATATTAGTACATCTAATTGCTGTGAAATTTCCCTTTACTTGATTTACTCATTGGTGGTTATTTATGCTTAGAAATTTGATATTGTGGATGTCCCACAAGTCCAAATTTCAAGGAAGATAAGTACAGATTTCCTACAAGCAAGGCAGGGTTTAGGATGGTGCGGCCAGTGCAGCTGCACCAAGCCCTGAGCTTGGGGGGGCTTGATTGCTGTGTTTAGAAATACCTAATAGGTTTAATAGCACCTGCTGTAGAGTTCCGTTCGTGTCCTGCAGTTTTCAGGGAACAATAAAATAGGACAAGATAACTCTATTAATTAATGTTCCTGCTGCTTCAAAATCAGAGTTTGCCTAGTGGCAGTTTTGACTCCGCTTAAAGTAGTGCTGAAGGATAATATGCCTGCTGCAAAGAACGTGTATCATGCAGATCAAAGAGCTGTATTTTATGTGGAGAGCTCAGTCGGTTACTGCTTTCGTCACAGATATCCTTTGGTTACTTGCAGTTCATAAGTTACAACTCCGCACACAAACTGCATGGTAAAGGTTAGGACGTTATGTTTTCCACCCCAGTCTTTTATTATTCTAATGTTGCCAAAAAATGGTTTTCTTGGATAGAAACACATTCTTATTATTAAAGCTAACCCAACCACTGTGGTGCGTTTTCAATCTTGAGTTTGTTCATCTCCAGGCCAAACCCCCCTGAAATATACTGTCTCCTAGTATGGATGACATGTGATTCCTACACGTGTAATCCTCATTGTTTTATGTATTCTGTAGACTAACCTACACATTTAAGGCTCATTGCCTTTGTTTGAGCGTATGATCTAAAGTACTCTGACACCCTACACTGCTAAGAGGCGCGCTATAAAATAAAATGCACCTGAGAAGGGGGCTATGGAGAGACATAGGCCAACAGAGAGTGCTTAGCGACCAGTCAGATGTAGCTCTTCTGTGCATGAGGGTTCAGCCAGTGTGCTCCGTCGGCCGCCTTGTTTTTATTTAGAATTTCGGCCTGCACTGATGAATAGACCCTCTCCAGAGAGGCAGTGCTTTTCCCTTATCTACACTGACATGTTAGCCTTATCGCAAACAATGTGCTTTATAACGTTCGCTTGTTTCAGGGACATATTTCTACAGCTTGCTCCTAAAATGTGATCACCTGTTTTCATTAATGTCACTGTTCCTACCCTTGTTATTCACTAGGTTTAACATTTTTACTTGAGGCACGATTATGAATGCTTCAAAAGTTCTGTAAAGGTATGATTACCTGTCTTTTTCCAACTCAAATAACGCACTACGTAAAAACACACGTGCCACATTCAGTGAATACACATCGGCATTCTGAATTGACTGAAGAGGTTGGATTTTGTCAAAAGATGTAAAATACATTTTGGTGAGACTGCAAGGAACTGTATTCCTCCACAGGTATCATTTCACCTGTAGCACACTTTGAACTTATTTTTCCACACCTCAGACTTGGAGAAAGTATTTTTCCTGTCAGCAATATATGAAATTAAATGACAGAGAACAATGCAGCCCCTGCGGGCACAAACTCCATCCAGCCAAGCTGTGGGAGACCCCCAGTCTTCAGTCAATCACCTCCCGCCACAGCCCATGTCATGTTATCCTTTCGGTATATTAAGTCTTTGTGGATTAAATTACCCATGTATCAGACAGGGAGGGGCCAGGGGGAGGTTGAATCGGAGTTAAATACCAGTCAGCTAGCCTGTCCCCACAGGGCACACTTTGAATCCCACGAAATGTTTGTTAACATCCATGGGGCGGTAAGGGGGGATTAGTGCATCAGTTTGTATTCTACAGGTAGCACAGAGGCAGGTATATGCACAGAGAGACAAAGTGCAATGAGTCTTACGCTTTAGCACGCCCATTCCATTTAAATCTGTTTCACGCATGAGCTTCTGGAAGACAATGTGTTCCAAAACGTTTTTAAAACTGATATTTTCGTCAGAACTTTTCTGTAAGGCTTTTGTGAAGCTAAACTTGTTTGCCCATCTTTTTTATCGCATTTATTGCAAATAACATAATTTCTTTATTTGGGTAATTAAATATTTGTAAGGTTTTGGTTCAGAAGTAGATTGGGAACGGACTAGTCTGATTGGAGCACGATCAAAAGTCTATCAGCTTTTACCAGCCAAATGAGTGATTAATCACCAGTAATCTTCATTACTCTGAGTCTTGAGCTTACCATTCAATTCGTTACCAGTGAGCAACTTGTCTGCTCTACAGAAACCTTTACCATACCAAATGAAAATACTTCCCCTAATATGGCGCCTCCTACACTTTCTGGCATTCATAAAGGGAACAAAATCGTGAGAATACCAAAGAAACTCAAGACAAAGAAAAACACAAACAGTCACCTGAAACAAAAAAACAGGGAGGGAGGGACAGGACCAGGAATGGCACAGGAAGACTAGGACTCAGAGTAATGAAGATTACTGGTGAGTAACCAGGCATTACCTCCTCGTACATCTTCCCATTGAATTCCCCAAAAGCGAGCTTGTACCCAAGCAAGAGGTGATTGAAAACACAAAGACCAGAAGTATGCCGCAGAACCAACTGGTAAAATTCAATCAAAACAGAAACAATACAGATCACAAATCATGTAAAGCAGATAAAACATGAGAGCCAAAAGCAGCAGATGCCGCTATCTCCAACTGAAAGCGGTAGTGGGAGACAAAAGTATGAGGCAGCATTACAAATATCCCACAGGGAGGCACCCTTAAACATGGCCCAGGAGGAGGAAACCCTATGAGTGGACTCCCCCTGGACAGAAGAAGGAAGAGGACAGTGCGCAGTCTCGTAGGACAGGACCGCCGCACATTTCAACCACAGAGTCAAAGTGGAAAGAGAAGGCTTCAGACCCATGCCAGACGTCCTGTCCAGATAGATGCACAGCACCCACAGCACATCTAGGGAATACATAACCTCCTCCTCAGGGGAGAAAGGATTAGGAAAGAACACAGAAAGAACAATTTCCTCCTGACAGTGGAAGGCAGACAAGACTTTGAGCAGAAAAAACTGACTAGTCCGCAAGATGACCTTGTCTGAACATAAACGCAAAAAAGGGGGAGAAGTCAGCAAAGCCCCAGTCTCACCAACCACCTTCTCCCCAAAGAAATGGCCACCAAAAAAATAACCTTATCCTAAAGAAACTTAAGGTCAACAGAAAGGAGAGGCTCGAACAGGGGACGGGCCTACACATTAAGCACCAAAGGAAGATCCCAAGCAGGAACAGGAGAACGGGAGACAGGCCACTGAAGCAAAATACTCAGCAAAATGTGAGACAGCATATGAGAGACAGAGGCCACTGCCGAACCCTGGAAGACAGGAATGGTGGCCCATTGGGCACAGAGTGGAGATAGCGAGACCCAACACAAAACCATCCCGCAAAAAGTCCAAGGCCTGAGCAAGATCACAGAAAGAAGAAGACAAACCCTGCTCAGTACACCAGGAGTCAAAGTTAGACTTCAGGGTTGAAGACCTACGAAAAACTGAATACTCTGGGGAACCTCCAGCGAACAACCCATACCCAACAAATTCAACCTCTCAAGTGCCAAACCGCCAGCCGGAGGCAAAGAAGAGAGGTTTCACTGAGAAGGGGTACAAGCAGAGGAGATGGGAATAGAAGAAACTGCCAATGGGGACATAACACCAAACCCTGAAGGACTGGAAACCAAGGCCTCCAAGACCATTCTGAGACCACATGAAGCAGCTCTGCCCGACCCAACTGGACCTTCCTGTGGCCCTGAGGAATCAAGAGAAAAGGAGGGAAGGCAAACACAAGCCCCTGGGACAATGGGATGGAGAAGGCATTGATCACCCAGGCAAACCTCGAAGGAATAAGGCAGCAGAACAGTGGAAGAAGGACCGTTTCCTCCAAGGTAAAGAGATCTAGCCAAGAAGGCTGAACATGCAGACGATCTACTGAAAAAGAAGAGGAGACAGACAGATGGCTACAGATGAGGGAAACACCTTGCTCAAAGAATGCACAGGCCCATTCTCCCTCCCCAGAAGATAAACTTCCGAGAGAGAAAGGAGATTCAGCTTGACTCACGGACCAATCTTCCGGGAATTTAGAAACAGAGACCAGCACATCCTCCCTTGCCGGTTGACGTAGGCATGAACCACCTGATTGTCCATCTGAAAGCAGACAGCCAGAACTGAAGGAGGAGAGCGAACCAACGAAGGGCCTGCCGAATCGCCTTTAACTCCTGCCAATTCGAGGACTGGAGAGACTCAGAACGGGACCACCGGCCCTGGGCCCTCGAAACCCAAGAACTGCCCCCCCACTCCATGACACTGGCATCTGTGGACAAGACCATCGAGGAAGGAGGGGGAAGAATGTTGAAACCCCTGAAGAGATTGTGAGGGACAGCCACCACTGGAGGGAGTCCCCAATATCACGAGACTCAGGAACAAGAGCCACGTAGTCCTGTGAAACAGTATCCCAGTAGCACGTAAGGTGATGCAAAAGGGGATACAGATGGAGACGGGACCAGGAGAGGACATGCAGAGTGTAGACAATCTCTCCCTGACTGTTCAGCCAGAGCTCAGTCGACACCTGAGACTGGGAGAGCACCCAGGAGAGATGATGGAACAGAGAAAGATTCATCCTGAAGAAGGTCCCCAGAAACTTTAGAGACTGGGAGGGCTGAAGGGAGAACATCCGGTGATTGATGAGGAAACCAAAGGAACACAGCAGATGACAGACCTGATGAACATCCTCTGTAGCCTGGAAGAAGGAAGAAGAAACAATCAGCCTGTCATCAAGGCAAGGGGATACCTGAATACCACAGGAATGGAGGATACCTACCAGGGGGACAAGAGCTTCGTAAAAACCCTTGGCACTAATAAAAGGCTGAAAGGAAGCACCTGCAACTGGAAATGCTGGGAGCCCACAGCAAATCGCAGAAATTGCTGATCCTCTGAATGGACTCGAACATGCAGGTAAGCATCCATCAGGTTCAGGGAGGCGAGGAAGGACCCCTGGTGCACCAGCTGAAGAACTGAATGCAAAGTCACCATCTTGAAGCAGCGATGTGGAATGTGCAGAGTCACACCCTTCAAATCTAACACAGGGTGGAGGTCGGTGGAATCCTTCTTTGAAAACAGAATAAAAATGTATAGTACCCCTGTCTCCTTTCCAGGGATGGAACCTCGATGACAGCCTGTTTCTCCAGGAGAAGCTGAACACCCTCTAGCAAGGCTGCTTGCCTCATGGGATCTCATGGCAAAGGAGACTCCATGAAAACCTGAGCAGAACGAGATGAGAACTCGATCCGGCTCCTGGAGACCGCTGTCTGAGCCGCACAGGCATCAGAAAGACCCTGCTAGCAGTGAGAAAGAAGCAAAGGCGACCCCGACAGGAAGATGCAATGGTGGACACAGTCCAGGACGTGTCATTTCCAGGGGCTCTCCAGCAATGAACCCTGCCTCGAAAGGGTTGGTGAGCACCTCTAGACTAAGGCAAGGCAAAACCACAGCGATAGCCAATACCCTGACCCTGAGAGGGAGGGCAAACAGGAGCCAGTATTTTCTGGTTCTCAGCTGAATGTTTGACCATATGTCTAGTACTGAATCTTCACGGAAGCAGAACGGACGCTAAATCCCAATGCCCGCCTACCGGTGGCACCGCGCAAGCTTGCACAGCACAGTTCCACCAGCGAGGGGGAAAGGGGAATGGGAAAGGGACAAGACATCTTCTTCTTCGGCTACTTCTCTCAACTGCTCCCAGGTAATCTTCAGAAGTAGTTCCCAGGATGGGGAGGGCACCTAATGCACAAAGGAACAAAAGAGAAGAAGCAAGCAATCAGCCTGTCAAACATTTCTCCACTACTGTGAACAAATGCTGCATTTAATTCTCCGTACCAGTCGTAGCAGGAGTATAAGCCTCTCTTCTGAGTTTTGGTACAGTTACTGGAATGAGGATTCTAAGTCAGCAAGGGGGTGCAAACCTGAAACTAAAAAGGATGGTATGAGTGTGGCCACTATCAGGTTTCTCTGTGTAGGCAATTAAATGTAATAGTAACAGTCTTTTAGCTATACTTCTATCTCAAGTTTGGAATCATTTACAAAACAGCTCTGAATTACAAATGTCCTTGCTCAGAAAGCAATAGTTTTTTTTTGTCTCTTAGGACTTAGTATCGTGCTCCAACAATCCTGTTCCTCAAGTACTCAGAAGTGGGTTCGTGCAAAAAGGAACAAGGTAAGGGAAAGAAAGGGAGGAAAAGGATAGGAAAGATGCTAGGAGGCAGGAGACAGGATATGTATCCTAGTACAAATGTTAGTAGCCCTCAAGCAGTGGCTATTAGTCATTTGGAGCAGTCTATTTACTGTTACATAGATTGATATGTCTTACTTTAAGGCGGTCTTCTGCCTAATTGTGCTAATATGCCAAATGCTGTGAACTTCCGAATTCCACTCTGAATCTTCCACAGGACAGCGAAACTCGTAGATAGACTTTCCTGAGGAATGTGAGAGAGAAACTCCTCTTGCTGACTCTGAAATCTTCTGCGCTGAACTCGAACCTTGGAAACCAGCACCGAACTCAGAGACTAATATCCGCTATGCCGGGACAAACTCTGAAACACCCGCTCTCTCTCTCACAAGAGTTATGAGGAGAACCGGCGAAAGTGTGTTGACTCTGACAAGACTTCAGTTAAAGTGCGCAGCAGAAATCGCATGCACACCTCTTAACAATAAAGGGCATGACGTGAGTCTCTAGGAGTGCTTAATTTCTGCTGCAAATGCGGCGGCCATCTTGTAATGTACAGAGATCCCTATGAAAGGGTTCGCCAGAGATTAACGAGGCAAGGTTTTACAATTACCCTAACCTTCCTCGCTTTGAGGGGTTTGCTCTGGCCCAATACAGTTTCACCTATGAGATTCCTGACACCATATCTTCCAGCCAAACACCTTGGCACCACCAAAAGGCATCTTCAGAAGGACCGATTTCTCTGAGGACTCCGCCTTCCAAGCATGCCTCCAGATATGTCAATGAGCAGCAATGAAACCACCAGAAGCCACAGCAAACGCACACAATTTATCAATGGAGATGTCAGATAATTAACGAACCTGGAGCTCCATTAGGGCCAATAGGAAGGAGATATCCCCACCCTCACTCACTTGAAAAACCAGGGCCTGGAAGTGCTTCATAAGTGACTGGACCCTATCATTTGTATTGGCAGTCACCCTAACTGAGAGGTCAGAAGGAAGGACGTCATCAGAAAGAACCATGCCCTGTGAAGAGTGACCAGCCATTAAACTATCCACTTTCACAGACTGAGAGAATTCTTCAGAAAACCCCTCCAAGTTGTAACATTTCCCCAAAAAGAGAGTGGCATGTCAACAACATGCCACTGATGTGAAAGAACATTGTGGACAGCAGAATGGAGCAGAAATGAGTCAGGGTCTGGCTAGTGGTACTTGGTTAAACTATTCTCCTCCACCATAGAAGCGGGAAACCCCAGTTTGCCCGTAACATGGGCAAATAATTCAGAGATCTTAGCTCCCTGAGCAAAATGACCCCTCTGCCCTCATCATCCTTAGGATCCTCCTAATCAGCAACAGGTTGAAGCTGAGGCACCTTAGCAGGAGGAACATTCACCTCCCATGCCTGCAAGGCAGCCTCCCCCTCCTCATTTACACGGAGGGCATACAAAGTAGGGACACTTGAGGAGCAGCCAGCAGCAGAATCTATCATGCAAACACAAATATAGGTGTATCCTGTAGCAGACACATTTCTAAGGAAACAAAATCTCGTGACCAGATCTCTCGCGGGAGGGGCCAACCAGCAGGAGATGACCAAAGAAGTGAAAAACAGCCCAGAAGGGAGGGGCCCGCATGAGGAGAGGAGCCGAAGAAGAAACGGGAATACCCGCCCAAAAAAAAACAATGCCCGCTATAGCAGGGGAAAAAAGTAGGACAATATGTCAAGGCCATACAGCTGCTAAAGGAAGTTGTGACCCTGTAAGCTCTCAACAAAGATAGTGTGGCTGATAAAGCAAGCAACGAAACTTTAAACATAAAAACAAAAGCAGCGTGGCAGTTGTGACCCTGTAAGTTCTCAACAAAGGCAGAATGGCTGCTAATGCAAATCGCACCCACATAATAAGCAATAACAAAGGCAGCGCTGCTGCTAATGCAAGCCGCAACCGTAGAATAAACAAGAAAGGCAGCGCAGCAGTACATGCAAGCGGCACCCGCATAATATATAATAAAGGCAGTGCGGCAGCTCAAGCAAGATGCAGCTGCACTAGAAGGAACAAAGGCAATGCGGCTGCTAGTGCAATTGTAACATCCAATAAAATAAAGATGACTCTTCAGTTGCTGTGTCCAGAATGTATGTTTCTTCTTTGTAATCAATCAATCAGGTACAGCATATAAATAGAGTGGAAATCCAGTAAAAGGCCCCATCGGGAGCAGCCACTCTGCTGCTCAGCCTCCAAGTTTACTGACAAGTACACTTAAACATACACAGATAGAACAATACATAACATCACAGAGACTGGCTGGGCAGCAGAGAACAAGACACTGAAAAAGGACAAAGAAGATGGAAAGCAGAATACAACAGCAAGCCTTGAGACACGAGACAAACAAAAAACTACACTTACCTGATGCTAGGTAAACGGCACTGCCACGCAGAAAAAACAAACAGAATGTTGTTCTGTCGTACTTCTCCCTTTATGAATGCCGGACTGTGTAGGAGGCGCTAAACTGGGAGATGTATTTTCATTTGCTATGGTAAAGGTTTCTGTAGAGCAGACAAGCTGTTCACTTGAAAGAAATGGAACGGGACGACAGATGAGGCGGTAATGATGGTGTACAGTCAAAGGCAGTTCATATTTTGTTAAAATAAGCCAATTGGTCTTCTGGGCTCCCCTCTGAGACATCAGGGGTGTTGCTTTCACTGGTGCTGCAAGTGCATTGACTTCTAGGAACAGGGGTGCAAGAGATATATCCTACATTAATTATGACCCAAATGTTGAAAAGGTAGCCAGTTTTTCTTTCCCATTGTACCGTTTCTACACCACTGGGAGTGAAAGTGGTATACCCTGCATTTGTATTAATGTTTCACCCATTTTACCTTGTTCCTAGTGGCTCAGCCAATGTCAGTGTTCTGAGTGGAATGTTTGTGTGATGGAGATACATGGAATGTTTGTGTTCCTGTGTGGTGAGGTGTGACAGTTGAAGATGGGCTGTACAGCTGGCAGGCTGCTCCTGGTGGGGCTGTTTACATGGATGCTAACCTGTATCTAAGATCTGATAAAAAAACTAAAATGATAATTCTCTGCTACATCTGGTACATCACAACAGAAAGTCATCTTTAAATAGCGATATGCTTTTTACCACTACAGGCATGAATGTTATTCCAGGTTTTAGTTGTAGTGAAGTAGGATCATGATTCAAGTAGTTTCAAGTATGTATTTATTTTAAATAGATGGTACAAGGTGGTAGGTCCATAGGTGGTAATTAAAGATAATAAATAAGTAAGAAGAAAAACTGAAACCCCACCAGGAGCAGGCTCCTTTCAGATCAGCCCCAAGCTCCCAACTGAACTCTCAGAGCCAGGAAAACCAACTTTCTAATACTTCATCAATGAATGCAAACGTCCCACAAGGTGACAACACTGGATGAGCAAAGAAGAAAAGAGACAGACACTACAAATCTCCCTCTTTTATAAATAGAAACAAAATGTACAATGTCCCAAAGTATTAGTAAAAGAACCAAAGAGAATAATAATGGAACATAAGGAAAAGAATAGAAAAAGATAATAGTAAGGAAAGATAATAAAAAATAGTAAGGGTAGAACAGAATGAAAGAACAATATAAGGATATAAGAATGAATTTAACAATAGAAACAATGTAAGGTTGAGAAAAAGAATTTGTTAGAAAATAAGAGGAAGTAGAAGATGAAGGCGATAGAACATCTTCCCCCTGAACAATAATGAAAGAGAAGAAAAAATACAGAAATAAGAGATCGAAAAGAGGACAAAATTACAAATAAAAGGCAAAACGTTGAGGGTTACATCAAAACACAACTGTTGGCCAGACAGGTATGGAGATGAACACCAAAAAAACTTCATTGAAATAAGAAGAAAAAAACATTATATAAAGAAAATAAGTATTCTTGGAAGAAGAAGCCAGAAGGAAAATTCAAGCTAAAATAGCGGAAAGAAAGGAATACCATCCTCGTTGCCAAAATTGTAGTGAAGGAGGATCAGGATTCAAGTAGTTTCAAGTATGAATTTATTTTAAATACATGGTACAAGGTGGTAGGTCCATATGTGGTAATTAAAGATAATAAATAAGTAAGAAGAAAAACTGTAACCCCACCAGGAGCAGGCTCCTTTTAGCTCAGCCCCAAGCTCCCAACTGAACTCTTAGAGCCAGGGAAACCAACATTCTAATACATCATCAATGAATGCAAACATTCCACAAGGTGACAACAGTGGATGATCAAATAAGAAAAGAGACAGACAATACACATCTCCCTCTTTTATAAATAGAAACAAAATGTAAGATGTCCCAAAGTATTAGCAAAAGAACCAAAGAGAATGATAATGTAACATAAGGAAAAGAATAGAAAAAAAGAATAGTATGGAAAGATAAAAAATAGTAAGTGAAGAACAGACTGAAAGAACAATATAAGGATGAAAGCATGAATTTATCAATAGAAACAGTGTAAGGTTGAGAAAAAGAATTTGATAGAAAATAAGAAGGAGTAGAAGATGAAGGCAATAGAACATCTTCCCCCTGAACAATATTGAAAGAGAAGAAAAAATACAGAAATAAGAGATCGAAAAGAGGACAAAATTACAACTAAAAGGCAAAACGTTGAGGGTTACATCAAAACACAACTGTTGGCCAGACAGGTATGGAGATGAACACCAAAAAACGTCATTGAAATAAGAAGAAAAAAAACATATTATAAAGAAAATAAGTATTCTTGAAAGAAGAAGCCAGAAGGAAAATTCTAGCTAAAATAGTGGAAAGAAAGGAATCCCATCCTCGTTGCCAACATTGTAGTGAAGGAGGATCAGGATTCAAGTAGTTTCAAGTATGAATTTATTTTAAATAGATGGTACAAGGTGGTAGGTCCATAGGTGGTAATTAAAGATAATAAATAAGTAAGAAGAAAAACTGAAACCCCACCAGGAGCAGGCTCCTTTCAGCTCAGCCCCAAGCTCCCAACTGAACTCTCAGAGCCAGGGAAACCAACATTCTAATACATCATCAATGAATGCAAACATTCCACAACATGACAACAGTGGATGAGCAAAGAAGAAAATAGACAGACACTACATTTGTTCTAGAAATTGATATGTATGCAGCTCACTGTATGCATTGCCTCGGATGTCATCTCAATTGCGTTAATATCCATTGTACCTGTTATTTGCTTCAGTTGTTTCCAATGTAACTTTGACCTAGTGGTTATCCTCTTCTTCAACTTCTATGCTGCAGTTGATTTTCTGTTTCCTAGGCTCTCCATCGACCAGGTCGTTTTGCTTACTGTATTCCGTCTGCAGATTAAGTTTTACGCCCAGCAACATTTTGTGTTATTATTCCTGTGTACAGAGGTATAGGGTCTCATTAAGTGTTCTTTTCAGAAAAATTATCCTGATTCTTCCATGGAAAGATTTGGAACTCACGTCATGTCTGCTGTATTATATAATAGCCTCTTTGGTGGTGAAACATGTTCCCATCAAAGTTGACTCCCTCTATAATGGCGGCACTGTCTCAAAGCAAGTAAATAGGTAAGTAAGTAATAATCTTTTTTTTAACCATTAAAAAAGAGGTCAAAAAAACCTTTCAAACAAAATAGCAGATTATCTCTTTCTCATATAGGTTCAAATTTGCCCAAACTTTAAACACAAACACTAAAATGAGTAACAAATATCTTGGCAAATGCATAATCAGTTACACATGGTCCTATTAATTATTTTAGTCCCATGTATCTTTAAAATGGCTAAGTGCATGAACAAAGTGCATGGTTCTGTTAACCCTTGGCTGCAGGGGTAATTCCCCCGCTGTGCCAGGGTGCGGGCGGGAGAGCGCGCACAGCGCCCCGGTGCTCGTGATGAGCTGAGCGCGTCATGAGCCATGGTGGCTGTGTGCTCAGGACGAGCTGAGCTCGTCACGGCCACACCCGTTTCTTTGGAACGCTCAGCACGGTGGGGAAATTAGCCCCGCGTGCGAGCTTTGGAGCTGTTATGACGAGCTCAGCTCGTCATAAGCACACGGCAACCGTGGCTCATGACGAGCTGAGCTCGTCATGAGCATGGGAGGGGTTAATTTTGGAGTTTGTGTAGGATTCATTTATTCTCTCCTTTATAGCAGATTACTATCCTCATTATGTAGCATGGACCCGAACTAAACAAAAATACCATACAATACATATATTTTAAACTTAACTACCCATTTCTTGGGCATATAATTCAGTTGGCAAATCAGGAGTTCAAGAGGCATATATTATTAAAACAAATAGTCCAAAGTAAAAGAGCTGAATGGATGTCTCTGCATTGATTATAACGTTTATTAATACTCTCAATGTTTCCTAGCTGCAAGAGCCTTAATCATCACCGACCCCTCTTTTGGCTTACAAGGCTTTATATTCAATTGCTTGTAGTAAGAATTTCAAGTCGAGGTCTAACGATTACACGTATGTTCGAGATTTACAGCAGCATCTGCTTCTTTACATGTTCTCCAATTTAATAGCAGAAAACTCGGCTGCACCCAATATCTCCAAATATACAGACTATATGCAATAGAGGCTCAGACAAAGTTGCCAAAATCATTCTGTTATGCCATTTATGTACCCAATGCTGTATTCTTTCAGTGGAAGCATGCCACACCTTAAATGTAATAAACTTTGCTCCATGGTCCAGGGCAGGTACACATAGACTAAAACTCAAGTTTATTAGACTGATGGGGAGGAGTCCTGATCATACCAGGGCAAGAGCAGCTTCGTTATCCATTGATACAGAGATAGTTCTAGCTTGTTTTGACAAAACTCTGGAATACGTTTTGGTGAAATATTACTGTCCCAGATTTCTTCTGCTGCCAAGGTGCTTACCGCAGATGTAAGATACTGGTGCCACTTTGGATGATCATTTGAAATTGACTACCAAATCAGATGTTTCATTGTGGCAATGCCGACATTCCTAGCCTTTGCACAATAAACTACAAAGCGAGATTTTAATATAAAACGTTGTCTAGGCCGGTTAAATCCGAAGCGGAGACAGGCTAATTGCACACAATTTGAAGAAAATTACATATTTATATGTATTTGTGCCCCCAAGCGCTACCCTCTCACCATCTGCCATGTTGAATAAAAACTCCTGCGTTACTTCACATTTAGAGGCCTTATTTCTCTGTCACCAGGCCCCTCCATGCCAGACCCTGAAAAAGGCACACGTTACATTTCTCTGCAGCACATTAGATATTTTTTTGAGCAGTCACGGAGAAAAGGCCCAGCCCGGTGTGTCTTAACAGTGTCAAACAAGGGCCGACCTGATAAAGCTGCATTCTGGCCCGAGCAGGAGGCGAGCAGAAGCCCCTCTGCAGAGATAAGGCCCAGTTTTGCTGTCGGCTCTCAGAGATAAGTGGGGCCCATGTCAAGGGAAACCTCCAAGACAGTTACACAAGGGGTGGACAGGAAGGGCCAAACCAACTGCTAGTATGAAGTAAGCATGGGCGTGAAATCCGTTACGCTCGCGGATTTTTCGTATTTTCGGAGAATCCGCAATCCGCGAACTCTCGCGGATGTGGCGAGAATACGCAAATCCGCGCGAAGCGGATTTTTTGTTTGTGTTCGCACTGCTCGCGGTCAATCTCGCAACAATCTCGCACTCGCGAAAGTACAAAAATTACAAGGGGAGGGGTAAAGGAAGTGGCCCAGTCTCCAACTTCCTGTTCCTGTCCAGCAAGCTCCTCCCATAGGGGTGGGGTGAAGGAAGTGCCCCAGTCTCCAACTTCCTGTTCCTGTCCAGCAAGCTCCTCCATTTCCTGGCCACTTTGATTTCGATCTTGACTGGGAAGGATTACTTTTTGTGGTTGCTGCTGGATATTTGGATTTGAGGCCTTTTGGATTACTTTTGGATTCGAAATTTGATTTCACAAACAAGTAAGTTGATGTTGTTTGTTTGTGGTGATTTTTGTGTGTGTTGCTTTTTTTTCGACTTTTTTGGGGGGAAAATCTGCAAGTTCGCGAGCTGAGGATGTTTTTGCTTGTGTTCGCACTGCTCGTGTCCTGCGCAGCAACAATCTCGCACTCGCGAAATTGTAAAAATTACAATTCTGCACATGAATTGAAAACCACCAGGCTTAGTTATGGGTGCATGCATGATACAACTGTTTTGTTGATTTTTTTTTTTAACATGATTCTGGCCAGGGCATGGATGGCATTGGATTGTGGTGATCTTTGTGTGTTTTACGACTTTTTGGGGTGGTGTTGGGGGCTTGCTATGTGGGTGGGGGCCATTTTATTGCCTGGTCCCATGTGGGTGGGGGTCTACGGGCCATTTTTAAGCCAGTTTGTGTGCTTTGTGCCATAGGCCTGCACCCAGTGTGCTCTGATGTCATCCATTATGCCCAGGGGGCCCAGAATCGGTCTGTTTGCGGATTTTGCTGGTTTTTCGCCACGTTCGCGCCGTGAAGCAACAATCTCGCACTCGCGAAATTGTAAAAATTGCAATTTTGCACCGGAAAACCACCAGCAGGCAGCATAAGCCTTCTGAAACTTGATGGATGGCATTGGATTGTGGTGATTTGATTTGTGTTGTGTTTTTTCACTTTTTGGAGTAGGGGTTGGGGGCTGGCTATGTTGGTGGTGGCCATTTTGAGGCATGGTCCTGGCCATGTGGATGGGGGGGTCAAGCGGCCATTTTGAAGGCAGGCAGTGAGCTTTGAGACATAGCCCTGCACCCATTGTGCCTTGCTTTCACCCATTGTGCCCAGGCGGAGTCAGGGGTACATGAAAGTACAACCCTCTCTGTGTGTGCTCTCTTGGATCAATGTTAAATTCCTGTTTCCCAAAAATTTAGCAAATCCTAATTTTGAAATTTCCATATTGTGTGGTGTGCACGTGTGTATTCATAAATGCCTACTTGCAAACTGTTTATTGAAGCGCTACATATGCAACATATATTTACTGATGTTCCTCTGTCTTCGTTTGCTTTTAGGTGCACAAAACTCCGCATCATCGTTGAGCATCAGTGCCAGGAAGAAGTCCTGCTGCGGCCTGTTGTTCCGACATCTGAAGAAGATGGCTCCAAAAAGAGGTGCCCGTAGGTCCTCTTGCAAGAAAGATGTCTCTACTAAGGAGAAGAAGAAGCAAGTGGCACCACTTACCAAGGAGACTGGTGGCTCAACCAATAAATTTTTTGGGGAAAAACAACAAAAAAACAAATGCCCACCATGAGTGCTGCACAGGTAGCCTGTTTAGTTGTTGAATCACCAACGACCAGGGATGTTGGTTCATCGCAAGAAAGTAGCAGCACACCATCAACACAGGTTGTAACTCATCTCACAAGTACTATTCAACAACCAAAGCCGCAACAACAACTGCATGGGCTAATAGTACAAGCAGAAGTATATGCGCAAGGAGCTGTCCGAGAAGGAGCTGTCCGAGAAGGAGCTGTCCGAGAAGGAGCTGGCTGTGAAGGAGCTGGCTGTGAAGGAGCTGGCCGAGAAGGAGCTGGCCGAGAAGGAGCTGGCCGAGAAGGAGAAGGCCGAGAAGGAGAAGGCCGAGAAGGAGAAGGCCGAGAAGGAGAAGGAGAAGGCCGAGAAGGAGAAGGCCGAGAAGGAGAAGGCCGAGAAGGAGAAGGCCGAGAAGGAGAAGACCAAGAAGGAGAGGTCCATGGAGACTTGCAAGTAGAGGTCAGTGAAGATGCCCATGTAGCGGCGCATGGAGCGGTGCAAGTGCCCACAATGGTTGTTCTTCCAGAAGTAGGGGCACAGGAGGAAATTGACTTTGGAGCCGGGGTATCATGTCAGGAAGACGAAGCCACTCCTCCTGATGATTCATTTTCTCCCAGCTCCCCAGCAAGGAAAAGATCAAGGAGGGTGTGTAGAAGTTCCTCTTCAAGCCCCGCTCCATCAGATGATGATCTGGATCTAGATTGGCAACCATCTCTGACGTCTGAGAGGGAGGCACACCATGAGCTGCGAAAGGTATCAAATGTTAAAAGGAAGGGCCCCGGAAAGCTCATACTTATGGATCCGAACATCGGACTTGATGAAGTGGTGCATTCTGATGTTGTTGAACAGGATGACAGCAATGACCTAGTCATCACACATGTCAGTCCAGCCACACCGGCCATGCAGCAGACAGACATTTATACCCTATCCCGACGTCATGCTGAGCGTGACCCTGGCGACGTGCCACTGGTAGCACCACCAACGCAGTCAAGTAGTACAACAAGTTCAACAAAACCTACAGCTCCCATATTTTCTCCCCAGAGGGGGACTCCATCCAGCTCGACTCCCTCAAGTAAGGTTGCTGCAATAATTGCAAAACCCAGTAGATGTCTGCAAGGCTCATCCACCACTGCTTCATCTGGCATTGGCAGCAGTATCACCTCGTGCGGCAAAACCAGAAGTTTCCAGTCCCCAGTTTGGAACTTTTTTAGTGTCCATGAAAAGTATGATAACATAGCCGTTTGTTGCATTTGTAAGACTAGCGTTAGCCGTGGTAAGACTGGTACCAACTATGGAACCGGAGGCCAGATAGGTCATCTTGAAAGAAAGCACGCTGTCGAATGGTTTCCGCACCTAGCAAACGTCAAGGGAAAGCGATCCCAAAGGGCAAGTGGCCAAAATATACCCACACTAGGTGTTTCATCTGAAGATGACGGGGAGGTAGAAGAAGCGTCAGACATGTGTCCGGTTGCACCCAGTACCCCTGGCAGCACCACACCCTCCGGAACACATAGAAGGCACACTGAGAGTCTGGGAGACACACCAATGCGGAAAATGTCAACACTGATCAGAAGCGGGTCGAAGAAGGCATCAGCATCATCCCGTAAATTTGTCCAGCGCACCATTTCAGCCATGTTCTCCTCAGATGTGCAATTTCAACGCAACCACCCAACTGTACGCCTGTATAACACTAAGCTGGCTAAAATGCTAGCGGTGGACCTTCTCCCTTTTTCGTTTGTCGAAGGTGTGGGTTTCCTTGAACTCGTGGCAACACTGGCCCCTAAATGGAAGGTTCCTAGCCGGTTCTATTTTGCCAGGGTTGCTGTTCCAGCACTACATAAAGAGGTGCTTGAGTTGGTGGGGGCGACTTTGCAGAAGAGTGCTGTTCACACTATACACCTGACAACAGACATGTGGACCAGTTGCCAAGCCCTTGATTACATGTGCATCACTGCACACTGGGTCTCTTTTTCAGGGGTTATAAAACAGATAAATGCAGGTGGTGACTTGGTCGAGATTTTTAAGGGTGCTCGTAAACATGCAACATTAGCCATGTTTGGCATGGAGAAAAGTCATACTGCAGTCAACATTTTGGCTGACTTTAACAAAAAGGTCTCGCAATGGCTGCCCCCAAGAAATTGCAAGGTTGGTTATGTTTCTACAGATAATGGCAGCCATGGAGGACGGTTTCTATTTCAGAGTGGCGTGTTTGGCGCACTGTATCAACCTTGTTGTGCAAAATTTTTTGAAAAAAGAACTTGCAGTCGACAAAACACTGACCATCTGCAGAAGAATATGAACACATTTCAACCATTCTTTTAAGGCCCGGAAGGAGCTGAGGCGCAAGCAAAATGAACGTAGAATGCCAGTGAAAGCACTTATCCAGGAGGTGGCAACACGTTGGAACTCAACCTTCTACATGCTTGAGCGTCTGCATGAGCTGTTTCCAGTAGTCAATGAGTATTTCTACAACCTGGGTGGTGATACAACAGAAATGATGCTAGCGGTGGAGCAATGGCAGCTAGTTAAAAGCCTGACAGACATGCTTCGTCCTTTTGAGGTCTTCACGCGTGACGTCAGCAGGGAGGACTGTTCTTTGAGCAAAGCTATCCCATTGTTGCTGAAGCTCGAGCACCAAGTCAAGGTGGTGTCTTCACAATTAAAGGACGTTGGAAAGAACGAAGCACATGAGTTGGCGCAGAGATTATTACAACGCCTAGTTAGCAATGAACGGCTTGTAAAAATCAAGAAACAACAGCACTACATTTGTGCTACTATTCTGGATCCACGTTACAAAAAGCCATTGTTTGGCAAAGTAATAATTCCTTTTGAAACATCGGATGTTACAGAGTACAAAGGTTGGCTAGCTCAGTCAGCCATTCGTTTTGAAAGAGAGCGGAAGGAAACTGTATGAGAAGACAGTACTACTAGTGAATCAGCAGGCCATCAGGCGTCCCAAAAAAGCACTTCTGCATCTGTGCCTGTGGCAGAAGTGAGTGTCTTTTCCTCTGAGCCGTTAACCACACCAGCAACCGTATCATCTGCACCAGGCCCAGGCGATATGTCTGAAGCGGGTTGGCTAACTCAGCTAGGGTTTCCTTGTCCTAGAAAGGACACAGAAGTGCAAAGTACAGGAATACGGGAGGACATTCTTTCAATGGTGCAGGCCTATCTGGATGACTCAACAGAGGTCAATATTACTGAGGACCCATTGGCGTATTGGCATGGGAAAAGAAAAATATGGCGAGAGCTCACCAACCTGGCTATCAATTACTTGTCTTGCCCACTCGCAAGCGTGTCCTCAGAACGTGTTTTTAGTTCTGCTGGTGGCATTGTGACTTCCAAAAGGTCCCGCCTCTTGCCCGCAAATGTGGAGCGGCTCACCTTGATAAAGATGAACCAGCACTTCATACCACCAGATTACAGAGTACGAGAATCCACGCAGGAAGAAGAGGACACCGACCTACCTGAGGAAAGTTCTCCTCAGTTACTAGAAGTAACCCCGACTGATGATTTAGCAGAGTATGAGGACGAGTTCTGCTTCCCTGACAGCGAGTTCTGAAAACGAGTCAATCATTCATTAATTGTAAATTTAGTCCTCCTTATTCACTTTTATTCCTGTGTGTCTGTCTTTCTTTAGCAAGTGCTTCATCACATTCCCAACAAAACTGTAATCAACCAATAAAACAACAAGCCCATCAACAGAACTGTCTTGATTTTGATGCCGCAGCATTCCTCAGGTTCATAACAGTTAGTTGACAAGAACTCAGTCCTGGTCGTCTATCCTGAGTCCTCCTCCTCCAGACTCACCCTATCCATTACCCATAATGCTGATGCCTGGATTCTGCACAATGAAGAAACTTACGTTGACGAGTCCCCTAACGCCTTAGGACACTGTGAGTTCCAGGTGGAGCCAGCCCTCAAACACAAATTACAGGTAAGATAAGCGTTTGGATGGGAGGTAGTATAATGGAGTATTCGGAGAGGCGAGAGAGTGACAGTGGTACTAGCAGTAAAGTCCTAGGGCACTTGAATTAACAAAGTCTGTGACAGGCATTTACTTTGGAAAACATTTGGCCTATTACACGTGAACGTTTAGGCGTTATTATTGCTCGCTTGCCTGTCTCAGGGGTGCTGTCTGTGGGGCTTCTAGGTTTTTGGGTTGTGTGAGCACCGCTGCCACATTTCTAATGTTGATTGCTTTTGTTTTGCAGAAAATCCACGCCGGGAAACTCCAGTTGGGGCCCTGCTGCAGAACGCCTTAGGACACTGTGAATTCCAGGTGGAGCCAGCCCTCAAACACAAATTACAGGTAAGATAAGCGTTTGGATGGGAGGTAGTATAATGGAGTGTTCGGAGAGGCGAGAGAGTGACAGTGGTACTAGCAGTAAAGTCCTAGGGCTCTTGAATTAACAAAGTCTGTGACAGGCATTTACTTTGGAAAACATTTGGCCTATTACACGTGAACGTTTAGGCGTTATTATTGCTCGCTTGCCTGTCTTAGGGGTGCTGTCTGTGGGGCTTCTAGGTTTTTGGGTTGTGTGAGCACCGCTGCCACATTTCTAATGTTGATTGCTTTTGTTTTGCAGAAAATCCACGCCGGGAAACTCCAGTTGGGGCCCTGCTGCAGAACGCCTTAGGACACTGTGAATTCCAGGTGGAGCCAGCCCTCAAACACAAATTACAGGTAAGATAAGCGTTTTGATGGGAGGTAGTATAATGGAGTATTCGGAGAGGCGAGAGAGTGACAGTGGTACTAGCAGTAAAGTCCTAGGGCTCTTGAATTAACAAACTCTGTGACAGGCATTTACTTCGGAAAACATTTGGCCTATTACACGTGAACCAACACGATGACAGTGTTCAGTAAAACGAACTTACTGCAAAACCACCACCCACCAGGCTCAAAAGTAGTAAAAAAACAGGTATGCTCAGATAAAGTTTGAAAAAGTATATTAATATCCCTAACAAAATAATCTCCCGCAAGACCCTCCCTAACCCCAAATAAATAGTCCATCAAAAGTCCCCAAAAAACCCAACTCCCAATTCCCACCCCCCAAAAGTCTCTAAAAAAGTAGCAAGGGACACTCTACGGATGCAGGTTGTTCACTTTGGCCTCCAGGGCATCATGCCTTAGGGCCAGGGCATCGTACTCCTCCCGGAGCATGGCGTGATCTAAGCGGAGGCCCTCCATCACCTTTTTGTACTCCTCCCATTTCTTGACCTCCGCCTCCAGGTTGGACACTCTGCGGAGTGCACGGCGCAAGCGAGCCTTTACAGTACTGTGAGGAGGTGCAGCCTTTGCTGCTCGGCGGTGGCGTCTTCCAGCACGGCTCTGGTTGGCTGGAGCACTGCGCTTACCGGCAGAACGTGGGGTCACGGAGGAGGATGCAGAAGATGTAACATTTGATGCACTTGAGTGCGTGTCGTCCCCCTCCATTTCCACCAGCCGGCGATATTGCGCAACAGTGGCATCCAGCCTCCGTTGCCGGGCCAGTACAGCCAGCATACTCGTGCTCGGTTTTGCAGTTTTATTATTACCAACTATATGAAGAAAGAAAGACATAATCTGTAACGAATGCTCTTTAAAAATATGATTAACACAAAATGATTCAGCAGGAAGTTGTGTCACAGTACAACTAGCAACTAGCCAGCGCAGTACAAATCTATTCAGGCCAGTATCATGGGCGTCTGCATGGAGGGGCAAGGTGGGGCGCTTATGGTTTGGTGCTCTTTCATATGAAAGAGATCTGGCAGAAGTGAGTGACTTTTCCTCTGAGCCGTTAACCACACCAGCAACCGTATCATCTGCACCAGGCCCAGGCGATATGTCTGTTTCCCTCTCTCTCTCGCTCTCTCTGTCTCCCTCTTTCTGTCTCCCTGTGTCTCCCTCTACCTCGCTGTCTCTCTCTCTCTGTCTCCCTTCCTCACCCTCCCTCTGGCTCCCTCCCTCTCTCTCTCTCTCCTTCTGTCTTCCTCTCTCTCTGCCTCTATCTGTCTGTCGGTCCCAGCCTGCTGTAATTACCATATTGTAATTTGTCACTGGGCCAGCACTGGATACACATCATATGCTATCTAAGAGTCAGATAGTACCATGATCCAGCTTACCTGTACTCGCCACCACCACTGCCTGCTTCCTCACAGTCTGATTGTCCGCTGGCGCCGCATCCTCCACAGAGTACTCCTCAGACTCGGAGTCGATCACGATCACGTCCGAGCTGGCCCCGCCACCAGATGTTCCACCTAAAAAATATATTTAAGACTGTTAGATTACACCGCTCACTAGTATTTGGTTTAGGAAGGAAGACATTTGAAAACAACAGAAAAAATAATTGACTGTCTACTCTAGTCTAAAGTAAAAATGTCCCTCCTTCCAGGGAAGGCTGTTGTCTTGCTGCTTTTTTTTGTCACAATTGATGAATGCTTGCTTAATTTTAACACACACCATTTTTCTCTGAACAGACAGACGCTGGACTTCTACGGACAAGAGCAACATCAACTAAAACAGGTGAAAGCTCGGCTCGACCACAAGAAATGTGTTCCAACTTCCATTACTCATCAACTCAGCACCAAGCACTTTTCCTTTTCCAGCTAACTTTATTTTAATATATGTGTTTACTTTTACTTTTAATAAAGCTTTTAAACTTGAATAGACTCTGTGGTTTTTGGTCCTCCAGACTAGAGTGACTGAGCGAAAGGTTTTGTAATTTTTGCAAGGAGGAGTCCATGCCGCTGACACTACCAGGTTTATACAGTGTGCCAAACACACCACTCTGAAATATTATGACTCTGGTCTTTGGTGTCCATAGTTTGGTTTGTGGAGAATTGTCCCTGCAACAGTAGTATTATTGATTTTGCTCCTATCTAAACACTGTTTCGAAAAAATTAAATTAGGAACGCTTGGACAACAATAGGTCCTCTATATTTAAATGAAAACTTACTGGGGCCAGCAAAGGAGCACTCGCCGCCCTGGCCTGCATCCTCCTCCTCCTTTGGAGCCACTGCATCCACTGTTTCTGTCCGCTTGCCCCTGGGCGGACCTGACGTACAACATGAAAGAAAGAACAGAAAAAATTGATGATTGCTGCGTGTCGATGTCCTTGTCAACCAAATCAAACATTTAGAAAGAACAAGAACCAACTATTTCAGCCAAAAAGAGGGCTACAAAGGAAGGACTGCACCTGAGCCTCTACTCTAGGGGCAGATATACAAGCCCCTTGCAGCTCTTTTGCTCCGTTCTTGCGTCACTTTTGTGACGCAGCGCCACAACAAGAGAGGCGCCATGGTGTGGCGTATATTAACAACGTGACGCATATGGGAGATGCATCCCATTCTAAAGCCCTGCGCCATAAGGGAGCGTTCCAGCGCAAGGGAGGGGGTTCCTGCGCAGGAACGCATGCTAAAAGTGGCTATGGGGAATATATAAAATTTCAATCAGTCATTTAGGACAATGATGCGTCACTGAAACCCTGCGCCTGCATGAAGCAGACTTACGGCTTGACGCAGCATTTCTGGAGCTGCGCCATCGTTGGTAGGGTAGGCAGATGCGTGACGTATCTCGTGACGAAAGAGGGGTGCATCTCTAGAGTCGCGTTGCAGGCTATATATGTATATGCAACTATAGCAATGCTCAGGGCTGCCCAATACTCAACATACCGCATCAGTCCTTACGCCTGCTTCAAGCAAGCGGGCATAAAGAATTGACGTAGCAGCGTCGCGGAAGTGCCTGCGTTAAATCTTGTAGATTTCACGCAGGCACTTTTGCGAGGCACACATCTGCCTGACAGCCACCCCCCCCCCCCCCCCTGCGTGGGAACACTCCCATTGTGGCGCAGGCCCAGGTCTTAACGTGGCGCATCTCCCTAGATGCATCACGTACATGACTCGCAGGGATGCGCCACGTTTACGTCGCTGTGCGTCAGGTAAGGCAGCGTAAACGTGGCGCAAGGGGCTTGTAAATCTGCCCCTTTGTGTCTAGCATTACGCAGTTCTGTAAAGTACACTCATACATTACTCAGCCCAAATAAATGAACACAAAATAGAAAACAAATAAGCAGTGGCACCGCCACAGAGAAGGAGAGCAGTGCACCTGAAATGCACAGAAGATTTTGAAATATTAATTTACCTCTCCTATCAATGTAATCAGCAGCATTATTGCTCTTTGTAAAAAAGTTAAAGCAAACATTTGCAATATTATATAACACACAGAGCAGGAGAAAAAACAGAGTAGAGACTAGTGATGAAAAAATTGCTACTACTACTCACCAAGCCCGGGGACCTTCACTCCCAGCAGGTCGAGCAGGTCGTGCTCCCGGTCCAGGATATCGGTCCAGCGGTGGGTCACCTGATTATAGGTGCGCTGGACCCCCGTGTGTTAAAAAGGGCCCGGCACACCTG
This sequence comes from Lissotriton helveticus, assembly GCF_964261635.1. Taxonomy (NCBI): domain Eukaryota; kingdom Metazoa; phylum Chordata; class Amphibia; order Caudata; family Salamandridae; genus Lissotriton; species Lissotriton helveticus. Next base: position 485,220,538 of record NC_136065.1, read on the forward strand.
CCCCCACCGCTTCCGTCGCTCCTGGGTTTTGGTGTAACCGGCAGCGATCCTCCCGCCTGCCGCGATGGTCCTGGGGAGACGGCGCTGCACATAATAAACCAGTGAGCCCACCTCCTCAGGACTGAAGATCTCCCGGGGCACCACCATTTCCGCCCTCAAGCGGCCACACGGGAGCCGGGCACGGGCTGCGGCGCCCGTCTTGGGCAGCTTGACTGCTGTCTTCACCATGTTCTGGGCAGGTAAGGAGACAAAATGAAAAAGAATAAGAGTAGAAAAGAAGGAAATAAAAGTTTAAAAAAGTAGTTGAAAAGTAAACAAAAGTAGACTAAAACACAAAAATATAGACCTAGAAAACAAGAGGGATAGAAAAAAAGTTTAATAGATAAAAAAAAAAAAAAACAAGCAAAGGATGGCAGAGATATACAGAGGATAGAAACACCATGCCCAGACACATAGGAATGAATGAAAAACAAGATGGCCGCCCGAACACGTGCGTGTAAGTAAGTTCGCACGCGATTTCTCTCGCGAACTCGTGCGAACTTGTATTCGCAAGGCGCTCATCGCGCGAGATTACACATAGCGGGCGGAAACGGAAATACGTCACGCAAACAAAATGGCGGCGCCCATACTCAACCTTGGGGTAACTCGCACGAGTTCGCGGCTTCCACAGTCGATTTCGCACGACGCCGCAACTCGCGAATAGGGCGAAATTACCGAAAAACGAGTTTTGCAAAAGCAAAACCAACGAGCAGGTGCAAAAGTTCGAGCTCATCATTTGTAACCATTTACCTGTAGTGCTTCCTGAAGGGGCCCTCCAGAATCCGGTTGCCTACTTGCAACTATTGTGTGACCCTGCTCTGACAGTCACAGAATAGTTACAGGTATGCCATTGCATCCTGTTAAAAAATTTTTACATTGCAACAAAAAGGAAAGGGAGCAGACAAGCAGGTGCCAGCCTTCATTAATGTCAGTTGGGGCAGGGCAGGTGTTGTTGTTTGCAAAACTTAAAGCACTTAGCAGGTGTGCTTTGCTTTGCCTCAATAATGTACACTCACTGGTCAATCAGAGGGTGTTGTGATGACACCGAGGGTGGCAAGGGTGTGCCAGCCAGAGGGTGGCATGGGTGAACCAGAGTGCCAGTGTTGACAGAGGATGGCAGTGCTTTGCTTTGCCCCAATAATGTACAGAGGGTGCTGTGATGACACAGAGGGTAACATGGGTGAGCCAGAGGGTGGCATGGGTGACCAAAGAGAGTGCCAGTGGTGACAGAGGGTGGCAGTGATGAAGAAAGCCTTGCAAACAGGCTGGGCACGTAGAAACAACAAGTTCGCAAAACTGGCGACCCGACAAGTAAGTTCGCAATTTGCGAAATTGTACAAAACCCTCGCGAACTTGCAGAAACCCGTGCGAACACACCCCCCCCAAAAATATACGCAAATCCGCGAGAATTTGCGGAATTTGCGGATTTTCGCAATCCGCAAATACGCAAATACGCAAATTCGCGGATTGCTAATCCGCAAAATCCGCCCATGCTTAGTATGAAGCAGCAACACTTCTACAGATGAGAGCAATCTGCATGCTGCCCCGAGCTAGAGATATGACCAGACATGCTAGTCACTCTGACACCCAGGGCCCTCCCTGGCCAACAGAAAGGAAACAGCCTTCATGGAGAAGTCTGATAAAGTTACGCAAACAGGCATTGCGAGTTTTAGCTGACCTTGCTGCCCCCTCTATGCACCCACCCACCTATGACTCATTACAGTGAACGCCTACATGCTCATATCTTTTTCTTTCCTTCTGCTTAGAGGGCTCCTCCCTATGTATGCAAAGAATGTATAAATATTGTACTCTGTGAATAAAGCTCAGAACTCTCCTGTGCCCGCTTGGCGCTGGAGCTCTCCCTTAACTCGAGTTAATGCAATAAAGCCCATTGACTCTAATACCACGGACTCTGCTCCTCATTTATGCTTGACCCTTTTTATCTTTATTGATTTATAGAAATTATGTTAGTGTAAGTAATTTATTTACGACATAATCTGGCGCCCGAATAGGGACGCATCCCCTTCCCCACGCGCCGGCGATGTAGGTCCGGCCCCTGTCCCCTTCTACAGCCTAGACGGACTTCAAGTGTACACGCCAGCGGGACTTCCCGCCAACTCCCTCAGGCCCACGGAGGAGGCGGACTGCGACCAGACATCCACACGAGGCGGTGAGGAAGATTGCGGAGTGTCCTGACCCAGAGCCCAACCCGTGAGAGAGCCGAGTCCGAGGTCTTCAGAGGTCCGCCATTCCTGCGCAAGCGTCAAGCGTCCGATGACCAGGTCTTCAAGTTCTGCTTCCCGGTGAGTACCACTGAGAACGCATAAAGACGGGTTCATTTAATGAACACGGTAAAGACGTGTCTCCTTCACGAGACCGGTATGGTTGTACTGTATTCCAGTACATAAGTATATGTTGTATATGTTTTGAGTTTGAAATTGTTTTAGTTAGGTTCCAGCATGCCGTTGTTTTCAAAATTGCGTAAAATAGGCACTAAAAAGGGAATATTAGAAGAGGCAGTTAATGTCCCGCCAAGAGATACTCCCGGCCATTTTATGTATAACAAACATGGCATCAGCGCTATTCTCTATTTAGACCTCTGGGTAGATTACACAAAGGATCTAGAGACGGTGCATAGATGGCCTGCGACCGGCACATGGGATTCAGAATGTATTATGAGAGTAGAGGAACAACTATGGAAAAGGAAGTCGAGGCCCTCGCAGAAAGAGGCCATTGAATTATGGCGCAAAGAGGCTAATAGGAGGGCCCTGAAAGAACTTAACAAAGCCGAGAAAAGCAGGCAAATGTCAGAACAGGCAAAAGAAAAAGAGTTACTAGAAGAGGGTGAACAGGTTCGAGTGGAACAAATGGATAGGGAAAGAAATGCTCTTGTTGCTGGTATCTACCCTGTACTCTCAGAGGAGATTGCAGAGGAAGTTCCCCAAAATGTACCCCTTAAAATTAAACCAACGGCACCAGAGGCGGTCCTTTCCGCCTACCTAGCAGAGCCACCCCCAGCCTACATAGACGCACCATTTCCCCCGCTCCCACCAGAGGCCGCGCCCCAGCCAGTCCAGGACCAACAACAGGGTTCCGGGGGTGCAGAAGGGGGGGGGGTAAGGAAATAAAGGATGACGTTGAACTCCCTAGATGTATATATGATTTACAGCCAGGTAATACTGGTCCAATGCGCGCCATATCAATACGAGTAAGGCAAGCCATCGCAGAGCTAGATGGACTGCCTGATATGAATACACATTTAGATGCCTTGTATGAGTTCATCAGAACAGGACAGAACCATGAATGCGTAGCTCAAGCTATGGAAAATAGAAAAGTAAAAGCTAAGAACAACATCCTCCGTTTTATTGTCAACTGTCTGATCAGGGAACGTGATGAGGGTGATGGGGACGTGGAGGTTAGTTTAATAGAGTGGAGCGACAGCATCAATGACGGTAAACATGATAAGGTAGCGCAGACAGAAGCAATGACGAATAAGATTAAAAAGAAAATACTAGCAATACGTAACGCCGAGAAGGAAGGCAGGGATAGTGTGTCAGAGGAAGGGGATAATAACGAGACGCCAGACAAAATGAATTTTCTGGGCATAGCACGGCACTGTAATGGCGCCAAACACCATCGACCTCAGAAAACAAGGGTTAACAAGGAAACAAACATCTCTCCTGAGGATTTGTTCCAAACAACTGAAAAAGCCCTAGACCATTGGATGGACGACGAGCCACCCCTCACGCCACATGAGAGGGAGTTGGCTCGGTCGGCCACCCAGTGGGTGTCCCAACATCATGTATATAATCCCGACATAGTGGCCCAGATGTTCCTGAGCCTCCCACCACTCGAACAACGCCTGGCCAGCATCTATATGGTCCAACACTTGATCACGTTGTATGAGAGCCAATATCACCACCCTGGCAAATTATATAAAATACTGGAAAAGGTAATACTAGATAGATGGATGGAACAGGGCCCAGAACTGATTAACACCATTTTAGACTTGCGTCTCCAATATGAGCAATTCCTGTCAGCCTCAATGACACCAGACCCTCGCCCCAGAGGACAGTACCCTCTGCGAGAGGTCCACCCCATAAGAAAACAAGATGGCACTGTCCAGCTGGTATATGTCTATACCCCTCTCACCAAGCTAGAAATACTGGAAATGAAGAGGTTGTTACCTTCCCATGATAAAAACCCGGGGGGGTTTCACAGAGAAATAAAAGATATACTCCGCATAGGAGACTATACTTACCCTGATATCCTAAGGTTACTAAAGGTCTTGTTACCAGCAGGCATTTACGAGAAACTTAAAGAGAAAGACTGGGATGTGGGAGATAAAATGTTGAAGTGGGCAGAGTTGCAAGCTGAAGATGCAGGTAGGGCCCCGGGGGATGGCCTTGGTGAAAAAATTAAGGGGCTCCCCGAACTCCTTATACAAATTTTACCAAGACTATTGACGACTAAAAAGGAAGACTGGGATGCAATTTCAGCCTGTAAACAGAAACCAGAGGAAGACACGAGCGATTACTACACTAGGTTGGAAAAATGCTTCGCTGTCAACAGTGGTTTAAAACACAGTAGTGAGGCCTATCCCCACCTTTTTGTGACCAAACTGGTAGATAACGCCCTTCCTCAAATTAGGAATAGAGTGCTGAAGGTTGAGAGCACTTGGCAAGCAAATAGCCCCTCACAAATGTTACAGATGTTGCAATACCACCAAAATAGAATAAGGGAAGAGCAAGAACAAGAAAAGAAGCGCATGAAGGATACAAAAATGAAGGTGCTAGATGCCCAAACAGTACCTGCAAACACGAACAAGAATGGTACCGCACCCACTAAAGGGACCTGCAATTATTGTAAACAACAGGGTCACTTTGTAAGGGAATGCCCCATCCTAAAGCACAATATAGCCACAGGTAAAACAAAGGAACGGCCCTATACACCCAGACAGTACAACACTCAACAGACACAAGTCCCCACCCCGCCGCAGGTCCAGACGCCCGCTGCCGCTGCACCTCAAATGTATCAGTACACGCAATCAGACTACCCAGAATACCAATCTTTTTCATGAAACAGCCTCGAGAGGGAAGATTGCTTGCCCCTTATCCCAGTTCCTGTGGACCAAGAGGGTCCTTATGTACATGCTCGTTTGCTGGGGCAAGATAGAAAGTTTCTGATTGACACAGGGGCAAGCAGGACTACCATCAGTCATGACGAGGTCCCAGGGGCACCTCTCTCGGGCTCACAGAATATATCCCTGGGATTTTCTAGAAAGCCAATTGTCAACAAAGTATCAGAACCAGTCTCTTTAGGGGTGGGTCCACTGACACGCACCACAGACCTACTCCTCACTAAGACATGTCCAGAAAATTTACTAGGTATAAAGACCCTAAAAGAACTGGGAGCAGTTATCTGTTGCTCACCAGAAGGAGTAAGACTGTTTTTGCGTGATTTCAAAGGGCATTTCACGGTTAGAGATTTTGATCCCAGACTTCAGGATGTCCCACAGTATCTATGGGCACAAGGTTCGACTGACTTAGGTTACATGGATATAACACCACACAAGGTCACTCTTAAGGAAGGAGTAGTCCTACCCCGAATACGACAGTACAGGATTCCACCTGAGGCTGAAACAGCCTTATTAAAAATAATTCAAGAACTCATTGAACAGGGGGTGGTGGTGGAGAAAGACTCGAATGTGTGTAACTCCCCCGTCCTCCCTGTTCTTAAACGCACAGACCCTCAAGCACCCCCAGTTTACAGACTAGTAGTTGACCTTCGAGAACTGAACAAATGTGTGGTCCCACAATACCCAGTGGTCCCAGACATTTCCTCATTATTTACTGCCATTGATTCTGAGGCAACATTTTTCACGGTCATTGACCTGAAGAATGCATTCTTCAGCATTCCAATACATCCTGACAGTCAATATCTTTTCGGATTCAGTTTAAAAGGACGCAGCTTCAAATTTACAAGAGCTCCTCAAGGTTTTACAGAAAGCCCCAGTGTTTACAGTCAGGCATTAAAGAGACAACTTGACAGTATAAGTATGCCTACCAACACAGCATTAATACAGTACGTGGATGACATTCTCATCACAGCAAGATCAGAACCTGACTGTGAAAAGGCTTCCCTCACGGTCCTTCACCTTCTGGCGGACAAGGGGCACAAGGTGTCCCCTTCGAAGTTACAGTTCTGTGAACAGCAAGTGGCTTACTTAGGGCACTTGCTGTCCAAGGAGGGTAGGCAGCTGACACAAGAACGAATTAAATTGATTTCCAACATTTCACAACCCAAAACACAGAAAGAAGTACGTGCATTCATTGGCCTTACTTCCTATTGCAGACAATGGATTCCCCAGTATGCCCACATAGTCAAGCCACTCATACAATTGACTACATTGGAGGCGGCCACCTCTAACATCCTCCCTTGGACATCAGAGCACACCCTAGCATTTGAGGAACTAAAACGGGCGTTATGTCAAGCGCCAGTTTTAGCCACTCCTAATGACAAGAAACACTTCACCCTGTTCGTGACAGAGCGGGATGGAACAGCACTATCTGTTCTCACACAAGACCAAGCAGGGAAACACAAGCCATGTGCTTATTTTTCTAGTACACTGGACCCTGTAGCACAGGCTCTGCCAGCATGCTTGAAATCTGTTGCGGCCACAGCTTTGGCCATAAGACAAAGTGACTCGATAGTGCTGGGACACTTCCTGACAGTACAAGTACCACACGCAGTGGAAGTTCTCCTGAATAGGACACAGACACAACACCTGACTGTAGCAAGATTGACAGGATACGAGCTGACACTATTTCAACCCCACATAGAGATTAAAAGATGTAACATACTCAACCCTGCCACTCTTTTACCCTCAAGCACAGATGACACCACACCCCATGACTGTGTGGAAGTAATAAATGTAGTGATGAAGCCAAGACAAGACTTGACAGATGTTGCACTCCCAGACCCTGACATAACGTTTTATGTAGATGGATCATGCATGAGAACAGGGGCAGGAGAATTAGTGGCAGCATACGCCGTAACTACTGACCATGAGATCATAGAGACACAAAGAATAGATATCCTGTCAGCACAAGCAGCAGAGCTCATTGCTTTAGCGCAAGCCTGTAAACGAGCAAAACAGTTAAGGGTTAACATCTACACTGATTCACAATATGCGTTTGGGGTAGTTCATGACTTTGGGGTACTATGGAGGGAGAGAGGTTTTCTGACCTCACACGGGGCCAAGATACAGCATGGCCCTCTCATACAGGCCTTGTTAGAAGCAATACACCTACCTACAGCCATAGCGATCGTGAAATGCAAAGCACACACCAAGGCCACAGATGTCATTTCCCAAGGTAATGACCTGGCAGACCGAACTGCTAAAACAGACAGCTCAGACTCCAATTGACATAACAAACTCACAGGTATTACCACTGACAAGGACTATGACAGTCAGGGATCCCTCCAAAGATGTACAAGATATACAGACCCATGCCACTCCAGATGAAATAAAGAAATGGACTGAACAAGGAGGGGTCCAGACTGACCAGGGTTGGATGACTAAAAACAAAAAGACATGGTTCCTCCCAGATTCTATGGTACAGGTGATAATAGAGACAGCACATAACCCGGCACACTTGGGAGAGAAGGGAATGTTGGATGGCCTGCAGAATATCTGGTTTAACAAACACTTGCGAGCGGCAGCAAAACAGAAAGTGAAGACTTGCATGATTTGTTGCCAATTCAACCCTGGAAAAGGCATCTCAGTGGAACAGGGTGGATTTCATCCCCCTGATCACCCTTTTGAGGTTCTCCAAATGGATTATATCCAAATGGACAGATGTAGAGGTTACAAGTATGTCCTGGTAATAGTGTGTGCCCTAACCAGATGGACAGAAGCTTACCCAGTCCCAGATTATACTGCAGTTACAACAGCCAAACAGTTGGTGAGGGAGTTCTTCCCGAGATACGGGTTGCCACGTGTCATTTACTCAGACAATGGCCAGCCCTTCTCCTCTGAGCTCATGAAACAGGTGTCCCTTCTGTTGGGATATACCTGGAAGTTCCATTGTGTAAGGCATCCCCAAGCAGCAGGTCTAGTAGAGAGACATAACCAGACCCTCAAAACAAAATTAGCTAAAGTCTGTGCAGAAAAGGGCCTGGATTGGATGGCAGCCTTACCGGTTGCCCTCTTTTACATGCGCATGGTAGCTCATTCTAGAACCGGCCTATCCCCATATGAGGTGGTCTTTGGAAGACCGCCGAATATGTGGGGTACACCAATGCCTAAAAGAATAACTGATGTTGACAGTACTATGCTCACAGATTACCTGGCTTCCTTGATGTCTGCACTACTCTCTTGCCGTTCGCAGGTTGCCGCTGCCTTCCCTGACAACACCCAGGTCGAGGACCATGCCATAGCCCCAGGGGACTGGGTGCTAGTGAGGAACTTCGACCGGACGAGCCCTCTGGACCCCAGGTGGAAGGCACCAAAATTAGTCCTGCTGACGACGAGGACGGCCATCAAACTCGAGGGAAGAAAGGGGTGGCTGCATGCCAGTCACTGTAAAAAATACTTTGGGACTACCGGAACATTTGCTAAAAACAAAGACAGTACAGACTTTGAGCCCCCCTTTTTGGAAAAGACTCCCCAGCAAGAGTACACTTCCAAACTGAGATCTAGAAGGTCAGTCGACGTTTGATTGTCTAAGTCCACTCGGTGGTGAAGCGGTTGAACATGATGTCTGACTTGAATACACTAGTGAACAGTAAAGAAAAAAGGACTAATATGAGAGAGAAATACTGCAAGCTATTACACAGCAGATGTATAGTGTCTCTGATTATTGTAATTTTTATGAGCATTGTGGGAATAAGTATTGGCTGGTTCTTACATGTTCTCTATCCACCTGCTGTCTCACAGAACGCCACCACAGTACACTCACATGTTGAGCTCCCAGTACACTTAGAGAACAGAAGAAATGAATTTAAGAACAATACTTTCATCACCCTTTTACAACAGCATCAACTGGCCATAAACACATCCAACTGCTGGGTGTGCGGTCTTCTTCCCCATACAGTTGCCAAAGGCATGCCTTTCATCACTCTCCCTTTTTCTTATGAAGGCTCTTGTACTGGTTGGTGGGAAACAAACAAAGCTTCCTATATGGCCAATACGGATACAAAAGAGCAGTCTCAGCTCAGATATCACCTATACATTTTATGTTGGCGAGGTGAAAAGAACAGGGCATGTGGTACCCCACTAGAGCAGGAAGCCTATGCTGACCACGGTAACAGATCTAATAAGTTATATTATCAGTATATGGACTAGAGAAAAAGATCCGTTTCACCTGTTTTTGTGGCATCAACGAAAGCCCCTTTTTGTGTCCAAAGTAAAGGAAAGATACGTATGGGTGATAGCATCTGCAATCACACAGTCAATTTGAATGGAACAAACAATACACTGCTTATAGCCGCACAGGGCACCTACTTCATATGTGGGGATAAAGGTTATACATGGCTCCCACAGGGCTGGTCCGGCACTTGTTACATTGCTTTTCTCCTTCCCCCCACCTACACTGCCCCTGCGGACTATCATGAAATTGAGCCTCTGACTGTCTATAACAGACGGCGAAGGGGGGTCATAGATACAGAAGATACAGCAGGGCAGGAGGCGGGAGACTTCTTTGCCGGAGTCATTCCATTTTGGGGTCCCATGGTAAACAACAGGAACATCCGCCACCTCACACGAGTGGTGCAAAACATGATAGAGGCAACAGCAGGTGCCCTCTCTAATCTCACAGCCGAGGTGGTCGCGGATAGACTCATGACCCTACAAAATCGCATTGTTTTAGACATCGTTCTGGCTGACCGCGGTGGTGTATGCAGATTGATCTCCACGAGTTGTTGTGTGTTTATTCCAAATAACGCACCTACGGTATACCAAGCCATTGCCAAGCTACACAAGATGTCAAGTCAGCTAGACATGGATTAAGGAGAATGGTCCTTAAGCAGCTGGTTGTGGGGATTAGTAGCAACATGGGGATGGAAAGTGTTGACTGTAGTAGGATCAATACTGTTTATCATCTTCAGTTGTTGCCTCTGCATCCAATGCGGCCCGGCCATCTGCGGTCTGTGCGCCACTGCCTGCATTCCCCGTCAACATATGCAGAGCAGAAAAAATGAAAAGATCATGTTGCAAGAACACATTAACGGCCTGATGAAAATAGAGGTGTATTAGAGGGGTGCGCTTGGGGACAAGGAGGGAATGAAGAAAATTACATATTTATATGTATTTGTGCCCCCAAGCGCTACCCTCTCACCATCTGCCATGTTGAATAAAAACCCCTGCGTTACTTCACATTTAGAGGCCTTATTTCTCTGTCACCAGGCCCCTCCATGCCAGACCCTGAAAAAGGCACACGTTACATTTCTCTGCAGCACATTAGATATTTTTTTGAGCAGTCACGGAGAAAAGGCCCAGCCCGGGGTGTCTTAACAGTGTCAAACAAGGGTCGACCTGATAAAGCTGCATTCCGGCCCGAGCAGGAGGCGAGCAGAAGCCCCTCTGCAGAGATAAGGTCCAGTTTTGCTGTCGGCTCTCAGAGATAAGTGGGGCCCATGTCAAGGGAAACCTCCAAGACAGTTACACAAGGGGTGGACAGGAAGGGCCAAACCAACTGCTAGTATGAAGCAGCAACACTTCTACAGATGAGAGCAATCTGCATGCTGCCCCGAGCTAGAGATAAGACCAGACATGCTAGTCACTCTGACACCCAGGGCCCTCCCTGGCCAACAGAAAGGAAACAGCCTTCATGGAGAAGTCTGATAAAGTTACGCAAACAGGCATTGCGAGTTTTAGCTGACCTTGCTGTCCCCTCTATGCACCCACCCACCTATGACTCATTACAGTGAACGCCTACATGCTCATATCTTTTTCTTTCCTTCTGCTTAGAGGGCTCCTCCCTTTGTATGCAAAGAATGTATAAATATTGTACTCTGTGAATAAAGCTCAGAACTCTCCTGTGCCCGCTTGGCGCTGGAGCTCTCCCTTAACTCGAGTTAATGCAATAAAGCCCATTGACTCTAATACCACGGACTCTGCTCCTCATTTATGCTTGACCCTTTTGATCTTTATTTATTTATAGAAATTATGATAGTGTAAATAATTTATTTACGACAAATTGGGCAGCGTGAAGACTGGTCTGTAGCACCGGTTCTGGGCACGAACTAGCCAAACCTCCATTTAATCTTTGAAGACAAAGACCCCTTACATTAAAGTTGGCATTATTTTGGAGTTTATCACTCGGCACAGAGCCATGTCCTGTGGCCATTTAATCTGTGTCTTAGTTTACAAAACATGACTGTTAGAGCCAAACTAGCTTGTTTCTGGGAGGATAGATGATCTTCATGCAGACCACAACCATTAAAATGTACCCCAGACGTTTGATGGTTAATTTTATTGCCAGTTTTTTGAGCATTCAAATACCAAGAACCTTTCTGATTTTATTCCTGCAAATTGTTAGGAATTTAGATTTTCCACTGTTAATTTCAATGTTGTTCATTTGACAGTACACATTCAGGGCATTCAAATATCGCTGTGAGCCAATTGAAGTTTCATTAAAAATATAATGATGTTGTCGGCCTACTGAAGAAGGTGTATGTTGGACCCTACTAATTATTGAGGGAACGCCCTCACAGCAGCTTGATAATTGTTGATGTCTGCAAGGTACAGGTTAAGAAGGAGGTGAGCAAAGATGCACCCAGGTTGTGATTTTAACTGTTGTTACCCAATTGGTTGTAATCTATGCTCTTACCCACGTGTTGGAGTAAAGACTAATGATGGCACTTAGTAAAGAGACTTTGATTCCCCACTTCTGGAGTTTTAGTCACAGCGTCCCCCTGTTCACAAAGTTGTTGTAAAATCAATAAAGGCAGTGAAAATTGGGGAGGTCCTTCTTAATGGCCACTTCTGACAAACATGCAAAGCCATTAAGTTGTCTTCTGTCCCACATCTACCAGCCTGGGTAAGGGGGATTATCCTTTTTTCCAACACCGTAGCATCGCATGGTCACTGTCGCCAGTGAGCATGACTTAAAAATGTTTTATTCTAAAAAAATGGGTGGCTGTGAGCCAAATGTAGTACAGTGTTGATTCTTTATTTCCCGAGATGCAAGTATCTGCAGCAGGTTGGTCTGATATAAACTTGACATTTATTACATGAAATCTTAAGCTGTTCAGTGTGCTGACCAGCATGAGGTCATCTCCCACTTCCATAGAATTGTTTCTGAACTGTAGGGAGGATTCCCATCTCAGAGCCCTCTACTTGTTGCCATGGGTTTTGGAATATTTGTGCCAGAAAATCTGAACTGAAGTCGCATGTAAGGAGCCACAGCGCATCTTGATAGATTAATAAGTTATTTTGTACTACACCCAATAACGATTTTGGATGGACTTTTTTCTTTCTGGAGTGTGGGTTTATATAAACATTTCCAATGATTATAGGTGGTAGAACCAACGGATCAGTGGTGTGGAAATGTGGTTTAATAATTAAAAGATAACCTTCTCCTCTATGTAGTGTGATAACCTCTACTCCCAGTCTCTTTTGAGGATATATATTGCTACTCCACCTGAAGAGTGGCCCCCTTTTTCACATGGTTTAGCTGGAGCACAATATTTGTCATGGTTTTTTGCCAGGGACTCTCTGTTCACTACCTAGTATCTGGGAGGCATACTATCTCATTTTGCTGTAACTCATTTAATACATTAGGGTTTTTGAGCTAATTGTTCTAATCACTAACATACCAAGGTAGAATAGTTAGAGTTGCACTTTGCATGTACTCCACCCTGGCTATATCACAGCCTGGATGGAGAACATGCCCAGGCTCCCATTCCCCATCTGAGCACCGAACCATGGCGCTCAAACCAATTACAACGCTGCATCGCAACATTGTGATTGGTTTAGGGGCACCTGGGTGCTTACTACTGCCGGACTCCAGACAGGAGTAAGTTAAGTTAAGAAGAGGACAGAGGAGAGGCGGCGGGCTGGCACAGCCAAGTGTTTTTTTTTTTTTCATTATCCCCCTGAGCCCCCACCCCACCACCCCGTCCTGTAGGAGCTGCGTCTGAATGGAAGTGCAAAATACATTTCTTAATTCTAAAAGATGACACCTTGTATTCAAGGTGTAAAATAAGAGTTTTTAATCCTATATTCATACACCATTCTAATAATGAACTCCTGATATAATATTAAAGTACATATCTATTCTTGTGTAAATGCAGGGCTAGAATAATTCTCTGAATCCAGAGATTTGTTCTTGTGGCCTCTAAAATTATCAGCTTAGGAGGATTACAGCATTTCTAAACAAGTTGTGACTGCAGCAAATATGTGTCATGATAGCCTAGCAAGGAGGCATTGTGTTACACAGAACTGATGCTTATATCATATAAGGTGGATGCTAGCAGATTTAAGTCTCATTAGAGTCATGTCAATCCATACGACATGAAGTCCACCTTACCTTCCCTGCTGTGTTTAGTATAGCTTGTCTACCTGAGATGCAAGACCTCTGTCCAGGAAGCTCCTATGCCATATGCACCCGATGGTCGGAACAAGATCCCAGGAACAGGAGACAGACTGGGCGTACTCGCCAAAGATTGACTTATGGTTACTTTACCATGACTTATATTTTGCCATACCAATGCTGAGCATTACCTCGCCACAAGTACTGATTTCAGAATGGAAGGCTAACACTGGTCAATTATTTTGACTTAGAGACTTGAACTACAGATACTTAAAGAATTACACGTTACCAGTGAGAAATACATATGACCTACCGGGTCGGAATTATCACCGGTTTGAAGGTCTAAGAACTATCTCACTTCGCCGAAGTCCCGAAGAAGTCAAGGGTTTACACCCCACTTATGAAACACATGTTGGCTGGATCGTTAAGCAACATGCCATTAAAGTGAACATTTCAAAGCAAGGATACAGAGTTGCATTCGTCATTAATCAACAGAAACTGTGTTGTACTGTTTTGACTTACATGTGTGTGCAGAGGACTTGTCGTAGCTTTTGCTACATATAGTCAATTTTTTAACATTATATTCGTAAAATGTTTAATGTTCTTTGTAAACCTTATTTAACATTTAAAAAGTTAGATTGATTTATCAGTATTTTTAATATATATTTACATTAATATGTACAACAGTATTTAACATTTTATACATATTTTTTGCAATTTCAATCATCAATAAAACTTTATTTCAGGTATAAGCCATACAAGCACAGAAGATAAAATAATTTTTAGATATATGATATAAAGAGTACAATCTTGTAGACATTAGTATGGCCCACTATTACTTACTATTAGGAGGGCTCCAGCGACAGGGTGGCTTTGTGCAATGCATCAAGAAATAACCGAAAAATGTAATTTCTCAATATTGTAAAAAATTGTCATATTTATTTTTTATATTTGTTTCAATGTCAAGAAAATCTTTTTTATTTGGATTTTTCTGCAATTTTAGGTTACCAGTTGCGGTATTTTGTAGGCTACCTTTTTCTATGTAGTTCTGAGGCAGGCTTCCAGCATGGAGCTTCTTCCATGCACTTCTCCTGTACAGGTAACAAGGTTTTCCTACTTACTTATAAAGCACTCAGGTAAAAGGAGGCTAGATTGTAAAATAGGTTAGGTGTTGTAGGTTAGTATTGTTTTGGGTTTGAGGTATTTAACTTCGTGTCTTATCGTTGTTTGGATAGTGCATGCAATAGGCTTAATTGTGTAACATTTAATTTCTTTATCTTGTTTAATTGTGTAAGAGTTATTAGATGTGTTGTGATTTTATTATATTTTTCTAGGAGTTATTAGTTGGTTATGATCTTATGAGGGTTTTATTTGTTTTGAGGAAGAGTTTCTGTGTTTTCTTTTTTCATTTTTTTTTTTAACTTCATAGAAAATGTATTTATGGATAGTGCCTCTTTTTATTTTTATTGTACAAGGAAATTTTTGGGGGATTTCTTCCACCTATGTACTTTTCAGGGTTTCAGTGGATGATATATGTGCATTTCCCTATGTTTCACCATTTTTTTTTTAATTTGGGGAATTTGTTTAACTTTATTTTTTAGTGGACTAATATTTTTGCTTTGGATTTTCTGCTGTGTATTTGTAACATCTGCTTTTAAATAATTCGTATGAACTTTTTTATTATGTCATTGTTGGATAGGATCATGATATGAGTGCTTGTATCACTTTACATTTTTTCTATGCTTGATTGAAGTTATTTTGCATTGATATGTGTGGTGCATATTTCAGTATGTTTCTTTATTGTGTGTTGTTGCATGTTGCATGTTGTACAAATAATAATAATTTAAATGTGTTTTTATCTCTCTGAATCTATTAAAAAAATTTTAAATATATTTTTCGGAGAGATGAAAATGAATTTCTATTTTTATTATTTATAAAATAATTTTTAGGGGGATAAAGTTTTTTGCTATTTTGAGTTTCAGTGTGTATGTTTTTTAGAGCAGTGTTGTTATATTCCTGGACTAGGCCCATAAGTGAAGCAGCCTATTTTTTACATTGTCCTCACAATAACATTTCAGCCATGAACCTTTGCACATATTTGAATGCACAACAATGTTGGTTTACTTTCTTTGAAACTGCTTTGTTTACACATCTTGCTTTGCACAAATTTAACATGATGCCTCGAAAATCATGTACTAGGCCTCTTTACGCCCTATGTACAAATGTCAACCTATCTGCATAAGACGGGGCTACAGGGCTATCTACATATCCATAACATCACTAATCTACACATACATTACAAGGCTTATTTCTATTATAAATAATAAGCATCCAGACAGGTTAGCAGAGGAGGCATGTCGGCTGACACAGAGGGTCCCTGCATCCTGAGACTTCACCATGCAGGGGTCTGACATCTCCATGAGGGGGTGTGCAGTTTGTGACTAAGACGGGCTCCTACATTCTCTCTCACCAGGTAATGGGGTTGGCTTGTCCCTATGGGGGATTCTTGGCTTCACACCTACATACACTCTAGGTACACTCAGACAAGGGTTTTGAATAGTAGGAGTACGCCAGATTACTGCCCTTTTTATATGCCTGCATATATGCACTGTTTTAGCACCATAGTAGAACTGTATCTACTATTTACACTTTTGGCGTTTGTAATCACTTTCATCTGCTTCTGTCTACTGATTATCGCAGCACATGTTTTCTATACAAGAATAATGTTGGTTCAAATAATATATTGTAAATGTCCCACTGTGTATTCTGTATAGTCCTCTGAGCACAAGTATGCAAGAGTGACAACGAGAAAGGTTCGGATCTGTTTCCACGATCCCTGAGGGGTCAGGGTTGTCATGTTAAGTGGTTGCCAGAGACCGTTCGGTACCTGATAAGACTAGGGGGGCTTACAGTGGTACTGTGAGCTAGCTGGTCTATAGGGCAACATATCCTGCAGGGTGTCCGGAATCAGTCTAACCACCAAGCCCATAGTCCATGTTGTCCAACAAATGCGCAGATCCTACGGATTATTAGGAACTACAAGACAATGCTCCAGCTATTGTTTCAAAGTAAGTTATGCTTTGGTTGTTTAGAAAAAGAAAACCCTTTTGTTTGCTAGCATTTTATCCATTTGTTGAGTTTCTTTGGATATGTTTGCTTATATTTGAGATAGGGATTGTTCTATTCATTGTTTTTAGTCGTGTTGTTCTTTTTTAATATTTGAAGGAATTGATAGAGTGTAGGGTGGCTTCTTCCAAATGTTCCTTGGATGGACCTGTGCCTCACTGCAACTGAGTTGTTGGTCTTTGCTTCGTGTGATATTGTATGGAATATTAAACGTGCATTAGTGCTTGCGGTCTGATCTGCTCATGCAACCAACCCAAGTGATTTCAAAATAGTTCAATAGTGGAGACAGATGATTCTTGTTTTTGGTAGAATGGTGATTCTATTAGCATGCCACAGTGTTTTATAATTGCTGTGATAGATATACAGGCTAAAGAGGCTAACATTTTTACTTTCATCAGCAAATTCTGGAGTTGTATCATATTCTATGCTCAGCATTGAGTTTTAGTATGTGCCTCCATTCAGTTTTTTTAAGCGTTTTTATTAAAGCTTAAACTTGCAATAATAACATTTACAGCATTGCATACATACTTGGGTGATGATAGTTTCCATCATATTCCAATACAAAATATAAGCATATCGTACATTCACCATATATGGTGATGTTTGCAGTAAATAGTCAAGTTTCTTATTACTCCTCATCTTCTGAGACCGGGTATACTGCCGGAGGGTCGCAGATACCTCCCCTAAATGTATTCCATTTACCCCACATTCTCTCCCATTTTTTAGGGCACCCTCAATGAACGTACGTGGCTTTTTCTGCCACCATGGCCAAATCCATATCTTTACATCACTCTTCAATGATTGGAACTGTAGCCGCCCGCCAATGTTTGGCAACATTCCGCTTTGCTATTGTCATACCAAGGGTTGCCCAAGCTTGGGCTGTATGAGTCATGTTTGTTGGGGCCCAAATATTTAAAGCACATCGTTCAGGCTCAGGTGGAACAGGACTGGCGCTCACCTGTGTGATAGTGTTTATTACTGCTGTCTAGTATACTGTAATTACAGGACATTCCCAAAGTGTGTGATAAAAGGGGCCTATGCTAGCATGCTGGAGCAGACAGGATTGATCGTCGATCTTCCCTATCTTGCATAAAGTCACTCTGGTAAAATATGTCCTGTGAAGCATCTTGAGTTGTATACCCTTGGGAATTGTAGCGCCTCCTGCCAGTCCGTGTCGTCAAAATCGCCCACATTAGTTTGCCATTTTTCCCGTAACCGTTGCATTGGAGCTAGATGATTATTGACGATCTTTCGGTGTGTGAGTGAGATCGCCCTTTTATCTATATATTGCGTCAGAAGTCTGTCATCACCTTCATCTGTTTGATCAAAAGATAATAGCAACCTTGGGCCAGATGTAGGTAAATGTCATTTACCGATTCTTAAATACCGAATTTTACCGAATCGGTATTGAAGAATTGGTAAATGAGTTGTAGGGAAAAAATCTGTATTTTTTACCGATTCTGTAAAAATCGGTATCGGACTTTCGGAATTTACCGAATCGGTATTTACCAAATCGGTATTTACCAAATCGGTATTTCCTATTCATTCCTATGGGCCAAAAGGCCCATAGGAATGAATGGGAAATACCGAATCGGTAAATACCGAATCGGTAAATTCCGAATCGGAAAGCAAGCAAAAGTGAAACCTAAGAAAACAGCCAATCAGGTGCTACCACCCTCCCCCTCCCTACCAGGAAGTGGCTACCCAGGCAGCTGCAACTAATTAGAAGGTTCTGGAGAGGCAGTCAGAGCTGAGCAGAGTCACAGAGCAGCAGGGAGAGTTATTTTTGAAACTTTACCAACTGAAAAATGGCAAGCAGCAGTGAAAGCCAGAAGGCAGAAAGAGAGAGGAAAATAAAGTTCAGCAGCATGGAGCTGCAGGTACTTGTGGAGGAGGTAGTGAGAGTGCACAACAGACTTTTTGGCAGGCACTCCCTCACTGTTCCCGAGTCTGCCAAAAAGAAAACTCTGGCAGGCAATATTAGAAAAAGTGAATGCAGAGGGAGTCACTACCAGGAATACTGAGGATCTCAAAAAAGATTCTATGACCTCAGGAGCCTCACCAAAAAAAGGATGGCTGAAATCCACAAGCAGGCAGGCCTAACCGGTGGAGGCAGGAACACAGCGCCCCCCTGACTGACCTGGAGGAGTTGGTGGCCTCAACCATCGAGGCAGACAGCGTCTGCCGACTTGGAGATGTGGACAGCTCAGCCAGAGCTGCAACAAAAAAAGGTAAGACGCATGCGCTGCATAACACCCCATACCAACCTGCTTCCCTTTACCCTTTGTGGACAAGCAAACCCCAGTCCAGTACTGCTATCACTATCCAGGAGCAATGCATTATGGGAAATGTAGTCAGCAAATGTCAGACCATGTGTAACAGGGCAGACATCAGCAAGTTAGTGAAATGAATGCAGATAAATGAAAGTGAAATGTGTAAAGCATTTATTGTAGTGACTGTGACACAGTAGCACTCAGTTGACATACGCTTATTTATACCTAGGGGCCAAAACAGGCAGTGGACCCACTGACACAGAAGGGACTGCACCAGCGAGGGAGGAGAGTGAGGAAGCAGGTCCAAGTGCAAGCCTCGCAGGAGGAAGGTGACACGACTGGCATCTCCCATGAAGATGATACCGTACAGACCCCAGAGTTGCTGCACTCCCCACAGCTTTCCCAATCCCCTCCCTTGGTATTCTCACCAGAAACTTCACCATCACAGCTCCAGTCCACTCCTGCAACCCCACCAGCCAGGAGGCGTTTCGTGGCCTCACTACCATTAATGGAGGCAGCAGAGGGTGAGGGGGAGGCTCAAGTCACCGTAGATGTGCGTTCAGCAGCACTGCAGTCCACAGGTGAGACAGTCACTGCTCGCAGAAGCCAACGCAGACCCAGCAGTGCAGGTGGACGTGGTGAGGGCACTGTGTTCCGTGGGCTGGAGGGGCGCATGGTGCTTATTCAAAGGATGCAGGGCAAATCCATACAAGCCTGCCAACGCCAACTCTGCACCCTGAATGTGCAAATAGGAGACATGGGGAAGGGAATGAGAGACATTGTGGAGGCAAATAAAGAGGTTGCAAAAACAAATACGGACATGGCAGCAGGGATGCAGCAGATGAGCAACTCAATAACGCAGCTATGCACCAAACTTGATAGTCTGTCACACACAAGGCGCAGGGATACCCGTGCCCACAATGCGGCCATCAATCGTTTGGCCACCGCCACATCCCTGCTATGCAGGAGGGGCGTAAATATGCAAGAGGCTTTGACCCAGAATACAGCTGAGGTCACCAGGGGCATGGCCAGAATAACAACTGCACTAGAGGCAATGCTGATTTTGCAGACAGCACAGAATCCTGCCCTGGATGTGGCAGAGGCTGATGACACCAGTAGCCGGAGTAGCATAGCAAGCGCTATCGTGGAGACACGGAGGAGTACCAGGCGCTAAGCTGAGGCTGCAGGGCACGCTGAACAAAGCGAACAACATCCTAGTGGCTCAGGGAAGCGCGGGCGCAAGTGACATTACCGGTCATGGGTGAAGTAACCCGGGACACACAGTCCCCACGTATATTATGTTTATGCTGTTGCACTTAAGTGCTTGAACATTGTGGCACCATTAAAATACGTTGGTCCCGGGGGCGTGGCTTGGCGCGCGGCAATGGCGGTCGCAGCTATCTAGAGCTCCCGCTTGCCCGCTACTTATCCGACAGTTTATCCTGACCCCCGGACCTCTTACTCTCGCCCAAAGTGAGGCGATTGCTGCTGCTGTTGCCTGGTTTCTCCCGGCGGGGTCAGCGGAGCCTCGGGTGCCGGATCGCGGCCGGGAGGAGACGAGGAGTGTGTGGCCCGGCGCTCCGCTGGAAACCGGGGGACTCCATTTTGGCGCACCCGAGGCTAGTGCTACCGGTGTGGCGTGGCCGCCCAGCCGCTTGCCTGACGCGGACTTGGCCCACCGGGACCCCGCACATCGGGCGCGGCCCCCCCGAGAGCCCGGCGGGGCACTTGGAGATCCTGAGGGCGTGGGCTCGCCCTGCTGTGTGCTGTGGCCTTGTGGAGCCGGCCGGACCGGGGCCTCGGATTTCGCGGCTCCCGCCCGGGGCTCGCTGTGGGCTGCTGCGGCCTCCGGGGTCGGACGGGGCCTCGTCGCTTGGCCTGGCGGAGATCCTCCCTGCTGCCCCTACACGGCGGACGGCCTGGAACGCCGTGGGTAGACGGCCTGGGGGCCCTGCGGCGATTTGTGAGTGCCCGCGCCTGTGCATGGCGCAGTGAGGCCTGGCATTCCGGTGGGGCGCCGGGACCTCGATTTTGGCGGACACCGGCTGGGCGGCCTGTGGGTGGGTCGGCTGGCCCGCCACCTGACATTGGACATTGGCTGTGAGACAGGCGATTTTCTCCTCCTGGGACCCTGCGAGAGGGGAGTGTGTCCTGGCGCCGCTGCGCTGCCTGCTCCGCTGGGGAGCCGAGTGATCGGACTGCGGCCGGGGCTTGGAGGGCTGCGCTCCCCCATCGATTGGACCTACACCTTCACTACTTGGAGCCTGGTGGTGCTCGGAGCTCCCCTGCCCTGGGGCTCTAGCAGTGGCTGAACGGCGGCGGACGGATCGAGACGTCTTGGCTTGCCAGGAGCCCAAAGTTGATCCGTGAGTACCCCATCCCCCTGGTCCCCGGGCCCTGTTGGAGTTCGGGCGGACGCTGTAGGGGCCCTGGGGCAGTTTGGAGAGGTCGCCTGGCGGCCTAGGGGGATTGGGGGTCCCTGATTGTCGGCGGGTGGAGTGCGGGCCTCGGGGCCTATCTAGACTTTGCTTGGCCAAGGGGCTTCATCACAGAGACAGTCCACTGGGCCCCGCTGAGTGCCCTGCTGCCATCGTGTGGCCTCCCTCCCCTGCTATACTTGGTGAAGGGGCTGGGGGTCCCTGACGGCCATTCCCACATACGTGGTTGATACTACACGAGAGACTTGCAGCCATGACCAGAGGGGGTGGCGGTCCCGCCAAGCAGGTGACAATCGACAAGTTCACCGGGCCGAGTGGGGGCCCTGGTCCTTCGGGAGGTGGACAGCAGCAGGGCGGTGGACCCGACAACGCGGCACTAATGGCGGCCATTACCCAGTCAAGGGATGCGCTCGATGCCAAGATCGGAGCGGTGGGCGCCGATGTCACCCTCTTGCGACAGGACTTGCGGAATGCTGTGGCGAGGATCACAGAAACTGAATCCAGGGTGTCGGTTGTGGAGGATGATGTCGACACGCTTAAGAAGAAAATGGCGGCGGTGGAGGCGGCGCAGCGGGGCCTGGCGCTTCGGGTGGAAGACGCTGAAGGGCGCGCGCGCCGCAATAACCTTCGCTTCGTTGGCTTTCCAGAACGATGTGAGAAGGGCAACATGGAACAATTTCTCAAGCAGTGGCTGGAGTCCTGGCTGCCCCCAGAAGCTTTATCTACCTGCTTTGTTATTGAACGCGCGCACCGCGCCCTATCGCAGATGCCGCCAGAGGGTGAACGTCCTAGGGCAGTGATTGCTCGGCTGCTGAACTACCATGATCGAGATGTCATTCTACGGGAGGCGAGATCCAGGGACTCTCTCCTATATGAGAGTCGTAAAATAATGATCTTCCCTGATTACACGAAACTGGTACAACAGCAGCGCCAATCCTTCGTGCACGCCAAGGCGAAATTGCGTGGCCTTAAACTTCAGTACTCTCTGTTGTACCCAGCGCGCCTGAAGGTGATTTTTCAATCTCGTACTCTGTTCTTCGATACTCCGGAGGACCTCTTCAAGTGGACCGACGAGACAGTTAGGGTCCGGCCGAACCCCCAGCCGGGGCTGAATCCGGGGCCCTCGAGGGAGGTCTCACAGGAGAGGACCAGACCCAAGAGACATCGACGATCCAGGTCACGTAAGCGCTCGGCCTCCCTCAGCAGTGTCCGGGCCAGTGGTGGGACAGCAGATTCCGACCATTCTGAGGTGGATAATGGCACGACCTGATGGTGTTGCGCTCCTCTGAACAGTGGTGACTACAGGTTTTGGCCACAGGAGTACGAGCACTTGAGGTTCGATAGACTGGTGGCGTCAGTACTGCCTTGAGATTGCTTTGCGGCTGATCGCTGAACGTGAAAGGGGATTGTGAGTGGGGGGTTCGGGGGTTACATATAAGGGGCTACTGTTCTCCTGCGAATGTGGGAGTTTGAGGGGGGGAGGGTTGTGATTACTAGTTCTGGGGGTGTTGGGATCCATTGGCATGGCCGGCTCAGGGCTCCCTGTTCTGGACCCGGAGTCGCCCATGCCGCGACAGGTACTTCATGGTTTTTTGAGGTATAGGGTGGGGGGTGGAAGGGTGCGGGTGGCTGGAGACGGGGCCACTGAGTTGGGACTGTACTTTGATAGTGACTATGATGACATTCATTTGATGGTTAGTTCTGGGGTTCAGGGTGGGACGGGAGTAGCTCGTCGTGTTTTTTGGGTGTTTTGGGGTGGGGGGGTGGGTCTACACGTGTGTTTTGCTGTGGTGTTATTTCCTGTGCATGATGGGAGGCAATGGCAAGGACACTCTATTGGATGGGTCCCACTAGACTATGGCTGAAGAGACGCATGGCCTTCCTGGGGCATCTCTGCGGGTGATCACTTGGAATGTCAGGGGGATGCTTGACAAAATTAAGCGGTGGGCAGTGTTGCGATGGGGGAAGAATGAAAGTGCTGACATCTTATTGCTCCAAGAAACCCACATGATGGGCTCCAAAGTGCTGGGCCTGCAGAGGTTTGGCTACCACCAGGTGTTCCATGCTGGTTTTTCCCGGGGATCTAGGGGGGTGGCCATTCTGATTCATCGCCGGGTGGCATACGTCCATGAGAAACAGTGGGTTGACCCGCTGGGTCGATTTATCTTTGTCAAGGGCATGGTGGGCACTGAATCTGTGGTTTTTGGGAGTGTCTATGCCCCCCCTCCCCTGCAATGGGCCCTGGCTGAGAAGCTTTTCGCGGTGTGGGAGGACATTCCTGATTCCTTGGCGATGATTGGTGGTGACTGGAACGACGTACTGAATGCGAATATGGACCGCCAGCGGCGCCGAGATGTGAATGTTGCTGCCCCCCCCCCTGTCCGCACCAGACTGCATGCTTTGACTGAGGGACTGGGTTGGTCGGATGCCTGGAGGCACATGCATCCTACCGCGCGTGAATATACGTATGTCTCCGCTGTGCATGGCTCCTACTCGAGATTGGACTGTATGTTTGTGCCTAGTGGCTGTCTGTGTAGAGTGAAGAGTGCTGTCATTTTGCCTAGGGGTCTGTCCGACCACTCCCCAGTGTCGGTTAGGGTGGAACTCCGCCGACAGCGCCAACCGTTTCGGTGGAGGATGTCCTCGTGGCATCTACAGCAGCCGGCCTACGTGACACACTTACGGGAAGCGCTGGATCTCTATTGGCGTGAGAATCTTGTAGGGGACGTGGATGCCGGGGTGGTGTGGGAAGCCATGAAGCCCACTATCCGGGGCGTGGACATTGCGTGGTGTGCCGCGGCGCGTCGGAAGCGGAGGGAACTGATTACGGACGCGGCCGCGCAGGTGGCAACTTTAGAAGAGCAGCACCGAGTGGGTGGGGGGGAGGCCGAGTTGCGACTCCTTCTTCAGGCTCAACAGGCCTATGCATCCGTCCTTCTAGATGAGGCTAGACAGGCGTGGCTGGCTACGCGTAGTAGAATATACCAGTGGGGGGACAAATCATGTACAATGCTTCATAGACTCTGCCAACGCCATCTCCAGCCGCTTGCGCTGCCGGGACTCACGTCTGCCGACGGTGAGGTCATTACTGATCCAATCGAACTGGCGGCGAGTTTTGCCGCTTACTTTGCTACCCAATACGCCCCTTGCGACCGCCTGTCCGCTGACGAGGTGATTAAATTTATTGAGGACCTGCCCCCCAAGGCAGTGTCTGAGGAAGCTAGGCTGGCGTTAGATGTACCCCTTACGGCTGAGGAGCTAGGCGATGCCCTGGGACAGCTAAATACTGGGAAGGCCCCTGGTCCGAGTGGCTACCCGAGTGAGTTCTTTAAAATGTTTCATGTACAGCTGGGGCCCCATTATCACCGCGCGCTTGAGGCTGCGCGTGAACGGGGCTCTCTGCCCCAGGACTGGAGGCACGCCGAAATTGTGGTCTTCCAGAAGCCGGGTCGACCCCCGGAGAGGCATGACTCGTATCGTCCCATCTCTTTACTCAATCTTGAGGCTAAAGTTCTGGCCAAAGCTCTGGCGAATCGCTTGTCCCCACATATCACAGATCTTGTTCATCCGGATCAGGCCGGGTTTATGCCCCATAGAGCGACGCGACATAACATCAGACGCGCACAGGCGGCGATTGACGCGGTGGGAGCTACGGGAGAGCGAGCGGCTTTGTTGCTCGCGGACATTAATAAGGCCTTTGACTCTGTCAGCTGGACCTACCTCTTTGCGCTGTTGCCCCAACTCAATCTAGGCCCTGTTTTCCTGTCCTATATCCGGCTACTATACACTGATATTACGGCCTCGGTGCGGGTTGCAGGGGCAGTGTCGGAGACTTTTCCGATTGGTCGAGGGACTCGACAGGGATGCCCACTCTCCCCCTATCTCTTTGCTTTGCTTATGGAGCCACTAGCTGCCTGGGTGCGCATAGATGCGCAAATGCGGGGGTTTGTATGGAATGACAGCTTGACTGATAGAATTGCGCTGTACGCGGACGATGTCCTTTTCTTTCTTACTGATCTGCAGCGTTCGGGACCACGCGTACTAGAAATTATGCGAATATTTGGAGAGGTCTCAGGTCTCTTTCTGAACCTGCGTAAATCTATCCTCTGGGTGCTGGATGGAAGTGATGTGGCGGATCCTTGGGCGCTGGAACTACAAGTGGTTACACACGGCCTGCAATATTTGGGAGTATTCCTGTCGAGATCGGCCGACGTTGCTTGGGAGCGTAATGTCGTCCCAGTTTGGGATCGAGTACAGTCGGATGTCAAAACTTGGTCTCGGATGCCCCTCTCGATATTTGGCAGGTCCGCCATTTTTAAGATGGTGGCGCTTCCACGTCTCCTGTACCAGTTGCAGAACCATCCGTATCCGATTACACCCCAGTGGTTCCGACAGGTTAATTCGATCTTAGGCCGTTTTCTGTGGGCTGGGGGGACGGCCAGAGTGGCACTTCGTACGTGCTTCTTGTCCACCTATTGTGGTGGCCTGGCCACCTCGGACCTGTTGTCCTATTACCAGGCCGCACATCTGCTTATCCTGAACGACTGGTGGTACAGCGACAGGGGGGATCCGGCTTATGCCCTGGAACGCTCCTTGATGGGCGACAACCCACTCCACACAGTGCTTTACTCGGCCCGCTTGCGGCGGGATCTGCCGAGAGTGACATGCCTTGTTTTTGCCATATGGAGACAGGCCTTGCGCCGTGTGGGCTGGTGGGGTCGCCTGACCGCGGAGACGCCGCTATGGCGTAACGGGCTATTGCCTGAGTTGTCGGCGTTGACGGGATTCGATGGCTGGGATGCGATAGGGATTTCGCGACTGGGGAATGTGATGTCCGGTACGACGCTCAAGTCCTTTCAGGCTCTTAGAGCTGAGTTCGATATGCCCCAATCCCAATTCTTTCGGTATTTACAACTGCGCCATGCATTGTGGCCCAGCATCGCCAACTTGGATTCCCTCCCCGACTTTAGTCCCATCGAGGCGAAGGTCTTTATGGGGGATCTGGGAGAGAAAAAGGTCTCTCGCATCTATCAGACTTTGGTCACTCATTGCTCCTCCACCCTTCTTCCGTTAAAGGCGACTTGGGAAGCTGATGTTGGCCCCCTCGATGAAGATGACTGGAGGGAGGCTCTGGAGTCCCCTAGGGGAGCAGCCATTGCTATGCGGCTTAGGCTCATTCAGTTCAAAATTCTCCATAGGGCCTACTTCACCCGTGAACGATTGTGGAAGGCTGGCCTGATTGAGTCCCCGGAGTGTTTGCGCTGTGGAGATGCCGTGGGCAGTTTGCTTCATACATTATGGTCATGCCCGAGGTTGGTGGGCTTCTGGAGCGGTGTGTGGGACTGCCTGTCGGAGGTATTGGGTTGGACTCTTCCTCGCACCCATCGCCTAGGCCTGCTCCACGTTTTAGAGGGAGTTGGTGGTAATGTATATAAACGGCACTTGCTGCTTCTGGGTCTGGTAGTGGCCAAAAGGGACTTGGCCCGAGCCTGGAAGGATGTGAGGCCCCCCCCCCTGGGTGCATGGAGGGCCGAACTGGACTTTTGCATGGGCCTGGAACGGCCGATCTTTGAAGCACGCGGTTGCCCCCGCAAGCATTTCAAGATATGGAAGAAGTGGGCCGAGTATAGGGGGTTGACTCTTGACCCTCCAGCGGCACTGGAAGAAGACCTCTAGACTTGTGTTGTTGGCTAGTTCTTGCATTGTGCTACAAATCTTATTCCATGATGTAACACAGCGGCGATTAATACACACGTGCTAAGGGGTGGGGTGGGATGTTGGGAGGGAGTTGGGAGGAATGGGTAGTTTGGGTTTGAAAAGGTGGGGGAAGGCATAATAGTGTTCCTATATATCTGTCTTTTCTGGATTGCTTAGCTGGACACTTGGTTCTGTACTAAAATGGAGAATTGATGCTTGGTGGTGTTCTCCTGATTGTGGGGAGCCACGCAATTTGCTTGCTTATTCCTACCAATAAAATTTGTTGTGAAAAAAAAATACGTTGGTCCCATACACAACCTGTCTGTGTCTCATTACTTACTCAGAAATAGTTGCGTGTAATCTCCTCACGTCTGTATCTGCCATCACTTGGTGTTGCCACTCCAGCAGGTTGTGTTTCAGGCACAGCAATCTCGTCATCATGATCCTCAAAGTCTGACAACTCCACCTCAGTGCCCTTCTTCACAGCAAGGTTGTGCAACATAGCACAAGCAGCAATGATTTTACAGCAGGTGATGGGGGTATACTGCCGTGCACCTCCACTCCTGTGCAGGCACCTGAACCTGCTCTTCCAAAAACCAAAGGTACGCTCCACAATATTTCTTGTGCTCTTGCGGGCCCTGTTATATCTCCTTTGGCTGGGTGTTGAGGGGTTGAGGTAGGGGGTGAGTATGAAGGAGCGGAGGGCATATGCACTGTCTCCTAAAAGGAAATGGGAATACATTACTCACATGCATACCTGTACATCTTACTGCAATAGGTGTTAATGGGGTCGCACACTGTGTCTTACCTAGGAGGTATCCTTCACCAAATTCACCTGCTGTCAGTCGTGCATAGATACTGCTGTTATGAAATATGAAGGAGTCGTGGGTACTCCCAGGAAATTTTGCCACAAGGTCAGTGATGGCGCACTTGGCATTGCAGATCACCTGCACATTGATGGTGTGGGTGGACTTTCTATTCCGATATATTTATTCGGTGGCAGCAGGGGGACAAATGGGAATGTGGGTGCCATCAATGCAGCCAATGATATTGGGGAAATGCGCCATCAGATAGAAGTCAGTTTTTGTTTGGAGCAGTTCAGCATGGGTTGCAGGGAAAGATATATATTGGTCCATCCTCTGTAACATGGTGTCAAGGAATTTGTGGAAAAAGCGTGACAGGCTGCTCTGGGTCACCCCACCTACCGCAGCAACCACTCTCTGGAAGCTCCCAGACGCAAGCAGGTGTAGGCTGCACAGCACCTGCACGTGGGTTGGAATGGCGTGCACCCTTGGGATAGTGTGCTCCAACAGTGGGTGGAGGTCCCTGATGAGGTCCAAGATGGTGTCTGGGGCCAACCTGTACCTCTGGAGAATCTCTGCCCCTGTGAGCATGAACAAGGTGATCCTCTGTCTGTAGACCTGCTTCTCTCTCTGCCATTCCCTCTCTCCTGTCTCTCGTAGCCGTAGCCGTCTCGCAATGACATAAAATGCTGCCATTGTGAAAAAAGAATTGCATTTTGGGTCCTTTTTTATAGGCTGACCCTGGTTACCACCTGATTTCAATGCATGGTAAATACCGACTCTTAAATACCGAGTTTCAAGCAAATTCGGTATTTAAGGGCTTACCTACATCTCAAATTTCAATTTTACAACTTCTTATTTACCGATTCGGTATTTCACCGAATCGGTAAATTTACGGAATCGGTAAATTTACCGATTCGCAAACCGTTGCGATTCGGTAAATTTACCGATTCGGTACATTTTCCGATTCGGAATGTTTACCGATTCGGTAATTTTAACGATTCGGTAAATTTACCGAATCTGACAATTTTCTGTCTCCTACATCCCAATTGCTCAATACCGGTTGGAAACGGCTGAAAATCGGTATTTTCGGCCATTACCGACCTGTATTGGGCTACCTACATCTGGCCCCTTGTATGGCTCTGTGTGGGTAGGTGTTTAAAATAGTAACTCTCAAGGCTTGTTCATAAGCTATAATATTTTTGGGGGGTTGTAATGGTTTGTTTTTAGCTTTATTATTGTTAGGAGTTTGTTATATGCTTTATTTTGTTTGTTTGGGAACAGAATGTGTATTAATGGGGCATTTGTGTTATCGTTCTGGCCATTTATTGTAGATATCTGTGAAAAAGGTTGGGAGTAAAATTTAAATGTCTTAGCAATCATCCAGTTATGTCCCTGTGCATTAGCAATTTAAGGTTTCTTTCAAAGACAAGGATTCTCATGTTTAGTATATGCTAGCTCCAAATGTTGAGGAATTTCTATTGTTTTAAGTGTCCTTGGGTTTGGGTTTGCCTGGTTCTTTTTAGGTCTTTCTAAGCTTACAACAGCTGACAGTTTTCAGGAACATGGGGAATTATGTTTTTAGGACTAGTTCCTGAATGTTTTTGGAAACTAGAACTTGCTTCTCTTAAGTACTGAGACACTTTTTTTCAACTTGAATTTCTGTGATGGTTGGAGGTGATTGAGTTCCCTCACATTTTCTGCAATATCAACTTAACTTGCCACCATAACTTGCTCTGGAATAATATTTTCTACATTAGCAACGCACCCTTTCATTACTGGTACTTTCATTGCTGTAGGTATATCCCCTGTATTTTAACATAAGCTTTCCTTTTTGCGAAGTTATAAATATCAGTTTCCAACATTATATCTGTAAGTGAGAGGATGATGAAAATATATGTTATGTTTTATTTTATTTTTAATTATTATTATTCAAGTTATTACATTTTTAAGACATATTTTACATTATATACTATACTTTCGTATTTTCTTTATTTTTGGGTTGTTGACTCCTCTGTTTGTTAAAGGTTTCCTGTTTTCATTCTATTCATCTTTTCTTTTTTCACATTTACTGTTAAAAAGGGACCTTATAATATGTATTTCAATTTAAAGTTATTGTTATATCAATTGTATTTTTACAGTTTAATTTTTGGTAGCATGTTTAGTATATAAGCTTATCAATTATTCATACATGTTAATATTCTGTTTATTGTATTAAGGATTTTCTTTATTGGAGCCTGATTACGATCTTGGCAATCTTAACCCAGACCCGCCGCTGTGACTGTCCCTATTACTCCGCTGAGTCCATGCTCTTTCACCCTTGGTATTTAGATGCATGCAGGCTGCATCGCCATCCACATTGATGGAGTGTTTCCCGCCGCCATAGCTGAACACCGCTGCTGACTCGGCAGTCTCCCATACTGGCAAATACTACTCCATTGCCATGGCTCCTGTCAAGCGGATTTAGATCACACATTTGTGCTGGTGGTCTTCTATTGTTGTTTTTGCTTTTGTCACCCCGAGTGGGACGGGTATGCTCAGACGTGAGTCCCGTGCTCTCCACGCCACTGGAGTCAAGCTATCCTGGCTGAAGACGGCTGATAGCCAGAAACCGGTCCTAGGATGCTTGATTCCGGTCCAGGGAAGACATGGCTTGGCAGTTTGGGCTGGACTGTTCCCATGAGGCACAGGGTCAAGACTGATTTGCATATGGTCATGTCTGAACTGGGGTGGTGTGGTGAGCAAAATAACAATGGATTAAACCCAGATCTGTGACTGGGAGTGAATGTTTTGCCATTGTGCAACATTCCGTCCATAAATTGTTGTTTTTGTTTTTGTCACCCCGAGTGGGATGGGTATGCTCAGACGTGAGTCCCGTGCTCTCCACGCCACTGGAGTCAAGCTATCCTGGCTGAAGACGGCTGATAGCCAGAAACCGGTCCTAGGATGCTTGATTCCGGTCCAGGGAAGACATGGCTTGGCAGTTCGGGCTGGACTGTTCCCGTGAGGCACAGGGTCAAGACTGATTTGCATATGGCCATGTCTGAACTGGGGTGGTGTGGTGAGCAAAATAACAATGGATTCAACCCAGATCTGCGACTGGGAGTGAATGTTTTGCCATTGTGCAACATTCCGTTCATCAATTGTTGTTTTTGCTTTTGTCACCCCGAGTGGGATGGGTATGCTCAGACGTGAGTCCCGTGCTCTCCACGCCACTGGAGTCAAGCTATCCTGGCTGAAGACGGCTGATAGCCAGAAACCGGTCCTAGGATGCTTGATTCCGGTCCAGGGAAGACATGGCTTGGCAGTTCGGGCTGGACTGTTCCCATGAGGCACAGGGTCAAGACTGATTTGCATATGGCCATGTCTGAACTGGGGTGGTGTGGTGAGCAAAATAACAATGGATTAAACCCAGATCTGTGACTGGGAGTGAATGTTTTGCCATTGTGCAACATTCCGTCCATCAATTGTTGTTTTTGCGGTGGTCTTCTAGAGGCAGTTCCCAGAGGGAGTAAGTCTGTTGCGGTACGTGCTCCACAATGCACTATCAATGTGTTCATTGGATGAACGCCAGTAGGACAAACTTGTCGTTCATTGGCCAAATGGAAACACCTGTACACCACACTATAAAACACACTCCATTTCAGACCATGATTCTTTGCTGTCCCACTGCTCAAAGGCACTTGACAGCAGAATCAAACATAGTGAAGTCTGGTGTTGCTTTTTCCTTGTTTCTTGTCCATTCATCTTTTTACTTTGTATACCTTCACTTTATTTTATTTGATATCATTTCATTGCCAAAATGCCAGCATACAAGAATCGTGTTTCACTGAGGGTGAGTTGTGAGTCCTGGTAGATGAAATCATAAGGGTAGATTCACAATTGTTTGGAGTCCTAGTCCAAAATACTCCCCTGTCACAGAAAAGGCAGATGTGGGCCAGAATGGTCGACGGAGTGATTGCAGCAGCTAATAACCTGCACACACAGTAGGAAATTATGAAGAGGTGGAATCACCTGCATGGGAGGTTGTAATCCCTGGCCTCCAAATGTCACCTGGAGGCCAACAGGAGTGGTCGTGGTTCTCCCAGGTCCCCCTTACAATGTGTGCTCTAGGAGGAAAAGGTCTTATAGAACCTATATATTGATGGCATTCTGCAGCACACATAGAAAGAAAAATGCCATTACTGATTGTTTTGTTGAGGACAGTGTCCCTACCTGCAACAGAAAATTCATTAGATAATGGCGATCTTCTACTCCTATGTGTGCTGCAGAATGTGTGCTGCAGAATGCAGCACACAAAGAAGTAGCAAAATGCCATCATCCATGCACTGCAGGTACCCTTGGCTCACTGTTGTTTGTGTTGGTGCTAGGCAGCTATTTTCAATGCCAGCACAAGGGAAAACACAAGGGGGCACCGTAATCTTGAACATATGCTACATCACTGCTTTACTGAAATGACGCAGTGCAGCACTGCTAGATTTGTCAATGCGCTGCACCATTTCCTTGCATATATGCCCCTGAAAGTGAAATGTATTGCATCTTCATTATCAACTGGATTACTCATGTCAACATCTAAGAAAGATCAGCAATTACAATTCTCTATCTCATTACAGAGTATAAACGTCTTCTCCTGGCCAGCAGCCTGTCCTAGACTTCAGCGATGATGGAGATAGTGATAACTTCCATACCATCAACCAGGACACCCTCCAAGAACTCCTGGACTCCACTGGGACCAACATCATCGTGGGGTCTGCACTGCAAAAGGTTTCAGCACTCTTGTACATACATATTACTTTATCATAGTACAGTCCACAAGTTATCAGCACAATGAAGAAGAATTGTCCAAATCCTGTGGTATGTATTTTCAAATGCAGTTTTCACTTTATTTTTTCATCAATGGATTCACTCCACAATTCCATAAAGCATAGCCAACGCGTTTCGTCTACTGAGAGACTTCTTCAGGGCTTGAATGTATGGCGACAAAAGTGTTGCATCACATTTCGTAGTGTTCCAATCCCCGAAAAGATTGTTTCTTTACTGTTTCACAATTCCTTAGCAGCCTGATAACCGCCCATCACTCACGTTACAGTGTAATGTTCGTGGGGTTTCCACATTCCCTGCCTGCCAACCAACAGGCACCGCCTGCCACCCCACCCAGAGCCCAAGACTCCCAGGACCCACAGATTACCTTACAATACACTGCAGTAGGAGTCCAGCTGGAGTTGGTAGAGCAGGTGTGAGCAGGAATGGAGTCTGTGACGGCCACCCTAGAGGGAGTCTGTGGTGTCTTACTCCCGATAGAAGCACCTAATCTCCGCTTCATGGCCTCCAGCAGCCCCTGATCTCCGCTTCATGGCCTCCAGCAGCCCCTGGCTGACATCGCTGGTGTCATGAGGTAGAGGCCTGAACAAATGCCCTGCCGAAGTGGCATCAGCAACGCGGCCAACCAGCTAAGGGCAATAAGTACCATCTTGGAGTCCATGGACCGGAAGCAGGACCCCCACTTTACTGCCATGACTTCCTTCCAGTGTGACAATGCTGCTGTGTTGTGGTTCCACGAGGTCCGGTAGTAGGAGACGCTAGGTGCTGAGCGGGTGCCAGGCGTAGCGGGCGGTGTGCCATTGTCGCCTCCACCCCCTCCCGAGACCTATGGGGTGTGGATCTTTTTAATTACAAACTATACAGGTACCTCGAAAGTGAGGGAATCTCACAACTTGATGGTTTGTTTTTTGCACCTTAATTTTTCACTTCTGATTTTAACTTTCACGTCCTCTGGTTAGGGTGGGCCTTAGCTCACCCATACCGCCGAGGTACACAACTTACGGTCCTGATGAAAGCCCAGTAAATGACACATAGATGGGCAGAAACGTGTCGACCCCACCTTAAGTGGAAACAATCAAACCACTATTTGGTAGATTTCCCACACATACATTTTATCCGTGTCAGTCTGACCATTGAATAAAATGTTTTGTATGGTACAGTGTAGGACTTGGCCCTTTTCCCAGAAATTTTTCGCTTTTTATTCCCTTAATTTAGGATGTCCCCCACTGTAATAAAAGGGTATAGGCCTTGTGTAGTGGAGATGCCCTGCGTAATGTTAAAGTAATGTTAAGGTGCAGGTGCCCACTTCCCCTAACATGGCCGCCACTGACCCCTGCTACTGCAGCGCGGTCTTTGTGGGAGCATTCTAGTAGTCAGGAGCTGGCTAGAACTCTCAAACAATGTATCCATACTAGCCTGCCAGCCTGCCCATAGCCATAATGGTGGAACCTCCTAGAACCTCCTGGAACCTTCTGGAACAGGTGAGGTGGCACCAACTGCCACTGCCAGCTGTCAACTGGGACTAAATAAGGAAAGGGACGGAAACTTTCCTGGCAGACTGAGAGAGCACAGACCTGGGGAAGAACCTACGCAGGAGTTTTAGGCAGTGGGGCCTAGACAGGGACCTATGACACTGGGAGTGACAGGGCCTAGGTGCTGCCTACCAAGTGTTGAGGAATCCTGAACTTACCCCCTGATCTGGCCCGGCTGGAGGGGAACCCAGAGTCCACCTGAGGAGACCGGCTGAGGAGATTTGATACCAGCCATCAACTCCAACCCCCCCCTTCAAGGAACCCAGAGACTGCTATTTACAAGGGTGCAAGAAACATAAAGCGCCTAGAAGAAACCAAATCACCACAGGACTATTGAGAAGACAACCAGGTATTGGTGCTGTGTCGCTCCCCGCGCTCCCTGACGCCACCTGGGACCCCCTTTTGCTGGTTTGCCACTGTCGTGTGGCCTGTCCTGTCTGATCTGCTGGTTTGCTTCCAACTAAAATAAACTGCCTGCTGGCTAAGTGCTCCTATTCCCTAGCGCTAGCACCCTGGACTACCTGTCCTGCTGGCGCTACCTGAACTGCCTTATTTATGGGAATGGCCCAAGAGAAGCGCTGTGCCTGCGAAGCGCTGGGGCTGTAACTAACCCTGAGTGCCCAGCGCTGTCATTTGAGGATCTGTGGCTGCCGGGAGCGCTATTGTGGAAACTGCCCAAGCGCTACTGCTGTCTGAGCGCTAGCTCCCAGAACTGCTGTGTCCCCTGCGAAGCGCTGTACCAGAGAAGCGCTATCTCCTGGACTGCCATATTCCCTTCCCCTACAACTGACACCAGAAAGCCATTACTAGCGCTGTTACTGCAAAGCGTTGTGAACCTGAGAGCTCGGCTGCTGCCTGGGGACCCTTGAGGTACTGTGAAGCGCTGTACATCCAGCATCTGTCATTAACTTCAAGCACTGCATCAGCGAGGCGCTGTGTGCCCAGGACCTGAATTTGCTGCCTGGCGCTGTGTCAGAAGGCTCCCTGAACTGGGGAATAGCTCCATTTACCCCTTCAAGTACTGGAACTGGGCCAGGGCCCCCCAAAAGACACCGTGGGGGCCTCAGCTAATAAAAGTTAACCCCTGCCTGGGGTACAGTTGCATGCCAGTTAGTGTAGCCCTATGCATGTTCATGGCTGAGTAATGCAGCGTTTATTCTCTCATGAAATGTTGAGCCTTTTTATGGGGTACTTACCTAATGGAATGTTTTATACTCCTGCCCCAGTGTTCTAACTTCTACCTACCAACAGGGATACTCTTGAATACTGAAATGTTTTATCCCTGCGTCAAGAACTGCAGAGCAAGGAATTGGTTAATTGTGCCTGTCTAATGAAAGGTTTTGTTCCAACCTGAGAATTCCTGCTCAAGTGCCATTGTCTTACTGGTTCCTAGGCACAGCGTTTAGATATAATTAATAGAAGGTTGATCCCTGCTTGAGGAGAATGTTATTCTGGATAAATGAAATGTTTAGTCCTACATAAGGGGCTGTTATTTTTAAGCTGCAGGAGCTAGGAAAACCTTATTACAGGCCCTGCCGATTCGAGGAGCTTGCTGCACAAAATTGCTAATGGGGCCTGGGTTCTAATGACCTGTTTATTCCTGATTAAGGAAATGGTTATTTCTGCTAATTGAATGTTTTAACCTTTATTGAAATAAGTTATTGCTATTGAGAATATGAATGGCTCTACATGAAATGTTGTTCTCACCTGCGAACAGGATAATTCCTAATGAAAGGTCCCTATGTTAGGGAAACCTAGTTCCTTCCAAATAATCCCAGAATCCTAGTGATAAACACTGTAATTTGACAATGAATGTTGTTTGGTACAATTTGTAGTTAGCAATGCTTGTTGGCTCGGAAATCCTAGTTGAACTATTGCAGCTAGCAATGCTTGTTATCCTCGGGTTATTGTTGGAACTGTAGTAATCATTAATATTCATGAGGAGGACACGTGGAGCATGTGCGCAAACTGTCATTGAGCCACACGTGGAACTGCCGCTAGAAGAGACTATAAAAACCTCCTCGGTGATTAATCAGACGCTTCACTTCAAGTTCCAGCGTCCTGCTACAGCGTCTTTGCGAGGTTCCAGCCCAGACTTCAGAATCTCCTCCCGTTTTCTTGTACCTTTCCTTCCAACCCCCCAACCTCTTACCTTGTTCTGGTTCACGGAGCTGCGGCGGCGGCTTCATTACATTCTCCGAAGTCGGGAGACTTCCTTTGTTGCAACCAGTGCCGGGGATCAGAGCTTCCGGTTCCCAGTGTCGGAGCGCCTTCAGGACAGGACAAGTCCCTCGGCGAAAGACTTCCTCTCTCCGCTTTCATTCCGGTGCGCCCTAGAGACAGAAGTAAGACTTTGTTTAATTATTCTAGCACAACGGACTCAACAGACAAGCCTTGGCAACAGCAAAGACTCGAACTACGATAAGATTGCATTCTGTTGAGACTATTCGATTCAAGCACAAATCAAAACTTATTCAGATATTAAGAAACTGTTTATGTAGAGTCATAGTTACAGTGATTGAAACTGTCAACTTGAATTATTAAGTCGGAAGCATTTCCTGATTTAACCAGGGTATATTATTGCTTTGAGTAGTTCTTGTGTGTCTTTTTGCTTATTCATTTCTTTTACAGAAAACCCTGTTACAGATAAGAACGCATTCTTGCAAGGTAGAAAAACCAAGTTGCCTGCATGCAAGTTCAGTTTTACTAACAAGTTAATGATTTAAGTTATTTTCTTTGGCTGTGACCAAATGTGTAAAAGACTCATGATGACTATGTTCTTATTGTAAGGTTTAATGAATCACACAGAGAAAATTCAGTTAACCTTGCCACATTGAAGTATTTGAATGGGCTTTTCTTGTCTTGGTATGTATAGAAATGTTATAGTGTGTCAGTATATATATATTGTGAGTATACCGGAAAGATCTCTGAACTAGGTTGTGTTTCCTTAGCCAATGTAATGTAACTGTCAAGTCCAAGGTACGACACAGCATTGGAAGAAAACCCAGAATACTTCTTGAGAAACAGAGGCAACACAATTAGAAGAGCTCCTGTGTTTGTTTGTTTCTCTTGTTTCTCTTCCACTTCCCCTTCCCTTTGAGAGCTACCTAGTAGTGGCAAGTGTATACTTCCTTGTCACGCTAGTTAGTTTTAGAAGGTATTGGGACTAGTCATCTTCAAGGCGGAACTCTGGGATCTTGCAGTTGCTCGCTTAACAGAAAGCGAAGCCTAACCATCCTTCCCCTTGAAAGTGACTATTTCCATGGATTTATCAAAAATGAACGTTTCCGAATTGACAGACATAATTCGCAAAATGAATGATGAGGTACAAGGTTTGCGCTTGGAAAACCAGTCCCTCAGGCAGGAATTAGATGATACTAGAGATGGTTTCACCTCCTGGAGAGACAAGGAGGAAGTTAGACGACCAGTTTTATCACCACCCAAATTTGGAGTCTCAGGTTTTCAGAATCAAACACATGCAACAGTGTTTGGTCAAAGTCAGGCACCCCAACCAGTTCAGTTAACAGTAGTCTCACCCCACCCTGTTCCTTTAGCCAATCCTGAACGGTTTACTGGGGACAGCGCTAACTTTAATACCTTCATGAGTCAATGTCAGTTTACTTTCTTGTGCAAACCACAAATTTTTCCTTCTCATACCACTAAAGTATCTTTTATAATCTCCTATTTGGGAGGCGTGGCGGCCAATTGGGCCATGCCCTTAGTAGATAGAAATGACCCATTACTGCATAATTTAACTCATTTCAAGGCAGCTATGTCAAGTCTTTTTGCTAAACACGTCTTTTTACAAGCGTCAGATAATGAGTTGTTGAACTTGCGTCACGGTTCAAAAGATCTAGTTACCTATGTTACCACCTTTAATCGGTTGCTCGCTGAAACCCAGTGGCCCGAGGATAAAAGAATATCCTTATTTTATCGAGGGCTTCGAGAGGAATTGAAGGATGCCTTGGCGCACATTGTTAACTTACCAGAGAATTATACTGAGTTTCAAGAATTAGTGATTAGGTTAGATCATAGGTTGGGAGAAAGAAAAAATGAGAGGCCAAGAAATGATTTTAGAAACTTACATTTTAGAACAGAAAAGAAAAGTAATGAAGATAAAAACGCGCAAGTAGAGCCTATGCAGATAGGCGGAAATAAAGGACCTTTATCACCAGAAGAAAAGGATAGAAGGAGGAAGGCCAATTTGTGTCTTTATTGCAGAAAATCAGGGCACTTCGCCAAAGACTGCTCAGTTAGACCGGTAAGAAAGAATGTTCTCTCCATAGACCAAAATTCAAGTCAGGGATCAAAAAACTAAATGTCTCGGGGGAGGAAGAGGTCGATTCCTCGAGAGTAGAACATTTAAAGATCTCACAATATGCAACAAGTGTGATGAACCAGGTACCACGTCACTTCACCATAAGAGTGATTTTAACCCTTTCTGGTCAACAAAGACACAGTATTCCAATACTTATTGATTCAGGTGCTACAGGAAACTTCTTTGATCTAGGGTTTGCCAAGAAACTGAATTTAATTCAGATTCCCAAAAAGGAACCTGAACCAGTAAGAGCTGTGGACGGTTCAACACTCTCTTCTGGTTTGATCAGGTTTCATACTGCACCCTTGCTTCTACTGGCTGATAATGGACATACTGAATTGATTACCTTTGATTTAATTGATACCCCAGCTTTTGGAGTCATTTTAGGGATACCGTGGTTAGAACTTCACAACCCTAAAATAGACTGGGTTAAATGTACTGTAACTCTGGATTCTGTATATTGTAAAACCCATTGCTATCAAGAAAGTTTGGACGACCCTGTGTTCCCTCTTACTTGCGCTACTGTTCATTCGGAATCAATTGAACTTCCAGTGGAATTCCGGGACTATGCTGATGTTTTCGATCCTGTGAAAGCCACTAAGTTGCCCCCTCACAGGGTTTACGATTGTAGGATTGATTTAATTCCTGGAGCTACCTTACCCTGCAGTCGTATTTATGCCCTCACCGAACCTGAAAACCTATATCTAAGGAAATACTTGGACGAACTTCTGGAATTAGGCTTTATTCGTCATTCCAACTCTCCAGTCTCGTCTCCACTGTTTTTTGTAGCAAAAAAGACAGGAGATTTGCGGGCATGCATAGATTATCGTGCAGTTAATAAAGCTACCATCAAAAATCGTTACCCCTTACCTTTGATCCCTGTACTTTTAAATCAAGTTAAGGTGTCAACCATCTACACTAAACTTGATCTTCGAGGTGCATACCACTTAATTCGTGTTAAAGAAGGTGATGAGTGGAAGACTGCATTTCGCACTAAGTATGGACTCTTTGAATATACAGTGATGCCCTTTGGTCTTTGTAATGCACCAGCGGCATTTCAATACTTCATTAATGAAGTTTTGCATGACCTCTTGGACATCTGTGTCATTATATATATTGACTAATTAACAACAAGGGGTGGTAATGGACAGAGTCTCTGAATTAAGCAGAAAACTCTCACCCAGTCAAGAGATCAGGGCTAGATCCAACACCGTTTTTTAGCTCACTGCATCATCCCAGTTTCAGAACCTGGCTGTATGCAAATTAGTCTGTTCCTGTCCCAGTGCATGATGGGAACAGGGCAAACCAAACTACAAAGCCAATTCTTACACTGGAAAGGAAACAAGCTACCGGGGACCGGTTTCTGGCATTTCAGCCTCTTCGGCCCGGCTTGCTTGAATCCTGATGGTGCAGTGAGCAAGGGACTCATGTCTGAGCATACCCTTCCACGCTTAGGGTGGACAAAATAATTAACAACAAGGGGTGGTGATGGACAGAGTCTCTGAATTAAGCAGAAAACTCTCACCCAGTCAAGAGATCAGGGCTAGATCCAACACCGTTTTTTAGCTCACTGCATCATCCCAGTTTCAGAACCTGGCTGTATGCAAATTAGTCTGTTCCTGTCCCAGTGCATGATGGGAACAGGGCAAACCAAACTACAAAGCCAATTCTTACACTGGAAAGGAAACAAGCTACCGGGGACCGGTTTCTGGCATTTCAGCCTCTTCGGCCCGGCTTGCTTGAATCCTGATGGTGCAGTGAGCAAGGGACTCATGTCTGAGCATACCCTTCCACGCTTAGGGTGGACAAAATAATTAACAACAAGGGGTGGTGATGGACAGAGTCTCTGAATTAAGCAGAAAACTCTCACCCAGTCAAGAGATCAGGGCTAGATCCAACACCGTTTTTTAGCTCACTGCATCATCCCAGTTTCAGAACCTGGCTGTATGCAAATTAGTCTGTTCCTGTCCCAGTGCATGATGGGAACAGGGCAAACCAAACTACAAAGCCAATTCTTACACTGGAAAGGAAACAAGCTACCGGGGACCGGTATCTGGCATTTCAGCCTCTTCGGCCCGGCTTGCTTGAATCCTGATGGTGCAGTGAGCAAGGGACTCATGTCTGAGCATACCCTTCCACGGTTGGGGTGGACAAAATAATTAACAACAAGGGGTGGTGATGGACAGAGTCTCTGAATTAAGCAGAAAACTCTCACCCAGTCAAGAGATCAGGGCTAGATCCAACACCGTTTTTTAGCTCACTGCATCATCCCAGTTTCAGAACCTGGCTGTATGCAAATTAGTCTGTTCCTGTCCCAGTGCATGATGGGAACAGGGCAAACCAAACTACAAAGCCAATTCTTACACTGGAAAGGAAACAAGCTACCGGGGACCGGTTTCTGGCATTTCAGCCTCTTCGGCCCGGCTTGCTTGAATCCTGATGGTGCAGTGAGCAAGGGACTCATGTCTGAGCATACCCTTCCACGCTTAGGGTGGACAAAATAATTAACAACAAGGGGTGGTGATGGACAGAGTCTCTGAATTAAGCAGAAAACTCTCACCCAGTCAAGAGATCAGGGCTAGATCCAACACCGTTTTTTAGCTCACTGCATCATCCCAGTTTCAGAACCTGGCTGTATGCAAATTAGTCTGTTCCTGTCCCAGTGCATGATGGGAACAGGGCAAACCAAACTACAAAGCCAATTCTTACACTGGAAAGGAAACAAGCTACCGGGGACCGGTTTCTGGCATTTCAGCCTCTTCGGCCCGGCTTGCTTGAATCCTGATGGTGCAGTGAGCAAGGGACTCATGTCTGAGCATACCCTTCCACGCTTAGGGTGGACAAAATAATTAACAACAAGGGGTGGTGATGGACAGAGTCTCTGAATTAAGCAGAAAACTCTCACCCAGTCAAGAGATCAGGGCTAGATCCAACACCGTTTTTTAGCTCACTGCATCATCCCAGTTTCAGAACCTGGCTGTATGCAAATTAGTCTGTTCCTGTCCCAGTGCATGATGGGAACAGGGCAAACCAAACTACAAAGCCAATTCTTACACTGGAAGGGAAACAAGCTACCGGGGACCGGTTTCTGGCATTTCAGCCTCTTCGGCCCGGCTTGCTTGAATCCTGATGGTGCAGTGAGCAAGGGACTCATGTCTGAGCATACCTTTCCACGCTTAGGGTGGACAAAATAATTAACAACAAGGGGTGGTGATGGACAGAGTCTCTGAATTAAGCAGAAAACTCTCGGTGTTGGATCTAGCCCTGATCTCTTGACTGGGTGAGAGTATTCTGCTTAATTCAGAGACTCTGTCCATCACCACCCCTTGTTGTAAATTATTTTGTCCACCCTAAGCGTGGAAGGGTATACTCAGATGTGAGTCCCTTGCTCATTGCACCATCAGGATTCAAGCAAGCTGGGCTGAAGATGGCTGAAATGCCAGAAACCGGTCCCCGCAAGCTTGTTTCCTTCCCAGTGTAAGAATTGGCTTTTGTAGTCTGGTCTGCCCTGTTCCCATGATGCACTGGGCCAGGGACAGACTAATTTGCATACAGCCAGGTTCTGAAACTGGGATGGTGCAATGAGCTAAAAAACGGTGTTGGATCTAGCCCTGATCTCTTGACTGGGTGAGAGTATTCTGCTTAATTCAGAGACTCTGTCCATCACCACCCCTTGTTGTAAATTATTTTGTCCACCATAAGCGTGGAAGGGTATACTCAGATGTGAGTCCCTTGCTCATTGCACCATCAGGATTCAAGCAAGCTGGGCTGAAGACGGCTGAAATGCCAGAAACCGGTCCCCGGAAGCTTGTTTCCTTCCCAGTGTAAGAATTGGCTTTTGTAGTCTGGTCTGCCCTGTTCCCATGATGCACTGGGCCAGGGACAGACTAATTTGCATACAGCCAGGTTCTGAAACTGGGATGGTGCAATGAGCTAAAAAACGGTGTTGGATCTAGCCCTGATCTCTTGACTGGGTGAGAGTATTCTGCTTAATTCAGAGACTCTGTCCATCACCACCCCTTGTTGTAAATTATTTTGTCCACCCTAAGCGTGGAAGGGTATACTCAGATGTGAGTCCCTTGCTCATTGCACCATCAGGATTCAAGCAAGCTGGGCTGAAGACGGCTGAAATGCCAGAAACCGGTCCCCGGAAGCTTGTTTCCTTCCCAGTGTAAGAATTGGCTTTTGTAGTCTGGTCTGCCCTGTTCCCATGATGCACTGGGCCAGGGACAGACTAATTTGCATACAGCCAGGTTCTGAAACTGGGATGGTGCAATGAGCTAAAAAACGGTGTTGGATCTAGCCCTGATCTCTTGACTGGTTGAGAGTATTCTGCTTAATTCAGAGACTCTGTCCATCACCACCCCTTGTTGTAAATTATTTTGTCCACCCTAAGCGTGGAAGGGTATACTCAGATGTGAGTCCCTTGCTCATTGCACCATCAGGATTCAAGCAAGCTGGGCTGAAGACGGCTAAAATGCCAGAAACCGGTCCCCGGAAGCTTGTTTCCTTCCCAGTGTAAGAATTGGCTTTTGTAGTCTGGTCTGCCCTGTTCCCATGATGCACTGGGCCAGGGACAGACTAATTTGCATACAGCCAGGTTCTGAAACTGGGATGGTGCAATGAGCTAAAAAACGGTGTTGGATCTAGCCCTGATCTCTTGACTGGGTGAGAGTATTCTGCTTAATTCAGAGACTCTGTCCATCACCACCCCTTGTTGTAAATTATTTTGTCCACCCTAAGCGTGGAAGGGTATACTCAGATGTGAGTCCCTTGCTCATTGCACCATCAGGATTCAAGCAAGCTGGGCTGAAGACGGCTGAAATGCCAGAAACCGGTCCCCGGAAGCTTGTTTCCTTCCCAATGTAAGAATTGGCCTTTGTAGTCTGGTCTGCCCTGTTCCCATGATGCACTGGGCCAGGGACAGACTAATTTGCATACAGCCAGGTTCTGAAACTGGGATGGTGCAATGAGCTAAAAAACGGTGTTGGATCTAGCCCT
Source organism: Lissotriton helveticus (assembly GCF_964261635.1). NCBI lineage: Eukaryota > Metazoa > Chordata > Amphibia > Caudata > Salamandridae > Lissotriton > Lissotriton helveticus. Next base: position 485,264,124 of record NC_136065.1, read on the forward strand.
GATCTCTTGACTGGGTGAGAGTATTCTGCTTAATTCAGAGACTCTGTCCATCACCACCCCTTGTTGTAAATTATTTTGTCCACCATAAGCGTGGAAGGGTATACTCAGATGTGAGTCCCTTGCTCATTGCACCATCAGGATTCAAGCAAGCTGGGCTGAAGACGGCTGAAATGCCAGAAACCGGTCCCCGGAAGCTTGTTTCCTTCCCAATGTAAGAATTGGCCTTTGTAGTCTGGTCTGCCCTGTTCCCATGATGCACTGGGCCAGGGACAGACTAATTTGCATACAGCCAGGTTCTGAAACTGGGATGGTGCAATGAGCTAAAAAACGGTGTTGGATCTAGCCCTGATCTCTTGACTGGGTGAGAGTATTCTGCTTAATTCAGAGACTCTGTCCATCACCACCCCTTGTTGTAAATTATTTTGTCCACCATAAGCGTGGAAGGGTATACTCAGATGTGAGTCCCTTGCTCATTGCACCATCAGGATTCAAGCAAGCTGGGCTGAAGACGGCTGAAATGCCAGAAACCGGTCCCCGGAAGCTTGTTTCCTTCCCAGTGTAAGAATTGGCTTTTGTAGTCTGGTCTGCCCTGTTCCCATGATGCACTGGGCCAGGGACAGACTAATTTGCATACAGCCAGGTTCTGAAACTGGGATGGTGCAATGAGCTAAAAAACGGTGTTGGATCTAGCCCTGATCTCTTGACTGGGTGAGAGTATTCTGCTTAATTCAGAGACTCTGTCCATCACCACCCCTTGTTGTAAATTATTTTGTCCCCCCTAAGCGTGGAAGGGTATACTCAGATGTGAGTCCCTTGCTCATTGCACCATCAGGATTCAAGCAAGCTGGGCTGAAGACGGCTGAAATGCCAGAAACCGGTCCCCGGAAGCTTGTTTCCTTCCCAGTGTAAGAATTGGCTTTTGTAGTCTGGTCTGCCCTGTTCCCATGATGCACTGGGCCAGGGACAGACTAATTTGCATACAGCCAGGTTCTGAAACTGGGATGGTGCAATGAGCTAAAAAACGGTTTTGGATCTAGCCCTGATCTCTTGACTGGGTGAGAGTATTCTGCTTAATTCAGAGACTCTGTCCATCACCACCCCTTGTTGTAAATTATTTTGTCCACCCTAAGCGTGGAAGGGTATACTCAGATGTGAGTCCCTTGCTCATTGCACCATCAGGATTCAAGCAAGCTGGGCTGAAGACGGCTGAAATGCCAGAAACCGGTCCCCGGAAGCTTGTTTCCTTCCCAGTGTAAGAATTGGCTTTTGTAGTCTGGTCTGCCCTGTTCCCATGATGCACTGGGCCAGGGACAGACTAATTTGCATACAGCCAGGTTCTGAAACTGGGATGGTGCAATGAGCTAAAAAACGGTGTTGGATCTAGCCCTGATCTCTTGACTGGGTGAGAGTATTCTGCTTAATTCAGAGACTCTGTCCATCACCACCCCTTGTTGTAAATTATTTTGTCCACCCTAAGCGTGGAAGGGTATACTCAGATGTGAGTCCCTTGCTCATTGCACCATCAGGATTCAAGCAAGCTGGGCTGAAGACGGCTGAAATGCCAGAAACCGGTCCCCGGAAGCTTGTTTCCTTCCCAGTGTAAGAATTGGCTTTTGTAGTCTGGTCTGCCCTGTTCCCATGATGCACTGGGCCAGGGACAGACTAATTTGCATACAGCCAGGTTCTGAAACTGGGATGGTGCAATGAGCTAAAAAACGGTGTTGGATCTAGCCCTGATCTCTTGACTGGGTGAGAGTATTCTGCTTAATTCAGAGACTCTGTCCATCACCACCCCTTGTTGTAAATTATTTTGTCCACCCTAAGCGTGGAAGGGTATACTCAGATGTGAGTCCCTTGCTCATTGCACCATCAGGATTCAAGCAAGCTGGGCTGAAGACGGCTGAAATGCCAGAAACCGGTCCCCGGAAGCTTTTTTCCTTCCCAGTGTAAGAATTGGCTTTTGTAGTCTGGTCTGCCCTGTTCCCATGTTGAACTGGGCCAGGGACAGACTAATTTGCATACAGCCAGGTTCTGAAACTGGGATGGTGCAATGAGCTAAAAAACGGTGTTGGATCTAGCCCTGATCTCTTGACTGGGTGAGAGTATTCTGCTTAATTCAGAGACTCTGTCCATCACCACCCCTTGTTGTAAATTATTTTGTCCACCCTAAGCGTGGAAGGGTATACTCAGATGTGAGTCCCTTGCTCATTGCACCATCAGGATTCAAGCTAGCTGGGCTGAAGACGGCTGAAATGCCAGAAACCGGTCCCCGGAAGCTTGTTTCCTTCCCAGTGTAAGAATTGGCTTTTGTAGTCTGGTCTGCCCTGTTCCCATGATGCACTGGGCCAGGGACAGACTAATTTGCATACAGCCAGGTTCTGAAACTGGGATGGTGCAATGAGCTAAAAAACGGTGTTGGATCTAGCCCTGATCTCTTGACTGGGTGAGAGTATTCTGCTTAATTCAGAGACTCTGTCCATCACCACCCCTTGTTGTAAATTATTTTGTCCACCCTAAGCGTGGAAGGGTATACTCAGATGTGAGTCCCTTGCTCATTGCACCATCAGGATTCAAGCAAGCTGGGCTGAAGACGGCTGAAATGCCAGAAACCGGTCCCCGGAAGCTTGTTTCCTTCCCAGTGTAAGAATTGGCTTTTGTAGTCTGGTCTGCCCTGTTCCCATGATGCACTGGGCCAGGGACAGACTAATTTGCATACAGCCAGGTTCTGAAACTGGGATGGTGCAATGAGCTAAAAAACGGTGTTGGATCTAGCCCTGATCTCTTGACTGGGTGAGAGTATTCTGCTTAATTCAGAGACTCTGTCCATCACCACCCCTTGTTGTAAATTATTTTGTCCACCCTAAGCGTGGAAGGGTATACTCAGATGTGAGTCCTTTGCTCATTGCACCATCAGGATTCAAGCAAGCTGGGCTGAAGACGGCTGAAATGCCAGAAACCGGTCCCCGGAAGCTTGTTTCCTTCCCAGTGTAAGAATTGGCTTTTGTAGTCTGGTCTGCCCTGTTCCCATGATGCACTGGGCCAGGGACAGACTAATTTGCATACAGCCAGGTTCTGAAACTGGGATGGTGCAATGAGCTAAAAAACGGTGTTGGATCTAGCCCTGATCTCTTGACTGGGTGAGAGTATTCTGCTTAATTCAGAGACTCTGTCCATCACCACCCCTTGTTGTAAATTATTTTGTCCACCCTAAGCGTGGAAGGGTATACTCAGATGTGAGTCCCTTGCTCATTGCACCATCAGGATTCAAGCAAGCTGGGCTGAAGACGGCTGAAATGCCAGAAACCGGTCCCCGGAAGCTTGTTTCCTTCCCAGTGTAAGAATTGGCTTTTGTAGTCTGGTCTGCCCTGTTCCCATGATGCACTGGGCCAGGGACAGACTAATTTGCATACAGCCAGGTTCTGAAACTGGGATGGTGCAATGAGCTAAAAAACGGTGTTGGATCTAGCCCTGATCTCTTGACTGGGTGAGAGTATTCTGCTTAATTCAGAGACTCTGTCCATCACCACCCCTTGTTGTAAATTATTTTGTCCACCCTAAGCGTGGAAGGGTATACTCAGATGTGAGTCCCTTGCTCATTGCACCATCAGGATTCAAGCAAGCTGGGCTGAAGACGGCTGAAATGCCAGAAACCGGTCCCCGGAAGCTTGTTTCCTTCCCAGTGTAAGAATTGGCTTTTGTAGTCTGGTCTGCCCTGTTCCCATGATGCACTGGGCCAGGGACAGACTAATTTGCATACAGCCAGGTTCTGAAACTGGGATGGTGCAATGAGCTAAAAAACGGTGTTGGATCTAGCCCTGATCTCTTGACTGGGTGAGAGTATTCTGCTTAATTCAGAGACTCTGTCCATCACCACCCCTTGTTGTAAATTATTTTGTCCACCCTAAGCGTGCAAGGGTATACTCAGATGTGAGTCCCTTGCTCATTGCACCATCAGGATTCAAGCAAGCTGGGCTGAAGACGGCTGAAATGCCAGAAACCGGTCCCCGGAAGCTTGTTTCCTTCCCAGTGTAAGAATTGGCTTTTGTAGTCTGGTCTGCCCTGTTCCCATGATGCACTGGGCCAGGGACAGACTAATTTGCATACAGCCAGGTTCTGAAACTGGGATGGTGCAATGAGCTAAAAAACGGTGTTGGATCTAGCCCTGATCTCTTGACTGGGTGAGAGTATTCTGCTTAATTCAGAGACTCTGTCCATCACCACCCCTTGTTGTAAATTATTTTGTCCACCCTAAGCGTGGAAGGGTATACTCAGATGTGAGTCCCTTGCTCATTGCACCATCAGGATTCAAGCAAACTGGGCTGAAGACGGCTGAAATGCCAGAAACCGGTCCCCGGAAGCTTGTTTCCTTCCCAGTGTAAGAATTGGCTTTTGTAGTCTGGTCTGCCCTGTTCCCATGATGCACTGGGCCAGGGACAGACTAATTTGCATACAGCCAGGTTCTGAAACTGGGATGGTGCAATGAGCTAAAAAACGGTGTTGGATCTAGCCCTGATCTCTTAACTGGGTGAGAGTATTCTGCTTAATTCAGAGACTCTGTCCATCGCCACCCCTTGTTGTAAATTATTTTGTCCACCCTAAGCGTGGAAGGGTATACTCAGATGTGAGTCCCTTGCTCATTGCACCATCAGGATTCAAGCTAGCTGGGCTGAAGACGGCTGAAATGCCAGAAACCGGTCCCCGGAAGCTTGTTTCCTTCCCAGTGTAAGAATTGGCTTTTGTAGTCTGGTCTGCCCTGTTCCCATGATGCACTGGGCCAGGGACAGACTAATTTGCATACAGCCAGGTTCTGAAACTGGGATGGTGCAATGAGCTAAAAAACGGTGTTGGATCTAGCCCTGATCTCTTGACTGGGTGAGAGTATTCTGCTTAATTCAGAGACTCTGTCCATCACCACCCCTTGTTGTAAATTATTTTGTCCACCCTAAGCGTGGAAGGGTATACTCAGATGTGAGTCCCTTGCTCATTGCACCATCAGGATTCAAGCAAGCTGGGCTGAAGACGGCTGAAATGCCAGAAACCGGTCCCCGGAAGCTTGTTTCCTTCCCAGTGTAAGAATTGGCTTTTGTAGTCTGGTCTGCCCTGTTCCCATGATGCACTGGGCCAGGGACAGACTAATTTGCATACAGCCAGGTTCTGAAACTGGGATGGTGCAATGAGCTAAAAAACGGTGTTGGATCTAGCCCTGATCTCTTGACTGGGTGAGAGTATTCTGCTTAATTCAGAGACTCTGTCCATCACCACCCCTTGTTGTAAATTATTTTGTCCACCCTAAGCGTGGAAGGGTATACTCAGATGTGAGTCCTTTGCTCATTGCACCATCAGGATTCAAGCAAGCTGGGCTGAAGACGGCTGAAATGCCAGAAACCGGTCCCCGGAAGCTTGTTTCCTTCCCAGTGTAAGAATTGGCTTTTGTAGTCTGGTCTGCCCTGTTCCCATGATGCACTGGGCCAGGGACAGACTAATTTGCATACAGCCAGGTTCTGAAACTGGGATGGTGCAATGAGCTAAAAAACGGTGTTGGATCTAGCCCTGATCTCTTGACTGGGTGAGAGTATTCTGCTTAATTCAGAGACTCTGTCCATCACCACCCCTTGTTGTAAATTATTTTGTCCACCCTAAGCGTGGAAGGGTATACTCAGATGTGAGTCCCTTGCTCATTGCACCATCAGGATTCAAGCAAGCTGGGCTGAAGACGGCTGAAATGCCAGAAACCGGTCCCCGGAAGCTTGTTTCCTTCCCAGTGTAAGAATTGGCTTTTGTAGTCTGGTCTGCCCTGTTCCCATGATGCACTGGGCCAGGGACAGACTAATTTGCATAAAGCCAGGTTCTGAAACTGGGATGGTGCAATGAGCTAAAAAACGGTGTTGGATCTAGCCCTGATCTCTTGACTGGGTGAGAGTATTCTGCTTAATTCAGAGACTCTGTCCATCACCACCCCTTGTTGTAAATTATTTTGTCCACCCTAAGCGTGGTAGGGTATACTCAGATGTGAGTCCCTTGCTCATTGCACCATCAGGATTCAAGCAAGCTGGGCTGAAGACGGCTGAAATGCCAGAAACCGGTCCCCGGAAGCTTGTTTCCTTCCCAGTGTAAGAATTGGCTTTTGTAGTCTGGTCTGCCCTGTTCCCATGATGCACTGGGCCAGGGACAGACTAATTTGCATACAGCCAGGTTCTGAAACTGGGATGGTGCAATGAGCTAAAAAACGGTGTTGGATCTAGCCCTGATCTCTTGACTGGGTGAGAGTATTCTGCTTAATTCAGAGACTCTGTCCATCACCACCCCTTGTTGTAAATTATTTTGTCCACCCTAAGCGTGGAAGGGTATACTCAGATGTGAGTCCCTTGCTCATTGCACCATCAGGATTCAAGCAAGCTGGGCTGAAGACGGCTGAAATGCCAGAAACCGGTCCCCGGAAGCTTGTTTCCTTCCCAGTGTAAGAATTGGCTTTTGTAGTCTGGTCTGCCCTGTTCCCATGATGCACTGGGCCAGGGACAGACTCATTTGCATACAGCCAGGTTCTGAAACTGGGATGGTGCAATGAGCTAAAAAACGGTGTTGGATCTAGCCCTGATCTCTTGACTGGGTGAGAGTATTCTGCTTAATTCAGAGACTCTGTCCATCACCACCCCTTGTTGTAAATTATTTTGTCCACCGTAAGCGTGGTAGGGTATACTCAGATGTGAGTCCCTTGCTCATTGCACCATCAGGATTCAAGCAAGCTGGGCTGAAGACGGCTGAAATGCCAGAAACCGGTCCCCGGAAGCTTGTTTCCTTCCCAGTGTAAGAATTGGCTTTTGTAGTCTGGTCTGCCCTGTTCCCATGATGCACTGGGCCAGGGACAGACTAATTTGCATACAGCCAGGTTCTGAAACTGGGATGGTGCAATGAGCTAAAAAACGGTGTTGGATCTAGCCCTGATCTCTTGACTGGGTGAGAGTATTCTGCTTAATTCAGAGACTCTGTCCATCACCACCCCTTGTTGTAAATTATTTTGTCCACCCTAAGCGTGGAAGGGTATACTCAGATGTGAGTCCCTTGCTCATTGCACCATCAGGATTCAAGCAAGCTGGGCTGAAGACGGCTGAAATGCCAGAAACCGGTCCCCGGAAGCTTGTTTCCTTCCCAGTGTAAGAATTGGCTTTTGTAGTCTGGTCTGCCCTGTTCCCATGATGCACTGGGCCAGGGACAGACTCATTTGCATACAGCCAGGTTCTGAAACTGGGATGGTGCAATGAGCTAAAAAACGGTGTTGGATCTAGCCCTGATCTCTTGACTGGGTGAGAGTATTCTGCTTAATTCAGAGACTCTGTCCATCACCACCCCTTGTTGTAAATTATTTTGTCCACCCTAAGCGTGGAAGGGTATACTCAGATGTGAGTCCCTTGCTCATTGCACCATCAGGATTCAAGCAAGCTGGGCTGAAGACGGCTGAAATGCCAGAAACCGGTCCCCGGAAGCTTGTTTCCTTCCCAGTGTAAGAATTGGCTTTTGTAGTCTGGTCTGCCCTGTTCCCATGATGCACTGGGCCAGGGACAGACTAATTTGCATACAGCCAGGTTCTGAAACTGGGATGGTGCAATGAGCTAAAAAACGGTGTTGGATCTAGCCCTGATCTCTTGACTGGGTGAGAGTATTCTGCTTAATTCAGAGACTCTGTCCATCACCACCCCTTGTTGTAAATTATTTTGTCCACCCTAAGCGTGGAAGGGTATACTCAGATGTGAGTCCCTTGCTCATTGCACCATCAGGATTCAAGCAAGCTGGGCTGAAGACGGCTGAAATGCCAGAAACCGGTCCCCGGAAGCTTGTTTCCTTCCCAGTGTAAGAATTGGCTTTTGTAGTCTGGACTGCCCTGTTCCCATGATGCACTGGGCCAGGGACAGACTCATTTGCATACAGCCAGGTTCTGAAACTGGGATGGTGCAATGAGCTAAAAAACGGTGTTGGATCTAGCCCTGATCTCTTGACTGGGTGAGAGTATTCTGCTTAATTCAGAGACTCTGTCCATCACCACCCCTTGTTGTAAATTATTTTGTCCACCCTAAGCGTGGAAGGGTATACTCAGATGTGAGTCCCTTGCTCATTGCACCATCAGGATTCAAGCAAGCTGGGCTGAAGACGGCTGAAATGCCAGAAACCGGTCCCCGGAAGCTTGTTTCCTTCCCAGTGTAAGAATTGGCTTTTGTAGTCTGGTCTGCCCTGTTCCCATGATGCACTGGGCCAGGGACAGACTCATTTGCATACAGCCAGGTTCTGAAACTGGGATGGTGCAATGAGCTAAAAAACGGTGTTGGATCTAGCCCTGATCTCTTGACTGGGTGAGAGTATTCTGCTTAATTCAGAGACTCTGTCCATCACCACCCCTTGTTGTAAATTATTTTGTCCACCCTAAGCGTGGAAGGGTATACTCAGATGTGAGTCCCTTGCTCATTGCACCATCAGGATTCAAGCAAGCTGGGCTGAAGACGGCTGAAATGCCAGAAACCGGTCCCCGGAAGCTTGTTTCCTTCCCAGTGTAAGAATTGGCTTTTGTAGTCTGGTCTGCCCTGTTCCCATGATGCACTGGGCCAGGGACAGACTAATTTGCATACAGCCAGGTTCTGAAACTGGGATGGTGCAATGAGCTAAAAAACGGTGTTGGATCTAGCCCTGATCTCTTGACTGGGTGAGAGTATTCTGCTTAATTCAGAGACTCTGTCCATCACCACCCCTTGTTGTAAATTATTTTGTCCACCCTAAGCGTGGAAGAGTATACTCAGATGTGAGTCCCTTGCTCATTGCACCATCAGGATTCAAGCAAGCTGGGCTGAAGACGGCTGAAATGCCAGAAACCGGTCCCCGGAAGCTTGTTTCCTTCCCAGTGTAAGAATTGGCTTTTGTAGTCTGGTCTGCCCTGTTCCCATGATGCACTGGGCCAGGGACAGACTAATTTGCATACAGCCAGGTTCTGAAACTGGGATGGTGCAATGAGCTAAAAAACGGTGTTGGATCTAGCCCTGATCTCTTGACTGGGTGAGAGTATTCTGCTTAATTCAGAGACTCTGTCCATCACCACCCCTTGTTGTAAATTATTTTGTCCACCCTAAGCGTGGAAGGGTATACTCAGATGTGAGTCCCTTGCTCATTGCACCATCAGGATTCAAGCAAGCTGGGCTGAAGACGGCTGAAATGCCAGAAACCGGTCCCCGGAAGCTTGTTTCCTTCCCAGTGTAAGAATTGGCTTTTGTAGTCTGGTCTGCCCTGTTCCCATGATGCACTGGGCCAGGGACAGACTAATTTGCATACAGCCAGGTTCTGAAACTGGGATGGTGCAATGAGCTAAAAAACGGTGTTGGATCTAGCCCTGATCTCTTGACTGGGTGAGAGTATTCTGCTTAATTCAGAGACTCTGTCCATCACCACCCCTTGTTGTAAATTATTTTGTCCACCCTAAGCGTGGAAGGGTATACTCAGATGTGAGTCCCTTGCTCATTGCACCATCAGGATTCAAGCAAGCTGGGCTGAAGACGGCTGAAATGCCAGAAACCGGTCCCCGGAAGCTTGTTTCCTTCCCAGTGTAAGAATTGGCTTTTGTAGTCTGGTCTGCCCTGTTCCCATGATGCACTGGGCCAGGGACAGACTCATTTGCATACAGCCAGGTTCTGAAACTGGGATGGTGCAATGAGCTAAAAAACGGTGTTGGATCTAGCCCTGATCTCTTGACTGGGTGAGAGTATTCTGCTTAATTCAGAGACTCTGTCCATCACCACCCCTTGTTGTAAATTATTTTGTCCACCCTAAGCGTGGAAGGGTATACTCAGATGTGAGTCCCTTGCTCATTGCACCATCAGGATTCAAGCAAGCTGGGCTGAAGACGGCTGAAATGCCAGAAACCGGTCCCCGGAAGCTTGTTTCCTTCCCAGTGTAAGAATTGGCTTTTGTAGTCTGGTCTGCCCTGTTCCCATGATGCACTGGGCCAGGGACAGACTCATTTGCATACAGCCAGGTTCTGAAACTGGGATGGTGCAATGAGCTAAAAAACGGTGTTGGATCTAGCCCTGATCTCTTGACTGGGTGAGAGTATTCTGCTTAATTCAGAGACTCTGTCCATCACCACCCCTTGTTGTAAATTATTTTGTCCACCCTAAGCGTGGAAGGGTATACTCAGATGTGAGTCCCTTGCTCATTGCACCATCAGGATTCAAGCAAGCTGGGCTGAAGACGGCTGAAATGCCAGAAACCGGTCCCCGGAAGCTTGTTTCCTTCCCAGTGTAAGAATTGGCTTTTGTAGTCTGGTCTGCCCTGTTCCCATGATGCACTGGGCCAGGGACAGACTAATTTGCATACAGCCAGGTTCTGAAACTGGGATGGTGCAATGAGCTAAAAAACGGTGTTGGATCTAGCCCTGATCTCTTGACTGGGTGAGAGTATTCTGCTTAATTCAGAGACTCTGTCCATCACCACCCCTTGTTGTAAATTATTTTGTCCACCCTAAGCGTGGAAGGGTATACTCAGATGTGAGTCCCTTGCTCATTGCACCATCAGGATTCAAGCAAGCTGGGCTGAAGACGGCTGAAATGCCAGAAACCGGTCCCCGGAAGCTTGTTTCCTTCCCAGTGTAAGAATTGGCTTTTGTAGTCTGGTCTGCCCTGTTCCCATGATGCACTGGGCCAGGGACAGACTAATTTGCATACAGCCAGGTTCTGAAACTGGGATGGTGCAATGAGCTAAAAAACGGTGTTGGATCTAGCCCTGATCTCTTGACTGGGTGAGAGTATTCTGCTTAATTCAGAGACTCTGTCCATCACCACCCCTTGTTGTAAATTATTTTGTCCACCCTAAGCGTGGAAGGGTATACTCAGATGTGAGTCCCTTGCTCATTGCACCATCAGGATTCAAGCAAGCTGGGCTGAAGACGGCTGAAATGCCAGAAACCGGTCCCCGGAAGCTTGTTTCCTTCCCAGTGTAAGAATTGGCTTTTGTAGTCTGGTCTGCCCTGTTCCCATGATGCACTGGGCCAGGGACAGACTAATTTGCATACAGCCAGGTTCTGAAACTGGGATGGTGCAATGAGCTAAAAAACGGTGTTGGATCTAGCCCTGATCTCTTGACTGGGTGAGAGTATTCTGCTTAATTCAGAGACTCTGTCCATCACCACCCCTTGTTGTAAATTATTTTGTCCACCCTAAGCGTGGAAGGGTATACTCAGATGTGAGTCCCTTGCTCTTTGCACCATCAGGATTCAAGCAAGCTGGGCTGAAGACGGCTGAAATGCCAGAAACCGGTCCCCGGAAGCTTGTTTCCTTCCCAGTGTAAGAATTGGCTTTTGTAGTCTGGTCTGCCCTGTTCCCATGATGCACTGGGCCAGGGACAGACTAATTTGCATACAGCCAGGTTCTGAAACTGGGATGGTGCAATGAGCTAAAAAAGGGTGTTGGATCTAGCCCTGATCTCTTGACTGGGTGAGAGTATTCTGCTTAATTCAGAGACTCTGTCCATCACCACCCCTTGTTGTAAATTATTTTGTCCACCCTAAGCATGGAAGGGTATACTCAGATGTGAGTCCCTTGCTCATTGCACCATCAGGATTCAAGCAAGCTGGGCTGAAGACGGCTGAAATGCCAGAAACCGGTCCCCGGAAGCTTGTTTCCTTCCCAGTGTAAGAATTGGCTTTTGTAGTCTGGTCTGCCCTGTTCCCATGATGCACTGGGCCAGGGACAGACTAATTTGCATACAGCCAGGTTCTGAAACTGGGATGGTGCAATGAGCTAAAAAACGGTGTTGGATCTAGCCCTGATCTCTTGACTGGGTGAGAGTATTCTGCTTAATTCAGAGACTCTGTCCATCACCACCCCTTGTTGTAAATTATTTTGTCCACCCTAAGCGTGGAAGGGTATACTCAGATGTGAGTCCCTTGCTCATTGCACCATCAGGATTCAAGCAAGCTGGGCTGAAGACGGCTGAAATGCCAGAAACCGGTCCCCGGAAGCTTGTTTCCTTCCCAGTGTAAGAATTGGCTTTTGTAGTCTGGTCTGCCCTGTTCCCATGATGCACTGGGCCAGGGACAGACTAATTTGCATACAGCCAGGTTCTGAAACTGGGATGGTGCAATGAGCTAAAAAACGGTGTTGGATCTAGCCCTGATCTCTTGACTGGGTGAGAGTATTCTGCTTAATTCAGAGACTCTGTCCATCACCACCCCTTGTCACCACCCCTTGTTGTAAATTATATATATTGACGACATACTAATTTACTCAAAAAATTCAGAGCAACATGAGGAACATGTTAGATCTGTTCTGCAAAAGTTGAGAGATAATTCCTTGTTCGTTAAATTAGAAAAATGTGTTTTTAAAACTCCTAAGGTTGAATTCCTTGGTTACTGGCTATCTCCAAAAGGCATAGTAATGGACCCAAAAAAGGTAGAATCTATTTTAAAATGGCCTGCCCCAACCTCTGTTAAGGAGGTGCAAAGGATTTTGGGTTTTGCAAATTTCTATAGGAGGTTCATCTCTAAATTTTCTGAAATTGTAATTCCAATTACTCAACTCTTACAAAAAGGAAAGAAATTCTAATGGAACTCTGAGGCAGAATCTGCATTTAACGTCCTAAAAAAGGCATTCACCTCAGCTCCAATCTTGAAACATCCCGACCCAGACAGACCATTTTTTGTTGAAGCAGATGCTTCACAAACAGCCATTGGGGGGGTTCTGCTTCAAAAGGATGCGGACTCAGGAAATTTCCATCCAATAGCCTTTTATTCTAGAAAGCTATTGCCGGCCGAACAACATTACACAATCGCTGAGCGTGAGCTTTTAGCTATAAAAGCAGTCTTTCAAGAATGGAGGCATCACCTTATGGGAGCTAAACATACAATTAAATTTTTTTCTGATCATAAAAATTTGCAGTTTTCTTCTACCGTCAAGGCTTTTACACCACGACAAATGCGTTGGTTACAATTCTTTAGTGAATTTGATTTTCTTATTACTTATCGACCTGGGGCCAAACAACTGTTATCTGATACACTCTCACGTTTGGTTTGTGATAAGGATAAAAGATCTGTTAAGGATTTGCAGAGTATTATCCCAGAAGAAAAGATTTGTGCGGAAATTTCACGACTTGATTTCCTAACATTGCTCAGAAATCAGACTAAGGAATTAAATCAAGAAGATTGGCTTACACAAAAACAGTCCACGATATCTGAGGGTTTATTTTATCATAAAAATAAACTATTTATTCCCAAAAAAGATTTGAGAGAAGTAGTGATTAAATGGAACCACGACTTAGCTATTGAAGCTCACCCTGGAGTTAATAAAACTCTTGAACTATGCCAAAGACATTTCTGGTGGAATGGAATGAGAGCAGATATACTGCAATATGTTCAGAGTTGTCCTGTATGTGCTCGACAGAAATCATCCCATACAGCTCCCATGGGATTATTACAACCTATGGAAATCCCTCCAATACCCTGGCATACCATCAGTTTAGATTTTATTACAGATTTACCCACGTCATCTGGAATGACTACAATTCTAGTAGTAATAGATTTGTTGTCTAAAATGGGACATTTCATTCCTTTGCCCAAATTGCCATCAGCCATAGAATTCAGTAATGTGTTTTTATCTAACATAGTGAAGTTACACGGACTACCGCAAAAGATAATTTCCGATAGGGGCCCACAATTCCTGTCAAGATTTTGGAAACAATTGAGTGGTCACTTGGGAATAGACTTGGCATTGTCATCTGCCTTCCATCCTCAAACTGACGGTCAAACCGAAAGGTTAAACCAATACTTAGAACAGAGTTTACGGTGTTTGACTACTACTCTATCTTCTGACTGGGCTGAAGCTCTACCCCTAGCAGAGTTTGCTTATAATAATACCTTGCATTCTGCGCTTGGTTGTTCTCCTTTTTATTTCCTTACTGGTCAGCATCCCCGAACCTTGCCCATTTTGTTTCCTAAAAAAGCTACTGATATGCCAGCAGTCTCTGAAAGATTAGCCAGTTTACGTAATTTTCAGGAGAATATAAAACAAACCTTGATTAAACACAAACATAAAATGAAGGCTAATGCTGATCAGCATAGAATCCCAGCACCAGTTTATAAGCCAGGAGACCAAGTTTGGCTATCTACAAAGAACATACAGATGGAAGGCCCTAGAAAGTTAAAACCCCGATTCATTGGCCCTTTTTCAGTAGAGAAAATCTTGAATCCTGTCTCTATAAGATTGAGTTTACCCCAAGAATACAAAATACATCCAGTATTTCATGTATCATTGCTAAAACCTGTAAACCCAAACACCCGTTCTGATGATCCACCTCCCCCAATTAAAGTAGGAGATCATGTGGAATATGAGGTCAAGAAAATTTTAGATTCAAAGCGAATTAGAGGTCGTCTACATTACCTAATTGACTGGAAAGGTTATGATGCTTCAGAAAGATCTTGGGAGCCAGAGAATCATATACACGCTCCTCGTTTGATTCGCTCTTTTCATGCTCTGTATCCTAATAAACCACGACCTGTGAGAAGACCTTTGGGGGGGGAACTGTTAGGGAAACCTAGTTCCTTCCAAATAATCCCAGAATCCTAGTGATAAACACTGTAATTTGACAATGAATGTTGTTTGGTACAATTTGTAGTTAGCAATGCTTGTTGGCTCGGAAATCCTAGTTGAACTATTGCAGCAAGCAATGCTTGTTATCCTCGGGTTATTGTTGGAACTGTAGTAATCATTAATATTCATGAGGAGGACACGTGGAGCATGTGCGCAAACTGTCATTGAGCCACACGTGCAACTGCCGCTAGAAGAGACTATAAAAACCTCCTCGGTGATTAATCAGACGCTTCGCTTCAAGTTCCAGCGTCCTGCTACAGCGTCTCTGCGAGGTTCCAGCCCAGACTTCAGAATCTCCTCCCGTTTTCTTGTACCTTTCCTTCCAACCCCCCAACCTCTTACCTTGTTCTGGTTCACGGATCTGCGGCGGCGGCTTCATTCCATTCTCCGAAGTCGGGAGACTTCCTTTGTTGCAACCAGTGTCGGGGATCAGAGCTTCCGGTTCCCAGTGTCGGAGCGCCTTCAGGACAGGACAAGTCCCTCGGCGAAAGACTTCCTCTCTCCGCTTTCCTTCCGGTGAACCCTAGAGACAGAAGTAAGACTTTGTTTAATTATTCTAGCACAACGGACTCAACAAACAAGCTTTGGCAACAACAAAGACTCGAACTACGATAAGATTGCATTCTGTTGAGACTATTCGATTCAAGCACGAATCAAAACTTATTCAGATATTAAGAAACTGTTTATGTAGAGTCATAGTTACAGTGATTGAAACTGTCAACTTGAATTATTAAGTCGGAAGCATTTCCTGATTTAACCAGGGTATATTATTGCTTTGAGTAGTTCTTGTGTGTCTTTTTGCTTATTCATTTATTTTACAGAAAACCCTGTTACAGATAAGAACGCATTCTTGCAAGGTAGGAAAACCAAGTTGCCTGCATGCAAGTTCAGTTTTACTAACAAGTTAATGATTTAAGTTATTTTCTTTGACTGTGACCAAATGTGCAAAAGACTCATGATGACTATGTTCTTATTTTAAGGTTTAATGAATCACACAGAGAAAATTCAGTTAACCTTGCCACATTGAAGTATTTGAATGGGCTTTTCTTGTCTTGGTATGTATAGAAATGTTATAGTGTGTCAGTATATATATATTGTGAGTATACCGGAAAGATCTCTGAACTAGGTTGTGTTTCCTTAGCTAATGTAATGTAACTGTCAAGTCCAAGGTACGACACAGCATTGGAAGAAAGCCCAGAATACTTCTTGAGAAACAGAGGCAACACAATTAGAAGAGCTCCTGTGTTTGTTTGTTTCTCTTGTTTCTCTTCCACTTCCCCTTCCCTTTGAGAGCTACCTAGTAGTGGAAAGTGTATACTTCCTTGTCACGCTAGTTAGTTTTAGAAGGTATTGGGACTAGTCATCTTCAAGGCGGAACTCTGGGATCTTGCAGTTGCTCGCTTAACAGAAAGCGAAGCCTAACCATCCTTCCCCTTGAAAGTGACTATTTCCATGGATTTATCAAAAATGAACGTTTCCGAATTGACAAACATAATTCGCAAAATGAATGATGAGGTACAAGGTTTGCGCTTGGAAAACCAGTCCCTCAGGCAGGAATTAGATGATACTAGAGATGGTTTCACCTCCTGGAGAGATAAGGAGGAAGTTAGACAACCAGTTTTATCACCACCCAAATTTGGAGTCTCAGGTTTTCAGAATCAAACACATGCAACAGTGTTTGGTCAAAGTCAGGCACCCCAACCAGTTCAGTTAACAGTAGTCTCACCCCACCCTGTTCCTTTAGCCAATCCTGAACGGTTTACTGGGGACAGCGCTAACTTTAATACCTTCATGAGTCAATGTCAGTTTACTTTCTTGAGCAAACCACAAATTTTTCCTTCTGATACCACTAAAGTATCTTTTATAATCTCCTATTTGGGAGGCGTGGCGGCCAATTGGGCCATGCCCTTAGTAGATAGAAATGACCCATTACTGCATAATTTAACTCATTTCAAGGCAGCTATGTCAAGTCTTTTTGCTAAACACGTCTTTTTACAAGCGTCAGATAATGAGTTGTTGAACTTGCGTCAAGGTTCAAAAGATCTAGTTACCTATGTTACCACCTTTAATCGGTTGCTCGCTGAAACCCAGTGGCCCGAGGATAAAAGAATATCCTTATTTTATCGAGGGCTTCGAGAGGAATTGAAGGATGCCTTGGCGCACATTGTTAACTTACCAGAGAATTATACTGAGTTTCAAGAATTAGTGATTAGGTTAGATCATAGGTTGGGAGAAAGAAAAAATGAGAGGCCAAGAAATGATTTTAGAAACTTACATTTTAGAACAGAAAAGAAAAGTAATGAAGATAAAAACGCACAAGTAGAGCCTATGCAGATAGGCGGAATTAAAGGACCTTTATCACCAGAAGAAAAGGATAGAAGGGTGAAGGCCAATTTGTGTCTTTATTGCGGAAAATCAGGGCACTTCGCCAAAGACTGCTCAGTTAGACCGGTAAGAAAGAAGGTTCTCTCCATAGACCAAAATTCAAGTCAGGGATCAAAAAACTAAATGTCTCGGGGGAGGAAGAGGTCGATTCCTCGAGAGTAGAAAACTTAAAGATCTCACAATATGCAGCAAGTGTGATGTACCATGTACCACGTCACTTCACCATAAGAGTGATTTTAACCCTTTCTGGTCAACAAAGACACAGTATTCCAATACTTATTGATTCAGGTGCTACAGGAAACTTCTTTGATCTAGGGTTTGCCAAGAAACTGAATTTAATTCAGATTCCCAAAAAGGAACCTGAACCAGTAAGAGCTGTGGACGGTTCAGCACTCTCTTCTGGTTTGATCAGGTTTCATACTGCACCCTTGCTTCTACTGGCTGATAATGGACATACTGAATTGATTACCTTTGATTTAATTGATACCCCAGCTTTTGGAGTCATTTTAGGGATACCGTGGTTAGAACTTCACAACCCTAAAATAGACTGGGTTAAACGTACTGTAACTCTGGATTCTGTATATTGTAAAACCCATTGCTATCAAGAAAGTTTGGACGACCCTGTGTTCCCTCTTACTTGCGCTACTGTTCATTCGGAATCCATTGAACTTCCAGTGGAATTCCGGGACTATGCTGATGTTTTCGATCCTGTGAAAGCCACTAAGTTGCCCCCTCACAGGGTTTACGATTGTAGGATTGATTTAATTCCTGGAGCTACCTTACCCTGCAGTCGTATTTATGCCCTCACCGAACCTGAAAACCTATATCTAAGGAAATACTTGGACGAACTTCTGGAATTAGGCTTTATTCGTCATTCCACCTCTCCAGTCTCGTCTCCACTGTTTTTTGCAGCAAAAAAGACAGGAGATTTGCGGGCATGCATAGATTATCGTGCAGTTAATAAAGCTACCATCAAAAATCGTTACCCCTTACCTTTGATCCCTGTACTTTTAAATCAAGTTAAGGTGTCAACCATCTACACTAAACTTGATCTTCGAGGTGCATACCACTTAATTCGTGTTAAAGAAGGTGATGAGTGGAAGACTGCATTTCGCACTAAGTATGGACTCTTTGAATATACAGTGATGCCCTTTGGTCTTTGTAATGCACCAGCGGCATTTCAATACTTCATTAATGAAGTTTTGCATGACCTCTTGGACATCTGTGTCATTGTATATATTGACGACATACTAGTTTACACAAAAAATTCAGAGGAACATGAGGAACAAGTTAGATCTGTTCTGCAAAAGTTGAGAGATAATTCCTTGTTCGTTAAATTGGAAAAATGTGTTTTTAAAACTCCTAAGGTTGAATTCCTTGGTTACTGGCTATCTCCAAAAGGCATAGTAATGGACCCAAAAAAGGTAGAAGCTATTTTAAAATGGCCTGCCCCAACCTCTGTTAAGGAGGTGCAAAGGATTTTGGGTTTTGCAAATTTCTATAGGAGGTTCATCTCTAAATTTTCTGAAATTGTAATTCCAATTACTCAACTCTTACAAAAAGGAAAGAAATTCCAATGGAACTCTGAGGCAGAATCTGCATTTAACGTCCTAAAAAAGGCATTCACCTCAGCTCCAATCTTGAAACATCCCGACCCAGACAGACCATTTTTTGTTGAAGCAGATGCTTCACAAACAGCCATTGGGGGGGGTTCTGCTTCAAAAGGATGCGGACTCAGGAAATTTCCATCCAATAGCCTTTTATTCTAGAAAGCTATTGCCGGCCGAACAACATTACACAATCGCTGAGTGTGAGCTTTTAGCTATAAAAGCAGTCTTTCAAGAATGGAGGCATCACCTTATGGGAGCTAAACATACAATTACAATTTTTTCTGATCATAAAAATTTGCAGTTTTATTCTACCGTCAAGGCTTTTACACCACGACAAATGCGTTGGTTACAATTCTTTAGTGAATTTGATTTACTTATTACTTATCGACCTGGGGCCAAACAACTGTTATCTGATACACTCTCACGTTTGGTTTGTGATAAGGATAAAAGATCTGTTAAGGATTTGCAGAGTATTATCCCAGAAGAAAAGATTTGTGCGGAAATTTCACGACTTGATTTCCTAACATTGCTCAGAAATCAGACTAAGGAATTAAATCAAGAAGATTGGCTTACACAAAAACAGTCCACGATATCTGAGGGTTTATTTTATCATAAAAATAAACTATTTATTCCCAAAAAAGATTTGAGAGAAGTAGTGATTTAATGGAACCACGACTTAGCTATTGCAGCTCACCCTGGAGTTAATAAAACTCTTGAACTATGTCAAAGACATTTCTGGTGGAATGAATGAGAGCAGATATACTGCAATATGTTCAGAGTTGTCCTGTATGTGCTCGACAGAAATCATCCCATACAGCTCCCATGGGATTATTACAACCTATGGAAATCCCTCCAACACCCTGGCATACCATCAGTTTAGATTTTATTACAGATTTACCCAAATCATCTGGAATGACTACAATTCTAGTAGTAATAGATTTGTTGTCTAAAATGGGACATTTCATTCCTTTGCCCAAATTGCCATCAGCCATAGAATTCAGTAATGTGTTTTTATCTAACATAGTGAAGTTACACGGACTACCGCAAAAGATAATTTCCGATAGGGGCCCACAATTCCTGTCAAGATTTTGGAAACAATTGAGTGGTCACTTGGGAATAGACTTGGCATTGTCATCTGCCTTCCATCCTCAAACTGACGGTCAAACCGAAAGGTTAAACCAATACTTAGAACAGAGTTTACGGTGTTTGACTACTACTCTATCTTCTGACTGGGTTGAAGCTCTACCCCTAGCAGAGTTTGCTTATAATAATACCTTGCATTCTGCGCTTGGTTGTTCTCCTTTTTATTTCCTTACTGGTCAGCATCCCCGAACCTTGCCCATTTTGTTTCCTAAAAAAGCTACTGATATGCCAGCAGTCTCTGAAAGATTAGCCAGTTTACGTAATTTTCAGGAGAATATAAAACAAACCTTGATTAAACACAAACATAAAATGAAGGCTAATGCTGATCAGCATAGAATCCCAGCACCAGTTTAAAAGCCAGGAGACCAAGTTTGGCTATCTACAAAGAACATACAGATGGAAGGTCCTAGAAAGTAAAAACCCCGATTCATTGGCCCTTTTTCAGTAGAGAAAATCTTGAATCCTGTCTCTATAAGATTGAGTTTACCCCAAGAATACAAAATACATCCAGTATTTCATGTATCATTGCTAAAACCTGTAAACCCCAACACCCGTTCTGATGATCCACCTCCCCCAATTATAGTAGGAGATCATTTGGAATATGAGGTCAAGAAAATTTTAGATTCAAAGCGAATTAGAGGTCGTCTACATTACCTAATTGACTGGAAAGGTTATGATGCTTCAGAAAGATCTTGGGAGCCAGAGAATCATATACACGCTCCTCGTTTGATTCGCTCTTTTCATGCTCTGTATCCTAATAAACCACGACCTGTGAGAAGACCTTTGGGGGGGGGGACTGTTAGGGAAACCTAGTTCCTTCCAAATAATCCCAGAATCCTAGTGATAAACACTGTAATTGGACAATGAATGTTGTTTGGTACAATTTGTAGTTAGCAATGCTTGTTGGCTCGGAAATCCTAGTTGAACTATTGCAGCTAGCAATGCTTGTTATCCTCGGGTTATTGTTGGAACTGTAGTAATCATTAATATTCATGAGGAGGACACGTGGAGCATGTGCGCAAACTGTCATTGAGCCACACGTGCAACTGCCGCTAGAAGAGACTATAAAAACCTCCTCGGTGATTAATCAGACGCTTCGCTTCAAGTTCCAGCGTCCTGCTACAGCGTCTCTGCGAGGTTCCAGCCCAGACTTCAGAATCTCCTCCCGTTTTCTTGTACCTTTCCTTCCAACCCCCCAACCTCTTACCTTGTTCTGGTTCACGGATCTGCGGCGGCGGCTTCATTCCATTCTCCGAAGTCGGGAGACTTCCTTTGTTGCAACCAGTGTCGGGGATCAGAGCTTCCGGTTCCCAGTGTCGGAGCGCCTTCAGGACAGGACAAGTCCCTCGGCGAAAGACTTCCTCTCTCCGCTTTCCTTCCGGTGAACCCTAGAGACAGAAGTAAGACTTTGTTTAATTATTCTAGCACAACGGACTCAACAAACAAGCCTTGGCAACAACAAAGACTCGAACTACGATAAGATTGCATTCTGTTGAGACTATTCGATTCAAGCACGAATCAAAACTTATTCAGATATTAAGAAACTGTTTATGTAGAGTCATAGTTACAGTGATTGAAACTGTCAACTTGAATTATTAAGTCGGAAGCATTTCCTGATTTAACCAGGGTATATTATTGCTTTGAGTAGTTCTTGTGTGTCTTTTTGCTTATTCATTTATTTTACAGAAAACCCTGTTACAGATAAGAACGCATTCTTGCAAGGTAGGAAAACCAAGTTGCCGGCATGCAAGTTCAGTTTTACTAACAAGTTAATGATTTAAGTTATTTTCTTTGGCTGTGACCAAATGTGCAAAAGACTCATGATGACTATGTTCTTATTTTAAGGTTTAATGAATCACACAGAGAAAATTCAGTTAACCTTGCCACATTGAAGTATTTGAATGGGCTTTTCTTGTCTTGGTATGTATAGAAATGTTATAGTGTGTCAGTATATATATATTGTGAGTATACCGGAAAGATCTCTGAACTAGGTTGTGCTTCCTTAGCTAATGTAATGTAACTGTCAAGTCCAAGGTACGACACAGCATTGGAAGAAAGCCCAGAATACTTCTTGAGAAACAGAGGCAACACAATTAGAAGAGCTCCTGTGTTTTTTTGTTTCTCTTCCACTTCCCCTTCCCTTTGAGAGCTACCTAGTAGTGGCAAGTGTATACTCCCTTGTCACGCTAGTTAGTTTTAGAAGGTATTGGGACTAGTCATCTTCAAGGCGGAACTATGGGATCTTGCAGTTGCTCGCTTAACACATTACTAGATTAAAGGGGTGTTTACCCTGGTATTGGATCGTTTTAGAGGTCCCAAGGCCATAGTTTATAGGCCTCAGTTCATAAAAAGGTTAACCCCTGATTAGGGGCTGTAATATTATGCCTACAGTACCAGGATGAAGAGTATTAGCGAGGGCTAGGCCCAAACCTTGGGATTATCCATATTTCGCCTAGTGTTCTGCTCAGCCTAGGCCTTATGCATGGTTCACCTGTTATTAAATGTTTACTTCTGCTCAGAGAAGTGGTTACTTCCTGGGTGAAATGTTGGTGCATAACTAATGAAAAGTTCTACTTCTACTATGGAACTGCATAATGCTCACTCTTGCTGGGAGTGATTCTTAAAATGGTTAATCCTGCACAAGGGGTTGTTTATCCTTAATGAAATGTTTTCTCCCCTTTAGTGCCGCATTTACGGGAAGCCTACAGTTATTTATTTACATGTTTACTGCTGTGAAACGCTCACCCTTGCTTGGTGAGAAGTGGGTAATATGCCTACAGAACTAATATGATGCAATGTCATTTGGTTGCCTTTGTGATGTATTCCTTACAGGTGCTGACGAGGAGCAAGGCTGAGGTCAGGCCTGTGTTTAACTATTATATAATATTATCCAATAGTTAATATTTATTCCTCTAAGTATTTATTACAAAGTCTTGAAACATATGCATTCTGAAGGAAAACTAATGAGATATTGATACTGTAATTCTTGATTTCCCTGACTCTGCTCTTTATAAAAGTTATCTAATTTGTATACAAACTAACTGGAGTGGTGTCACTCATTGCGTGCCCATTTTTACTGTCTCAGTGGTTGTGTGTGCTGTATAGTCGCTTAACACATAAGCTTTCGGATGCCTACCCGCTCGTGCCATGCTACCCACGGGGAGCTGGTGACCCCAGTTCCAACATATTGGTGTCGAGCGGTGGATCCAGGACCTGTGACCATGCAGCACCCTCCAGTGAGACAGGGTGCACAGCAATTAGGCTACACACCTATTGTGTGTGCAAACCTAAGTAATTGACTCCTTCACTGTCTAGCCTGTAGAGTGTATCAAGACCTGTTTGACCTAACCTGTCACCCACGTCCTGGTATCTTTTCCCAGATTTATCTGAGTCCCTACCTGGCATAATGGAGTTTTGTCAGGGGATGGGGGTGCCTGTTGGGCGGAGAACCGGGAAGAAGGAACTCCGTACCGCTTTGAGGGCATGGGCAGGAGCCCACCCAGAGGGGAGAGGGGATGGGGAACAGGAGGGGCAGGTCACACCCAGGGAGGCGGGCACACCAGAAAACCCAGGCCTACTCAACCTTGTTGTGTCTGACAATGTACTACCGGAAAGATGTTCCGGGGCAGGGAGTAGAGTATCTGGGGGGTGTGCGTTGTCAAAGATACTAGAGCACGAGAGGGAGAGTGAGAGCCTTGCAATAGAAGAAAGGAAGCTGGTGAACAGGCTTCAGCTAAAAGAGTTAGAGCTGGAAGCCTTGGAATTATGTGTGCCACGTACTTCTAATGGTGGCAGCGTACCCGAGGTTCGGGGTTCAGACCAGTCACAGAGTGCAGAACCTGGACTGGGGTTTCAGGTTCAGGAGTTGCCTGACCTGGAGGGTGGGGTACCGGTAACTAAGGACCCTACCGGTGTGACTTCCAGGG
Organism: Lissotriton helveticus; assembly: GCF_964261635.1. NCBI lineage: Eukaryota > Metazoa > Chordata > Amphibia > Caudata > Salamandridae > Lissotriton > Lissotriton helveticus. Next base: position 485,287,803 of record NC_136065.1, read on the forward strand.
GTACCTCTCCGGGTAGGAGGGTGCGGAACCCTGGAAGGGGGTGCGGAGGGAGGAAGGACTCTCCTCTGGCACCGGTCCAGCCACAGGGTGCAGATCCTGGGTTGGGTGGCCAGGTACCGGGGTTGCCTGACCTGACGGGAGGGATCTCTGTAATCAGAGACCCTCCAGTGGTGACTCTCAGGGGTACCACTCCAGTTGGGAGGGTGCAGAACTCTGAGAGGGGGTGCAGGGAGAGGGAGGACTCACCCATGTCACCAGTTCAACCTAAGGGTTTAGACTCTAGGTTGAGGGAAGAGTGGTCCAAAGGTACCACGGGCCTGGGGCTACTGCCCCCCACTCTGAGAGTGAGCAAGGGCCAGAGACTTCTGGACTGTATAGAGGTCAGTCCTGGCCGCATCCCACTAGGGAACACCAGTGAGGTGATTTGATTGGTGAAGAACTGGCGGATGCCATTGAAGTAACGGGCCTGCATCCACCTTTTTCCGCCCCAAGCAGGGAAGCCCATCAAGGTGATGATCGGTCTACCCTGGCTTTTGGCTGGGGGGGAGACGTGTAGGACTTGGCCCTTTTCCCAGAAATTTTTCGCTTTTTATTCCCTTAATTTACGATGTCCCCCACTGTAATAAAAGGGTATAGGCCTTGTGTAGTCGAGATGCCCTGCGTAATGTTAAAGTAATGTTAAGATGCAGGTGCCCACTTCCCCTAACATGGCCACCACTGACCCCTGCTACTGCAGCGCGGTCTTTGTGGGCGCATTCTAGTAATCGAGCTGGCTAGAACCCTCAAACAATGTATTCATACTAGCCTGCCAGCCTGTCCATAGCCATAATGGTGGAACCTCCTAGAACCTCCTGGAACCTTCTGGAACAGGTGAGGTGGCACCAACTGCCACTGCCAACTGTCAACTGGGACTAAATAAGGAAAGGGTGGGAAACTTTCCTGTCAGACTGAGGGAGCACAGACCTGGGGAAGAACCTACGCAGGAGTTTTAGGCAGTGGGGCCTAGACAGGGACCTATGACACTGGGAGTGACAGGGCCTAGGTGCTGCCTACCAAGTGTTGAGGAATCCTGAACTTACCCCCTGATCTGGCTTGGCGGGAGGGGAACCCAGAGTCCACCTGAGGAGACCGGCTGAGGAGATTTGATACCAGCCATCAATTCCAACCCCCCCCCTTCAAGGAACCCAGAGACTGCTATTTACAAGGGCGCAAGAAACATAAAGCGCCTAGAAGAAACCAAATCACCACAGGACTATTGAGAAGACAACCAGGTATTGGTGCTGTGTCGCTCCCCGCGCTCCCTGACGCCACCAGGGACCCCCTTTTGCTGGTTTGCCACTGTCGTGTGGCCTGTCCTGTCTGATTTGCTGGTTTGCTTCCAACTAAAATAAACTACCTGCTGGCTAAGCGCTCCTATTCCCTAGCGCTAGCACTCTGGACTACCTGTCCTGCTGGCGCTACCTGAACTGCCTTATTTATGGGAATGGCCCAAGAGAAGCGCTGTACCTGCGAAGCGCTGGGGCTGTAACTAACCCTGAGTGCCCAGCGCTGTCATTTGAGGATCTGTGGCTACCAGGAGCGCTATTGTGGAAACTGCCCAAGCGCTACTGCTGTCTGAGCGCAAGCTCCCAGAACTGCTGTGTCCCCTGCGAAGCGCTGTACCAGAGAAGCGCTATCCCTAGGACTGCCATATTCCCTTCCCCTACAACTGACACCAGAAAGCCATTACCAGCGCTGTTACTGCGAAGCGTTGTGAACCTGAGAGCTCGGCTGCTGCCTGGGGACCTTTGAGGTACTGTGAAGTGCTGTACATCCAGCATCTGTCATTAACTTCAAGCGCTGCATCAGCGAGGCGCTGTGTGCCCAGGACCTGAATTTGCTACCTGGCGCTGTGTCAGAAGGCTCCCTGAACTGGGGAATAGCTCCATTGGCCCCTTCAAGTACTGGAACTGGGCCAGGGCCCCCCAAAAGACACCATGGGGACCTCAGATAATAAACGTTAAGCCCTGCCTGGGGTACAGTTGCATGCCAGTTAGTGTAGCCCTATGCATGTTCATGGCTGAGTAATGCAGCGTTTATTCTCTCATGAAATGTTGAGCCTTTTTATGGGGTACTTACCTAATGGAATGTTTTATTCTCCTGCCCCAGTGTTCTAACTTCTACCTACCAATAGGGATACTCTTGAATACTGAAATGTTTTATCCCTGCGTCAAGAACTGCAGAGCAAGGAATTGGTTAATTGTGCCTGTCTAATGAAAGGTTTTGTTCCAACCTGAGAATTCCTGCTCATGTGCCATTGTCTTACTGGTTCTTAGGCACAGGGTTTAGATATAATTAATAGAAGGTTGATCCCTGCTTGAGGAGAATGTTATTCTGGGTAAATGAAATGTTTAGTCCTACATAAGGGGCTGTTATTTTTAAGCTGCAGGAGCTAGGAAAACCTTATTACAGGCCCTGCCGATTCGAGGAGCTTGCTGCGCAAAATTGCTAATGGGGCCTGGGTTCTAATGACCTGTTTATTCCTGATTAAGGAAATGGTTACTTCTGCTAATTGAATGTTTTAACCTTTATTGAAATAAGTTATTGCTATTGAGAATATGAATGGCTCTACATGAAATGTTGTTCTCACCTGCGAACAGGATAATTCCTAATGAAAGGTCCCTAAGGGGGTGTTTACCCTGGTATTGGACTGTTTTAGAGGTCCCAAGGCCACAGTTTAAAGGCCTCAGTTCATAAAAAGGTTAACCCCTGATTAGGGGCTGTAATAGTATGCCTACAGTACCAGGATGAAGAGTATTAGTGAGGGCTAGGCCCAAACCTTGGGATTATCCATATTTCGCCTAGTGTTCTGCTCAGCCTAGGCCTTATGCATGGTTCACCTGTTATTAAATGTTTACTTCTGCTCAGAGAAGTGGTTACTTCCTGGGTGAAATGTTGGTGCATAACTAATGAAAGGTTCTACTTCTACTATGGAACTGCTTAATGCTCACTCTTGCTGGGAGTGATTCTTAAAATGGTTAATCCTGCACAAGGGGTTGTTTATCCTTAATGAAATGTTTTCTCCCCTTTAGTGCCGCATTTACAGGAAGCCTACAGTTATTTATTTACATGTTTACTGCTGTGAAACGCTCACCCTTGCTTGGTGAGAAGTGGGTAATATGCCTACAGAACTAATATGATGCAATGTCATTTGGCTGCCTTTGTGATGTATTCCTTACAGGTGCTGACGAGGAGCAAGGCTGAGGTCAGGCCTGTGTTTAACTATTATATTATATTATCCAATAGTTAATATTTATTCCTCTAAGTATTTATTACAAAGTGTTGAAACATATGTATTCTGAAGGAAAACTAATGAGATATTGATACTGTAATTCTTGATTTCCCTGACTCTGCTCTTTATAAAAGTTATCTAAATTTTATACAAACCAACTGGAGGGGTGTCACTCATTGCGTGCCCATTTTTACCGTCTCAGTGGTTGCGTGTGCTGTATGGTCGCTTAACACATAAGCTTTCGGATGCCTACCCGCTCGTGCCATGCTACCCTCGGGGAGCTGGTGACCCCAGTTCCAACATACAGCCTTTGACAAATTTTAACCACACTTCTTTTTGACACTCTTGCCACACAAACCAGCTCCGCAGTAATCTGGCGTTGCAGCACACCAGGGAGGCATTCTGCTTCTCCTGGTGGGCCCGATGATGAAGCATGTCATCACCCAGGGTGATGAGTGAGGGCTTCCTGAAAAATCCCTACGGGTCTCCAATGTGACTCTCTGAGGTTGATTTTGTCTTCTCTGTGTTCTGTGCACACAATAATTTTCCTTTTCTCAGACGACACTCTTCTGTTATTTAAAAAGTAGTAGTGTGGCTGCCATCCCCTCACCTCTTTCCCATCCACCCTTTCCCTGCAAACAATGACAGGGCTGAATTACCCAAAACATTGTAAAATATGCGTAGGTATTGGCCTGAACCATGCTTTTAAGTTATCAGCAGTATTGGGCACATGTGCCATTACTGCCGTGGATATGGCGTTGGCATAAGAGGGTTCCCCTGTTCTGTTTTTTTATAAAATATTAGCACACGTAGTCCCTGCATACTACTGGCATAGGGGCACTAGAGTGTGGCTTTATTTATTTATTCGTCTAGATTGCCTTTTAAACAAGGCACCATTCGTGCGCCCATGCGCCGGGGAGTAGTTTTCCCCGCAAGCGCATGCGCATTATGGGCTATTGTACACGCATGCACTATTGTCATCGGCAGTGTGACACACCCCGGAAGGAGGGCCCGCCCAGGCACCTACATGCTTGATGGATTTAAGTTTCCGTCCCTCAGCCATGAATGCATTATCGGCTGGCAGTGGGACGCGGTAGGTGCAAAGACTTAGGCACCTGGCATAATTGTGAGTAGAGATTGGACTATGGGGCACTATAATGGAGCCTATTGCCGTGAGCAGTATGCGTGAATCTCTGGATGTACTGATTTATACATTCTTTGGTAATGTCTCCGGCAAGATGCGGGCGTCTATTGCTCACAGTCTCTGGAGAGAGTCTCGTTCAGGCGGGAGGTAAGAATATTGTTGAGTAATTTGTATACCGATTCCCAGGGTGAGGGGCGATGGTTCTGTGGAGACTTGGTATATTCAAGGGGCACCCCATATGTGACAGTACAGTGTATTATGGTGTAAGATGGAGTACATCCTTTCCACAGTTTGGGCACCCCCCTTGAGAATCTGCTTGCCTTTCTACTTTCCTACATGTCCTATGTGTAACTAGGGGATTAATTACTCCCTTTTCTTGGGCTCGTTTCCTTTTTTCCTTTTTCTTTGACATTGGTATGCTGTGCACATCGCCATGACCCTCCGCCCCATGGGAAAGCTTGGTTTAATTACCTTTGCCTTCTTGTAACGCAGGTCCCGGCTCACTTACAGACCAGCTCTGAAGTGATTTCTGACATCTGTTGCCACACGTTGTACAAGCTACTCATTCAGGTAGGAATTGTCACTCGGCTTCGTAACTCACACATTTTGTCTCACACTGGAGTATTTGTCTAATCTCGCGCGCCGATTTCTGTGTGTCATTTTCAGCTTGCGCATCGAAACATTGTCAATATGTAAGCAGTCCCACTCTCGTGTGTGTACCGCGTGGCGGACAACTAAACCTTTATGAATCCGAACCGGCTAACCACAGGTACGAGTTCTTGTCCTTGATGGCATTAGGTGATATGTATCAGTATAGCCCGAAAGTTCCTACTTGGACTAGGGTGCTAAGCTCTAATTTTGCATGTTTCTACAGAATCAACCCCCCTCCTGGCGATTTACCGACACCGAGGCACATCCTTTGCCACGTGCAGGTATAAGTCTTTCCATGGTGTGGAGTCATCACTAAAAGTTTTCACACAACTATTATGTCTAACACTGACACCCACTCTGTATATTGTTACAGAATCATTGTTCCCAGTCCCTGTCCTGAAGAGAACCGTCAATAATCCGGTTCGAAACGCGTCGACATACCCATCCTGTGGTTATTCAAAAGGGTGCACCTAGGAAGAGAAAGTAAACACCACCTGGGACCCTAGTGGTGCAACCCATTATAAATATCAACCACAGTGTTGTTAGGCAGGCAGGTGTACTACTCCATCTGTCCCCGCCTGTCCTTTGGTTTTACATCCCCACGGACTGGTTGTACCCTTGCTTTTTGTAGGAATTTTCTCACTGTATATAAATGCAATTAATGTTTGAATATTGATTAATGTTATTGCTTTTCTTTTATAACTATCTTTATTCAATTGTGTTTCTTTCACTTTGTAAATAATGTATATTGGTATGTGTGTACAAATGTAAATATTGCATTTATGTATTCACTGTCGTGACAGTCTTTGGTTTGCCCATGCGTTTTGATGAATCTAAAAAAACAGTTAAAAATTAAATAAATTTGTTTTTGGTACCGAAGTCCTTGGTAACGTAGTACATTTCGACTGCGTGACCGATACTAATGATACAAACTTTTCCTATCCAGCCACTCTGTTCTGTTTATTTTGTTGTTGAGATCCGGGCTGGGTAGACGTAGGATCCAAAACCTTTGTTGTTCTACAGTGCACACAGCAGTGGCAGGCTATGTTGCATTAAGATTGTCTAATGCACATCCTATGTATTTTTCATTTCTTTTCTGTCCTAGGTTCTGATCAGGAGCAGCATAATCACCAGCACTGACATATGAGATGGGTATTTATCTTTTAAACATCTACCACGTGCACTTCACCATATCTTATAATCCTGGTCCTGAAGAAGCGCCAACAACCTTTTTGCGGCAACAAAGGCGCGAAACATGTTGGCCGTTTTATGATACCTAGGCACAATGTGCCATTTAGGATTATACTCTACTTAAGAGCTTTTACTCTGACAAGGATGCAGCTGTACATTACAACACCCTTTTTTCGGCTGTCCTTGTTCAGTCTTAAACTCACTATGCATGCACATTGGTACCCACATCTAGGACCCATACACCCCACACACCCACATGCACCATCCGGCATGTCTCAAAAGATCTCTGTCAAAGTGACCCTTCTGGGTGACCCATTGGGGATTGCAGCGCCGGCCCAACGAGGAGCAAAATGCCTGATGATGAAGCCTGACACCCTTCAGGGTGTGTGAGGGCTACAAGAGACAAGACATGTTTTTCCCTTGTTTGATGGGTTCGCCTCACCTAGGACACATACTTTGTATTCTTTTCCTCTTAATAACACTTGGGTGACTATTTGCACCCTATCCATGGAACAGTGTCCATATATTTGGTTTTGCCTCCCTCGGCTGCCACATCTACAACACCACCCTCAGGGGAGACACCACACACATCAGAGGAGGAAGATGTGGACTGCACATCTTTCCAAATAAAAATTATTCGGTAGCAGTCATCTGTGCCAAATACTGAGTTTCACATTTGCCCTGTGCTTATGGGCATGTCAGCGAACATCTGCTGCCACTGTCCTCGTTTTGATTTCGCCCTGTTCGCCTTGACCATTTCTGGGTTGTCAAAATTGCCTCTCCCTCCTAATGACATTGTGGACATTCTCCTCACTGAAGCACTCGTCTTATCCACATGTCCCATGACATGTTCTCCTCATGGACTCTTTATGGACATCCTTTGGCTCTAAACATCATTCGAGGTTGCTGACCAATGACCTTTACCTATGAGATGCTTCAGCATTTGCACATGCAGATAAATGCACTTAGAACTACCTATGCATTGTCTGTCAGTAGAATTCAAGGCCAGGTTGACAATTGGGCATTCTGCGAGGCAAATATACAAACTAATTACCAAAGGGACGAGTTTTTGTGGAGTCAGTGACAATGCTAGGCAGTGAGAGTGTAACATATTTGGTGAACACTATTTGTGTGTTGACTAGCAAGTGCTTACTCAAAGTTGAAAGCCTGAAGTACAACTGGTGTCATGCAGTCAATGTAAATGGTGAATTAAGTCACCCCACAAGTGCCAGGTCCACCCACTGTTACTAGCAAGCATACATCATTGGGCTGACAAGTAAACACTGCAAGTGTGAGAGGATACAGGGTGGCAATCAGTGTGTGAGTCCAAAAGCCTACTAATTGTCAAAATGTTTTTGACCACAACATACTTCCAAGGCATGTTGCATGACATGGCAATTAATCAATCAATCAAGTGTTTGCTAAGTGCGACTACTCACCCATTAGGGTCCCTGTGGCTATGGTCTCTTGGGTCTGGCCTCTGCCTGCTTGATTTCTTGGAGCATGGTGAATGCCTGGTCCATTTTGTTCTCTAATACTGCCACACATATCTTCAGGTTGGACATGTCATTTTTAATGTCCAGTTCAAAAGAGCTAGGTCACCCTGTGGCCTGAGGTGTGGGTCCAAATGGTTTTGATGGGCCTCCTTCTTGGGTACAGTTGGCTGGGAGGTACCTTTACCAGAATGTCCTTAGCGCTAGAGCTCCCCTAGTCGAGGGTTGGTGGTCTGAGCGGAAAGGTTTGCCTCTTGCCCTGATCCTTCTCCTCCTCATACCTCCTCTTTATGGCCCTGTGTGTCTTTGCAACATGTTGGAGGTGGTGGTGCGCCCCTTGCGTTCATTATGTTGTTTCGGCTGCTATGGGGTGATGTTGTTTATTGAAGTAATGAGGATAACTGTTAGTCAAATAGTGATTACGAACAGGTATTAACATCATGAAATATAATTATTTACACAACATCTAAGGTAGCAGACCCTACAGCCTAAGCTCTTCTTGCAGCTTAGAGTAAGCATACATATGCCTAGTATCTATCATATCAGATCTCCTAATCCCTAATTACAAAGTCAGGACAATTGTTGCACCATGCAGTTGCACCATGGCACATCTATGTGAGACCATGGCAGTAATGAGGATGTTTGCGAACAATGCTCTTTGGTATCTATGGAATGGTACTCATGTCACCTTCACAGTACATTAGTGTGCCTTCTGCATCCTGCAATGGTCTCTATGCCATAAGCATTTGCCACAGTAAGATGTGCAATGTCTGCAAAGTACATGTATTGTATCACAACGTTGTGTAACTGATTTAGCAAGGGCCCATATGAGGACACATTGCTTCATATACAGAAGACTTGGCAGTTATGACATATAACAATGGGACACAAGATAAGTACTTTACATCACACAGAGTCATTTGAAACCCCTCATATTTAAACTGTAGTAAGTCCATTCTGGACCATGCTATCGGTCATTACATGCTCCCAATATCATTGCATAGCAACTGACATGCATGTTGTATTCTTTACAACCACATCCATGTTCAGATGTGTATCCAATATTGCATACATTTGCATAGTTTGCCACAGTGATCATGGCTCCCCTGTCAAGACCCTATTATGTGGTCCATCCAACATTGGCAAAGTGTTCTCCTTGACAATAGTCGGGGGCTGATAGACATCCAACACAAAACGTCAGCTTTTCCTGACCAATTTATCTCCTTACAAACGTCCATTAGTGATAGGGAAGCACATTAAATCTGGCAAGTCACACAGCATCTGACATCACACTCAATCCTTGCTCTATACAATTAGCATTGATGAAGACACTCACCAGTAAAGTGGGATCCTTAAAGTTTTCCACCTCACCATGCGTGTACAATGGAAGTCCAGCTACAAGACATAACATGTAAAACACATCAGTAAACATATTTGATAAGCAACAGAAGCACAGTACATATGCATAGCTATGTCACCCTTCAAGTCATAAGTAATACATTGACACAGTTTACATGCCTGAATGTTACACATTGATGAGGGCAGCTGAAGTGTACTAACATGCACCTGTTGGCCAGTTTGTGGAACCTGGTCTTGAACCTCATCACTACCAAATTTCACTATAGTAGATGACTTTGTTGAGTCTCTGCACATATATAAATCACTTACCATACTCAGCAAGGTATTTCAATTCCCAGGTCCTCTTCAATACCGACAACAGGAAATGAGTATACAACATACATCTCACATCATGTTTACTTGTGCCATAAGTTAAGTGAGTTCTGCACATGTCAGTGCTACTGAGTGCATTATATTGTTCACATATGTTCCATGCATCCCTAAGTTTGAACTGCATAATTGAACAATAACATGTATGGGATACGTTGAGATGTGTCATATTCAGGCTAGCATACCCTTGGATACCGTACCATGTGAGTGGGCTCCCTTCTGACATACATTGGTCCTCACATACTAGAGGCATATACTATGTGAGACTCTTATGTAAGGATAGCTCCAGTTGCTCTGGCCTCTAAAACACCTCCATGAGGTCATGCAAAGGCAGCATGTGGGATTCGCCACACATTCAGCGGTATGAAGTCAGGCAACAAGAGAAGAGCACAGTGCAGCTATAGTGGACATCAAGGAGCCATAACATTGACATTAGAAATGCTGTACATGACCAGTGGGATGTGTTTAACCACATTTAGCAGTTACCTAGGCAGTGTAAGCAATGGCAGACCCCATAAATGCTTATGGAGGTATGCCAAGGAGGATCATCAGCATTCACTATGGGCCTTATCCTTGCACATTGGGTGCATCACTTTTGACAGTGTAAGAAGAGACAGCCCAGCAGTGGAAGGGGCTTGTACATAAGACCCTTTAGGTGTAACATATGTCCTGTAATGGGCCATCACAACTGTACCAGTCATATGTCTGTTGTGAAAAAAGCAGCTCTCAAGCAAATCTGCACTACCTGGTCTGCCATCATATGAGTTGTCATCTGGATGGGCTATGGGCATGTACATTAGCTCAATGCTTCCCCGGGACTCATTTGTATCACCTACAGGGACACGAATACTTGTGTGGGCCACAGGGTGTCACAGATAGCACTGGTGTACAGATCATGGCAGCACTATAGCTACGGCATGTGACGCTTGCATGGGAATGGCTAATTTGAGCCAAAAGTAATGGGATTCATACTTATTGTTACCACTATTCATCAATGGATACATGCGACACATAGGTTAGCAGACAAATCATGTATACTTACCAGTTGCTACACCAACTTCTATGCCAACATAATCGAGGAGGTCTGACTTCGTGCCAACCACATCGGCTTAGTGATGCTTAAGCTGGTGTGTGTCACGGTCCACTCCATATATCTTCTTCATATGGAGGTGTATACACTCCCAGCATTGCTTGTGGATCTTCATGGGGTAGCCCTGAATGACACAGCCCCCTTTGGATACCATGGCAGGCAGGTAATGTGTGACCAGCCACAGGAAGCTCCCTAACTCCTGCTCGGTCATGGAAAGAGACTGACTCCTTCCCAGCATGATCCCGGCCAACTAACAACACCCAAACAAAACTGACACCCCCAAAAACCCACAGCTACCCCATCACAAATATACCCCAAAAGACAAACACCCGACAGTACACAATAATATACAACAAATACGCACAAAAAGGACTTGAGGGACATGGCCGGGACAGCAGGCCTGACTCACCAGCTCCAACAACACCAAAACCACTCTCCAGCTACAAAGAAAACCCCTCCACTCCCAAGCACAGACAGAAAAACTGTAACTTAAAGTGAAAATGAAAGTAACTAAACAGTTCCTGGTTTGCAGCATGCAGGATCCTTTATATCACTTTCCTTTATCCATGACTTCACTTCTGGGTGGATGGGTCACATTTTCAGCCGATGTGGCACTTATTTTTATGCTACCTGTGAAGGCGTCGATTTCACACAAGGCCTGACAAGGGACAATGCGTTTTTAGTAAGACCTGGCTGGGATTAGTCATTCTTGGCTGACACAACGGCTGAAAAATATCACGTTTTATGATGATGAGTCATTTTCTTTTACTCAATAGGCCAAAGGTGTGTTGTTTGGTATATTGGGATGTTCAATGCATGTAATAATGTACAGGGATTGCAGTGTTTGGTGTGAACAGTGGAACCAACCTGTTTACAGTCTTTGCATTTGTTTATTATGTATGTTTTTCCATAAATGTATGTGTGGGTTCATCCTGTTCAGGCATCATACTATGCATAGTGCCCAAACACTGTAGTAGCACAAGGGCACACCTTACCAGAGGAGCCCTGTGTAATAAATTAATCTTAGTACCGATTGACTTTGTCATAGCTTATCCCAGGGATGCTAGAGGCTACCACTGCCATGGGGTCAGTGCACCCATATATATGACCTCTCAGTCTACTGCCAAACTGCACTATGTCCTACAGAGCAGGCATCAACCCATGGGGAAATTTGGGAGTGTGCACAGATTGGCTGCACCCACCTGGAAGGGGATGTATGGATGGTGCCATTTGATTGTTTGAGTATTTGTATTCAGAATTCAAGGGCTATAACCCACAGGAAAGTGACAGTGCCATCATTTGTGGCCAACATGACCCTCAATCATGGTGATTTTGCTATGGTAGATCACCATGTATGCCTTTTTCGTGAACCTCTACAAACAGCTGCTAATAAGGCTATATAAATCACAAGGAGATGATGGACAGAGCGTTGAAACTTTTCAGTGTCTCACCCCTAGTCACAGATCTGGGTTGAATCCATCATCGTTCTTTAGTTTGCTTCATCACCCCAGTTCAGACCCAGCTTGATGCAAATCCGTCTTGACCCTTTGCCTCATGGGAACATTCCAGCCCGAACTGCCAAGTCAGGTCTTCCCTGGACCGGAAACAAGCATCCTGGACTGGTTTTGGGGTAACACCCCTCATCAGGTGGAGAAGTGTGGCTCACTGGTTAGAGGAGGCAGACCTGGAAGCAGAGGTCAACCCGGGACCAGGGTTCAATTCCTGGCTCGGCGGGGTCTTGAGTCCTAAAATGTCCATGGACTCGACAATTCTCGCTCCGGTGCCTAATCGATTCATGGGTTCACACTCTGCGACTCTGGGCAATAGATTGCTTAATCTCCACAACGGCCCCTCATGGCGGGATGCCTGGCTTTCACCTTGCGGATACCCTGCCGGGGTATCTCACAGGGGAATACCAGGACGGGTTCCCTAAGCAAGCGCTTAGAAACCAGTGGTGATTTGCGCTATACAAATCCATGTACATTTACATTTACATTTACATCAGCCAGGCTAGATTGAATCCAGTGGCAAAGTGAGCAAGGGACCCTTGTCTGGGCATACCCTGCCAAGTTAGGGCAAACAAATCAAACACAAGGGGGTGATAGACGGAGCGCTCAATATATATATATATATATATATATATATATATCGCAAGCAAATAACTCCATTCACTTCCACCAAAGCCTCGGCGGCGAAGAAGGAGAAGCGAACCACTTCTTTGTCAGGCAAGATGTTTTATTTCAACCTTCAGCAGCAGTCAACAGATGACGCGTTTCGGGCTCAAGCGCCCTTGATCACATAAAGGCTGTAAATGATTGAAGCCATTTTAAATGATATGCCCTTCCCACTCAGGTCACATGTTCAGCAAGTTAGTAATGGACATAGCAAACAGACTGCATGATTTAAATACAATCAATGAGATATTGCTAATGTATTACATTCATTGTGCCATTTAGACATATTATCATGACCTTCGATAACATTTCCGATAATATAGTTAAATAAAACGGAAACTTACTTTGTTACAAACTAGCGTCAAGAAAACATTTTTGAAACCACAATCTAATTTCAAAAAAATGTCCATTTGGCGAATTAGAATTCCTAGATAAATCCATGTACACGTATAAAGTGCAATAATACAATTCAACATAGCTGCATAAATGCATATAATTACTGGCTGATTCGTGACTCTGGTTAAAAAGAATGTGCAAAAGTAATGCAGAGCATAGCAGCAAAATTTATAATTTTTCCCTGCAAATGTACAATGTACCATGTGCAAAAGATGTGTTATTTCGTGCATAGATAAAATGGTTACGAGATAAAAATGCATCTTGTAACCAAACCAAGGCTGAGACATGACACAAAGAAAATATGTTAAGAGATGGCATCGACTTTTTTTAGAGTCAGTTCTTATAACCTCGGACCATGTTCAAGGTGACCACTTCTCTCATACCAATGATGCCCTACATCTGTCTCAGCCATAGTGTGAATAAGTGAGATAAGAAATTGACAGCCGTCATAAATCTTATATCAGAAACTACCAAATATTCTCATCTATACCTCGAATTTAACAATACAAACATAATGAAAATAGGGTATCTGTATCAAGACCAGCAACAAATTCTGGGATATAAAGTATATCTCACTCAGCTTAGGAAAAACAGTCAGAATACATAAATTACAAGCACGTATACATATCTTCGGTGTTATTCAGTCCATTTGGGCATTTGCTGTCGAAGTTAAGAATAAATTTAGTTTCTAGTCTCCTAAGCAAAGCCTCTCTATTCCCTCCTCTGCGTGGTTTAGGGACGGAAGATACCACATAATATTTTAGACAAGATAAGTTGTTTCCATGTACTTGTTTAAAGTGCCGTGCCACTGGGTAATTGGGACACTATGCAGAATGGCACGTAAATGCTGAAGGATTCTCTCATGTACCTGCAGCTTGGTGCTACCGATGTAATTAAGTCCACAGGTACAATTGAGAACGTAAACTGCAAATTCAGTTTTACAGTTATAGTTTCCCAATATCTTGTGTGGTATAGGACTGAATGGAGTATGGTATTCTGTTGTGTTTACCCCAAACATGCACGCACGACATGTGGAGCATTTATAGAAACCATCTTTGGGTTTCAACCAATTGGGTTTACTTCTTACTTCGGGACTTGTGGGATCTAACACAGCTCCCATGTTTCTTGCTCTGCTGAATGTTATAGTGGGGCTAGATGGCAAATTCATCCTAAGAACGGGGTCAGTTAGTACTATTGCCCAATTCTTATTGATGATAGATCTAATTTTACGTTCATTTTCACTGTAAGCTGTGATTAGTCGAGGACATTGATCAATTTCAACTGACCCGGAGATTGCTGGTAAATCAGATGAATCATGCGGGACAGGCTCTTCCTCTATAGGGGCTGGAAGTAGACTGGCTCTAGATCTTAAAGATGTTTTAGCCAAAGCTGTTGTCAAGATCTTATCAGAATAGCCTCTTGCCTTCATGCGTCGCATGGATTCTGCAGCACAAGTGTTGAATTCAACCTCCGTGCTACATATCCTTTTCAGGCGTAGTAGCTCCCCATAAGGGATGCTCGCAATCAGGTGCCTGGGATGGGCACTCGAGGCATGGAGCGTGACATTACCAGCAGTGGATTTTCTGAACAGGGTACTTTCCACTCTTCCATCAACTATATATAGCTTGACATCCAAAAGTTCCAAGCTGGAACTGTCTATGTGGTGGGTAAAGTGGAGATTCAAATTGTTTATATTGATGTTTTGAATGAATTCCAATGCTTTCTCTTTACTGCCTTGCCACACGATGAAAATATCATCGATATACCTATAGTAGTGTTTGATGTTTTCTTTAAAAATGGAAGAATAGTCCCTCTTGAGGACCTGCTCCTCCCACCAGCCAACATGCAAGCACGCATAGCTGGGGGAGAAGCAGGCTCCCATGGCCACGCCCCTTAGTTGTTTAAACAACTCCTTTCCAAATAGAAAGAAATTGTTGTTGAGACACCAACTCATCAGGTTAATTAGAGCCTTATTGTGCTGATAGAATTCGCACGGTCTTTGGTCCAAAAAGAATTTTACAGCCAACAACCCTGCCTGGTGGTCTATACTGGTGTACAAAGACTCAATGTCTAGTGAGATTAAATACATTCCGTCTGACCATGGGATATTCCTAATTTTTCCCAGGAATTCACCAGTATCCTTGATGTAACTGGGCAGGATTTTAACATGATTTTGTAGAAAAAAGTCTACGTATTGGCCCACCTGTTCCGCTGCACCCCCTATAGCGGAAATAATAGGCCTGCCAGGAATAGGAGAAACACATTTATGCACTTTTGGTATTAAATAAAGAACCGGTACAATAGGGTTTTCATTATGCATAAGTTTAAATTCATCATTAGAAATCAAGCCTTCACTGCGTAATTGCATCAGCAACTTCTTAAGAGAATTTGTAGCCATATTATACTTTTTGGTGTTAGACGGCTCATAGCAGTTAATATCATTAAGTTGGCGCTTTGCCTCCTTGATGTAATCTTCTCGGGGCCAGATTACTAAGTTGCCGCCTTTGTCCGATTTCTTAATGATGATTTCGTTGTTCTCACTTAGTTTTTTCATCAACTTGGCATAGTCTTTTTTCCTTTGTTCAATGTGCTTTTTTTGTTTGAATCTTTTGGACTGTACTTGTTTGTTCAATTTTTTAATGTCCTCAACCACACAGTCATATATATATGTGTGTGTGTGTGTGTGTGTGTATCACAACATAACTACACTCTGCATCAAGGTGGTGTTGCTTGTGCATAGGAGTGGGTGTGTGCATGCAACACTGTTGCGCTGACAAAGTATAGTATGTAGCATTTGTATGTGTGATGTGGGATCACCTAATGGATTTGACATGTGATTACTGTTGTCAAAATAGCATACGTAGACTGTAGTTTTGGGACTGTGTTCTCATGCACAAACTATGCGGAACACTTTAAAGTCATCATCCTATGAGGGGGCTCTACTATTGTCCACAAGTACGAGGCTGTACAAATGACTATCAGCAGGAGAGACACACACACCGTAATTACACACTATCTATGTTACCACACTATGTTATATGTGGCTGGCAATGAAGGACTATCTGCTACAGGTAGTTGCTGTGAACACTGTTACATTTGTACCAGATTATGTTCAATGTTGTTTGATACACATAGCTACATAATTATCTGTTCAACAGTTAGTAGCAGGTCAAATGTGAATGTTTAGGTGTTTACTGTGACTATGTAATCAAAATGCATACACAGTGGTCGTGCTCATACATTTATTTACAAATACTTCTACCATGTTATATTCGTCATCATTGTGTAATCTCATGTTCAGCACTCATGCTTCTGTGGAAAATGTTTTATGAAGTAGTCAGTTTGCCGTGTTGCAGTAACTGATGGTCCAGTCCGATGAGGATCCTCATTTTCCTCCTCCTCATCATTGACAGTTCCTCCTGCCCATTGTCAGAAGCCCATGGCAAATTTGTCCTCACATATATTTTGGGGAATATGCAGCACACCTATATTATTTAGCACCCCATAGATGGCAAGTATAGCAACCAACCCCCTTAAATGTCAATGTACCTGAAGTGAGATTTTTGAACTCCAAATGTCCGCTCAATTATTGGACCGGTGCTGGTTAGGGCATGATTGGAGCTCAGCTGGGCTTCTATTTGTGTGTTTTTAGAGGAGTCATGGCCCTCGGCATCAGAGCACATCCTTGGTCTGCTGCAAAGATAGGAGGTGTAGAACTAGGTTAGAGTTATGAAAAGGGATGGCCCTACATTCATGTCCATTCTGTTATGTGTTATGATTGACTCATACACCTTGCTTACTGTAAGAGACATGCTATGATATTGTGTGCAATACCTGCTGGTAGGGTTTGGAAATGACTGACACTGTGCTACACATACAAGTGTGCTGTCCTCTGTAATTCACTTACTATTTATTATACTGGTGAGTGCCAATGTCATGCAGATGATGATTTTTCACCACCAACGAGAGTCTGATATGTAAACATATTCCCACATAAATGACTGTCATTTGGTTTGTCAAGTGCTTGAGAAGTAGTTACCAACCAGTAGTCAATACCCAAAGGTTCCATCCTGGAAGCGCTCATTGATGGTCGAATGCAAGAAGATGAAGGAGTCATGAGCACTGCCAGAGTACGTCACGAGGACATTTATGAAGAGTCCCAGATGATTACCTGCACATTCATGGAATGGGCCTGCTCTCTGTTGGAGTAGATGTGTGATGTTGCTGCTGTAGGCACAAGTTGCACATGTGTGCAGTCCATTGTCCCCAACACATGTGGAAATCCTGCAATGTCATAAAAGCCCTGCTTCTTTTCCAGTTGTTACTGCATTGTGTTTGGGAAGTAGAGGTACTGTGTGTGAGGGTTATGATGGCATCCAGGATGGAGAGGAGGAACATTGAGAAGGATGCTTGTGATACTCCTGCCACTTTGGCTGTGGTGGGTTTGAATGTTCCAGACACCAGTATGTGGAGAACATCCTGTGCCTTGGCCTGCGGAGGTATGTTGGTGCAGCGCTGCAATGTTGTCTGCAGCCTTGGTGCAATCTGGTGCTGGAGGCAGACAATGGACTCCCTCCTAAGCCTGTACTGGGCAATGACTGCCTCCCTACCTGAGGACAATGAGGGTTATCTTCTCCATTCTCCTGTGCTACCTCTGTGGTGGTGGTAGTGGTGGATGTCTCCTTGATGTTTTAAGCTGCAATAGTAGTAGACCCATGGCGTAGTTGAGTTTGCCAAAGTGATTTGGGTATGTTCTGCTTTTATACCAGTGTGCATGCATCATTTTTAGACCTGCTTTACCTTAGTGGTAAAACACAGCAGCTAATGGGACCCAGGCCCATTTTTTTTTAAGTAGCGCCTTTTCTAAAAATCCTTGTACATATGATAGCGTCAGTTTCACAATTGTTTTCTGAGGAAACACCTACCTTGCATATCATTACCAAAAACTGCCGCTAGCAGACATTGTGATAAAAATAAATAGGCGCTAACAGTGGAAAAGTGATGCTAAAGGGCGCAAGCATCACTTTATTAATATATATCTAAAAAACCCGCAGCAGCTTAAAAAAAGTGGTGCTGCGGCAGCATTAGCTCCTTGTAAATATGCCTCCACGTTTCACAGGCATGCCATAAGAAGTATATCACACAATGAGCTGAGGGATTGCTGAGGGATTGCTGTAAGACTCTTCGGGGAGAACCTAGCACGGTGCACGAGACTCCATTGACCAGGAGTCCGTGCTGCTCTACACCTGTGCGGAGGTCCGCCCTCTCCCCCACCGGCACTTGAAAAACGGTCGCGGTACCCGCTGGCACGGGTCCCGCTTCGCTGTTTGGGGCTCACTGTCACCGGAGCTGCCTGCCGCCCCTGGAGGGGTCCTGAGCTGAGGGATTGTTGAGGGATTGCTGTAAGACTCTGCGGGGAGAACCTAGCACGGTGCACTGGACTCCATTGACCAGGAGTCCGTGCTGCTCTACACCTGTGCGGAGGTCCGACCTCTCCCACCACCTGCACTACATTAACACTTCCGGCTCCCGCTGCGCGGAACGCGCGCGGGACACGCCGGGCTAAGCCCGTGCAAAGGGCTGCCTGTCTGTGGCCGTCCGGGGCAGGAGGAGGCAGGGCAGGGCCACCCCCCTGTAAAGCCCAGCTCAAGGTACTGCTCACCGTATATTAATGTATGCTGACTGATATCCTGTAACTATGGGAAAACGTAAATCTACGGAAGATCCTAGTGAAATCGCTGGTGTGATGTCGAAGGGAGGGAAGCTAGCCAAGAAACGGAAGTATAAACCGTCTAAAAAACGTTTGCCACATGCTGGAGGGAATTGTGTAATGGACAGGATCGATGACCTGGTTCAAGACTGTACTGACCTGTTACAATCTGACCCCGAGGGAGGGAGTCTCGTGGGGGCTTTGGAAGCGCGGTCCCAGAAGAGGGGAGTTACAACTATTCCTGACATGTTTTTAAACAAATCCACTGTGGGGGTGAAAACGGGTCGAGTCGTAGATCTGGGGGATGAATCTGATATTGAACAAACCCAGCCGACACCAGCTCCAACACAGCCCCAACACAGCCCCATGAATATCTTAACGCTCTGATCTGCTCTAACAGATTCTCAGTTTTGGCCCACGTTGAAAGTAACCAAACAGAGGTGCCCAGGACTACCGAAATTGTCGATAGGTCCCTGATGTCAGTCGTAAAACATTTATGTGACATGGTGGAACTGATGCGATTTAAGATTGACCATCTGACAACTGTAATCAATAACATGAGGGGTGTTCCTGTTCAAGGCCCATGTTGCCCAGCGTCGCCCATACCATCGGGCTCACATCCGATAGGCGCTATGGGCCAACATACAAACTCTATCACAACCCCTAGGGGAGATACCCAAAATCCCAAAACTACATTCAGTGAGGTGGTCAGGAATGGGAGAGAAGCTATCCAAGCCAAACCAAAACCCCAATGCCGGGGCATAGTCCCAGCAATCCCAACTATTCCAACGATTTTGCCAAGTATCGCTTCACAGAAACCGGCCAGCAAGGGCATCCCCAGAGTTAGACAGATAGACCAGAAAACTGCTGCCTGACGCCAGGGGAAAGGACCCTTTTTAGCGAACTCACGCGTTCCCTCATATAATTCTGATCCAAATAAGTCTCCTGCAGTGTATTTGATCAATATTCCCAAATTGCCTATTGGTAGAGACCGTGAAACACCTGAAGCTTTGACTAACAAAGCTATACACTGGATCAGATATGTGAGAGGATGTAGGTCTGCTATTAGGGAGGATATTTCCCGAGCAGTAAGGCTTTTTTCTCCAGGAGAGCCCTATGATTGTATGAAACTCAATTTAAAAGACTCCATGATAGCAGGAGAGCTACTAAACTTAGAATTCAGATCATGCTCCCCTGACCACTCCAGGATACAGATGAGATCAACCCCTCCCTCCAACAGGTCAAATGATACCAGAAAACTTGACAGGGGATCCTGTACGGTAAATTCCAATTTAGATTTTAACGATTGACTGCGCCCACAAGCCTCTCCAGGATTACCCAGTGAGCAGCCCAACTATGATATTATTGGGCAGGATCCGAATAGAGTACTTACTGATGTTCCCGCCACTCCTCACATTAGGGCTTATACACCATCCCTGCCTAGCATTCCATGCTCCCCAGTGAGCGAAACACGTAATGACGGTATTGTTTCCATTTGTGGTAAAGCTGGCTCGATCCTTTCCTGGAACGTAGCAGGCTTAAAACCTAAAGTGGCGTTACCAGAGTGGACGTCTTTTATAAGCCAGTTTGAAATATGCTTATTCAAGGAAACCTGGTTACTGGAACCCCTCCATTTTCCCGGTTACCTGGACTATAGCATCATGGCTGTAAAGGGAGGGAAAGGCCGTCCATTGGGTGGCCTAACAATATGGGTTAGACAGGATCTTGTCAATAAAACCAACATTATAACTACTAACCATATTGACTTACAGGCACTAATACTTGAGTTTTCTAATAAGGAGCCGATTTACATCTATAATATTTATGCTCGCAGTACTGGAGGGAAAAAATCTGTAGTTATGGCACACCTGGAAGATATGCTAGAATCCCAACTGGCTCATTCTAACGTTATCGTGGGGGGAGATTTTAATGTAACCTTTGAACCCCTTTCAAGCGACACCTGGACCCTATCGGACGATCAGGACCGAGAGTGGGGGGTACCCAAACTTGACCTTGAACCAATTAAAAGATGGTCTGAAGTATCGCTCCAAATCAATTCACTCTGTCTTAACAAGGGATTAAGATCAGTAAATGGGAGAACCGTTGGTGACAAGGTAGGGAAAAACACCTTTAAGAACGGCCTCCGAATGAGTAGTATTGATTACATTTTGGTCAGTCTGGGTTTATGGAGTTTTCTTAAAGACATGCTAATCATGGAAAGGGTTGAAAGCGATCACAATCCTCTGTGCTTGTCTCTTTCATACTGGATTCCCCCAGACCAAACCGGAGAGGAGACGGAAGTCACCACTCTCATTGACACTGTTGTAACAAACGACATGTGTCATGCCCGATGTTCCAAGGTTTTAACTAACCAACAGAGCATCAACTCTATATCTATTAAGTTAGCTCAAGCAACAAGCGATTTAGAGGTTTTATTTAGAAAGGATACATCAACCACAAGGAATATGGAGGCAACTAGGATTCATGAGGCCTTTTTTGGCGATCTAAAAGCCTCTTTGTAAGGCCTAGTACCCCTAATGGTCCTCGTGCTGCCCCACCCCCGAGATGGTACACAGGCGAATGTAGACAGGCCCGCATGGATCTGGGTAGAGCGATTAAAACTGGGCCAAGCTCGAAAATCCGTCTTGCCAGGGCCGCCTATAAAAATTCCGTCGCTAAAGCTAAACGCAATTGCGACGAGCAAAGGTGGAACGATTTAAAAGAGGCGGGTCACCATAAAGATACACGTAAATTCTGGAATGTTTACAAGTGGGGTGTGGATGGCAACCCCGAGAAACCCCAGAATTGGGTCCCACGTGACAAATGGGTATCATATTTTGAGCCGCAATATGCGAAGGGTGACGTTTTAAATCTTTCCCCTGAGATTCCTTTCTTGCCATTTTTGGATGATCCATTCACATTGAAAGACGTGGAACGTGCCCTAGATTTAGTGATACCTGGTAGAGCGCCAGGTATCGATGGCAATCCCGCTGATCTATTCTTGCAGGATAGGGTCTCTTGGGGCTCATATATACTCCTTTTGCCAAATATGATTGCTAAGGGTGCACCCGTACCGAAATCGTGGCTCGGGGCTGAAATTATTCCCGTATTTAAAAAGGGGGACAAATCCTTGCCTGGAAATTACCGACCGATCAGCCTGATAGACACCTCACAAAAAATCTTTGGCAGGCTGATCTTGGATAAAATACTGGCATGGGAACGGGAACAAAGTATTTTGACCAATTTACAAGCAGGTTTTAAAACATCCATCAGCACGGTCGACCAGGTATTGCATTTTACAATGCTATACTGGAAGACTGTGATATTGGGCTCCGGTAGTTTATATGCCGCCTTTGTAGATCTGAGAGTGGCTTTCGATCTGATTCCCCGCTCAACTCTGTGGAACGTCCTCAAAGACATGGGTTTACCCTGGCCCTTACTCTCACTGGTTAAAAAACTCCATGACCTAAACTATGCCCAGATCAGATGGGTTAGACCTGGCAATGTCACAACACAGTTCCCCGTCGAATCTGGAGTTCGGCAGGGCTGTGTACTGGCACCAACTTTATTTTCCCTTTATATTAATGATGTTGCTATTATTTTAGTTAATTCCAATGTTGATTCTCCAATCCTGGCAGGAGCAAAACTTCCGATTTTAATGTTCACAGACGATTGTCTCATAGTAGCAAAAACCCCAAGTGGGTTGCAAAAGGCGTTGAAGCTTTTCGATGAATTTTGCACCACAAGGGGTTTAGAAGTTAATGTACTTAAATCCAAGTTTATGACTTTTAATGCTCCAAAAACTTTTAGAGGTTCTGTAACCATGAATGACCGCCCCTTAGAGAGGGTCCAGGCCTTTAGTTACCTAGGTGTGTGTATCCAGAATGATTTACGCTGGAAGCAGCAGATTGAGCTGGCCACTTTGAAACATCGACAGCTCACTGGCGCTTTGTGTCTGGAACACTCGAAGTCCCTCACTAAACCGATAGCCCCTGTACTAGCGGTCTATAAGGGTAAAGTGATTAGCTCCGCCTTATACGGAGTCGAAATGTGGGGGCATGAGAACCTCAGGGAATTGGCGGTGTCTGAAAACTCTTTTTTAAGGAATTTAATTAAATTACCTCTGAGCACCACCCTGACCCCTCTCTTTTATGACTTAGGGCTGTCTCCAATAGCTATCCTTGCATCCTTACGCCCAGTTTTATACTGGAGGCGGATCTGGACTACACCTGAACTGGCCACCTACACTCGGGGATTGTTGGATATAATTTCTAGTGGCAACACCCACAAAATTAAATGGCTGGTGCACATACGGGGTGTTCTAAGGGAACTAGGCCTCAAAGATTTATGGGAGGATCCAGTTAACGCAAATTTCCCACCTAAGAAGGTACTCAAGGACCTCTATTGGAAGTCCTAGGCCACTAAGCTCTTTAGGAAACCAGACCCCGTTCCTTGACAGGTATGTTTTGGGATATTAAAGAGGGCCCGTATTTGGAAGCATTCTGGGACACTATAACAAATCCCTTGGACCGCAAACTTTACTTCCAATTGCGAGTTGGGAGTCTGCCTGTAAGGGCTTTTACTAGCAGATGGTCCACAGGAGACAAGGCCTCGTGTCCAGGATGCCCGGCGCTTTCTGAAACTATCGGACACTTGTTGTTCGAATGTCCAGCATACGCGGCCCCCGCCGATTTTGGCTGCGCCCAATGTGCAGGTTACTAGGCACCAACAGTGGACTGATTGCCTTAAGAATTATCTGTACCTGCACTAACTTGACTGTATATGTAGCCACGGCAAAATTCCTGGGGTGGGTATGGCCCATTAGAACCAAATTGCTTGCAAACTAATCTTGTTTATGGACGCAAAATTGGTATATTCACTTCCTGTGTAATGTGTACAGTTCTAAGAGTATTTTATCTGTTTTATTTTTTTTATCCAATTTCTTAACTGTGTTTATTATTTTAACCATAAACTTGTACGTACTGTATGCTTTTATGACAATTCGTCGAATAAAGCTTGTTTGACTATATCACACAATGATGTGACATATCAACACAGACATACATTTTACACACAAAGAAGGTTTTAGTAATGTGAAGGGAGGTTTTAATGAATTGACTCCACTACCACATGTGTTTTGAGCAAATGAAAGCACACATATTGCTTTAGTGCCAATACACCACAGAGAACAAATCCAATGGCATTTTCAAATCTTCCGTTCAATCACAGTGCAAGTTGACTTGGTACACAATTTGTACATCTAAAGTCTGTGTCTGTCTTTGTCAGGATCAACACAGGTTTCCTTTGTACTTAGAATCATCTCCATTTCCTTCAAATGTCACAACTCTGAAATGTCCAAATGAAGTTGACATGGTGAAGGAACGTAAAAACAGATCCCAGAAAAATACATTGCGTATCACATAGAACATGATGACCACATTACAAATGCAACTTGTGAAGGATGCAGTTTCACACAAAAATCAGAGGATAAGAATGTAACTGAATAATTTGATCAACAGACACCTTTGACCTGTTTTTCCCAGAATTTGCCCTTCCCAACAAAGTACCACCACATACTTCTCTTAACACATCAATGGTTGATGAAATGGTAAAACATTTACCATGTAGACAGACTTACACTCTTGATAAAAAGTTGTCAATGTTATGTTATGTTATGTTAATTGTACGTATAAAGCGCACTGCTACCCTAGGGTGTCCTGGCGCTAAGTACTGACTACCTGGAGGGCACTGGCAAGTTAAAGTGAGAACAACCATGTTTTCAGATACTTGCGAAAGGAGGCAATGACATCTCGACTTAAGTCTAATCCTTCCTTTTCACCACTATCATCTTCATTTGCCATATCAGGATCATCACCCTGAGCCTCTTCATGGTCTCCATTCTCTATGATGGAAGGTATGTCCTGTCGTAAGACACCTATGATGTGCCATGGTGATTTGGCACACCATTGCCGGTAAGTTGAGGAGGGCTCAGCTAGTTTTTTTCCAGACAGCAAAATCTAGCCTTTGGAAGCCCAAAAGCCCACTCCTCTGGCTGCTGTATTTTTCTATGGGCGACAAAAGCAAAATTAACAAATGATGGACGGAAGTCTGAACAATAAAAGCATTCACCCCTCATCGCAAGATTCTGGGTTTAATCCATCATTCTTTTGCTCACCATGCCACCCCAGTTTGGACGGAGACATATGCAAATCAGTCTTTACCCTGTTCCTCTTGGGAACAGTCAAGCCCGAACTGCCAAGCCTGTACCTCACTGGACAGGAAACAAGCATCCTGCGACTGGTTTCGCAACATCACCCTTCATCAGCTAGGCTAGCTTGAATCCAGTGGCACAGTGTGCCACATCTGGGCATACCTCCCCCTCTTAGGAACAATTGATGGACAGAATGTTTTGCTCTTCCATGGGCTTCATTGGAGCGGACTTCCCCTGGTGTTGTTGGATTCCTCAGCGGTGCTAACAACCATGGCCAGTTGGAGTAAGCTGAGTCTCCTAGGTGGAAGACTAAAAACAGCAAAAATATGTAACACAATTTCTGACAATAACCTGACAGATTGTACTTACCAGCAAGCCAGGCCTTCTCAGGGCAAAGTTGTGAGATTTGCAGGGATATGGGGCTGTTCCGTAATACAAATAAATCATGGGCAGAGCAGGGAAAATAGGTACAGATGCTTTTGATGTACAAATCCCATAAGCATACAACTTGCACATTGATTGATTGGAAGTGATTCTGATAACAATAGAACTGGTCTCTGGTGTGTGGTGGCACTAAGGCAATATGTGTGCAATCAATTTCTCCAACCACATGTGGTAGGTGACCCACAACGTACAAGTTACTGTTAGAAATTGGGGTCTCTAGCTGGCAATGGATTGCATCTTTGTCCAATTAGGGACCCTTCCTTCTAGGGTAAGGGAATTACACTCCTAAAATAACCACTACTCACCCCCTTGGTAGCTTGGCATGAGCAGTCAGGCTTATCTCAGAGGCAGTGTGTAAAGCATTCACACATAACCAACAGTAATACAATAAAAATACTACAAAAGAACACTACACCAGTTTCAAAATATATCCAATATACTTATATATCCAAAACAAGACAAAAATGACAAATATCCAACATACAGTCCTTAAAAAAATATGAACTTTTCAAGAATTACTTCAAAAATAGTTCTGTCCGGTGCTACTGAAAAATTTCAGAATCCAACAGATCCTGCTGACCGCGTTGCAGTGGGTCAGCAGCAGAGTCAAAAGACTTGTAAGCAGAACCTTTTGTGTTGCGGTCGACACAAATCGGAGCGGGATGGTCATGGCAACCGTCACGGTTGTGAAGCATAGCGATACAGCGTAGCAGTACAGCATGTGGTGCAGCGTGCGGTGCCACCAAGGTGCAGTGCAGGCAGCGGCTCGGTGATGGTCGTCCAGCAGCGTCAGTGAGACCAGGGCAGTGAAGGCAGTGTTTGATGCAGTGCTGACTGATCACATTCAGGCGACTGAGCCGGTTGCGAGAAGCTGGCGTCGGTCGGTCCGGACTGCGGTGTGGGACAGGGCGGTGCGTTGTGAAACTTATGAGCTCTGCCCCCAAGCCACGATGCGGTCACGGAAGTCACGGTCAGTGTGCAGCGACAGTGTCGATGAGACCAATGTGGCGAAGTGAAATGTAAATGTAAATGTACAGGAATTTATATAGCGCAAATCACCAAGCGGTTTCTAAGCGCTTGCTTAGGGAACCCGTCCTGGTATTCCCCTGTGAGATAGCCCCGGCAGGGTATCCGCAAGGTGAAAGCCAGGCATCCCGCCGCGAGGGGCCGTTGTGGAGATTAAGCAAGCTATTGCCCAGAGTCGCAGAGTGTGAACCCGTGAATCGAGTAGGCACCGGAGCGAGAATTGTCGAGTCCATGGACATTTTAGGACTCAAGACCCCGCCGAGCCGGGAATTGAACCCTGGTCCCGGGCTGACTTCTGCTTCCAGGTCTGCCTCCTCTAACCAGTGAGCCACACATGCAGTGAAGCATGGCAGTACGGAGTGCGGTGCCTACATGTCATGGTGCAAGCAGCGACTCAGTGGCAGGAGCGTCAGACCAGGGTAGGGTTGCGGTGTAAAAGGCGGACTGTGCCCTCTACGGTGCATTCAGGACACGGAGCCAGCGATGGACTCGGTGAGGGAGTCTGACATTTTCCCGCCTATGGGGCAACATAAACCGCGGTTCCAGAAGTGGTTCCCAGAGGTCGATGACGTCTTTGCAGTCCCTGAGACTTCAGGACAGTAGGCAAGCTCTACTTCAAGCCCTTGGAGATACTCAGCACAAGTAAAGAAAGTTCAGTCCAGTCCTTTCACTGCCCAAGTCAAAAGCATCAACTGCAGGCCAACCCTGCAAAGGAAAAACATAGCAAAGTGGCAGTACTCCTCCTGGCAGTTCTTTCGGCTCTTCTTGGCAGGTTCCTTGATTCCAGCAAGCACTAAAGTTCTGGGGTCTGGGCCCCAATATTTATACTCAAAATTCCTTTTTTCTTGTGTGGCAGAGAGTGTCTGTGCTCAACAAAAACCAGTTTGGTACTCTCTGGCCCAGCTTCCCGGCAGGAGGTGGAAACAGCATTTTCCAAGACAGACCAGGCCCATTCAGGTGAAGCCCTGACTCATCCAGGAAATGCAGAACACACCTTGACACCCCGCAGTGGCTGTATGAAGAGAATGCATATCCCCAGCCCCTGTCACTCAAAAGCCAGACAGTCAATGCACACACCCAGCAGAGGTACACAGGATGGCTAAGCAGGAAAATACCTACTTTATAAAAGTGGTATTTTCAAACACAGAACATTAAAATCATCTTTACTAAAAGGTGCATTTTTACATTCTGAGTCCACGCATACTAAACTCAGTTTTCCTATCTTTAACTTACACAGCACCCTGGCCACAGGGGTACCTTGGGCCTACCCTAGAGGTGACTTACATGTAAGAAAAAGAGAAGTGAAGATTAGGGCTTTGCCAGGTCGACATGGCAGTACAAACTGTGCGCAGACACTGCACTGGCAGGTCTGAGATACCTTTTCGGGGCTACTCATGTGGGTGGCACAATCTTTGCTGCAGGCCCACTTGTAGCATTTGATATATTGGCCCTGGCACACGCAGTGCACTTTACTAGGGGCTTACCAGTAAATCAAATATGTTAATCATGGAAATACCAATCCATAATAACAATTTACAATAGGAGCATGTAAAATCATGAAGAATCCTCAAATGAATGAATAAAGTTAAGTTTATTCATAAGTAGGAAATGTCCCATCCATCTGCTTGGGTCCGTCAGGTGCAACTGACTTACTGACCACACATACACATTCCATTGCCATGGTTTTCCTTGAACAATAACTACAGCTCTTCACATCTCTTAAAGGAACAAGTAACAGAATATAAGTACATAAGCACAATGTTACACACCTTCCTTCCTTACAATAAAAAAACAAGAACAAAAATAAACAATGAATACTGAGGTGCAACATTTAGCTTGAAAATCCTTAATAACTCATATCAACATCTTTGAATTTGGAAGGTATTGTAATTGCATTTATATAGCGCTTACTACCCCTGACGAGGCGTCGAAGCGCTTTTTCGGCGGGTAGCACGCTTCTCCGGGACCCATAGAGGATTAGTGTTGAATTAGTATAGTGAAACATGCAAGTACATTTTAAGTGGTGGATAGGTTAGTCAGTTATTCGGATTTGGAATGATAGCAGAAGGATAGAGGAGGACAAAGGTTTGTATTTATTTATCGCTCGCTTGTTGATGCACGCTATTCAGGAAGCCTATAAAGGATTAGTGGTGAACTAATATGGTGAAATATGAGGTAATTTCAGTGGTGGATATTAGTCTGTTACTTTGAGTGAGAAGGATAACGGAGGGATAAAAGGGGAAGAAAGATTTGCATTCATATAGCACTTGTTACCCCTGATGGGTGTTGAAGCGCTTTTCTGGCGAGTAGCACGCCACTCCGGAACCCATAAAGGATTAGTGTTGAAAATTAGTATAGTACAAATATGAAGTAATTTGAGTAGTAGATATGTTATTCGGTTATTTGGGCAGTATATTAGTATAGTTGAATATGGAATATGGAATTTGAGAAGTGAACATGTTAGTCTGGTAATTTTGATTGAAAAGGATAGTGGAGGTATAAAAGAGTGAAGGATTTTTTTTAGGTCTTAGCAGTAGGAAGAGGCTTTTGGATGAGTAAAAAGGAGTTTTGGAGGGAAGAAGTCAGAGGGGAGAGTTTAGAAAGGTTTGTTTTAGGGGATTGGTGTAGTAAAAAGAGGTGTCAGATGATGCATGGAGGGGTAGAGCAGGAGAGAGTCTAGAAAGGGTTATTTTGGCGATCATAGTAGTGGTA
Organism: Lissotriton helveticus; assembly: GCF_964261635.1. Classification (NCBI taxonomy): domain Eukaryota; kingdom Metazoa; phylum Chordata; class Amphibia; order Caudata; family Salamandridae; genus Lissotriton; species Lissotriton helveticus. The sequence continues at coordinate 485,317,044 of NC_136065.1, forward strand.
TGGGGTTTGGGATAAATGAGAGAGTGGATGTAGAGGATATATTGATAGATGTATAGTATGAGAGATAGGGTAGTGCATTAGAAGGAGTAGTAGAAAGAAGTTTGAGATGAGTCAGAAGGTTGGGCTAGAAGATATATTGAGAGAAGTATAGGCTGAGAAATAGGCTAGTGCATTGGAAATGCTAAATTAGAAGAAAGTGATAAATATATAGATCCATAAGTACATTGAAAGTATACAGATACATAAAGGAAGTAAGTATATTTAGATTAAATATATTGATAGAGGCACAGGATGAGAAATAGGGTAGTGCATTGGATATGCTTTTTCAGGAGAAAAGTAACACCTTGTCTTTGAACAAATCTTTTCCTTTTAACACAACCACTCAATTTAGATTCCATATACGAGAATCTTCTGTTTTTATCGCATTTCTTAAAATTTTGACGACTTTGTGTGGTTTGGATAATAAACCCGAAGATTTCCTTCCCAAAGGTGCTCTAATCATAACTAGGTCTTCCACATTAACAGTAGTACACTTCACTGCTTTTCTAGAATCAAAATTCTCCTTCCTAGCAATGGCTTTTCTCTCCTCGTTAGATTTCCACTCAAGTTGAGAAGGCTCACCTTTTCTTTTTCTAGATTCAGCAATGTTCACCAAAATGGAGCCATTAAAGTATTGGGTTGCCTATTTTTCAATAGAATGAGTAGAGTATACCCAGTAGTGCTTCAACTCTTTGATTCAGGTCACTCTTCCAGTCAAGGCCGTTTTGCTTAGACATAGAGATAGATTCTTTGAGAACACGTATAAAGCGTTCGACCATTCCATTGCATTCTGGGTGGTATAGGGCACACAGCTTGTGATGACTAGAACATAGTTGGAGAAAATCTTCCATTTCCCGAGATACAAACTGCACACCATTGTCTGTCAGGAGTGACCCAGGAAGACCCTCACGTGTAAAAACTTCTTTTAGAACTATTATAACTTATTTGGTGTCTGTGTTCTTTGTAAGTTTGATCTCAGGCCACCTTGAGAACATCTCAATGAGAACAGACACAAAAGTTTCACTACCATTGGATTTAACAGGACCCAAAATGTCAAGAGCAAGTTCTTGCCATGGGCCTTTGGGCCGTTCTCTTATTACCATTGGCTGTACTCTGGGTTTTAAAGATTTCTCACTTAAAACACATGGTAGGCAAACACGAACCATTCTCTCAATATGAAGATCCATCCCTGGCCACTAGTAATTGAGCCTAAGTCTTTCTTTAGTCTTGGATATTCCTTGATGACCCTCATGTGCTAATTTGATGAGCTCTTCACGAAACACGTTTGGAGGAATTCATCTTTAACCTCTAAAAACCAAACCTCCACTTAAAGACAATTCATCCTTCACGTTCCAAAAATGGTCAACATTCCCACCAGTCTTGCATGACCAACCTTTTTTAACCAGTGAGCGTAATTGCATAAATTCAACATTGGAATTACACGCTTCTCGCCACTTGTCTTCTTTTATACCATCATGCTGAATATTACAAACCCATTGATTCATATCTTCATCCTTAGAGTTTTCATCACCTTCTTCATGATGGACTAATCTTGAAAGTGTATCAGTGATGCAATTACGCACCCCTGGTAAATATTCGACCTTGAAATCATAAGCCTGCAGAATCCATTTTGATATCCTGCTAGAAATGGCATCAAACTCCTTTTTATTGAATACTTCACACAAAGGTTTATGATCACTTCTCAGTAGGAATTTGGTACCCAATAGTACATTTTTGAGTTACTTAATGGCCCAGTGAACAGCCAGAGCTTCCCTCTCTATCACGGAGTACCTGAGTTCAGCACCTTTCAAACTTCGAGAGCGAAACAAAATAACATTAATTTTTCACCATATTCTTGCTGCAGGACAGCACCAAGGCCTTTCATGCTTGCGTCTGTGATAAGCACAGATTTCAATGATGGGTCACAACTTCTACGCTTTGGTGTTTTCTTAAGACATTCTTTTAAAGTAATAAATTCACTCTCACACACATCCGATCAATCAAAATCAACACCTTTACACAACAATTCCCTAATGTTGGCAGTCTTTTCTGCAAATCCTTCCACAAATTTGCTATAGTACTTGTTCATACCCAGAACTTTCATCACATCCTCTTTATTGGTATGTGAGGCTAAATTCTGAAAGGTTTCAATTAATTCTCATTTAGGTTCAAAACCTTTACCAGAAATGGTATGCCCTAAATAATCAATAGATGATTTCTTGAATTTGCATTTTTCTAACTTAACTGTGAGATTATTCATACAGAACCTTCTCAATATTTCTTTCCGAATTTTATCATGCCCAACGTCATCACAAGCAAAAATCAAGACATCGTCTTGATATATCTTGACACCTGGTAAATCCTGCAACACTTTCTCTAAGGCTCTCTGAAAGACTGATGCAGCCGATACTAGACCGAAAGGCAGCCTAAGAAACCTAAACGTACCAAAGGGGGTAATGAAGGCAGTGAAATCTCTGGAACCTTCATCTAGTTCTATATGATGGTAGGCTGACCTTAGGTCTACTGTGGGGAAAACATTGGCATCTTTTAATAACATTAGCACATTTGATATTTTTGGTAGAGGGTACCTGTCTACAATAACTTGCTTGTTGAGAGAGCGCAAGTCAATGCATAAGCGAAGGCTCCCATCAGATTTCCTGGCTGCGACCACTGGAGCCAACCACTGTGTGCCCTCAACCTCTTCGATAATGCCATCTTCCTTTAATTTATTCAATTGAGTTTTCATGTCCTCACATACTGAGAAAGGTACACTTCGAACTTTACAAGCAACTGGTTCTGCATCAGGTAACAATTTGCTTTTATGTGTGTAGTCGCGTAGACAAACTAACTTCTCATTAAAGACACTGGGAAATAAGTTTGTAAGATGTTCAGTGTACAGGGTATGGTTTTCACTTCCCCCATTTTCACATTCACCAATTTCATTCACACTCAATCTCTCTTTTAACAAAATGGGGGGATTACTGTTGGGGTCTAACATGACTCCTAAATCTTTCTGGTATAACCAGCTCAAGATGCTGTCCCTCTGTGAGAAATATATACCGTTCCAGAGACTAACCTCCAATTGTATTCAGTCAATCCCTGGAAATACCCAATGAGCTTGATTGGTTCACCACCATATGCATAAAGTTTGATATCAGCTTTCAAAATCTTAACTTTATCCTGTAGCTGATGAGTGTAGAAGAGTCTGGACACAATTGTTATGTTTGCCCCAGAATCAAACAACACACGAGTAGACATACCTTCCACAAGGATCTCATCAAATGGTCCTTTCTTATCACAGTCAGACACTTGAGACACAATTTGTCCGCAGTTTACTTCTGAGTTGGAATCGCTATCTGACACTGCTTGTCGAGCTACTGAACTCACTTTCACCTTTTTCTTTTTAGCATGACAAACTGAAGTGAAATGCCCAACCTTCTTCCAATTACTACATGTTGCTTTTAATGCAGGACACTTCTTGTCATAGGCTAAGTGTCCAAGATTCCCACATCTGAAGCATTTAGTTTGAGAACTAGATTTTTTACCCAAATATGAATTAGTACTACCAGGTTTGACAATCTTTTTAGAGCCTTTTCCATTAGAAAGGGTCTTGACCTCATGTATTACATCACTTTTGCTTTCATGTTTGGTGATAATCTCAACACACTTCAATGAGTGCTCAATTTGCTTAGCGATATTAACCACTTCTTCTAAAGAAGGGTCATATTTTTGCCAGATGTCATCTCTGACCTTCTGTATATTGCAACCAAGCATAAATTGGTCCCTTATCCTCTCTTCGATTAAAGCATCAAGTTTGCAAGAAGAGCCCAATTTCCTTAATGCTGTGATGTAATTCTCTACAGTTTCACCTTCATTTTGGGTCCTGCGCCCAAAATGATATCTTTCCAGGATAGTACATACTTTTGGTAAGTAATGTCTGTTCAACTTTAAAATGTATATTTCATACTCATTTAAAGCTTGATCATTTATGTCTGGAAGGTGATCGAACACTTCTTGCCCCTCGGAGCCTAAACAGTGTAACAAGAGTGCAGTTCTTCGTTCTGCAATCAAGTTGGTACCACACCCTTTAGCTTACCTTTCAAACATCTTTTTCCACTTCTGCCACATTATGGGTGGATCACCTGGTGTTGAAAGAAAAAATGGTGGTGTGGCAACATTCTGCATTCTCACAAGTTGAGAGGTAAGTTATATGCTCAGACTGTTAAGGATGATTACCTCCCACTTTAAAGCTGTTAGTTTCCTTGTAGAACAGAGCATAAAAGATGAAGATCTTTTTTCATTCTTCTCATTTAAAAAACAAAAACTAATTCTTGATGTTGGGACAAATCCGTGTAAATGACGTCCTGGGTACGCAAGGTAGGTTTCAGACCATCGTCGCCAGTGTAAAACCATGAAGAATCCTCAAATGGATTAATAAAGTTAAGTTTATTCATAAGTAGGGAATGTCCCATCCATCTGCTTGGTTCAGTTAGGTGCAACTGACTTACTGACCACACATACACATTCCATTGCCATGATTTTCCTTAAACAATAACTACAGCTCTTTACATCTCTTAAAGGAACAAGTAACAGAATATATTTAAATAAGCACAATGTTACACAGCACTTGCACTTTCACACTGAACAGCAGTGAGAAAGTACGCAGAGTCACTAAACCAGCAAAAATGTAGTAAAAACCAAGAGGTCAGAAAGCAAAAATACAGGGGAAATACGCCAAAAGATGCAAGGTCTAACAGTCACCCTTCCCATTGGATAAATACTGCTGCAGTGGAAACTGGATGTAGCTGTTGATGTGTCTCATCATTGACGAAAGACCTTCTTAGAGCACACCACAGAAAGTTGGCTGTGACATGCCAACAGATACTGCCACAGTGTATTGGAATGAACCTGTGGCCAAAAAATGAAGTACTACCATGAGTTTGACAATTGGGGTTATAGATGCATGATTCCTGTTGTGAGGCTGAATATCTAGCTCTCCATCCAATATAGTTTGCCTATTCAACTTGAACTTCTTGATAATATTTTTTCTTTCATGGTGGTCAGGTCTGGAAATGGGTGGTACACCAGAGGCTGCACCTCCTCACACGCCCAGAGTTCAAATATCTGCAATGGAGAAACATGTGAACATTTATTTCATCATCCACAACAATATATTTGATGAGTAACACAAGAGTAATGTAATTTGTCAACATGTATATGGTTTGATACATAATTTTGCACCAATATTTGCTTCTTGTCCCCTATTCGTCACAAATGACAATTGTGGCTTGATATCAATATTTACAAATAATGTGTAATTTATAGATTTCAAATTTATTATCTAGACATTAATATTGTTTATTTATTTTCCAACAAATATACTGTCAACAGAGGTGTAAACAACACCACACTAATATCGCGTTTCAGCACAGAAATGCAATTTTCAGAAATGTTTCTTCTCAAAAATATGTGTCCATCGGAGTGCGATTATTTGAACACACTAGGCTCCATTTGGAATGGAGGTGATGCACTTAAAAGTCACTAACACACTAGTTTGAATTCCTAAAATGATAGGGGCCTGACCTCGCCAATAGAACATTTGGCATCATACAGCGGTGGCGGAAGTCGACTTTTCTGTGGGCAGTAAACTCCACAACAGACACAGCCGGTTGGTGAACATAATGGTGGAAGGCCAATGGCTGTGAACGTCTCTGCTTATGATCGGGTATGCCGCATACTTGTACGAAGCGGTTGGAAAAATAGCTCACTTGCATCCTCCACTATTGCTACTGTTTGTCACCTCTAGGGGCAACCATGCCAGGTCAAGCAGGTGAGCAGGCCTCTGCCTTCTCAGAAGAAGAACTGGAGCTGTTACCAACTGAGGTCCTTTCCCTGTATGGCCAGCTCTGTTGCTCACCAGAGGAAAAGGTAATTGTCTGAAATAAAAATGTGGATCTGTCTAATTGGCTCATTTCCATTTATACAGGCTGCAATGTGGCTTTGAGTTCCAGAGCAAAGTGTAGTCATTTGTGTTAAGTGTCACATACTGTGGTCCTTAAAAAGGACACTCATTTGAGGGATTTGAAAACCTTGTACAATGTCTAATAAACATCACCAAGAAAATGTGATATGTGTTTAAAGCCCTAGATCATTTTTGGTGTGTATGTAGAGATCAATGCATGCATATATGTGTTGTGCTTGTGTTAGTTTAGCAACTCACATCATGGTAAATGGAAAACTAAATCTATAGACCTTACAATTGGAGATTTGTACGTACTCTGTAAAAAGCAATTGCAGATGATGGTAGCTATGTGTACAGTCCTACTATTGCCTCAGCCTAGATCAGGGCTCTCCAAACTGTACCTCTCAGGCACCTTTAGAGTATCCCACAGCCTTGAGTTCACTTATTGTATGAGCACAAGATTACCCTTTTAATGTAAAAGTTGAGGAAAGGCGGTGTCTATTCACTGTGCCATATATTTTATTGTTTAGCCTTAAGTTTTTACAATCTATTTGACTGATCAGAATGGGTCCCATTACAGAATATGTAGGGAGTCCTGGGTTAAATGATGTCACAGACCTGGTTTGGTGTGTTTAGACCATGACATGGGTTGAGGATGGGCAACAGGTCACTAATAAAGTGTGCATAAGTACATAGGTGTAGGTCAGCATGTGGAAATACATAAGTTATGCTACTGATAGCTATAGACATATTTTGCGACATCAATAAAGACTAACTAAAACTCACAATCCCATTGAATTCTTTTGCCTTTCTTGTATCCATACAGGTCAACTCCCATGAGAAACTGTATATATGGAAGATCATTGCCAGAAATCTGTGAACACTGGGGGTCTGCAGGTGGTGCAGCATCCATTGTTGCATAAGGTGGGAGGACATAAAATGCTGGATCCCGAAGATCACAGAAGTCCAGCTGGGGAAGTCCTCCCAATGTGTGAGGGGCCCTCACCGCACCCTGACCCCCCCCCCCCCCCCCCAAAATTGCCTGCATTCTTTTGGTGGCCTATCCAGAGCTTAATGGGCAGTTGAAGGCCCAATAGCATCAACAAGGGGGTAAGTCCTAAACTGATTTCACATGTTAGGTGAACCAATGTTTGTTACAGGCTGTATTTTTCCCAACGACATTAATGGGGACTCATGTCCAATTCACAAAAATAGTTCTTGAAGGTGTAAGTTTTGTGCGAGATGTATGATGATGTGCGGTTTCTATTACATTTTTAACAGGTTCCTACCTGATTCCTGTCCACAACCAAGTTACTGTCCTGAGCAGGCACATGGCTGCATAAACCCCACATGTATATCATATAAATTGATGTAATGGAAAACTGTTGTACCTAACAGGTCACTAGTCTTTGTTGTGCCAGGTTTGATGATCCTTAAGTAATGTGGACTAAGTGATGGGTGCCCTACTTCATGTAACATGCCATACATTACACTTCGGATGCAGTGGATGTACCAAATGTCACATTGGTAAGTTGTGATTCTACTCAAACATATGTGAGCAAAAATCACTGGTGACATCAGTAATAGTGCCTTGGTTTTGGATTCTAAACATATACCAAGTGGTGTTTTGATTCACATATATTGTTTCATTCCTGTTTAAAGTGTCATATTAGCATGATGTCTCACTCCTTCACAAATAATGTGTGTGTAAGCCAGTCTGTATGTTAACAAATAATTGCGATAGGTACACAGTTATTGTGAATAAACAGACAGGAATGTGTACACGTTGGTGACAGAGAAACACATAACCTAAAGCATTCCTCAATGTCCTTTGTCATGTCCAGATGATGAAGCAATGAGGGAGATAAATGGTATACTTACAGGGAACATCAAGATTGAAGGTTCTGTGAAGCATGTGTAGGTGTATCCAATGAGGTAATTTCAAACCAAGGCCTAATTCATGACTCATCACCAAACTGTTGACATGTATCAGGGTAACATGTTGCTTAATCTGAGTTTTATGTGAGTTTCTGAAGTAAGTTTTACATGGGAATTATTGTATGGGAAAAGGGTACTGTGATGTTCTAAAACATTCTGACTACAGTGAAATCCAACAGAGTGGAACAATTTTACTGAGACACTAACAACTTCAACTAACTTACAGGCCTTTAGGAGTAAAATGAGAGAATGTTTTTGCTCAGTACTGAAGTGTATGAGTAATGTTTCAAGGGCTATGTATTTACTTATGCTCTTAAAGTTATTTGTCAATTCATTGCAAAGCTACTTCAGTACAGCAGTCATTAATCAATTTTGACAGTTGACATATACTTTATGTTTTGTAGTAAGTGTTATCCTTGTGAAATGCCATACAGAGGTGACATGATTACAGTTTATGCTAGTATTGGTACAACAGTGCAGTATTAAAGACTTTCATTTATTCATAAAAATATTTATGAAAATGTATAGTATGCTGAATTTAGGGCCTTGTAAAGACACTGTACAAAGGTATTTTTGGTACATGCCCCTTTGAGTGATATCAGTTCACTTTTCTAAACTGCAAAGGTCAAAGATATAGAGGTGTGAAACATTTCCAGGAGATATCAATGAATTTCAGACAAGAACCTACATGCTATAGGAGCTATCAGATGGAATGACATAACTGTGAACAATTTTAATTTTCTGATTATGTTGCATACAAGCATGAGCTCATGCTAATGTTGGAGCACATGTTGAGAGCCGTGGCACACGTGAAATCTGTAAACTTTAACTAAGGGGCCGATTATGATGGCGGACGGACCTGAGTCCGTCCGCCACCATAGAGTAGGAGGGACCGTCCGCAGGGGCAGTGGCGGTCCCTCCATGCAGATTAGGATGTGACCGCCAGGGTGGCGGTCACATCTTCTATTTTTAACATTGCGGCGGGTGCAGCTTCAAGCTGCACCCGCTGCAATGTTAAAAATGCATGCACGGCATTTGCGTGCACAAAGCGGCAGGCACCGCGCGGTGCCTGCCGCTTTGTGCACGCAAATGCAGGGGTGTACCATAGGTACCCCCCATGTGCACCCCCCACACCCCCTTCACCCAGGGGGCCCGCAACGGGCCCCCGAAGTGAAGGTCTGTATGCTTTTCCGCGGCGGAAAAGCCGCCGTTGAAAAGCATACTTTCTACTCCATCATAATATGGCTGGCGGTGTCTAATAGACACCGCCAGCCATGTTAATGCTTTTCCGCCGTGGTCGGAAGGCGACCGCGTCGGAAAAGTGGTGGACAGATTCAAAGACCCACCAGCGATCCTAATTTGGCAGCGGGTCTTTAAAGCATCCGCGGCGGTTTTCCCGCATCCTCCGGGCCGGCGGTGGCTTCCGCCGGCCCGGAGGATGCAGGAAATCCGCGATCCTAATGAGCCCCTATGTTTTTTGATCAAAGGTCATGGTCAGTTCTGTTTACACAGATTTCTTTAACCTATTGTACATGTCTTTTCAGCATCATTTAGGGCAAAAATAGGAGAAAGAGCCAACTTTGGCAGGAGAGCAGCTGGCCACAGTGGTTTCGGTGCTGAGACCACTGGCCTGCAGGGTGTGGGGAGTGCAACAGACAACACCAGCTCATCAGCCTCTTCTTCAGAGGTATCCTCAAGTGGACACTCCCTAGTGATGGCAGACCCAACAGGAAGTCTGACAACTTTATCCTTGTCCATTATCCCCATTACTATCTCCACCCTCCCTGTTGCTCCCCACCCAGTTGGGCAGCCCTAAGAGGAGTGGCAGCTCTTCCACTCCAGGCCCCTCCCCCTGCTACTGTGTGCCCGGTTAAGCTGAATGAAGAGGCTATTGCCCTCCTCAGGAACTTCTCTATAGGTCAGACAGCACTACTAAATCCCATCCATGGACTTGGCAGTGATATGCAAGAAATGGTAGCCTACCTGGAAGGCATTCACAGTGCAATGCCTGGCCCACAGAGGTCTTTTCAGAGGCTGGAATCCTTATTTAATACAGCCTCCCATCCATCACAATCTTATTGCCCAACTACCATCATTTCCCATTCCAATTCCCTATTCCCAAATCTGTCCCAAGCACATGCCCACATTTGCATGCACCCACGTATACAGACAAAAGCAGCACACCCACACAGAAACACAAACATCACAAGAAACACTTTCATACATCTAAACATACAGACACCACCACACCCACAGTTATCATCACATTTGTACACACCAAAGATACCACCATACCCATGGTTATCACCCCTAGGGCATCACATCCACACATACCACAGAAACCACCCCAACCACATGCACAATGCTACCTCCATCCCATCCACACACCACAGACACCACCACAAAAGCAGGAACCAGCCCCACCACCATCACATCCACACACCACAGGCAATACCACGCACACATTCACCAGCACCACCACCATCACATCCACACACACCACAGACACCAACACACCTACATGCACCAGCTCCACCACCATCACATCCACACCCACCACAGACACCCCGACACCCACATGTACCAGCCTCACCGCCACCACCACCACCATCATCACATCAACATACACCACTGATACCACCATACCCACATGAACCACTACAACAAGCACATCACCCACAATCAGCACATCCACAGCACACCCATCCACTGACACACCTACCTAATAGTACACATTCAAAATAAAACAGACATACACAATCAACCACACAACATACACATATAACACAAGTCACACCTATACTTGCAAAACACACCAAACCCACAGACAACTGCACCCTCAATAGACACAGGCATATCACACACTGGCACTCCTCCCTAACGCTATTCTACCACTCCCAATTTCAACCCCACTCCTTCCTAATCCACACCTACAAATTACCCATCCACGCCTTCCAAATGGAAAACCACCCCTTCCACTTCCAAACCCACCACTTCCAAATGGAAATCCACCCCTTCCTAATGTAAGCACACCCCTCCCAATCCCAAACTCTCTCCCATGTAAAATATGTGAGGTGCCTGTCCTGCCCACTGGATGCCCCTTCCCGAGGAGGTTCCTCTTAGCAGTGTTTTAGGAGGCGAGCTTTGTGTCACACCACTTTGCACTTAATATTTTGCACTACAGAACTGCCAATTGGTTTGATTTTTATTTAGAGACATTTCTATTGTTGTTCAATGAATACTTTATTTAGATTAGAGCAAATTGGCCCTGGCTCTATTTTCCATTAGCTATTGTTTGACTTATAGCAATGTTGCAGAGTTTGATGTGAATTTCCTATTTTTGTTGAACCTGATGGCATGTTAAACTACAAATTTGTTTAAAGTCTACTTAGCTGTCAGCATTGTTAACATACTATGTGATGGTCATTTGATTTTATGGGTAGGCAGCATCTATAATGGCCACTTGCCCTACCTAAGTAATGTGTCATTTTCTTATTTGGATATGTTACTACAGGTGTGTTTGTTTCACCATGATTGTTGATCAGTGTGAAAATGTATATTGTACTTCGATCCAGTGCAGGACTTACAAGGGGCGATATTACAGGGATAGATTTGTTGCAGCATTCAAATTTGGGACTGACATTGATTTAACTGGTATTTCAAATGGTAATGGTTATGCCTTGTTTAGAGCAATGTCAACATTATGTTTCATTGCACTTATCCCTATAATGTGTGTCGCGTATGTTTTTCATGTGTGCAAGTTAGATATATATTTCAGCACACGTGGAGGGAGATTGTTTGACATATTTTGATATTCTTTTTTTGCATGTGTCCATTTTTAGGTAGGTAGCTTGCCCTAAATTTATGTATGACTTGAGTGATATTACAGATGTGTTCACTAGATTTTTTAACTGTATTTAACTACAGTGCTCGTGTGCTGATGACGGCTGGGGGCCGTCATGACCGCACCCGCGCTGAAATCTGCAGCACAGGAGAAGAATCGTCCCAGCATGAAAGGGGTTAAACAATACCTATGTATGCATGTCACATTGATATGCTATTACTTGTACGTGATATTTTTTAATTCATGAGTCCTGTGCATATGTTTAGTGACAAGTCAATGGGAACAGGTAAAAGTCGGGCTTACCATCGGTTCCGTCTACAATGGTGTCCGTTTTTTACGTCATCAACTAGCAGCTGCAGTGACAGAACTTGTAGGAGCGGATCCATGGTGGTACAAAAAGTGTGAAGTTAAGTACAGCTCAGGTTGTACCTTAAATCCATTCCATTCCATCAACTCAGGTGTGGAGGTTTTACACCCATTAGTCACGTTGGCAGGAAGGCACAATGTGAGTGTCCCAAGTGGGAATGGTGGTCCTCCTCCGACAGCTGATCCGGCCTATCCCGCAGTTGATGCGGTTGAGATTTCCTGGTGGTGACGACGAAACCTTGGTGGTCTATTTTCTATACAATCACATTAGGGCGGGCAAGCCGCTAATTCGGCGATCCGGAGACTGCTGAAAAAACAATGATGGGACTGATTCCACCAAGATCATAATCAGGCCCTTGGTATCTGTATTTTGGAAATATAAATTAATAAATATTTATTTCCTGTGTTTGTGCAATTTATTAATGAAACGTTTTGTTAGATTAATTTTAAGTTATACTATTTTTAAATGCTTACTTTGTAGTTGTTGGGGCTTTCTTCTTCAGTTTGGTTCAGTACTTCGGTGTGATTCCTTGGTTGGGAAGAATGATGATGTCTCCAGGTGTGGTGGCAGCATATGTAAATGTTGGTTGCACATTTTTGTATTGTATTTATACTGTTTTTTCAATAAACAAAGTGTTTCAATTTGCTAACTGCTTTTAACTTGAAATGTATTGTTTAAGTAAGTTTTGTATTATTTGTTGCCTTATATAGTGGATGCTAAATAAGATTTTTCCATTTCATTATTCATATATATGTATTACATTTTTTGATATTTTAGTTGTCAACATTTTTCTTTTGATGTTTCAATCGTGTTTAACCTCTTGCTTGCAGAAGACGGCTTGGAGCAAGCCTCTGCCATGGTGCTTGTTTACAGCAGAGGGATTTATTTCTTTTTTTTTGCCTCTGTTACTGGAGAAGACCTTCCCCAGCAGCCTGTGTAATTTTCATTGTAATGATGATCGGTGCGCATCACACGCTGACTTCATAACATTGAAAGTGAAATTAGCTGATCAGCTCATTTTACTTTCCCTCCTTTGGGGCGCTGAGCCAAATCTCAGCCCCCGAGCACCGAAACACACCGGAGGGGTATTGTTGGAAAGGGGAAAATCTCCCCTTTCCAATGGCACCCTGCTTGGGAATCGCTCAAGGAGGGAAATTCCCTAGCTGGGATCCAGTCTACTAGCCTTCAGGTATTTTATTTTGTTGTGGGGAGTGGCCCCTTAGGCAAGGGACAGTCCCTATTGTTGGGGTTTGATTTTGGCTGCTTTCAGCCCCCCACCGGAGGCAGATTGGTCATATTTTTAGGCCCTCAAAGAGGGGAAAAAGCTACTAGACACCAGGAATTTACACATAATAGATGTCGGGTAGCAGCCCATTGGACAATAATTACACTCCATTATGAGGGCATTATTTTGACTGTGTTGTGCCCCCTCGGGAGAAGATTGCCCATATTTGTTGGCCGATCAGACTTCAAGTGGGGCAGAAAACCACTAGACACCAGAGATTGACACAGAATACATGCCGGGAGTGGCCACTTGGGCAAGGGTCACTTCACATTATGGAGATAATATTTCGATGTTTTCTTCCTCCTGAGGCAGATTTGCCATATTTTTCGGCCGATCTGCCCCCAAGTGGGACAGAAAACCACCCAACACTAGTGATTTATACATAATACATGCCAGGGAGCAGTCCATTGCACAAGGGTTGCAACCCATTATGTGGTCATTATTTTGCCCATTTACTACCCTCCAGTGGGCAGATTAGCCATATTTATAGTCCGATCAGTCACGAAGGGGGAGAAAACCACTAGAAACCAGAAATTTCCGCAGAATACATGTTAGGGAGTGGCCCCTTGGGCAAGGGTCGATCCTCCTTTTGGGGGCATTATTTTGGCTGTTCTCTACCCCCCTGTGGGCAGATCGGCCATATTGTTGGGTCAATTTGTCCCTGGGAGAGGGGGCAGAAAACCTCTAGACACCGAGGATAGTTATTGTGATTTCGGGTAGCATGCCAGGGAGCAGTCCATTGCACAAGGGTTACAACCCATTATGTGGTCATTATATCGGCCATCTACTATCCTGCCGTGGTCAGATTAGCCATATTAATAGTCCGATCAGTCACCAAGGGGGAGAAAACCACTAGAAACCAGAAATTTCCGCAGAATACATGTTAGGGAGTGGCCCCTTGGGCAAGGGTCGATCCCCCTTTTGGGGGCATTATTTTGGCTGTTCTCTACCCCCCTGTGGGCAGATTGGCCATATTTTTGGGTCTATTTGTCCCTGGGAGGGGGGGCAGAAAACCTCTAGACACCGAGGATAGTTATTGTGATTTTGGGTAGCAGCCCCTTGGGTAAGGGTCACTCCCCATTATTGAGGAACTATGTGTGGGCATTTTCTTTGGGCCATATCTTTTGTCCCATCTGCCCCCAAGTGGGGCAGAAAAACACTACACACCAGGGATTCTTTTATTTAGATGTTGGGGCGCGCCCTCTTGGGTAAGGGCAGCTACCCATATTTGTGGAAGAATTTTGACTGTTATCTGCCCCCTCTGGGTACACTAGACATTTTTTGTCTGATCTGCCAACAAGGGGGATGAGGAAACCACTAGACGCCAACGAATATGTTTCTGTGTGTGTGAGTAAACTGGAGTTTGGCTGACGGTCTGCGTGTACTGGCACTTTACTGCTGGCATGTGTGGACTAAGTGGTACAAAAGGGGGTGGTGATGGACAGAGCATCTGAACCAATCAAACACTCACACCCAGTCAACCGATCTGGGTTTAATCCATCACCGTTCTTTAGCCCACTCTGCCACCCCTGTTCAGACATGGCCATATGCAAATCAGTCTGACCCTGTGCCTCATGGGAACAGTCCAGCCCGAACTGCCAAGCCATGCCTTCCCTGGACCGGAAACAAGCTTCCGAGGACCGGTTTCTGGCATTTCAGCCGTCTTCAGCCCGGCTTGCTTGAATCCAGTGGCAAAGTGAGCAAGGAACTCACATCTGAGCATACCCTGCCAACTTATGGTGAACAAAGTGGTACAAAAGGGGGTGGTGATGGACGGAGCACCTGAACTAATCAAACACTCACACCCAGTCAACAGATCTGGGTTTAATCCATCACCATTCTTTAGCCCACTCTGCCACCCCAGTTCAGACATGGCCATATGCAAATCAGTCTGACCCTGTGCCTCATGGGAACAGCCCAGCCCGAACTGCCAAGCCATGCCTTCCCTGGGCCGGAAACAAGCTTCCGAGGACGGGTTTCTGGCATTTCAGCCGTCTTCAGCCCGGCTTGCTTGAATCCAGTGGCAAAGTGAGCAAGGGACTCCCGTCTGAGCAGACCCTGCCAACTTATGGCGAACAAAGTGGTACAAAAGGGGGTGGTGATGGACGGATCATCTGAACCAATCAAACACTCACACCCAGTCAACAGATTTGGGTTTATTCCATCACCGTTCTTTATCCCACTCTGCCACCCCTGTTCAGACATGGCCATATGCAAATCAGTCTGACCCTGTGCCTCATGGGAACAGTCCAGACCAAACTGCCAAGCCATGCCTTACCTGGACCGGAAACAAGCTTCCGAGGACCGGTTTCTGGCATTTCAGCCGTCTTCAGCCCGGCTTGCTTGAATCCAGTGGCAAAGTGAACAAGGGACTCACGTGTGAGCATACCCTGCCAACTTATGGCGAACAAAGTGGTACAAAAGGGGGTGGTGATGAACGGAGCATCTGAACCAATCAAACACTCACACCCAGTCAACAGATCTGGGTTTAATCCATCATGATCTTTAGCCCACTCTGCCACCCCAGTTCAGACATGGCCATATGCAAATCAGTCTGACCCTGTGCCTCATGGGAACAGTCCAGCCCGAACTGCCAAGCCATGCCTTTCCTGGACCGGAAACAAGCTTCCGAGGACCGGTTTCTGGCATTTCAGCCGTCTCCAGCCCGGCTTGCTTGAATCCAGTGGCAAAGTGAGCAAGAGACTCACGTCTGAGCATACCCTGCCAACTTATGGCGAACAAAGTGGTACAAAAAGGGGGCGGTGATGGACGGAGCATCTGAACCAATCAAACACTCACACCCAGTCAACAGATCTGGGTTTAATCCATCACAGTTCTTTAGCCCACTCTGCCACCCCAGTTCAGACATGGTCATATGCAAATTGATTTGATTTTGATTTGATTTGATAAAAATTTATATTGCGCATAACAATAACCCGCAGGTATCAAGGCGCCTAACAATCAGATCAAAGTGGGAATGTACAACCTTACATATAGGCTTGCAGGAAAAGGCGAGTTTTAAGGGCACTACGGAATATCTGCAGGGACGGTAGAGACCTGAGATCAAGGGGAAGGTCATTCCACCATTTAGGGGCAAGAGTAGAAAAAGCCCTGCCACCCCACTTGGCTCTGCGTATGCGGGGGACTGTCAGGAGCAGTTTCTTGGAGGAGCGCAGGGCCCTCCCAGGGGTGTAATGGGAAATGATGGAGCCGACTCCCATGGCACTGTTCTTTGCAATGGCTCTGTAAGTCATGCATAGGACTTTGAAGCGCACTCGGTGTTCTACCGGCAGCCAGTGCAGCGCTTTCCTGGCCAACGTGGCCGAGGAGCGTTTGGGGATATCTAAAACAAATCTGGCTGCGGCGTTCTGGACTACCTGCAAGCGCTGCAGAAGGCTCCTATTTAGGCCCGCATACAGCGCATTGCAGTAGTCCAGTCGTGAGCCAATGAGAGCGACAGCTATTTGTTTTCTGGACTGCAGGGAAAGATACTTCCTGATTCTTCTGAGGGTGTGAATGATGCCCCAACAGGTGGAGATGATTCTACTAACCAGTCCGCTCATGTCCAGGGCAGGGTCTATCATCACCCCAAGGTTCTTAGCAGATGCCGTGGGGGAGGGACATATTCCTAACGAGTCAGGCCACCAGCTGGCTGACCATATGTCCTCTTTCCCTCCGAACACCATCACCTCCGTCTTCTCCCCATTCAGCTTAAGTGAATTGTGGATCATCCACAGACCAACCGCCTCCATACAAGATCTAAAATTGGAGGCGGTTGGTACATCTGAATGGGAAAGAGAGACGAGGATTTGGGTGTCATCAGCGTAAGAAACTACCTCCATCCCGAAAGATCTAATTAATCTGGCCAGTGGGGTCACGTAGATATTAAATAGGGTCGGACTAAGAGCCGACCCCTGCGGGACCCCACACAGCACAGGTCGGGATGGAGATAGAAACTCTCCCAGCTTCACTCTTTGTTCCCTTCCAACAAGGAAGGAAGTCAAGAGATCTAAAGCTGCGCCCTTCACTCCCACCTCCCTCAGACGAGATGTAAGTACTGAGGGGGAGAGGGTATCAAAAGCCGCAGTTAGATCCAACAGGACTAGGAGGGTGGTCTGGCCCCCATCTACTTGAGTGCGGATCTTATCGAGCACAATAGTAAGGGCCGACTCAGTGCTGTGTTCCCTCCTGAATCCATGCTGAGAGAAGTCCAGGCAGCCCGAGCTATCCACAAAGGCGGCAAGATGCTTGTTTAGATGTGACTCAAGCATCTTCGCAGGGGCTGGGAGCAGTGAGATCGGCCAGAAGTTTTTTAGGACCTCCGGGTCGAGGGAAGCCTTCTTCAGCAGAGGTTTCACTACTGCACTCTTCCACTCCAAGGGGAAGAGACCGTCCCTCAAGGCTAGATTCATAATTTCTAGTAGAGGCGGTAGGAAGGTTTCTCTACACTGCTTGATGATCCTCAATGGGCAAATATCTAAGGGGGAGCCAGATTTAGTTTTATTGAGCAAAATCTCCAGGTCTTGCAGAGTGAGCAGGGGGAAAGAGTCCAGGGTGCTCCGTGGGGAGATGTCTGACGTGGTCATATTTGTCTGAACCAAGGCAGGGGGCCCACTGAATGAGGCTCTTTGTACCTCAAGAGCCAGATAGATGTCCTGTATCTTAGAATGAAAGAAGGACGCAATATTATCGCATAGATCTTGTGAAGGTGCGACGGGGTCAGGTATTTGAAGGTTGACTAAGGAATCAACGATTCTAAAAAGCTCCTTCGGCGAGGAGAGCGAGGTTGTCATGGCCACAAAGTAATCTTGCTTGGCCTGCACAATCTCAGATTTGTATTTTCTGACCAGAAGTTTATCGGCTTCCTTGTTCCTAAAGTCCCAGCTCGAATGCCAGAGCCTCTCCATCCTCCTCACTTCTTGCCTGAGGAGTCTGAGGGATTCCGAGTACCATGGGGCAGAGGGTCTCTTCCTAGCTCGGCAGCGTATTTGAAGTGGGGCAAGTTCATTCAGGGCCTCAGTGATGACCTGTTCAAAGTGACCGACTGCAGTCTGAACATTCTCCATGCTGATAGCGGAAAGGCTAGCCACCCATGGCGAAAAGGAATCATTGCCAATATTCCTAAAGTTTCTGCCAGTTTCCTTAGTGTGCTTCCCTGTTTTATTTCCATCCATCCGTGGATATTCCAAAAGAAATGGAACCGCAAGGTGATCCGACCAGGATAGATGTACCGGATCCATGATGGTCAAACGCTGGTCATTAGAGAAGATGCCATCTAGTGTATGGCCTGCACGATGAGTAGCGCCGCTGACTCGCTGCGTGAGTCCACAGGAGACCAGGGCATCGATAAGACAAGAAGTGTCAGATAGATCTAGTCGTTCTAGATGATAATTAAAATCTCCCAAGATGGAGAAGTTATCACGACCAAAGTAAGGTTCCAGGGACTGGAGGAGGTTGTTTGTGAACTCAGTCCTCGAGCCCGGAGGGCGATACAACAGAATTCCGTTGAAAAAAGGGATTTGCCCTTCCTTTACGGTGAAGTGGAGGGCTTGAAAGCTATCCGGAAAGTCGGATATAGATACTGTGTGGCAATACAAGTGGTCTTGATAAAGGATCGCTATCCCCCCTCCCACTCGCCCCTGTCGGTCCAGTCTAGTCAGACAGTACCCTTCTGGGACCGCTTCGATCAGGTCAGGGCCAGATGACTCTTTAGCCCAGGTTTCCGTAATAAACACTAGAGCCGGCTTTCTATCGAGAACCATCTCCCTAAACATTATATTGTTCTTAACAAGGGAGCGGGCGTTGATCAAGATGCCTTGTACTCCGACTGTCATAGGTCCACTGACAGCGGGGCGGTCAGCTGAGGGGTGAGGGGGAGAGGAATTGACAGACAAACATGTGTGGCAACAGCCACATCGCAGAGGGCGAAGAAGTTCGTATGTTCGTAGGTATGCGAACAAATAAGGCTACGGGGTTTCAGGCGTACCATCTCATGACGGGTATACTTGAAAGGGGAGACAGAGGCATCTTCTAAGTCCAGGGTCCAGCCGTCCAGCACGTCCACGGCGCGGACGGGCGCAGACGGGCTGGACTCTGGCGTGACTGTGGCGTCCACGCTGCGCGCCATACCCTACTAATTATGTAGGGCTCTAGCGAGTCCACGTGTCGGCTTCAGCGAATGGCTGAGGAATGCTTCTGAGACCGACCCCAAATGGCGCCCCAGGAAAACAAAGCGCGGGGACCGGGCCGCCCAAATGGCGGTGAATGCAGCAGGATTCTATAGTGCAGCAATGCGATCCGTGTCTAAGGGCACAGGTAGGGCAACTATGAATATCTAAACAATTCTAATCTGTAATTAAAACCAAGGTAAAAAGCGAGCAAAATTAAATAAACCAAAACGACAAAACGGGGCTTTTAAAATGACTGCAGGCTTCCAGCGCGTAGCGCTATATGCAAGGCGATATTCAAACAGAAGTAAAGGTCTCTCCTACCTGACTTAAATACAAGAACCAATTACAGCCTCTAGCCAGTCCACGTGTCGGCTTCAGCGAATGGCTGCGGAGTGCTTCTGAGACCGACCCAAAATGGCGCCCCAGGAAAACAAAGCGCGGGGACCGGGCCGCCCAAATGGCGGTAAATGCAGCAGGATTTTATAGTGCAGCAATGCGATCCGTGTCTAAGGGCACAGGTAGGGCAACTATGAATATCTAAACAATTCTAATCTGTAATTAAAACCAAGGTAAAAAGCGAGCAAAATTAAATAAACTAAAACTACAAAACGGGGCTTTTAAAATGACTGCAGGCTTCCAGCG
Source organism: Lissotriton helveticus (assembly GCF_964261635.1). Classification (NCBI taxonomy): domain Eukaryota; kingdom Metazoa; phylum Chordata; class Amphibia; order Caudata; family Salamandridae; genus Lissotriton; species Lissotriton helveticus. The sequence goes on from NC_136065.1 coordinate 485,337,291, forward strand.
CGTAGCGCTATATGCAAGGCGATATTCAAACAGCAAATCAGTCTGACCCTGTGCCTCATGGGAACAGTCCAGCCCGAACTGCCAAGCCATGCCTTCCCTGGGCCGGAAACAAGCTTCCGAGGACGGGTTTCTGGCATTTCAGCCGTCTCCAGCCCGGCTTGCTTGAATCCATTGGCAAAGTGAGCAAGGGACTCACGTCTGAGCATACCCTGCCAACTTATGGCGAACAAAGTGGTACAAAAGGGGGTGGTAATGGACGGAGCATCTGGCACTTGGCTGGTGGTGGCTGGAGGTGTGCGTGGACTGGTGCTTGGCTGAGGGTATGCGTGGAATGGCATTTGGCTAGCGGAGTGGACTGGCATTTGGCTGCCAGTGTGTGTGCATTGTGACCAGCAGCAAGTCACTACACACATACCACAACTGAAACACTAGTCCACACATTCCAGAAGCTTCCAAGTGGTGTGATTGTTTTGTCTGAACTGGCATCTGACTGGTGGTGTGTCTGGGCTTGCGGTGTGTTTGTGACTGGTAGCAAGTATATGTATTGACTTGCTTGAGGTGTGTTTTTAAGTTGTCTGAGGTTGGGTGTATGTTAGTGATGATTGGTGGGTTAGTCCTGTTGACGTAGAGGAGTAATGGGCCCTTGAATGGTGCTGTTTGCAAATATAAGTGCTGTATTGTGTTGAACCTGCAGCTGGCAGTGTGAACGGTTTTCTATATCTGGTGCATGAAAAGCGTGTAAATAGACTGTAAAGCAGTTGGTGCCTTGATGTGGTGTTCCAGCTCATGAGCTGTAAGTCAGCGGTTCTCTATTCTGATGTTAAAATTATTAACAATGGCTTGCAGATTTTATTTCATAAAGTCATTGGTGAATAACTTTTTATGGACCACTTACTTACCCTCTTGCCAAATCCAACCAGTATGCCTGTGATTGACTATTGGATGGGTGTGTAATAATGTTTTGGTGTTTTTTTATTTTTACTGTCAGTGCATACTCTCTCTGTAGTGAATAGTTTCTCTCCTCACATCTTTTTGGAAACCGGCCACTAAGGGTGTGGTATGTTTTGTGAGGATCCCACAAGGTTTACCTACCCAAACGTCCTTGTAAATTTGATTAATTGACAAAAACATATTTTTTTACTCACATTTCTTTGTGGTAATGTTGTGGGATGATTGGGCCAGCACAGATAACACAGCGTTTCCCCAGGTCTCCTGATAAAAATGCTACCTCACTTGTTTGGGTGGGCCAACTGCTTATGTCAGGGAAGGACAAAAAGTGTATTGCGAAGACATCAAAATTAACTATTACAAAGTGACCTGGTATTAGAAGGGGGAACTGCATTTTGGTCCGTGGCTTGGAGTCCATCTAGGGAACCCTACGAAACCCAGACATTTCTGTAAACTAGACACAAGAGAGAGTCCAGGAAGGTATGGCCTCCATGGATCTCCCAACGTTTTTTTCCCCAGAGTCCCTTGCAAATCTAAAATGTAACAAAAAAGTCAAATTTTCCTCACAATTCTGTGTGGGAAAATAGTGGGAGCACTGGGCTGGCACACATTTCCTACCAGTCAGCCTTCACCCAGGTCTCCCAATAAAAATGGTACCTCACTTGTGTGGGTGGTCCTAGTGCGTTTTTGGTCTTGGGGCAGCGGTCATCTAGGGAAACCTACCAAACCCAGACATTTCTAAAAACTAAACACTATGGGGGTTCCTGGGAGGTGTAGCTTGCATGGATACTCCAACGCTTTCTTACTCAGAATTCCATGCAGACCTCAAATGTGGCTAAAAAGTCGAATTTTCCTCATATTACTGTGTGTGAAAGTTGTGGGATCAACAGGCCTGCATCAATTTCCCAGCACCCAGCATTCCCTCATGTCTCCTGATAAAGATTCTACGTCGCTAGTGTGGGTGGGCCAACTGCCCGCGGCAGGGAAAAGCTGAAAATGTCTTGTGGAGGCATCGAAAAATTTCTGTTACAAAACCACCTTGTTTTGCAAGGAGGGCACCTGCGTTTTTGGTACCGGGCTGCCATCTAAAGAAACCTTCCAAACCCAGATATTTATGAATGCTTGACACACAGGGAAATTCAGGAAGGTTTGGCTCGCATGGATCCCCCAATGTTTTCATACCCAGAATCCCCTGCAAACCTCAAATTTAGCTAAAAGGTAATATATCCCTTACATTTCAGTGTGGGAAAATTGTGAGATCAATGGACCCGCACATATTTTTCTACCACCTAGCATACCCCAGGCCTACTGATAAAAATGGTAACTAACTTGTGTGGGTGGGCAAAGTGCCTGCGACAAAGTGTCAGTCATATTGACCGGTTTCACTATTGAACTGTGATTATAAGGTTTTTGAGCCCGATTCACAGAACTAACTTATGACAAAATCCTAAAGTTACTACTTTTGGTATTCACAGAAGGCATAGGCTGGCAGATGCATCAACGTGGCCTTTTGCTATTCCTAAATAGCGATTTTTAAGGAATCGCTATTTAGGAATAGCAAACGCCTATGCATGTAGGAATCGCTATTAAAATAGCGATTCCTTAACATTCCTTAATTGCTCCTCGCAAATTGCTAGACGCAATTAAGGAATGCTGTCCCATTCATTCCTATGGGCCTGCAGGCCCATAGGAATATAATGGAGATTGCATGAGCAATTTGCAAGTACCAGTAGGTATTCGCAAATTGCTCATGCAATTTCAAGGGTGCAAGGGTGTCAAAATGACACCCTGTTGCACCCCTGAAATTGATCTATGCACATATGATGCACACACACATGCCCTAAGGGCATGTGTGTGCGCAACATGAAACTTTGAAAAATGCACAAAAGTGCTATTTTCAAAGTTTTAGCAAATTACCATGAAGTCCAACTTCACGGTAATTTGCTCCCCCTATTAGCGAATTCGCTGTTTTTTTTACTTTCATGCATTGCATTTAAGGAATCTCAATTTGGGATTCCTTAAATGCAATCGCAATTTAAGGAATCTCAATTTAGAGATTCCTTAAATCGCGATTTTTGCATTTGGGATGATGCATCCCAAATGCAAAAATATCGGGAGCAAAGGGGCAGATTCTGAGAATCTGCCCATTTGATCCCGGTATTTACTTTGATGCATATGCCTGTTAGTAGTCTTAAATTAGGATTATGTCTTAAATTAGGATTTTGTCTTAAATTAGGAGATTTTGTCTTAAATTAGGATCTTGTCTTAAGTTAGGATTTTGTCCTAAATTAGGAATTTTTATTAAGTTAGGATTTTGTCCTAAATGAGGATTATGTCTTAAAGTAGGATTTTTTCCTAAATTAGGATTTTGTCCTAAATTAGGGTTTTGTCTTAAGTTAGGGTGTTGTCTGGAAACTTTAGCTAAGGTTCAAGAGATTGATAAAGGCCTCATAAGCTATCATGGAAGAAGCTCAGGAGAAGATACACTAGATATGGGTGGATTAGCCCTTCCTGATATCCAGTTCTATTGCTGGTTGTTTCAAATGAGAATCAGAGGATGTTGTTCTCTTACCTAACTGAAACACGTGGGGACAATATACAAAACCATGCTAGAAAGTCAAATGAAAAAGGGATTTCTCCATAAATTTGGTGCTCCTAAGTACTTTAAAAAAGTAAGAATTAAATGTTTAAAGTCTACTGCCAAACTATGGCTTCATTTTTGAGTACTATTAGGGATGGTATACTCTAATAAAATGACCCTGATTTGGGACTCCCCGGAAACCCCTGAGTGCTTAAAGGACTATTTAGCTGACTAGTTGAGAGATTCAGGGATTGTGAGATTGGAGCAGCTAATGGAAGGAGACAGGTTATTGACATGGGATGGTTGGAGAATGCTGGTTAAATCTGGCATGTCAAGATTTGAATACTACCAGCTCTCCACATGGACCAAGACTGGAATAATTCTGAGCCTCCCATCATAGAATTGGCTCCGCAAGATGCTCAGCAAAGGAAGTGGGAAATTGCCAAGTGGTGCTGACATCTATTAATGGCAGCGGAGGAAAGTTTGTCCCCAGCTTACCTTGTGTGGGAAGGATACTTGCTTCTGGGTGAGCTGGAGGATCTCTAGCAAGTATCTTTTGATTTTCTATATTCCACAGTGAAATCCACTCCATTTAGAATTAATCATCTGTTTACTATCTAGAGTCTTTTGACCCCAGAGGCTTGTGAAGTTCAATAAGTACGTGGATCCGTGTGTAAGAAATGTGAGAGCCAAGATGCAGATGATGTTCACATGTTTGTGGGCTATCCAAAATTGATCCAGTTCTGGCAAAAAGTGGGTAAGACACGTCTGACATTCTATGGCGAGTATTGGAGATAAGCCCAACTCTGATATTTTTTGGGGGACACCAGGGAAAATGATTGAGAGGGCGTCAAGGCAGCTGGAGCATGACAATTTGCTATTTTACTTGATACTTTTAGCAAGAAGAAAGATATGCTGGAGCTTATCCCAGTTGGAGCATCCTCTGTAGACAGACTGGTGTAGATCAGTAATATTTATTTATTTATTTTATTTATTTATAAAGTTTTATATAGTGCAAACGTGATCCCGAAGGATATCAGAGTGATTTACAATTTTGAGGCAAAGGTAACAAAACAAAACATGAGTCAACCATGGGGAATCTAATGGGCATTGAATCAACTAGAACAAACATTACAGCTCAATATAACCTGAGTGCATGAGTAGGAATGGGCTATGCGATGGAGCATAGAGAGATAAGGGGAGTACGTACCATAATCATATACAGGAATAATATCCAGAACCCAAAACAATAATCAAAACAAGAGCCAAATGGGGAGTCTAAAAGTTATTGAATCAGATGTTGAACATCCAACAGATCATTTATACGCCTGGGTGAATGAAGAATGTGCTAGACGATGGAGCATAATGACTTAAGGGGAGTAAAATTCAATAATCATGTACAGGAATAATAAGCCAAACAAAAATAATGATCATATACAAGAATAATAGCCGATACTATAGTATGTCCAATGTGCTTAGAACTAGAAATTGCCCCTCATGTTAAGGTAAGAACTTGTGGAGGAATTTTTTTGCTTCCAGTTTGAAAGCAACCTTGGAAGAGATCCTCCGAATCTCCGGTGGAAGAGAGTTCCAAATTTTAAGAGCGGTGCCAGAGAAGGCTTGTTGGCATGTTCTCTTTTTGCAGACGATCTGTGGTTTCAAGAGGAGGGAATTAGCGCTCCTTGGCAATCTACCCTCCCCTGATAATTCCAGTTTTTGTGCAAGGTAGATGGGGTTTTTGAAGTGGAGGGCTTTGTGTGATAGGCAGGCAATTTTCAGTTGAATTCTAGCTTCATAGGGTAGCCAGTTAAGCGATTTTAAAACCGGGGAGATGTGTGCATTTCGCTTGGTGCCGGTGATCAATCTGGCCGCAGCGTTCAGAGAAGCCTGTAGGGGGGACAAAGAGTATTTGGGGAGGCCTCTTAGTGTAGCACTGCCATAGTCAAGTCTCGGCAGAACAAGCGCTTGGACCACTTGCTTGAAATCTGCTTGAGGAAGGAAAGGTTTGAGATTCCAGAGTGTTCTCAGAAGGTGGTTAGCTCCCTTGTGCACGTTGCTAATGTGAGTCTTCATATTCAGATGTTTGTCCAGGGTAATTCCTAGAGATTTAGCAGAGTCGATAATGCGGGGGGAGCAGTTGAAGGCTCTGAGTTGGTTCATCCATAGGTTGATGATAGGAGTATGTTTCTGGGGAGAAATGAGGAGGACTTCTGTTTTGGAGGTGCTTAGCAGCAGGTGGTTTACAGTTAACCAGTTTTGGTTAGTTAGTAGAGTGGAATTGAGTGAAGTGATGTCATCCGGGGAGGAGATTTTCAAATATAGTTGGGTGTCGTCTGCATACATATGGAAGCTAATGTCGAAGGATTTTAGAACATTAGCTAATGGTTCAAAGAACACATTGAAGAGAATGGAAGATAAGGAGGACCCTTGAGGAACCCCCATGCTGACTGGGGATGGTTGGGAGAGTGAGTGGTTTGCTTTAACTCTTTGGGTTCTGTGCTGCAAAAAGGACAAGAACCAATGTAGTACGTGACCAGAAAGCTCCATCCTATGTTCCAGAATGTAAAGGAGGTTGTCATGATTGACAGTGTCAAATACTGAGGAAAGGTCAAGTAGGATAAGGAGGCAGGATTCATTTTGATCAAGCATTACTAGGATGTCATCCATCATATGGGTGAGGCCTGATTCAGTGCTGTGCCCACTACGAAAGCCAGATTGGTGTTGGTCCAGGAGATGGAAATTTTCGATGTATATGTACATGAGTTGAATAAAAAAACCAGGGGTATAAGAGGTAATTCGTGTGAACTCTCCATATGGGACCCGATCATAAATATGAAAAAAAAGAATGCCCAATGATTATACCTCCATTGCTGATGGCAGTACATTGATTCTCCCGCTGGTAAAGAGTACCAAAAATACCAACACTAATGAAGTGTGTGGTGCTCACAATATGCCAGTGCTTCTTAGCATAGGCATGCACATTACACCACTGCAAGGGGTTGAACTTCTTTCCTTTTCTCAGTGGCAGACATGGCAGACATAGTGGAAGTGCATTTGGGGGAGCAGACACCAAGCTCAGCAAGAAGTAAGTGGAGGAGTGTGCCCGTGTGATTTGTACCTGACAGTAGGAAACCACTGTGCACCATGCCGTGCTGTCTAGAGCACACTGGGATAGGGGTTTCATTTACCTGCTTTTGTTCAGACTCAGTTTCCCATCATGCAGGCTCGGAATTCTCTCTTGCATTGTTGGGGATGTAGTAGGAGAGCATCGTATTTGTTAGAGCTTCGCTGATGGGCTACAGCTAAAGTGCTTCTGAACTACAATCCTCATACTAACCTCAGGAGAGTGCGGCAGATGCAACTAGAGAATGGGACTGGACGAGCCATATGTGTCAGGCCAGGCGTGGGGCAACCGAGGGAAGCGCATGTGTCATATGGGGGAGTGGGTAGTTCTGAGTAGCAGCTAACTAACTTACTGAAAGTACTCAGGGATTTGGCAGGGTGCTCTGGTGCTGAGTCTGTCTTCTATGTCCATAATTTTGCTAACTCCTTCTGTGTAATTTTGTTCATATTCTGGTGTAGCACTTCACAAGCTCTAGGAGCATGTGGACGGAGAGATGGAGTGGACGCCTCCTACTCTGGAATGCAACGCAGATGCCCCAGTGCTGCAATGCCCGCAGTGCAAGAGACCGCACTTTGGCCACTGTGGATGCTAGTCACGTGCTGGTAAGAGGCTGTCTTGCAGTCCGTGTGCATCATGCATGCACTGGAATCCAGCAAACAAAGCCTTCACGATGCACGGCAACCGGGCTTCCAAGTTGTGCAGCGCCAATGTCTCTTTCTATTGTAATTTCCATTTTTTGTCTGGTTCAGTGCATGTTCGTGTGTTTATGTGCTTACTTCCTGGAACTGCTGCTGCACCTCTATGTACTTTTGGTGGATGTCAGCTTACTTCGCCCGCACACGGAACTCTGCGAAATTCAGCAGAATTTTTTGCTATCCCTGCCGAATTCCACAGAGAGAAACTCTGCAAGCTCCGCCAAGCCACAACTGGCACAAATTGGCGGGGCAGACTTACAGATGGCAGAGTCCCAGTACTGAGGCAGGTGAGTTGCAAGCCTTTGATATCCCTCAGACTTCAGAACAGGAGGCAAGCCAGCAAGCCCTTGGCGTCACTCTGGTTCCGAGTTCAATTGATGTGAGTTCAGTCCTTCTCACCCAGGGAAGGAGGGCAGCAGACAGCAGGTCAGCACATCATGAAAGCAGTTCTTTTAGAGCAGCAGTCCAGCAGAGTGGCAGTCCTTCAACTTCACAGCAGTCCCTTCTGTCAGAGTATCCAAAAGTCCAGAAGTCCAGCTCTTATATCCAGTGTTACCATTGAAGTGGGGTGACTTCAAAGGAGGGCTTTGAAATGTGCAGAGGTCCTCCCTTCCTGTCCTGCTCCCGACTCACTACAGGGGGTAAGCAACCCCTTGTGTGGGGACAGGACACAGCCTATTCACATGTAATTGTGAGGGTGAGCTCAGCTTCGCACTCCCGTCCCGACCAGGCTGACCCATCCGGATGTGGATGGCCCATCACATCACACCTAAACTCCCTTTGTGTGTGGCTGTCTAGAAGGAATGCACAAGCTGTCAACCACCCCAGAACTGTATTGGCAACTGCAGGCAAAAAAGCTAAGAATAGAAAAATACATTAAAAAAATGTTTATGATAAATTCGACTTCACCATGAAAGAGTATTATTCATTACAATTCTATTGGTACTAAACATGACAGCTCTCCTCTTTCCAGTTGTGGTTTAACCGTATTAGATGTAATAGGGAATCCCCAATGTTAAAGCATGGGCGGGGTAAGCCTCATAGTAGTAAAAAACGGATTTAGGAGTTTTTCATTACCAGGATATGTACAACTTGAAATTACATGTCAGATCTTTTGATTACACAGCACGCTGCCCTATGGGCTACCGAGGCCCTACCTTAGAGGTGACATATGTAATGAAAGGGTAGTTTAAGGTTTTGCAAGGGGTTTCAAATACCAAGTCAAAATGGCAGTGTAAAACTGCTCACACAGGCCCTTGTTTGGATGACCGGAGGCAAGTTTAGAAGGGCTACCTAAGTGGGTGGCACAATGAGTGCTTTGAGCCCACTAGTAGCATTTAATTTACAGGTCCTGGGCACAAGGAGTGCACTTTACTAGGCACGTATAAGTTAATTAAATATGCAGATTCTGGATAGGTCAATCAAACCACATTTAGGGTTAGATCACATGTTCTTTAGTACTGGTTAGCAGTGGTAAAGTGTTCAGAGTCCTAAATCCAACAAAACAAGATCAGCAGAATTAGAGGCAAGCAGGCAAAAGGTTTGGGAGAAGACCACCCTAAGGCTGACAGTTCTAACAATGTTAACAGCAGGAAACATCTTCTCTTAATAACTGGACAACTATTTAGTACATGGCCCTTTGAAATTTACTAAAACAGTGAGCAACCAATTGGTCACTAAAATATTCAGGAGTTAACCCGTGGAAATCACAAGATGCGACTCAGATCTTCAATCTGGCCTTATATTCTCATGACTGATTCCTTATGAAAATTCTGTTGCATTCTACCACAATATGGCACCCCTCTACAAATTGTTTCTAAGGTATTTTAACTTACTCCTCACATTCTCTCCAGTGACCTGCAACCATAGCTCTATCTGCATTATATCAAAGTTTGTATTAATTTGTAGCAGGATGAAACAATAATGTTTTCAACTTTCTGGATCAAATTTCCTACCATTGATTATCTCCCTTTGATTTCATCCCACATTTTGATTTCACACTTTCCACTACCTACCACTGTTGTGATTTATTATACTTGAGAGAACTGTCTCCCAAATAGGGCGATAAGGAAGTAAGAATCAAAAGGGTAAAGCATTCGGAATAGAATGATCTGCCACCAATGTTTGTATCTTGTTGGGAGAATGGCAAGATGATCTTTAGTGGCAGACCTTCAGCATCCTTCCAGTCAGTAAGGTCCATGAGATAGGATGATACTCATCCATGAACAGTCTTGTGTACATGGCTTTGGAGTGGTAATTTAGAGCCCAACAGAGGCCGAGACACTTTCTATAAGGTAATAAGACTCATCTAGCAGATAAAGTAATAAACTGCTCCAGAGGATAAATACACTTCTGTTGTATTCCCCACAAATATCATCAAACACAATCTGCAATTAATTTTCATCAGATCTGCTTCCATGTCAAAATGAGGTAATATGCATAGTACAGGAGTGATATCAGTCCACAATCAGCACAGCAGAATGAAATACAGATACAACTCACTCCTATGCTTGTAAGTTTGCCTTAAGTTGTTTCAAATTCTCCATGGAGCATGTCTGGTGACTTGATACCGCAATGTCATCAGGATGAAAACGTTGATACAAAATTTGACCTGTACCCTCAAATCTAGCTTACTTTTTTTGATGTACTCAGTGACAGGACACAACTCGTAAGTCATATACTGGGCATCACAACAACGTCTAAACTTGGAACCCAATTTAGAGGCAATCAGGCTGGCGGAGGACTTACCTGCTAAATTTACAGTTCACTGTTGTCTCTGCAGGGAATTCTGTGGGTCTACATTAACTACAGACATAACAACGGTGATGGATGTTTACAACAAACTTTTTAAAATGATTACATTTCCAAAAGATTACTCTTGGAAAAGTAAAAATGAGATCCCCAACAGCATTGGAGTTTCCTCCCATGGTATGCAATTCACATAGCCCACTGACCTCTCCCTCTAACTAGGATGAACAGTCTGATGGACGTCGAATAAGTGAATTTCAGTTCACTTGCCTAAACCTGGAGGTCCGCGTTACACAAAATTGGGTGACTTGTCCAAGAGTTTGGAAGACAATGATGGAGTACCTTTCTGTCAAACTCTAAATAGTCCTTTAATCTTGTGAGAGACTGAGGAAATGGTACATTCAATGTCACCTTAAGGCATGGGTACTCACAAACTTTCTGTCGGGGGCCAAAATTACAGTGTGGTTTGTGGCCGAGGGCCGCACCGGTAGGAGTGGGGGCAGTGGGGGGCGGAGTCAGTGGGAGGAGTGGGGCCAAAGTAAAAATAAATCAAACCCGTTTCAAAAGAGACAATGCGACAATGCTGTATTTTAAAGGAGATGTAACTATAAAGAGCACATTTTGATAATACATATTTATTAGCAGACAATAGCAATCTTAATAGGCATTGCATAGCTTCATACACACTTTGACCCCAATTCCATCACAGTCTCTCTCTCTGTCAGTCTCTCTCTCTGTCAGTCTCTCTCTCTCTGTCATTCTCTCTCTCTGTCAGTCTCTCTCAGTCAGTCAGTCTCTCTCAGTCAGTCAGTCTCTCTCAGTCAGTCTCTCAGTCAGCCTCTCTCAGTCAGTCAGTCTCTCTCAGTCAGTCAGTCTCTCTCAGTCAGTCTCTCTCTCAGTCAGTCTCTCTCTCAGTCAGTCAGTCAGTCTCTCTCAGTCAGTCTCTCTCTCTCTCAGTCTCTCTCTCTCTCAGTCTCTCTCTCAGTCTCTCTCAGTCAGTCAGTCTCTCTTAGTCAGTCAGTCTCTCTGTCAGTCTCTCTCTCTCTCAGTCAGTCAGTCTCTCTCTGTTAGTCTCTCTCTCTGTCAGTCTCTCTCTCTCTCTGTCAGTCAGTCTCTCTCACTCTCTCAGTCAGTCTCTCAATCTCTCAGTCAGTCTCTCTCTCTCTGTCAGTCTCTCTCTCTCTCAGTCAGTCTCTCTCTTTTAGTCTCTCTCTCTGTTAGTCTCTCTCTCTCTGTTAGTCTCTCTCTCTGTCAGTCTCTCTCTCTCTCTCTGTCAGTCAGTCTCTCTCCCTCTCTCTCTCAGTCAGTCTCTCAATCTCTCAGTCAGTCTCTCTCTCTCTGTCAGTCTCTCTCTCTCTCAGTCAGTCAGTCTCTCTCTGTTAGTCTCTCTCTCTGTTAGTCTCTCTCTCTCTGTTAGTCTCTCTCTCTCTGTCAGTCTCTCTCTCTCTCTGTCAGTCAGTCTCTCTCTCTCTCAGTCAGTCTCTCAATCTCTCAGTCAGTCTCTCTCTCTCTGTCAGTCTCTCTCTCTCTCAGTCAGTCAGTCTCTCTCTGTTAGTCTCTCTCTCTGTTAGTCTCTCTCTCTCTGTTAGTCTCTCTCTCTCAGTCAGTCTCTCTCTCTCTCAGTCAGTCTCTCTCTCTCAGTCTCTCTCTCTCTCTCTCTCTCAGTCTCTCTCAGTCAGTCAGTCTCTCTTAGTCAGTCAGTCTCTCTGTCAGTCTCTCTCTCTCTCAGTCAGTCAGTCTCTCTCTGTTAGTCTCTCTCTCTGTCAGTCTCTCTCTGTCAGTCAGTCTCTCTCTCTCTCTCAGTCAGTCTCTCTCTCTATCAGTCAGTCTCTCTCTCTCTGTCAGTCAGTCTCTCTCTGTTAGTCTCTTTCTCTGTTAGTCTCTCTCTCTCAGTCAGTCTCTCTCTCTCTCAGTCAGTCTCTCTCTCTCAGTCTCTCTCTCTCTCTCTCTCTCAGTCTCTCTCAGTCAGTCAGTCTCTCTTAGTCAGTCAGTCTCTCTGTCAGTCTCTCTGTCTCTCAGTCAGTCAGTCTCTCTCTGTTAGTCTCTCTCTCTGTCAGTCTCTCTCTCTCTGTCAGTCAGTCTCTCTCTCTCTCTCTCTCTCTCAGTCAGTCTCTCTCTCTCTCAGTCAGTCTCTCTCTCTCTGTCAGTCTATCTCTCTCTCAGTCAGTCAGTCTCTCTCTGTTAGTCTCTCACTCTGTTAGTCTCTCTCTCGCTGTTAGTCTCTCTCTCTGTCAGTCTCTCTCTCTCTCAGTCAGTCTCTCTCTCTATCTCTCAGTCACTCTCTCTCTCTCTCTCAGTCAGTCTCTCTCTCTCTCAGTCAGTCTCACTCTCAGTCAATCTCTATATTAGTCAATCTCTCTCTTAGTCACAGTCTCTCACTCTCTCTCTCCTAGTCAATCTCAGTCACTCACTCTGTCATTCAGTCTCTCTCTCTTAGTAAGTGAGTTAGATATATTAAATCCGTACTTACCCATATATAATTAACCCCACAATATTCTGGGAGTGTATATTTAGGGTGCACAATAATATTTCTTTTTAATATCCTGCCCTGAGCTTAATTTGCAAATGAATAAGTGCCAGGACCCAAAGGTTATTTCAGAAGCCCACACTATCAGAGGTCGGGGTGCACAATACCAAGGCTGCAAAATTCCACCTCATGTCTCTTTAATTTACCCCAGACAGTCCCTGCCTCTTTATCTCACTCTTGTCGGTTTTATTTCCATTGCTGCTTCTTCCCTCTGCTACTATTTTCCGTCTTTTTCTTCCTCCCCTTTTGTGCGTTTGTCTCTTGTTTGCATCAAAATCTGTTAAGGTAAAGAAGTGCGGGTCCCAAAAATGAATGCTTCTGGGCACACCCACAACCACCGCCTCAAATTAAGCACTAAATTCCTCCCTAAGGAGCGTCTCATCAAACACCTCCAGGAGCCTCTGTTCTTGCCTTTCCTGGGCCAAGGTTTGCGACCCAAAGGTATTGGAATGCTTTACATCAGCACCGGTTACGTTACACAAGGACACATAAAGAGGGACACCTGTTTAACGATTCCACGGCATGAAGTCTAAGGATTGTATCACAAGGAACATTTTTAAAAATGGAAATAAACAAGATTTATTAAAACATATTGATGTCCCGCCTAATTGCGAGGCTTGCCTTTCTGAACATATAACTTACCAAATCTATTTCAAATGCCTCTGAAAATGACACACAGGAAGTGCCTGGGGGCTGCGGGTTAATCGCAATACAAAAAAAACGAACAATAGACCATCACTGGTGCAGTCACTGGATGCTGCGAAGTGTTGATGTTATTTCAGAATCCAAAAGTGCCCGAGTGTAATCCCTTGATGCTGTGCGTGGCACGTTATCACCTTTCACAGCCCATTTGCTGGCAGGCACCACAGGGCGGCCCCCCTTTGTCCTGTCACCTTCTGCACACACCACATGGGGCGGCTTCTGTAAGAGTCCAGCTGGGAAGGTGGCAGGGGTCAAAGAGGGAATTAATTAACAGCGCAGCATGGATCTGAGTCCGCGCTGCTGCAACCGGGGGCGTTTGCCGACGCTCTTTAAAAACAAAAAAACGCAGGTACGATGTGTGCAAGGTCCGCGGGCCGCCAAGGAAGGCTTGCCGGGCCGCCAGCGGCCCGCGGGCCGTACTATGAGTACCCGTGCCTTAAGGGATGCCTCACCTTCCAATAATGCATGCATCACTGCCCTCAAACCACTCCAGGAATGATATTGAACTCACCACAGTGCCGTCAGTAGGATCTGGCACTTAATAAAAGATCAATCATCGGGCAAGACAAAATGAATAGAAGGAGCAACATTTTGCTCCAAACCGGCCGCACAGCTACATAGCGCCACTCTGGCAAACAGTTTGTTCCCATCACATTTCAACCAATGTTTGTCAACGTAAATCATTCTCTACAAATCCTTATGAATATTCAACAATTTTTAAATCCACACGCGGGATATTATGCCATTTTCAAGTTTCTAGTGTAAAGGCTGTGCCCATCCCGGCCTCTTGCTTAAACACGACTAGTGCAGGGATTCGTCCAAAACAGCGTTTATTGCGAAAAACCAATGCATTTCGGGCATCAAGTGCCCTTCATCAGGGTATGCTGGAAACAACAATAAAATGAATGTTCATTACCATCTTAGCAATACTTAACATCTGAAATCAACACACTGTATTAATACACAATATCACATTTGTAGCCAATCCCATACTTATTACCTTCATAGAGCCCTTTAAGAAAAGCAACACAAATGTTACGCCTATCTTTATGTAAAGCTAATCTGTGTCCCTAACGGATTCCCAACACTCCCTCCCGTTCTGGAGATCGAACTTTGACCCCTCTTTTGAATGTGATCTGTACATTTCATAATCCTTATTACATATCTCCTGGTTTGCTTATTCAGAGCTCACACCCAATCCGTTCTTCAAGCCCACTCCCTGTCAGCACCTCACTTTTCACCACTAATTCCCCTACACTCCTCTACATTCACCCTACTTGCAGCGCAATCCCAACTAATCACACAGCCTCTTACGTCCTCAATCACCTCCTCCCATTCACATTTATCCTGTCTTTCAACATTCACTCGTGACCCTCTTTCACACTCGCAACTACTTCCACATACGCACTCATCTATTTCACAAAACAACACGCTTGGCTTGCTTTCACACCCACGCTCATCTTTTTCACCAAATGAAATATTCAGTAAACAGTTTGTTCCCATCACATTTCAACCAATGGTTGAAATTTAGGAGGTGTGGACTTGAGAGGGATGGGTTTAAATATGGGTGGTTTCTAAGAAAGTACAAACACTCATTTAAACGAAGATGGTTGACGGATTTGTGTGAACGTTTGAAGCAGGTGCGTGGATTCATTTGACTCAAGCAGGGTGATGACTGTTTCTGGAGCGTTTCGTTTGGAAATAGAGTAGCGTGCATGTGACAGTGAGCTGAATATTTCATTTGGTGAAAAAGATGAGCGTGGGTGTGAAAGCAAGCCAAGCGTGTTGTTTTGTGAAATAGATGAGTGCGTATTCGCGCAATAACAGACCACGCAGTATGTAGGCGTAAAAGGCCATTTTATTAGACCAGGCTGCGTAATCTGTACATAACCATAACATCAACAAGTAAATAACATCAAACCCCCATTCAAACTCCCCCCTCATTCGTTTCACCCGTTCCACCTCATCACAAACCCCTACAAGCTCCATACCATACCTTATTCCTGTCCATCAATCACTTGTCATCCAGCCCGCTCCTTCCGTCCTTCCAGTCATGCCTGTATCCGCCCTTCGAACTCCCCCCCCCAAGGGATGGGTGTGCCCGCTCTTGACCCCCTGTCCCTTCAAAGTACCGCCTAAAGCAGCTCTGGCCTAAACTGGCAACGCAAAAAGGACCTACCCAAACCTCACCTCCAACTGCCGGGTGGGTGGGTGGCCTTTCTTTCTCCCTCCCGATGGTGCCAGGCGCAGGAAGAGGAAGTTCCCTTCCTCCCCTGCGCCTAAGTACCCACCCCCTAACTCCTCCCCTTCCCCTGCCTGCCCTATCCCTGCACGAAAGACCCCGGGGGAAGACTAGTCTGCGACTTTGCTTCCCCCGGGGCCCGGCATCGCGCAATAACAGACCACGCAGTATGTAGGCGTAAAAGGCCATTTTATTAGACCAGGCTGCGTAATCTGTACATAACCATAACATCAACAAGTAAATAACATCAAACCCCCATTCACACTCCCCCCTCATTCGTTTCACCCGTTCCACCTCATCACAAACCCCTACAAGCTCCATACCATACCTTATTCATGTTCATCAATCACTTGTCATCCAGCCCGCTCCTTCCGTCCTTCCAGTCATGCCTGTATCCGCCCTTCGAACTCCCCCCCCCAAGGGATGGGTGTGCCCGCTCTTGACCCCCTGTCCCTTCAAAGTACCGCCAACCAGGGAACCCCCTGTAGGGCGGTTCCCTGCCCGAACCCCCCCGACCTAGGACAGTCCGCCCGCACAAGCGCACCCCACAATCACTCCCTGAGACACCATATATTCTCCTGCCACAACTTGCTCACCACATCTCGCATCTCCATCATGTACCAAGCATTGCCCAGCTGTGACAAGTGCACCCCGTCGTCCCTAAAAGCCAAAGGTTCCTCCAGTCGAATCCCTCCGTGTGCAATCACTTTGATGTCCTTGTCCGCACAGTAAAGTCTCATTGCCCTATTGAGCTTCCTTCGGGCCTTTTCGATCGCCCCATGTTTCATTGCTCCCCTCCACACTTTCCTGGGGACCAACTCCGTCCAGGCAATGCAGGTCCCTGCAAGCCTAGATCTCAGCACCTCCAGGTCCCTCTGCATGAGCTGTAAAAGCGCCAAACCTGACAGCTGCACCAAGTCATTCTCTCCCAGATGAATTATGAGCAAATCAGGGCATCCCCTCTGCGGGACCATCTTCGCGAGCCAGGGCAGTAGTGCCCCCCATCGCATGCCACCTTCGCCCCACCATTGTACCTCATGCAAGTGTCCCTTCAGTCCCAGGTTACGGCCGTAAACCTGTTGCTCCGCATATTTGGACGCCCAATGCACGAAGGAGTGCCCAACAATCCATGTCACCGTCCTACTCCCCGGTCCACCCACGCAACCTAAAAAGAAACAAATGTTAGAAGAGAAACAGCAAAACATGAACAACCAACAGCCTACCTGGGACCACCTCATTTCCTCACATACCTCTCACAACAGCGTGACTTCCACCTCCCAATCCGCCTAATCCTATCCCAGGACCACCCCAACCTGGCCGCAGCTGTCGCAGCCCCAATCCTGAATGAATGAGTCCCGAAACCAGACGCATCCAGCCCCAAATGCCGCAAGGCCTTGCGCAACACCGCCAACAATTGACCCGCCGTCATTCTCGCTCCAGAGGCATGACAGAAAACTTCCCCACTAGACACACTCACCGTCCCCAGGAAAGATCTCCATTCCAGCACCGGGCAAACCGCCCCACCTACCGCCTCATTCAGCCACACCCACTTACCCCAACCCAACTGATCAGTCTTGGAACACCGCAACCATATCCCCAGGCGACCGTCATCCACGCGAATCTCCTCGAACAACCTGCCAGCCATCCGTCTAGTCCCCAGTAACTCGGACACCCTGAACGCCCCGAAAAACATCCACACCATACACAGGCGTAAAAGGCCAGCCTCCACCAGGTCGTAACAACATACCGGCAACACCCCAACCAGCCGGACCAACAACTCGAACAAAACCGCCTCCCTAAGCCTACCCCCCCCACTCCTGTATTCCCTGTCCCAGCCCCGCAACATCCTGCTCACGACCACATCTTTAGTTGGATCAAAACCCAGAAACAAGGCACCGTAAAAAGAGATCCCCGCCAATTTGCCAGAAATCGTAGCCGCAGTCAAGCGCCTGTCAATACAGTTCAGCACAAAATTTCTCAGCCCGTGTACTACCTCGGCCTCAACACTTACGGCACCGCCCACAGTCCAGCCCATGAAAGCACTAAATTCAGACCATGCCAAAAGATACGTCTTCCTTGTGGACTCTGCAACTGAACCCTCCACCAGGCCCATCATCCTCACTCCCCCAAGGCCCAGATGCCAGCCGGCAGCTCGGTCTTGCACGTATCCGCTCCCAGTGCCAGGTGCCGGAACCGCTGCCACTGCGAACGAGACAAAGCATCCGCAATGTCATTATTCGCCCCAGGGACATGCTTCGCCCGAAACACCACATTCAACCGCAGACACGCCAACATGAACCTCCGCAACAGCCGTAGCACTCTCAGGTCCCTCGCCCTCTGATGATTCACCATCTCCACGACCGTCATGTTGTCCACATGAAAGAGCACCGACCTGTTCCGAAATTCCTCCCCCCACACCTCCAGCGCCACCAGCAATGGGAAGAATTCCAAAAAAGCAATGCTCCTTCCTTGTGTGAGCCAGGAGGCCGGCCAGCTCTCCGCACACCACCTGCCGTCCCAGAAAACACCAAACCCCGCTGACCCAGCCGCGTCAGAGTAAATTTGGCATTGCCAGACCCTCCTTTCCTCATCAAAATCCAAAGACACACCGTTAAATTCTTGCAAGAATGTCGCCCAGGTCCTCAAATCAGCCCTCACACCCATGGAAATCCTGACTCGGTGATGTGGAAGCACTGCCCCCGACATGGCCATGCCGAGCCGCCTACAGAACGTCCGCCCTGCACGCACTACCCAACACGCAAAGTTAAGGAATCCCAGGAGCTTCTGAACCGCGCGCAAAGGGATCCGCTTCTCCCCCACCGCCCAGTCCAGACATGACAGTAACTCCGCCACCTTGGCGGCAGGTAGGCGCGCCAGCCACTGCACCGAGTCCAGTTCGATCCCCAGGAACGTGAGGCAACAGCTGGGACCAGCCGTCTTCTCCGGAGCCAGCGGTACCCCAAACTGCAGGGCCATCTCCTGGAATCGCGACAGGGCCCTGCCGCAATCCCCGGAGCCCGCCCTCCCCAGGAAGAGGAAATCATCCAAGTAATGAGTGACTTCACGACACCCACTGACTCGCACCAAGACCCACTGCAGGAAAGTGCTGAAGAGCTCGAACAGAGCACAGGAGATGGCACATCCAATGGGCAAAACTTTGTCCACATAGATGGCCCCCCCCCAAACTGCATTCCTAAAAGGGAAAAATCCGCCGGATGAATAGGCAGTAAACGGAAGGCCGACTTGATGTCGCATTTCGCCAATTCAGCCCCCGCCCCACACACCGTCACCAGACGGATCGCATCGTCCACCGACGCATAGAGCACTCTAGAATCCTCCTCTGCAATAAAGTCGTTCACAGACTGGCCCTCCGGCCATGACAGGTGGTGTATCATCCTGAACTCCCCCTCCTCTTTCTTGGGCACCACCCCCAACGGAGAGACGATCAGGTCCGCTAAAGGCCAGTCAGCAAACGGGCCAGCTACCCTTCCTTCCTCAACCTCCTTCCTCAACTTTGCAGCCACCACCGTAGGCAATTCCTTGGCAGATCTCAAATTGTCAGCCCACCTGCGCTCCCTAGGACCCTGGTAGCCCACTCTAAAACCCTCCGTGAAACCCCAGAAAAGTCTCGCCGCCGCCTCCCGATCCGGGTAACCCGAGAGCCAGGGGGCCATCGCCTCCACCCTAACCGGTGTAGGCGCCCTTCTGTCCAGGGTGGCCCCGACCTCTGGCGTTCCTCCACTGTTCGGAGGGCGTAGCGAGGGTGAGGCACTGAGTAAGGGCATGTTTCCCACCGCATTTCGAGCACTCGTGCTTGAACTTACAGGGGTACCTGGAACAATACCCCTTATTGTAGCTCCAACAGGCCCCTGTGGAATACCCCCCCGGTTTGGGCAGCTGTCCCGAGACGATGTTGCTGGGCACTGTTCCACCCCCCACCCCGCTGTGGGCGGGACGCGGCGGAAAGGACCGATAAACCACCGGCAAGCCACTGGCCGTGTGCGTGGACGCCGTAGAGTGCGTGGACGCCATCCACTGCACCCAGAGTTCCTGATCCACCTCCCCCCAACTCTTCTCGAGATTCGCACTGACCCTGGCTCTAAACTCCTCATCATAACTCAGCCAGGCAAAACCCCCGAACTGCATCTGCGCCTTGCGAATGATGTCCATGTATTTGAAAAGCGCTATCGCCCTGTCCAAATACTTTTCACAGTAAATACTGGCGTAGATCAGAAACGCCGATGTCCAGTTCTCCATGGTCACCGGCACCCTGGGGCGCCTTGCCAGCTCCCACTCCTCCTCCTTCGAACCCTCCTTAGCCTGCACCTCTCTATGCAGCAACTTAAAGACATCCACGAATTCATGCCTCCAAATCCTAGCCCTGACTTTCTCAGAGAGATGCGAGCCCAACGGCATCGCCAAACCCATATACGGCAGTTTCTTCGGGATCTTCACTCCTTTCTCCTCTTTACCATCCCCTTTGTCTGTCTGCACCCCCGTGGTCACCGACTTACCGTCCACCTTCTTACCATCCTCAAGTGGACCGCCCGCAGGCTTCACCGGCTCCCAGATGGACTCGTCCCCCACCCCCACCGACCTGCATGTCCTCTTCCGCCCCTCCCCCCCCGTGGACCGTCCTCCCAGGCTGCCCACCAGGAACCCTCACCTGTGAGTGCCTCTGGCCGTTCCTTGGGCCGTCCTCTGGGCGCCGCCATCTGGACCGCCGCCGTCCCAACTTTGGTCCTCGCCACCACCGGGGCCTGTAAATCACCAACTTCTCCGTTGTCCACAGCGCCCCCAAAGCCATCTGCGTCATCCCGCACCTCCCCTTCTTCCAGCTCGTCACTCTCGTCACCATAGTCCAGCTCAAGCACCGGTTCCAGATTCAGCCGCTCACTCTCGACCTCTTTCACCGCTCTCTTCACACCCTTCAGCACGCCCCCACGGCCACGCTTTCCAGACACCTCTCACACTGCAGGAGCCCGAGCCCTCGGTGGAGGGACAGCCGCCGCAGACTGCCCTGCTGCTTCAGTCCTGCGTTTTGGAGCCGTTTTGCGCCCCGCCAGGCACCCCCGGGCTCTGCCGACAGCCGCCGGCTTGGATCCCCACCCGCCCCTCAGGTCGCTCCAACCTGAGTTGGCCCCGGCACCATCGGGCCTCAGAGCCGTCCTGGCCGTCCCTACACTTGCCATCACCCTCAAGGGGGTGGAGGGGTCCTCCACGGCCTTCTTGGCGCCTGCTCTCCTAAGCTCCTCCTCCCGCTCCACCTCCCGTTCCTCCTCAGAGGTCGGGGTGGGGGATCCCTCAATTTCATGGCTCCACACTGCGCCCACCCTGGCCCTCGTCTGCTCTGCCCACCTGGCCTCCTGAATCTGCTCCAAAATCCTCTCCCCTCTGGCCCTGTCCTCCCAGGTGGAGGCGCCCCAGATCTGGGGGGGCGGCGGGGGCGGGCTGTAGCCGTAAAAATCAGCCCCCGGGTAGTAGAAACCCCCATGCGGCATCCCAGGCACCCACCCAGGCCCCCCTCCCATGGAAACCAGGGTGGACTGCCCACCCCGGCCCCCCCGGGCCCCCCACCGCCACCTGCCTCGCCGGGGCTGGGGTGCCCGCCCTGGAGCTGGTGGACAGGTCGATGGGGGCCTCCTCCCCCTGCCCCCCCTCCACTGTCCCAGTGCCCACAGGCAAGGAAAGGCCAATGGTGGGCGATGCAGGCTGTAAATCTGCCTCCAGGACCATGTGCCCTCCTGCAGCCCCATCCGCTGTGAAAGCGGGCAGAGCAAGGCTGTCCCCCAGCCCCTCCCCCTCCACTGCGCCGGCTGTCGCGTGGGCAGGCCCCAGCAGCTGAGGCGCCGGGGTTGCGGCCCCCACCACAGCTCCCGTGGCCCCAGGCAGAAATTCGATCGGAGGGAAGGCCCGCGGGGGGAGGCTCTTGCGTTTCCCGCCCCTCGCCGGGTCCCTGGGCCCTCCGCCCCCCCTCCGATCGCTCTCCTGCTCTCGCGCGTCTGGCTCGTCCTCCTGACAGGCCACGATCGCAGCCTTCACCCCTGCCGAGGCAGCGCGCGTGCCCCTGGTGGCCCCCACCCAGGCCTGCCCCAACACACCTGGCTGAAGGAGATCTTCGCGCCCCGCCCACGCGAGCAGCAGCAAGGCGGCCCGGACCTCCTCGGACGTGACTCCCGACATCGCCAAATATCACGCGTCAAGCGTGAGAAGGTAAACCGGCTGCCGTGTAAACAGCCCCCGACGCTGAGGAAAAATCTCAGAGACCGCTAAATCCGCTAATTAATAATAACTGCACTACGCTCCTTTTCCTTTCTTTCTCCCTCCCGATGGTGCCAGGCGCAGGAAGAGGAAGTTCCCTTCCTCCCCTGCGCCTAAGTACCCACCCCCTAACTCCTCCCCTTCCCCTGCCTGCCCTATCCCTGCGCGAAAGACCCCGGGGGAAGACTAGTCTGCGACTTTGCTTTCCCCGGGGCCCGGCAGTGGAAGCAGTTTGCGAGTGTGAAAGAGGGTCACGAGTGAATGTTGAAAGACAGGATAAATGTGAATGGGAGGAGGTGATTGAGGACGTAAGAGGCTGGGTGATTAGTTGGGATTGCGCTGCAAGTAGGGTGAATGTAGAGGAGTGTAGGGGAATTAGTGGTGAAAAGTGAGGTGCTGACAGGGAGTGGGCTTGAAGAACGGATTGGGTGTGAGCTCTGAATAAGCAAACCAGGAGATAAGTAATAAGCATTAT
This sequence comes from Lissotriton helveticus, assembly GCF_964261635.1. NCBI lineage: Eukaryota > Metazoa > Chordata > Amphibia > Caudata > Salamandridae > Lissotriton > Lissotriton helveticus. Next base: position 485,359,594 of record NC_136065.1, read on the forward strand.
GAAATGTACAGATCAAATTCAAAAGAGGGGTCAAAGTTCGATCTCCAGAACGGGAGGGAGTGTTGGGAATCCGTTAGGGACACAGATTAGCTTTACATTAAGATAGGCGTAAAATTTGTGTTGCTTTTCTTAAAGGGCTCTATGAAGGTGATAAGTATGGGAAAGGCTACAAATGTGATATTGTGTATTGATACAGTGTGTTGATTTCAGATGTTAAGTATTGCTAAGATGGTAATGAAAATTCATTTTATTGTTGTTTCCAGCATACCCTGATGAAGGGCACTTGATGCCCGAAATGCATTGGTTTTTCGCAAAAAACGCTGTTTTGGACGAACCCCTGCACTAGTCGTGTTTAAGCAAGAGGTCCGGATGGGCTCAGCGTTTACACTAGAAACTTGAAAATGGCATAATATCCCGCATGTGGATTGAAAGAAATGTTGAATATTCATAAGGATTTGTAGAGAATGATTTACGTTGACAAACATTGGTTGAAATGTGATGGGAACAAACTGTTTGCCAGAGTGGCGCTATGTAGCTGTGCGGCCGGTTTGGAGCAAAATGTTGCTCCTTCTATTCATGTTGTCACTAATATGGGTGCTATTTGGGTGAGGCACTGCACCGACGAGCACGCAAACCAGGAACATTATGGTTAAGAATGCAATTTCAAAAAAATTAACCAGAAGAAAAAGGTGTGCACCCTACAACCCCTACTTGAACATCAGGCAAGACAAAAGCCATTCAGAATCCTGTGGTCAAATTGATGGTGTGGCATGCCAACTCCAGAGCTAACCCTTCAGGAGGTAAAAAAGAAGCCCCTGCTGCAGAGCTTGAAGAATGATCTTACCGAAACAATTACTGACAAACTGTCATAAGCTTCCGAACCTGCAACACCAAAAGAAATGTACATGAGATCCCATACCACAGAGCATGAATTCTTCAGAATGGTAAAAAGATGATAAGGAAAAGTGCGCTTGCCAGACATTTATCAAAGAATAACCTCTAAAGCACATTGCTTCCTATCATAATGTCAGGCAAGTCCATTTAAAGTGGATTTTCTTGTGGAAAGCCAGATTGTAATCCAACAGATTCCACATTTTTCACTTAAAACAAAAATACTTTGTGCAACCCTATTCAAATCAGGGCAGTAGCTTACCATTGCCTACCTCATCAGCCCCTTATAGACTCCTGTGCTCACAAACCCCTCACTGTCTGAACAGCCCTGGCAGCCTGATATTGAAACTCCTCTCCACTTTGACCCGTGGTCCAGTAGCCCCTTGCAGCTCCTCAAAAGCAGATCTCAAGAACAACATCTTCTTATGACAGCATCCCTAAAGGAGCTCTAACTCACCACATTTGGGATCATCACACTGTACCAATTTCTTACTGCCCCAGTCACCGTTCTTTTACCCACCTGATGATCTTCTTTCAGGTTTAGGTTTCCCACTATGGCCATGATTATAAGTTGGACAGCGCAATCCTTGAAAATGTACTCTTAGGGGCAGATTTTCAAAAGTCGGGTAGAATTCGCTCTGCGCCAGCAAACCTTAGCGCCGCGTGTGTGAAAGTAAATAGCGCTGCGTCATATTTACAACGTGAGGCATCGAGAACTAGCGCATGCGCAAAAATAGTTTTGCGTCACAGTGCAAAAAGCATGTGCGTCATGCACGTCCTAAAAAAAATCGCAAAACACAGCAAAAGGATGCATCGTATTTTGGGGAAAGTCCAAAGACAAGAAATGGCAAAGAACCTTGCCCACAACCCATTCCTGTAATGCAGCAGTCAGAAGAGGATCCAGCTACCAGTATCTCTCTGCTTGTAGATTCTTTCCTTCCTCTGTGTTTCCTTTTTCGCCAATGCAACTATCCGCGGATGGTGATGGACAATAACAATCTCCATGGTTGCCACAGACAGTAGATATTTGTTGTGCTTCTGCTGGTAGATCTCCCAGTAAATGGCTCCAGCTCTTTTTGCGCCTTTTTTGTACCCTCTCTATATTTTCTGCGCGTATCTTTTTTGCGCTGCTTCGTGTCACTTTGCGTTACTCTTGTAAATACCTGTGCCTTCAGGGTTTTGGAGCTTTTTGCATAGGTAACACTCTGACACACCCACTCTGCATACATTAAATCGACTTTGGCACAGAGTGATACAAAACAGTCATGCTAACTTTAAAATACTGGGCAAATACTTACTTGCGCCTATCTGAAAATGTGTGCGAGGTTTTGTACCGCTTTGCATCATGCGAGCACCAGCGCAAACTCTTTGAAATTCCACCCCTTAGAGTGTGGTAAATCCACCCCAGTACTGTCAGATTATGAGTTAAGTCCAATGGAATGGGGAAATACCGTGCAGAACCAACTTTTCCATTTTTAAAAGCAAACATATTTCCAAATTCTGTGGGGTTTAATGCAAGCATTACTTACTGCACATGAGGGGACCTCTGTGTTTTTGGGGTGGTGAAGGAGGGGTGTGGGTATAAGGGAGGGAAGGAGAAGGTAATTTCTGTCCGGGGAAAATGTAAGCATTATATGCTGCCCCTGTCAGAAACAATGGGGAATACGGCTTGACTCGCTGCTGTAGCCAAAGTTAACTTTAAAATATGGGGCAAATACTTTCTTGCGCCTATCTGAAAATGTGTGCAAGGTTTTGGGCCGCTTTGCATCATGGGAGGACCAGCGCAAACTCTTTGAAACTCTGACCCTTAGAGTGTGGTAAATCCATCCCAGTACTGTCAGATTTTGAGTTAAGTCCAATGAAATGAGGAAATACCATGCAGAGCCAACTTTTCCAGTTTTAAAAGCACACATATTTCCAAATTCTGTGGGGTTTAACGCAAGCATTACTTACTGCACATGAGGGGACCTCTGTGTTTTTGGGTGGTGAAGGAGGGGTGTGGGTATAAGGGAGGGATGGAGAAGGTAATTTCTGTCCGGGGACAATGTAAGCATTATCAGCTAGATTCATCAAAGACCCGTTTTGCAAGTCTTTAATAGCGATTCATAAGGAATCGCTATTAAGGACTTGCGAAACGGGATTCATGTAGGAATTGCAAAAAATATTGTGATTCCTACATCTTCCTTATTTGCGATTAGCTAATTGCATGACATGTGTGTGTAACATGCAACTGAGAAAAATGCACTAAAGTGCTTTTTTCTTTTTTTTTTTCGCTATTTACCACGAAGTCTGACTTTGTGGTAAATAGCGACCAAATATTGCGAATTCACAATTTAAAATTGGTTAATGAATTGCATTTAAGGAATCTCAAATAGAGATTCCTTAAATGCAATTCCTCGCAAATATGCGATTTCGCTATTACCGATTTTTGCATTTGGGATGATGAATCCCAAATGCAAAAATTGCGCTTGCAAAGGGCCAGGTTCTGAGAATCTGGCCCTTTGCGAGTCGATTTTTCTTTCATGAATCTAGGTGAAGATGCTGCCCCTGTCAGAAAAAAATGGGAAATAGGGCTTAAACTCGTTGCTGCAGCCAAAGACTCACGCAAAAAATAGGGTAACATTTTTCCACACCTGGAAAAACGATGTGTGGTAAAAAAATACCAACTTAAATTCAAGTTTAGTGGAATTCGTATGCATTTTCTTTCACATTTGATGCTCTAAAAGGGTCTCAGCATTTCTGATCAAAACGTTCAAAAATGCAAAATAATCCAAATGCAAAGCGTTCCTAAAAGGAAAAAAATACAACTATTCACGTATTTCCAAGCAAGGCCCAAAGTGTTTTTCGTCACAATAGAGGAGTGGGGAAACACTGTCATGTAGTTAAAATTACAAACTCACCATGCCCATATTAAATTCCACTTCTAATGTTCCCAAAAGAAATAAGAACTACATTTTCATTGGCAACATTTCAGCCTGCACACCTCCAGTATGCTTTAGTGATAGCAGTTTGGCACTATACACTATGATAAATGAGGATCTAAAATTGGCTTCCATTGTATTCAATGACCACATGAAAAAACAAAGTTCTCATGTTATGGAATTTAATTCATCAAACCCGGGTAAAACTCTGTTCGATGTACTCATCAACCTAATGCTGACATCTTTGGCCGATTTATTTTCGATCCAGTGTTAAAATGTGGTGCCTAACACCATGGAAAGTCCTTAATTATTTGTCAATGTATTAATAATATATTAGGGAAACTGAATAGTGCAAAATAAAAAATTTCAATTCCAGTAATTTAAATTTCTATTTTTATTTAATTGGTTTTGTATAACACTTAAAGCACTTGAGAGTCACTTAATAACGCTTTACTGACATTTACTTACTAATGCTTTAAAGGTTGGTGTTACAGAAACAATGAAATAACAGCGTAGACTAGGTCAGGAGAGAGGTAGGCAGCAAAAAGGCCTCAAGAAAGAGGTAAGGCCGGGTCAGGCTGGTCCATAGGGCAATCAGGCAGTGTACGAAGAGCTGGTCTGATAGGTTAATGTGTTGGCCATTTTTTTTGTTTGTGGACCTGTGTTAAGGTCTGGTGATCCAGTTTTTATTTTTTGATTCCCTGATATTATCACAAACATTGCCTAAAGCATGCACAAAGGAATGCAGTCTTCCATACTCAAAGTTTAGAGCGAAAAAATAGCGCCAAGAAGCACAAAGAGCTATTGGGGATATCTGGTCGCACCGGACCGGGACAAACACAAGTTCAGGGCGACCGCGATTGAGCACAGGTAATCTACAGGGACCCAGTATGGCTAGCTGAACCATGAACCTTAATTCCTGGTTGCACACCGTTGTGTGGATCAGCGTTGAAAATACATTGCACAGCTGAGGTGATGCGTCGGTTCCAAGATGGTATGAGGCTGCAGTGCAAAGTCCTGTTGTGTTGACATCGAGGAGTCTGTTGACTGGGCTTGCACTATGAAGTCTGGTGGTGAAGATGATTGGCGCTGGTGCGTTCCGGCGCTGTCATTGAGGCTGCCGTCCATGAGGGAAAAGCATTGCTCACCGGTGGTTCCCAAGGTGATGCGTTGGTCCCAAGATTAGAGAGTCAGCAGCAATGTAAGTCTTTTGTGAAGGGTCCAATCCATGCAGCAGTGGCGAGGCGTCGGTTCTGGTCGGAGATGTGCCGCTCCGCCAAGGAGTTGCGTTGGTTCTGCTTTGGAATGCATCGCTCAGCAGAGAAGATGCGCCAGTTCCACTAGCACGCACCTTAGGCCCACTTCTGAGGGTCTAAGACTAGGGTGACACGATTTGGTAGGGTACAACATAGATGGCAGAGTCCATGTGCAGGGGTTTGAAGACTCTTATGTTCCTGAGGCTTCAGATCAGGACTCCAGCCAGATAGCTCTTGAAGTCACTCTGGGTTCTGGGGTCAACTAATGCAGATCCAGTCCTTCTCGCCCAGGCAAAAGGGCAGTAGGCAGCAGATCAGCACAGCAAAGCAGGAGTCTAGCAGAGTGCAGGTCAGCACAATGGCAGTCCTTCAGCAGCACAGCAGTCCTTCCTGACAGAGTTTCCACAGGTCCATAAGTGTACTGACTTGGTGGTATCTGACGTCCAGTACTTTTACCCTGTGGTGCCTTTGAAGTGGGGTAGACTTCAATGACATGCTTTGAAGTACACAGAGGCCTTTCCTTCCTGCCCTGGTTCCAGACTCACTACAGGGGGATATGCAACCCTTTATGTGTAGACAGGACACAGCCTATTCTAGTGTAAGTGACACTGTGCCCGCTCCTCTCTCCCACCCTGCCAGAGATAGCCCATTGAGACACACCTACACCCCCAAAGGGTCTGTGGCTATCTAGGAGGAATACACAAAGCCCAACTGCCACCTACACTTAGTCAGGTCATCAGAGACAGGCTACAATTGCCAAATGGTTAAAGCAAGAAAATGGCACTTTCTAAAAGTGGCATTTTCAGAAATGTAATTAACAATTCAACTTCACCATAAGTCAGGATTTTAAATTAGGATTCCCAAGACACCAGAGTTGAAGGGTTTTTCTCTTCCCAATTGGAAATTACTCTTATACAATGTAATAAGGTAATCCCAATGTTATCCTATAGGAGAGATAGGCCTTGAGGGAGTGAAAAACGAATTTGAGAGTTTTTCACTACCAGGACAGGTAAAACTTAAAAGTTAATGTCCTGCCTTTTAAATACATCACATCCTGCCCTCTGAGTTTTCTAGGGCCTACCTTATGGGTGACTTATATTTAAAAAATGGAAGGTTTGGGCCTGGCAAAATGGCAGCATAACCTGCACACACAGGCTCTGCAATGGCAGGCCTGAGAAATGGTTAGAGGGCTACATAAGTGGGTAGCACAATCAGTGCTGCAGGCCCATTAGTAGCATTTAATTTACAGGTCCTGGGTAAATGTAGTACCAATTTACTAGGGACTTATAAGTAAATTAAGTATGCCAATTGGGGATGAAGCAATATTACCATGTTTAGTAGAGAAAGCATGTTAGCAACTTAGCACTGGTTAACAGTGGTAAAGTGCGCAGAGTCCTAAAACTCCAAAACAGGGTCAGAAGAGTGGAGGAGGAAGGCAAAATGTTTGGGGGAAAGACTACCTTAAGGCTGTCAGGTGTAATGTGGGCCAAGGTAGTTTGCCTTCTTCTAACAGTTGGCAAATCATGACTGGGGTGCTGCTGGATTACCACTGATTAATTGCAGGACTCCCTTTCCACCTATGTCTAAATGATCCCTATGTTTTGAATTAAAAAATGTGTATTTGAAGATAAATAAGCATCATGAGAGTTGGAGAGAATAGGATGGTATCATTTTAACCTAAGACAAGGTGCGAAGCTAAGTTCAGAGCTCTCTGCAATTGTATGTTGGTTTTGCCATGTAGGTTACCATAAATGCAATAGCAAAGTATGGTTGCAGTAATCTTTAACATAGATGCTACCTGCATATGGACAATTTTGTGAGTTGCAGAAGCAATATCAGCCCAGGATGTTAGGCTGAAGAATGGATTTTAATTAGATTGTTCAATTGAGGGTCATTAGTGCCAAAGTACAAGTCATTTACCTGGTCCATTAAGTCCAAACAGGTCGAGGTAGCAGCCACATACAAGTACTTGGGCATCAATAAGATGTCCTTAAAACAACACCTGGCTGCTCTATAGACAAAAGCACATTCCCTAATATTTGCATTTAAGCTGTTGAAAATGAAACTCAGCTGCCTCTCATTCGGTCACCTACTAACCGTAAAGGTAGCTTCATTTATACCAACAGAGGCATATGGTATGTAAATTATGCATGACGGGGAAATGGAAAAGCTCAACCACCTTCAAACAAAACCCTTCAAAGCAGTATTCTCCTTACAAAAATCATCGTCCCCAGCTCAGGTTTGCCTCGAATTTAGCTTAAAAAAATCAAAAGTGACAAAGAATGAACACCTTTGTTGGTCTATGCTGGAGACTTTGTCCCTCTGAGAGTGGCTCTCTGAACAAATTATGTTCGATAGAAATCAAGGAGCAGATGAGGAACAAACAAATCAATCCTGGGGAGAATACATAGGACAGGAAATTGAAAAATGAGGCATCAGAGATTCATGGGCTAGTAACATGGAAAGAGCAGCCTTTTGCCAAGTAACCAACACCTCAACCAAAGATCTGCCTCACCTACATGACAAGAATTACTTCGCAAAGAGACAGCATGCTTGGGCAGTAATCAACTCCTTCAGTAGTTTCAGACCCCAGGTGTACTAGTATTATCCATTGGCATGGCAGAGTACTTTATGACAGCCATGCTGAGGGTACTCCTCCTGCCATATTTAGCTGTGTCCATAAGGCCAGCAGAAGTATCGAGCATTTTCTGGAACCGTCGTCACAGTGGTTCCTGGAAATTAATTGAAAGTTTGATATACGGCTCCATCAGCGGCAGCATGACAGATCTGTACATCAAACCTTTAAGGATTTTTTAAATTTTAATGTAAATTAGGACATACAGATCAACCTCCAGCGGCCCGATGGTCCATGGAGTAAGGGCTGCCGGAGGGATGTAACCACAGTGGAGATGGAGTAGTGTGTCCACCGTCATTACACCAAAGTCCCGCCCGCATTTAAAACAGGTGGGCGGGCCATTTTATTGGCAGAAAGGGTACTCTATCGCCATTGTGATAGAGTACCCTTTTTTCCTTCATATAAATTAGGACCAAGGTCACTTTAGGTGGATCTTAATTTGGATGCTCGCAAGACATTTTATTAATTTGTTTCAGGATCATTGAACACTATGAGGTGGATTTGTATGATGTGTGTGAAATTTCGGTATTCTGCATTCAAATATCTTAGATGTTTGCCAGTGAAATCATGTAGACGTTGGAATTGGTTTAGCAGGCAGGTGATCCTCAGGGCACTCCTCTGGTACTATTGATCAAACTCAGGATGTTGTGTTGTTCCAAGTGAGCAGGTGTTCACATATTGCCTTTGCAGTGATAACCAGAAATAGGGCAGTAATGGCAAGCGATTCTGGGTTGAACCGCTATTCTCCAGTAGTCGACTAATCACATAGTGTTCGCAGTGCTGTGAGACTTTGCCCTACTGACAGAGGCATTTATAGATTTAGTTATACAAGAGGTGAGAACTAATTGGCACAGTTTAATGAGATTGACTTTGCAAAGCTGGTGCTTTCAAAACTTAATGACCTAGACTATTTTTAAACCTTGACTACATTTGGAGAATTTTATCACAGGTGAGGTTGTTGCATATGAGAGATGGGAGAAAGACAGTTATTTTTACTCATAAAATCATGAAGATGTCATAAGTTTGTCACATAATAATTGGAATGGTGCCATCAAGGATGGAGTGTTGTGAGAGGCTGTTGGTTTCTTGTAGACCTTAGCAAGCTTTATTGTTGTGTCGTCTGCTTCGGTGATACAGGTTTGGAAATACGCTGCTTGAATCTACTGTGGTGAATGGAACAAACCACATGATGAGATTAGAGTTTTGATATTATCCAACATCTTCTTGGAAATCTGCATTGTGATTTCAGAGTATGTAAGTTATTACCAGTTACTAATTGGTAATGTCATTGACTTAAGCCACTGATTTGGTATAAGGATTCCCTTTCTCGAGGATAATAGTCATGCTATTACCAAATACAAATACATGTTCGGCCATAATTAATCGTGCATGTGTATAAGGAAGCAAGTGAACCATTTTAAAGTGAAGAAATAGACTATGCTGATTAACGACTGAAAATAGCATTACAGAGCATTCGGACTGTAAATTGTTCCAAGAGAGAGGGAGTACATCAATGAAATCCTATGTGTCTGAACGTTCTCTAAAAATGATAACTGACCATTTTAAATTCAGCCCAGCCAAGCCAAACGTTTCCACCGTGTGAATGAGAGGCAATGTGGTGTTCCACTCTGTGGTGAGGGCTCTCATGTCACCGTCACTGATATTGACATAGGCCACATGAACATCTTCTCTCCACTGCTCCGTGGGTTTCTAAGAGAACTTTCCCCCTTGCAGTCCTGTGTAACACCTTTCAGAAAAAAAAGTCCTGCAAAAAAATTGTTTAATTTGAACTGTGTTTCCTTTTCCACCACTAGCATTACCACACCGAATGGTATTGCAAGTCAGCCATGAAAGGTGATGGACCTCATTTGCAATGCACAGACACTCATGTAAACCAGGTCTAGCATCAGGACCCAATCTTATGACATGTCCCACCATGTGGGTTTTCCAGTCATGTCCGTTCTCAGCTCGCCAATATCCATCTTTACAAAATGGAAAAGCTACTGAGAGCCGGGCACACAATTACTTTAAGTAGTTAGAACCCTAAAAGGTGTACATGAATAAATAGCTAAGCATATAACTCCAAATATACTTTTGTAGCCAAACCCACATAATGTTTTAATTCCAAGTAAAATACAGATCCAACATGAGTAGATCTGCCCAGAACAATATGAAATCCACAATAACTGCAATGAAAAATGTAGCTTTGCTCAGAAGGTAATCTGTGCATCGTTATTGCAAAGGAATGAGAGTGGCACCAGAATGACAACAGAAAAAGAGCAAATATATAAGCAAGTTGCATTATATCTTCCTCCTTTGCAAATCCGTCACTTTTTTAATGTGTAATAGAAACAACTGCTAACAGTAAGTCAGTAGGAAGAGTGTAGCAATATTTACTAAAGCCTTGGTTACAACTCGAGTCCCAAATACGCTGAAGCTCTAAGCTCCTGTTTGTACCCAAAATGGTGTACCATAATTGCCCACATATTAGTTGCACATGTGCTATTTGCTTATCTGCAAATTCCTAATTGCGCAATATTTGCCCACAGATTTTTCAAGACCCAACACCTGGAGCGAATCCACTTGTTAAAGAGCACAGAATTTTGCATTTCACCCAAGTGAGCCTGTGTCAGGAGTACAAATTATAATTTTAACACAATCCATGGTCTCTGAATTTCACGCTATTTGCCATAGGATCCTCACCACATTTTACCAGCGATAAACTGAGCACAACTGAGCAAAAGATGAACAAGTAACGAGGGATGCACAATTCTAGCATGGCTAAATCGAATCTGTAAGATTATCACATGGGCAAATATAGCCCACCTTGGAATCCCATTTGAGGAGCAAACAGTAAATTGTAGCTAAAACTGAAATAGCCCTTGGTTGTACTCAGGGCCTTAGACAGCATTTCAACAAAAACTATAAACGTTTTTCATATTGCGGGATAAGTATTCAAGTTGTATATATATATATATATATATATATATATATATATATATATATATATATATATATATATATATATATATTTGTAGTAAACGTCCCTAGTTCAGGAGGAGCGGCCAGTCAGCTGCTGGGGGCGTCGAGTCAAGGACCAGACTCGTGTTTAATTTCGAGCAAGAAATAATTACGATTTGAATTGATTTAAGAAATGTTAATATCGACTTCCCATGAAAGTGAGTATGCCAGAAAAGTTCTAACTAGCACTCAGCTAAGAATATTTCACGTGCAGGACGACCCGGTGGAATAATCATTATTAAATGGGCACTCAGCCCACAAATGTCAAACCACCGTGGAATTATAAATAATAAATAGTAATAAACATGAATTATACCTGATATCAAAGCCATGTACACATACAACTGGCAAAAAGCTTGATATGGGAACTCGATTAAAGTATTTTAAACAGTAAACTACCCCTCCCACAATGCCTCCTAATAAGCCACGTGGAGTTGAGGGTATATATAGTAGAAACCAACAACGGACTTGTAACTACCGTGATCAGGAACATTTATTGTTCGAAACGCGAAGGTGAAGGAAGTTTGTTAGAGCTGGAATAAACTGCTTGGAAACAACCGAGAAGAGTGCGGCGTAATTATTTCTTGCTCGAAATATATATATATATTAAACACATAAACACACACAAGGTTAGCGTGCTTAAGCCTCTTGGACGGCGGGCTCACGACGGGGTACGCCAACCCCTGTAAATGCACATACTCCTGGTCACTATTCTCCGTGAAAAACCAGAGTCGGAGCCCAAATATATTCCGGTGCTGTCAGTTTATTCAGCAGAGAAAACCCAACGCGTTTCGAGATCCGCCGATCTCTTGCTCACGGGTGGGGCTTTGCTAGTACTGACATTCATTTAAAGAGACATACTGTTTACAAAGTTACTGCACGTGATAATAGACATAAAGAAAATACCATTTCGAGCTAAGTCTGTTAATTTAGAAACATTGTTTCATGTAAACAATTGTATCAGATCCAAACAGAAAATAGAATATATTCGGAAGCCACATTTTTTAACTTAATTTTCGACTTTTCAAATTTATAAGAACAATGTTCGTAGTCGTAGAACAGTTCAAATTAATTTAGACTGTCTGATTTAACATGCGCCCAATATGCCGGGCATCATTTGCGATACTGTGTTGTATTCACACGAATACACAAATCATTGTTCATGAGTTGTACTGCCCCAGTGGGCCAAAGTCCATCAGTTAATCACTCTGGGGTGACCTCCAATATTACCCCTGTGGGCGATGGTATATTCCATGTTCCTGCAACGGAAAAAAAGAGAAAAGACTATAGCTATTCATATGAATATTCACATTTCCGATCAGTGCATGAACTATATTTCGCGCACCCGCAATCCACTGCTGATGATGTCACATATTAGATCATTCATGACATGGTCAGTGACATCACTGATGACATCTCAAATGACATCACTGATGACATCACTGATGACATCATCCAGTGAATGTGGTTTGCTTCGTTATTTAAATATGCATTATATATATATAGCAATTTACATTGAAGAATGAGTGGATATATATAAATAAATATTTGGATGGAGGATTTAGTAGCAGTGTAATTGACTGTTTACTTTACCGATTTATAATGTCTCACTAAATATAGTGGATAGTGACTAAACTGTGTGAATATCTGTATCACTTTGTCAGTTGTGTAAACTGATTCTACAGTTGGTTACTAGCTATGTGAAAGTCTATATTAGTTATTGATTAGTTAACTGAGTATTTGTATGGGAGTGTGAAAGTGTGTGTGGTTCGGTGGGGGGGGTGTGACTGTCCAAAGATGTGTGAATAGTTGATTCAGTAGATATATTAAGTTAAAACTACATGTTCTAACAGTTTGGGTGAGGGAATCTCTTTATGGGTGTGGTGATGAGCAAATATATTTCTCAAAGGTACAGGTCCAACAAACTAGAAAAATAAAAGGCAGTGTATGTGTCAGTTGTTGTATATAAATAAGTATTCATAAGACACAATGATTGTGTGAGTGACTGTATGGATAACTGTATACTTGTAATAATGATTTTATAATTCACTAAGTATGACTTACTATCTAAATGAATAGAAGAAGTGGTGTTTGTATAAGTGTTTTGCTAAGTAAATATGTAAGTATGATCCATTGTTTGCATAAGTGAGTAGGATGACTTCATATGTGAATAGGATGCCTGCTGTTGTTTAATGTCGATATAGATGTATAAGTATTTTTGATAGTGTTCTATTGTTCATTGACAGCATGTATGAGTGAATCCATAGGTAAGTGATTAGATGTGTGTATACATCTATGAATCACTGAGTGGATTTTTAGATACTTGTATTGCTGTGACAATGGATTTAAATATGATACTCTGTATTTTACAAACAGTGATGAAAAATTGTAATAGTGTATAAAAAGGTGTATGTGATTGTCACGTGGATGATGTCATCAGTGATGTCATTTGAGATGTCATCAGTGATGTCACTGACCATGTCATGAATGATCTAATATGTGACATCATCAGCAGTGGATTGCGGGTGCGCGAAATATAGTTAGTACAACTAACTATATATTTATTTATTTATTTATTTTATTTTTGACATTTGTAGAGCGCGGCGAATACCCTCAGGCGTCTCGGCGCTAACAATTCATCTGTTTCCTACTCATAACTAAAGTCTCATTGGTTAAACAGCCATGTCGGAACTGGTGGAGTGAGGAACTCGTCCTGATGTTTTGAGGAAGAGTATTCCATAGTTTGGGCGCGGCCACTAGGAAGCGGCGGTCATCCCAGGACACTGTTTTTGATCGTGGGATTGCTAATTGGTGTAAGGTGGAGGAGCGAAGCTGTCTGCAAGGTATATAAGGTTTCAATTGGTCCTTTAGAGAATGCGGTCCTTGGTTGTTGAGTGCCTTGTAAACTATACATAAGGACTTAAACTTTATTCTGTTTTGGATCGTTAGCCAATGAAACTGCCTTATTGTTTCTGATATGGATTCGAACTTAGAAGTTCCAGACAGCAAGCGTGCAGCCGCATTCTGTATTGACTGTAACTTTTTTGTGACCCTGACCTGAGCATTAAGAAATAGACCGTTACAGTAGTCTAAAGAAGATAAAACTAAAGAGCTAACCAATGTTTTGATTAGTGCCTCCGGAAGAAAGGGGCGAATCTTTCTAATCATTTTCAGTTTGTAATGGGCCGTGGTTGCAACTTTGTTTGCATGGTCCATAAAACTGAGACCTTCGTCAAAAATGACTCCCAGATTCCTGACTTTAGCTGTCGGAGTAGGAGGTAAACCAAAGGCTGCTGGCCACCAACATGATGACCATGATGGAAGAAGTGGTCCAAAAATAACTACCTCCGTTTTTTCTGAGTTGAGCTTGAGGCAGTTTGTGGCCATCCATTCTCCTATTTCCAGTAATCCATTTTTTAAATTTTGTGCCACTTGTCCTCCGTCACCCTTGATGGCCAGTACCAACTGCGTATCATCCGCATAGGATGTTAGGCTCATCCCATAAGCTCTGATGACATTAGCAAGGTCCGACACATAGATATTAAATAGTGTCGGACTAAGGGCAGAGCCTTGAGGAACCCCGCATGGCAGCGAGAGTTGCGCAGATTAGAAAGGTCCAAGGGTGACCGCTTGAGTTCTGTCAGCGAGAAAGGAGGAGAGCAGGTCTCGGGCAGAGTGACAAATGCTCAGCTTTCCGACACGATCGACCAAGATGTTATGGTCGACCGTGTCGAAGGCTGCTGATAAATCCAGCAGTACTAAAATTGCAGTCCCACCTTGGTCCCGGATGGCCCTGACGTCGTAAGCTGCCTTAATAAGGGCAGTTTCTGTCCCATGATATCTCCGAAAGCCAAATTGTGAGTCATCCAGCAGTCGGTGTCTCTCGATGTAGTCTGAAAGTTGGGAGTTCATGGCCTTTTCAGCCACTTTGGCTAAAAAAGGAAGACTCGCAATTGGCCTATAATTTTTCAGTTCGTTTTTATCTAGGCAGGGTTTTTTCAATAGAGGCTTCAATAAGGTGTTTTATAACAAAGTCGGGTATGTCCCTGAAGACAGAATAGCATTACAGACTTGTGTTAACACTGGTATAATGGACTCCATAACTGGTAGTAGGACTGAGAACGGGCAAGGGTCAAGAGCGGAACCTGTTTTGATAGTTGAGACGATGGTCCTTATATGGTCGCCTGTAAGTGTATGAAAACTGGTAAAAACATTGGCCGAATGTGGGCAAGGTGGGGCTGTGTTCATAGTGGGTGGTTTGGAAGCAAAGGCTTGATAAATATCGTCCACCTTGGTGAAAAAAAATTTCGCCAAGGCATCACATAATGCTTGTGACGGAGGGGGAATGAGGTCAGGGGCGTTACCTGCCAGTGTTTTGGTGATTTCGTACAGTCGCTTGCTAGAATTTTTAGCTTGATCAATTTGGTTTGTATAAAATAATTTTTTTGCATTAATGATCATAGATTTATAAAGTGCCAAAGATTCTTTATAAACTTTCTTACTAGCCGTGTCATAAGTTTTTCACCAACGCCTTTCCAGGGTCCTATTACTGGAGCAATTTCATTGGTTGTGTATGAGTAAAATGTCCAGCTAACTATAACACCACTAAAACTTATAGTTTTTTGAGTGAATTTCAAAGGTTTTTTAAAAACTATTTCCTAACTATATAACTCCTGAAACCTATGGATTTTTCAGTGCATTTCAAAGGTTTTTTTAAATGCTAATTCCTAACTATATAAGGCCTGAAACCTATCGTTTTTTCAGTGAATTTCAAAGGTTTTTTAAATGCTGATTCCGAACTATATAAGGCCTGAAACCTATGGTTTTTTCAGTGAATTTCAAAGGTTTTATAAATGCTAATTCCTAACTATATAAGGCCTGAAACCTATGTTTTTTCCGTGAATTTCAAAGATTTTTTAAATGCTAATTCCTAACTATATAAGGCCTGAAACCTATGGTTTTTCCAGTGTTTTAAAAAAAAAAAAATTGATTGGTTAACTGGCTTATTAAGTGTATCTTAGTGAATACATATATTAGCGAGTAATGTTTAAATATTTAAATATATGCATGAGTGATGTAATATGTGACGTCATCAGCAGTGCATTGCAGACGTGCAAGTTATAGTGAGTCCAACTAACTATAACGTGGGAATTTCAATGGTTTTATGCGAGTAAAATTTCCAGCTAACTATAACTGGTGTGAAACCTATGGTTTTTTCAGTGAATTTCAAAGGTTTTTTAAAGGCTAATTCATAAATATAACTGGTGTGTAACCTATGTCTTTTTCAGTGAATATATATATATATATAACATTTCTATGGCAAAATGAAACCCCTCATTTTGTTCCTTTTCAAATTAAATGTATTAAGTGTTACCACTTTATTCCAATCAAGATGACTTCAGGTGTGCCATACTTTTGTCATAAGTAAGACTGTTAGCGTTCTAGTTGTTCTTTAGAACACTCTGGGACATTCTGTCATTGGGCTATAGTTGGGCTACATCTGGCTGATATTTGGGCTACATTTGTTTTTTTTTGTCTCTGGTGGCCATCTTTGGGCTACATTGGGCTACATTGGGCTACATTGGGCTACATTGGGCTACATTTGGGCTCTAACATATATATAGCCCAATGTAGCCCAATATATATTTTTTCAAAGTTAATTTTCGTAAAAACCACTGGAGCACATATCTTGAGACATAGCAAAGGCACATCGGGCTACCAGTCCCTACAATTTTGCCAAGTTTGGTGGAAAACCATTCAGCCGTTCGGGCTAAAAGTGAGTCCAACCGCCCTATGGAAATTAACATGGGGAAAACACGTTTTGGGACCCCCATTTTATCTCGGCCCCCGCTTGACGAATCCCCCCCAAACTTTCAGGGAAGGAGCGGAGCGCCGCGAGGCAAAGTTAAGAAAATTTTCAGGAAGATTCCTCAACCGGCGCCAAAGTTATTTCCAATAGAATGTTGCGATTTCCCCATGGAAAACAATCCTAACTATATATACCTACTGGCTATCGCCAGTAGGTAACATATATAATATATATATATATATATATATATATATATATATATATATACATATATATATATATATATATATATATATCTATATAGAGAGAGAGAGAGAGAGAGAGAGAGAGAGAGAGAAACCAAATCCTGACCACACCAACTCCTCATCAGCAGCAATCAGGTACGGACCACAGCGTGCAATTCTTTCAAGTGCGGTTATTCAAATTTCCCAGCATCACCTGTTTCAACCACTTATCGTGATCTTGATCACATGACACGCTGGGATCAGCTTGGAACTTAAATATGGATATGGTGAAGATAATTCCAATACTTGCCTCCCTCAATTAACATAGAAAACATACTCTGTAGTTGCACAGATACTTATGACAATGAAAAAAGTGCATTAGTGCAATTGGCAATGTTAAGATTTTCATCAATTAATTATAGTTATTCAGTTGTATGTTGATAGAAATACAACATTCTAAAAACATTATTTTAAGAACATTTGATGGTGCACCAATAATAATTGTCATTTAAATAACTAAATTCACAGTTAAAACAAAGTGGTTGAAGGCGCTACACTAACACATGTTTCTAAAAGGAGTCTAAGGAAAACATTACCAAACTCAAAGACATCATTGCAGTGGTCACAACATAAATGCCATAAGAAAATATAAAGACAGAGCTGAAAGCATTTTAAGAAAAAAGTACAAGTGCAAAATGAGATTAAATAGACTTCATCATCTATCATCAACCATAGATGGTAGTTTAAAGTGCAAAATGTATAGAAAGCCATAGCTAGCTTTGATTTAAACAAGCATATAGTGCAAGTGCATTTATGGATAATTTCAAATGTGTCATAATGGCAGCAAGCATAACAGGATGTAAATCAATGGACGCAGACAAGGAGATAATCATAATAATATCATCATAATAATGTCATCTAAGTTGTTGTTAGCAAAGCTAATGTATTACAAATGTTCAGTATCAAAGAGAAAAGAAAAGAAAAAGGATAAAGGAGAATCCCATACTTTAAAATCGAAGCAAGTGCTAAATAGATAAATATGTAATGGATTAATCCTCAATACATGATGCAACATAGAGATTAGAAAGTCATATGTGCAATATATACAGTACAGTGATAATGTGCAAAATGATGGATATATTGTAAAACCCGATTAACCACCTAGCCTAAAAACCACATACAAACCAATTAGAACTGTTTGAACGAGGAGACCAAGTAAAACCTGGTAAAATTAACTAAAATGAGGTTAAAAGGCAAGTAAATGCTCAGGACTTAAACTGATGGACTTTCAGAGTCAACTCAGTGGGTGAAGACCACCATAAAATAGTTATAACAGGGAAGTATACAGAGTTATACAAAGTTATGCATATCATCTCCAGTATTGAGGCCGTTAGGCATTTTAGTATCCAATATCAAAATATAATGGGACTCAAGTTGTCTCAACTTTCTTTCCTTGTTACCGCCCCTGAGTGACTTAGAGACTGAATCAATGACAAATTAGCTCAGGTCCCTGAGATTATTATTGTGCACGAGTTTGAAATGGTGAGCGACAGGATAGCTGGAATCTGAGTTAACGATGGCTCGTAGATGTTGCAGTATACGATTGAATACCTGCAGTTTAGGACTGCCCACATATTTAAGGTGGCATGAGCATTCTAAAATGTATACTGCATGGTCGGTCCTACAAGTGAATAGACCATTGATTTCAGTTGGTTGTGTATCAAAAGCCGTAGTGTATTCAGTGGTGTTGTTACCAAACTTGCATGCTCGACATGAGCTGCATCTGAAAAAACCTGTTCTTTTAGATAACCAGTTGCCTGTGGTGTTGACCTCGGGGCTAGAATTGACTAATGCGTCCCTTATAGAGGGCGCACGCCTAAAGGTTAACGTAAGACACTCTGGTAATATCTGAGATAGGGTTAAATCTGTCATAACTATTGGCAAATTTTTGTACACAATCTTTCTTACTTGTTTTTCCTGACTACTGTAGGTGGTTATGAATCTCACTGAAGTATTCGAACTGACTTTAAAAGTCTCAGGCATTCTAGATGTTAATTTAGGTATGGTGTTGAATAAATATTCTTCTCTTGAATGACTGTTGGCCCTTGTCATAGCAGAATTAAGGTTTTTAGTTTTATACCCTTGATTGCTTTACATGCGAAAAGCCTCTGTCTGACAAGTTTTCAGATCAATGTCAGAACTGCAAATTATTTTTATTCTCAAAAATTCGCCATACGGGATGCTTTTAATGAGATGGTTGGGGTGGGAACAACTGGCATAAAGCACAGAGTTCCCCGCAGTGCTTTTGCGATGGAGTTTTGTGTGAATGATTTCATTTGCAATATATAACTCAACATCTAAAAATTGTACACGTTCCCTACTTATATGAATGGTAAACTCTAAGTTCAATGTGTTGTCATTAATAGTATCAACAAAGATTTGTGTAGTTTCTGCTGACCCCTCGCAAATTATGCAGACATCATCTATAAATCGCCACCAGTGCAATACATGGGCGTCATACATTTCTTTGTGGGTGTTTTTCAGGACATGCTCCTCCCACCAGCACACGTGTAAACACGCATAGCTGTGGGAGAAGCATGCCCCCGTAGATACACCCCACAATTATTGATGGACCTCTTTATTGAGTAAAAAATAATTATTAAAAAGACACAACTCAATCATTTTAAGAAGCATATCTTATGCTGGTATGCTCAATGTTACTTTGGTTTAAAAACATATTTCACAGCTATCAGACCATCAGAATGGTGAATACTAGTGTCAAAAGAGAAAATGTCCATGACTGCGAACCAATATTCTTCACTCCATGTGACTGCTTGTAAAAAAGAATCCACATATTTTGGCATTGGTTCTAACAGGCTTTTTTGGGCGATATCAAAGGTCTTCCAGGGATTGGTACCACGTTTTGGTGGATTTTTGGTACAAAATAGAGTACTGGTGTTATGGGGTGGTCATTTAAAAAAAGAAATGCTTGCTTAGTATTCCTATTCGTTTCGATTGAACTAGTTCTTTGAAGATTGTATCTTTAGTTGTTTTGAGGTCCTGAAATATGGCTTTTTTATAGCAAGATGTGTCATTGAGGTGACGCCGTGCTTATTCTAAATAGAGAGTTGCGACCCCCTAGGAATCAATCACTGAAACTCATTGGAGCACATGCATCAACATTGTAAATTGCAAATACCTAATTGCGAATTCCTGAGAATCGCAATTAGGTAATCGCAATTTAAAATGCATGAAACTAAATGTGTGAGTCTCAGCCCCACCCCTCTTAATGAGAGTATCCTCTCTACCATGCACTATGACCTGATTGCCATGACTGTTCCAGGGACTTCCAACAAAAGAAGATAATAAAATAGACCCCTCTCTTTTAAATGTACTACCTTAATCCAGAGTCATGTCACACTCTTCTCCCACTCCCACAGGTACACATCTTACAATTGTCACTCACACAGCTTGTGCAATCCAAAATTAATATCAATAAATAAACTGCTTAAACTGCTTAAACATTTTTAAACAGTCCCCATTTCAAGCATAATGGTGGTATCTGCTGGAGCAGGATCATAGTGGCTAGGCAACTACCAGGGCATATTCTTAATGCTTCCCAATCACACACCACTACGCCTTAGTTATGCCTGTGATGTTTTCACAACCGAGTTCTTTGTATCATTTGGTTTTATATCCTTCAATAATGATATGACTGTCTCTTTATTATTTTGCTTATGTTAAATGTACATAACAAGTATTACATGGATAATTCATAGGCTTATAATGTGATGAATATTAGCATATGAATATTAGTACGTCCTTTACATTTCTGCAGGTCTTGTGTTGTCTGTCCATTAGTTAGGTGTCTCCAGCAACTCTTATGCATCAACCAGTGCACTTCCTTTTTTTTGTTTAAATTTCTTTTATTGATTTTCAACACATAAAAAGTAACGAACAAGCCAGGATGCTCTATGGTCTTCAGGTTGCAACCCAGCAGTCGTATTGCTATGTTCGGTCCGCCAAAGAGAAAATAAAGTAACAACCCCCCCCCCTCCCTCCCCTCCCTCCTCCTCCCCAGGGAATAACACAGCGCTATCAGAAGGGCCTAGGAAGAACAATCCAGGGAAAATTGTATAGGACACACTAAGAAGTGGAAGTGGCCAGGGCAGACAATCTAGGGGGGTCCGCCAGTCTCAGTAGTCGCAAGTATTTAGAGCGGGTGAAAAGAAGCCCCATAATGGGTCAGAGAGAGAGAGATCTTTTTCATTCCCAAAATGGCCCACAACCTATGGAGCCACCCCAGGCATGGAGGAAATGTCTTGATGCCCCAATGAGTTAGAACATTTTGGACCGTCGCCGCCAGGGCCATCTGTTTACCCCTCCGGGATTTAAGGGGAAATGTGATGGCGTTACGTAGGCCCAGTCCATGTTGTCAAGGATCTGCTGCCAATATGCCCCCAGAGAGGGACATTCCCACAGATAGGGGGTCATTAGGATGGCAGGCAGGCTTTGCCCGCCCGCCATCCTGACGGAGATTGGGACCACCCGCCATAAGGGCGGGGGTCCCGTGGGGGGCATTAGGATGTGCCCACCACAGTGGCAGGCACATCCTGCATTTCTAGCATTGTGGTGGGCGGTGCGCTCAGCACCGCCCACCACAATGCTAGAAATGCATTTTAGCATTTGCATAAACAAAGCGGCAGGCACCGCGCGGTGCCTGCCGCTTTGTTTATGCATATGTGGGGGGGTACCGTGTGCAGCCCCCACCTCATCTTCACTCTGGGGGCCCGCAGGGGCCCCCCAGAGTGAAGACCGCATGCCTTTCCGTGGCGGCATTGTAAAATGCCCATTGTAATATGGCTGGCGGTGTCTGATAGACACCGCCACCATATTATTCCTTTTCCACCACGGCCGCAAGGCGACCGGGTGGAAATCCAGCGGACCGTCTTTCCATCCGCCGAGGTCCACGAGTGAGGATGTCGGGCGGATGGCCCCCGCCAGGCTGGTGGTGGCTACCGCTAGCCTGGCGGGGGCAATCCGCCCGACATCCTAATGACCCCCTAAGTGTGTAAGGGTGCCCAGTGAACCGCAGGATCGTCAGCATTGCGGGCTGTGAGAAGGGTTGCCTCTATGAAGCCGTACAGGTGTTAGGTACCAATAAGTTGCCATTTTGGCGGCAGTCTCAATGCAAGCGACGTTACGCACTGTGTATCGGCTCTATAATATATGTCCATCCATTCTTTCTGTGTCAGGGTCCTTCCTAATTCCCCATCCCATCAGAGTTGGCCAAAAGTCTTCCCAGTATCGGTAGTGACTCTTGTGAAATTATATAAATCCAATGTTAATCATGCTTCACTGTGTCATGTGAGCAACCACTTCTCAAACAGGATAAGGGTAAGTATGGGCAAAATTTGCGAATTCGTGGTCCGTGAAATCCGCGAATTTGCGAAAATTGTTTTGCGTGTTCGTGGGCCTTTTTGCGTGTTCGCGGGGCTTTTTGCATGTTCGCGGTATTTTTTCAACATAGCTACCGCGAGGTTACCCATGCGGTCGTACATGGGCTAGTCGCATGCTCGCGTTGTGCAATTGCGTGTTCGCGTCCGTTTTTGCGTGCTCGCGGACCAAAAGTCTCATGACTAAGCAAAAAAATCCGCAAGCTTGCAAATTGCGATTTTTTTTTACAAATTTGTCAAAAATTCGCAAATTCCGCGAGCGGACAGATTTTACGCCCATGCTTAGTAAGGGGTCTCTCCGCGCCCTCCCACACATCACCGTGGAGAACCCAGTGGCGGATCTGTAGGTATCGATATCGTTCCGTCTCTGGAATGCCATGATCTTTCCGAAGGTCAGGAAAAGAATGGGGGCCTGAAAGGTCAAAAAGATGGCCTATGGAGCAGCAAGTCTCTGTGGTCCAGTGGTGGAACCTCTTGGGGTCCAGACCCGGCGTAAAGTCAGGATTTTGTGCTATGGGTGTGATCGGGGACGGGAGTGTCATAAGGCCCCTAGGGACCGCAACCTTGTCCCAAGCCAGCAGGATAGGACGGGTCACCTCGGAGATATTACGGGGTCGCCCTGCACGTGAGGGGAAAGGGATTTCCCACAGGTGCTGGCCAGCAAGTGACCAGTTGATAAACAGCAAATGTTTCTCAGATTCCGGGCGTGATCACTCCACCAGCGCCCGCATTTGGGCCGCCCGCCAGTAGGCTAAAAGGTCGGGGATACCCAGACCCCCCTCCACTGGGTCTCTATAGGTGAGTTCCTGGTGCATCCAAGCCCGTTGGTCCTGCCAGACAAAGTGTTCTATATCTCGTTGCAACGAACGCATGACCCCAACTGGTGGCACCAGCAGAAGCATATGAAACAGGTGGAGAATCTGAGGTAATATCTATTTTTTTACCACTGCTATACGGCCCAGCCATGAAAGAGAATGCGGTCTCCACTTCCTGAGGGAAGCACAGACTTGTCTCAGAATTTCTGTGTAGTTTGACGTTTTTATGGCAGTGATGGTGGAGGGAACTTGCAAGCCTAAATAGGAAATGGAGTCATGTGCCCACTGAATCGGGTAAGACTGTTGTAGTATCCCCTGCATCTTCGACCCTAAGGAAAGGTCTAGGGCCTGTGACTTGTGCACATTAAACTTGAAACCCGAGGCAAGGGCGAACCAATCCAACTCGTCCAAGAAGGGAGGCAAGGATTCCCTAGGAAGCTCCAAAGTAGCCACCACATCATCCGCATATATGCAGAGTTTATGCTCTGTCCCGTCCCCCCCCCCCCCGAATCACGCCCCACTGATACTGGGGTCATCTCTGACCCTTTGAGCCATATAAAGGGGGAACAGGAGCGGTGACAGCAGACATCCCTGCCGAGTCCCACTACAGATATGAAAGCCTGACGACAATGTCTCATTCACCAGCACCGTGGCCGTGTGGTTGTCATAGCTACTAAAGACCCAGTCAATGTAGCGACTCAGAGGCCAAAATGAGACAGAGTCACCCGGAGATACGGCCAGTGGACCCGGTCAACCGCCTTCTCAGTTTCGACCGAGAGGATCATGAATTCCGCTGGGAAGCGCTCCGATTGGTTCACGAGATAAAGAAGCCACTTGGTATTGTCGGAACACTGGCTTCCAGGGATGAACCCGGATTGACCTGGATCGACCAGCCCGGGAGGTGTTGAGAGAGCCTGTGCGCCAGAATACCGGTACTAATCTTCAGATCGACATTGAGAAGGGAGATAGGGCAAAAGGACCCACAGAGGCGCTTATCCTTACCCAGTTCAGGGATCACAGTAATCAGCACCTCTAGCATGGAGGGCGGGAGACGGAAGCCAGGTTGGACTCAATCAAATTAAATTCCCATACAAGGAGTGGGGCAAGCCGCTCGCAGAACTTTTTATAAAAAACTGAGGAGAACCCGGCTGGGCCTGGTGATTTATTAAGCTTCAAGCGGGAGATTGCGGAGATGACTTCCTCCAGGCAGATGAGAGCCCCAAGCTCCTACGCCAGGCTCAGTAATAATTTGGCTGTGGCGACTCCCTGAAAATGACGAGTTGGCCCATCCTCTGGGAGGTCTTGTGCCGCGTAGAGGGTCTCATAGAATTGTTGGAATGTGTCCACGATTTCGGGATCTGTATCTCGCCCCTGTTGATCCCAAATCTTAGTGACTCGGGACGCTTGTCGCTGTTCCCGGTGCCTATTAGCGAGGAGATGCCCGCCCCTATCTGCAGTTCAGCCACTTTTCCCATTACACGCTTCTGTTTCTCCCTCCTGTCCTTGCTATCGGCCACTGCTATACCAAGAAACTCCCCCCCCTAACCACCGCTTTCAGTGTTTTCCATAGGGACATCTCAGATATGGTTGGGGAGTCGTTAAGATCTATGTAATTAGTCATGCACTTTTGGATTTGACATATTACTGAGGGGTGCTGCAACATGGTTTCGGGTAAACGGCAGTACCTGCAAGTAGGTCGGCGATGATGCAGAGACAGGGATATCCGCACAGCCGAGTGGTCAGATAAGGGGCAAGGCAGAATCTCTACGTCCCGTGCCTGTTGTGTCAGGGAATCAGTGGTAAGTACATAGTTGATTCTGGCGTATGTCTTATGAGGGTCGGAGTGAAAGGTATATTCCCTGGCTCCCGTATGGTGCGTTCTCCATAAGTCTATGAGTCACCCCCAGAAGTATATTTTTGTCTGGTAGACTTGTGAGCTCATGTATGGTGTCCTTGAGTGCATTTCCCTTTTGGGGACAATGTGGTCCATAGGAAGAATTTAAGGAACAGAGGAGGGGATGTCACATGGGCCACCCCACTTTTGGATAGTCTGGCATTTTGCATCATTCCCTGGCAAACCAGGGGCATCAGGCAACATCATGAGGCAGGGTGCAATGATACTCGTTTTATTTATTCTTATCCATTCTCCTTGCTGTTGATACCTGGAATGAAAAATAAGATGGCTGACAAGTTTTCCCAACAGGCAATTTTCTCCATGGGGTTTTGGTCATCCCTGAGTTATGGAAGCCAAGAGAGCCGGGCACCACACATGTCCAATCCCAGCTAGTGTCCCTGGACACAAAAGTTCTCCCCTTGTTTTCTTTGTCCCCACTGAGCACCGTTTTTGATTACTCTAGACTTCTTTTGCTCATGAATGCATGCCCTACCCACCTGGCATGTCCATTTTTGGTCTCTTGGCTTCTAAAATTCCTTTTCTTGAGGGAGTGTCCAGGAGATATTTTTCTTCTTTGCTTTGACTCTGTTGAGGAAGACTTCATGGCATGCCCTTCCACCCTCTAGCCTCTGGTCAGGAACTTGTCCTCTGTCCAGTGTCTGGTGCTCCCCTCAGCCTGTGGGTGGATCCAGCAGCATCTTGCAGCCTTCAATAGAGAATACTGTCCCGTCCACTCTTCAGGTATCACAGCCTTTGCTGGACACTTACAGGGCATTCATTTACTAGTAGAAGTTGAAGGTCACCTCTCTGGAGGCCCAGTCCCCCAAAGTTGCTGGAGAACCTTTCAACACCAGGTCACCCAGAAGCTCCATCCTTTGATTGTCCCTCAGAGGATGCAGGGGGTCAGCAGAACCAACCCATATGAGGTAGATCTACAGAGCCTGTGTTAATCCAAGTCCAGAGTGTCCCAATATTCCACACAGGGCTCCGGTCATTTTCAGTGTCCTGGGAAATCCATATTTGATCTCTCCCTGTGCAGACATCTTTAAGTTGGGGTAGAAGGTTTCAGAAGGTTGGTATCTCTGCCCAATTCTACCAATGCACAGCAGCACTTCAACCCTGTCTCAACCCTCCTGGACAGCATTTTGGGACATTCCATCATGGTGACTCGAAGTGGTTAGTTGAAAGACAGCTCAAAGAGCCTGAACCCATATCTTACCTGCCAGAGCTGCTGGTCCCTTCCCTCTAGAACTTCAAAGGGGAGACCCTCTTGTGGAGACCCTCTTGTGATTGGCTTCAGAGCACTTGCCATCTCTTCTGTGTTCTCTTTGGGATACGGCTTCCCAGACCTTGTGAAGTGTATTATTATAATTACCACCTACAGATAATATCCACACCCATTCCCCTTCCAGACGCACATCTAATCACTGTCAGATGTCCCTGTTGGTTGTGTATTGGAACCTTTGTTCCTCCTGCTTACCAGTCATTAACTTTGCCCAGCAGGGTGACCAAAAGCCAGAATTTAATTAGGAGTTTAGTCAGAGAAATATGGTAAATCTTTAAGTGACAGGAGTGCAGATATGACAAAATTAACCTTAAATCTGCACTTCTGATCTTTGTTTACCATAAGATTGGCTTGACATTCATGAGTGTAGGAGTGAGGTGAAAGGTCATAAACTCATATCTAAGGTCCCCATTGCCCTAGTCTCTAGAATTACTGTTGCAAAGTCATCCTGTGCCCTGGGCACCCCCCAACCTTTTACTGACTGGACCTGGTGGTAACTGACTCTGACTGACCCTGGGCTCTGTTTAACCAGGCACAGGGCCAGTGCCAAGCTAAAAGGAACACATTAGAATACAGTTAGACACCCAACATATACTAGGGTACACTATGGTATGGTGGGGTACCCCTGTAATTGGCATGCCCTACTCCATAAGCCCCTAGGATGTAATAGGGCAGGGGATTGAAACTAGTCTCCAGTATCCTGGGGCATGGCAGTTTAGAGACCAGCAGATATTCTGCACCAGCATGTGTGCAGTACTGAAGCCTGAAGTCAGTTTAAAAGCAGCACTGGTTGCCAGGACTGGTTTTAAACCTTAAATTGTGCCCAAACTCGACTTTGGGGGTAGGGGCCCTTAAAAATGAAATACCTACCATGTTCTTGCATATTTGGGACCCCCAGGGTCACCCCTGGGATACCTAGAGTTGGGGGTCAGTTATCTATAAGGTACACCCTTATAAAATGAGTTTTTATATGCCTGGGTTTAGTGAAATTTTACGTTTCAATCCCCACATTGTATTAAAGAGCTGCTCAAATTCGAGTTTGATGCTAAAAGAACTGGGTATGGAGGATCTACAATATTTCTGCTGATTCAGAAGCCCTGAAGTCTCCCCTAGTTGCACAGGGGGTGGGGGTCCTGTAGAAATTAGGGAAATACTTACAAAATATGGTTTTATAAGCCCTGGTGCTAGAAAAGTGGTCCAAGTCATTTTCCCCATTGAAAACCCCATGGCCTATAGGTTAACATGGTAGGAAGTTATTGATTAATAAATATTGATAGGAGAGGACTAGGCGGACTATTCTAAGACTTCCCAGAATGGTAGTAGTAAATCCCAAAAAATATGATATTGTTGAATTTCTCCTAAAGTGTACATACAAGAAGTTATAAGACTTTCTTGATTGGTCAGAATTAAGTAGATTAGCCAGGCTGCTTTGAAGAGGTGATGAAGAACCCCTAGGGTTAATCACTCTGCTGAGAGGGCAGTGTGCTGGTCTATAGGAATGCCAGGCCAGGGGGTGGAGCCATAAATCATCCTCTTCAAAGGCAGAGGGGAGGCCTGGGTTTCAGTTTTACTCTGACACTCTTGACCCAGAGTCAGGGCTAGGCTTAAGGAAGGTATGTGCAGATGGTAGGGGGAGAGTCCATGGAAATAAGCCATCCCAGGGGGTGTGTTTAGCAAGCAATTACTTCCTTGCTGGAAAATCAGCCATTATGGATTTGGAAGAATGATGCACTCTGGGATAAACTAATGCCACACTCTACAGGATGTGGTCATAACTATGAGGAGTTGCCCTGCTCTCATTGGTTAGAAGTACCTGGTGCTTGACCTAGAGAATTTTGAATAAGTATCTGAGAGGGGCAAAGCCCCCCAGATCTGCTGCTTGAAATTTACTGAAGCAAGAAACGCCCTGCTGAACAGATTTTGCTGTGCAAGGAACTCTAGGCCTGACCTCTGAAGACTGCACCAATTGAAACTGCAGCCCTGTGGATTACCTTGCTGCCAACAGATTCAAGAGTGGAACTCCCTGCAAGCTACAGGTTAACAGAGCTCACCTGTACAGCCCCACAAAGAATTCAAAGCCTGGAGTACCAGTGGATTCGTAAGGGTTTTGTTCAAGTGGATTGCGGAATTGAAGTTTCACACTTTTAAGGACCTTCTTGGAAATTCCAGAACCTTGGATTGTGTGTTGGATACTTTGGGACCCGCGGGCAGAACTCCAGGAAGTTGTTCTAACTGGACACTCGCTTGCTGAAGAAGACGGCCCACCACAGTGGTGAGAAGATTCTTCAGAACAATGTATAAAGGTGTGTCCCTGACAGAGAAAACAAAATGACTAAAAGGGGCACTGTTGGTTTCTAAGCACTAGAAAGTGACTAATCTTTAAAAATTCATATCTCTGGTTCCCTACAGTGATTTTTTTTCATTTTGTTGTCATTTAAAAGATACAAATCTTACCTATTCTTATAAATTGGTGTTGGATTTTTATTTTGTGTTGTGTCTTAATTATTTACTGAAATTGTGTTTTTAAATGCTTTACATACCTGTCTTTGAAGTTAAACCTGTCCAAGGGTTGAGCATAGGAATAATTTTCTAAGACCTATGCTGGGTCCTATCATGTGTTAGTGGCAGTCCTACATTTTCCCCTACCAATAACCCACTTTCCAACAATCACCTATATTGAAACTGAAATTTGGTTCAGATTTAGCCCACATCGTGCAATACAGTGAAATACACACCATTTTCAGTGCTGCACTACAGACTTCACTATGAATGCCCACCCACATTATGAGTCCTACACAGGTCATCAGCAATCCAGGAAGGGATCCTTCTGTGACTATTGGTGTGGAGATATCAGGCTGAGCTGGGTAGTGGTGGTACAAAAGGGGGTGGTGATGGACGGAGCATCTGAACCAATCAAACACTCACACCCAGTCAAAAGATCTGGGTTTGACCCATCACCGTTCTTTAGCCCACTCTGCCACCCTAGTTCAGACATGGCTATATGCAAATCAGTCTGACCCTGTGCCTCATGGGAACAGTCCAGCCCGAACTGCCAAGCCATGTCTTCCCTAGACCGGAAACAAGCTACCGAGGACCGGTTTCTGGCATTACAGCCGTTTTCAGCCCGGCTTGCTTGAATCCAGTGGCAAAGTGAGCAAGGGACTCACGTCTGAGCATACCATGCCACACGTATGGTGGTCAAAAGCGGTACAAAAGGGGGTGGTGATGGACGGAGCATCTGAACCAATCAAACACTCACACCCAGCCACTCGTTCAGCCCACATACAGGCAGCCAGCATACAGCCTCTTGCCTCAGCTATGAAGCAATAGACAGTGTTTTAAAATGGAAACACTGACTGCTAGCACTCCCAGAACATTGTAACAGAGCTTACAGTGAATGAAACTCAGTTACAGAGGATCAATCACAAAAAAAGTGCAGAAATCAGATAGACCACAGGGCAAAAATCAAGGGTGTTGAATGGGTCTGGTCCCATTTTCCTTTCCCGGTACACACAAACGGCTTTTGTGAATAGGCTCCATTGTCTTAAAATTTAGTAAGGTAGCTGTTCTTAACCTTTTGATTTCTGTAGACCCCCCCACTGAATCATGACCGGGATCCGGGTACCACCACCGAGTAAATGCTGGAAGCTGAGGACCCCGGTCTAAACAATTTGTACAATTTGAACCTCAATACAATACACAAAAATACAGAAACAAGTATACATTAATCAAATAAATGAACAATTGAATATTTTATTTAGTTCACAAAAACTGAACATTTTAACGGGATGGTTAGAGTTTTTCTAAATTTGATTTTCAATTCTAAAAAACAAAGTCATATGTTAGACTTTAGCACATCACTTTGTCTTAATTGCTTCTAATGCATGCTCTTTTTTGTAGGGTCTTCAATTGAGGCCACCGTTGTCAATACTGTATTCCATTTGCTGCTCTTATGAATTTCTTTTGAAGTGAAGGAGCCGGTTTCCATGTTCTAGATCCACTCTGGAACCTCGGGTCAATGGTTCTTTTTATCAGCATGAAAACATAGGGGTGAGAGAAATCGTTCACTGACCAATCATTTTAGTTCCAATTTACTATGACTCTTTAGAATCACAAACTCCCAATTAAGTTTAGTTGGTTTATTACAAAGCCTAGAACAACCGGACATACACGCACTTCAAAGGGAGGGTATAGATATACATTGGAACTAATACAAAGCCAAATCTACGGATGAAGTTAAGGCGGTGCAACGTGCAAAAAATGATTAGCTTGAGAATCAGGATACAAAAGATTATCGAGCAGAATCCAGATTCCCCTTCTATGGAAGTTCGTAGGTATAAAATGAATCTGTCCCTACTTTAGCGCTAACGTGACATCCCTACACAGCATTTCCCAAGGCAAGATCAGTTAAGGTGTCAGCATGTGAATGTGCCAATTACAGTACCTACACAACTACTAACCAGCACACTTCTATAAGTGTGACAATTCAGACTGTTCGAGGCCTCCAAAGCTATAAAAATGGCTTTGGCAATAGGTATTAGTTGTTTTAATGTATACTGAATTAATAAACAATTGTTGCTCTTCCTATTTCTAAATTATGCAAACAGTGCCACCATGTGGCAGCTGTCGTAAGTGTCAGTGTTGCCAATTAAGTGCCAGTGCTGAGCAATGGAAATCACCTGCTCAAATTAAGCACTGCTTGCATCATTATTTTCTCCCATATTCCATGGCTTTGTTGTCAATACTTCATTCTATCACCTAACCTTCTTTTTAGCATCACATTGAGTCATGTGACTCTTGTTTAATCTCATTTGTCTTTTGTTACTTCAAAATTAATTTTGAAAACTAATGCTAAACTTTCCAAAATGCCCAAATTGAAGCTATTCCTTTAAGGTAATTGGCTAGGACTAGAATTGCCTTGAATATTCTAAACAGGATATAGCAACAGAATAATGCATTCATTATTTGAAAGATGGTCCCTGTAAGCTTGTACACATTGCCTGCAGGATTGGAATGTTGCATTAGTGATTAGTGATTATTCTTTAAAATCCCTCTATCTAATGAAATGCTACGAGCTGTTTGTGCCTTCTCAATATACTTGTAATCTTAAAAAGTCTTTGACAATGGAGTACTGGGGTACCCACCTGCAAAAGGGCTTCAGTGCATCAGGTGGATGACACCGTATGTAGAAAGGCAACTATATTAAAATGCAATTAATATTTTATTAACTCTGCATCTGCATTGAATAAATGTAAGTGTTCTTCTTTTTGACACAAGTTGGCTCAAATGGACATGCACAAGGCTTCCTTGGCCTCCTCTGAAGAAGCCGTTTGAGACATGGCTGTTTGGGCTCCTCTCTTTGATGTTGCTGGCAGGGAAGCCCACTGAGCCAAAAGTGTAGAAAAAAAGCTTGTTTACGTTTTCAGCCTTTTTTGACTGATCGGGCTCCTCATTCAGAAAAAGCAAAGGCAGAGCCTAGTTAGCTGTGTCCCAAGCCAGCTTTACCAGAAAAGGCTGAGGAAACACAGCAGGAGCATGGAGCTGTGTGTTTTTCATATTGAGAGGAATATGAATGAATGAAATAGTTTTATACGGCGCGCATTACCCGAGGGTGTCTTACAGCTGAGCAGATCAAAAGCTGAAAGAATATATTTCTCCTGCAGCACTCCCTGACCTTTGGCAATGAAAATGCTGTCGTAAATAAGCATCGGGGACAGTAGTAAATTGTTAATTTGTTGATGGGCAGATCATCCATTTGTGTCAAGTAGTGTAACCATTACTTTCAAATAGTGCACATACCTCAAGAGGCTTTCCAAATGATGACACTCAATATGCTTTAGCTCATTTGGTGCTTCTTTGCTGGAACCAACCAGCTGCATCAACCTCAAATGTACCTCCTAACAGTTCAAAACTGTGGTCAACCCTTTGATCTCCTGCTGGATGAGTCCCAGTGGACCCTTGCAACAGCACACATTTAAGCGCATCCTTCATGGTTTACAGTTCAGGATCTTAGCTACAAGACATCCAATAATAGTTTACAGTTAGTTTATAGTTGCAGTGCTTCAGAATCAATGGTGATGGCAGATACTACAGGAGATGTGGATGGACTCAAAACCAGCCTTGACCTAATAAGTATAGTTGATGTTGCTGCAGTTCATCTCACTGAACTGAACACAGCTCAGGAAGCTGCTGGGCAAAGAGTAAATCTCTTTGCCTGCTTCATTGTATCTGATGGG
The DNA here is from genome assembly GCF_964261635.1 of Lissotriton helveticus. Lineage (NCBI taxonomy): Eukaryota > Metazoa > Chordata > Amphibia > Caudata > Salamandridae > Lissotriton > Lissotriton helveticus. Next base: position 485,392,037 of record NC_136065.1, read on the forward strand.
CATTACTCAAACTCGTGGAGTAAACAGAAAAGCCTTCACTGTGTTCTGTTGTACTCACAACACCCTCACTGCATACATCTCACACCCAGGGAGAAGAGAGGGATCATAATCCCCCATGTTTGAACCGGTAGGCAGTAAATACTTCGCATTGTGGTTTACTGAAAAAGATCGGTACCTCATAACTAGAAAATGCTGTCACCAACCGCATAGGTTCACCAGGGCACCCACGTTGAAAGGAGGTACAAGTTGTGTGGGCCCAACTCTGCAGGAGAGTTGACTATTCTGCAGAAGGAGTAATCAAAAAAATCATTTCGAGACATCTGTAGACTTGGGGGAAAAAAGCTTGTGAGTTCCAGGTACTTTAGAATCAACAGAACAAGAAGGTGGGTGGCATAGGTTTCTGCTCCAGGCTCACCCGACCACACACCCAATGTGAAAGAAAACTCATAATAATACGTGTTTCCTTTATTTAAGCCAAATAATTACTTCTGATTGGGTTTTTACCGTGCATATTTGCAATAAATACAATCAAGTTTGGTGAGTGAATTATGAGTTGAGGGCACCAGAAGTAGGCACAAACTATTTTTCGTTAATACCACCAGATTGCATGCATTCAGATCCTGTTGATTCTTAGCAGAGAACGATATTATAACAGGCTAGGCAATGAATGTTTAACACCTTGCGTGCGGCGCAGATTTCCCCCCCGGTGCTGGACATTCCATAACTGGGTGTGATCGTGACGGAACCATTCCGTCATCCACACAGCTCAACCGCGAGGCATGACTGAATGGTTCCGTCACAAGCATCGAAGGGGTTAAGGGAATGGCATTCTATGGCAATGCTTCAGGGGCATATTTACAAGCCCCAGGCGTCACTTTTGCACCACCATTGCTTCACTTTTGTGACGGAGCGACAGCGCAAACAATGAGGCCAATTTACAACATGAAGCGTCTAGGGAGATGCAGCACGTTGTAAAGCTCTGCGTCACATGCCTGTGTCAGGTATAATGTATGCAGGCTGGGTGTCACCACCCAGGAAAGCCTCGTAAAAGTGACACAGTGAAGTCTTGAAGATTTCACTGCGCCACTTTTAGGATGCCTCTGTGTCAAAATCAGCGTAAGGAGTGATGCAGTATAATGAGTATGGGCCTCACCATGTATTGCTGGAGTTGCGTTGTGCTTGCAACACGACTCCAGCAATACGTGACTTTTGCGCCACCAGATGCATCAGAATTTCAGACGCATCTGTCAATCCTTGACCCATGGTGCGCCGTATTGTAAATATGGCGCCTCCATGGTGGAGCAAGGGAATCGCAGGCTGGCGCAGTGAAACTGATGCATCTCTGCTGATGCGTCAGTTTCTTGTAATTCTTCCCCCAGTCTTTAAGACAAACATCATAAATCTCCCCAGCACAAAGCACTCTCAGGCAGCAATTGACACAGAGGTCTACTTCCACAATATCTAGTTTGAAATATCGTTCTTCACAAATATCACAGCCAGAATATCTACTAGAAAAATGTTGTGAAGGCAAATATGGGTAAATATAGGTTTACTGTAGTCCACTCATGTATATCGTCAAGGTATGTAGAGACGGAGTGATGAACAGTATACCTATATTTACCTGTAAATGCTCACCTTTACAACATTTTGGTAGTCAATATTCTGGAAACAGTATTTTTTTAGAATGGTGTTTTGTGTTCGATATTCGCACATACAGCGGCATGGATCAGCAAAACTAAAAAGGGAGTGAAAACAAAGAAAGAACAATATATTAAAGAAAAAATATATATCACAATAAAGAATATGCTGCTGCACTTTACTAGGTGGTCTTGTTGTTCACAAAAGGCACTGAAAAGAAGCTACCCTTTTAGTAGTCACTTTTGACAGATTTGAGAGCCCCGCTCTTTCTTGGGGCCCATTGGGGAAAGGGAGGGGGGGGAAGAAAAGCACCGACCCGAGACTCAATATAGGTGTGATAAAGGCCGCTTTATTGGAAGCAGGTGCATCCTACACAATAACAACCTTGGCCTGCGCCGCACAATCTAAACCTCATAAATATGTAATTTCCTGACTCACCCCCACCCCCTCCCCTAACTGATTCCCACAATCCACAAACAGTAACAATTAGCATAACGTCAATTTGCCTCTCCACCTGGCTAAATACTTTATTGTGCTTGACCTACCCCCCGATAATCCAAACAGTTCTCCTACTCTTCCCCCATATATTAGGAAGAACCGCACCTACATGCAGAATGCACCCCACACCTGCTCCAGCGACATGCGAAACCCCCCCACCCAATCATAAAACCCCCTATGCACCAGCCTCCAACGAAACAACGCCCAAAATCCCCCGACAACCCCAAACTCCCTTGAAAACGAAACTCCCCCGAAAAGGGAATTACCCGCCCTTGGGGCCCCCCCCTTTAACATGACCCAGGGAGGGAGGGAGGGGAAAAATTGTCCATCCGCCACCCCCGCCCGCCGGCCGAGACACCACACTTAAAATGGTGTCTCTGCCGCGTACCCGGCTGGATATCCAAACCCAGCCCAAAAGGAGCCCAACAAAGCCCCGCCCCCCAGCCCAAAAGCTACTAGTCAACCAAACCCGTCCCCGGGCGGCGCCAGCTCCACCCCCCCCTCCCTTTCCCCGGCCCCAAATTCCCCCGGGCGGGGCTGGCCTCCCTTCGGTCGGTCGCCCCCCCCAGGACCCCCATTCTGTCACCTTGTGTCATCTTCCCACAATTAGAAGCCATTCATCACTAATGTCCGCGATTGGTCTCCCCTTGGGTTGCACAGTCCGAACCAGAGGCAGCGCAAACACAGAGGCGCAACTTTCCCACGAAATAGAGAAAGACTATTAAAACAACCAATGTGGCTGGAAGCTCCTGGAGGAAGAACGTAAGGGAAACCTAGACACAGAGACGATTTAAGGCATGGGCAGAGTGGGCTATGGCCTAGGGCCACAGCCTTTCAGTCCCCCGTATAGACTCAGCTCTATTCTGCAAAGAACCTTGCCCTGATGACCTTCAATAATTCATAAACTGAACAAATTATTTTAAATAGCGTTTTGCTTTAATTTATTTTTATTGCAGGTGATATGTGACAGTCAATTTTACGCATTTTGCAGAGAAATGTGTTTTTTTGTTTCATGCATAAATAATGTTTTTTTAGATCATAACAGTAGGATGTCAGAGAGATTATTTTCCGCATTATTAGTGAGCTGCTGCGGTGTTATAATAGCGAAAACACACGTCAGTATCCCCTAATATTAGATGTAAACACATTTATAATTTGGATGAGCGTGCCTGTGTACTGTCAGTGACCCGGCCAAAGAGGGCATGAAAAAGCTGAAATTGCATCATAAATTCAAAGCAGTCTCCGAACAGGGGACCCCAAAATACGTTTGGCCCAGGACCCCCCAAATCCTTAAAATGTCCCTGCCTAGACCCCGAAACTAGAGACATTGATTTTGTCCAAAATTCCTCGGCTGTCATGCGAAGCAGTGTAAATGTCTTAACTACTACCGACAGACCCTTGCTTTTCGTAATTGCGGCGGCATAATCGTTTACCTATCTATGTGCCTCATATTTCAATAGCATTGGACATTCGCCTAGAATAGTAGATACTTGTTTCCAAATCTTGCCCTCACTTATCCTCCCAACACCTGCCTTTTTTACATTTCATAAAACTACTTCTTGCTGGTGTTACCAGAGAGTTATGGTTTTGGAGAGCCAAATAAAATACTAGCATATCTGCAAAGGGGAAAATAAATATGAGATTTCAACCTTTCCTCTGACCCGTACACTTAAGAATCATGGAGATGTTTTAGAGCGGGACTGGCATTGAGCAAAAAAGCATAATATATTTTGTGAGATGTTAAATTGGGTGGTAATTGAAGAATCCAAATAGATTTGCATACCTACTACAGGATACATCAAGAAAGTTTTCGGTGCTGCAGACATTAGTAAAGGTTTTAGGGGTGCAAGACCGCAAATAATTGCAACATAAGTAGATAGGAGGACTGGGTTCGCCATACACAATAGGATATACTATTGCACGATACGGTGATATTTTAAATCACACATTATGATTATTAATATTTTAAGTGGTGTCCCTCCACATCTAAGAGCATTTGGGAGAATTATTGAAATATTATGAGTTTTTGTCCAAGATATTCTCATATAAAGCTGTAAAGTGGGGAAGGATCATTGACTGAAGGCAAGAATTTTATAGAAATGTTATTCCGCTGGGAGGTATGAAAACTTTGTAGGAAAGCATACCTTCTAAAGCCCCAATGGATCAGCAACCTTGTTCCTCAGGGAATTTGAGATAAAGATTTATGGCAAATGGAGCATGTTTAGCTGCATTTGATCAAAAGAATTGTTGAAAACTAGGGGGCTTATTTACAAGCCCATTGCACATTTGGTGCGTCACTTTTGTTGACTCACTGGCGGTGCAGTGTACCTGCCCATATTTACAAGTCCACGTAAAGCTGCACGGAATTGCTTTAAATGGCCTTGAAAATATGGTCCTGTTTCACGCATTAATCTGCGTGAAAGTGATGGTCCATGTGTGTTGCTTTGGGTGTTACCACGCAACCTCTGCTGAACCTGATGCATTCCCAGTTTTATAAGGTTTTATTGAATGTGTCACATTTCTAGGCCTCACCAGGGGAGGTGTAAGGGAGGCGCAATGAGGAGAAAGACTTTTATTGCTCCTTGTTTTACTTTAATCTATGTGTGCTGAATTCTGCACCAAACATAGAAAGAGGAAAAAGCCTCTTGTGATTGTTTTTGTGCAGGAAGGTGTCCCTTCCTGCCCAAAGCAATCACCCCTACAACGCAGACACCCTTGCATCATGGTGCAAGTGTGTCTGTGTTGGCGCAAGGCAGCACATTGTGCGCAAGCTTAGGGGAAAGGAAGGCACCATACCTTTTTTAGATATTGTGCATTCCTGCCCTTTCCGCACTGCAGCACAGCAGGAAGGCTTGCTGCAGTGATTTGCGTCAAATTATTGTAAATAAAGCCCTGAATGTTTTTGCAGGTAGATTTGAACACACGGAGAGCTATTCACGAAGGTTCACTCTTACACAATGTAATATATTTACTACTTTGGGCCATTCACCATTTGCAAGTATAAATTTACGGCAACATGTGAATTTACAAATCTCTCTCCCAAGAAACCATGGGTGGAGACTAATTTAGGAGTGTGAAGTTACTACTTGTAACTTTTTACACGTAGGTGTAGCTTTTCCTACGATTAAGTACAAGAACAAGTAAAACAATGGATTAAAGATATCAAAATATGAATACAAATATTTTAGGTTAAATATTATGTAAATTATTTTAATATATTTATTTTAAAGTTAAAACTAAATGAAAAATGCTACAGCACTCTTAATTTGAATAAAATATGTTGTTATTTTAAATATATTCATTTAATTAATATTAATTATATTATTTTTTAAGGAATTCTCAATGAAAAACCCCAATGTCAAATGGTCATAGTTGTTTATTATGTAGCAATTCATTATTTTGACTTACAGATGACTTTTAAACATTTAAATACATTTATATATGTGTGTAAGAACTAAATTAATGTATTTTAACATTATTTCCTATGGGGTGTGTTTTTAAAACTCTACCTCCAATATTTTCTATAGTAGAGTACCAGTGGTAGGCTATGTGTGGTGGTGGACTTACCAAAGTCTGGGATGGAGCACATTTACTACTATTTTGGGTCCTTTTCAGTTGTACTAATGTTAAAAGTGTAGTTAGTGAATAGCAATGGGCTTACTGTTATGTGGGTGAGTGCATGTCCCTCCCTAAACTCCGTCCTCAACCTCCTTTAACCCCTTCCTGCACTCCAAAAACCCTTCCATTTAGTACTAAATATTTCCCATTTTCGTTCCTCTCACTAAATATATACATACACATATATATATAAAAGTATATATATTACATAGTGGCGGTAGATACCACATATCTATGATTAGGCCACACTTTCCATAACTTTGGCGCCGTATGATAAATCTTCATAAAACATTCCATAAAAATGACATCCACCTCAGCTACTTCCAGGAAAGGTTTGGGATGATCCATCAAGTGGGGGAAGACAAAAAGAGTTGGTCCCAAAAACCTTTCTCCCATTGTAATTTCCAGGGGTAAAATTAGACATAGATCCAGAAAAAAGGCTTAAACCATATTTGGCAGAAAGCAAGATCTTTACCCAGAAAGCATACTTTTTGTGGTTTGATGTAATGCTGTTTTAATCCTATTTGGGGCTCAAAGGATGGCAGGGGCACCACCAATAGATTTAAGAAGTGTTGTAGGGAGCTGCAAATTTAGAGGAGCCCCCCAAGACGTGTTCAGTAACATTGCCCTAAGTTTCTGGAGACATCAAAAGAATGATTCCTAGACAATGCTGCATCATTTTCAAACACTCCCAGAGCTGGATCTTTTGGTCATTGAATATGGAGTGTGGGAGGACTCTTAGTGGTTGGTCCTGTGGCTACAATATATGGTCTGAATATGCAAAAGAAAGGCTTTAACATATGTGATTGAAAATTGAAAATGCTTTATTGACCATTATGTTATAGGACACCATAATGGTTTGGTTTTTGTTAATAAAGAATACTTGTGAATATAATATTTGATTATTGATATATTGATGCGGTGATGCCTTGACAAAGCCAGTGGGCCTGCCTAATTTAGAATGACCTATTAATATATAGGCACGAAAGCCTGGAAATGCGCTATCCATTTTATTGAGAACTGTTGCCGAGAGTGCACACACCGGGTCGTGCACGAAACTTTAGGAAGGCTATTTTTATTTACAGGCAAATTTTAATGCGTTGAAAAAAAGGCAAGGTACAGACTTTCTAATTCTGTATCGCTTTACAAGGAGTCTCTATGCAACTTGAACAGTGAAGAAAACGGCTTGTTTCAGAAAAAAATATTGCCAGAACTTTATTGACAAAAGTATAGGTTGTATACACGAGATATTTCTGAATTAGCATTTTAAAAACCTATGAAATTCACTGAAAAAACCATAGGTTTTACACACGTTATAGTTAGGAAGTAGCATTTACAAAACCTATGAAATTCACTGAAAAAACCATAGGTTTGACACCAGTTATAGTTAGCTGGAAATTTTACTGATATAAAACCAATGAAATTCCACGTTATAGTTAGTTGGACTCACTATAACTTGCGCGTGTAATGCACTGCTGATGACGTCACATATTACATCACTCATGACATCACTGATGACACCATCCAGTGAATGTGTGTCTTTCTGAAAAATAAATATGTGTTATATATGTATATATTATTGAATATCTTAGTGAATACATATATTAGTGAGTAATGCTTAAATATTTAAATACATGTATTAGTGTTTCACTTTGTGTATAAGTGGCTGCATGGGTTGATGAGTAGGTACATGTCTATGTATATAGGTGATTAGATGTTTTTCTTAGTATCAGTATGAGTGTTTGCATGCTTTGGTGGGAGTATTACTTAGTACATAGATGCAAGAATGACTGAGTCTCTGTTTGTATGTGTTTTGAAGACAGCATATGTGCAGGACTGTATGGGTGGATTCGTGTGCATATGTCTGTGTTAGTGAGTGAATGACTGTCTTATTAGTGTCTTTATCAGTAACTACATATGTTTTTAATGTAGTATATGTGAATATTGATGTATATAAGTGACTATATGTGAGAGTGAGGGATTGTAAAAGTTCCTGTTTAAATTAGTATGTGTTTCTAGAAGTGATTTTTTAAGAGAGTAAGTATGTGTAAGTTTCCTTAGAAGTAAAGTGGTAGTGTGTGTATATTTGTTTATGCAAATAAATGTATGTTCAATAGTTTATTTGCATGTGTGAGTATGTGTGTGAATAACTTTTGGATGACTGTCGGTGTGTAACAGGATGTGTAGGTGTATCACTACATATGATTAGTGAATATATGTATGAGTGACTATATAGAACTGTTGGTGAATTAGTGCATGTGTATATACATGGTGGAATTATTGAATTGGTTGTTGTAACTGGTATGGGTATCTCCATTTTTTTGAACATTTTAGTTTCTATTTTTGAATATGCGTTTCAAGGGTTAGATTACAGTGAAAGGAGGTCTGTCACTGTGTCACAAGGATGGTGTCATCAGTGATGTCATGAGTGATGTAATATGTGACGTCATCAGCAGTGCATTACACGCACAAGTTATAGTGAGTCCAACTAACTATAACGTGGAATTTCATTGGTTTTATATCAGTAAAATTTCCAGCTAACTATAACTGGTGTCAAACCTATGGTTTTTTCAGTGAATTTCATAGGTTTTGTAAATGCTACTTCCTAACTATAACGTGTGTAAAACCTATGGTTTTTTCAGTGAATTTCATAGGTTTTTAAAATGCTAATTCAGAAATTTCTCGTGTATACAACCTATACTTTTGTCAATAAAGTTCTGGCAATATTTTTTTCAGAAACAAGCCGTTTTCTTCACTGTTCAAGTTGCATAGAGACTCCTTGTAAAGCGATACAGAATTAGAAAGTCTGTACCTTGCCTTTTTTTCAACGCATTAAAATTTGCCTGTAAATAAAAATAGCCTTTCTAAAGTTTCGTGCACGACCCGGTGTGCGCACTCTCGGCAACAGTTCTCAATAAAATGGATAGCGCATTTCCAGGCTTTCGTGCGCGACCGACTGCGCGCACCCGCCTATATATTTCGTGAAAACTTTGCAATCTGAACTTATTGAATTTCTTCATAGACCCATCAAAGAACTTATAATACGTCAAAGAGACTAAACCTAGGCTTCTTTTTTAATATTATGAAAATTTTCATTAAATGGAGCCGAATGTCTATTTAAACTTTCGTGTGTGACCGAATGTACACACCTTGGTATTTTAAAAAAAAATATAAAAGGTTTTATACTTTAACAATTGTATGCTTGAATCGAGCTCAGAAGATATATTAAATCCGATATGTTTGGATTTACTCCTTTTCACGTTTTGAAACTTCGCTGAATTAGACCGCTACTTCCAAATGGCGTACGTGACCAGATACTATCACCGCGTACACGTCCTGAGACGCGCATGTGAAGTCATGTGACTTGAAAAAAACACTTCCAATTGGTTCTTAGTAGTTTCTATTCTGCAATTTACACGGAGGACTCCACCCACTCCTCTCACTATCTTTTCTACTCTCAAAAGAGAACAACGTTCAACACCCTTCGGAAGACTTTGCTGAAATGGCTGCCGCCCCACATTCATCTTCCGAATCTGAAGGAAATGAGCGACTACCTTTAAAAAGAAAAAAGGAATCTTTTATTTGGCAATTTTTCCCTTATCCTGAAGAACAAAAGAAAGTGAATGCGTCAAAAGTTACCTGCACGATATGCAATTCGGTTCTCTCAAGAGGAAATCCAAGAAAAAAATATTCCTTTTCCATACATACCATGGTGCGGCATGTCAAACAAGTGCACCCTGTGGAATTTGCACAGGCATCGACAAGAGCCCTGGCCACGCTATTACCATCAGAGGTGGCCAGCACATCTTCTGGTGGACGACCTGTATCTCCATCGAGTGCTGTGATGGACTTGAGACCATATCTTGCAAAGGTGCACATGAAATGCAACGAGTGTGGAGAAATTCTTCTGTACGGAGAGCAGAGCCTCATTCTTACTAAACTAAAAATTGAGAGTCATAAATGCCCCGAGAAAAGATACATTTCTTCATTTCATTTTGATCCTGTGTCACACATGAAAATGTTGTTGCAAGTTAAAAAAATCAAAAACTGCATGACACTGTTCCTGTCAAGGTAGCATAGCTGGCGGCCTAGGGGTGGAGGACCGTTGTGAAAATACCCCGGGGAGGACTCTGGATATGCTTGGTCCCTGAGATTCTTAGGTGTCACTGCCTTCCACAAATGGCATAAGTCCTGGATGTTCGGTGCCATACTTGAAGGTTTGACCTAAAGACACGTCCTGCGGTGCCCTGGTCCAAAATCAAACAACATAACACTTGTTTTAAAAAAAAAAAAAAGTTATTTTCAGAACTAACTCATTGTACCAAAAACAGCTCCAGGAGCATATTATAAAGGGGGTTTATCTCCCCTTTTTTGGCTTTCGTTCGTGCGCGACCGTGTGCGCGCACCCGCCTATATATTTCGGGAAAACTTCGCGATTGCAACTTATTAAATTTCTTCATAGACCCATCAAAGAACTTATACTACGTCAAAGACAGTAAACCTAGGCTTCTTTTTTATTATTATGAAAATTTTCATTAAATGGAGCCGAATGTCTTTTTAAACTTTCGTGTGTGACCGAATGTACACACCTTGATATTTAAAAAAAATATATAAAAGGTTTTATACTTTAACAATTGTATGCTTGATTCCAGCTCAGAAGATATATTAAATCCGGATATATTTGGATTTACTCCTTTTCACGTTTTGAAACTTCGCTGAATTAGACCGCTACTTCCAAATGGCGTACGTGACCAGATACTATCACCGCGTACACGTCCTGAGACGCGCATGTGAAGTCATGTGACTTCACAACAACACTTCCAATTGGTTCTTAGTAGTTTCTATTCTGCAATTTACACGAAGCACTCCACCCACTTCTCTCACATCTCTACCCTGTTATCTGCAATTGTGAACATCAAAAGGAGCTGCGCTACGCCCCTGTAAGAGGCCTCACTCCCACTGCTGCAACGGCTTGGCAGTCCTCCAGATGCACAGGAACAGCCCCTCCGATCCATTGAAGTTCTCTGTCGTGAGAGGCCTCACTCCCACAGCTGCAACGGCTTGGCAGTCCTCCAGATGCACAGGAACAGCCCCTCCGATCCATTGAAGTTCTGTGTCGGTCTCAATACCACTTACGAAATGAAAATAAGCACTGAAGAATATTTATGCTGTAGCAGGAGGAGTACTACATGCTTGCAGAATGCATTCTATTACCTATAAAAAAGTGAAACACCCACGCTACAATCATATAGAAGACTTCCTCTAAAGAAGCCTGTGAATAACTTTCGAACATCAGGTTAACCTTTTTTTACTCTGTCATCATTGTTAAAGATAAGTATTTACAATTCTATATTAAACAATGCCATGATTTTTCCTTTTTAATTTTAAAAATCTTGCAATCTTTCACAAACCCAATACTCGTGGCTTCTTTTTCGTGACAAAAATCTTGCATTATTACATGCCTACATAGAATAACAGAAAAAACATAAAACTACAAAGGCCAAACAGTCTACTAAACGCGGATTTGTAACCTATGGGGCAGATTCATGTTAACTACTTCATACCCAGATATGCACCAGTTAATGTGCACCACAGTATGGTAGTGCTCCATTACCCATGGTGTGCCACATTTGAAATGTGGCGCACCATGGTACAAAAACACCATACATGCGTAACACATCTGTGCTCAAAAACTAATACATTGCTAGAGTTGCATCGCAACTGTGATGCAGCTCCAGCAAGGCTCACCAATGCACTATATTCACAATGCTACGTCAATACCTACGCCTGCTTCAAGCACATGCACAGTTTTGAAACAGCATGGGCCTGAAAGTCACTGAGTGAAATATCATACATTACAGTCAGCCACTTTCAAGACGCATTCCCTCAGAGGAACACTTACCGGTTATTAGAGGTAGATCGTCCGACTCCACCGGAGGAGACCCCTAATAAAAAAGACATATATAAAATGCGGACTAGCCACTGTATCGTGCTAGCAAACTTTAACTTAAAAATCGTTAGAAAAAACAAAAGGAATCGAGCAAAATTAGTAGGCCACTGATAGGATCTCTTTTTCACCTCGCTAAAATAGAAACATTAGGAAAAACCCCTCATGAGAAATATGAAACTAGTGAGAGAAACCGAGCTCGACGCCATGATGGCTGCAAGATAGCTCGGCTCCGCCGCCCACCCCGCCCAAAATAACGACAAACCCTATACAAATATTATAAATAAATACAACACACCAGCAAAGTAACAGGGTAAAACGTTTTATTAAATAACTATTTACATGGCAGCCTGCTGCAACATGAAAACAACACTTCCAATTGGTTCTTACTAGTTTCTATTCTGGAATTTACACGCAGCACTCCACCCACTTCTCTCACTATCTTTTCTACTCTCAAGAGAGAACAACGTCCTACATTTTTCGGAAGACTTTGGTGAAATGGCTACCGTAGCTCATTCATCTTCCGAATCTGAACAAAATGATCGACTACCTTTAAGAAGAAAAAAAGAATCTTTAATCTGGCAATTTTTCACTTATCCTGAAGATCAAAAGAAAGTAAATGCACCAAAAGTAACCTGCACGATATGTGACTCGTTTCTCTCAAGAGGAAATCCAACAAAAAATATTCCTTTTCCATACATACCATGGTGCGGCATGTCAAACAAGAGCACCCTGTGCAATTTGCAGAGGGATTGACAAAAGCCCTGGCCACGCTATTACCATTAGAGGTGGCCAGCACATTTTTTGATCGACGACCTGTATCTCCATCGAGTGCAGAGATGGACTTGAGATATTTAACTATATATGGTCTATAACCTATAGTTTTTTCAGTGAATTTGCTCCGCCGCCCACCCCGCCCAAAATAACGAGAAACCCTATGCAAATATTATAAAAATATACAACACACCAACAAAGTAACAGGGCAAAACGTTTAATTAAATAACTATTTACATGGCAGCCTGCTGCAACATCGATCCAAATGCATGTTTTTTTCAGTGAAATTCCTCCGCCGCCCACCCCAGCCAAAATAACGAGAAACCCTATGCAAATATTATAAATATATACAACACACCAACAAAGTAACAGGGTAAAACGTTTAATTAATTAACTATTTACATGGCAGCCTGCTGCAACATCGATCCAAATGCATGATACTGTTCCTGTCAAGGTAGCATAGCTGGCGGCCTAGGGGTGGAGGACCGTTGCGCAAATACCCCGGGGAAGACTCTGCATATGCTTGGTCCCTGAGATTCTTCGATGTCACTGCCTTCCATAAATGTCATAAGTCCTGGATGTTGGGTGCCATAGTTGAGGGTTTCACCTAAAGACACGTCCTGCGGTGCCCTGGTCCAACCATCACATATACCTGCGCCAGGAGATGGCGTGGGGTGCACTGGAAGGGAGAGGCGGCGCGAACGAGCCTCCCCCACCTCCCCAGGTGGAGGTTTCTCAGCTACACCCCTAAAGACACGTCCTGCGGTGCCCTGGTCCAACCATCACATATACCTGTGCCAGGAGACGGCGTGGGGTGCACTGGAAGGGAGAGGCGGTGCGAACGAGCCTCCCCCACCTCCCCAGGTGGAGGTTTCTCAGCTACACCCCTAAAGACACGTCCTGCGGTGCCCTGGTCCAACCATCACATATACCTGCGCCAGGAGACGGCGTGGGGTGCACTGGAAGGGAGAGGCAGAGCGAACGAGCCTCCCCCACCTCCCCAGGTGGAGGTTTCTCAGCTGCACCCCAGCACTTCACTCGACATAGGCGGCCGGCTCCCAGGGTCCGGCGGAACTTTTAGCCTTTTGGTGACTCTTCCATTCTGGACCTTGTCCCACAATCCGTTTGACCTGAAGACACGTCCTGCGGTGCCCTGGTCCAACCATCACATATACCTGTGCCAGGAGACGGCGTGGGGTGCACTGGAAGGGAGAGGCGGCGCGAACGAGCCTCCCCCACCTCCCCAGGTGGAGGTTTCTCAGCTGCACCCCAGCGCTTCACTCGACAAGATGAGTTGCGCCCGCTCCTGCGGCACAGTGCCTCGCTCGGCCAGCTGAATTACGCCTGCTCTTGCTATTACAGCGTCTCACCCGCCATCCGGCTGAATTGCACCCACTCTTCCGGTACAGCGACAGGCGGCTGCCACGGAGCTCAGGAAATGGCGGTCGGCTCCACAGACTTGGGCATGGCCTGCAAGGATGGCTCTGGACAACCCTGGAACTCGGACGCTTGACTGCTACGGCATGGGCCCCATTCCCAAAAGCGTCCTCTCAGCCTTGAAGATACTACAAGAGTCACCGGGGCCCCCGACTCTCGCAGACTTCCGGTGGGCAGCTTCTGCCATGATTGCTCGCAGAATGGCCACGACGTAGCCACGAGGTGCTCTCATGCTGACGCCAGCTTCAGTCTGAAACATCCAGAAACACTGTAGTATCACGTTGTCGCGTAATGCGTCATATGGCGCGCCGCGTTAGCGCATCCGGTGTGCGAAGCGCAGCTTCCCGGAAGCGATCCGGGGCGCGGCGCGAAGCGCGTAACGTAAGCATAACAGGTCATATGACTTGTTAATAAAACTTTTCATTGGTTCATTTCACTTTTGGTTTCCTAATGATGTAAGGCTAGGTCATGTGACCTAAAAGTAACACTTTTCATTGGTTTAGAACTAAACCACACCTCTTCAGGTGGTGGTTGAGCAAGAGGTGCCCCCCCCCCCACCTTCATGTTGCCTGATTCGGCCAGCTCAATCGATCGAGCATGAGACTCTGTTGTGATCTGAAGAACCGCTGCCTGCGGTGCCTCACAGAACCGCTTAATGAACGACCCCGAGGGGCGGTGTGGTGGCGCGGACTGGGAGGGGCCGCTTATCTCTTACCCCGTCCCCAAGTCTCGCTTGGCCAGCTGAGTTCCGATCACTCTTGCAGCCTACGACATGGAGAGGCCGAGGCGTTGACTAGGCGGGACCTCCGGCCGCAACCACAGCGCCAACGATCGCTGCTGACGGAGGGGATCCTTGCCGGTGAGAGCCACTCATCTGAAGAACCGCTGCCTGCGGTGCCCCCATGAGCCGCTAGACGGAGGCCCACGAGGGGCGGTGTGGTGTGGTGGTGCGGACTGACAAGGGTCGCTTGGCTCCTGCGCCCTACCCAAGTCTCGCTCGGCCAGCTGAGTTTCGCCCACTCTTGCGACCTACGACATGGAGAGGCCGGGGCGTTGACTAGGCGGAGCCTCCAGACACAACCACAGCGCCAACGATCGCTGCTGATGGAGGGGAGCCTTGCCGGTGAGAGCCACTGATCTAAAGAACCACTGCCTGCGATGCCTCCCTGAACAGCTTAACGGAGGCCCCCGAGGGACGGTGTGGTAGCGCGGACTGGGATGGGGCGCTTGGCTCCTGCGCCCTCCCCAAGTCTCGCTCGGCCAGCTGAGTTTCGCCCACTCTTGCGGCCTACGACATGGAGAGGCCGGGGCGTTATGGATCAGTATGAGCAAATTGATCTCAGTCTTGTTGCCCTGGTGTGGCCTGAGATCGCCCCCGACATAGGCGGCCGGCTCCCGGGGTCCGGCGGAACTTTTAGCCTTTTGGTGACTCTTGTCTTCTGGACCTTGTCCCACAATCCGTTTGACCTGAAGACACGTCCTGCGGTGCCCTCGCAATGCGGCCTGGTCCCTGAATGTGTGCAGGGGGACGGTATTGATTGGATGAAGATGGCGGCTTCACACAAAGCTGACTCAAGTGCTGATGCTATGCAGACAAAAACTGGTTTTCAGTTTGTACATTCTTCAGGCTTTTTCTTCATAAATGTAACAATATGAGACTCACTAGGAGAACGGCCGTTTATCTTTCCTTTCAAAATGCTGCCAACAATATTTTCTGAATGGAAGACACCATCTGAGATCGCCCCCGACATAGGCGGCCGGCCCCCGTGGTCCGGCGGGACTTTTAGCCTTTTGGTGACTCTTGTCTTCTGGACCTTGTCCCACAATCCGTTTGACCTGAAGACACGTCCTGCGGTGCCCTCGCAATGCGGCCTGGTCCCTGAATGTGTGCAGGGGGACGGTATTGATTGGATCAAGATGGCGGCTTCACACAAAGCTGACTCAAGTGTTGCTGCTGATGCTATGCAGACAAAAACTGCTTTTCAGTTTGTACATTCTTCAGGCTTTTTCTTCATAAATGTAACAATGTGAGACTCACTAGGAGAACGGCCGTTTATCCTTCCTTTCAAAATGCTGCCAACAATATTTTCTGAATGGAAGACACCATCTGAGATCGCCCCCGACATAGGCGGCCGGCTCCCGGGGTCCGGCGGGACTTTTAGCCTTTTGGTGACTCTTGTCTTCTGGACCTTGTCCCACAATCCGTTTGACCTGAAGACACGTCCTGCGGTGCCCTCGCAATGCGGCCTGGTCCCTGAATGTGTGCAGGGGGACGGTATTGATTGCATCAAGATGGCGGCTTCACACAAAGCTGACTCAAGTGTTGCTGCTGAAGCTATGCAGACAAAAACTGGTTTTCAGTTTGTACATTCTTCAGGCTTTTTCTTCATAAATGTAACAATGTGAGACTCACTAGGAGAACGGCTGTTTATCTTTCCTTTCAAAATGCTGCCAACAATATTTTCTGAATGGAAGACACCATCTTGTAGCATAAAGGGCTGCGTCAAGGGTGGTATTGCCCAGAATGTCTTGTTTTCTAGTGCTCGTAATGACGAAGCCAGGACTGCCGAAAGGGATTCTGGTCCTGCCGCTACTTATTGGACACATTGAACTATACTCTGGTCCTGCCTGACCTCGACCAAAATGGCGCCAGTATGGGAGCGAATTGCAACTCCTTATGACGTTCTAGTTACTTAGCCTTGACGTTATGGGGGATGTATGCGGTCTTTATGCACATTGCGGGCGGGGAAGGGTACTGACTAGGAATACGGACAACCGTATTGATGTCGATTTTTCATTATTGATTATTGTATTAATAAAGCTTCGAAATAATGTTACCCATGATACTCGCCCATGGTATGCGTATTGACGATTTTATTGTAAATGATCCTGTTATACTTTCAATTAAAAAATCAACCTTCACTGATCCTGCAACCGTTTGTCACGTTTAGTTTTTTCAATTAAATGGCTCGCTTGTTACATACTCCTATACCCCTGGCTTTTGAAAGACACCATCTTGTAGAATAAAAGGCTGCGTCAAGGATGGTATTGCCCAGAATGTCTTGTTTTCTAGTGCTCGTAATAACAAAGCCAGAACTGCCTTGGTATATTCCAATATATGCCAAAGACAGAAATGGAATTAGTCCAATCAACATTGTGCACAAATTGAGAAAGCAAGGAGACATGTTAATAAATCTGTTTCTGCTTTCCTCAGAGATTATAGCATGGGTTCTATTTACCACAACAACTTGCGTTACCACATGCAAGACATCTTTAGGACAGATGGTGTTCATTTCATGGATGAGGGAAACAGAATCTTCCTCTGCAACATCACACTCTGCATCGGTACTTACTTATAAATGCAGAAAAAACTCAATTAACACAAGGGCTCTTTTCAGAGCCACCTTATATCAAAGCACTCAAACTTCTGATTTATCTCCATTTTCACACTCTTGTAAATAGGTGTGCGCGCCCGGGTGCGTGCACCCCGCAACTTTAAAAAAAAAATATATATATATATTTTCGCGTTTAAGGGCCTTACTGCACACCCTGAGAGAACCTATGCAGCAAAACAATCTCTACCATCTCCCCTTTCCATGTTCCAACGCTTTGAAATGACAATATATTTACTCGCAGTGACAAAATGGCGGTCAACACTTCCTGATTTCCTTCGAATCGAACGTTAACAGACGTCACGCAGCAAAAAAAAAATTCCGCTCGCGCGCAGCCGCTTGAGTATGCGCACCCGTCCGCGCTTACAGATATATAATTGACTTTAACTTTAATTTTCTCATCAACTACTGAACGGATTTACACCATTCCAAAAAAAGCGTAATCTGTGAGCCGGACTCTACAGTTTTGCCAAATTTCTTATAAATCCATTCAGCCGTTCGACCTGTAGCCGTGTCTAAACGTCCTATGGAAAATAACATGGAGAAAACACGTTTTGGGACCCCCCTTTTATCTCAGCCCCCACTTCACCAATCCCCCCCAAACTTTCAGGGAAGGAGCGCAGCGGACCGAGCCATCTTCTTTGAGAAATTCGCAAAGATTCATCCACCAGGGCCAAAGTTAATCCAAATAGAATGTTGAGGATTTCCTATGGAAACTAGGTCCTAACTATAACTACCTACTGGCGACCGCCAGTAGGTAATATATATATATATATATATATTCACTGAAAAAACCATAGGTTTTACACACGTTATAGTTAGGAAGTAGCATTTACAAAACCTATGAAATTCACTGAAAAAACCATAGGTTTGACACCAGTTATAGTTAGCTGGAAATTTTACTGATATAAAACCAATGAAATTCCACGTTATAGTTAGTTGGACTCACTATAACTTGCGCGTGTAATGCACTGCTGATGACGTCACATATTACATCACTCATGACATCACTGATGACACCATCCAGTGAATGTGTGTCTTTCTGAAAAATAAATATGTGTTATATATGTATATATTATTGAATATCTTAGTGAATACATATATTAGTGAGTAATGCTTAAATATTTAAATACATGTATTATTGTTTCACTTTGTGTATAAGTGGCTGCATGGGTTGATGAGTAGGTACATGTGTATGTATATAGGTGATTAGATGTTTTTCTTAGTATCAGTATGAGTGTTTGCATGCTTTGGTGGGAGTATTACTTAGTACATAGATGCAAGAATGACTGAGTCTCTGTTTGTATGTGTTTTGAAGACAGCATATGTGCAGGACTGTATGGGTGGATTCGTGTGCATATGTCTGTGTTAGTGAGTGAATGACTGTCTTATTAGTGTCTTTATCAGTAACTACATATGTTTTAATGTAGTATATGTGAATATTGATGTATATAAGTGACTATATGTGAGAGTGAGGGATTGTAAAAGTTCCTGTTTAAATTAGTATGTGTTTCTAGAAGTGATTTTTTAAGAGAGTAAGTATGTGTAAGTTTCCTTAGAAGTAAAGTGGTAGTGTGTGTATATTTGTTTATGCAAATAAATGTATGTTCAATAGTTTATTTGCATGTGTGAGTATGTGTGTGAATAACTTTTGGATGACTGTCGGTGTGTAACAGGATGTGTAGGTGTATCACTACATATGATTAGTGAATATATGTATGAGTGACTATATAGAACTGTTGGTGAATTAGTGCATGTGTATATACATGGTGGAATTATTGAATTGGTTGTTGTAACTGGTATGGGTATCTCCATTTTTTTGAACATTTTAGTTTCTATTTTTGAATATGCGTTTCAAGGGTTAGATTACAGTGAAAGGAGGTCTGTCACTGTGTCACAAGGATGGTGTCATCAGTGATGTCATGAGTGATGTAATATGTGACGTCATCAGCAGTGCATTACACGCGCAAGTTATAGTGAGTCCAACTAACTATAACGTGGAATTTCATTGGTTTTATATCAGTAAAATTTCCAGCTAACTATAACTGGTGTCAAACCTATGGTTTTTTCAGTGAATTTCATAGGTTTTGTAAATGCTACTTCCTAACTATAACGTGTGTAAAACCTATGGTTTTTTCAGTGAATTTCATAGGTTTTTAAAATGCTAATTCAGAAATATCTCGTGTATACAACCTATACTTTTGTCAATAAAGTTCTGGCAATATTTTTTTCAGAAACAAGCCGTTTTCTTCACTGTTCAAGTTGCATAGAGACTCCTTGTAAAGCGATACAGAATTAGAAAGTCTGTACCTTGCCTTTTTTTCAACGCATTAAAATTTGCCTGTAAATAAAAATAGCCTTCCTAAAGTTTCGTGCACGACCCGGTGTGTGCACTCTCGGCAACAGTTCTCAATAAAATGGATAGCGCATTTCCAGGCTTTCGTGCGCGACCGACTGCGCGCACCCGCCTATATATTTCGTGAAAACTTTGCAATCTGAACTTATTGAATTTCTTCATAGACCCATCAAAGAACTTATAATACGTCAAAGAGACTAAACCTAGGCTTCTTTTTTAATATTATGAAAATTTTCATTAAATGGAGCCGAATGTCTTTTTAAACTTTCGTGTGTGACCGAATGTACACACCTTGGTATTTTAAAAAAATATATAAAAGGTTTTATACTTTAACAATTGTATGCTTGAATCGAGCTCAGAAGATATATTAAATCCGATATGTTTGGATTTACTCCTTTTCACGGTTTGAAACTTCGCTGAATTAGACCGCTACTTCCAAATGGCGTACGTGACCAGATACTATCACCGCGTACACGTCCTGAGACGTGCATGTGAAGTCATGTGACTTGAAAACAACACTTCCAATTGGTTCTTAGTAGTTTCTATTCGGCAATTTACACGGAGGACTCCACCCACTCCTCGCACTATCTTTTCTACTCTCAAAAGAGAACAACATTCAACACCCTTCGGAAGACTTTGCTGAAATGGCTGCCGCCCCGCATTCATCTTCCGAATCTGAAGGAAATGAGCGACTACCTTTAAAAAGAAAAAAGGAATCTTTTATTTGGCAATTTTTCACTTATCCTGAAGAACAAAAGAAAGTGAATGCGTCAAAAGTTACCTGCACGATATGCAATTCGGTTCTCTCAAGAGGAAATCCAAGAAAAAAATATTCCTTTTCCATACATACCATGGTGCGGCATGTCAAACAAGTGCACCCTGTGGAATTTGCACAGGCATCGACAAGAGCCCTGGCCACGCTATTACCATCAGAGGTGGCCAGCACATCTTCTGGTGGACGACCTGTATCTCCATCGAGTGCTGTGATGGACTTGAGACCATATCTTGCAAAGGTGCACATGAAATGCAACGAGTGTGGAGAAATTCTTCTGTACGGAGAGCAGAGCCTCATTCTTACTAAACTAAAAATTGAGAGTCATAAATGCCCCGAGAAAAGATAAATTTCTTCATTTCATTTTGATCCTGTGTCACACATGAAAATGTTGTTGCAAGTTAAAAAAATCAAAAACTGCATGACACTGTTCCTGTCAAGGTAGCATAGCTGGCGGCCTAGGGGTGGAGGACCGTTGTGCAAATACCCCGGGGAGGACTCTGGATATGCTTGGTCCCTGAGATTCTTAGATGTCACTGCCCTCCACAAATGGCATAAGTCCTGGATTTCGGTGCCATACTTGAGGGTTTGACCTAAAGACACGTCCTGCGGTGCCCTGGTCCAAAATCAAACAACATAACACTTGTTTAAAAAAAAAAAAAAAAAAGTTCTTTTCAGAACTAACTCATTGTACCAAAAACAGCTCCAGGAGCATATTATAAAGGGGGTTTATCTCCCCTTTTTTGGCTTTCGTTCGTGCGCGACTGTGTGCGCGCACCCGCCTATATATTTCTGGAAAACTTCGCGATTGCAACTTATTAAATTTCTTCACAGACCCATCAAAGAACTTATACTACGTCAAAGACAGTAAACCTAGGCTTCTTTTTTATTATTATGAAAATTTTCATTAAATGGAGCTGAATGTCTTTTTAAACTTTCGTGTGTGACCGAATGTACACACCTTGATATTTAAAAAAAAAATATAAAAGGTTTTATACTTTAACAATTGTATGCTTGATTCCAGCTCAGAAGATATATTAAATCCGGATATATTTGGATTTACTCCTTTTCACGTTTTGAAACTTCGCTGAATTAGACCGCTACTTCCAAATGGCGTACGTGACCAGATACTATCACCGCGTACACGTCCTGAGACGCGCATGTGAAGTCATGTGACTTCACAACAACACTTCCAATTGGTTCTTAGTAGTTTCTATTCTGCAATTTACACGAAGCACTCCACCCACTTCTCTCACATCTCTACCCTGTTATCTGCAATTGTGAACATCAAAAGGAGCTGCGCTACTCCCCTGTAAGAGGCCTCACTCCCACTGCTGCAACGGCTTGGCAGTCCTCCAGATGCACAGGAACAGCCCCTCCGATCCATTGAAGTTCTGTGTCGGTCTCAATACCGCTTACGAAATGAAAATAAGCACTGAAGAATATTTATGCTGTAGCAGGAGGAGTACTACATGCTTGCAGAATGCATTCTATTACCTATAAAAAAGTGAAACACCCACGCTACAATCATATAGAATACTTCCTCTAAAGAAGCCTGTGAATAACTTTCAAACATCAGGTTAACCTTTTTTTACTCTGTCATCATTGTTAAAGATAAGTATTTACAATACTATATTAAACAATGCCATGATTTTTTCTTTTTAATTTTAAAAATCTTGCAATCTTTCACAAACCCAATACTCATGGCTTCTTTTTCGTGACAAAAATCTTGCAATATTACATACCTACATAGAATAACAGAAAAAACATAAAACTACAAAGGCCAAACAGTCTACTAAACGCGGATTTGTAACCTATGGGGCAGATTCATGTTAACTACTTCATACCCAGATATGCACCAGTTAATGTGCACCACAGTATGGTAGTTCTCCGTTACCCATGGTGTGCCACATTTGAAATGTGGCGCACCATGGTACAAAAACACCATACATGCGTAACACATCTGTGCTCAAAAACTAATACATTGCTAGAGTTGCATCGCAACTGTGATGCAGCTCCAGCAAGGCTCACCAATGCACTATATTCACAATGCTACGTCAATACCTACGCCTGCTTCAAGCACATGCACAGTTTTGAAACAGCATGGGCCTGAAAGTCACTGAGTGAAATATCATACATTACAGTCAGCCACATTCAAGACGCATTCCTTCAGAGGAACACTTACCGGTTATTAGAGGTAGATCGTCCGACTCCACCGGAGGAGACCCCTAATAAAAAAGACATATATAAAATGCGGACTAGCCACTGTATCGTGCTAGCAAACTTTAACTTAAAAATCGTTAGAAAAAACAAAAGGAATCGAGCAAAATTAGTAGGCCACTGATAGGATCTCTTTTTCACCTCGCTAAAATAGAAACATTAGGAACAACCCCTCATGAGAAATATGAAACTAGTGAGAGAAACCGAGCTCGACGCCATGATGGCTGCAAGATAGCTCGGCTCCGCCGCCCACCCCGCCCAAAATAACGACAAACCCTATACAAATATTATAAATAAATACAACACACCAGCAAAGTAACAGGGTAAAACGTTGTATTAAATAACTATTTACATGGCAGCCTGCTGCAACATGAAAACAACACTTCCAATTGGTTCTTACTAGTTTCTATTCTGGAATTTACACGCAGCACTCCACCCACTTCTCTCACTATCTTTTCTACTCTCAAGAGAGAACAACGTCCTACATTTTTCGGAAGACTTTGGTGAAATGGCTACCGTATCTCATTCATCTTCCGAATCTGAACAAAATGATCGACTACCTTTAAGAAGAAAAAAAGAATCTTTCATCTGGCAATTTTTCACTTATCCTGAAGATCAAAAGAAAGTAAATGCACCAAAAGTAACCTGCACGATATGTGACTCGTTTCCCTCAAGAGGAAATCCAACAAAAAAATATTCCTTTTCCATACATGCCATGGTGCGGCATGTCAAACAAGAGCACCCTGTGCAATTTGCAGAGGGATTGACAAAAGCCCTGGCCACGCTATTACCATTAGAGGTGGCCAGCACATTTTTTGATCGACGACCTGTATCTCCATCGAGTGCAGAGATGGACTTGAGATATTTAACTATATATGGTCTATAACCTATAGTTTTTTCAGTGAATTTGCTCCGCCGCCCACCCCGCCCAAAATAACGAGAAACCCTATGCAAATATTATAAAAATATACAACACACCAACAAAGTAACAGGGTAAAACGTTTAATTAAATAACTATTTACATGGCAGCCTGCTGCAACATCGATCCAAATGCATGTTTTTTTCAGTGAAATTCCTCCGCCGCCCACCCCTGCCAAAATAACGAGAAACCCTATGCAAATATTATAAATATATACAACACACCAACAAAGTAACAGGGTAAAACGTTTAATTAATTAACTATTTACATGGCAGCCTGCTGCAACATCGATCCAAATGCATGACACTGTTTCTGTCAAGGTAGCATAGCTGGCGGCCTAGGGGTGGAGGACCGTTGCGCAAATACCCCGGGGAAGACTCTGCATATGCTTGGTCCCTGAGATTCTTCGATGTCACTGCCTTCCATAAATGTCATAAGTCCTGGATGTTGGGTGCCATAGTTGAGGGTTTCACCTAAAGACACGTCCTGCGGTGCCCTGGTCCAACCATCACATATACCTGCGCCAGGAGACGGCGTGGGGTGCACTGGAAGGGAGAGGCGGCGCGAACGAGCCTCCCCCACCTCCCCAGGTGGAGGTTTCTCAGCTACACCCCTAAAGACACGTCCTGCGGTGCCCTGGTCCAACCATCACATATACCTGCGCCAGGAGACGGCGTGGGGTGCACTGGAAGGGAGAGGCGGCACGAACGAGCCTCCCCACCTCCCCAGGTGGAGGTTTCTCAGCTACACCCCTACAGACACGTCCTGCGGTGCCCTGGTCCAACCATCACATATACCTGCGCCAGGAGACGGCGTGGGGTGCACTGGAAGGGAGAGGCGGCGCGAACGAGCCTCCCCCACCTCCCCAGGTGGAGGTTTCTCAGCTGCACCCCAGCACTTCACTCGACATAGGCGGCCGGCTCCCAGGGTCCGGGGGAACTTTTAGCTTTTGGTGACTCTTCCATTCTGGACCTTGTCCCACAATCCGTTTGACCTGAAGACACGTCCTGCGGTGCCCAGGTCCAACCATCACATATACCTGCGCCAGCAGACAGCGTGGGGTGCACTGGAAGGGAGAGGCGGCGCGAACGAGCCTCCCCCACCTCCCCAGGTGGAGGTTTCTCAGCTGCACCCCAGCGCTTCACTCGACAAGATGAGTTGCGCCCGCTCCTGCGGCACAGTGCCTCGCTCGGCCAGCTGAATTACGCCTGCTCTTGCTATTACAGCGTCTCACCCGCCATCCGGCTGAATTGCACCCACTCTTCCGGTACAGCGACAGGCGGCTGCCACGGAGCTCAGGAAATGGCGGTCGGCTCCACAGACTTGGGCCTGGCCTGCAAGGATGGCTCTGGAAAACCCTGGAACTCGGATGCTTGACTGCTACGGCATGGGCCCCATTCCCAAAAGCGTCCCCTCAGCCTTGAAGATACTACAAGAGTTACCGGGGCCCCCGACTCCCGCAGACTTCCGGTGGGCAGCTTCTGCCATGATTGCTCGCAGAATGGCCACGACGTAGCCACGAGGTGCTCTCATGCTGACGCCAGCTTCAGTCTGAAACATCCAGAAACACTGTAGTATCGCGTTGTCGCGTAATGCGTCATATGACGCGCCGCGTAAGCGCATCTGGTGCGCGAAGCGCTGCTTCCCGGAAGCGATCCGGGGCGCGGCGCGAAGCGCGTAACGTAAGCATAACAGGTCATGTGACTTGTTAATAAAACTTTTCATTGGTTCATTTCACTTTTGGTTTCCTAATGATGTAAGGCTAGGTCATGTGACCTAAAAGTAACACTTTTCATTGGTTTAGAACTAAACCACACCTCTTCAGGTGGTGGTTGAGCAAGAGGTGCCCCCCCTCCCCACCTTCATGTTGCCTGATTCGGCCAGCTCAATCGATCGAGCATGAGACTCTGTTGTGATCTGAAGAACCGCTTCCTGCGGTGCCTCACAGAACCGCTTAATGAAGGCCCCCGAGGGGCGGTGTGGTGGCGCGGACTGGGAGGGGCCGCTTATCTCCTACCCCGTCCCCAAGTCTCGCTTGGCCAGCTGAGTTCCGATCACTCTTGCGGCCTACGACATGGAGAGGCCGAGGCGTTGACTAGGCGGGACCTCCGGCCGCAACCACAGCGCCAACGATCGCTGCTGACGGAGGGGAGCCTTGCCGGTGAGAGCCACTCATCTGAAGAACCGCTGCCTGCGGTGCCCCCATGAGCCGCTAGACGGAGGCCCACGAGGGGCGGTGTGGTGTGGTGGCGCGGACTGACAAGGGTCGCTTGGCTCCTGCGCCCTCCCCAAGTCTCGCTCGGCCAGCTGAGTTTCGCCCACTCTTGCGACCTACGACATGGAGAGGCCGGGGCGTTGACTAGGCAGAGCCTCTGGCCACAACCACAGCGCCAATGATCGCTGCTGACGGAGGGGAGCCTTGCCGGTGAGAGCCACTGATCTAAAGAACCGCTGCCTGCGATGCCTCCCTGAACAGCTTAACGGAGGCCCCCGAGGGATGGTGTGGTAGCGCGGACTGGGATAGGGCGCTTGGCTCCTGCGCCCTCCCCAAGTCTCGCTCGGCCAGCTGAGTGTCGCCCACTCTTGCGGCCTACGACATGGAGAGGCCGGGGCGTTATGGATCAGTATGAGCAAATTGATCTCAGTCTTGTTGCCCTGGTGTGGCCTGAGATCGCCCCCGACATAAGCGGCCGGCTCCCGGGGTCCGGCGGAACTTTTAGCCTTTTGGTGACTCTTGTCTTCTGGACCTTGTCCCACAATCCGTTTGACCTGAAGACACGTCCTGCGGTGCCCTCGCAATGCGGCCTGCTCCCTGAATGTGTGCAGGGGGACGGTATTGATTGGATCAAGATGGCGGCTTCACACAAAGCTGACTCAAGTGTTGCTGCTGATGCTATGCAGACAAAAACTGGTTTTCAGTTTGTACATTCTTCAGGCTTTTTCTTCATAAATGTAACAATATGAGACTCACTAGGAGAACGGCCGTTTATCTTTCCTTTCAAAATGCTGCCAACAATATTTTCTGAATGGAAGACACCATCTGAGATCGCCCCCGACATAGGCGGCCGGCCCCCGGGGTCCGGCGGGACTTTTAGCCTTTTGGTGACTCTTGTCTTCTGGACCTTGTCCCACAATCCGTTTGACCTAAAGATAAGCAAGGGCGGATTTTGCGAATTGGCAATCCGCGAAATTGCGTATTTACGGATTCGCAATCCGCAAAATCCGCGAACTCTCGCGAATTTGCAGATTTTTAATTTTTTTTTGTGTTCGCTAGGGTTTCTGCCAGTTCGCGAGGGTTTTGTACCAGTTCGCAATTGCGAACTTACTTGTCGGCTCGCAACGGCCGCGACTATGTTGTTTCTACGTCTGGTTCATCATCACAGGTTCACAGCACCCTCTGTTTCACCACTGCCACCCTCTGGTACACCCATGCCACCCTCTGGTACATCACTGCCACCCTCTGGTTGGTTTATCACTGTAGGTTATGGGGGTGAAAAAAAGCAAGCACACCTGCCCTGCTTCAACTGACATGAATTAATTTGGGGTTGATTAATGTGTCACTGAATTTAAACTGCCAGTCTGGCACCTGCTTCCTTATCTGTAATTTGCTTTCTGTTGCAGTGCAATTTTTTTTCACAGGACCTTTGTGGCCTACTTGTAGCTATTCTATGAGCCTGCTGTGAGGGTCAGAGCAGGGTCATAGAATAGTTGCAAGTAGGCAACTGAACTCTGAAGGGGCCCCTCAGGAAGCACTACAGGGAATGGTTACTAATGATAAGAATGAACTTTTGCACCTGCTGAGTGCTTTCAGTTTTGCAAAGATCCAAATATCCAGCAGCATCCACAAAAAGTAATCCTTCCAGGCACTACAGGGAATGGTTACTAATGATAAGATTGAACTTTTGCACCTGCTGAGTGCTTTCAGTTTTGCAAAAATCTAAATATCCAGCAGCATCCACAAAAAGTAATCCTTCCAGGTCAAGATCCAAATCAAAGTGACCAGCACATGAAGAAAGCACTGGGAGGAGCCTGCTGGACAGGAACAGGAAGTTGGAGACTGTGGGGCACTTCCTTCCTCCCCCCCTCCCAAAATGGACTCCTTGCAAAAAAAAGTGCAGGCAAATGTCAACCTGAGGAGTTATTCTGATAAAAATCATACTTTTCAAGGTTTATGCTGCCTGCTGGTGGATTTCTTGTGCGAAATTGCAAATTTTGCAATCTCGCAATTGCGAGATTGTCGCTGCCCGCCGCATCTACATGTTCGCAAGTGTTTACTCCCGCGAAATTGTATAGTATTCTAGTTGGCAAGTGCGACCAAGCAAAAAATCCGCTTCGCACGGATTTACGAATTTTCGGCAAGTTCGCGAGAGTTCGCGGATTGCGAATTTGCCAAAAATCCGCAAAATCCGCGAGCGGAACGGATTTTACGCCCAAGCTTACCTGAAGACACGTCCTGCGGTGCCCTCGCAATGCGGCCTGGTCCCTGAATGTGTGCAGGGGGACGGTATTGATTGGATCAAGATGGCGGCTTCACACAAAGCTGACTCAAGTGTTGCTGCTGATGCTATGCAGACAAAAACTGGTTTTCAGTTTGTACATTCTTCAGGCTTTTTCTTCATAAATGTAACAATATGAGACTCACTAGGAGAACGGCCGTTTATCTTTCCTTTCAAAATGCTGCCAACAATATTTTCTGAATGGAAGACACCATCTGAGATCGCCCCCGACATAGGCGGCCGGCCCCCGGGGTCCGGGGGGACTTTTAGCCTTTTGGTGACTCTTGTCTTCTGGACCTTGTCCCACAATCCGTTTGACCTGAAGACACGTCCTGCGGTGCCCTCGCAATGCGGCCTGGTCCCTGAATGTGTGCAGGGGGACGGTATTGATTGGATCAAGATGGCGGCTTCACACAAAGCTGACTCAAGTGTTGCTGCTGATGCTATGCAGACAAAAACTGGTTTTCAGTTTGTACATTCTTCAGGCTTTTTCTTCATAAATGTAACAATGTGGGACTCACTAGGAGAACGGCCGTTTATCTTTCCTTTCAAAATGCTGCCAACAATATTTTCTGAATGGAAGACACCATCTGAGATCGCCCCCGACATAGGT
The DNA here is from genome assembly GCF_964261635.1 of Lissotriton helveticus. Lineage (NCBI taxonomy): Eukaryota > Metazoa > Chordata > Amphibia > Caudata > Salamandridae > Lissotriton > Lissotriton helveticus. The sequence continues at coordinate 485,420,717 of NC_136065.1, forward strand.
GGCCGGCCCCCGGGGTCCGGCGGGACATTTAGCCTTTTGGTGACTCTTGTCTTCTGGACCTTGTCCCACAATCCGTTTGACCTGAAGACACGTCCTGCGGTGCCCTCGCAATGCGGCCTGCTCCCTGAATGTGTGCAGGGGGACGGTATTGATTGGATCAAGATGGCGGCTTCACACAAAGCTGACTCAAGTGTTGCTGCTGATGCTATGCAGACAAAAACTGGTTTTCAGTTTGTACATTCTTCAGGCTTTTTCTTCATAAATGTAACAATGTGAGACTCACTAGGAGAACGGCCGTTTATCTTTCCTTTCAAAATGCTGCCAACAATATTTTCTGAATGGAAGACACCATCTGAGATCGCCCCCGACATAGGCGGCCGGCTCCCGGGGTCCGGCGGGACTTTTAGCCTTTTGGTGACTCTTGTCTTCTGGACCTTGTCCCACAATCCGTTTGACCTGAAGACACGTCCTGCGGTGCCCTCGCAATGCGGCCTGGTCCCTGAATGTGTGCAGGGGGACGGTATTGATTGCATCAAGATGGCGGCTTCACACAAAGCTGACTCAAGTGTTGCTGCTGAAGCTATGCAGACAAAAACTGGTTTTCAGTTTGTACATTCTTCAGGCTTTTTCTTCATAAATGTAACAATGTGAGACTCACTAGGAGAACGGCCGTTTATCTTTCCTTTCAAAATGCTGCCAACAATATTTTCTGAATGGAAGACACCATCTTGTAGCATAAAGGGCTGCGTCAAGAGTGGTATTGCCCAGAATGTCTTGTTTTCTAGTGCTCGTAATGACGAAGCCAGAACTGCCGAAAGGGATTCTGGTCCTGCCGCTACTTATTGGACACATTGAACTATACTCTGGTCCTGCCTGACTTCGACCAAAATGGTGCCAGTATGGGAGCGAATTGCAACTCCTTATGACGTTCTAGTTACTTAGCCTTGACGTTATGGGGGATGTATGCGGTCTTTATGCACATTGCGGGCGGGGAAGGGTACTGACTAGGAAAATGGACAACCCTATTGATGTCGATTTTTCATTATTGATTATTGTATTAATAAAGCTTCGAAATAATGTTACCCATGATACTCGCCCATGGTATGCGTATTGACGATTTTATTGTAACTGATCCTGTTATACTTTCAATTAAAAAATCAACCTTCACTGATCCTGCAACCGTTTGTCACGTTTAGTTTTTTCAATTAAATGACTCGCTTGTTACATACTCCTATACCCCTGGCTTTTGAAAGTCACCATCTTGTAGAATAAAAGGCTGCGTCAAGGATGTATTGCCCAGAATGTCTTGTTTTCTAGTGCTCGTAATAACAAAGCCAGAACTGCCTTGGTATATTCCAATATATGCCAAAGACAGAAATGGAATTATTCCAATCAACATTGTGCACAAATTGAGAAAGCAAGGAGACATGTTAATAAATCTGTTTCTGCTTTCCTCAGAGATTATAGCATGGGTTCTATTTACCACAACAACTTGCGTTACCACATGCAAGACATCTATAGGACAGATGGTGTTCATTTCACGGATGAGGGAAACAGAATCTTCCTCTGCAACATCAGACTCTGCATCGGTACTTACTTATAAATGCAGAAAAAACTCAATTAACACAAGGGCTCTTTTCAGAGCCACCTTATATCAAAGCACTCAAACTTCTGATTTATCTCCATTTTCACACTCTTGTAAATAGGTGTGCGCGCCCGGTTGCGTGCACCCCGCAACTTTTTAAAAAAAATATATATATATATTTTCGCGTTTAAGGGCCTTACTGCACACCCTGAGAGAACCTATGCAACAAAACAATCTCTACCTTCTCCCCTTTCCATGTTCCAACGCTTTGAAATGACAATATATTTACTCGCAGTGACAAAATGGCGGTCAACACTTCCTGATTTCCTTCGAATCGAACGTTAACAGACGTCACGCAGCAAAAAAAAAATTCCGCTCGCGCGCAGCCGCTTGAATACGCGCACCCGTCCGCGCTTACAGATATATAATTGACTTTAACTTTATTTTCTCATCAACTACTGAACGGATTTACACCATTCCAAAAAAAGCGTAATCTGCGAGCCGGACTCTACAGTTTTGCCAAATTTCTTATAAATCCATTCAGCCGTTCGACCTGTAGCCGTGTCTAAACGTCCTATGGAAAATAACATGGAGAAAACACGTTTTGGGACCCCCCTTTTATCTCAGCCCCCACTTCACCAATCCCCCCCAAACTTTCAGGGAAGGAGCGCAGCAGCGGACCGAGCCATCTTCTTTGAGAAATTCGCAAAGATTCATCCACCAGGGCCAAAGTTAATCCAAATAGAATGTTGAGGATTTCCTATGGAAACTAGGTCCTAACTATAACTACCTACTGGCGACCGCCAGTAGGTAATATATATATATATATATATATATATATATATATATATATATATATATATATATATATATATATATATATGTGTGTGTGTGTGTGTGTGTGTATATATATGTGTATATATATATATATATATATATATATATATATATATATATATTATATATATTCACTGAAAAAACCATAGGTTATAGACCATATATAGTTAGGAATTAGCATTTACAAAACCTTGAAAATTCACTGAAAAAACCATAGGTTATAGACCATATATAGTTAGGAATTAGCATTTAAAAAACCTTATTTTACTCACACAAAACCATTGAAATTCCATATATAGTTAGTTGTACTAACTATATATCGCGCACCCGCAATCCACTGCTGATCATGTCACATATTACATCATTCATGACATGGTCAGTGACATCACTGATGACATCACTGATGACATCTCAAATGACATCACTGATGACATCACTGATGACATCTCAAATGACATCACTGATGACATCACTGATGACATCTCAAATGACATCACTGATAACATCTCAAATGACATCACTGATGACATCTCAAATGACATCACTGATGACATCACTGATGACATTTCATTTGACATCAATGGTCACATCACTGATGATATCATTCATGTGACAATACAATGCATCTCCTCACACTTTAATATAACCTCTGTTACACCCAGTGTTAAATACAGAATATAATTTTTAAACCATTGACACACCAATACTAGTTACTACATACGCACTCACTGATTCCTACGTCTACACACACATTCACTCATTCACCCATACAATCATTCATACATACAATCACTCATCTTTACAACACTATCATATGCACTCATACACCTATACAGACACTCACACTCTGCCACTCATCCATGGAGTTACTCACACACCTAGTCAGTCCTGTAAAGAATCAATCACACTTCCATTTTCTAATCTATACAGTTAAACATAGAGTACCTTACATTTTCAAACATATACTAACACATACTTACTCTCTTATACAATCATTGATACAAGAACACATTGATCTGCACAGAGTCACACATCTCCCAGCCAGCCACACACACACTCAGTCTCCCATACAAATACTTGGGCAACCAATCAATAACCCATATAGTTACTCATATAGCTACTGATCAACACATGCAGCAGTTTACAGAACAACAGACATAATGATGCACAAATTAAGACAGTTTAGTCACTAAGCCATGCACTCAGTGACACACATTTATTCACTCACTCATACAGTCAGTCATGCACCTACTAAATCCTTCATCCAGACACTTCTACATCCACTCATTCTTCAATATGTAAGACATATTTTAACTTTACAGAAACATACAGTCACTGGATTTTGTCATCAGTGATGTCATCAGTGATGTCATTTGAGATGTCATCAGTGATGTCATCAGTGATGTCATTTGAGATGTCATCAGTGATGTCATCAGTGATGTCACTGACCATGTCATGAATGATGTAATATGTGACATGATCAGCAGTGGATTGCGGGTGCGCGATATATAGTTAGTACAACTAACTATATATGGAATTTCAATGGTTTTGTGTGAGTAAAATAAGGTTTTTTAAATGCTAATTCCTAACTATATATGGTCTATAACCTATGGTTTTTTCAGTGAATTTTCAAGGTTTTGTAAATGCTAATTCCTAACTACATATGGTCTATAACCTATGGTTTTTTCAGTGAATTTCATTGGTTTTTTAAAAGCTAATATCTATAGCTGTAAAATGTATTCTTCTTTAAATCAAAAAATATATTTTATATGTTTATTAATAATTTTTTTTATTATTATTTTTTTTTGTTCGCTCCCTGTTCGCGAACCGGGAAGCTTCCCGTTAGCTCAATGTGGTGCCGCGACCCGGTCCGCAAACCGGTAAACGTTCCGTTTGCGCAACTGCCGCGTTAGAAATCAACATCGTGACGCGTCGCAGAAGCGCGACGTATCACGTTGTCGCGTAAGGCGTCTTATGACGCGCCGCGTTAGCGCACCCGGAAGTGCTCCGGTACGCGAACTGAGACGCGAAGCGCAGCTCCCCGGAAGCGATCCGGGGCGCGTTCCGCAGCGCGTAACATAAGCGTAACAGGTCATGTGACTTGTTAATAAAACTTTTCATTGGTTCATTTCACTTTTGGTTTCATAATGATGTAAGGCTAGGTCAGGTGACCTAAAAATAACACTTTTCATTGGTTTAGAACTATTGTTTTTCCCAAATGATGAAAACCCCTCCTTCTTTCCTCACTCTGACTTTCATCTTTGTGAGAGGAAGACCTTTTTTGATATTTGAGCAATGGCTTCATTGGTAGCTTCAGCTGGTGGACCCCCACCACCACCACCACCTCCTCATGGGAAGAGAGGACCACCTCCACAGTTCATCAGCAACACAGGGGAGGAAGAGGATGAACAAGAGGAAGAGGAGACAGAAGGACCACAGTTTTTACAAGAGGAGCCCCGGGTTTCTCATCGTAAAACCAGTTTTATTTGGCAGTTTTTTTCAATCCCTGAAGGGCAGAAGAAAGTTAATGCTAGATATGTGACGTGCCTCATATGTAAAGAGGCCTTATCTAGAGGCACCTTAAAAAAGTATAGCTTCGGCAACTACACCATGCATCGTCACATGAGCAGGTGGCATCCATTAAACTACAGCCGGGCAGAGATGCGTGACCTGCAGGACAACCCATCAACTCCTGTGGCCACGACATCAACACAGGTATATTTGACAGGACCAGAGGCACGGGAAACCGTGCCAAACATTCAGGACAACTTTGTCCATATGAAGTTTACCTGTTTGTATTGCGGTGCATTACTCTCATGTGGCAATATGAGCATTACCTTAATCAACCGAGCTTATGAAAATCACAAGTGCTCTAAACGCCCCAGAAAGTAAATTTTTTTTTGCTCCTTTTGAGCCCTTTCCAATGCCTGTTTTTTGTTGTTTCCCCTCCCAAAAAAAACAAAAAAAAATAAAACTGTTCAAAAAATACAAAAAAAACAAAAAATGTTCAGAAAAATAAAAAAATATATAAAACAACAAAAACATTAAAAAAAAAGTTCTTTTCAGAACTACCTCCCCTTTCAAAAAAAATTGCTAGAATGTTTAGCACTCTGGCAAGCTGTATTTCTTTTGGTTCGCTTCCTGGTTCGCTCACCGGTACGCGAACCGGGAGCGAACCCCAAAATTTTTTTTTTTTAAAAAAAAGAAGAGTAAGTATAAGGGAAGTAAACAGAGAGTAATGTTAAAACAAAGACAGCTATAGGGTCTAAACCAGAGATACTGTTTAATAGATTTATTTACCGAAGAAAAGAGGGAAGAGGATATAATTGTGAAAAACAAAATAGATAAGGAAGTGAAAGAAAAAAAGGAGAGTAGAAGAATAACAAAGAAGAGTTTCTTAGAGAATATGAGTGAATGTTCAAAATAAGATTAAAACATGTGGAATAACAGAGAGAAAAAACAGAAAGCAGAAAAGAAGAAGTAACAGAAAAAGAATAATTGAAACAGCAAAGAAATGTAAATAACATAGGGCCATATTATCAACATAGGCAATAAAAGTTTTGCAGCTTTTATCGGCAGAAATGTGTCGCTTAAGCCGCTTTTGCGGCAGAAAACTGCCGCTAAAACCACTTTTGCATCAGTTTTCTGCCGATAAAAACAGCAATGCTTTTATTGGCTGTGTTCATAATATGCCCCTTAGTGTGCTTCAACTACACAGAAAAAGCATAATGAACAAGTAGTGAAAGAGTGATCAGTCAAAGACACTAAGAGTAATAGAGACGGAGTGAGTGAACAAGAGTGAGGAACTATGAGAAGAGAGGGACTGAGAAAAGGAGTGGAAGGAGTAGAGTAAGTAAGTAGGTAATAGAGAAAGGAATGAGGGAAGTAGCAAAGGCAGGAAACTGAGGGTTAAAGAAATGAAGCTGTGGAACTAATAGTAGGTGAATGTGATAGAAATGTAATGAAAAGAGTACAAAACATTTACCTTATAATTGTCGTTAAGTTAGTCACTTGTTATTTTTATACTTTCAATCAGTTCGCGTACTGGGGCGCTCCCCGGGAAGCGCTCCATCAAAAAAGGTGGGAAAGTAATTTACAGAAAAACGACTGGAGACACTTTCACCAAATATAGATTAGCTCATACTACATACCAATCCCTACCATTTTCACAAATTTGATTGAAATTCCATTTAGCCATTTAGCCTGTAGACCTTTCTAAATACCGTGAGGTAAATTACTTCACAGAACACATCTGAAGTGTTGGAATTGACAACCAATGAAAATGTTACTTTCATTTTCTACTTTTTTACCTGACATTTGATTCGTTATATACCTGAATATATTTAAAGGAAGAGAAGGGAACACAGCCATTTTGACTACTACTTCCTGGTGTACATTTCAATTGGATTTTCACTAATCACTTCAACTTCTTTGTAAAGGTAAGTTGTTATATTAAAAACTGAAGTATATTGTGCACTATAAGTTAATATGGTAAACTTTTTCTGATAGTTATATACTATCCCTCTGTAGTAGTTATAGATTTAGATAGACTTCTCTGTTATAGTTATGGATGGAGTTAGGTTTCTCTTGTATAATTATGAATTTACTTACGTTAAATCACATACACTTTTTTATATTCCTACTTCCACTCTGATACTATACACTGCCCAAAGATAAATTCACTGATAAAAACTGCCTATCTAAAATTAATCCCAACAGTGCCCTATCTGTACTAATATATTTTTTTTTATCCAAATTTCAGGCAAAATGGAAGGCGAACAGAAAGTTTCATTTCAAATTGTCCTGCAAGAGAGCAACCAAGAAATAATTGATCCAAATTATATAGAATTTATGGATGAAACTTGGGACCAAGAACTACTGCAATGTGTGCAAGCAGTAGATGTCCTCCTTCAAAATGAGGACATTTTACACACTCAAACATTACAAGCTATGTTCAATGAAAATAACGACATTTCAGACAGTGAAATGTTAGACATTTTATTAAATTTTGAAACACAATCACAATAATAAATAATTGCTTAAAAAATAAAGAAATTAAAAAAGAATCAACAAAACAAACAATCAATTAACATACAATATTAGAAAAGTCTATCATTCTTTTTTCCTTTTAGTACGCTTCCCAGAACGCTTCCCGGTTCGCGGACCGGGCGCTCCCCACGCAAAAAAACAATTTTTTTTAAATTTTGTTTTGCCCTGCGGGGCCCTTTTAAAGCCTCTACATCAAACCTAGGGGGTCAGGGAGGATCTACTATGCCCCCTTATGGTCATTTGCCCCTTCGCTTTGGCCTCCTCTTGTCTCTCGATCCTACCGAGAGACAAGATGGCGGCAGCTACGGACTGTTTGGAATGTTTACAGACACCGGAGAGCCAATCAGCTTCGCTACGCGAAGTTCCGTTACGCGTCAAGTACGCGAACCGGAGCGCTGCCCAGAGCGCGCTTACAGATATATATCTTTTTTTGAACGTTAATTTCTCAAAATCCACTGGAGCACATATATTGAGACCTAGCAAAGGCACATCGGGCTACCAGTCCCTACAATTTTGCCAAGTTTCGTGCAAATCCATTCAGCCGTTCGGGCTAAAAATGAGGCCAACCGCCCTATGGAAATTAACATGGGAAAAACGCGTTTTGGGACCCCCCTTTTTTCTCGGCCCCCTCTTGACGAACCCCCCCCCAATTTTCAGGGGCTGCTCAGAAACAAAATGTTCCATTTTCCTGAAAATTTCAGCCAATTCCGTCCACAAACGCCAAAGTTATTAGACATAGAATTTTCAAAAATCCCATAGAGAAAAAATCCTAACTATATATACCTACTGGCGACCGCCAGTAGGTAATATATATATATATATATATATATATATATATATATATATATATATATATATATATATATATATATATATATATATATATATATATATATATATATATATATATATATATATATGTATATATATATATGTATATGTATACTTGAAGATGAAGGATCACAAGAAAACAACAGCCAGCCAGGGCAAAAATCTGGATCCCAAAGGATACAATGAGTCACAAAGAAATAAAATATCCAAGAAAGAAAATATCCAAGAATATATATATATATGTATATGTATATGTATATATGTATAATATTGAGATCCACCAACATTTCAAATTCCTCCATATAACACAGTATCATTTCTTGGTTATGCACCACTAGTCAACCAATACAGTACACATATTCAGTAATATTAAAATATTCAGAGCAGGGTAAGAACAGGAATAACATTGCTTTAAGAATCATTAGAGACCAGGTACAGTACTGATTTTTGCAATAAAGAGCGGTTAAAGTGCATAAAGTGCTTAAAGTGCAAACTAGAAAAGAATGTGCAAATGTGTAAAATGTCAATCCTGTGTAGTATGTAGTATACTTGTAAAGCGCACAGCTGCCCCAGCAACGGGGCGTCCCGGCGCTGTATAACTCTGGAGAACCCGTCCTGGCTTTCCCTGTGGGATGGTCCCTTGCTGGGAGTCCCCAAGGTGGAGCCAGGCATCCCCGGAATTGGTGGGGCTGTTGTGGAGATTAGGCAAGCTAATGCCCAGAGTTGCCGAGTGGAACCCCTGATTAGAGTAAGCACCGAAGCGAGAATTATCAAGTCCGCTGACCAAGGTCCACGACCCTGCCGCGTCGGGAATTGAACCATGGTCCCGGGCTGACTTCTGCTCTCAGGCCTGCTGCCTCTAACCAGTGAGCCACACTACTCCAATCCTAAAATGTAGTTATAATCTTAATAACAACCCCTTGAAATAGACAGTGTGCATCTCTCTAAAATACAAAGGAATTAATAGTATGAATTGAAAATTTGATCTAGCCATAATATTTAGGGGCCGATTATGATCTCATTAGGAAGGCCTCCAGAAGGGTTCTGGAATGAGCAAATCCAATTCGGAGCCTATATTTCCGATTGAATCTGCTCCCATTCCGAATGGCCAAGTACGATGCGAAGATCTCGTCCGCGTTGACCGAATCGTTTTTGAACCCGATCCTGTCAGTCCAACTTCTACGCAGCCAAATGGTGCCGCACAATAGAGTCGGCTTTCGAACAAGCGAGTACGATACATGATTCGGACAGCCGCTTTGACTCAGTCTCAGCGAGATGAAACAGCTGTGGGAATCAGACTTCGTAGGGCTGTAGCGGGCCCCCCTCACCTGGGGCCCTCCGAATCGGTCCCATGGGTACCCTCTTTCCATGAATGCACATTATGGGGCCTGCCACAGGGTGTATATTTTTGCCCACCGACCCCCCTTTTCCAATGGGAGCCTGTGTACGCTTTCAGTATACAGGCTCCCCTAGAGTTCAATGGGAGTCCAAGCGATTTGAGTACGTCACCATACAGGTGCATAGGAATCGGTCGCTCTGACTCACGGAGCGTAATTAGCTAGATAAGCCTACCGGATCTGAGTCATACGGAGGGCTTTCCTAGTGAAATCGTAATCAGCCGCTGAGTTCAAAATACCGTTCCCACAGTTTTTCAAATGTCCTAATCCCCCCATTTTGTATTGCATATAGCTGTTCACTATTTCTGACTTGCTTAATTTTCTAAACCCACTCACACATTGTTGGAACCTGACATGATCACCATTTTTGGATCAGAAGAGACCTGGCCACCGCCATTGCAATATATACTAGTTTCACCTATTTATAAGATAGGGGGAGAGATGGATCATATTCCAGAACTTTCAGCCAGCTACTGGATGCCAGTTTAATTGGGCATTTGACCTCCAAATACTGAAATATTTCATTCCAGAACACCTGCACTGCACTGCAAGCAACTGAGTGATTGTATGCATCTAATTAGCTTCTGACTAATTTAAACAGCAGAATCATGATTAGACTGGTTAGGATTAATCTGGGAAAGAAACGGTAGGGTTCTGTATAGCAGCCATTTGTTAAAAAATAGCATCCGCCACCAATTAGCTCCGCGTAACACACTAAAATTACTTTTATTGACCTCAGACCACATTCTAGCTGTTAATTACAACCCTTCATGTTTTTCCCATTTTGTCATTGCTTTCCGAGTGAGGTCTGGATCTTTTGTGGAAGCCAAATGTTTTTTCCATTCCCTGTGTCTCTTATCTACATCTGCTTCAAATAGCGCGAGCACCATATTTTTACTCCTGTTTATCTGAACCAGATCCAAATTACTAAGAGATTTATTTAGCATTCTATAAGAGCCTAGAAGAAGGGAATTGTTTTGAATTAAATTGTGGATTTCGGAAATATTGAGCCACCTTTCCTTCACAATAAAGTCAGAGATTTTCGTAAACCCAGCTTTGACCCATTTCTGGATTATTTCAGATGAAACTTTAATCCCTGATTCAGAATCGAGTTCCGTTTAGGGGGTTGGAATGTTAAGAATAGCGATTGCATATCCTCTAAAAAAAATCCTGGCATTTTGGGTGATTTCATTATTTTTAGCAAATTACGTATCTGGTGCTCTGTTCACATTAACCAAAAGGTCCATATACAAAATGACCCTGTTGGAGGCACTACGCTTTGAGAAAAGGAAGTGAAATCCCCTTGGAAGCGATAAGCAATGCACAAGTGGACATAGGTCAGTTCAGGCCAGAGATTTATTTCCAAAACAATAGTATTCAGGTACTCACACAATAAATGAAAAAAGTGTGACGTGAAAAGTGATAGTGAAGGTAAAATTACGACATCACATTGACAACAATAATAGAAACTCCTCAAAGACTTTTTACACAGTGGGAGGAGTTTATGTTGCATGGGGGTCAACGGCGTTTTGATCTCAACTGTTCGAGATCATCATCAGGACATATATCAAGTTAGCAAGCTGAATTGGTATAAAGTTGCGGTATGATTAATTAAGCAGGCTGGAGTGCTTATAATTTGCTGTAGATAGCTATGGAGTAAATGAGTTGGGATCCTTAGCGTCCTTTCCCTTTTTTAAAGAACTTACCACATTTTCTTTGTGAGATTACGCTGGTATCGGGCCCACCTCTAGCATTGTTTTGGCATCCAATAGAAAGTATTCAAGTAGATCCCCTAAGAAAGCTTAAAAAGACCATCAGGTCAACAGGCTTTGCCATTGGGGAGGTTCCTAATAAACGCTGCCAGTACTTCTTGATAAAAGGGTGCATAATATTTGCCCTCTCGATCTCAGACAGTACAGAGCTATTCTGTTCCCAAAGGAACGTCTCATGGGACTCATTATGGATCAATTGTTTTTGTACGTAAATACGCCTGTACTGTTAACATTATTTCACCAATTCTCTGCATGCGGGTAACAGGGCATTTCAATGCATTTATCCGATTACTCGCAGCTTGTTACTTGACCCACCATGCAAGGAGCATCCTTGTGAAATGACTTTCCTCATATACCTTTTGCATAGGCACGGTCACAGGTTTCACATTTTAGATAATATGCCTCATTTAACGCCCGTTTAGCCTGATCAGGCTTCTTCGATTAAGAGCCGAGGGACTTCTTAGTAAGCTTTCATAGCACTGCTGCATGTTCTGTTCTAAGGTTTGTTTTTGTGCTTAATCTTATTAAATAAATTCTGCGTATTTACCCATTCCCAACCCACGAATGTATGACTTGAAAGAATCCCAGACAATATGAGAGGGAGCAGTCCTATGATTTATTGCCAGAAATTCCTTTACCTCTGTTTTGCAAAATAGCACCTAATGTTCTTCCTGTAAATGCTGTTTATTAGGAAACCATAGCCTAGGATGTACTAAAACTCTCCCTAACTAGACAGCAAGAACAATCATTGAATGCTTGGAAAATTCATTAAGTAAGATTTGTTGATTGCTAGAAATCAGGCTCTTAGATACAAGGAAGAAATCTATATGGGAAGAGGTGTGAAATCTGCCCGAAAAACAGGTATATGCAATTTTGGGATGAAAGTTTCCCTCCAGGGATCAAGAAACCTCAGGGTTTTACTATAATTTTTTATAATTGTAAAGGTTTTCATAATTACTTCACCGGGACTTTGTATTAGTGATTGGAATAATTCTTCATATGACTCGGCATTATCTTCGACTGGGGCATAGATGCTAACAAATGTGAGAGATCTTAACCCCAACCTGCAGGTCACCCAGCACCACCTTTCCTTTTTATCATTCTCAAAATTTACCATATCTTCTTCAAATATTTTACCCAAAAAGATCGTAGTGTCCCGATGTGCTGCCTGGGAAGAGGAAAAACCCTGGATTGCTGCCCAAGGGTTCACTGATAGAATATCGATGTAAAAAACATCGATGTTCTCAATATCAGAAACAAAATATTGACTGCAAAAATATAGACTCCAATACCTTAAAAGGTAAGTACAAAAATATTGAATCAATAATATATAGGTAAAAAATATAGATGGGAAAAATATTGTTTTAAAATATATATATAATAAAATATTATATAATAAATATATTAAATATTAATATTATTTTTTAACAAAATAAATTAACTTTAATATATATTTTAACTAAATATAACAAATACACTTAATTTAAAGAAATATAAACAAACAAACAATAATTTATACATATACATATGAATTTTTTGGGGGAATTTTTTGTGATTTTGTTATACATATATTTACATACACATAATTTATTAACTATTATCTTATTTAATTTTTCAACTTTAATATTATATATAAAAAATATACATACATATATATCAATAATAAAAAAAACATTCTATAATAAATTAAAACATTAAACTATTAAAAAGAATTTAAACTTACATTTCCCAACACAATAAGTGCAACAGTAGGGAAAGTGTTGGATAGCGGAATAATTAAATTTACTATTCCAACTCCAGTGAGTGCAATAGTATGGAAAGTGTTGGATAGTGGAGGGGTAAAAATTACTATTCTCACTGCAGTGAGTGCAAAATTAGGTTAAGTGTTGGATAGCGGAGGAATTACATTCACTATTACAATTCTAGTGAATGCAACAGTTGGGAAACGTTTGAGTAGCAAAGGGGTAAACATTACTATTCCCACTCCAGTGAGTGCGACAGTAGAGAACGTGTTGGATAGCGGAGGGGCAAAAATTACAATTCCAACTCCAAAGAGTGCAACAGTAGGGAAAGTGTTGGATAGTGGAGGGGCAAACATTACTATTCCCACTGCAGTGAGTGCAAAGCTAGGATAAGTGTTGGATAGCGGAGTAATTACATTTACTATTCCCACTCCAGTAAGTGCAATAGTAGGGAAAGTGTTGGATAACGGAGGGGCAAAAATTACTAATCCAACTCCAGTGAGTGCAAACGTCGAGAAAGGGCTGGATAGCAGAGGGGAAAAATTACTTTTCTCACTCCAATTAGTGCATCAGTAGGGAAAGTGTTGGATAGTGGGGGGGTAAAAATTACTATTCCCACTCCAGTGAGTGCATTAGTAGGGAAAGTGTTGGATAGCGGAGGGACAAAAATTACTATTCCAACTCCAGTGAGTGGAACAGTCGGGAAAGTGCGGGATAGCGGGAGGGGGAAAAATACTTTTCCCATTCCAATTAGTGCATCACTAGGGAAAGTGTTGGATAGTGGAGGGGTAAAAGTTACTATTCCCACTGCAGTGAGTGCAAAAGTATGGATAATGAAGGAATTACATATACTACTCTAACTCCAGTGAGTGCAACAGTAGGAAAATGTTGGATAGCGGAGGGGTAAAAACTACTATTCCCACTCCAGTGTGTGCAAACAGTAGGGAAAGTGTTGGATAGCGGAATGGCAAACATTTTTATTCCCACTCCAGTGAGTGCAACAGTAGGGAAAGTGTTGGACAGCGGAGAGCTAAAAGTTACTATTCCCATTCAAATGAGTGCAATCAATCAATCAAGGATTTGTTAAGCCCGCCTCTCACCGTTGAGGGTCTCAAGGCGCGGGGGGGGGTGCAGCGCTGAAAAGCCATTTCTTGAGGCTCTTGCTGAAGGTGTGCAGAGTAGGGGAGTGCTTATGGTGGCTGGGAGCTTGTTCCAGGCTTTGGCTGTGACGTAGGAGAAGGCACTTCCTCCAGCTCTGGTTCTGCGGATGCGCAGGGTTGCTGCCAGGGTGAGGTTGGCAGAACAAAGGTTTCTTTTGGGTGCTTGCAAAGAGATTCTTTTGTTAAGATATTTGGGTCCTGTGTTGTGGAGGGAGTTGTAGACAGGGGTGAGTAGCTTGAAAGTTACTCTCTTCTCGACTGGGAGCCAGTGGAGCTCTCGCAAGTGTTGGGTCATGTGCTCATGTCGTGGGGTGCCGAGGACTAGTCTGGCTGCGGAGTTCTGGATCGTCTGGAGTTTGTGTAGCAGGAATTGTTGATTCCTGCGTAGAGCGCGTTTCCGTAGTCCAGTCTGCTAGTAATGAGTGCGTGGGTGACGATCTTTCTGGCTTCGGTGGTGATCCACTTGAAGATCTTGCAGAGGACGTGGAAGGAGTCAAAACAGGTGGACACAGCGGTGTTGATCTGGTGAGTCATGGTTAGGGAGGAGTCAAGAATGATGCAGAGGTTCCGGACGTGGTTCATTGGGGTGCATGGGTTTCTGAGGGCAGAGGGCTACCAGGAGCTATTCCAGTTGCGGGGGGAGGGTCCAAGGATGAGGACCTCTGCCTTCTCCGAGTTCAGTTTTAGGCAGCTGTTGCTCATCCAGGCTGCAACATCTTTCATTCCTACCTGGAAGATGAGTCTGGTGTCTTCCGGGTTTTTTGTGAGGGAGAGGATGAGTTCGGTATTTTCGGCGTAGGAAACTATGCTGAACCCATGCTGTCTGATGATGGTGGTGAGGGGGGCCATGTAGATGAAGAAGAGCAGTTGACCTCTGTGGGTACGGAGAGGAAGGGTGGGAGTCTGATCCTTTGGGTTCTGCCGGTGAGAAAGGAGCGGATCCAGTCAAGGTCTGATCCCTGTATGCCTGCATCGTTGAGTCTGGCTGCTAGAGGCAGTGGGAGACTGTGTCAAAGGCTGCAGAGAGGTCTAGCAGGATGAGGGCTGTGGTGTGTCTCTGGTCGAGTAGCATGCGGATGTCATCATTGGCGGTGAGGAGGGCAGTCTCGGTGTTATGGTTGCTGTGGAATCTGGGAGGAGTTGAGGATGGCGTTCTCTTTGATGAAGGTGGTCAGTTGTGGTTTATCTGTGACTTTGACTGCGAAAGGAAGGAGAAAGATGGGGTGATAGTTTATTAGATCAGTCGGGTCAGCCGAAGATTTCTTGAGGAGGGGCTTGACCTCAGCCGGCTTCCAGTTGTCAGGGAAGGTGTCAGATTAGAAGGTGGCATTGATGGTGCGTGCAGTTCGGGCGCAATGGTGGTGGCGGCTCTGTGGAAGATGTGAGGCAGGCAGGGGTCTGTGGGGGCTCCTGAGTGGGTGCTCTTCATGGTCGTGGTGTCTTTGGTGGTGACTGCTGTCCAGTTGGTGATGGTGGGCTGGCTGTCATTGCTGGAGGAGAGGGTGATTTAAGGGATCTGTTCGCTGAAGTTGTCGTAGAGAGCCTTGATTTTCAGGTAGAAGAAGGAGCTGGGCTTGTTGCAGAGGTCCTGGGACAGTGTGATGTCTGTGGCTTCGCTGGGGGGTTTGGTGAACTGCTGAATGATGTTGAAGTGTTCCTTTGAGTTGCTGGCATTGGTGAGGATTTTCATCCTGATGAAGGTCCTCTTGGTGGATTGTATGAGTTGGTGGTATTCTGTTGTGGCGTGCTTGTAGGCGGATTGGTCTTCAGTGGTTCTGCTGTTTCTCCATCGTTTCTTGAGTCGTCTGCAGGAGCGTTTGGCTTCTTGGAGGTCAGTGGTAAACCAGGTGGCCGTCAGCGGGCATTGTCTGTCGGAGAAGGGGAGCGAGCTTCTCCGTGCAGTTGGTGATCCAGCTGTGTAGTTCTGTGGCTACAGAGTTGCCATCTGTTGTGGCAGAGGGGGGGTCGTGGACGAGGGTAGAGTTGCGGTGCTCCTCTGTGACCATGCTCCAGTTCCTTCGTGGAGGAAGCGGGGCGGGCTTGTAATTGAAGGTGATCTTGAAAGAGAAGTGCAACAGTAGGGAAAGTGCTGTATAGCAGAGAAACAAAAATTACTAACAACACTTAAACAGATGGAAAAAACCTAAAAATATTTTAAAAAATTAAAAATCATTAAAAAAACAATATTTAAAAAATATAAAATGAAATGTATTAAACATAAAAATAACACATATTATAATATTATATACATGTAAGAAAAACCTGCAAATAATATATAAAATAAATGTATAAATACATTCATAAACAATAATTATTTAAAAGTAGGAAATATTAACAAACAAAAAAAATATTTAAAACATAAATGTGTTTATTTTATGTCCTACCGTATAACACCACACCAATAACAAAACACTTCAACATTTTTAATTACATGTATTTCCATAATTAACATAATTAATAATCAATTAAAACAATCTTATTAATACAAAAAAATAAACATCCATTGAGTACACATGCTTTAACACTAAAATATCCACAACACACACCTAAATTAAACTATGAAAACACAATTAAACATTATTTTTAAAAGAAAAACTATTACTATTAACAACTAATAAGTAAATGATTAAAATGTATTTAGTACCCACCCTTTACCCCTTTAAAAGTAATAACAACACACAAAAAATAAACAAGTACCCAAAATAAATACCAAATCATTAACATTATTTAACAACTATACATAATTAATTAAATACAAATTATTTCACACACCTAAAATTAATTACACAATTTCCATAATTAATTACCAATTAATTTATTAAAATTAATGAACAACAAATTATTAATTCATCAATTAAAAAGAAATTACTTCGGGGGAGAGCGTGCGGCACTAAACAAGATGGCCGCCTAGCCCCGGAGCTCTGCATTGCGGCAGAATTATCGCGGCGATTTTCATGGCTCCAGAGTCTAATTTCTCACTGAAATGGAGACTTACATGCATCGGAAGTGCTCCTGAGTGACACCATGGCCTTTTTCTGCAATTTTTTGCTCGTTTAAAGGTAAAACCTCTTCAAATTGCTCCAGCTTCTCTGCGGACATCGTTTTGTTTTACTTGAGAGGCTTAATTTGCTCTTTTCCTCTGGAACAATGTTGCTTTCTTAACTTTTATCGCTAAATATCAACCTTTCTACTATTTATGCCTGACCAGACTTTTTTCTAATATTAAGGAGAATTACTTGGAATTTCATCTTTTGCATAGTTAGTTTTTGGAGCTCGCTTCACATGCTGTGGGGTATCTGTCAGTATTTGCTGGTAGTCTCTTTTGCCCCCACGAAACATTTCCTCCCTATGGGTAGTTGTAAGAAACTATTACTTACAAGCAAGAGTTCCATTGCTCACTCTCAGGTGTCGGACTTTCCTTCCTCTGACCATACACCTCACAATTCCAGCTTTATGGCGCAATCGGGAACATCGAGGTCAGCGGTTTCGTCGCCTTCTTCCATTAAAATTCAAACCCTGCTTCCGCTACCAAACGTCTTAAACAGGACCCTCCCTCTCCACCAAAGCCTGTTTCTCCAATGTCTCTGGACATTACCTTAGAGGAAATAAGCACTTTGCGTCCTTTTGTTGAAGAGACTAACTCCCGCTTGCAAGCTATGGATACTAAATGGGCTTCTATGGACTCTCGTATTTCCATAGTGGAACAGCAAGTTGATGAACTACAAAATGTTTCCTCAAAAGTGGTTGCCCTTGAGAGGGAGGTCCTTTTGTTGAGGAGATCAGCGGAGGATCTTGAAAATAGAAATCAGCACAATAATTTACGCTTATATGGTCTTCCTGAGAATTTGGTGGGGAATGATCCTGTGCACTTCTTCAATAATTTTCTCATAAAGCTTCTTCAGCTTCCTGCGTCTACTAATCTGAGTATTCAAAGAACCCACAGGTTGGGCTTCCATCTGTCTTCGACATCTGCTCCTTCCAAACCACGGGGTGTGATTTTAGTTTTTTTTTTAATTTACAGACTTATTACTTGTTTTAAATGCTGCCAAACCTAAAAAAACAGCTTGTCTGGTCAGGCTCTAAGTTATTTCTCTCTCAAGATGTTTCCTCAGCAACAGCTAAACGGCGGAAAGAATTCCTGGATCTTCGACCAGCTTTGCGTTCACTTGGAGCCCGATATGGACTATTTCATCCATGTTTCTTCAAGGTTGCTTATCAGAACAAAACCTCCACCTTTGAGGAACCGGCAGAATTGAAGACATTCATTCACTCAAACTCTGCTACTTTGATGGACGTCTCCGGCCCTCTACTTTCTACGTCCTCTTTAACTTGACTTTTTTTCATCTTGTTCTCATTTATATTTTTTATTCTTTCTCCTTCTGCATTTCTGCACATATTTCTCTTCTTTAATATGTTTCTTTCTCTGTTTTTCTATCTATTGCATAAGATTCCCTGCTGTGATGCTCCCTCCCCGGTGGTTGTGCGTCTTCTCCCTTGTGTTGCCACTCCACGTATTCTCTTTGCCCCCTTAGAAGGTACGTATTATAGTCGTCAATCCCTTGTTTTCTCATTTTATATTTCTATTGATATTTTGTGGTTGTCATGTATCGTCTACTCTTGTTATCTCGACTTTCATCCTCCTCTTTTTCAGTCCTCTTCTCCTCCTTACCTCCTACTTCTCATCTCCTATCCTTTCTCTACTGATACTTTTACCTTTGGTTTGTATGTTTAATTGTTCTATTTAAAGCATATTTTTGATTAATGCATGTTTTGTTTTTTGTGTATTTTTGATGGTTTTTCATTCAGAGTTATTTCTTGGAATGTGAAGGGTTTTATTAATCCAATTAAGAGACAGAGTACTATCACATCTTGCCTCTTACAACCCTGATTTGGTTCTCTTACAAGAGACTCATCTTACAGAAGATGAAGCATTAAAATTAAAGAGAGGTTGCCTGGGTTCAGTTTTATATTCTCCTACTGCCAATAAGAAAAATGGTGTTATAATTCTGTGTCATAAAAAATTGCACTGAAAAATTGTTTCGCCAGAAATTGATACGGAAGGCGGATGGTTGTTAGCTATATTGTTAATCAATAAAATGTATTTTACTGTTTTTAAAGTTTATGAGCCTATTCATTCTGATTGTTCCTTTTGGCCTCTGATTACACAGAACCATATTCAATTCATCAATGATTTCTTTATCCACTTCCATGCTAATGACAAAGTCAGCTCGTCATGCAGTTTACTGGACCTGTGCTTATGACGAGCTGACCTTGTCATGAACAATGGGTTTCTAGGATGCTCAGCGCCCAGCGGGATTTGCCTTAGCAGCCAAGGTGTTAAATTAGGAGGCGATTGCAATTAAGTTATTGATCCTTTTCTTGACCGCCAATCACAGGTACGCTTCACTTCTCAAAAATCACATAAACATTTTCTTGACACGATTTCCCAATCACATCTGGTTGACTCTTGAAGACTCTTTCGCCCTGATACTCTTGACTTTTCTTTCTTTTCTCCTCCTCACAATTCCCTTTCCTGTTTAGACTATATTTTTCTCTCCCAACCTTTATCTCAAAATCTGGTATCCTCCTCTATTGAATATATCGTTATTTCTGATCATGCCCCAATCATACCTGACCTTGACTTATTACCTTCGCAACCCAGGTCTTCCGGTTGACGTTTCAATAATTCTCTTCTTCTTGATCCACTATTCTCTTCTTTCATCACTTATGCTAACAAATTTTTGGAATTAAACAGTGACTCCTCTTCCTCCCCCTATATATTGTGGAATTCCTTTAAGGGTACCGCAAGACATTTCATCATAGAGTTGTATTAAAAAAAAGAATTGTTTTCTACAACAACGTAAAGCTACTCTGGCACATATTAAGGCTTTAGAACATACATTTTATACTTCATCATCAGATTCGGTCCTACTTGCTCTGATACGGGCCAAGCTCGAATTTAATAAGACTTCTTCTGACTATGCATCTTTCATATTTCTCCGCAGTAGTGCTCATTATTATGGAGGTCGCAATAAAGTTGAAAAACTTTTAGCTACTTATCTTAAAACCCGTAAAGTTCGTACACTGATTAATTCTATTTATTCTTCTGATGGTTCTCTTCTTCACAAAGATCAAGATGTTCTTAATGAATTTAAGCTTTTTTATAAAGATTTTTATACCCCAGAATCTCCTCCTTCAAGCTCCCTCATCCAGTCCTATCTTGAAAATCTCCCAACCCCAGAAAGATTGAGATAATTCTCATCTCAATCTTTCTGATCTTGAAGTAGACTTATCTCTTAACTATCCTCTTCTCTTAATGCTTTAAAGAAGGGGAAAAGACCTGGCCCAGGCGGTTTTTCAGTGGAATTTGATTTGCATTTTTCCAGCTTATTACTTTCTAAACTCTTACATCTCTTCCATTCTTTCTTTCTCTCTGGTAAAACAGAGGGTACTTTTCAAGAGGCTACAATTTGTCTCATACATAAAGACGGATGAGATCCTATGTTTTTTAAGAATCATCGGCCAATTTCCCTGGTCAATGTTGATTATAAATTATTTGCCAAAATGCTTGCTTTAAGTTTAGATCCTCTTATGCCTCATTTAATTGGCAAGGAGCAATGCGGTTTTGATAGGGGCAGATTGACCTCAAATAATTCTCGCCTCTTTCTTAATGTTTTGAACAAAGTTCCTTTCCTTTCCACATCCTTATCGACCATTTCTGTCGATGCTGAAAAGGCATTTGATAGAGTGGATTGGTCCTTTTTATTTGCATCTCTAAAATGGCATGGTTTTGGTCCTAAATTCACCTCACTTTCCTTATTATACTCTGCCCCCAGAGCCTCTGTACTAGTCAACGGTTGTATCTCATCCTACTTTCCTCTTCAACGCCGAGTTCGTCAAGGCTGCCCTATTTCCCCCTTCTCTGTGTCTTAGCTCTTGAACCTTTCCTATCCTCAATGTATAATAATAACTCCATATCTTTCTTCTCTTAGGGCGACCAACACTTGAAACTCTCAGCATGTGCAGATGATATTCTGCTTTTTATTTCTGCTTCCAAAATCTCCAACCCCCTTTATTACATGAATTCCATTCCTTTTCCCTTGTCTCTGGATACAAAATTAATTCAGATAAAATAGAAATTCTCCCTCTCACAAAATGTTGTCTTCCACATTCCTTTTCTTGTATTGATTTTGCATGGAATGGTTCTAAAATCAAATACTTAGGTATGTGATTATCTAACTCCATTATTGCCTCTTCTATTAAATTAAATAGGACTGCGGTTGTGTCTCTGATTAACAAACTACTTTCTTCTTGGAATCCTCTCTTTATTTCATGGTGGGGGCGGTTAGATTCAATTAAAATATTGATTACTCCTATTTTCATTTACACCCTTTCAATGCTTTCTGTTCATATTCTTCCTTGTTACTTTAAATGTATTGATTCTTCTCTTTCTAAATTTCTTTGGAAGAATAAAAGAGCCAGGATTTCTTTATCTCATCTTCGTAAGACACAAACCAATGGAGGTGTAAATTTTCCTGATTTTCGCACATTATCATAAATCAGTTTCCCTTGGTCAGGCCTCAAACTGGCTCATCTCTGATCCTGCCCATTTCACTCCCCTCTGGCTTTCTATTGAACCAGCTTTATTGTTACCTTTATTGTTACCTAAGGAAGTTCTAGCCTTGCGGTCAAAATTCCTCTTACCTCCCTCCCCTTGTTTAAACATACTTGTTCCTTATTGAAACATTTGATCCTTCCCAAGTCTATTTCTAGGGAATCCTTTTTAGAGTCTCCTATCTGGCACAATTCTCTAATTACTGTCAATAGCAGAACCATCTTTTGGAGATCCTGAAGATCCAAGGGCATAATTTGGGTTAAAACCCTTTTGATTGCCTATCTCTCTGCTCCTTTCCCCAATTTCAAGCTACATTTCATTGTCCCCGTTCTTTTCTACAGAAATTCACTATTCTAATGGTGGTCATTCTTGACATTTACTACTCTCTTCCTTCTTCTCTGTTTCCCTCGGTCCCAAATTCTCTTCTTAAGATCCTTCTTTTGCTACCCAAAGCTTCTCGTATCTATACACTTCTCAGCTCCTAATCCAGAACATGTTAAATCCAAATTGGAACTTTCATGGGAATCTGATCTGGGATGTGAATGATCTATCACCTTTTGGGTCAAACTTTGGTCCTGTTCCCTTAAAATTTCTCGTTCTGCCTCTCTTACTCAATCTTTGTTCTTCCTCTATCATCGACTGTATCTTACACCTACCTCTATAGCTACATTTTCTCATTCGACTGACACTAACTGTTGGACTTGTGGCTCTTCTAATGCGGACTTTCTACTCCTTCTCTTCCTCTGTCCTTCGGTTTCTAATTTTTGGGGGAAAGTTTGGCCCTATATTTCTCGCATGTTTCATATCTCCGTTCCTTCTTCCATTTCTCTCCTTTTCTCTGGGAGTCTAACAGATTCCTTGGATCTTCCTCTCGATGAGCATGGTCTTTTTGATCTTATGCTTGCTTTAGCTTTCTAGCACATCACTCTCAACTGGAAAACACTTACAAAACTGTCTATTCAACACTGGTGGAATAGTTTCTGTCATTTTCACCGACTTGATATTGCTTTTATGTCCTCCTGCAGACCAGTGGTTAATAGAGATCTCCTTTGGTTACCTCTCACTACTTATTTAGATAATTCCAGTATTAGTAAATACTTCCCGTTTAAATGCTGAAAATTTGAATGTCTATTTTCACTGTGTCTTGTTTTTTTGTTTTTACCCTTAATTTATTGTTCATATTAATTTGTTTGAGATTTTTTTTCACATACCTTTGTAACATGCATAATTAAATTTTGTTAATTTATTATAAAAGTTTCTAACTCCCCTCTTCCTTCCCTTCCCTTCCCCTTCCTCCCCTCCCCTTATTTCCTACAAATTTTAAACATCCTTCTCTTCTGTTATTTATACTAGCCATTATCTCATATGACTTATTTTAATGTGTTTCACGTGGTAATGCTGAGCTTCTGTATTTCTTTATTATTCAAATAAAGCTTCTTAACACAAAAAATAAATTACTTCCCACCCTTTACACCTATAAACACCACAACAAACACCTAACATTAATTACAAATTTACCAAAATTCTTAAACAATTCATTCATTTAAATGAATTAATAAACAATTATTAAGTTATAAATAAAAAATAAATTACTTCCCACCCTTTACACCTATAAACACCACAACACACACCTAAAATTAATTACACCATTACCATAATTAATTACCAATTAAGTAATTACAATTAATTAATAACTAATCATTAATTAATTCATAATAAATTACTTTACATATGTAACACTATAACATATCAATTAAACAAATATTAATAAATAAAAATTGATCAGTAAATGTGATATAATTAATTTACTTCCCACCCTATTCCTCTATAAACCCACAACCCGCTACAGAACTAAAAACGCAAAATTTGAATAAAAAATATTTAATTAAGTTAAGACATTATTTCCCACCCTATTCCCCTATAAATCCACAACCACATCCACAATCCACATCCACAACCCACTACGGAACTAAAAGCGGAAAATACGAATCAAAAAATATTAATAACTACTAAAAATGAAACAAATATATTAAAAATACAAACAATTCTTATACAAAAATCATACTTCACATAATATAAAATATATACTAACATACATAACAATAATAAACAACAATATTTCTAACAACTGTATTTTTGCTAACGATATTAAACACTTCGATATTTTTTATTTGATATTACTTACCTTAAATTGATATTTTTGACTACAATATTCTTGCTGTCGATGTTTCTGACCCATGATATCGATATATTTGCAACTCGATATTTTGTACTCGATATTCTGCCTCTACACCCTGCCCAAGATCTAAACATGGAAAATCCTGTGAACTTCTCCACCGGTATATGAGTCTCTTGGATTAAAACCACAGATCGACTTTCTGTTTTGATCCAGGTTTCAATGGCCCGCATTTTCTTTTATTATTAAGGCCATTAACAATCAGGGAAACCCCCTTGAGAGTATTATTCATCTTATTTTATAACACAATATATTACTTGACCATTGAAAGACAACATATAGAATACAAATTTGAGTTAAATAAGCTCTCTAGCATACAGAGCGGACCCCCAAAGCTCTGCTGGTTAATAAAGCACTCGACACAGTGAACGTGCTCCCAGTCAATAAAACCTATGGGGCTCATTTTATCAGGAATTTGCGTCATTGCCTCTGCCCCCCCATTATTCCTGGGTGCATGTACACATTTATGTGTGCATTTCTGATCGTGAAATTAAGTTTGACAATTGATTGTAAGGTTGGATCTCTTTTTACCCCCTTGCTCCTAATTCCCCCACACCGCCACCAAACCTCCCCCGTTACCTCCCACACTCCACCCCTCCCAAAAGCCTATGATGAGTGGTTTGTAGTCCCACTCACACTTGACAGGCTTATCCCTCCCCAAAACTGGCACCTTGACCTTGTGCCAGGAGTTATCGGCCTGCCATCCCCATCATCCGCCACCTCAGAATTCTACAAAAAAAGAGACTGAAAAACAAAAAAAGAGAAAAATCCAGAAAAGGATTAGAGGAGAAAGAAAGAAAGAAAGAAAGAAGAGAGAGAAAAAAGCAACAAATGTATATTTAATCATAGGGTCAGACTGAAATCACTGGACTTAGGACTTATTAGATGTTTGCTGTAGCAACTCCTGTGCATCAGAGACGTTACAGAAGATGTGAAATCGTCCTTTTACAAGCACTTTCAGTTTACTTTGCTGTGCAATCTTTGTCTGTGGCCCCTGTTCTTTAAACAAATGAATAATTTCAACAAACTCTTTCTGTCTTTTGGCAGCTGAAGCTGACATATTTGGAAAAAAACAGAATAGTGGGACTACAGGTGTATTAAACCGTCGCTGCTTGACCCCTTTGGATAGGATTTGTTCTTTAACATGGTAATCTCCCAAATTGACCAATAGCATCTGAGGAAATTTTGAGTTTGGAGGTAGATGTGCTGGCACATGATGGGCTCTCATGAGAGTCAGATGCCCGATATACTCTGGGAAAACATATTATTTAATAAAGGAGTCAACCAACCTATTGGATTGTCTGCTATCTCTCAATTCCCTTTGGAATGCAGAAAATACAAAGATTTGAGCACATGGAATGATTCTCCAAATCCTCCAACCTATATTCCATAGAGGACTTTTGGCTCTGGAAAGCAGCCACCTTATCCTTCACTATGACAACCTGGTCCTCCAACTGGGATATTCTCGCTTTGGCCTCCCCGGAATCTGAGCCATATTATCTTCGATTTTTGTAAGCCGGTTAAGTATAGCTGCTATCTCCATAGTTTGTGAGGCTGTGAGCTCCCGGATTTCCTCCAAAATGAGATTAAGCAGGCTCTTAGCATCCCATTGCAGAGTAAATGATGTGGCCACATGGGAGGAACCCTCCTGAGATGGATCAAGCCCGCACTCATTTTGTCCTGCTGGTGCTTTTGCCATTCCTAGGGATGCCTGCTCTATGGTTCCTGTCACAAACGATCCCAGCGATGTGTGTGTGAGAGACGCCGAAGGCTGCAACAAAGTGTTACTGTCAACACTAGAAGAAGTGTACTCTGTTAAAAATAGAGACTGTGAAACCACAGTCTGGGTGTTCTCCAACCTATCTATGCCAGAGCTTGTCCCAGATTTTACCTTAGAGAATAGGATGTATTCTTTCAATTCTTTAGATTTCACAGCCTCTGCTTCATGTTTAGATTTGGCCCATTCTAAGTCTTCCACTGGTATCTGGTTGGAGAGATTCCCTCCCCCCTGTTGAGTCATTGGTGGCAGGGCTAAGGCTCATTTCCAAATCAGCTGATACCTCCCCCTGACAGCTTTCCTGAGAGAGTTCTGGGGCTGCCGTTCTGTGTTCCGGATTTTCTGTGGGCATGGCAAAGTCTTTCCATAAAGAAGTGGCATGACCCCACCAGCGACCCTCTACTGGGGAGCACTAAACACTTTGCCAGAACGAATAGCAGAGTGCGTGCACTTCCCCCCCCCCCGGTGAGAAACCTGGTGGTCTGCTGCAATAGAAAGACCCCACTTCTTCACAATTTTTAGCCCCATTATTAAGGAAATGTCACCCTTGTACATACATTGATGGTTTTAACTTGTTGCTCTCATTGAATACCCTCGATATTTGTATCGCGGTAGCCAATTACATAAAAGTTTCTATGGCTATTAGAAAACGCTATGAGTAAAAGTTACTGTTTCAAACTGATTGCTGTATGTAAAGAATTTAATACTGCTGGAATTTTATGAAATATGTAATATTACGCTGCTTTAAACCGATCATTGTACGTAAAGAATTTTATATTGTTGGAATTTTATGACCAGTTCTCTTTTAATTCATTGATTAAGATTGTTTTACAAACTGTGATCATTTTAGTGCTAAACTTTTATGGTTTTCTGAACCAAAATAAAGTTATTCTTGATTGACTCTACTTCTCTCTTATGCGTCACTGGTCAGCTGCGGTTCCTGGAGGAGGGGGGGGCAGCACAGCTTGCCAAAATGTGTCCTGTTGAGCACAGTGTCCACTAACATTACCATATCACTCGTAGTCTGTCTGACTGACTCCTGAAAAAATCTGCCACCAAACAGCCTCTAAAGTATTGTGGTTTGCGTGGATTGGTATCCTGCCATACCATTACCGACCGGTAAAACAATCCCTTAGGAAAACACCCAGTCCGAAGATATCTCCATCGAGCAAACAAAGGAGGAAAGAACAAAAACGAAGGGACTCCTGCTGTGCCCAGCGATCTAGCAACCAAGCAGATGCAGCGAAGATCTCTGAAGGCCTATTACAGGGCGCTGCGATTCCCAAGGCTACTGTCTGTTTTCCGCCTCGGCCATTGCAACCGCACATGCATCGTCCTGACGTGGCAGGAGGTAGCGATTTGCGTCGAGATCAGCCGATAGCATTGACTTTCAGAATGACCTATATTGATGTGGAGATCCATTGACACAGTGGCTGGGCCTTCCTTATTTAAAATACACAACCAGGCTCAGGCAAAGTATGGCAGTGGGGGGTCGACTGGTCACGGGAGGTCAGGCACAGGGCCATTTTAGCTAGGTCTGGGAATAATATTTTCCTTTATGTTGCTTCCTAATGGGCAGAATGGGTATCTGTATTAAAAAAATTTATTTGAAAAAGGACTCACTGTGAGCAAGACTCATTTGAGTTGAAACGCTTGGTTTTGGCTGATTTGCATTCAATTATGCTTAAAATTGAAATAATGGTGTGCAGCGATAAGGGCTTAGGGCCAGATTCATGAAGGTGAAATCGGCTCGCAAAGGGCCAGATTCTGCGTTCTGCCTTTAGGCCCATAGGAATGAATGGGGAGTCATTCCTTATGTGGGATTAGCAATTTGCTAATCGCAAATAAGGAAGCTGTAGAAATCGCAAATAAAATAGCGAATTCTACATGAATCCTTAATAGCGATTCCTTAATAATCGCTATTAAGGACTCGCAAAACAGGACAATGATGAATCTGGGGCTAAGTCCCATAAATGAAATCTGAAAGCACGCACCTCCATAAAGAAGCAAGAGCAGGCCGGAGGAAGTATTTTATAGCATAAGCATGGTATTTATTATCAGAAAAATTGATGCCCTTTATTAAGAATGATGGCCATCTCCCGTAGATCCCCCCGACAATATTATGATTATATCAATCAATGGTAGGTAGTTACTCTCCTGAGGTTTATGATTGATATGATTTTCTGGAGATGGGGCTTTATATCATAGGTATATCTGTGATACTTTGTTGCAAATTGTTGACATGTCGGTTTGGTTGGGTAGGGGAGAGTTAGGCAGGATTTGAGAATTGTTCTAATTTCACACCAGAGGAAAACGGACAAAAAACAGCAACTATGATTGTGAAATTGTTTGATACAAGCATAGGATTTGCTTTTGATGTTTGGTACTGTTTTGTGATACTATTCTACTTAAACTCATAACAGTGCTCCTAAAATGTGCCAATAAAAGCAAATTAAAAACAAAATATTGGATTAGAGCAGAGCTATCCTTGCAGAGCTAGAGAAGCGACAAAGCCTTTTGCCATTGTTGCAACAAATTCTTTAAGCATAGGATTAACTATTGCTATCCACACAAAGCTGAAAATGGCAGAAGCCCCTTGCTATTCCAGGCATGGTATTAGACACTTGGGGGTCTATTTACAAGGAGTTAACACCACCAAAACGTTACTTTTTCTGACATTCTGGTGGGGTTCAGTCCTTTGCCTTATTTACAAGGTGATGTTAAGCTACCTAACGTTGCTTAACTCTGCCTTGTAAATAATGCTCCTATTTACACAGCACTGAGCATGAAAGGGGCATGCAATGGATGTTGCATTGGGCATTCTGCCACAACGCCCATTGCTTTTTGACGCTGCCCCCTATTTACAAGGTATAGGGCAGCGCCTAGAATACCACCAGGGAAAACCTGGTCTTAAGCAGGCGACACAAGGAGAAATGTTTAATTTCTTCACATATTTTGCTTTTTCCATGTGTGCTGCATTCTGCAGCACACATAGAAACAGCAACTAGCCTGTAAAGAGTGTTTATGTGCAGAAAGGTTTCCCTTCCTGCACATAAACAATAACCCCTGCAGCGCAGGCACCCTTGTAACGTGGTGCAAGGGTGCCTGTGCTGGTGCTAGGCAGCTTCTTTAGTGCCAGCACTTGGGGAAACACAGGGATGTGCTGCATTCTTGTAAATAAGGCGCATCCTTGCATTCTTGAAACTGATGGAGCGCGGCGTTACCAATTTTGGCGT
This sequence comes from Lissotriton helveticus, assembly GCF_964261635.1. Taxonomy (NCBI): domain Eukaryota; kingdom Metazoa; phylum Chordata; class Amphibia; order Caudata; family Salamandridae; genus Lissotriton; species Lissotriton helveticus. The sequence goes on from NC_136065.1 coordinate 485,449,954, forward strand.
AACACCGCACTCCACCAGTTTCTAGTAAATATGCCCATTGGATTGGTAAAATACGATCCAAGCCAAGTAATAAACAGAGCTTCTAACACATATTTTGGTCTAGTTAGAGCCGTCAGAGAATCAAAAGTTTGTTCAGAAACATATTAAAAATATTATATTCAATTATAAAACTCAAGTTTAAAGTGAAGCCATGGTTAGCTTTGGGATATATCGCGCTAACTTATGTTTAAAAAACCTCAGTAATTCACTTAAAAAACACAGCTATGGTTGCACATTAAAACCTAAAATGCACAAATTATAGTTGGCTCTGCAATCCATTACTCGAGCAATAGCCATGCAAACCATAACTCACGCGAAATGCAATGCTCATGACCTCACTCGATGCAATTACACATGTCTTTCAGATGAGGTACATATAATTTCCTGTAACACTATCAAAGGTTTGAGTAAGCATGTAGTATGTTTTGCCATGCCATGCCAAGTCCAAGTTAGATGGATTTTTTCGGAACTGTTTATGGAGACTGGTAACATGACACCAAAGTTATCAAGAAAACAAAATATGCCTTCTCCGAGGAAAATCGACATAACCATAAGTGCTCCTTTGAGGGAAGAGCTTCGACTTCAGTCAGTAACTGTGTGTTCATTGTCCACATTAGGTGGTTCTGTCTGATCTCGGCTGCCCTGTTAATCTGGTTTGGGTCCCCTTCTTCCATATTTGTGTCTTCACAAATGATCGTGTTTATCATCTTTCATTCTCTCTGTGTTCCCTCTCTCATTGATTGCAATGTTATTGTTGCTCTTTTTTCTTTACCAATGTCTGCGTTGGGGTTGGGTCTTGCAGCTTTGTGTCATCCTGTGCGAGCATGCTTAGCATGTTTGTGAAAACGGTGAATTGGGGTGTACATTTCAGTGGTATTGCATTATTTGGCGGTCCCAAGTGACCCAGCCCAGTTTAAGGCGCTCCAATGAAGACTGGTTATATTTAGGTATCTGCGTATTCTGGTGGCAGTAATGTAGTTAGGGTTCATGTGATATTTTGTCAGTGGCGTCCAGGTACGGAACAGCTACAGAGCGGTGTACAATGGCACAAAATGTACATCTTTTTCTTTGTACATGAAAGTAAGACATATGTTCATTCAACTAATAAGCTCTGCCATATGACTGAAAGAAAAACGTGCGGACAGACTTTCTCGAAACAAAACACAGTTACTTTGTAATAACGCAATATATCATTTTAAATCACGTTTCAAGTCAAAGAATAAAAATATAATGCGAGCTCTGAATGGATTGTAAAAAGTGAGAAGCTTCATTGCTTTATCTCCTTGTGAAAGTATGCATGTCCGAACGGCAGAAAAATAAATCACATCTAAATCAGATCTAAAACAAAATGCGCATTGGGGAACACCGCCAATGCACACCCAGCTACGCTCATTTTGTTATGGATTGTGCTGGTATGATTTGTCAGATCGTTTTGATATGTAATTTAAGCAAACATATCACCAGGAAAATTTGCAGCAACCCTTCGAAATCTTATCCCTGCGTCTTTTTTTTAATTTGTTGGAAGCGGGGAAGAGTTTTGAAGTATTTTCTTTCAAGCTGTCTTCTACTATCTCTCATCTTAAAAATAAAAGGACCGAGGAGCTGTTTTTCTCTGCTACACACCTTCATTTGGGGAACAGTGATATTGTCAAGGTGGATCATTCGCCCTTCTACACAAGATGCATGTGATTAGTCAGAAAAGGGCCTCAATATCAGTTCCTTTCACCTTAAAGTCCTGAACTAGCATGGTGGCTCTAGTTCTCAGAAGGCATGGCTTCAGAGCACATGGTTCCATCAATCATATAATCTAGCCCTGGTCTATTATCTCATGAGTTCTGATTCTTTATCAGGCTCAGTTCTTCAAGTCACAGATGCATTGCGTATACCATGATGGGCCAAAGCAAGGTTTCCAGATCTGTGCAGGCAAAATATCCCGAAATATCGTCATTTAGTACACCCCTAGAAAAATATTACAATGACCACCCATGCCAGGTGATTGTGCAGTACAATTCATGGTTTACTTCGCTGATAGCTGATTTCTGGGTGTCAGCATTTATTTATTTATTTATGTAGGTATTTGTGTGGCATATTCACAGTGCTAAAGTGAGCAGTTAAATTCACAGACTCTGCTGCATGGTCGCGGATGGTCAGGTTTATATCTGTAGCGAGTGGCATCAGTTTAATCCGGGCATTGGGTAGTAACTAAAGCAATCATATTTCAATACAGTTATTTACTTAAGCTGATCCACATTGTCTCCAGCCAACTCACCACTTATGCATTATGTCACCCCATTTCTGTACTCTAGACATATAGGCCATGCCCAAACTGTTTATATATTCACTTTCAGTTGAGTGAGCTATGCAGTGACATAACGGGCTATCTACCTGACTGCATCCATCTCCCACATTATGTAGACAAAGTCAACAAAGATGATGTGTATTATCATCATTTCACACTATCTGGTGCAGAAGTAACCATAAACTGTTGGATTTATGCATTACTCGTGCAAGGATACAGGAGTGGAGCTCTCGTTTAAGACATGAGTGTTATGGTCGGCAATAGAAGAGCCCCGTAGCTTCTAGAGTTGAAATGCTCACGACCCCCGAACATGAGGAATTATTGGCATTTTGCATTTTTTTGCCTGTGACTGCTTTCAGTCGCTAACAGGTTGAGTACGCCCACTTTGCATGTCATTAGCGATAAATATCGCTGACATGCAAAGCGGGCCCCACACCGCTCGCTATCGCCTACAAACCGTCGCTAACTGCTGTTAGCGACAGCTTGCTAATAGGGCGATGAAATTATCGCCGCTTTAGCGGGAAAAAGTCCCGCTAAAGCGGCGATAAGGCCCTTGATAACATGCCCCTAGGATCGATCCATCCTGGGATATATAAGAAGCTATCCTTGACTCGTTTAGCATTTCCACCCAAAACAGGATTACGTGGTGCAGTAAAAGCAAGGCACAGTTGACATGTCAAATGCAAGTGAATATATGATCAGTAAATGGCTCTATCCGGTGGAAATCTGGGGAAACAGATGTGCTAGTTAACAGATCCATATGTTATTCTCCATTCTAGGCAAAAAACATATTTGAAGGTGGTATACCACATGGAAAGAGTAATTTCGAGGATGATTCTACCACCCCATATACCATGCAATCCATGATTGGCCCCTCAACTTCAGGAATGACACCCATGGATGAAGAAAGACATTATCTAATGTTGGGCGATGTTGATGGTTTGTGTGAAGGAATAGGGTCCACACCTACATTTTTTCATATATAGCCTTGAAGATGCATATTCCAAATGTGTAATTCTTGTGTCACACCTAATATATTTTTCTGGTTAGAGTGTGAAAACAAAACTTAAATCTAGTCCATATCATATTTGTTAGACCTGGCATCTTTGGCGTGGTTTCCCCTGTCTTTTTGCCTCTACCTCCTGTATTTTTGATGCTGTGCTGGATTTCGTTTTTGCTGGTTTAGATGCTTTGGGCACTTTGCCACTGCTGATCAGTGTCAAAGTGCAAGTGCTTCCTGTGTAAATTGTTATTGTAATTGGTTATCCATGAATGACATATTTGTATCACCAAGAAGTCCCTAGTAAAGTGCACTAAGTGTGCCAGGGCTGGTGATACAAATGCTACTAGTGAGCCTGCAGCACTGATTGTGCAGCCCACTTGAGTAGCCCTAAAATGGTGTCTCAGGCCTGCCACCGCAGTGCCTGTGTGCAGTCTGTGAACTGCCATGTTCACCTGGTCAGTGTCCCCACTGACCTGGCCTAACTCTTCCCTTTCTGTACATATTGGTCACCCCAATGGAAGACCCAAGGTACCCCCTTGGGCAGGGAGCAGTGTATGTTAAAAGTAGAGTATGTACTAGTGCAGGTGACATGCTCTGGTAGTGAATTACAGCCATTTTCATTTTTCACTATTGTAAGGCTATCTTGCCCATATGCTATCATGGGGAATGCTGGCTACAGTGGCTACCTGCATATCTTCCCATAGGAGCAAGATAGGACATAAAAGTCTAGTATCCCTGGAGTCAGAATTTAATACCACATCTTTTAGGAAAGGTGTTTTTTTTAATCCTGTGTTTGAGAACAGCACTTTTAGAAAGTTGCTGCTCTTTTGTCTGACCTTTCTGTGTGCCTTGGCCTGTTTGTAAATTGACTGTCTGGTTTGTGAGTGGCAGAGGCTGGGTGGCTCCCAGAGGATGAGTGGGCCATCCTTGTGCTGAATAGCTCCATCTGCATCTAGAGTGGTGGGAGGGGGTAGCACCTGGGCCTGAATAGGGATGTGCCTGCCTTCCACAATGCTGGCTCCACCTCCTGCTGGGGGGCTGACGACCCTGCCCCTCTCTCTGAAAGGAAAGGAGAGGCCAGGAAAACAAAGTGCTCAAGGAACACCCAGAACTGGTTCAGACCGGGCTCAGAGCCCTCCTGCACAAAGGGTACAAAGACTTTTAGGGGTATTAGTATAGGACCTCAGACTACAGAAAATTAGATCATCCTGGAATCAGGAAGAAACCGCTGCCAAGGAGAAAGCTGGAAGACTGAAGAGGAAGGACTGTCCTGCTGTGTGTTTGTGGGCTGCCCTGCAGTTGCTTTGCTGCCAAGGAGAGGGGAAGGACTTTGCTTTGTGCTGTGTCCCCTTGCTTGAAGAGATCTCTAAGGGCCTGAGTTGAGCTGGCTCCCTGTTAAGAAGACCCAGGAACAAAATGACTTCACCCCCAGCTTCCCTGAACTCTACTGAGAGAGTTCTGTCCTTCCTAGAGTGCTTGGACCAGTTGTGGTGCCTCTGGAAGTTGTACCTGTGCTTGGGAAGCTGGAAAAGAAGATACTAAAGACTTTTTGCAAGTTTTCACGCATTGCTGGCTTGCGGAGCGCATCCCCATCAGTGCAAGGAAATTCCCGCCTCCGCGAAGACAGAGCCTGTTGCCGCTACAAGAACCGATGCACCCTTTGCTTGCGGAATGCATCGCTCTGATGCAGGAAAATTACCATCGCTGCGAGCATCGTCGCAGAGCCTGTCGTCACTGGGTGAGATCGTTGCACTGCCTGTTTGAGGACTGCATCACGTTGCTGCGAGAGTCGTCTCATGTCAGACATGTCAGGTGAGTGGCAAGAGCGGAGGTAAGTGCAAGGCACCCCTCCAACCCTTTCCTGTGGTGAGAACCCCTTTCGAGCGAGTGGGCATCGAGATTGTGGGGCCACTGGACCCCAAGACAGCCTTAGGCAACAGGTTCATCCTGGTCTTGGTGGACCATGCCACCCGGTACCCGGCAGCTGTCCCTCTCAGGACAATCACAGCCCCCTTGGTGGGCCGTGGATTGATGGGGATCTTTTCCCGTGTGGTGTTCCCCAGAGAGGTGGTCTCCGACCGGGGTAACAACTTCATCTCTAGGTACATGAAGTCTCTGTGGGAGGAGTGTGGGGTAACTTATAAGTTCACCACTCCTTACCACCCTCAAGGAATTCGGTTGGTTGAAAGGTTCAACCGCACCCTGAAAGGTATGATTATGGGCCTAGCGAAGTGGGACGTCTTTCTACCATGCCTGTTTTTTGCCTACAGGGAGGTGCCTCAGAAGTCCTTAGGGTTCAGTCCCTTTGAACTTCTCTATGGCCACCCTGTTACCGGACCTCTTACACTGGTGAAAGAAGGGTGGGAGAAATCCCGCGGGAAAACCCCCAGGATGTGTTTAGCTATGTGCTGGCCTTCCGCAACCAGACACAATGCTTCAGGAAGCTCACTCAGGAGAACCTTGAAGCTAGCCAGGAAGAAATAAAAAGACTGTACGACCAGACTACCACTGTGGGTGATGGTGCCAGTGGAGCCTTGTGTGCTCCAAGACAAGTCGACTGGGCCATATGAGGTGGTGGAGCACAAGGGCGAAGTAACCTACCTGTTTAACTTGAAGACTCCCAGGCAGCCCCTGAGGGTCTTGCATGTGAACAGCCTCAACCCCCACTTTGAGAGGTCTGAAGTGACAATGCTCCTGGCTACAGATGCTGGAATGGAAGAGGAAACTAACCCTCTTCCTGACCTCCTGGCAGCCAAGGAGCAAGACGGGTCAGTGGATGGTGTGGTCCTCTCGCCCACCCTGACCCCAGAGCAGCGGAGGGACTGTCGCCAAGTGTTGGGTCAGTTTGCCTCCCTGTTTTCCCTGACCCCAGGTGTCACCAATTGGTGCGTCCATGATGTGGACACTGGAGATAGTTTACCTGTGAAACAGAAATTTTACAGGATAGCTGACAAGGTCAGGGCCAGCATCAAGGAAGAGGTTTCCAAGATGTTGGCGGTAGGGGTAATTGAGCCATCCAGCAGCCCCTAGGCTAGCCCAGTGGTCCTAGTGCCAAAAGCTGCTGCGCCCGGTGCCACTCCAGAACTCCGGTTTTGTGTGGACTACCGTGGGCTCAATGCGGTCCCCAAGACTGACGCACACCCCATCCCCTGAGCTGATGAGCTCGTGGATCAGTTGGGAGCTGCCCAGTACCTCAGTACGTTTAATTTAACTTCTGGGTACTGGCAGATTGCCTTAACTGAGGGGGCCCAAGAGAGGTCTGCGTTCTCTTTTTTTTTTTTGTTGTTGTCCTCATCTCCCCATAGACACCGCAGTTTTGACAAATCGCTTCGTACTAACTGTGCTCCCTCCGACTTACTGCCATCCACGGCCTTCCTTTTTATTCCGAGGACTGGGCGCAATCATTGGACTTATATTCCGCTCTCCAAATATTACCCATTTATCATATGCAGGCGTAGTCCCAATGATGTCAAAGGGGACCAGATGTACGTTAATGATTCTTCAAATTCTAGGCTCGCCATGCGTCGAGCGGCTTTAATCCAACTTTCCCTTGTTGGAGGGGCGGAGTCTTTCCATCTTATGCATATCTCTCTTCCGGCCAAAAGCACCAGATTGAGGAGCAAGCCCTTCTGGGGCCGTAACGGTGTTATATTCTCCTGCTTATTCACACCAAAAAGGACGAGAGGCAGGTCTACCACTATATGCATTTGAAAAATATCCGACAAGGATTCACCCACCTCTTTCCAATATCTGCCCAGTTCTGCGCATTCAAAAAACATATGTATATCATCCACCTTGTTGATGCAACACCTCGGACATGATGGTACTAAGGTAGAGGGGCCAGCAAGTTTGGCTATCTTCGCTGGAGTGTAGTATAGCCTGTTTAGAACATAAAAGTGTTTTTTCTTAAGTGTGGCAGGCTTAATGTATTGATACATTAACTTTATCGAGAGCTCAAACAGGATTTTGGATTCTTGATGAAGTGGGGTGTTGTTCCAGACAGCTGCCTGCGGAGGAACTTCTTGGTCTACTGCATCTAAGAGGCTGTTATACCAAAATTATACCTCTTTTTTCCTTGGTAAAACACTCTCAAATAGCCGATCTAACTCCCAATTACCTTCTGTCTCTCCTACCTTCGCCTCAAACCAAGATCTTAACTGAAAATACTTAAATCTGGAAAATGTGGACCCAATCTTATAAAAAAGTACTTCCCATGGGAGAACCCCATTCGAATCTACCAAATCTGACCACTTCTCTAACCCTACTCTTCTTATCGGGATTGCTAAAGAGTCTCTCAAACAGGCCGGGGTATCTGGTGAGTCCCAGATCGGTGCGAATGGAGAAAAATAGCCTACGCCCCGGATGCGCGGTAATTTATGCCATATCTGAAGTGCTGCCTTTAACACCTTGAGGCGTACCTTCTTGAAAAATCTTGGGGCCCCAAACTTATATAGGAACCCCGCCTGCCCATTGTCGCCCTCCGCTAACACGAGTTCTCCTAATAATATACTCCATGAAGTTTCTGACGGATTAGATAGAAGCATCCTGATCCCCTTAAATTGAAAGACCAATAAGTATAAATTTATATTCGGAAGCGCCAACCCCCCCTTTTAACAGTTTTCTTCATAGTTTTTTCCAAGATAGCCTGGCACTTTTCTGGCCCCAGATAAAATCTTCATTCAGACCTTAAAAAACTGTTATAATGGAGCTCGGCAAAAATTGTAATAAATGGTGCTCTGACCCCGAGCTTTGTAACCCAGAGGGGGACTAGACAGGGGTGCCCTCTGTCTCCTATGTTGTTCAATATATATATTGAGCCCTTGGCACAGGCTATTAGGCAGGATAACATAATACGACCTTTCAAATCAGGAAATTATGAATGTAAAATCGCCTTATATGCAGACGATATTATAATTGATACCATAAATCCTGACATCTCTATTCCCCACTTAGAAATTTACTCCTTGAGTTTGGCGAGATCTCTGGTTACATGGCCAATTCAGATAAGACTGAAATTATGAGCTGGAATCTGATAAATAGTTATGGTCCCAAAAGCAAGGAGTTTAGATATTTTGGGGTAAAAATAGTAAAAGACCTAAATAAAATACCATCGATCAATCTAAAGAAAATTGAAAAGGATATAGACTTTCTCTTTGCTAAATGGAAAAACCTCCCTTTATCGATCTATGGGAAGGTTAACTTAGTAAAAATTACAGTATTACCTAAACTAACCTTCCTTTTTAGTGCGCTCCCCCTTATCTTTCCACAAGATAGTATAAAAAGAGGTCTGCGTTCTCAACGCCAGAGGGGCAATTCCAGTTCCGTGTCATGCCCTTTGGGTTGAAGAATGCCCCTGCCACATTCCAGAGACTGGTCAACCTGGTACTGACTGGGCTGGAGTAATTCAGCGCTGCATACCTGGATGACATTGCTGTGTTCAGCTCCACATGGGCAGAACACTTGCAAAACCTCTGTGAAGTGTTGAAGGCTCTGCAAAGGGCAGGCCTCACTATAAAGGCCAGTAAGTGGCAGATAGGGCAGGGATCTGTGGTGTATTTGGGACACCAGGTGGGGAGCGGCCAGGTGGCGCCCCCTACAGGCGAAGATTGATACCATTCTGGCTTGGGAGCCCCCCAAGACAGAGATGAGAGGCTTTTTAGGTCTCACTGGGTATTATCGACAGTTTGTCAAGGGATATGGCACCATTGTTGCGCCCTTGACAGAGCTGACTTCAAGGAAGCAGCCCAGGAGAATGAATTGGACCAATGCCTGTCAAACTGCCTTTGATGCCCTGAAAACTGCCATGTTTACAGCACCGGTACTCAAGGCACCTGATTTCTCCAGTGAGTTTATAGTGCAGACAGACGCTTCAGAGCATGGGGTGAGAGCAATTCTCTCACAGATCAACGACGAGGGCTGGGACCAACCTGTGGCTTTCATTAGTAGAAGGCTACTACCCAGGGTACAGAGGTGGAGTGCAATTGAAAGGGAAGCTTTTGCTGCGGTCTGGGCTCTGAAGAAGCTGAGGCCCTACTTTTTTGCTGGAGGGGACATGTGTTAGACCTGGCATCTTTGGCGTGGTTCCCCCTGTCTATTTGCCTCTACCTCCTGTATTTTTGATGCTGTGCTGGAGAGCCATTGCATCGAGGGGCCGTGAGAGGAGAAGATCGACGCTGCGCCACGCATCACCGCCTCACCTAGGATCATCGCCGTCCCGAAGATCGTCGCATTGTACCTTTGCGAGCCGCTTCCACCGAAACCTGCGCACCGGAATTGACGCAAGGTAATGCATCCAGCGGGGCTGTTGTATCGCCTCCACAGGGTCTCAGGAGTGACGCATCGCTTGCTTTTCAACGCTGCAGCTTTCACTTGGAACTTTTGTCGCATCTAAAGGTACTGTTGGCTAAAACGTGATGCAACTGTGGATTATATTAAGGTAACCTTAAGAACTCTTTTTTAAACCATATTCGTGAACTGTGTATGTTGGATTTTTGTCGTTTTGGTCTTGTCTAGTTTAGATTAAATACTTCTATTTTTCTAAACTGTTGTGGAGTCCATTTGTGGTGTTTCCACTGTGTTACTGTGAGTGTTGGTACAAATACTTTATGAAATGAAATGAAATGATTATACATTGCCTTTGATAAGCTTGACTGCTCGTGCCAAGCTACCAAGGGGGGAGCAGGGGTTATCTAAAGAGTGTATCCTTCTTACCCTGACTAGAAGCAAGGGTCCCTACTTGGACAGTGGTACCTACCTCTAACAAATAGAGACCCCCAGATCTAACCAAATGCTTGTACTCCTATGCAATGCACTGTTAATAATCCTATTCGTAATCAATAATTTTTCAACCATTTTAAGCAAACATGGATTTTGTTTTCGATTAGATTGAAGCTTCCGGAGACACGGAGTATGTTTGCTGATTTTTATGGCTGTGGTAGGGCCAGAAACCATAGGGCTCAGGGTTATGCCCTGCATATTTCCTAGCAGCGTAACCTCCCTTTGAAACCTGCCAAGTAGAAGCGGGATCTCGTGAGACGAATGAGCGTATTTTTATGTGTATGATTGATATCTTCAGCTGGTGCTGGATCTAGGCTGTTCTTGTGTTTCCTTAAGGGGAAGATCCTGCCACCTACCCATTAGATTTGTTTTTGCTGAGATTAACAATATTCTATCACATGACTATGCTTCAATGACTTGTATTAAGAGAAAACCTATACATAGTAGTTTTTAAGTGAGACCCTTGCGCCATTGAAATGGCAATTGCCATGATTTTTTACAGTGCTGCTTACTATTTTGCATTAAATGCTCGTTGGACTTAAGGCTTTCCGTGTTGTGTTTAATTTTTAACAAGATGGTCTGCTCAAAATAAATATAAAATAAGTAAATAAATATGGTAATTTTGAGTGCAAAGATGGACCTTGAAATGAGGACCTGATGCATTTCGGAATAAAGCACACTCTTCACTGATGGCATTATCTTCATATTTGTTTCCGTTGAATGCAAAGGAAATTGGTAAGTGTGCAAATACTCCCTGCAAGGTGTCACTTTGGAATGTAGTGAAGTGAACTCAGGAGAGGAAAACAGATTTTTTGACACACATTATATGGTCCTGTCCCCAGATGAAAGGCATTTGGTGGGATGTACCAAAAATAATTGAAGATATGCCACGTTTATGCCTCACAAATAAAAGCCGAAATGTGGCTTTGCTAGGGGTGCCTTCACAAGAACAGTCTACAGTAAAGGTAAGGGAACCTCATCTCCCACTTGTTCTTGCCAGCCAAACAAACAATTTTTGGCAACACTGTCATACCCACTAAGCTCATGTGGATAGGAAGGCTATGGTAAATCATGGGTATGGAACAGTGGTGTAAAGAAAGTTTAAGGGGCTCCCCTGCAATATACACAGAGGGACGCCTGCTCTGGATTTTATCCGGAGCGCTCAGTCCTGAGTACTCTGCTGAGGGGGCCCACTTCTGGGGTTCCAGAAACAAGGGAGCTCACTTATAAATTACATAAGTACCGGTTTCAGAGAATTGCAGTGCTCCATGGGGATGAGAGTTATATATAATTTAAAGGAACCCAAAAGCATACCCTGGGGGTGCAAGATGGTGGACGTCTTGCGGTAAAGTTCCAGCTAAAATTCGGCATCATTCAGGCCACACATGGAGTCTCAAGACCTCAGACCAGACGTGAAGGCGGCGCGGGCTGGCGGCATCTGTTAGCCATGATCCCAGCAGTGATCATCCTCTGCACTGTCAAGTGCGGGAGGAGGGACGAGCCACAGCCCTTAATTCTTGCGGCTGCAGTGTATCAGGGGCAGCCCGAAGTGATCGAAGGTGACTACCTGGATGGCAGCACACCCGTTGACCCCCTGCTGAAGGCGTAGCCAGGGAAAGATACTTAGAGCCACAAGGCAGTAACAACCCGCAATTGGTAGGGTCTTGAGGGGCTGAGGCACGCCTGCCTTGGAGACATTTTGATTTTGTTGCTTTTAAAGGTGGGACCCATGGTTTGGCACCTGAGATGTTTCCCCTCATCTGCCACTTCCTGTGCTCACCCCACGGAGACATCTCCTCCTGCCCTTTGGACTTCTTGCAGAGAGCAAGTGGTAAGCTGAGTCATGTGTCTGTGGCCCACTCTGAAGTGGCCCAAATTAAGTAGAAAGCAGAAGGGGTTTTACTTCTTTCCATCCACTGCTCCACCTAGAGAAGACACTTGAACAATGTGCTGCCCCGTGGTGCCCTCTCTGAGTGGAGTCACCTTATCGGCACAGAGATTGCTTGTGTTTCCCCATGTCAGACCTGCATGGGTACCTTCTGGGGATAAAGTGGACCTCCTGGTGCAGATGAGTCTGAATCTGCTCTGCTGGAGTCAGTGAGAGAAAGGTAATAACTGGTGGCTTAACAGCTTCTTTCCCTACACTCTCTCAATTAAATAAATGTTTTAACCCACATTTTACCTCCAGCTTCATCAATGTTAAGGAAGTACTTACTTCAGAGTAATTAATTGGTAGACCTATCATCGTATGCAGTGCCCTAATATAACCTACCTGTGGAATCTTAAAGCAAAATCAAATGATAAACAATCAATTAAAAGCATCCTGTTCAAAATAGCCTCACTTTCCGTCCATATTGCGTGCCAAAGCTACAAATGTTGCACATGAAGTTGCAATCAAAATGTGCCTATGAGTGCGATTACCAGTCGCGGCTGCTCCCGCAAAGCTGTAGTGGGGTGAGGAGGGGGAGAAAGTGGGGAAGCAGGGGGAGAAAAAATAAATAAAAAAGATCACTTACCTGCTGTCTGGCCAGCCGCCACCTCTCTACCGTCCTCTCTGTCAGCTTCCTGGCTTCTGTTTGTACAGGTAGCACCCAGGCTCCCCTAAGCCAATTGGTCTGAGTGCCTTGGTTCTGCACTCAGATGGGGAATGGGATCCTGGGCATGTTCACCCCCAGGCTGTAATGCAGCCTGGGTGGGGAACATGCAAAGTGTGCTTGAATGTTTGGCATGCCCCAGAGGGCCGGCCAAACATTAATGCACAATTAGGAAGGTGCTACCACTCCTCCTTTCTCCGCTGCCCAAACTAGCCCCACCCCACAAAACTGCCTCAGCAGGGAAAAAGAAAATGATAATAACATCAAGTTCTTTTCATTTTATTTTTTATTTTTTGCCGTGCTGAAAGGCAGTGGGACGACATTACTCCACCTTAGAAGGGATTACTTGTGACAGCATAAGAGTGTGAGTCATAGGGACCCATTAGGATGGTGGGCGGATCGCCCCCGCCGGCCGGCGGTAGCCACCGCCAACCTGGCGGTGGCGATCCGCCCGCCATCCGAGCCGGAATGATCCCCCCGCCATATTAGTATGGCTGGGGGGTCCGCGGCGTATGGAAAGACCGTCCTCCGCTTTTCCGCCCAGTCGCCTGTGTTTTAAAATGCACATTATGTACTTTTAACATTGCGGCGGGCGGTGCATTCAGCAGCGCCCGCCGCAATGTTAAAAATACAGGATACGCCCGCCACTGTGGCGGGCGCATCCTAATTCCCCCACACGAGACCCCCGCCTTTATGGCGGGCGGTCCCTTACCACGATGGGATGGTGGGCGGACAAAGTCCTCCCGCCATCCTAATGGGCTCCATAGTATCTATCAGGAAATATGTAAGAAAAAGTATGAGGACATTGAGAAAGCTTGGAATAACTCAGCTGTAAGAGACCACCGGTTCTTCACATTGGAAATTTGGAATTCTATGTGTGGTTGCCCTCTTCTTTTTGACATCGGACCACTATTATATGAAATCTTAACTAAATGTGGGAGTTTATTGGAATGACGAAAGACTGTGCTAATTGGAGTGCTTTTCAAATTACTAAAAAAAGAGTATAGGCGTTTTACATGCCGCCTCTGTGCTACTGTCTGATCCTGGAATTCGAAACCCACAAATATTGAAACATGGGATCAGGTGTTCTACCCTTTCCCTGGCCTTTGTGAGTTTGCCAGTTAGGTTGAGATGGATCAGTGCTGTTGTGTATTCACAGAAGTGGTTATTTCAACCGAATACCAAGCAATGTCGTATGCATGCAAATGTTAATCTTACTGTAAGGGGATCCCAAACTGCTTGTTCCTTATCCTCACTGTGCTTGCCTGACTATATTGTTTCTATTATTCATAGATTTTTTCATTATGTACAATAGCATTTTCTGTGATGCTTTTTGACAAATAGAGGATATAAAAAACAGTCAACGGTGTATTCTTATCCAATACTGCTATTGAAGTGATCACAACTCATGAACCTGAAGGCCCAGTGGTTTGTAAATTTAACCTGAACTCCAAGATATCAAAATAGGACTATATTCCATCTGCTAGTTGCTATGTATGTCTTATATTGTATGCCTATATTTTGAGTCATTATCTTGAAAAAAAGTTATTTGTTTCCAAACAAGTAGATAGTTATTGAAAACATCAGTTTAAATTCTGAATAAACTGCAGGGCAGTATATAGTAAAAAAACAATGACAATTCATAATAACAGTCTCATGTGTGTAAAACCTAAAAAGCAAATCACAATTCTGTTGGTTACAAAATATCATTCTGTCTGTAGAAGTAAGGGATTGTTGAAGCTGTTTTCTATTGTAGTGTAGTTCCTATATTCCCAATAAGCTCTGCGCATTGGAATAACATAAACGATAGTTTAGACGTAGGACTGAGGTCGACTAGGTCTCTATTGAATATGTTAGACTTAATTATGAATTCCAGCTAGGTCAGAGGTCACTAGAAACTATCTCGAGTGAACAGGAAGGAGTTAACTTTCCTGAATAGACAAGAAGGGATTAGTTTCTAACAACCGCATAAACATGACAACTTTGCTCCCCCAGAATAAGGAGTATATCTCCAGAGTCGTGTGAAAACAATAGACAGCTATTTCACTCAGTCAATCGTGCATGCTTACTTTCACTAGAGTGCAGAGAAATAGAGAGACGGGCGTTTTCAATACAAGTTGTTATTTATTGAGCAGTCCTCTTTCTCATGCAAGAGAAGTGAATTGCCACAATTGCAATACTTGTCATAAAGTAAAGTGCGTACAGTAAAAGGAGTATTATGAAATAATACTGTAAAAGCATTGATATGGTTTCTGAGCCATATGATACTTAAAACGGATAAAATACATAAAATACTTACAATTATAAAAGTTGACTAAACGTGCTCAACTGGTGTTTCTAAAATACGCCTACCCCGGTGTACCTGACCTAAGCCTAATACGTGGGAAGGAGTAAGTAAGTTAATATAGTTTTGCCAAGAATCTGCATCAAGATTTCTCTAAGGATCTAATCAGCTCCATGCCTTGTTTATAGAATGAAGGAGGTCTTGTATCTCTCTCTCAGGACTTGATCTCCCAGCAACCCGCAAGAGTGACTAGAAACACTGGGGCTGGTTTTCTCGGCAGGAGAAAAGACAGCGTCTCACTCAGTGCATCAAATGGGAGGGTCTGCTTCCTTCAGCACTCGCATCAGCTGGGCGTCGGGCAAGTAGATAGCCGCTCTGCTCCAAACCACCGTGTGTTTGCTTAAGGCAAAAGCTGGTATATTTATACTTGAAAGGTGCCGGGTTTGACGTAAGGTTGGACATAAGACGCCACTAAGAACTTACAGTTCTTTCTGGACTCCATGAGTTCTTGCACACATCAAAACAAAAGCAGGGGGAATTCCCGGGCTGCTGGAGGCTTGGTTTGTTTAAAGAACGCGTTGTACTTTCTAGGAGTCTATGGGAGTGGCCTTGCCGTATTTGGACTGCATTGGCTATGACTAAATACGGATATGATTCTTATGCCTTTATAAGGATATTATTTGTTATAACCACATAAGGGCATGAATCGGGAATATTTAATTAGGGTCCTAGATACGTTTACAACACCCACTCCACGTACAATGTCCATCATTACTAAATACTAAGCAATACTAAACATATAGTGATGCATGTGTTTTCCAGCCCACCCCAAAATACATAAAATTCATTTGAAATGGTATGTGGTATATACACGAAAATGAGTTTTTATACTGTAAGTTTTTCAAGCAGTGTTATCATTCAGATAATGCATATATAAATATCGGCTGAATGAATTGCGAAAATTACATTTATGAAATGGCTCTTAATACAATACTGTACATGTGCTAGAGGCTAAGTCAAAATATTGTCTCTAGAGTCTCTAAAAATAGAAGTTCTGTTCTCTAAGAATAGTTCTACTTTAAGCAGAGTACCATGTGCCAGAAAAAGGGAAAATATTTTGGAAATGGAAAAATAATTTCGCTTTCAGGGGAAAAATAGTTCCAAATGTTTTCAGTAGTGTTGTTTATCAAAAACTGAAGGCCAAATTCAGAGTTCAGGGAACGCTGTGTGCTTGTTGTTTTAAAAGTTATTCTCGTTGTCAGGAGAGAACATTAAATCAGACAGGCTTGCGAAGAATTGGTCTACAACAGTAGGTGAAAGTTCGACCAAGTTCGAAAAAGCTGAAATAGTGCATATGTGAGAATCATTGCTATTATCGATGTCTGGATCAGCAATGCTCACAGAAGGTTGTACCTGTGTGGTGCTGCTTTCATCTTGTACTTCACCACCACCTAATCGTAATGGTGAAGTCTCAACGAATGCCATCATCAGAATAGGTAGCCGCTGGGGACAACACGTTGCATGAGCCGTTACCGAACCAAGCAAAGTATCGATATCCATAGGTACTGCTGATGGTAGTGTAAGACAGACGTCCAACACAAATTCTTCTCCGCATAGCAGACATCGAAGCACAGGTAAGATGCAATCTTGCCAGATTGGTCTGAATGAAAGAAACCAGGTAGTATTCAGAGCTCTTAGCCGGGCAAAGCCGAGGACTTTAGTGATCCGTTCTTGGTATCGTATAGCCAGGATCGTTTCTTCCATTGTAGCCTGAGTTTTGTCTGTGGCTTGGCTTGCTATATCGGAGCAAAAGGAACAAAAATGAAATTCCTGCTACGAGTCCCAAAAGAAGAGGCAGGCCGCCGAATACAGAATGCACAAAATTCGGGAAGATGCCAAGAACTTTTTCAAAGGGTGCTAACAGTCCCGAAAAAATTGTCTTAAATACATGTGCGATGCCACTGGGATCAGACATGTTTAAGATTTGGCTTAACATTTCTACGAAATGCACGGGGCAATTTGTCGATAATAGGGTATGTATCTCTGCCGCTGTCCTTACAACTTGCAGATCATACGTCTCTTTGGACGAGGTTAAAGGCACAGTTGTCTGTAAAAGAATAGACTTCATTCTGCTTAAAGTATCAATTCGAATGGAAGAGATATTCAGAGAAGGCCATATTGCTGCCTCCTTGTCTGGTTTGCTGTTTGGATACAATACTTGCATACAGCAAATGACCCTGGAAGTAACGGCTACGAGATAGGCTTTTCCTGGCACCATGCCACAACAGCTGTGGTCACTTATTATAACATAGCTGCGCTTGCAAAGCTGTCTGAAAAAAGGTCTATCTGTGCTGCAGGGGTGCCATGCAGTTGACATGAAAGGTTATTTGATGAACCTTTGCAGGCTCCATGCAAGTTAATACCTTGACACAGAAGTGTACCGCTTAGTGAATTTTTACAGTTGTTGCCACTAAGGAATACTTCTTTTTTCCCTTCACTTTAACATTTATGTGTATAAGGTAAATTCCAGGTTGACTTGATGTATCCTTTACCCAACCTTTCATACCGGCCTGCTGGTATATACTTTTGGCAATATTGAAACTGAAAAGTTGTTATCGGAATTGTAATTGTTCCATGTATTATCCATTCAATGACAGGTCTCTCTGACATTGTCAATGGTAATCTCTCATGTTTTTCAATGCTCAGAATCATATAGTCTGCTCCTTTTTGTGCCAAACTGATTTGTTTATCAGTAAGGTTAAAGATAGAAAAAAATGACGTTATGTTGATTAAACGCCATGGCACGTAGCCTGAACGCTGATTTTGCAACGTCCAGCCTAGCTGTACAATAGAACGCAATTGGGACTGACCATGTTGTAACATTAGCAAGTCCTGCTCTATTATATCAATAGCAGATGATACAATGCTGTCCAGTGAATACATTCTGGAGGACAGAGTCGTTAACCCATTGTCCACTACAGACAGTGATTTTTCCAAATGAATACAATCAATTTCTCGTATTTTTTCTGCAGTTTCAAGTTGCGTCACTTTCCAAGCTTCGTTGTAAGCGGCGTATATACCGGCATATATGAAACATTTTTGACGCTGTTTGCGAGGTCCCAGTAAGAAATCTGGCAAGTCAGCACCTTCTTTAAGTAAAGTTAAGTGTTGCTTAATTTTAGGCAGTGTGGATTTCTGTAGCCACTCAAGGCATAGTTGTCCTATACTATATGTTGTAACTATCCCTGGATGTTGTCTCTGGGAATATCTTGGGTCTGGCCTGTTCTGTTTGAACCCCTGTGTTTTGTTCAGGAATCTATCTTGACAGTTATTTGTTTCTGTGGGCCAGATCAACCATTTTTTCCAATCAGGATTTGTTCTGTTTTGGTGTAATATATGGGATACGTCTATCTCCACATCTGTAGTGCTATTACTATCAGGTCTTTTATCTTGGCTAGACCAAGAAAGGTTGTTTGTTGAATCGTGTCATTCAAGAATATTATTTGTTCTGGGATCATGCAGGCTCTACAAAGTGCTTCTAAACCTTGTACCTGCCAGTCTTTTGTACCCCAAATGTTTTTGTCTCAATGTTGTTTTTCCAAAATTCAAAACCAAATGTAGACATTTTTTCATACATTTTTCAGAATATATCAATTTAGTATTTAGCAACATGTTTTTCATTCCAGTCTTATTTGACATTTTAAAATAAAACGTTTCTGGGTAACTGTTATTAAAATCTGAGAAGTATGGGAATTTTTCATAAAATGTTTTCGAGCTGCCTTTTGGCGGTGTTGGACAATGTTCCCATTGGTTATAAGTAAAAACATTTCTAGGATTAGCAGATTTATGCAAATAGTGATGACCATAGTGGTTAAAACAGTACATTTCTTCATAGTTTGATGAACCCTGCAAATAATCATGTTCTGTTAATTTTGCTGACATTACTAAATCTGACATCATATTATTAATATTTTCAAAGTCCCAATCATCAGAGAAAGTACTTGGTGTCACAAAGTCACTTAATGAAACCTTGAACTGATGTGGATATTTCAAGAGCTCAATCGGGCCATAGATTTCGTAATCAGTGGTGTCCCATGCTACCCCACCGGGTATAGGATTGGCTGTAATGTTCACTGATGACAGTTTTCTTTTTTCGATGTGTGAAGATCTGTGAGGCTTTAGGACCAAGTTGATATTCTGACTTGCTGTGTCCATTGTACTATATTTTCCATCAATAAATCTTCCCAAACATAAAATCATGATGAGCCAGAGCAGGAGGAAAAGTGCACCTAACACAATCCATAATTCAATCCATGGTGAAATCAGATATGTTTCTTTGAGTTGATGAAAGAGTTCAGTCATTTTTTCTTTGAAAGTTTTTGTTGCTGGCGTTTCTTCATGTTCACTTGGATCATCAGAAAAGTCATCGAAATTGATGAAGTAGCCAGATGCAGTTCTGTCAATTGTTGGAATTGCTTCCGGATTGTTATTAATCTTTGATTCTGTATGTTCAGAGGCTACACCATTGTAGACAGGTGTTTCTTGACGAACTGTTGCAATTTGGGTTTCAAGAGGCACAAGTTCCATGGCTTTGTGCATAGTCCTTTTTTATTCACTGCAGGTTTATCAAACGTGATTAGTCTCTCAGTTTGAACCTCTTGGTTTGTAGCAAGATTTGGTCTTCTGCTATTCCTTGGGAGTCCACTGGGCCTACTACTTATTATTGGCCACATGATTGTGGTTTTACCGGGTCGATTGATACAACTCGGTTCTCCTTTTTACCAGCAAGGGGCGGTAGTACAACTGATCTTGTTCAGCTGACAGCTAAGACAGGTACAGCTTTTCTGTAAGAAGGCCCAAATTCCTTCTTCACCGCGATCTTTTCTCTGACCAGATCCCCAATCTTTGGAATTCAGACAAGTCTTGCTGGGACAGGTGATTTTTCTTCAGTGGTCGTTGGCTTTAGCTTTATGTTACTTAGACTTCTTCTTGTTTCATTTAAGTCCTGTAAAACAGCCAAACGATCTTTGATATCAAAGATTTTTTGTTTCACCACTGAAGTGTGACAATCTAGGTCCTGGATGATCATTCTAGTACCAAACAAAAGTTCGTATGGAGTGATACCTCCTAGAGAATGTCTTGGCAGATTATTAAGACTACGTTGGACACTTGTTAGATGTTTGACCTACCCGTCACCCGAACCTAATACCCTCGCTGTTATAGATTGCTTTATGTCACGGTTTGTTCTCTCCACTACCGCATTTCCCTCAGGATAGAATGGACTACAGTACCGCAATGCAATCCCATGCTGGTCATGGCCTCCTTGTAAGCTCGAGAGCTAAACGCAGGACCCTGGTCAGAATGTAGCATGCCAATTGCGTATGTGCCGATAAAGACTCGCAAATCTTTTATAACAGTTCAGGCGTCAGCCGAGCGCTGGGGGCCATATCTAAATGAATCTCGTCTTAATAATTATGGGATCGCATTTCTCCGTCTGGATTTCTGCGTATAGATAGCCTAATGCTTTCTAATAAAGGTGTCCTGGCAATTGTCTGGTCCGGTTCACAACTGCGATCTCTGTTGCAGTCCTGATAATTCATTGCAAAGTTATAAATTTGCACGCTCATCCCCGGCCACCAGTATTCCGATTGTAATTCTATTAGAGATTTCAAGATCTCTTGGTGCCTCAGACCCATTCCCATGTGTGCTTCTTGAATCAAGTAAGCCCTCAGGTTCGTGTTTGGAATTACCCTGTCCCCCACTCCAGGGATTTGAGCAAAAGGAACGGAGTTTCCATCAATTATGTATGTATTACTGAGTGGATAGTTGAGAGGTAATGCTGCATAGTCGCCTTTTAATGAGGCTTTTACCGCCAGCATGATTTCTCCATCTATGTGTTTTTTAGAACGCTTTTTTGTGGCTACGGAAGCCGGTTGAACCGCTGCCACTGTGGCTCTGTTAGCCAATGAATTCCCTGCAACGTGAACGCCATCACGTTGATGACTCAGTGTATGTATCACGTGAGTCTTTCGTAGTTCTTTCTGTAAATGAACTACTTGTTCCCATAGCTTTTTATGCTTTATTGTGGCACCTGTCTCATCTTTGTAACTGTTTTGAATGCAGGTCTGCATGGTGTTATTGTAAGACCGGACGCAGTAATGTGAATCGCACACTATAAGTGTCGGGAATTCGCGATCGGCATTTTCAAGCGCCATTTTTAAAGATCCTTTTTCAGCTTGCTGAGCTGTACAGTTTCTGATTGATTCAGTTTTTGTTATTATCGGTCTGAATTTACCTAAGCGCCAGCGACCTTTAACAATCGCGCACGCTGCATTGTAAGTTTGTTTTCCCACAACGTAGTGTTGTGCAAATCTGTCTGTGTAGATTACACAGGTGTATTGTTCTAGAGGCAGAATTTCGATTGGCAGAGGATATTCATGTTTGTATTCTAGATCTTCTAGTTTTTTCATTTTCGGATCAAAAGCGCGTTTCACGTCTTCTGCAGCAAGAGAATTTTCCCATTGTATCCATTTAAGATCTAATGCCACAGCATTTGGAATGCGTGGTCTTGTTACTGCCTCAAGGGCTGATACTGCTGTTAAAACAGATATGCTCCTCCCTTGGACTAGGGCTCTTTCTTTTGCTACAGCAGTTTGAACCGCCGTTAGAATTTTTTCAGTAGAACTGAGTTTCATTTCCGCTTGTGTGTACAAGTGTGATTTATAAGCTATTGGTACCGTTTCTCCCACATTAGAGGTCAGGTACGTGAATCCGCATCTACCTGGGATGACTTGGATTACAAGGTTGCGTACGTTTACGCGTGTTTGCAGTTTTGTTTTAGTTAACATGTCTGTTTGTAATGATCTTAAAATTTCTGTGTGTTTCTGAGTCCAATTGATTGGTTTGAAATCAGGTCCTATTAATTCATATAGAGGTTTAACCCTCTCTGTATAATTTAGAATATATGTTCTTCCGAAATTCAGGAAACCTAGTATTTATTGTAAGTTCTTCAGCGTTTTTGGAGCTTGGAGTACAGCACACTTCTCTAAGAAGTTGTCTGCTAGGCTTTTGCCTTCACTTGATAACTTATATCCTAAAAATAGGACAGTTAGATGGGCAATTCGTGACTTTTTAAAGTTGAATTTGTACCCTTCAGCTGCGAACCCAAGTATTATGGTGTTCACTCATTTTAAGTTAGTCTCCAGGTCATCGTCTGTGAGATACATGTTGCTGACATAAGATAATGCCTCATCATCATATATTTGTAGTAATTCTGTTACCCTTGCTGAGAATAATCCTGGGCTATTCTTGAATCCCTGCGGGAGACGGCAAAATTGTTTTTGCGCCCCCGTTGTTGAGAAAGCAGTCAAATACCTGCTTTCAGGTGCTATGTTTTGACAAAAGAAAACATTTGAAATATCTAATGTTGTTTTATATTTTTTGCGCACAATGTTATTCATTAGTGCTGCACTGTGTGAGTTTTGTACTGCAAATGTTTTGAAACAGGAGTTTAAGTGTCTGTAGTCCAAAACTAGAAGATAGGAATCGTCTGGCTTGGAGACAGAAAACAAAGGATTGTTCATTTGTGAGGTGCATGTTTCAATCACCCCCTGATATTCAAGTTGATCTAAGATCTCCCTGACTTGTTTTTAGCTTCTTGTTTAACTGGGTACTGCCTTTGTGCAGTGGGTTGATTTTTTAACTGAATTTTGTGGTGAGGAGAATCCTCATCCCATCCTACATGATTTTTATATAATGCAGGTGCTTGGGCTACTGCCCATTTTCTAGCAAATGTGTATTTTTTATGAATTGGAATTTGATTTCAGAAGGCAGGTATAATCATTTCTTTGCCATGTGGGCACTCCCTGACAAACTCTGGTGGCCAGTCTTTTTCTGCTAGAAGTATATCATAGCCCTTCGATAAGTTATCCCAAAAGAGACCCCTTATTTTCCTAGTTTTGTCCCCCTCTATACGCAATGTTATTTCGTATAATTTATGGGGCACCCTAACTCTGGTATTTGCAGTTTCCACCTGAATGTATTCTTTCATGTCTACTGTCTCCAGAAGATTCATCAGGATCTTGCGAGCTATGGTCACTTCTGCTGCGCTGTCTAGCATTGTCTGGGCCCATTCTCCGTTTTTCAGTTGTGTCCTCAGAATTCTCGGCATGTTTTATTTTAATACTAGCTACCTTCTTTCTTGGATATTGTAATTTTTTACTTTGATGAGCAGGTTCCTTGTCTTTGGACTTGACGTGCTCTTCTTTGTGTTCTGACCGTCCTATTCGGCCAGGTTTTCCAAAGAGCGAATGTTCGGTGGTAAGGCGTTCTAGAGCTTGGCTCCTAGAACCCTGACAGAGCGACCGCCAGTACGGCAGATATCAATATCTTGATATCTGTCAGGTTTTCTCAAATTATCCCTGTTTCTAAGGTTGTATCTTTTTTCAGAGGGTTCCCTGTGGGGAGACTTGCCTCCTCTTTCTGGAGATCTGTCTCTTCGTTGAGGAGACTTTCCTTTGGACTGAAACTGTTTTTCTGTGGGAGTGGTTTGTTTGTTACACTCCCACCTCTTTTTTGGAGTATTGAGATTATTTTTAATAAAGGTTTTTTCAGGATTTTCTGTTAGTTGGGGTTTTAGTGGTTTCCCACCCAAACTTTCTCTACCTAGTTCTTCATAGGATTTTTCTATGATTCTGGCAAGTTCAAAAGGTTGTTCTGCTATATCTGTTTCTTTCAATTTCTGGTGGATCGCCACAGATGCTGCTTCTCCTTTTATGTTGGCTAGTAGTATAGCCGAGACTTGCTTAAAGTCTTTCAGTAATTTCATACCTAGAGTTAAAGCAGGCTCTGGACCGTATTCATTTTGAATCTGTCTTAGTACGTCTGGTATAACCGCCATGGACGGAACACCATGTGTTTTTGTGTATATCGAAGCAAAGACTGTGCCCCAAGTGTCACAGTCCTCCACATGTGGTGCGATCCCCATTGGAAGACAGATAGTCAGAATTCTGTGTTTCTCATTAGGAGTAGTATCAGGAAATACTGCCTCTATTTGAGTGATTTTTTGAGCTAACCAGAATGGAATTTGTTCCGGTTTTGCGGGTATTTTGCCAATGGCTGATTGTATATTCTGTGGTGTGATTTTATTTGTGTTCCCCTGGTGAGAGGTGTGTTGTGGAATTCTTATTGCTGGTTGGACTGTTGAAGTCCGCATGACATATTGGACCAATTGTCAATGTATTTTAATTTGTTGTTTTAGCTGAACTAAATGTTCTCGGTCTGACATTTTTTCAATGTCAGGATGTGGTGTGTAGCTGGCTAGAACCGGCCACGTGGCTCCTGGTCTACCTAGTGGACCGAGCCTGGTGATGTGATTTTGATGTTTTAGGGCACCATTAAACCAGAGCAGGTGCTCTTGGTATGTTAGTAGAATTTCAACGTCCTCGAAAGGAGTGTATTCCTCTGGAGATTCCTCTATTTTGTAATAGTGAAAATCGTGTGTTATTGGATTTGCTTCAGGAATATATATCCATGAATAGAATACCTCTGTCTGCCGATATTCGTGGGCCTCTACCACAAATATGACTGTACCACCTCTTGATGATAGTCCATTTTCTATAAGTTTAATAGTTATAGTTTTTCTTACATTTACCGGAATGATATAGCATTCGGGTCTTCATTTTGGAGACTTGTGTCATCCGCTAGAAGTTGAGCTGCTATTCTAGCTCTCTCCCTTTTGTCTTCACTATCCAACATTTTTCTGACAGAAAGTTTTTTGTTGCAGAGCAAGTTTCAAGGAAACAAAGATTAGGTGCACAATATTTTGGAACACTGTATCCTTCAACGTTGACTAAAACCAAAAACTAATACATAGGATTTTCATTCTAATAAGTTCTGGCGGATATTAACCTTTCACCCACTCCAGACGTCTATTGGAGTTTTTACGGGAAAAAGGGGTCTGTGTGAAAAGCACGACTGAGTTACTCTAGTATCTAGCGTTAGATTATCACCTTACCAAACGTTGGGCGCCATCTAGTGTAGTTCCTATATTCCCAATAGGCTCTGCGCATTGGAATAACATAAACGATAGTTTAGACGTAGGACTGAGGTCGACTAGGTCTCTATTGAATATGTTAGACTTAATTATGAATGCCAGCTAGCTCAGAGGTCACTAGAAACGTTCTGGAGTGAACAGGAACGAGTTAACTTTCCTGAATAGACAAGAAGGGATTAGTTTCTGAAAACCGCATAAACATGACAAGATAAGTGAATTGCCACAATTGCAATACTTGGCATAAAGTAAAGTGCGTACAGTAGAAGGAGTATTATGAAATAATACTGTAAAAGCATATGGTTTCTGAGCCATATCATACTTAAAAGGGATAAAATACATAAAATACATACAATTATAAAAGTTGACTAAACGTGCTCAACTGGTGTTTCTAAAATACGCCTACCCTGGTGTACCTGACCTAAGCCTAATAGGTCGGAAGGAGTAAGTAAGTTAAGATAGTTTTGCCAAGAATCTGCATCAAGATTTCTCTAAGGATCTAATCAGCTCCATACCTTGTTTATAGAATGAAGGAGGTCTTGTATTTCTCTCTCTCAGGACTCGATCTCCCAGCAACCTGCAAGGGTGACTGGAAACAATGTGGCTGGATTTCTCGGCAGGAGAAAAGACAGCATCTCTCTCAGTGCGTCAAATGGGAGGGTTGGCTTCCTTCAGCACTCGCATCAGCTGGGCGTCCGGCAAGTAGATTGCCGCTCTGCTCCAAACCACTGTGTGTTTGCTTAAAGCAAATGCTGGTATATTTATACCTGAAAGGTGCCGGGTTTGACGTAAGGTTGGACATAAGATGTCACTAAGAACTTACAATTTAGACCAAACAAGCATCGGCTTCTTGGCAAGTGGGAAACCCATCGCGGCGACTTCCACTGGGCTACAATTGGAATCCCCAATTTAATATGACCTTCAACTCCTGTATTTAAAGGCATGAATGTTTAAATGTCCTGATGATGATCCCATTATTTTAAGGGGGATCGAAACGCCGTCGACACCTTACACTGGATGATTTGATTTTATTATTTACTAAATCACAACAGTGTATTCCTTGAAAAATATTGTCTGCTACATTCTGAATAGATGGTAAGTGTAAAAAGGGGTCCCCACAAGAAAAAAGTGTCATGTGTAACACACACTAGCATTGACTAACATAACCATTAAACAGGAGATATGAATCAAGTTAATGACAAGTATTGTCCTTTATTTTACAATACTGAATAGTAGTCAATATAAAAGTTCATGTCTAATTAAGAGCCCCAAAGGGGGAGGAAAGGAAAGGGAAGGGAAGTGCTCAGGGCAGTGTCAAGTCAGAAAAGAATACACACAATCATAAAAGTTCACAAATTGTAACAGTTTGCAATTCAAAATCAAAACAAATGTAATACAACAACCCAAATTTTGGGCATCCACTTGAAAGCTAGTATAAAGTGGACATTCAACGGACACATGCACAATTGCAATTGATCAGGGGCATGTGCCGGAGGTCTATGAAGAAAAAGGCCGTCGACGTTTCGACCCCTAGCCATAGGCTATGTTAAATCCTTATACGGGGTCTTCATCAGGACATGTGCAGGAGAAGGGAGGGGGGATGGCAGGGGCAATTCTTTCTGTGAAATTTAAAAACAAGAATCAGAATAATGTATATATAGAGTCGTCATTTTATTTGACATCATCACCAATATAGTCAGGGGGGATAATATACCATGGGGTCTGGGCCAAGAACCGGCCTCAGAGCAAGGATTATGAGTGAGACCAACCTGTTTTCAGGGTCAAAACTCATCAATATTCAATAAAACAGAGGGAAAAATTAACACAAGTTGAGTAGGTCAGGCTACATTTACAGCTAGACACATACTAACACTTGAGGCTCAGGTGAAGAGCGCTATATGATATTGGGACTAAAAAAGCCTTAGAGAAAGATAACGTGACAGATCATTCTAGGGTTTAAGGAGAACCTCAAAAATAATTAGAGCTGATGAGCGCCAAAAATAAAGGCGTACCTCTAAGTTGGTTAGAGAACTTCAGCGGCAATTATGTCAGACCCTCGGGTCCCGGGCTGGACCAGTAGTTAAAGGATGCCACAGTACCCGAATCCTAAATAAAGGAAAACCGGTGGTTTAAAGGATAGTGGACTTGATAGACAAGGCAAATTACCAATACATGCAAAAGGTCACTTACACATTTGTGGAGGTTCTTTACTGACAAAGGTCTACACGTGAAATAACTAATTCCGTGTGTAGCGGGTAGAGGTGATTAAATCAAACACTCGATTCTGGAGTTTACAAAGTCGTCAGTGTGATCAATTCCTAGATAGAAAAACCGACTGCGTTAGGGGCGCATGATTTCATTGATACGCATGCAGAATTGCACATACAATCCAGTTATTCCACAAACCGTTATATTCTGGAAGGGCTAAGTCGTCTATACATACCAGAGAAGGGTTCAAGGCCACTTCTAGATTAATCGATTATTCGGGGGTACATCAGTATCATCAGATAGGGCGCGGATTTAGTTGTAGTTAACTACCACGTTGGAGCTGTTGTTGACAATTATGTCAATATGGCCGTATCCTGAATGGAAAAGCGGCTTGGTTAAAGACGCGTGAATGGACCCATCCAGAGTGCAGAGGCTAATTCATAAAGGAATGCTGGAATGAGGATTTACTTACATTTCGCTTAGCAGCTCGTCTGTTGTCAGCTCTATGAACCGCGAAGTTGGGGGCGCGTTGGAGCTGTTGTTGACAAGTATGTCAATATAGCCGTATCCTGAATAGGAAAACGGCTTGGTTAAAGAAGCGTGAGTGGGCCCGTTCAGAATGCAGAGGCTACTTAATAAATGAAAGCTGAGATAGGGATTTTTAGAGCCACTTACATTTCGCTTTGCAGCTCGTCTGTTGTCAGCTCCGTGAACCAGCTACGCGGAGTTGGGGGCGGGGCTATTGACTCACCACCTTATTTAAAGGTTACTGATTCAAGCAGCTACGCAACGTAAGAGGCGGGGCCACCACTCTAACCACCTCAGAAGGACATAGAAGAATCACTCAACAGCACTAGTTGCTTTAAAATTGCGATATAGACCCGCGAAATTTGAAGGCATGGTCGGGGTTACACCACCTTGTTAAAAAAGGGGAACTTAAAGGGCAAAACGTAATACAAATTGTCAGCGCAGATAGTTCATTTATAACTAGTTTACAAAGTAATACCATATCGATCGGGATAATAGTGATTAACAGTATTATCACAGAACCATAAATAACATCCTCAGGCAACTCTCACACAGGAGGTTGTACGTGAGACATCAGTGTAACACAAGTAAATTGACAGTTTGCATATAAAGCTGACCACATATCATACACCAGTATTAACACGGGACTTAATGCAAAGTGGGGGCACAGATTGTTAAATTATAAATGTCTTGCAAATAATTCCATATCAATGGAAATGATGGTGAATACCAGTATTATCACCTCGAGCAACTCTCACACAGGAGGTTGTACGCGAGACATCAGTGTGACACAATTAAATTGACAGTATTCATGTTATGGTGAAAAGATATCATCCAACAGTGTTATCACGAAACCATAAGTAATACCATCGACAAATCTCACATAGGAGGTTGTACGCTAGACAACGTTGTGACACAATTTGAACTAGAGTTAAATTAACAGTTTTCATGTTAGGTGGATCACATGTGCCAGGCCAATAATACAACTCGTGCACTACTCAGACACGAGAGTGTAGACGAGTATATTACCTAGTTATTGACGAATATCATTTAAAGACTGACTCGTGCACTTCTCTAGCATGAGAGTGTAAACGAGTCAAAGGTACACATTTATCTTATCGGTAGACTTTACACCAGGGATGTTGAGTCTGTATTTAGGCACTGGTTAGCTATGGGACAACAGGATGTTAAATGTGTTAGCCGAGCGCCGCTAATTGCGCCAGGCTACTGTCCTGTTCATTTAATCCATTTTTTATGGAGTCCAAAAGGGACATCCATTTGGATTCGCGTGTGTTCAGAATCGTCAACAGGTTACCCCCTCTTCTCCCTAGGGATACCTTCTCGATGACCAACCATTTCAAATCAGACACTGTATGTCCTGCCTTTTGCCAGTGTTCTACCAGTGGTGCTCCTAACACATTGCATCGTAGTCTACTACAATGAGAGGAAATACGAGATTTAATTTTTTGTTGTGTTTGTCCCACGTATAAGTGGTTGCATGGACATAAAATGATATAAATTACACAGGTTGAATTACAGTTAGTGTAATGTTTCAAGGTGTAAACACGTCCACCATGAGCAAATGTTTTGGTCTGGATGGTAGTATCACATGCTGTGCATGTGCCACATCTGTGATGTCCAATCAAAGGAGGTAAATTCCACAAGGTAGTAAGAGTCGGTTGACTTACTGGTTCAAGATAGGAGTGAACCACCAAGTCCCTTATATTCTTGGCCCTTTTAAAGGAGTGGAGTGGCAAGTCCGGTTGTTTAATCTCGTCAGCTACCAGAGACCAGTTCTTGTTAATAATTTGTTTGATTTCATTGCTTCGTGTAGAGAAGGACGTGACACAGATAATACGTTCCAATTCAGTTGGGTTGGTGGTTTCAGGGTTCAACAGGCTCTCACGGGGATTGTACCAGGCCCGTTTTCGGGCTCTCCTAACCATTCTTGCTGGATATCCACGAGCCACTAAACGCTCATTCAGGGTCTCCGATTCTTTTATGTAATTGGCTCGAGTGGAGCAATTTCTTCTGATCCTCAGAAATTGCCCCACCGGCAGATTGTCTTTTAGACCTCGGGGATGATGGCTCCCATACTGCAGCAGAGAGTTTCTTTCAGTAGGTTTCCTAAAGAGCGTAGTCTGTAAATGATCTTTGTCCACATAAATCGAGATGTCCAGGAATGGAATGGATTCATTGCTGGATTCCATTGTGAATTGAATGTGCAAATTTCTAAGATTGAGCCAGTCATGAAAATCATTTAGTTGTTGTTTACTACCATTCCAGATGCACAGGACATCATCAATATATCTGACCCATAGGGCCAGATAATCTTGAAATGGGTTGTTGGGTGAGAAAATATGCTGTTGCTCAAAATGGTCCATAAAGATGATGGCCAGATTTGGGGCAAAGGTAGCCCCCATGGCCACCCCCTTCGTCTGAACGTAGAAATCTTCCTGAAAAATGAAATTTTTTTGCTTCATAGCAATACTCAACAGTTCAAGTATGAAATCTGTTGGAACTTGGACAGGGGCAGATCTTTTGTCCAAGACCTCTCTTATTACATCCAAAGCATCCTGTTGGGGAATGCTGGTATAAAGCGATATTATATCGCACGTGACCAAAAGTGCACTGGTTGGATCAAAAGGTCTTTCATCAATCAGATTTATCGTTTGAGTGGTGTCACGGAGATAGGCCCTGGTGTAGAGTGCAATGGGCTTAAGAAAAAAGTCGATATATTTACACAGCGGCTCTAATATCGATCCGCAACCCGAAACAATAGGACGCCCAGGAGGGTTGTCCAAGTTCTTGTGCACTTTTGGGAAAGTGTAGATCGTGGCTAATCTCGGGAATTTCTGGTTCAAAAATTTAAATTCTTGCTCACTCAAAAATCCTAGGTCCAAACCCCTATGTGTGGTAGTCAGGATCCGGGAAGACAGGTCTTTGGAAGGGTCACTTGGTAATTGTTGGTAGCTGACACCGTCTGATAATTGTCTGTATATTTCTTCTTTATATTTTGAAAGATCTTGCACCACGATAGCCCCGCCTTTGTCGGCGGGTTTTATGATGACTTCTTTATTTGAACCCAGGTCCATTAGTGCCTTCTTCTCACTTTTACTCAAATTGAATCTGACAAACTTGCTTTTGTCCAGGACTTGGTCCACTGCCGTAGTCACGATTTCCTCAAAGGCCAAAATCTTGTGGCTCATTGCATATGTGGGTGGAAAGAAAGTTGAAGGTTCCCTCAATCCAGTGATGGAACGTTGTTGTCTGGTGCTTTGGTTGCGAAAATAGTACCTAAGTCTGATCTTTCTAAAGTACCGGTACAGTTCTGTTTTTAACAGAAATTTGTTAGCAGGGGCTGTCGGAACATATGAGAGTCCTTTGCTTAAGACCTTAATCTCCTCATCCTTTAACTCATACTTAGAGATATTAATCACAGGATTAGGGTTAGTGGTACTGATCACGTTGGAGCCCGGGACAGATGAATGATTCACCACCTGTACGTGTTTCTCCGTGTCGAAATTTCTCCATGCACTTCGGGGCGAAATGTAACCCGTTTCTGCTGTTTCCCCCTGTTGCCATCCCATCCGGGGTTCTGTTGTTGGCCTCTCGCCTGTCCTCTCGCCCAATTGTTGCCACGTCCTCGTGGAGGCCGCCATGATCCTCGTCCCTGGTCTAAAAAATGAGGCTGAAATTGTGGAGGATATTGTTGATAACTGGTGTCTGGAGGTGGGTAATTGTAGGAGGTACTTGGACCAGCTTCGCTCTCGCTTCCTGAACTGTAGGAGGAGTCGGAAAAAGTAGTGAAGTTGCGCCTTCCTCTGTAACCACCGCGGCCGCGGTTTGAAAAGCGTCCTTGTGTATCCTGTTTATAATATTCAGGTTGCAGATATGGGTAAATAGCTTTCTTGTCAAATACCTTCAGATCTATCGCTAGTTTCTCCAATTTTTTTGTCTGGGCTGTAACATCAAATTCTTTGATCGATACTTCTAAATTATCTAAGGCCTCCTTTGCTTTAGTAAGTGTACTGTCACCTAAGATTTCCGCTTTTAGGTCAGCAATTTCCTTGCTGAGCGTAACAACCTGTTCAGCAGCTGTCTCAACCCCCAGCACCATCCAGTGCCGGGAGCAATTATTCGCTACGTAACTGAACCCTTCTTTGAACTTAGGGACGTCTACAAATATTGCTGGCTCGATTTTTATCTGTAGTCCCACCGTAGTCCCATCGGAATTATATTTTCTTGTAGGTATCTCGTAAAAAGATGCCCATGTAGTCGTGTCCTAATGAGTTTTTTCTCTAGCCTCTCAAGGCGAGATATCTTATCATTAAGAGAGACATCAATTAGAATGAATAGATGCAGACAGCCTACTCTTGCCTCACTTGTCTATGTATGTCACAGATGTCTTTGTACAGTAGTAGGACACGGCTGTGTTCCACTTTGATATTGTATTGAAAATACTGACTATCTATATAAATTGTGTAATTAAACCCTGTCCGGCTGGACAGACGCTATAGATTCCAATTTTGGTCTATATGTATTTTTTCAATATTCTCTGAATGTCAGGGACCACTGTTCTTTGAAGTAATACTTGCACCCAAGGTCCCTCGCCTATTGCTCCTTTGGGTATCCCTTGTACTATATAAAAGCCTAATTCATTCATGTCAGTTGAGGCAGGGCAGGTGTGCTTTTCCCCCCATAATCTACAGTGAATCAGTGATGAACTAGAGGGTGGCATGGGTGAGCCAGAGGGTGGCATGGGTGAGCCAGAGGGTGGCAGTGGTGAAACAGAGGGTGGCAGTGGTGAAACAGGGGGTGCTGTGATGAACCAGACGTAGAAACAACATGGTCGCGACCGTTGCTACCCGACAAGTAAGTTCGCGTTTGCGAACTGGTAAAAAACCCTTGCGAAATGGCAGAAACGCTTGCGAACACAAAAAAAAAGGAATCCGCAAAAATCGCGAGAGTTCGCGGATTTTGCGGATTGCGAATCCGTAAATACGCAATTTCGCGGATTGCCAATTCGCAAAATCCGCCCATGCTTACAGGACATCATTTCAGCAGATACAGAGGGATCTGAAGAAAAGGGACCCCCCATGTAGGTACTTTTCACTGCGAAGTTGGTTTTGAAGAGGGCAGAGGAGGTGGTGGATGGAAGTATAGGCACGGATGTAAGGAGAGGTACAGGGGAGGCAGATAGTTCATCGGACACACCGTGAGAGTTACAACCAAGGAATTGGTTTCAGCTAAGGTCGGGCCCGAGAAAAAATGTGGAAGCTGTGAGAGTAAGGGAGGGATCGACTGTGTCACCTATAAAGAAACTGCTAAAAGTGGTGGGGAACCCAAAGTGGTGTGGGCTGAGACACTTGCATTACCTAAACCTTCACCCTCATTAACCCTGTATTTCAAAATTATGGAACAGGCAGAAGCGGTGACACCTATTCAGGCAGGAGGAGGTGGAGTAAGCCAAAGACAGTCTGTTTCAAGAGAAGAGACAGTAACATGTGTCCCACTTAGTAATCGATTCTCCCCATTGGATAGCCAGATGAAGGGTGAACAAGATGGGGCTGGTGCAAGTCAAG
This sequence comes from Lissotriton helveticus, assembly GCF_964261635.1. Lineage (NCBI taxonomy): Eukaryota > Metazoa > Chordata > Amphibia > Caudata > Salamandridae > Lissotriton > Lissotriton helveticus. The sequence continues at coordinate 485,483,322 of NC_136065.1, forward strand.
GCCAAGGGCTCCCAGTGGGGGGTAATGCAACTCAAGGGGAGAGTAGCCCCCGCCAAGAGGAGAGGCCCGAAAGTCAGTTGGCAAGTATATTGCTTAGTCTGAGGCAGGACATCCTCAAGAAATTTGAGGTTTCTTTTTTTTTTTATTTTTTATTTTTTTTTTTAGTCCTCATCTCACCACTAACGAGTGCAAATTATCTCCTAAGGCCCAATCTTTTCCTAGGCGCCCCAGGCCAGAGTTCTTGCTTTCGTCTGGGGCCAACCTGGCCTGCCTTTTTATACCAAGGCATGGTGTAATCATTGGACCTTGAGTGTTTCATCTCGTTGCTATTCCCCAATCCATAAAAGGTTTCCACACTGTGCTATTTACATTGTGGGTTAAAAGTGATTCTAAACGCGCCATTCTAATTGCTGCTTGGAGCCAATTTTCGTATAGTGGGAGGTTGGCATCCTTCCAAATCTTCCAAATCTCTCTTCGAGCAATCAGAATCAAACAAAAGAATAAAGCAACTTGTGTCCCCCTTAATTCAGCTATAAGATGTGCATCCAGGCCAAATATAATTCTAGCTAAGTTCAAGCATAACTTTGTTTTAAAGATGCTTTCAATGGCCCCCTCCACTTTACCCCAGAATGACCCAACTACCGGACAGCCATAGAATATGTGGATGTCATCTGCTTCTATGAGCCCGCATCTTGGGCAAAGAGGAGGTGGGTTTACAAACTTCGCTAGTTTTTTCGGTGTATAATACAACCTGTTTATTGTGTAAAAATGATTTTTTTTAAGAGATACAGTCCTCACATATTTATAAAGTACTTTAAGAGAGATGTCATACAGGGTAACTGAGTCTGCCTCCAGCCTGGTAGAATACCACACCCGATGTAATGGGGGGGACTGTGCTTCCTCTGCTTCCAGCATTTTCCTATACCAGAGCCCAACTTCCTTCTTCCTAGGCCCTGGAAATAGAAGAGCACGTTCAATTTCCCAATTGCCTCCAATATTCTCTTTCTCGGCCATAAACCACGAACTTAGTTGGATGTATTTAAATCTGGAAAGGGAGTCCCCTATCCTGGCTTTCAGTACCTCCCACGGAAGGATCCCCTCTGATGTTATTAAGTCCGACCAGATGTTTATTCCGGCTCTCCTGATGGGAAGGGACAAGCTATCCCTAAGGCATGATGGTAAACCAGGTGAATCCCAAATTGGGGCACACTCAGAGTAGTACTTAATTCCCCATCTTCCTTTAACTTTTTTCCAGACTGTAAGAGCCGATTTTAAGACCTTTAAACGCACTTTTTTGAAGAATTTTACTGTACCAAATTTATATAGGAACCCGGACTCACCTCCCTCTAGGCCTACCATTATGTTCAAAATCCTCCCCCAGTTTGAATCATCGGGCGTGACAGGAGGCATCTAATGTTTTTCAGTTGAAAAGATAAGGCATACCAATTTATATCTGGAAGTGCCAGCCCACCTTTTAATAGTCTTCTTTTTAGCTTTTTCCAGGATAGCCTGGAGTTTTTTTTTGCCCAGATAAAACTGCCAATCTTTCCCTGAATATTCGTCAAGATTTCGTCTGGGAAAGTGAGGGGTATGGAATTAAACAAATAGGTCAGTTTAGGCAGAATTATCATTTTGACCAAATTGACTCGGCCATATATTGTAAGGGGGAGGTTCTGCCATCTAGAAAAGAGCTGATCGATGTCCTTACTTAATTTCTTTATGTTGATTTGAGCTATGTTATTGATATCTGGTGTGATAGTAATTCCCAGATATCTGAAATGGCTACTGCAAGGTCCTTCCCAATTATCAATCCCCCAACACATAAGCTTTAAAATAGGGCGGGGCACCAGGCAGGGGTGCCCCATTTCGCCACTTCTTTTTGACATCTATATTGAGCCGCTGGCACAGGCATTGAGAATTGACGAGTCAATCATACCTTTTAAACATAAGAATTACAGCTGTAAACTAGCACTATATGCCGATGACCTCTTGATTTATACCAGCAACCCCGTGGAAGTATTCCCTAGGGTGGAGACGATAATGGCTGATTTTGGGCTCCATTCGGGTTATCAAATTACCAACTCAAAAGAAATTTGAGGTTTCAGAAGTCAATTAGCGAGATATCCAAAAAAGATGTGGGTTGTTTGAGGAAAAGCTGGATAATATTGTGCTACGCCCTGCAATGTTGGAAGGGGAGGTGAAGGCGTTATCGGCAGGAATGATCCAGAATTCCCAGGAAATAGAGGCCCTGAACTTGCAAAATAAGTCATTACAGGATGATCTGGAGAGTCTAGAAACTAAATCTAGGCGTAATAATTTGAGGGTACTCAAGATTCTTAAGGGCGCAGAATATAATGATATAAAAGGATTTATTTGCAAATTGCTAAAAGAAGGGCTGCTGCAGGACAGACATGGTCTGAATCTGGAGAGCGAAATTGAAAGAGTCCACAGGGACCCTTTCAGACTAAATCCCAACAGGAAGACTCCCAGGAAAATACTCGTTAACTTTCTTACCTATCCGGTTAAAGAATTGGTGTTGGGGCGGGCTTTAAAGGAGAGATCCTTCAAATTTGAGGATGTTCAATATCAGGTGAGAGTAGGAGTTGGGAGGAGAACAGCGAAGAGGAAATAGGAGCTTGGTGCCAGAATGAATGACCTGCGGAGCAAAGGGGCTCAAGTCCAGATGAAGTTTCTAGCCATGCTAAAAATCATGTGGAGTAACAAGATGTATAGCATTACTAACCATGAGGAAGTTGACACCCCATTAGCTCAGATGGAGAGCAGCACAGCTACAGTATCTAGTTCTAGGCCTGGCATATAATAGTCCCCACTGGGAGTAACATTAAGTAATAGCCCTCACCAACGGTAGGGAATATGGAGGTAGCCCGCCTGACTAAAGTTTTGTTAGTTTAACTTTGTTTAGTGCACTTTAAATTTCTCTTTCGGAAGGGGCTTCGCCTGGGGTCAGTAAGAGGAGAATCAAGTATGAGTAATCTTAATATAGTTAAATTTATGCCTTGGAATGTCAATGACTTGAGATCTAAGAAGAAGCTAGCTCAAGTGGTAGAGTATTTGAAAGATAGCAGAGCACATATAATATTGGTCCAGGAGACACATTTGGAGGGGAAGGACTGCGCAGATTGGTTTAGTAAGAAACGTTGGGTGCAGGATGCGGTCTGCTCGGTTCAGAGAGGTAGTACTAGGGGAGTGGCCCTAGACATTAGACGCAATTTAAGAATAAAACTACTAAATTATGAAACGGACACCTCTGGCTTTAATAAGGTTGGAATCTTACCTCTTGGAGACCACAGCCCCAATTATATTGGGAGGGGATTTCAATCTAGCCGTAAATAAAGATTTGGATAGAACATCAAAAGTAAAACATGTTGTTTTTCCTAAAACACCAGCTAGTCTGAAAAACATGATGACTGAATTTAATTTAGTTGATGTCTGGCGTAGAAAGATGGGGGGAGTGAGGGGCTTTACAGTTTATTGTAAAAAATATGGCCACCATTCCCGTATTAATTACTTTCTGGTGGACCAGGACCTATATGATGAGGTTAAAGAGGTAACCCATTGTCCCGCTGTTCTTTCAGATCATTCCCCAATTACCTTATCCCTACATTTTTATCAAAACCCGGGCCAAAGGAGATGGACCTTAGGGAACAATTGATTTTCACTTCTTCAATCACAATTTGAATCAGCTTGAAATGTTTCATGAAACAGCCTAGTTTACAGAGGGTTAAAAACCCATGCCACCTCACTGCATACGTTGGAGTCAATCTGACTAAAATCAGAGACTGCATTGAAGCAAGAAGAATTACTTTCCTGTGATTGCAGTATATAACATAGAAAAAAAGACATAGGCTCTCATTCTTTGTCAGGTGCTAATCATGATTTAGGCACAAAATCCTATTTACACCTGAATCTCACTTAAGTCTGAGTTGCAATTTGTTCACACTGGTCAGTTTTATCAGGTAAAACCTGCTGTGAATTATACAGGCAAATAGCACACAAACCAAGGGGCATATTCACAAGAAAATGTTGGAGCACAGAGCAACACCAAATGTTGCAGCGCCACACTCTGACATTTTCAAAACGCAGGCATGCCCCGTATTCACAAGACTACGGTGCACCCCCGTGTTTCCTCCTAGCGTATGACACAAAAAAGAGCTGCCTAGCTATTGCACAGGCACCCTGTCACCTTGTGGCAAGGGTGCCTGCGCTGCAGGGATGACTGATTATGTGCAGGAAGGGACACCTTCCTCCACGTAAACAATCAATAATGGCAATTTGCACCTTCTATGTGTGCTGCAGAATGTAGTACAGATGGAAAGACCTAAAAACAAGGAGAAATGAATAATGAATGCCTGGTATTCCATGGCGTTCATCTTTGGCACTACCTCAGCCTTGTAAATCTTGGGAGCGTCCAAAAGCAATTGGTGTTGCCTTGGAACGCCCACAGTAACACTCATTGCATGCCCCTTTGCCGCCGGAACATATTACAAGGTGGCGTTAAGCCATGCAAAGTGGCTTAGCGCAACCTTGAAAATATAGAAAAATGGCGCTGCACTCCCTTGAGCACCAAAAAAAGTTATGCTTCTTTGGTACTGGTGGCTTGTAAATGTGCCCCAAGTTACCACCCACTGGAGAAGGGAACAAAGCATGCTTTTAGCATATCATTCCCAATGCAAGTCGCATGAATTGGCATAGTGTGCAGGTTTGTACCAGTGAAATTTTATACACTACAGTGCCGTTATTTGGCAGGTGTGCATTTTGCACACAGGTTATCTTGCAATTTGAAGTCTACTTTGGATGAAGACTGCAGGGTCCGACTTATAGTTCAAGAAACTGATCTGTGGGAGGCAGTTTCCTGATCATAATTTAAGGAATTCAAGGACATGACAGGAAGCAGAAATTATAACCCTCTTTCTGTTGTATGACATCTTACCAAGTGATTTAATAGGGAGGCGGGAGGGGGGGATAACTAAACAGTTTGTGAGCAAAAAATTAGGGAAGACCCATAAACGTGGAATGTTGTGTGCATTCACAGTCAGTCTTTTCCAGGCCTACAACATTACTTCTCTTGTGAGGACGAGGGAGGCTCTTTCCAGGGTGTGCAGAAATAGCTACTCTACCATATATCATGGAGGAATATGTGTCATTACTTCGCATACTAATACCACGCGTGCCATTACAACGCGGGTGTTACTACGCGATGTCAATGACAACGACATGCCATTACATCGCATACTTTGACCACGAGTATGCCTTTACCACACATGCCATTACAACGCAAGGGCATGCGTAGTTAAGCTATACTTGTGGTGAAAGTTTGCAAGGTAAGTGATAACCCTACTCCTACACCTACACAACACACTACTCCCACCCCTACACTACCCCAACCCTAAAACACTATGACACTACAACACTACCCACACTACTCCCACCCCTTCACTACCCTAAACCCTAAAACACTACAAAACTACCCTACACTACCCTAAAACACTACACTACACATACACACTACCCTAAACCCAAATGCACTACACTACTCATAGACTACAACACTACCCTAAACCCCTAAAACACTACAGCACTACCCTAAACCCTAAAACACTACACAACACTACCCTAAACCCTAAAACACTACACTACACAAACTCTACAACACTACCCTACACAAACACTACAACACTACCCTAAACCATAAAACACAACACTACACAAACACTACTACACTACCCGAAAACACTACACTACCCTAAACCACTACACTACAAAAACTCTACAACAGTACCCTAAACCCTAAAACACAACACTACCCTAAACCCTAAAACACTACACTAAACTACTACACTACCCTAAAACACTACACTACCCTAAACCCTAAAACGCTACACCACACAAACACTACTACACTACCCTAAACCCTAAAACACTACACTACCCTAATCCCTAAAACACTACACTACACAAACACTACTACATTGGCCTATACCCTAAAACACTACACTACACAAACACTACTACACTACCCTAAACCGTAAAACACTACACTACACAAACACTACTACACTACACTAAACCCTAAAACACTACACTACCCTAAACCCTAAAACACTACACTACACAAACACTACTACATTACCTTAAACCCTAAAACACTAGACTACACAAACTCTACAATTCCCTAAATCACTAAAACAGTACCCTAAACCCTAATACACTACACTAAACAAACACTACTACACTACAAAAAAACACACTAAAACATTAACAAAACACACATCACAAACATTAAAACACTACTTTTACACTACCCTAAACCCTACAAAAGTAAACCTCACCCCATGCGCAAACCCCCTTACCTCTCTCCTCTCCAGCTTCGCAGTCTCTCTACCTGGTTGCTCCTTCCTGCTTCCCCGAGGGGCGTTGCACGTTGTTGTGAGGAAACTTTTCTCACAACGACTTGGATAGCCGCCATTACACATTACATCACATGCGTTGTAAAGCGCATGCGAATGAATGGTATGCGTGGTTTTTACCATGTGTTGTAATATCGCATGCGCTGTAACCCATGCGATGTAATAGCAACACGTGATAAAAACCGCATTGTAATTATTGGCTGGTAACGATCATGGAGGTAGAAGGGAAAGTGTCTCAGGAGGTAAACATTATTTAACCAGAGAGAAAAAAGAGTGAAATAAACGTCCTTTAGTAAGTTTCTGTGATGTGCACTTCAGCGAATTGCCCACCATGCAAATGATCTACTGGATAAACAGTGCGAGAATTCTGGAAATCCATGATTTGTGCAGATATCCGTGGAGGAGTAGGTGAATTCCTTAAATTGCAAACACCTAGGCAAATTGTGGATCCGTGAAGAACAAAAGTACCCATTTTCTGTAAATCGGGTCCAAGTTGCCTCCACTGTGAATATTTCGTCGATTTGCATGTCAACATAATTTTGGGGAATTTTCAAAAACACGAGAGAAAATATAGCTCGTTTCAGTCCTTTAGGTAGACACCAGGTTGAAGGGATTGTCCTACTGATATAGATAAATATGGTTCACACTTCTCATAGAACAATTGCTAACGGAGTCACTCATACATGTTCTGACTTATAAAGGCATGTTTTTATAAATTCCAAACTATTGTTTATCTTCAGAGGTGAATATCTTATATCTTTGCATTAGGTATAGAATTCTGCACTAGCATTCAGTGTTATGTCTAATTTCGAGGAAGATCAAGCATTTCTAAAATTCATTTGTCTGTCACCAACTGGGGTATTAAATTGAAACTAAATCACCAGAACTGGTTTGCAGCATTCAGTCTCTCTAGGTGGAATTAATGTGAGCACCAAACCATGGATTTGTAATCGATGAATATTAGATGCGCTGATGAAGATCATCTTCTCTCACGTGGCAAAGCCTCAAACATAGAAAAAGTCATCCCTGCAGGGTCAGACTGGGACATAACAAAGACCCCTCCACCAAAATAAAAGAATCCCTCATTAATTAGCCCACATTCTGCAAATCAGGGCAGTTTCAAACTTGTACAGACATGCTGGGTAGGTGTTTTGCAAAGTATCGGGTACTGCATGGATTTGTGCTTGCTGTAGGCAATGTTTGTGGTAATATCAGGGAAATCAACAAGTAAATATTAACAGAATCTATGTTTATATAATTTATCCAATAGCCAGAATAGCACTGAGCACTTTATACGAAGGGGTGGGAAAAGCTGGGCTGGTGCATCCTAACCTTAAGGATTACTATTTCACCTATTTTACACAGCATATGTCCAAGTTTAATGTAAACTTTCTCACTGGTATTTTAAAAATAATTTCATGCAGCTAATCTTCGAGGAATATGATATATGTAATGTTTTAAATTAATTCACCTAAAACAGTGCACAATAAGAATTTGTAGTGGTTCCTTCGGAAACAGATTGCTCTCTATAGGAGATATTCCATTCCCCATATCAATGCAGTGACACCCCTGTCAGAACTTGGGACGGTGTCTGGCGTTAAGTTGGCACCTGATATTGTCCAGAGGTGGGCGAAAGCAGAGTTTAAGAAGCTAGTGGATTTTTTGTCTGGGGAGAGATGGCAAGATATGTTGGAAGTTTGTGAGTTGGTTCAAGGTGATTTTTAATTCTTTGGTTCCTATATAATGCTGAATAATCTCATCTGTAATTTAGACTCCAGTCAGATAAGTCATGGTCAAAAAGTGGGTTCTGCCCTACTTGAAGTGAGCCAACATAAAAGCTCCGGGGAATGGAAAATACATTTAGCCTCCATGCAGGGTCCTGATCTAACCCAAAAAGCAATTCAAAAATTGGAAAAATACGAAGGATTGGAACTAACAACAAGGATGTGGGACATTTTCTGTATTCTGTTTTGAGAGCAGCCAATTGACATCGAATGTTATTTTCTAGCAAATGTTTTTTTTTATAGAACCCCCTATTCCTTGTACAAGATAAGCCCAATCTGTCGGGTCACTGTTTACGATGTACCACTGGGACTGTTGCCAATTGAGTGGATATAATTGGCCTGAGCACTTCTATTCAGGAATTTTGGAATGGAATATTTCACTATTTGCAGACTGAATGGAGGGTTGAGTTTAGTTCCCAGCACCTGGTGCAAAGTCTTGGAGTATGATCCTGCTCCCAGACTATCCTATAATCCTATAAACTGATAACATTATTATACATAGTAATTGCAGCGGCCAGATCCCTTCTGCTTCAAAATTAGCTGACACAGTTGGTCCCCACAATGCTCGACTGGCTATGTAAAATGAGCTTTATTAGGAATAATGAACGGCTATACACTATGAGTAAGGGGAGGGATCAAGAAATTTGAGAAACTTGGTGGCAGTTCCTGATCGAAAATGGGGAGTCACTATAGAAGTTTGGTTTATGTCGTACTGCTCCTTTCCAGACTTAACTCTTTACGCCCTTAATGCACTTTTGATGTCTTTTCAGCAAAGAAGATGTTTAGATTTATTTTTTTGTACCTTTTTTAGGTGGAGTTCTTATCTAATGTCGTCCTTTATTAATTCTGGATGTATTTTGGCATGAAATGTATTATTCAGGTGTATTTATTTGACTGTATTGATGTTTTCACATTGTAAATGATTGGTTCTTAATAAAAAAAGGGAGATATTGGCCAACCAGACCATAAAGCAGCCCACACACTGACATGTCAGACCTGCCTTTCGGACACTGCTAGATTGCCCTATATGCCAGTCAGACCCTGCATCTCTGGCTGGACACCAATTGTATGTGACATTGTTGGAACTGGCCCTTCTTGCAGGTTCATCCCCAAACTTTTTGCTTCTTCCACCCTTATTTATCCTGACCCGTGGCTGTTGGCAATAGGACTCTGCGCACTTTACCACTGCTGATCAGTGCTAAAGTGCATATGCTCTCTGTGTAAATTGTTATTGTAATTGAATATACATGATTGGCATATTTGTATCACCAGGAAGTCCCTAGTAAAGTGCACTGGGTGTGCCAGGGCTGGTGATGACAAATGCTACTAGTGGGCCTGCAGCACTGATTGTGCCACCCACATGAGTAGCCCTACAATGCTGTTTCAGGCCTGTCACCGCAGTGCCTGTGTGCAGTCTGTGAACTGCCATGTCCGCCTGGTCAGTTAGAAATGAGGCTTGAAATGGAGCTGAAGCAAATGGAAAAAGAAAGGGAGAGAGTGGAAATTGAAAGGGCGGCGGAGGTGAGCAAAAATGCCTGTGCACTGGAGGAGTTGAAATTGACCTTGGCCCATGAATTAAGAATGAGCAAGCTTGAGTTGGAGCTCAAGAGGCGTGAGGCCATGCGGGTCTCAGCTGAAGAAGAAACATGGGTAGCTCAAGAGGTGAGCTTTGCTGAGTTGGAGGTGGAGTCCAGCTCAGATGGTGGCAGCAAGATTATAGTTTCCAGTGCTGAGAGAAAGGTACAAACACCCAGAGATGTGGCGCCTAACTTGAGGGAGGGGGTTGACATACACCAAGGGGTTCCGGTTTATGATGTAGTTCCAGGGATGTATGACGTTACTCCGCATACCGTTACAACTACCTACCATTACAACGCGACCATTACAACGCATACCATTACAACGCATAGCGCTTTGGGGTGCTGGATAGTGGTAAGTATAATTTACTATTCTAACTCCAGTCCCCGTGGACCCTAGGGAAGGTGTTGAATAGTAAATTATACCATTCCCTATCCTATAGCGCCCCCCAGCGCAATGCGTTGTAATGGTATGCGTTATAAAAGTCGCGTTGTAATGGTAGTGCGGAGTAACGAATGCGTTGTAACAGGTGCATACCAGTTCCAGTGGAGTGCAGTGTCCCTGAAATAGATTGGGGGACTGGCACAGGGGACCATATTCCTAGTGGAGGGAGGGGCACTCTACTGACTCTAGATGAGAGGTACCGGGAGAGGGGTTCCCCCATGGTAGAAACCTTGGTGTGTGTGTGTAACAACCAGCCAGAAGAGTGTGGGTTGTGTGACAGGGACAGTCAGATACTGTCTTGCCAGTCTCAGGAGAGTGATGTGAGGTACTTGTGTGAAGCACTGAAGGGTGAGGCAAAGGGTAGCTTGGTTAACAACTGTGGGGGGCTGTGTGATTCATTGATTAGAGAGAATATTTTAAGTCCCTGTTTTCCAGAGCTATGGCAACACCCGGTGGAGTGTGAGTTCTCTGATCCTAGAGAGCTTGTGTTGGAGGCAGACCTCTTGTGAATTCCAGAGAGTCTGAGGAGGCATTGGGGAGTGATCCCAAAAGGAGTGGCTTAGATATCTTCCAGACCTGTGAGGTGGAAGAGGTTCAGTGTAGCCCAGTTAGGTCCCAGTGTAGTGGGAGGGCTGTAGGGGCTCATGTCCGGTCTCAGTGGAGAAGGAGTGAGTGTGGGACGGTGTGTCTCACGGTGCTCGAAACCCAGTCTCAGTGCCTGGAGGGTTCCTTAAGGGAACACCAGGTTGAGGGCCTAGAAGGTGCTAGTAAGCCATTTGAGGAGGATCTCCTAGTGTCAGGAGAACCTGGAGCCTCTGTAAACAGGGCTCCAGTGGTTCTGGTGTCTGGCGGTGCCACTCCATTTGGGAGGGTACAGAAGTCCAGACTGAGGGGTGAGAGGGGGAAGGAGTCCCCAGTGGGAGAACCAGTGGGTCAGGTGCCAGCCAGAAGGGCTGAGTCCCCGGTGAGTGACCATGGTGACCTCACGTCTGCCCTGGGGGATCTTCCCGCGCTGTCAGATGGACAGGGGTCGGGAGATCTGCGCCAGGCAGACTGTCACAAGACACATGGGTCATGTGTCACCCTCAAGGAGGTTCTATGTGAGTCGCCAGAAGTCCTGGTGTGCCAGGCAAATGCACAACCGCAGGTATTGGTCCCTGGGTTGGGAGACCAGGTTCAGGATCTGCCTGACCTGGAAGGAAGGACAACTGTAACCAGTGTCCTGACCAGTTTTGCTTCCAGGGGTACTGAAGTACCGGGTTTTTAAGAACCCAGCGGTGCCAGGGAACACACCCAAAGACTTCGAGTTCTCCTGTCCCAGACTACAGAAACGCGGAGACTTCTTGGTGACTTCAAAGATCAAGATTTATTGGCTGCAGCCAGTAACAGGTATCCTAGAAGTACAACACGGTGTATATTCTCAGGAGACTGCTCAACCTTACAAAGCCAGCCATCCCTTTTTATACAAAATATTATGCTTTAGGCAAACATTCCTTGTTTTACAGTTGATCATTCACATATTTCTACGACAAAGAAAAAGCAGATTCATGATGACAAGCCCATTTTCAGTTTGTCCAGCCCACAATCAATTACCCGGCAAGGCCCAACACTTTTCATCAGATATTGGACGGACCCCTAGTAAAAACGGGCACCTCCTCCTCGTAAAGCAGGCCATAAAGAAAAGAACAGAGACAGGTGTGAGTAAGATTAGACATAGTTGTGTGCAATGAAGGGTTTATAGTATGCTGTGCCTTGATCCTAATCTCGAGCGGCCACTGGGAAAGGAACTGGCCGAACAGGTTTGGCTTCGGGCAGTGGAGTCTGCTTGCCCAGGTCACACAAAAGTCAGGGAAGGTGTACGTGTCCCTAAGACTCGTTTTGGCCTTAGTCATCGGCCTATGTGAGGGCAACCACAAAATGGCTGCCGTACGCAAAATGGAACCCGAGGCTTCGCAAGGGAATCTCTGATTTCAGGGTGATCACGTCACTCGAACATGACGAAAACACTTGTATATGGTATACTCGCCATTCTCGGTCTATTGATACCAAAATCGTCATGATTCGACTATGTTTATGACTCGGGTCCAGAATTCATGGAACCACTGACCCTCCTTTTGCCCTTATATAGGCAATAACCTACACTCACGCTAATCTGAGTCCAGTTCTATATTCATAAAATCATTGAGATGTTGCTGTAGCATCATCCTGTTACTTAGCTCGTCCCTCGATACAGGTTTCCTTACACACGATGTAGCACAGAGGCCACATATAGCAGGAGCACACTGTACACAAAGACAGAACAGGAAAAGAATGGCTAAGACCATCCCAATGACCATCAGAATCTTCCATCCCCAGGCGGATAACAGTTCCCAGAGCCATCCCACTAACGACCAATCTCCTTTATCCACATGTATAGATTCGGAGATCTTATGCAGTTTGGAAATGGCCTGGTACACCGTCGGAGCGTTATCTGGAATGAAAACACAGCAACTTGATTGGATCACTTTACATACCCCACCTCGGTCTGCAAGTACGACATCTAACGCAACTCTGTTCTGAAGAGTCATAAGACGATCCGACTTTAGCTCAGCAGTCAGGTTACTAAGGGCACCGGCAGTTTCAACTACGGTGGACTCAGCCACTCTCGTTAACTGCCTCATAGTCCTACTGTTAACCATAGGTCGCCAAAACGGCAGAAAACCCTTCAAGAAATCTCCCAATTCTTGTCCTGCAGTGTCTTCCTTGCTGAAGACACCTCTAACTACCCTTGTCTTGTGGTAATCTGCCGCAGCTGTGTAGGTGGGAGGCAACAGGAACGAAACAAAACATGTGCCGGAGAAGTCAGGGGGCAACCATGTGTATGCTCTATCATGACAGATGAAATATGTACCCTTAGCTGCTAGGAACGAAGGGGAAGTCTGGGACGCAAAAACATACGTCTCAGTGCAGGTACTCTTCCCTAACTGAGCTCTTGGATTTTTGCCATTACCTTGCAGACATAGATGACCCTGATGGGGTACGATCCAAATCGGAGAAGATCTCTTTGCTTGCTGGTTCTCACTCAGACTAATTCCATATCCGGTTACGTTCCATCCAATATATGCTAGTGTCTCATCTCTTGGGATAGTCTCATAGGAAGTAGCTCCTCTAATCATATCTACTATACCCTTAACTAGAGCACTATTCTTCGGATTGTCTTTCACTGAACGTAGGGGGTGGACTTCACGAGCATATATGAACATCGTTCTGTATGCCCACACAGAACCATTGTAGCTAAATGGCAGGACCAGGTAAGGAATACCTTTATCAGTAGTATGAGGCATAAGACCACACACCCAACAGTTAGTCGTGTTCACTACTAATTGGTGTTGGTGCAAAAGCTGTATGAAGGAGTTATTAACGAACTCTAATCTTCTAGCTGACTCATGTTCAGGCAGAGGATGAAAAGAATGCGAGGAAACAGTAGAAGGAGGTATGGGCGGTGTAGTGGGTGCAAATGTCACTCGACAAGAGAATAAAACGTATCCTATTAAAAACGTCATTACACTAAGCAACATGAAAATGCATAACATCAAAAAACGTTTCTTGGTCATCATTATACACATTTTGGCTTTAAAGTTCATCTCTTTGGCAGGTCTCTCCATCTCGAAAAACTCCATCCTCTAACCTTGCTGCTCGCGGAGGTAGGGTGTTCCATGCTAAGGAATGCGCCTGTCGGTCCAAGGGAAACGCCCAAGAACCAACCAGAACCGTCGACCTTGTGTCTTCGGCTTGCACTCCAAAGACTTGTCGCCCGCGACCCTACAGCTGAACCCGGATGGTGGTTCGAAAAACAAAAATAAAAAAGTTTCTCAGATGAGAGAGCTGCACTTTCAAAAATAGCAAAGAAAAGGAATTTATTTGTCCATAGGTCTCGGCCTCAGATTATAACGCCTTTTTCCAGATAATGTCTGATCTTGGAACAAAAGTTCAGGCTCTGTAGTGTCCAATCGAATTGATGGTGGCACAGCTTCTTGCAAAAGATTGTCACTTTCACGTTCAGAATTTGTTCCTTTTACACGTGCATCGCTGAAAGGCAGAAAACGAGGCACAGTCTCAGTCTCAGAGTCAGCAATACCCTCCTGGACCCACCGGTCGTGCGGCAGAGGCAAAGGGACCCTCTTACAATGTATGCCGTGGATCCAGTTCTTCTTTCCTTCCACTCGCACGGCGGATCTCGTTGACAAAAGGACTAGGTAGGGGCCGGTCCAACGGGGCTGATCATTCCTTGTCCGCTGGAAGTTTTTAACTAGGACCCACGATCCAGGATCGATGATGTGCCCTGGATCTTCAGACACCTGAGGCAAAGTATCGTGAACCTGTTGGTGTAAAACACGCAATTTAGCCGTCAAATCATACAAGTAATCAAGTAGTACAGGGTGTTCGATCTCACTGAATTTTGTCGGCCTTGGCACTCCCCATATGTTGGCCGGGCGGCCAAACACAATTTCGTATGGACTAAGTCCCACTCGCGAATGCACAGTCATTCTTGTCGATAGAAGTGCTAATGGTAAAGCATCGGGCCATTTAAGGCCAGAGCTTGCTTGTATCTTGGCCAGTTTAAGTTTTAGAGTGCCATTGTAGCACTCTACTAGTCCAGCTAATTGGGGGTGATTTGCAGCGTGGAGTTTTTGCCGGATTCCTAGCCCTTCACATACTTTCTTCATCACTCGACCCACAAATTCACTCCCATTATCACTCCAGACCATTCTCGGCAAACCAAACCTAGGGAAAAATTCTTTGACAAGAGCTTTAGCTGTGGATAAGGCAGTGTTATCTTTCAGGGGATATGCTTCTACCCATCTCGAAAAGGCACAAACAACAACGAGTACGTATTTCAGGTTGTTGCACCTCTCCATGTGGATGAAATCTAGCTGCAAAACCTCGAACGGATACGTTGGAGGCGCAAAATGACCAGCTGGAGTTGGAGTTCCCTTACCAGGATTGTGTTTCAAACAAACCATACAATTCTTCACCACATTCTCTGCACACTTAGGATTTGCAGCATTTTGCCATACTGGAGCCAACAACTTACAAATCCCTTTTACACTGATGTGAGCCATTCCATGCACCATTGTAACTACTGCAAGCTCGTATGCATCGGGTAACAACCATCGCTGATGCTCTGACAATTCAACCCAACAACCATTTGCATCTAATTTACCCGTACTCTCTCTCCACACATTCAACTCTTTCTCTGTAGCTTCAGCTTGAATAGACTTCACACTCTCTATCGTATCTTCACACATTCGAACATCCCCAACCCATCTTGCAGGGCCCGCAAAATACATTCGACTCATCACATCCCTTGCTGTTTCTTTTGCAACTTCATCAGCAAACGCATTACCGCGACCAACGTCGTCAGTAACCTTCTTGTGTGCACTGCATTTCACAATCGCGACTTGCAACGGCAATGTAAGTGAGTCAAGGAGCTCATTCACCAGTTGACCATGCTGAATCTTAGTTCCATGAGACGTGAGGAACCCACGTTCCTTCCACAATCGTCCAAAACTATGAGCCACACCAAACGCATACTGGCTGTCGGTATATATGGTCACTTTCTTTCCTTTTGACAACACGCACGCTCTCGTAAGTGCAATCAACTCCGTTGCTTGAGCTGAATTATGTGGGATACGTGCAGCTTCAACAATCGTATGCAAAGTCGTAACAGCATATGCCGCAGTCGTATCACCATTCGGAAGATTGAAGCATGAACCATCCACCCATAAGGTACCATCACACTTCACAAGCGGAGTGTCCTTAAGATCTACTCTCCCTTTCGTTTCTTCTTCTGTTCTGAGAAAACAATCATGCTGTTCAGAAACATCTGTCTCTGCTACAATCGGCAACAACGTAGCTGGATTCAAAGTGTTGCATCTTTTTATGTGCACATGACTCGCTAAAAGTGTCAACTCGTAACCTGACAATCGAGCACTAGTTAAGTGCTGTGTCTTGGTTCTGTTTAACAAAGTGTCCACTGCATGTGGAACCATTACAATCAATGTATTATTCATTACCAAACCAGCAGACTGCCGAATAGACACAGCTGCTGCCGCCGTGGCTCTCAAGCAACTCGGCAACGCTCTAGCTACCGGATCCAAAGTCGACGAAAAATACGCACACGGACGCTGCTTGTCCCCAAAAGACTGTGTCAACACTGACAACGCACAACCTTCTTTCTCATGGACATACAGTGTAAAGGGCTTACTGTAGTCGGGGGTACCCAACACAGGAGCCGAACACAATGCATCACGCAATTCGGAAAAACTTTTCTGACAATCTTCAGACCACGGAAGAGGAGTCGGTGTATCTTTACAGGTCAATGCTACCAAAGGTTTGGCCAGCAGAGAAAAATCGGTATCCATTGTGTGCAATATGATGTAATACCCAAGGAAGCACGCACTTCTCCCTGTGTAACTGGCACACTCAATTTTGCAATGGCCTGAATTCTTTCTGGGGTCAGTTTTCTTCCCTCCTTCGATAAGAGATGACCTAAGTAGGTCACTTCTTGTTGACAGTACTGTAACTTAGAAAGAGACACCTTGTGATGGAAATCAGACAAATGACGTAGCAATGATAAAGTAGCTTTCTTACAGATTTCCTCTGTATCGGCGGCAAATAACAAATCGTCGACGTATTGAAGAAGAGCAGCGCCATCAGGTAGAACAATCGCATCAAGTTGTGTTTTTAGAGCCTGACTATAGATTGATGGACTTTCACAGTAGCCTTGAGGAGCGCGTTTAAATCGGAGGCTTCGACCTCCTAAAGAGAAACCGAAAATATCCCTGCTCTCCTCGGCAATCGGGATGCTGAAGAAAGCATTCTTTAAGTCAATCACTGAGAACTTAGTCGCGGAAGCTGGAATCATAGTCAATAGGGCAGTGATATCAGGAACAACTGGAAATTGTGGCAAAACAATTTTATTCACCTCTCTAAGATCAATCACAAACCTGTAAACAGGTGGCTGAGAAGGGTCAGTACGTTTCAAAACAGGCAGAACAGGACTATTGCAAACGTTACCTCTAGTTTCTTCAATTACATCTTTTTCAATCAGATCATAAATGATCGCTAGCAATGCCTTTTCACCTTCACTAGAGATCTTGTATTGGGGAATGCGTGGCATTTTAACATTGGCTTTCAATGTCACAACATATGGCGGTATTTCCAAAAGGCCCACGTCATTAGGGCCAGTAGCCCAAAGAATATCAGGAAGAGACGACAATTCTGTCGGAAGTTTATCCTTCGACAAGTACATTGAGGATACCACTTTCTTACCCAATGTAAGTTGTACTCCCGAGGGAGAACAATACAATGTCGCATACAATCTTTTCAACAGGTCCAATCCCAACAAGTTCTCACCACAACCTGTTGTTAGAATGAGGGGTGCTTCGAATTCACAAGGTCCAACAGAAAGGGACATAGGATTAGAAATCGGGTTCCTAACCGGGGCGCCAGAAAAACCTACTGAAACATTCGTCTCGCCAGACAAAGGTGCGCCAGGGAGTTTAGAGTGCATAATAGAACTCTTTGTAGCACCAGTATCCAACAGAAAAGGCTCTGACACACCTGATGTAATCACCTCAACATAAGGTCCACTCTAATCTACTGGAACTGAAACAACTCCCTCTCTTTGTCTATGGCTGTCCTAGCAATCATCACCTTCCATATTCTCAACTTCTGCATAGTAGTCATCAGCATAGTACTGAGTCGTCCTAACAGACGCGTTATTCTGCTGATCAAAATTATTCATTGAATTTTGAGGAGGAAAGGGACGCGTGTTCGGGGGGAAATTTCCACGTCCTCTACCTCTAGGTGCTTGTGGGACACCTCGACCTCTTGCGCTAGAAACACCATTCATACGCTGTAACAAAGCAGGGCAGCTACTTTTAAAATGACCCTCTTGTTTGCAATATGCACATTGATTAGGGCCTACAGGAAAACGTGGTTGAGAGAACTCGGACCTTTGCGAGTTTCTCTGAAACTGCTGAGGCTGCTGATAGTCATGCTGACCACCACGAGGCAGATACGCCTGCTGCAAAAGCACCTTTGTCTTTAATTCCTTAGTTTTCTCGTCTGCTCTATCCTTCTCATCTTTATCCCTATTTTCGTAGTACTGTGCAGTAGCCAATATCTGTGCTGATGAGGAAACAGCCCACGAACTCTCGGAATCTTTCAATTTCTTACATAGCCCAGGAAGCAAATTGTGCACAAACTTGTCAACGAACAACTGTTGACCACCTTCTATGCTCATATCTTGACCACTGTGGTCGATAAACGTTTCTTCAAACCTAGTGAAGAAATCAGACACGGTTTCCTCTTTCTTCTGCTTACACGCAGACAATTTATCCCAATTTACACGCATGGCAGGCATTAAAGTCTTCATATAGGTAACGATCTTACCAGGGAGTTCTGCTACTAAAGGCTCGGGTTTAGCACCACCAACCTGTCGGTCATCTGCAGCAGCAATATTCACCCATGAATCACCTAACTCTTGTGCATGATCCGTGTGACGAATCAGTCCCCATAAAGGCTGTGGAACCACATTTCCAAAGAACATGTCTATATCAGCTAGATTCATAATGCATGAATCTGCAGTCTGTGATAACTCCTTGTAATACCCTGCAGGATTTTTACGGGGATCAGGTAAAGTCTGCTTAAGAGCCAAAACTTCTGCTCGCTTCCACGGAACATGTACCCAAACGCGTTGAAAATGTGCTGGCACAACTGGGGGGTTATTATTTGCACCAGCAGGTACTTCTTCCTTCCATACCGGAGGAACTTCCCTCATTGGGTACTGTCTCGCTTTCCTCCTAACAGAGAGATCAGGCTCAAACAACGACCGAGAGATAGCCTCACTCCTAAATGACAACAATGTCGCAACTGCCCTCTCAACATCGGAACCCACAATCGTGCCCTTTGCAAACTCGAACCGTACACGGCAAAATTCAGGCGGATTGGATTCCAAATCATTATCCTCCAACTCTTCACAAAGAAAAACACACATTTTGTCAAAAACATATCTCTGTTTCGGTGCTTCCCATTGACGGAAGACATCCATAACAGACTCTAATTCATATCTTGTGGGGTCGGTAACCCATTTATGCGCTAAAAGATCCAACACTCCCTTCTCTCTAGAATCAAGGCAATTGACTACGCAACTGTTTACGCTCTGAAACAGGGGTCGTAGTTAATGACCCAAACAAAGGAGACAAGAGACTAGTAACAGTATCAGTCATTCTCTGTCAAACGGAAGGAGAAGTCGACAAAAGAACAGGAGGAAAGACAGGATGAGACAAGGCAGACGCAGAGGTAGTATCAGGAGGAATATCGGAAGAAGTAGTTGATACAGTAGGCAAAGTCGTAGGAAGTATAAGCGGAGTAGGTAGCAAAGTCGGCGGCCCTTGAGGAGGCTGCACCAGAGGAGTATGAGCCAACTGAAGAGGAGCTGGCGGTTGTGGAAGAACCTGAGGCAAAACAACCGGGGGTTGCACAACTAAAGGTTGCGGAGGTGCTGTAGCACTCTGCGCATAGGGGGGCGGTGAACTCAACAAATGTGACATTAAAGGATCTTTCTCGAGTTCTTTTGCTGCATCTTGCTGAAGAGGCGGCAAAACTGGATAGCATTTATCAATCGCCATTTTACGTTGCCTGTGCAACTGCTCACTCGCTTGTTCTTCTTCATTATCTTTATACTGCATAGCAGCTTGCATTATCGAGATACCCTTCTCTCTTTTATTTCTCTTTGCTAATTTTATTTCTTTCTGTTTGGCTTCCTTTCGCCATAGGCGGAAAGAGTCAAACATCGCCGGCCGGGCTTTCTTCTTAAAGAGTCTAACCTCCAGATTATCTAAAACTTCCGTATCAAAACTACCATATTGGGGCCATTTGAGGACACCGTCCTTCCTTGTGTACCTAATCCATACTTCATTATACGTGATAGGGCCCACGCCGTGCTTCACGTACAGTTTATAGGTTGGAGTTCCAATCGGAGGAACCGGACACAAGTCCTCCAATCGGGAATCACTATTACAACCAAGACAAAACAAATTTCCAAGTCTGCTAAGACCAGGCATCTTCGCTCTCTAGTCTAGCTTCAAACTTCAAAGGATTATCGAATACGATATTCTCGTGAATACACGAGTCCTTCGGCTTTGGTACTTGCAAGTTCCAAATCAAAGATCCCAAGGGAATACCCAAACTAAGAACCAAACTAAGGACTGGGAGACGCTCCACTCATACTTAACTGAGGTATCGATGACGTCACCAGAAGACTCGTCTATCGTCTCGCTCTACAAATCATCAAAGGGTCCAAGACAGGGCGATAGTCAGGGCAGCAGTCCTTCGTAGCCGTCGGAAAGCGGGGAACCTCGCAGCAAAGACTTTCGGACCACGACGACATACAGGGGTCGATGAAGTGGTTGGCCTTCCTCCAGAATTTCACACGAAGCTCCTCACGAACCTCAGGCTTGGACCGGTACCGCTGAAATCGCCCCACGTTGGGCGCCAAATGAAGTACCGGGTTTTTAAGAACCCAGCAGTGCCAGGGAACACACCCAAAGACTTCGAGTTCTCCTGTCCCAGACTACAGAAACGCGGAGACTTCTTGGTGACTTCAAAGATCAAGATTTATTGGCTGCAGCCAGTAACAGGTATCCTAGAAGTACAACACGGTGTACATTCTCAGGAGACTGCTCAACCTTACAAAGCCAGCCATCCCTTTTTATACAAAATATTATGCTTTAGGCAAACATTCCTTGTTTTACAGTTGACCATTCACATATTTCTACGACAAAGAAAAAGCAGATTCATGATGACAAGCCCATTTTCAGTTTGTCCAGCCCACAATCAATTACCCGGCAAGGCCCAACACTTTTCATCAGATATTGGACGGACCCCTAATAAAAACGGGCACCTCCTCCTCGTAAAGCAGGCCATAAAGAAAAGAACAGAGACAGGTGTGAGTAAGATTAGACATAGTTGTGTGCAATGAAGGGTTTATGGTATGCTGTGCCTTGATCCTAATCTCGCGGTACAAAAGGGGGTGGTGATGGACGGAGCATCTGAATCAATCAAACACTCACACCCAGTCAAAAGATCTGGGTTTAATCCATCACCGTTCTTTAGCCCACTCTGCCACCCCAGTTCAGACATGGCTATATGCAAATCAGTCTGACCCTGTGCCTCATGGGAACAGTCCAGCCCGAACTGCCAAGCCATGTCTTCCCTGGACCGGAAACAAGCTTCCGAGGACCGGTTTCTGGCATTCCAGCCGTCTTCAGCCTGGCTTGCTTGAATCCAGTGGCAAAGTGAGCAAGGGACTCACGTCTGAGCATACCCTGCCACACTTATGGCGGCCAAAAGCGGTACAAAAGGGGGTGGTGATGGACGGGGCATCTGAATCAATCACGGACCCCTAATAAAAACGGGCACCTCCTCCTCGTAAAGCAGGCCATAAAGAAAATAGCAGAGACAGGTGTGAGTAAGATTAGACATAGTTGTGTGCAATAAAGGGTTTATGGTAAGCTGTGCCTTGATCCTAATCTCGAGCGGCCACTGGGAAAGGAACTGGCCGAACAGGTTTGGCTTCGGGCAGTGGAGTCAGCTTGCCCAGGTCACACAAAAGTCAGCGAAGGTGTACGTGTCCCTAAGACTCGTTTTGGCCTTAGTCATCCGCCTATGTGAGGGCAACCACAATATGGCTGCCGTACGCAAAATGGAACCCGAGGCTTCACAAGGGAATCTCTGATTTCAGGGTGATCACGTCACTCGAACATGACGAATACACTTGTATATGGTATACTCGCCATTCTCGGTCTATTGATACCAAAATCGTCATGATTCGACGATGTTTATGACTCGGGTCCAGAATTCACGGAACCACAGACCCTCCTTTTGCCCTTACATAGGCAATAACCTACACTCACGCTAATCTGAGTCCAGGTCTATATTCATAAAATCATTGAGATCCAGGTGGGAGGGTACAGATCCCCAAGGAAGAGGAGGACCGGGTGTGGAGAAGCCCACTTCAGCCTCCTGTCCAGCCCCCGGGTCAGTGCCAGGATGTTAGACTTGACCAGACAGGTGGGAGAGTGGACAAAGGGTACCAAGCACCTGGGGCTACTGCCCCGACCCTCTGACGCCACAGGGGTTTGAGAGGCATAAGGCCTGGGTCTCGTCCCTGATCACTGTTGGTGGTCACTGTGGCTTGCTGTCTGTCTGTTGGGATACACCTGTGACTAAGTTAAAGTTAGGTGCTGCACAGGGGGTGTCTACTGGTGAGGAGAAGGGTTCCACATGGCTTGGCATGGTGGACCTTGAGAGTATGGATCGAGTGATCCAACTTAGTTCAGGACGGCGTAGAACAGGAATAGTGCCCTGCTGTTTGGGCCAGTTTCCGTGTTCTATCGCCATAAGCAGGGAATCCCATCGAGGTATGGTTTGGTCTACACTGGCTTTAGGCTGGAAGGGGGTTGTGTTGGAACCTGCCCTTCTTGCAGGGTCATCCCCAAACTTTTTGCTTCTTCCACCCTTATTTTTCCTGACCCGTGGCGGTTGGCAATAGGATTCCGCACACTTTACCACTGCTGATCAGTGCTAAAGTGCATATGCTCTCTGCGTAAATTGTTATTGTAATTGGATATACATGATTGGCATATTTGTA
This sequence comes from Lissotriton helveticus, assembly GCF_964261635.1. NCBI lineage: Eukaryota > Metazoa > Chordata > Amphibia > Caudata > Salamandridae > Lissotriton > Lissotriton helveticus. Next base: position 485,506,256 of record NC_136065.1, read on the forward strand.
TCACCAAGAAGTCCCTAGTAAAGTGCACTGGGTGTGCCAGGGCTGGTGATGACAAATGCTACTAGTGGGCCTACAGCACTGATTGTGCCACCCACATGAGAGGCGGTGGTGTCTCAGTCCTGCCACCCCAGTGCCTGTGTGCAGTCTGTGAACTGCCATGTCTGCCTGGTCAGTGTCCCCACTGATCAGGCCTAACCCTTCCCTTTCTGTACACATTGGTCACCCCTATGGAAGGCCCAAGGTATCCCCTTGGGCAGGGTGCAGTGTATGTGATAGGTAGAGCATGTACTTGTGCAGGTGACATGCTCTGGTAGTGAATTACAGCCATTTTCGTTTTTCACTGCTGCAAGGCTATCTTGCTCCATAGGCTATCATGGGGGATGCTGACTACAGTGGCTACCAGTATATCTTCCCATAAGAGCAAGATAGGACATAAAAGTCTGGTATCCCTGAACTCAGAATTTAATAGCACATCTTTTAGGAAAGGTGGTTTTAACTCCTGTGTTTGAAAATAGCACTTTTAGAAAGTTACTGTTCTCTTATCTGACCTTTCTGTGTGCCTTGGCCTGTTTGGGAATTTACTGTCTGGTTTGAGAGTGACAGGGGCTGGGGATTCCCCAGGAGGCTGGCTGAGTCATCCCTATGCTGAATGACTGCATCTGCATCTTGAGTGGTGGGAGGGGATAGCACCGGGATCTGAATAGGACTGTGCCTGCCCCCTACAGTTATGGCTCCACCCCCTGTGGTGTGTCTGATGGCTCAGCCCTGCACTGTGAACGGAGAGAAGGAATCATGTCAACAAAGTGCTCCAGGGCTGTGCTCTCCCTCCACAATGCTGGCTCCACCTCCTACTGGGCGGCTGACGAGCCTGCCCCTCTCTCTGAAAGGAAAGGAGAAGCCAGGAAAACAAAGTGCTCAAGGAACACCCAGAACTGGTTCAGACCAGGCTCAGAGCCCTCCTGCACCGAGGGATCAAAGACTTTTAGGGATACAAGGACAGGACCCCTGACTACAGAAAATTAGATCATCCTGGACTCAAGAAGGAACCTCTGCCAAGGAGAAAGCTGAAACTGAAGAAGGAAGACTGTCCTGCTGTTGATCTGCTGGACTGACCTGTTGCTTTGCTGCCAAGTTTAAGTTCCAGAATTTATATAGCACACTACTCACCCAGAGGGTCTCAAGGCGCTTGGGGAAGGGGTTCATTATTTATCGAATAGCCAGGTTTTAAGTTCTTTTCTGAAGGAGATGTGTTTCTGTGTAAGGCGGAGGTGGGTGGGGAGTGAGTTCCAGGTCTTGGCCGCCAAGTAGGAGAAGGATCTACCTCCCATGGTGGATCTTTGGATGCGCGGGATTGCGGTGAGGCCTTGATCGGAGGATCTTAATTGGCGGGTGGGTGTGTAGAAGTATAGTCGAGTGTTGAGGCATTCGGGCCCTAGCTTGTAGAGGGCCTTGTGTGCGTGGGTGAGGAGACGGAATGTTATTCTCTTGTTGACGGGGAGCCAGTGGAGGTCTTTCAGGTGGCCGGTAATGTGATTTTGGCGAGGGATGTCCAAAATGAGTCTCGCTGATGCGTTTTGGATACGTTGGAGTTTTTTCAGTAATTTGGCTGTAATTCCGGCGTAGAGGGTGTTTCCGTAGTCCAGTCGACTCGTGACTAGTGCGTGGGTGACACTTTTTCTTGTTTCGGAGGGGATGCAACGGAAGATTTTTTTGAGCATACAAAGTACGTTGAAGCAGGAGGATGAGACAGCGTTGACTTGTCTGGTCATTGAGAGTGAGGAATCTAGGATGAAGCCCAGGTTGCGTGCGTGATCTGTGGGTGTGGGTGCTGTGCCCAGAGCTGAAGGCCCCTATGAGTCGTCCCAGGCAGAGGGGGATGATCCTAGGATGAGCACCTCCGTTTTGTCTGAGTTAAGTTTTAGGCGGCTGGTTTCCATCCAATCGGCAACTTCTTTCATACCTTCGTGAAGATTGGTTTTGGCGGAGTTAGGGTCTTTGGTGAGGGAAAGGATCAGCTGGGTATCGTCAGCGTAGGAGATGATGTTAAGGTTGTGTTTATGCGCGATGGATGCGAGTGGACTCATGTAAACGTTGAAGAGGGTGGGACTGAGTGATGAGCCTTGTGGTACACCGCAAATGACTTCGGTACCCTCTGATTTGAATGGGGGAAGTCGTACTCTCTGGGTTCTTCCGGCGAGGAAGGAGACGATCCAGTCCAACGCTTTTCCTTGTATTCCGATATTGTTGAGGCGTTGTATGAGGGTGCTGTGACAGACTGTGTCGAAGGCGGCGGATAGGTCGAGTAGAATGAGGGCCACTGTTTCTCCGTTGTCCAGTAGTGTTCGGATGTCGTCTGTGGCTGCGATGAGGGCGGTTTCGGTGCTGTGTTTGGCTCGAAAGCCGTTCTGTGAGGGATCGAGGGAGTTGTTGTCTTCGAGGAAGGCGTCGAGTTGGCTATTGACAGTTTTCTCGATGACTTTTGCCGGGAAAGGGAGGAGGGATATTGGGCGGTAGTTTTTGAGTTCGGAGGGGTCTGCTGTGGGTTTCTTCAGGAGGGCGCTGACTTCGGCATGTTTCCAGCTTTCTGGGAAGGTAGCAGAGTTGAAGGAACAGTTGATAATATCACAGAGGTGGGGTGCGATGATGGAGTCTGCTTTGTTAAAGATGTAGTGGGGACATGGGTCGGTTGGCGAGCCAGAGTGGATGGACATCATAATGCGGATGGTGTCTTCGGTGGTGATTGGGTTCCAGGCGTTGAGATTGTTGGAGGGCGGTATAGGTTCTGAGGGGGGTGGGTAGGATTGTTCGTTGGTATTGTTTTCGAAGCTGTTATGTATGTCGGCAATTTTGTTGTAGAAGAAGGAGGATAACGAGTCGCAGAGGTCTTGGGAGGGGATGATGTCGTTTGAGGCTGCGGTGGGGTTGGTGAATTCTTTGACGATATTGAATAGTTCCTTGCTGTTATGGGCATTGTTGTCGAGTCGATTCTTGAAAGCTGATTTCTTGGTGGATCGAATCAGCTAGTGGTGTTTGCGGGTGGCTGCCTTGAAGGTGGTCATGTTGTCGGTGGTTGGGTTCTTTCTCCATGTTTTCTCTAGAGTACGGCAACGTTTCTTGGATTTTTTAAGATCATCGTTAAACCAGGGGGCCTTTTTGCTGTCTTGTTTGGTGTGATGGTTTTTCAAGGGTGCTAATTCGTCAGCGCTGTGAGTGATCCATTGTTTGAATTTGATGGCAGCTTGGTTAGGGTCAGATGAGAGGGCCGGTGTGTTTTGGTTGAGCGATGTGAGGAGTTGGTCGGTGGTGATTTTGTTCCATTTTCTTCGGGGAATAGGTTGTGGGGGGTTGTGGGTCGAGGTGGTTTTGTAGCTGAAGTGAACACAACTGTGGTCCGTCCAATGGAGAGCTGTGGTGCGATCGAAGGAGATGTGTTTGCTGGAAGTGAAGATTGGGTCGAGCGTATGTCCGGCTATGTGGGTGGGGGTGTCAACAAGTTGTTTGAGTCCGAGATTGGCTAGGTTATCCAGTAGGGTGGTGGTGTTGTTGTCGTTATTCTTTTCCATGTGGAAGTTGAGGTCTCCTAGTAGGATGTAGTTCATGGAGGCGAGGGCATGTGGACTGATGAAGTCAGTGATGTCCTCGCTGAATTGTTTACGTGTTCCTGGAGGCCTGTAGATGAGGGTGCCTCTGAGTGTGGTTATGGGGTCAGTGTGGACCTGGAAGTGGAGGTGTTCGGCGGTGGAAAGGTTGGCGTCGGAGCTAGTCGTGATTTTGATGGTGTTTTTATGGACGATGGCCAAGGAGAGGGGAAGGACTTTGCTGCTGAGCTGAGTCCCCTATCTTGAAGGAATCTCCAAGGGCCTGAGTAGAGCTGGCTCCCTGTTTTGAAGTCCCAGGAACAAAAGGACTTCACCCCCAGCTTCCCTGAACTCTACTGAGAGAGTTCTGTCCTTCCTAGAGTGCTTGATCCAGTTGTGGGGCCTCTGGAAGTTGTACCTGTGCTGGGAAGCTTGAAACTAAGCTTGAGAGACTTTTGCAATCGAAAAGTGTCGCATCGCTTGCTTGCGGAGCGCATCCCCGACAGTGCGAGAAGTTTCCCGCCGCTACGAAGGTCGAGATCGTCGCAGCGCCTAACGCCGCTGCCAGAGCCGTCGCATCCTTCGTTTGCGGGACGCACCAGACCGGAGCGGGAAAGTCCAACATCGCTGCGAGTGTCGTTGCAGAGCCTGTCGTCACTGGGTGAGATCGCCGCACCGCTTGCTTGCGGACCGCATCACGTCACTGCGAGCATCGTCGCAGAACCATCGCATCGAGGAGCTGCGAGAGAGAGGATCACCGCTGGACCGCGCATCGTCACCCCGGAGATCGTCGCAGCCCCTACGAGATCGTCACATCGTGCCTTTGCGAGAACAGACTTCCTACGGAACCTACGCACCGGAATCCATACAAGTGGCCTTCCTCCCCATACAGACCGGATTCGTCGCAACACGCCCGCTGCTGCAGCGGGGCTGTCGCAAACGCCTCCCCAGGGTCTCTGGAGCAACGCATCGCTTGTTTTCAACCGCACCACCTTCTGCTTTTGGAACTTTGTTGCAACTAAAAGGTACTGTGAGTAAACGTGACGCAACTGTGAACTTTTCACGCATCTGTAGAGAATTCTATCCTTGTACTGGGGTGAATGTATGACATTGTTCTACATTCTGTCCATCAACTGTGTTTTTTGCAATTTTCACCCCGAGTGGCCTGGGTATGCTCAGACGTGAGTCCCAGGCTCTCCACACCACTGGAGTCAAGCTATCCAGGCTGATGAAGGCTGATAGCCAGAAACCGGTCCTTGGATGCTTGATTCCGGTCTGGGAAAGACATGGCTTGGTAGTTCGGACTGGACTGTTCCCATGAGGCACAGGGTCAGAGCTGATTTCAATATAGCCAGTGTCTAACCCAGGGTGGTGTGGAGTGCAAAAAAATGATGGATTTAGGCCCAGATCCTTGTACTGGGGTGAATGTATGACATTGTTCTACATTCTGTCCATCAACTATGTTTTTTGCAATTTTCACCCGAGTGGGCTGGGTATAGTCAGACGTGAGTCCCAGGCTCTCCACACCACTGGAGTCAAGCTATCCAGGCTGATGAAGGCTGATAGCCTGAAACCGGTTCTTGTCTGGGAAAGACATGGCTTGGTAGTTCGGACTGGACTGTTCCCATGAGGCACAGGGTCAGAGCTGATTTGCATATAGCCAGTGTCTAACCCAGGGTGGTGTGGAGTGCAAAAAAACAATGGATTTAGGCCCAGATCCTTGTACTGGGGTGAATGTATGACATTGTTCTACATTCTGTCCATCAACTGTGTTTTTTACTAGTGGGCCTGCAGGACTGATTGTGCCACCCGCAGGAGTAGCTCTAAAATGGTGTCTCAGGCCTGCCACTGTAGTACCTATGGGCAGTTTAGAACTGCCATGTCCTCCTGGTCAGTGTCCCCACTGACCAGGCCTAACCCTTCCCTTTTCGTGCACATCAGCCACCCCTATGGAAGGCCCAAGGTACCCCCCTGGGCAGGGTGCAGTGTACGTGAAAGGTAGAGCATGTACTGGTGCAGGTAACATGTTCTGGTAGTGAATTACAGCCATTTTCGTTTTTCACTACTGTAAGGCTATCTTGCTCCATAGATTAACATGGGGGATGCTGGCTACAGTGGTTAACAGCATTTCTTCTCATAGGAACAAGATAGGACATAAGTATCTAGTATCCCTGAACTCAGAATTTAATAACACATCTTTTAGGAAAGGTTGTTTTTAAATCCTGTGTTTGAGAACAGCACTTTTAGAAAGTTGCTGTTCTCTTGTCTGACCCTTCTGTGTGCCTGGGCCTGTTTGTGTATTGACTGTCTGGTTTGAGAGTGACAGGGGCTGGGGAATTCCCCAGGAGGCTGGCTGAGTCAGCCCTAGGCTGAATGACTGCATTTGCAACTGGAGTGGTGGGAGGAGTTAGCACCTGGGCATGAATAGGGCTGTGCCTGCCTTCCACAATGCTGGCTCCACCCCCCTGCTGGGCGGCTGAGGACCCTGCCCCTCACTCTGAAAGGAAAGAAGCAGCCAGCAAAACAAAGTACTCAGGAAACACCCAGAACTGGTTCAGACCGGGCTCGGGGCCCACATGCACAGAGAGAACAAAGACTCTAGGGGTATAAGTACAGGACCCCTGACAACAGAAAATTAGATCATCCTGGAATCAAGAAGGAACCTCTGCCAAGGAGAAAGCTGAAACTGAAGAAGGAAGACTGTCCTGCTGTTGCTCTGCTGGACTGACCTGCTGTTGCTTTGCTGCCAAGGAGAGGGGAAGGACTTTGCTTTGTGCTGTGCCCCCTTGCTTGAAGGAATCTCCAAGGGCCTGAGTAGAGCTGGCTCCCTGTTTTGAAGTCCCAGGAACAAAAGGACTTCACCCCCAGCTTCCCTGAACTCTACTGAGAGAGTTCTGTCCTTCCTGGAGTGTGTGGCCTATGTGTGGTACCTCTGGAAGTTGTACCTGTGTTGGGAGGCTGGAAACCAAGCTTTTAAAGACTTTCTGAAAGTTTTGTCGCATCGCTCGCTTGCGGAGCGCATCCCCGACAGTGCAATGTAATTCCCGCCGCTACGAAGGTCGAGATCGTCGCAGCGCCTGTTGCCGCTGCCAGAGCCGTCGCATCCTTTGTTTGCGGGATGCACCAGACAGGTGCGGGAAGATTACCATCGCTGCGAGTGTCGTCGCAGAGCCTGTCGTCGTTGGGTGAGATCGCGGCACCGCTTGCCTGCGGACCGCATCACGTCGCTGCGAGTTTCGTCGCAGAAGCCATCGCATCGAGGAGCTGCAAGAGAGAGATCACCGCTGGTCCTCGCTTTGTCGCCCCGGAGATCGTCGCAACTCCAAAGATCATTGCATCGTGCCTTTGCGAGAGAAAACTTCCTACGGAACCTACGCACCGGAATCCATACAACTCCACCTTCCTCCCCATACAGACCGGATTCGTCACAACACGCCCACTGCTGCAGCGGGGTTGTCGCATCGCCTTCCTAGGGTCTCAGGAGCAATGCAACGCTTGTTTTCCACCGCACCAGCTTCTGCTTTGGAACTTTGTCGCATTTAAAAGGTACTGTTGGCTAAACGTGACGCAACTGTGAACTTTTCACGCAACTGTGGATTATTTTATCGCAACCTTAAGAACTGTTTTGCAACCATATTCTTGAACTGTGTATGTTGGATTTTTGTCATTTTGTTCTTGTGTAGTTTAGATTAAAGACCTTTATTTTTCTAACTTGTTGTGGAGTCAGTTTGTGGTGTTTTCACTGTGTTACTGTGCGTGTTGGTAAAAACACTTTACACATTGCTTTTGTATAAGCCTGACTGCTGGTGCCAAGCTACCAAGGGAGTGAGCAGAGGTTATCTAAAGAGTGATTCCTCCTTACCCTGACTAGAAGCAAGGGTCCCTATTTGGACAGTGGTACCTACCTCTACCAACTAGAGACCCCCAGTTCTAACAGACATGTAATGAAATACAACTCAATTCAGACAAGTCATTTGACAAAAGGCTTCGCTAACCAATACCAGGACACGCTGTTATAGTGGTGATGGGTAATTTTTCAGTTTTAGAAGTTGAAGCTATGGTTTTTAATGTTGGAATTCTTGTTATTTATTCACTGAGGCCCGATTCATGAAAAACAAAATATGAAAGCATCGGCATAGATTTTCACCTCATCTGAAGGTACTTTTATGTTTTTTTGCAATTCACCAGCATTCCCAGTAGTGCACCAAGGTAGCAGTTTCAGGTGTAGTTCTAGAGACTTATCACTGGGCATGTTATTTGACATTTGGTCTCCTATTCCACTTGTTTGGAAATCTACATAGAGCATTTGAGCACAGGGGGAATGAAGCCTGCTGTGAAAATGCATACTTTTTCTCATTTTTTATCTCTGCGGGAAAAGCATTGAAAATACCTGTACCCTGGGGATCCGTTCCCCTTTTCATCCTGGAAAAGGGGTTACGTCAGCCTTAGGTTGAAGTACTTTCTGACCATTTCCAGGGTGGGAAAGGACCAGATCAGAGTTTGTGAATGCCAAAAAATGAGCGTTTGTGAACATTTGCAAACTTACAAAACAAATTATGTTTTGGTATTTAACATCTCACTTCTTGCAGGGGTTTAACTAGTGTAGATTTATCTTCACTTTTGACTGAAAGATGCATAATAGTATATCCATTTGAAACCACAAGGAATCCTTTTGTGAATTCCTAGCAGTGGTAAACGAGCTATTATCAACCTTAAATCTGTGTTTAAAGCTGAAAAGAGGTTTGTGAATTGGCCCCCTGTTGTCCATTTCCCTGAATTAAGCAATCATTCGTGTTTCCTCCACAAATGAGCCACCTATGTAATCTGATGCTCCATATCGATTAGTCTTGCCTGACGTGCACAATACACTCTTAAGCAGTCAACAAATCTGCAATTTGAACACGTTCTATGTAGTGAGTCTGCTAATAAACTGGAGAATATACATCTATCAATTATTTTTCATATATTTTATGCTATAAACTAACTTTTATGGTCATGTGTAGTACATCTTTAAGACCGTGACCCAGGGATGATTTACTGCGGTTTTAACTGACCTTGCCAGACCTTAACTCATTGGTAAGCTGGATCCCTGCAAATGTTGGGCCCTCAATGATTTCAGTTCTCCTACAGAGCTACATATGTCTGAATAAGAAGAAACGCCACAACATCATTGCAGCTTTTCTCTAATTATAGCATTGGAAACCAGCTATGGGAATGGTAGAATTTGGATTTTATTTTCAAAGTTTATGAAGTCAGTGATTGGTAAGAGGAAATATATCTTCTATGACAGCGATTTGAATTTGTTTGTTATTTCTCTTGCCATTAAACAAATTGTTTGTGGTATTGATTGATATGTCCTGTACCCTTGCAGATTAAGATAAAAGAATGAGCCTTAATGAAAATGTGTTCCCCTTTTATTAATGTAATTTGTCATAGTCCTGATGACAGTGTAAGGTACATTTCGAAGATAGAACACATTAGACAGAGACCCAATTATCTTTTATTTTATGTATTGCAGTAGACGTCCTCTTGATAGAAATTCCTGTGGTGTATTTTCATGATGGAAGTTTGTTGGCAACCTTTCAACACATATATATATATATATATAAATATATATATATATATTACCTACTGGCGGTCGCCAGTAGTTATATATAGTTAGGATTTTTTTGAATAGGGATTTCTGAAAATTCTATGTTGAATAACTTTGGCGTTGATGGAGGGAATTGGCTGAAATTTTCAGGAAAATTGCACATTTCGTTTCTGAGCGTCCTCTGAAAGTTTGGGGGGTTTCGTCAAGCGGGGGCCGAGAAAAAAGGGGGGTCCCAAAACGTGTTTTTAACATTGATTTTTCCATAGGGCGGTTGGACTCACTTTTAGCTCGAACGGCTGAATGGATTTCTATGAAACCTGGCAAAATTGTAGAGACTGTTTGCCCGATGTGCCTTTGCTAGGTCTCAAGATATGTGCTCCAGTGGATTTTGAGAAATTAACGTTCAAAAAAATATATATATCTGTGACAGCGTCCCGGTTAGCGCCCCGGTTCGCGTACCAGACGCGTAACGGAACTTCGCGAGGAGAAGCGGATTGGCTCTCCGGTGACTGTCAACATTCTAAACAGTCCGGAGCGGCCGCCATCTTGTCTCTCGGTAGGATCGAGAGACAAGAGGTGGAAATAAACGAAGGGGGAAATGAATGAAAGGGGGCAAGGTAGACCCCTCCTGACCCCCTAGGATTGATGTGGTGGCTATTAAAGGGCCCCGCGGGGCAAAAAAATAAAATATTTTTTTTTTCCGATTTTTCGCGGTGGAAGCGCTACCCGGTACGCGAACTGGGTAGCTCACCGGTAGCGTAACGGGAGTCCGCCATCTTGTGTTTCGGACGAATTTAGTCACAAGATGGAGGATAAACAATGTTGGGAATGGGTATAAGGGGGCACGGGAGACATATCCTGACCCCCTAAGTTTTCTGAGGGTGGCTGAGGAGGCCCATATATGCAAAAAAAAAAACCTTTTTTTTTCAAATTTTCGCACGGTTAGCGCCCGATCCGCGCACCGGGTAGCGTTCCGGAAAGTGTAACAAGGGGAAAACCAAGGGAAATAGTAAAATAATATTTTAGAGTGCTTTGAGGTAGGGTAGCTCTGAATAGAGCTGTTGTGTTGTGTGGGTGATGTAAGTACCAACATGTAGGTACCAATGAAGAGTCTAAAATTCAATGTACACCGTCTCCTCTGTAGATATTTTGTATGTTCTAATATGGGTTATTTAAATGTAAATGTGTGGAAAAGTACTTCATGCTTTAAAGCAATTGTATTTTTGAACTGATTGTTCTTTCCTCTTAGTCCTCCTCTTTGTTTTTTTTCCCCACACTCTTCTTCAGCATGATAGTTGATAAATTCGTTCCCTCAAAAAATTTATATACATAAAAAAATTATATTAAATACATATAAAATATATTTTTCCTTTAAAAGAAGAATAAATTTTACAGCTTTTGATATTTGCTATTAAAAAACCATTGAAATTCACTGAAAAAACCATAGGTTATAGACCATATATAGTTAGGAATTAGCATTTACAAAACCTTATTTTACTTACACAAAACCATTGAAATTTGCATATATAGTTAGTTGCACTAACTATATATCGCGCACCCGCTATCCACTACTGATCATGTCACATATTACATCATTCATGACATGGTCAGTGACATCACGGATGACATCACTGATGACATCTCAAATGACATCACTGATGACATCACTGATGACAACATCCAGTGACTGTATTTTTCTGTAAAGTTAAAATATGTCTTACATATTGAAGAATGAGTGGATGTATAAGTGTCTGGATGAAGGATTTAGTAGGTGCATGACTGACTGTATGAGTGAGTGATTAAATGTGTCTCACTGAGTGCATGGGTTAGTGACTAAACTGTCTTAATTTGTGCATCATTATGTCTGTTGTTCTGTAAACTGCTGCATGTGTTGATCAGTAGCTATATGAGTAACTATATGGGTTATTGATTGGTTGCCCAAGTATTTTTATGGGAGACTGAGTGAGTGTGTGGGTGGCTGGGAGGTGTATGACTCTGTGCATAGATGTGTGAGCAGTTGATTCACTAGATGTATGGGTTCAAAAGTGCATGTGGAAACAGCTGTATGGGCGGTTGACTGTGTGCATGAGTGTATTGGTGAGTGAATGGATATCTCAGTGCTACATGTCAAAGTAAGTACATATGTAAAACACAGTACATGTGAGAGTTGACATATATAAATAACTGTGCATAAGAGCCAGTGAATGTGTGAGTGGCTGTATGGATCATTGTGAACTTGTATCAGGGATTGTATAAGAGAGTAAATATGTGTTAGTATATGTTTGAATAAGTAAAGTGTGTATAACTGTATAGTTGAGGAAATGGAGGTGTGATTGATTCTTTGCATGACTGACTAGGTGTGTGAGTAACTCCATGGATGAGTGACAGTCTGTGAGTGTCTGTTTACACTGAGTGTATCTAAGGTTATATTAGAGTCTGAAGAGGTTCATCGTATTATCACATGAATGATGTCAACAGTGATGTGATCAGTAATGTCAAATGAGATGTCATCAGTGATGTGATCAGTAATGTCAAATGAGATGTCATCAGTGATGTCATCAGTGATGTCATTTGAGATGTCATCAGTGATGTCATCAGTGATGTCATTTGAGATGTCATCAGTGATGTCATCAGTGATGTCATTTGAGATGTCATCAGTGATGTCATCAGTGATGTCACTGACCATGTCATGAATGATGTATTATGTGACATGATCAGCAGTGGATTGCGGGTGCGCGATATATAGTTAGTGCAATTAACTATATATGCAAATTTCAATGGTTTTGTGTGAGTAAAATAAGGTTTTGTAAATGCTAATTCCTAACTATATATGGTCTATAACCTATGGTTTTTTCAGTGAATATATATATATATATATATATATACACAGAAAAAAACATAGGTTTCACACCAGTTATAGTTAGCTGAACATTTTACTCATACAAAACCATTGAAATTCCCACGTTATAGTTAGTTGGACTCACTATAACTCACGCGCCCGCAATCCACTGCTGATGATGTCACATATTACATCATTCATGACATGGTCAGTGACATCACTGATGACATCTCAAATGACATCACTGATGACATCCCTGATGACATCATCCAGTGAATGTGTGTTCCTGTAAAGTTAAAATATGTTTTACATATTGAAGAATGAGTGTATGCATGAGTGTCTGCATGAAGGATTTAGTAGGTGCGTAACTGACTGTATGAGTGAATGATTAAATGTGTCTTACTGAATGCATAGGTTAGTGACTAAACTGTCTGAATGTGTGCATCATTATGTCTGTTGTTGTGCAAGCTGCTGCATGTGTTGATTAGTAGCTATATGACTGGCTATAAGAATTATTGATTGGTTGCCCAAGTATTTGTATGTGAGGGTGAGTGTGTGTGGGAGTGGCTGGGAGGTGTGTGACTCTGTGCATAGATGTGTGAGCAGTTGATTCACTTGGTGTATGGGTTCAAGAGTACATGTGGAAACAGCTGTATGTGCGGTTGACTGTGTGCATGGGTGTGTTGGTGAGTGAATGGATGTCTCAGTGCTACATGTCCAAGTAAGTACATATGTAAAAAACAGTGCATGAGACAGTTGGCATATATCAATGACTATACATGAGAGCCTGTGATTGCGTAAGTGACTGTATGGATCAATTTGTACTTGTATCAGTGATTGTAAAAGAGAGTAAGTATGTGTTAGTATATGTTTGAATAAGTAAGGTTATGTGTGTATAACTGTATAGATGAGGAAATGGGAGTGTGATTGATTCTTTTCATTACTGAGTAGATTAGAGAGTGGCACTGTGTGAATGTCTGTATAGGTGTATGAGTGCATATGATAGCATTGTATTCATGAGTGACTGTATGTATGAGTGATTGTATGGGTGAATGAGTGGATGTGTGTGTAGACTTATGAATCAGTGAGTGTGTATGTAGTAAGTGGTATTGCTGTGTCAATGGTTTCAGGAATGGTAGTCTGTATTCAACACTGGATGTATAAAAGGTTAGATTAGAGTGTGAGGAGGTGCATTATATTATCACATTGATGATGTCATCAGTGATGTCATCAGTGATGTCATTTGAGATGTCATCAGTGATGTCATCAGTGATGTCTCTGACCATGTCATGAATGATGTAATATGTGACATCATCAGCAGTGGATTGCGGGCACGCGAGTTATAGTGAGTCCAACTAACTATAACGTGGGAATTTCAATGGTTTTGTATGAGTAAAATGTTCAGCTAACTATAACTGGTGTGAAACCTATGTTTTTTTCAGTGAATTTCAAAGGTTTTTTAAATGCTAATTCCTAACTATAACGATTGTGAAACCTATGTTTTTTTAGTGAATTCCAAAGGTTTTTTAAATGCCAATTCCTTACTATAACGATTGTGAAACCTATGTTTTTTTCAGTGAATTTCAAAGGTTTTTTAAATGCTAATTCCTAACTATAACGTTTGTGAAACCTATGGTTTTTTCAGTGAATTTCATAGTTTTTTTAAAAGTTAATTCCTTTGTATATCGACTTTGTAACCTACGATTTTTTTTTATTAGCTGTTTTTTATAACTATTAATTATAATTATTATTATTTTGTAATTATTTGTTCACTGTATTTTTCTTTTTTTTTATCATTTTGTCCTGCGGTGCTCAGGGTGCGCGCACCGGTAAGCTTACCCGTATCATTTTGTTTTGGAGCGCTCAGGGTGCGCGCACCGGAAAGCTCTCCCGAGAGCGCAGCGAGTGCGCTATTTCTGCGTTCGTAAAAAAAATATGTATGAAAACTAAATAATAATGCAAGACATTCAGTACCATACTTATAAAAGCAGTATTTTTGATTTTCCGAATGAAAATGATTTTGCATTTCAGTAAAGCTACCAAAACGTCACTCAGGCGCGCCGCGTAAGCGCCCCCAGAAGCGCCTACGTTCGCGCTGCGTAAGCGCCCCCGGAAGCACTCCAGTGCGCGCAGCGTAAGCGTGTCAAGTCATGTGACCTTAAAATAACTCTTTTCATTGGTTGTTAACAGTTTTTTTTTACAACTAATGAAAATCCCACCCTTTTCCTTCACTTCTTCTTTCACTTTGGTGAGAGCAAGACCTCTTTTTTTCTGTGCTAACAATTTGTGGATAGAATGGCTAAGAGAACATCCAGCAGCAGTGCGGAGTCAGATGGTTTCATTGATGATGAGCCTCCTCAGCCCAAGGTGAAAGAACATTTTATTTGGAAAAAAAATTCTATACCTAAGGGACTTAAAAAAGTAAATGCACCAAAAGTTGAATGTAAAATCTGCCAAACTGTACTTTCCCGAGGAGACCCCAGAAGGAAGTACAGTTTTGGTAATTCAACCATGATTCGGCACGTCCAGAGGAGGCACCCCCAGAACTATGCCCGGGAGAGTGTCAGGGCTCTGGCACGAGAGGCTCCAAGGGATGGTGCTTCTACTTCAACTGGAGGAGCAACTGTATCGGTCAGGGGGCAACCAGAACAGCTGATCCCAAATATTCAGCCTGTTTTTAATGACGCCACAATCAAATGCAAACATTGTGATGAACTACTTTGTTATGGTGAACAAAGTATTAAGAACATTGTTCGAACAATAGAGAAACACCGCTGCTGTCCCCAGCCCTAATTTTGATTATTTTTTTTTGCTCCTGTTGAGCAGTTTGCCATTCCCTGTTTTTGTTTTTGTTGAGAAAAAAACGAAAAAAGAAGAAAAAAAAAGTTCTTTTTAGAACTACCTCCAATTCTCAAAAAAGAGCTGTATTCTTCAAAAAAATGAAAAAGAGTAACTGAAGTGGAGTGCAGTGAGAGAGGAGAGGAAAATGAGTGAGAAAGCAAAGAAAGGGACGAGAGGGGAAGGGAAGTGAAGTAGGGGGACTGAAAGAAGGTGAGTGTGGGGAAGGAGAGTGAGGAGAAGGAGAGTGAACATGGGGAATGAGGATAAGTGAAGAAAATGTAGTAAAGGAACGGGGGTGTGAAAGGGTAAGAAAAGAGCAGTGATGTTTAGGAAAGAGTGGAGATACAGACTGGATAAAGACAAGTGAGTGTGAGACAAGGTGAGTAAGGGAGTGAAGAGACAGAGAAAGTGAAAGAAAAAGTGAGAGTAGAAGACTGAGGGCCTCATTTATGTGGCCATGCGTCACTTTTACGGCGCCGGTGCGTCACTTTTTGTGACGCACCAGTGGTGTAAAAAATGCACCTTGTTGAGTCATATTTACAAAGTGAAGCATCTAGGTAGATGCGTCACTTTGTAAACCCCTGTGCCACATTGTACCTGTGCCAGGTATAATGTATGCAAAGGGGGCGTATTGACGCAAGGAACGGTCGTAGAAGTGACGCAGTGAAATCTATGAGATTTCATTGCGTCACTTTTAGGACGCCGTTGCGTCAAAATCTTGCGCCTGCCTCACAGCAGGCGTAAGAGTGACGCAGGCCCTTTCACATGGGGCTTGCCCCATGTGAAACGATGCATTGCTGGAGTTGCATCACTTTTGAGACACACTCCAGCAATGCGTCACTTTTGCGCTTACAGATACGTCAGAAATACTGACGTATCTGTAACTCCTTGCGACATGATGCGTCATACATTAAATATGACGCATCAGGAATGTCGCAAGGAGAGCGCACTGAGAAGTGATGCATCGCTGCTTTCACGCAGCGATGCGTCATTTCTCATAAATGAGGCCCTGAGTGAGAGAGGAAAGAAACATAAGTGAGGGAGTGTGGCTGTGTTATAGGGAGTGAGTGTGATAGAAGAGGAGTGACAGACTAAGGGGTCAGAGAGAATGAGGCTAACAGAGAGAGAATGAGGTAAGAGGAGTGTAGAAGTAAGAGGACAGAGGGAGCAAGAGAAGGAATTAGTGAAGTGGAGTAAGGACAGTAAGGGAAGGGAAAAAAATGAAAGAGCAAAGGATGGGAAGAGAGAGGAAGAAAAGAATAATGGCATAGGTTCTTTCTCATTTCAGACCCATATTCTTGTACCACCTAACCGATTAAAATTGTTCCCACACAAATTCAAAACCAAACTGCACATTTTAATTGGTTGTACATTTCAAGACTTTGAAACTCACATAACATTCACCCATCCCCCCAGTGCTCATTCACAAAGTAACCATGGTAACTCCCTCTTAAACCAGCACACAGTTCACAAGTTCATCATACTATGTTGCAAAAAAATCCATCAAGGCTGTTTGACCTCTCAATCTACTAGCTAATGAAATGCAATGTTTCTTTAAATGACTTTTTCTCAACCATTGAAATGACTTCTTACAAAAAAAAAGCATGTAGCCTAATTTTCAGTGGAGATTTTTAAGAAAGCACCAATCCTTTCTGGTTTTTCCACTGCACTGATTCCCAACCACTTTTTTTCATAATCAAACTGCCATTTCATTTCCACAATTCATCTGACTAGAAGCACATCTACCTTCAACATGCAAAAAGTCTGGTTTGTGGGTCATAGCTATGTCTACTGGAGTCAAAAATACGCAGCTAACAGAGGTATTTACAATCTTGATTTACCAAATGTGGACATTGTATGGATTGGACAGAGAGGATTGAGAAGTCACCAATTGATACCATTGGTAAAATCCTTTATGCATTTACCACACCCTGACCTTATAATTGTGCACTGTGGTGGAAATGACTTATGCACTTTGACTGGGGTAGGTCTGGAAATGCTTTTAAAGGACATCTTTGGGCAATTGATGTCACTTTTTCCAAAAACTGCCTTGGTATTTTCTAATATATGCCAAAAGCAAAAATGGAACTGGTCCAACCAATTTTGTCCGCAGATTGAAAAAGCAAGGAAACATGTAAATAAGTCTGTTTCTGCTTTCCTCAGAGACTATGGTATGGGTTCCATTTACCACAACAACTTGCGTTACAACATGCAAGGCATGTATAGAAGAGATGGTGTGCATTTTACAGATGAGGGGAATAGAGTTTTCCTCTTGAATATAAGACTCTGCATTGGTACCTACTTGTAGGTACAACAAACACTCACATAACACAACAGCTCTTTTCAGAGCTAACTTACCTCTAAATACTCTACATTATTTTTTTACTCTATTTTTTTACACTGTTTTTCCCCGTGGTGCGCTCAGGGTGCGCGTACCGGAGAGCGTACCCGGGAACGCACCCAGCGCTTACCCCGCAAAAATGTCAAAAAATAAAAAAAAGGTTTTTTGCCCTTCAGGGTCCTTCTAGGCCCCCCTCAGAAAACCTAGGGGGTCAGAGGGTGTCTACTCTGCCCCCTTTTAATTATATCCCCCTTTCTTTTTCACCTCAGGTGTCTCGATTATACCGAGACACAAGATGGCGGACTCTCCGGACTGTT
This sequence comes from Lissotriton helveticus, assembly GCF_964261635.1. Taxonomy (NCBI): domain Eukaryota; kingdom Metazoa; phylum Chordata; class Amphibia; order Caudata; family Salamandridae; genus Lissotriton; species Lissotriton helveticus. The sequence goes on from NC_136065.1 coordinate 485,523,765, forward strand.
TAGAATGTTGACAGACACCCGACAGCCAATCAGCTTTCCGCTTGCGCACTCCAGTAGCGCGCCGGGTGCGCTCCCCGGTACGCGTACCGGTGAGCGCTCGGAGCGTGCCTATAGATATATATGTGTTTTTGAAGTAAATTTAAAAAAAAAACACTGGAGCAATTTCCTCCAAATATAGCAAAGGCACACCTGCGTACCAGTCCCTACAATTGTGCCAAGTTTGGCGTAATTCCATTCAGCGGTTCGGCCTGTAGACCGTCCTATGGAAAATAACATGGGGAAAACACGTTTTGGGACCCCCCTTTTTTCTCAGCTCCCACTTCACGAATCCCCCCGAAACTTCCAGGGAAGGAGCGGAGCAGAGCTGGCCAACATTTTGGAAAATTACACAAAAATTCCTCAACCAGCGCCAGAGTTATTCCCAATAGAATGTTGCGGATTTCCTATGGTAGCCAATCCTAACTATAACTACCTACTGGCGACCGCCAGTAGGTAATATATATATATTGTTTGCGATGGACCGCTTAATTTGTAAGAGATCAGAGGCCACAGCGGGGAACTGTTGGAGGAAACTTTAATAACATGATGCAAAGCGTAATGCATTTCGGCATTCCAAGCCTTCTTCAGACGCTGTAGCAAACTGGAAACGCTACCAAACCCCTCCTTCATGTCAAAGTTTATGAAGTCAGTGATTGGTAAGAGGAAATATATCTTCTATGACAGCGATTTGAATTTGTTTGTTATTTCTCTTGCCATTAAACAAATTGTTTGTGATATTGATTGATATGTCCTGTACCCTTGCAGATTAAGATAAAAGAATGAGCCTTAATGAAAATGTGTCCCCCTTTTATTAATGTAATTTGGCATAGTCCTGATGACAGTGTAAGGTACACTTCGAAGATAGGACACATTAGACAGAAACCCAATTATCTTTTATTTTATGTATTGTAGTAGACGTCCTCTTGATAAAAATTCCTGTGGTGTATTTTCATGATGGAAGTTTGTTGGCAACCTTTCAACACATATATATATATATATAAATATAAATATATATATATATATGTATATATATATATATATATATATATATATATATATATCCAAACACAGTCAAAGACAGTGAATCACGCTCTCAGGTTCCCAGAAACAACACACGAATCAGCAGGTCCAAGGGTGTTTATTAACACCTACAACATGTTTCGGCTTCCAAGAAGCCTTGATCGCGTAAGTGCAGTGCATAAAAAGTGCAAATTAAATACATCTCACAAGTGTTGACGAAATAAACATAGGACTCAGGTCTCCGTTTCAGAAAAGTGTGTCAGCCATCTTGGAACAGTCAAAATGAAATGAAAATACATCGTGATTGATGGGCATTCTGGAATGGGAAGAATATAGGTTCTTGAAGAACAATAACCCTATTCTCCCCGTTCTATATCTCCTACCCAAGGTCCATAAGAATAAACAGAATCCACCTGGGAGGCCCGTAGTTTCCTCTAGAGGAAGTGTGGCAGAACATGTAGCAAAGTATGTAGATCATTATCTCAGGGAGTGGGTACAAGGACTTAGCAGCTACATAAAATACACCAAAGACTTTTTGGCTAAACTTCAAAATCTCACATGGGACGAGAATTACCTTCTCATCACCATGGATGTCCAGGCCCTCTATACAATCATTAATCACCAACAAGGCCTGGAGTCCTGTGAATACTTCCTGAAAAACCGTCCTCTGCGTTTCAAGGAGCACAACAGGATGCTCCTTGAAATGATAGAATTTTGTCTCTCCAATACCTTTTTTCTGTTCGATGGCCAGATCTACAAACAAGATACTGGCACAGCGATGGGTTCTAGCTTTGCCCCTAGCTTTGCCAACCTCTTCATGGGGCAGTGGGAACAGAATATTTTTCTGGACCCTTTGTTGGAAGATCGGGCAAAGCAGGTCGTCACTTGGTGGAGATACATTGACGATCTCTTCCTGGTGTGGAAAGGTACAGAGGAAGAAGCTTCCCGCCTCATTGACTATCTCAATACCAATGACAGAAATATCAAACTGACCTATACTATCAGTGAAAGCAAAGCAGAATACCTTGATGTCAGGATTGACATCATCAATAACAAGATTCAGACATCACTCTTCAGAAAAGAGACCGCAGGCAACCGTATACTCCATGCCCTCAGCAGCCATCCTGAACCTCTGAAGTGGAGTATTCCCTACGGAGAACTGTTGAGGGCAAAGAGAAATTGCAACACTGAGGCCGGCTATCAACAGGTAGCGAAATAAATGCTTGACCGTTTTAAACAACGGGATTACCCGGCATGGGTATTGAAAAAAGCGAAAGCAAAGGCAGATGATGTCATACGCACTGACACACTCAAGGAAAACATCTCTGATGATACCATGCCGGGTGATGAGACCACACGTCTCATACTTACCTACAATAAGGAGTCCAAGCAGATCCAGAAAATCATAGCCAAGCATTGGAACATTCTGAAGAGTGATAATGTCATAGGAAAGCTTATCCCAGAAAGACCTAGCATTACTTACAGAAAAAGCAGAAATCTCAGAGACATCTGTGTCCGCAGTGACATCACAAAATACCCAGGCAACCAAGGCCTTGGTTTGAAAGGGTATTTTCCATGCGGACACTGTAAAGCTTGTAAGAACAGTACCCTGGTTAAACTTGCGGATTACAATGGCATAAAGAAAGAGATCAACCAGTTTCTGAAATGCACCACCATGTTTGTGGTGTATGTTATTGTCTGCCCCTGTGACTTATGGTATATTGGCAGTACCACTGCCTATGCCAAAAAACGAATACTGGAACACTATCGTGCCATCATCCATAATGATGTGAAATATCCAGTGGCCAGACACTTCAGTGAACATCACTTCTCAGATCCAACACTTATGAGATTCTTTATCCTAGAGCAGGTTAACAAGAGTCCCAGGGGTGGGAACAGAGTACTGAAGCTGAGACAGACAGAATCCAGACATATCCTCAATTTCAAAACCAAGGCCCCTGGGGGTTTGAATCAAGATGAGGAACTGGCAGTTCATTTGAAAGACGAATATTTATAACTGCATTTCAATTTGCATTTATTTCACATTCATCTTGTAACTTCACCCTCTCGTTAATGTTATTGCTCATTTCTTCTTCCATGGTTTGAACGTTTATTAATGACATGCATATGATGTTTGTCATGTTTGATTTTAATTTTGCCTTTTAATTTCACAGGAACGCCATAGGGACTGCGGCCCCCCATTGCAATGCGCCAGGCTCTCCATCTCCCTCACGTTCCTGTTAGCACTTAGAGCACGCCTACTAAGGCATCACCTTCAAGCATTTGACAATTGCTGAACCAGGTCTCAAGCAAGTCTCTCATTCCTTTTTATCACATGATATTCAATATTTTGGGACTGTTTTTTGATGTTTTTTGATGTTTTTTGAAGTACTCAGTGGCCCTAGTAAGGTTCCACACTCCTAGGTATTTTACCTGGTAACTGTTGTGACTTTAGCCATTTGGCCTGCCTGTGTTGACGATTTGCGGTTTCAAACACAGTTTTTCTCAGGGAGTATTGGAGGGCTATTGGCTCCTCTTCCCGGCTGCCATTATCTGGCTGTTCCTTGGTTTTCCAGTTTATATTATTTGGACTCATAGCATTTACACCTGGTATTTGTGTAGATTGCCCTTTGCGCCCTCACATACACCTCATCTTATACATGAATGCAGTTGTCATTTATTACGTGTTGGCACAAGATTTGATGTATTCATTTTATTTCGTTTCATTTGCATCATACATGTCCCAGTTGTACTTACAACTTTGTCCATCAATCACGATGTATTTTCATTTCATTTTGACTGTTCCAAGATGGCTGACACACTTTTCTGAAACGGTGACCTGAGTCCTATGTTTATTTCGTCAACACTTGTGAGATGTATTTAATTTGCACTTTTTATGCACTGCACTTACGTGATCAAGGCTTCGTGGAAGCCGAAACATGTTGTAGGTGTTAATAAACACCCTTGGACCTGCTGATTCGTGTGTTGTTTCTGGGAACCTGAGAGCGTGATTCACTGTTTTTGACTGTGTTTGGATTGACTTTCCGGCGTGCTCTGCCGGCATTCACGCCACCTCCCACGGGGCCACCAGCAACCCTTTGGAGCAACTTGCATTTTGGAAATATATATAAGAATGCCCACATGGGCAATATCAATGGAAATTCCTCACAAAAGCATTAAAACCCACTAGCAAATAAGACCAGCTATGCACTAAGCACTTTAGTTTGCCAATTTGCACATAAATCTATGAATTGAGGGATATACTGATCTGTAGTAGATATGCATATATTTGTGAAATAATGTAAATAATGGTTGAAATACTTAAAAAGAAAAACAATTTTTTACCTAGTATTGTACAGGTAATCAAGTTTGTAAATAGGCATTATGCACTTTTTTTCTTTACCAACTTTCACATTGTTTGACTCTCCCTTTAAATAACAAATTGAGGTGTATAATAGTTTTAAAGGGAAGTGTACATATACTTGATCAGAAATGTTAATAATTAATGGCAAATGGAAAATGGACGAATTGCAATTATTAATTTGCACATATGTAAATATTTATTTTTTAAATATTTATTGTATTTATTGCGAATATTTTGCACAGATCTAAGGGTAATAATGCGAGGAGGAAGTGTTGAAGTAAAAACGTATAACTTACAAAAAAAGAAATGTCAACTTACCAAAACATACCGGATCAGGCTGAAAAAAAAATATTTTTTCTATTTCTATAGGCCTGGAACCACGTGATCGTTCCTGCACTACAAATCACTGGGTGTAATTCAACCATGTCATGTGACCAAGGGCTCTCGGGCCCGAAACGCGTCATGGCGGACAAGAGGGTGCACAGAATAAATTAAGCTCTTAAAATCAACCTACAAGGGTCCGTTTCGTTTGTTTGGTTTCCGGATTTTTCTTGGAGCGAATGACGAAGTTCTATTCATAAATTCACACCGGCGAGCTTCTAGGTGTGACACGGACCCCTCCGGTGTTTTGGGTGAGCGGACAGGAAGCTAAGCAGACGGTGATCCGGAAGCGTTCTACAGCCCCGCTAGGAGCATCCGCTCTTACCCCCGGCGAACCAGACCAAAGGCGAAAACAAAGATTGGTACTAAGGGACTCTTACTGCTGTGAATGGGTTCGTAGCGCCGAAAAATAAATTCACGGCTTGTGGACAGGATAGCCGGTACCGGAGAAGGAGACACGCGAGTGAGCAGAACCACCTTTGGACGAACACAGCTGCTCGAAAACGTGTAAGCATAAATATTCAACAAATAATTACTGGTGCACCAACATGGACGCCGATGACGTGGTTAGAAAAAGAAGTAGAGAAGAAGCGGCAGTCAGCATGTTTGACGACAGCCCTGTGGCGGAGGCTCAGGAAGCGGGGACAAGCAATACACCGGGACCGGTAAACAGCGGAATCAAGGAGCTGTTTAAAAAATTGGAGAAAGCCATGAAAGTCGAGCAGGCGAAATGGTGGGACCAAAAATCCCTCACCAGGTATTTGGAGCTGGGGAGAGTTCCCCGTGGCTTGAGAATTATGCTGGCCCCCAGCTTTGAAAATCCTGATCCAATAATGCTCCACAAGTGGGCAGAATGTAATCTGGACAATTCCAGTCGTTTAATGCGGATACTTGTTGAATTCGCCGAAAGTGACGGCGCTAAACTCCAAGTGCAGATAAAAGAATTGAATGAACAAATAAAAGCGCTGAAGGAGGAAGATCTGGAGAAAAAACTGAGAGAGACTATGATAACAAGACTTTTAAAGGAAGAAGACATCATCAAAAAAAGGAAAACGTCTAAATTCCTAAGAGATAAACTTGATTATCAGAATGGACGCATTTATACTTTTTCGAGAAAGTTTGACCCTCCATCAGCAAATACAATGTCAAAACAATCTCAGGCGAGTACAAGTCAGAAACAACATTCGGTTTCATCAACTGACATCAGTACGGGTCCCAGCAGTGACTCCGAAGTGGAACAAACTTCTAATGTAGAGCAGTTGGGGTTTACAAAGCGGTCGTTGGGACAGGAGGTGGAGTGCCTGCAGAACAACCGCAAGAGATCTCTGAGATCCCATGTCTCCAACTCAGGCGCAAACAAGGGAATAACACCAAGCGCAACCAGCGGAGGAAATGCAGGGCAGCCAAATCAAGGCGCAAAAAAGAAGACGTACAGACGGTGGAATCGTCGTTAACTCCACAACTAAGTGACAATATGACTATTGTGAACTTAACTAATACACCACTGAGTTTCAAAGAACAGGACATTTTATCGCTGGGTTTATCATTTTGCCCCCGTGTATGTTTGACTATGCCAGAACAAGAATGGATTTTTTTAAATTTATAAGGAAATTAAAACTTAGGAAGCTATTCTTGGTCAACAAACAGAAGGCACGCAAACCACAAGAAGTGGATATGGCGGAGGGGAGGGTAATGTCTGTGAGAGTATATGAGTTGCAATGCGATTTACAAGATCTGCTGAATGAAGGAGACTTGGATAATATCCAAGATACAGTAAACCCAGCAGCAACTAACATTCCTGGGAACACTACATTCAAGCCCAAATCGACGTTTAACCCTGTGATGGCACACGATAATATTGATGTGTTCAGTGACATTGTAACATCAGAGCTGAAAAAGTTAAACAAGAAAACTTTGATGGCAAATAAAAGGACAGCGAAAAAGAACAATTCTTTTGGTAGCCTAATGAAAAAACTTCAGGACGATGAAAAAATTGTAATTAGGCAATCTGACAAAGGGGGCAATATCGTCCTTTGGCCCCTAAATTTCTATTTGGAGGAAGCGCTGAAACAACTAGGTGATAGACTGTGCTATAGTAGGTGTGAACGACAGGCATTTATACAAGCATGGGACAAGCTGAACACAAAACTTTACTCATGGAGAGGACAAGGACTTCTGAGTGGAGATGAACTGAAATTTCTAAAAACCAACCATCCTAGAATTCCGGTGTTCTATCTTATTCCCAAGATTCATAAGGACAGTACTAGACCACCAGGGAGGCCCATTATTTCAGCTTGTGGGGGGACATTTGAAAAGGTGTCCAGATACATTGATCATTTCCTCCAGGAGTTTGTGAAATCCCTGCCATCCTACATTAGAGACACTATGGACTTTTTGCATAAAATAAAATCAGTGGTGTGGAGCACAGAATACTTATTGATCACACTAGATGTGACTGCTCTCTATACAAGCATCAATCATGCTGATGGAGTGAGGGCAGTGAAGCACTTTTTAAGCAAAAGACCAATGTGCATGTTGGAACACAATAAGATGTTGGTAGAGATGTTGGAAATGTGTTTAAACAGTAATTATTTTCTCTTCCAAAATCAGATGTTTCAGCAGTTGCGGGGAGTAGCCATGGGGGCCTGCTTCTCCCCAGCTACGCATGTTTACACATGGGGCTGTGGGAGGAGCAGGTCTTGGGCAATGCCTATAGTGAGATCGTGTCCAGTAAATTGGTATCTTGGCACAGATTTATAGACGATTTGTTTATAATTTGGAAGGGAACAATAAGTGAAGCAGAACAATTCATTAGTGACATCAATGAAAATTAATTGAACTTGAACTTCACAGGCACTATTAGTGACAATAAAGTCAACTTTTTAGATGTAGAGGTTTATATAGAAGAAGGGAGATTGCAGACAAAATTACACCGCAAAAAAACTGCAGGTAACACAATTCTCCATGCCTCTAGCCAGCACCCCAACCACCTAATCCGAAGCATCCCCTATGGGGAGATGCTGAGGATTAGAAGAATCTGTAGCACAGATACGGCCTGTTTTATAGCACAGAAAGAGAGTGAAGCAAGATTCGTACAGAGAGGCTATGCAGAGAGTGTGGTGTCAAAAGCAATGGAAAGGGCTAATAAGACTGTATTGTTACCGTTATTGCCAGCGGATGCAGGGGCAGAACAGTTATTGTCAGGCAGTGCAGGTGGCCAACCCAGATTTATCTTGGGATACAGTTGCCAACATAGACAAATACAGAACTTTGTCAAGAAAAATTGGCATATTATCACAGGGGATCCTGTGATTGGAAAAACGATGGCAACTTTCCCTGCAATCACATACAGTCGAGCTCGTTCTATGAATGACATGCTAGTCAGGAGTAGCCCGGAGATATCAATCTGCAATAAATGGCTGGGCAAAAGCAAGGGGTTTCTAAAATGTGCAGTATGCAAGGCGTGCACCATAGGGAAGAATAAAACAACGTATAGTTCTCCCTTCAGTGAGACAGAGATAATCATTTCCAAGAAAATAACTTGTAAGACAGATTATGTTGTCTACGTACTGGAATGTGTTTGTGGACTTCGTTACGTTGGAAGTACGAAGTTACAAGTCCATAAACGGATATTGCAGCATATGAGGGCAGTGATCAATAAGGACGAAGCCTACCCTGTGGCGAGACACGTTAATTCATGCCATAAGGGAGATGTAAACTGCCTGAAATATTATGCAATAGACATGCTGCAGCCTTTGCGGAGAGGAGGTAATAGAGAAGCACAGCTGAGAGTGTTAGAAACCCGTTACATCCTGGAGCTTGACACCAAGACACCGCATGGCCTCAATGCGACAGAGGATTTATATACCTGTTTACATTTGGAGTAATATCACAAAACAGGGTATATGGATCAAAAACTGGAATTGTATAAATGAATCAGAGAAATGAATGGTCGTCTAATCATGCTATATCATCTAGTACTGCCAGATTTTAAATCAGTAGTTCAAATAAATACACATAAATAATTTATAATCACACTAGTTTCTTTTTTCATAGTGTAGGGTTAATGCAGATTAAAACAGGCAGTGTAGTAGCAGTGGTCCGGAATGGTGACAAGAATGCCCACATGGGCAATATCAATGGAAATTCCTCACAAAAGCATTAAAACCCACTAGCAAATAAGACCAGCTATGCACTAAGCACTTTAGTTTGCCAATTTGCACATAAATCTATGAATTGAGGGATATACTGATCTGTAGTAGATATGCATATATTTGTGAAATAATGTAAATAATGGTTGAAATACTTAAAAAGAAAAACAATTTTTTACCTAGCATTGTACAGGTAATCAAGTTTGTAAATAGGCATTATGCACTTTTTTTCTTTACCAACTTTCACATTGTTTGACTCTCCCTTTAAATAACAAATTTAGGTGTATAATAGTTTTAAAGGGAAGTGTACATATACTTGATCAGAAATGTTAATAATTAATGGCAAATGGAAAATGGACGAATTGCAATTATTAATTTGCACATATGTAAATATTTATTTTTTAAATATTTATTGTATTTATTGCGAATATTTTGCACAGATCTAAGGGTAATAATGCGAGGAGGAAGTGTTGAAGTAAAAACGTATAACTTACAAAAAAAGAAATGTCATCTTACCAAAACATACCGGATCAGGCTGAAAAAAATATATTTTTTCTATTTCTATAGGCCTGGAACCACGTGATCGTTCCTGCACTACAAATCACTGGGTGTAATTCAACCATGTCATGTGACCAAGGGCTCTCGGGCCCGAAACACGTCATGGCGGACAAGAGGGTGCACAGAATAAATTAAGCTCTTAAAATCAACCTACAAGGGTCCGTTTCGTTTGTTTGGTTTCCGGATTTTTCTTGGAGCGAATGACGAAGTTCTATTCATATATATATATATATATATATATATATATATATATATATATATATATATATATATATATATATATATATATATATATATATATATATATATATATATATATATATATATATATATATATATATATATATATATATATATATGTTCCCACAAAGCCTCCAAGCTTTAAAGCAGCACTCCACAGGAAAATGTTCACAGAACCTTTATTTCAAAATGAGGCGATTGAACAGGCTGGTATCTAGAATGAACCACGGACGTGTGTATCCGAGGCCCACCGGAGGGCTATCGAAGAGATGGAAATTAATTGGCAGTAAAAACATTTGGTAAACATGTGGCCATACCTGAATGGAAGAATCGGGACTTCTACTCCCGGCATACCGCTTACTGGAAAGCGAGTGCCACGTGGGTATTAAAGGTGGAAGTCCTTTCCATGGTTTACTCAAGCGCCGCCCTATGATTAAGGTGTTGGTGAACACTGAAACGCGTCAGGGAGAGACACTTATCGGACTCATGTTCGTTTTTCCTGAATAAAGGGTTTGTGAACTTTACCTTCGTGGAGTGCTACTTCAAAGCTTGGAGCTTTCTTGGCAGATATATATATATATATATATATATTATTCCACAAATTACCCTGTTGACAGAAGGAGCACTTTTTCAGTCGGTGCCGTCACCGGGACCAGAGCAGTGTCCCGTTTAAATTTTCCACAAGTAAACAAGTGAAGGCACTCCAGTCAGTAGTCCATTTCAAAGTTCTTTATTCAAAACTGTGTTCGCCTACGCGTTCCGAACCAGAGTTCTTGATCACGGCAGTTTCTTACAGTTTGTCCCTTGTCTCTTTCTGTATTTATAATGCTTCTGCATACAGTGCATTGTGGGATATGTAGTTTCTAGTACTTGTATCACATTTTACAAATCGATAATTTCTAGTCTTGTTCATAGGTATTTTGAATTTAGAAGACTTGATCACTTGGACATATTGGTTCACCGTCCTATTTGCAATTCACATCATATATTAATCCATATTGATTACGTATTTTTACAACTGTATGGTTAGATGTGTTACGAGTATGTTTCATCCCATTTGATGAATATCCCCATGTACTTGATGCTTATTTCGGCTACGCGGTGTGTGGCCCCCTCACATTTTACTTATCAGATTTGATAAATAGTATTAAGCAAATTTGATTGGCTTGTGTAAAATTACATTTTATGTTATGTATTATGTGTTGGGGATTTTTCTTCATTTCTAGGGCTGAGTGCCCTTTGCACCGCTGACCAAGCAAGCATGTTTACATAAGGGTATTTTATGAATAACACAATACGAATTTCTGGCAGTTAATCATTTTTGAACATTCTACACATCTTTTATCACCTTTGTTTCGTTTCATTCTATGTTAGTTCAGTTTTCAACTGAATTGTCTTTACAAAAAATAATTTTTACAAAAAAATGATGACTTTCTAATGAATTTTCACATCATGTTCATAAGTGAACATACAGTTCCTCGTCCCCATTCAGTCCCAGTGGTTGTTTTGTTTTGAATTTCATGATGAGTTTGGACTCCAACCTCCTCAATTTAAGTTTTCTGTCTCCCCCTCGTTCATGTTGGGGTACAGCTGCCAGTCCCGAATATGTTATGTCCAGCCATGTTTTTCCTTCATGGCTTGCTATATGTTTGGCCATGGCATATGCTTGGTCTCTATTCGTTATAGCACGGAGGTGCTCCAAAATTCGCTTCTTCAGGGGACAAGTGGTACTCCCTATGTACCTTTTTCTGCATTTGCATTGTAATAAATATACAACAAATGATGTCTCACATGTAATGGTTTCCCTGATGATGAAGTTCTTACCAGCGGCATCTTGCAGGTTCTTTAGATTCCTACCGATTTTACACGCTTTGCATGTTTGGCATTTTGTAAAGCCACTACGCCTGTTATCTAGCCAAGAATTAGTTTTTTTGTTTTGGTAGTGGCTTTGTACCAAATGATCAGCAAGGTTTGGTGCTCTTGTGTATGTTATTTTCGGGTATGTTCCTATGTTTTTTCCAATATCTGGGTCTTTTCTCAATACATGCCAGTACTTCATCATGATTTGTCTGATTTTGTTGCTTTCTTTGGTGTATCTTATTATCATGCGTGGTTGTTCATCATTGGTTGTATTTTTTTCTTTATGCTTATTCTTTTGTTTTTTAGTTTCTGTGATTGTTAATTCATCGTCACTTTTGTTACTTGTTTTGTTCATTAGTAGATCCGTTCTACTTTTGTTTCTGGCTGCGGCTTCTCCTCTCACAATATCCGTTTTTTTGTATCCTCTTTGTATGAATCGTTTTTTTGTCTCTGAGAATTTTTTCTCCATTTCATTTTCTTCCGAACAATTCCTCTTCATTCGCAAGAGTTCACCATATGGTGTGCTCTTCTTCAAATTGACCGGGTGAAAGCTTTGGCCGTGTAATATACTGTTTGTGGCAGTTTTCTTACGGTGGGTAGTTGTCTGGATTTTGTTATTTTTGACATATACTTTGGTATCCGAGAATTCCACTTCTTTTGCACTTAAGTTGTATGTGAATCTTAAGCCCACATTATTGTTGTTCAATGTGTCAAAGAATTTCTTGAATCCATCTTCAGTGCCCTTCCATAGGAGAAATAAATCATCGATGAAGCGCAGCCATAGTGCTACGTCCGCCATGTAGTGGTCGTTCTCCTCTCCCCAAGCCACGCATCTCTCCCACCACCCCATCACGAGATTTGCGTAGCTCGGGGAAAAAGAGACGCCCATAGCGGTCCCGCAGCACTGTACATACACCTTCTTGTCAAATAAAAAAATGTTATTGTAGAGACACATTGTGATCATTTGTATCAGCATTTTCGAATGTTGATATTCAGATATTGGACGTTGTTGGAGGAAGTATTGAATAGCCTTGATACCAATTTCGTGGTCTATTGATGTGTATAGCGAGATGACATCTATTGTTACTAGGAGGTAGTTGGGTTGCCAATCTGTGTTTGACAAGATACGTAAAAAATCACCAGTGTCTTTCAGATAGGAGCTTAGTGTTGGTACAATAGGGGCAATGAAAATATCCACATAAATTGATACGTGTTCATAGAGACTACCACAGCTTGATATATGGGTCTCCCCGGTGGTTTATTGAGAGTCTTATGAACTTTCGGAAGAAAGTAGATGGTTGGTGTGATTGGATTTTCCACCATGAGATATTTGCTTTCTTCTTCCGTCAGTAAACCTTCATTTCTCCATGTATCCAGTTTGGTTTTCAGGTCTATTGTCAGGCTGATTATTGGGTTTTTTGATAAGATTTTATAATTGTTGGTGTCTCCCAATTGCCTTAATGCTTCCTCTACATAGTCTGTTCTTTCCATAATGACTATGTTCCCGCCTTTGTCGGCAGGTTTGATTTCAATAGTATTGTTGTTTCTCAGAGTTTGGATGGCCAGGCGTTCAGTTTTGCTTAGGTTTTCCTTTTTGCCAGTTTGTATGCTGTGCATTCTTTCCAAATCCCCTAGCACTAAGTCATAGAAGGAAAATACTATTGAAATCAAACCCGCCGACAAAGGCGGGAACATAGTCATTATGGAAAGAACAGACTATGTAGAGGAAGCATTACGGCTGCGCTTCATCGATGTTTTTTTCTCCTATGGAAGGGCACTAAAGATGGATTCAAGAAATTCTTTGACACATTAAACAACTGTATGTTCACTTATGAACATGATGTGAAAATTCATTAGAAAGTCATCATTTTTTTGTAAAAAATATTTTTTGTAAAGACAATTCCGTTGAAAACTGAACTAACATAGAATGAAAAGAAACAAAGGTGATATGTAGAATGTTCAAAAATGATTAACTGCAAGAAATTCGTATTGTGTTATTCATAAAATACCCTTATGTAAACATGCTTGCTTGGTCAGCGGTGCAAAGGGCACTCAGCCCTAGAAATGAAGAAAAATCCCCAACACATAATACATGGCATAAAATATAATTTTACACAAGCCAATCAAATTTGCTTAATACTATTTATCAAATCTGATAAATAAAATGTGAGGGGGCCACACACCGCGTAGCCGGATAAGCATCAAGTACATGGGGATATTCATCAAATGGGATGAAACATACTCGTAACACATCTAACCATACAGTTGTAAAAATACGTAATCAATATGGATTAATATATGATGTGAATTGCAAATAGGACGGTGAACCAATATGTCCAAGTGATCAAGTCTTCTAAATTCAAAATACCTATGAACAAGACTAGAAATTATCGATTTGTAAAATGTGATACAATCACTAGAAACCACATATCCCAGAATGCACTGTATGCAGAAGCATTATAAATACGGCAAGAGAGAAGGGACAAACTGTAAGAAACTGCCGTGATCAAGAACTCTGGTTCGAAACGCGTAGGCGAACACAGTTTTGAATAAAGAACTTTGAAATGGACTACTGACTGGAGTGCCTTCACTTGTTTACTTGTGGAAAATATATATATATATATAGTAAGGTTGTATGCGTTAGGTATACACCTTTAAGAAGCGGGGCTCTAAGCTACCTATCAGGAGGGGGCAGGTATTTAACCTATGAAACACGACCCTCCCTGTTTCATTCACTACCCTGGCGCTGAAGAAGGCAGACAACGTGCCGAAATGCATTCGCCCATTGAAGGGTCACTCGCCTGTGCTGATGGATTAAAGCTGTTTTCCATACCTACCCTGCTGTTGGTCTCTTCACTGGATCTTGGGATGTGGTGTGGAATGTTTATATATATATATATATATATATACTTGCTCGTTAAATATATGTGGTTTAAATGATCCTAGGAAAAGACAAATTCTGGACAAACTTGTTCAGCTATTACGTATTGATATACTCTGTTTACAGGAAACCCACGTGGCTTGGGCAAATAGAGAATATTTAAAGAATATGGGAATGGAGCTGGTCGTTTGTTCTAAACAAACGGGAGTCAAAAGAGGCTTGGTGATACTTAAAAAAAGAGGGGTGGGAGAGTGCGTCAAGACCTTATCGGATTGGTGGGGTCGATGGGTTATCGCAGAAATTAAGTTGGGACATCATAGATTCACTTTGTGCAATGTTTATGGGCCAAACTTGGATGATGCCGAGGTGTTTAATTTTCTTAATTTAGAAATAGCAAAATGGGTTACCCCTGTGTTGCTGTGTGGGGATTTTAACATTAATATTGGAGCAGATCTGGACGCTAGATCCACTCAAGCGTATACAGGCAGAAAGAAATTAGTGTATGCGGGAATTCAGAGATTATTCTTGGACCATGGTCTCTACGATGTGTGGCACGCAAAATATCCCAACAATCCGGGGTTCACCTTTTTTTCTGCCCCTCACTCTAAATTCGTGAGATTGAACTATGTTTTTTACAACCTCTGTCTTTTTAGCTAAGAGTACTATCGAAATCCAACCTAAACTGGTTTCCGATCATAATCCAATTGTACTAGATTTGGCTCTAGATATTGAAGGAAAAATAGAATCCCCTCAGTGGTCTTTTGAGCGGAAACTACTTTTAGACGAGGAGTACTGTCAATTCATGAAACAAATAGTTAAAGAATTTTTCGATATTAATAGAAATACGGCAGCACCGGAGGTAGTTTGGGACACATTTAAATCAGTGGTTCGGGGGAAGACTCTAAGTTTTTCTGCATCCAGGCGTAAACAGATGTATTTTAGGCGACAACAAGACTTTAAGCAGGTTTTGAAGGCGCAGAAAAAATTGGCAGAGGCTATTAGGTTAGGATATGAGAAGGAAGAATGCAGTCTTGCCCAAAATGATCTTACTATTAAAAGGGCTAACGTATATACCAATATTGCCGATCAATTAGCAGCTAATTATATACAACATAAGGCAGCAGCATATGAATATGGAGAAAAGACAGGTAGGATATTAGCGAAGAGGGCTAGGGAGAAAGCTGTATATGGAGACATATCGAAAATTAAGGACTTACAGGGAGTTATGCAGGAGACGAAACAAGGGGTGTTAACTGCTTTCCAAGAGTTTTATCAGTGGCTATATAGTGACGAGATTGGTCAGGTAGATGCTAGTGAATATTTAAGTGATATGAATTCTATAACTATTTCTGAAGCTCAACAAGCGATATTAACAGCACCTCCAGACTGGGGGAAAGTAGAGTTAGCAATTCTGGGTTTGGCCCAGGGTAAGGCCATGGGGCCAGATAATATCCCCTTGGAGTTTTATAGGAAATTTAGCAATGAGTTAAAATTAGAATTAGAGTATATATGTCAGCAAGCATTTATAGGAAAGGCTCCACGGTCATGGGCAGAAGCTACCATAGTGGTTTTTAAAAAGAAAGGCAAAAAAGTAGACGAAATGGGGTCGTATAGACCTATTTCTCTGTTAAATTCAGACAGTAAAATGTATTCAAAATTGATTGCCAATAGGCTAAATGATCTAATGCCAGGTTTTGTCTCTATAAGACAACATGGATTTATACAAGGAAGAGGCACCACAGACCACATAAGACTAATAATATCTTTGTTGGATTGGTCACATGGGACTGGTTCCCCTGTAGGTGTGGCCCTGTTGGACGCTGAAAAAGCGTTTGACAGGGTCACATGGACCTTTTTGTGGTCTGTGTTGGCAAAAAAGGGGATTCCAGAGGAATTTGTAAATGGAATAAAATCATTGTATAGTCAACCATTTGCCACTCTTCATATCTCAGGAAGGAGCTCGGGGATGGTGCGGATAGCAAGGGGGACGAGGCAGGGCTGTCCCTGCTCGCCCTTGCTGTTCGCACTATACATCGAGCCGTTTATTGCACATTTGGAGAGCAACTCGGCAATTAAACCAGTGCGGATAAATAATTTTGAAGTTTGTGCTTACGCAGACGATATCACTATAGTGACATCAGTTATTGTGAAGTCTGCGGAGGAATTCGGCCGGCTCTCTGGATGTAAATTAAATATCGATAAGACACAGCTTATCCTTTCAGCGGCCGGACGCCCAGAAAATCTAAAACTCGATAATGAAGCCACATATTTAGGCATTAAGATCACTGCCAACATGGAAAAAAGTATCCCTATCAATTTAGATCCTATCATTGGCACTTCGAACAAAACCCTGGAAAGATTAAACAACTTGAAGCTCTCACTCTTAGGTCGCAGTAATGTGATAAAAATGCTTATTTTCCCTAAGTTTTTGTATATATTTCGTTCAATACCTCTACTGATACCTTCTGGTTAATTTGGCTGAATTGAAAGGATGTGCTTGAGATTTCTCTGGGGGTACCACCGGGCCCGGAGAACACTTAAAGTGATGTCAAGGGAAAAAGGGGGATGGGGCATACCGAATTTTCAGATTTATTATTGGTGTGCGATACTGCAATATATGGGCTTTTTAATTTTACCGGAAGACTCTATGGAGGATTATATGATGCCATCCATCTATGAGATGCTTCTGGGCTCGGAGGCCAAACAATGCTTTAACCGAATTATCGAACCCAGCTACTTTAAAAAAACAAAGTTTAAAATTGTTGAAACTGCGTTTGCCATATGGAGGACTATTAAAAAAAAAAAAATTCGGCCAGGCTCCAACATGAATATATATACTCCATTAAGGAACTGTTTTTTTTACCTGAAATTTTTCATGATGGAGTTATTTCTAGGTGGTATAATCTGGGGATTAAGAATCTGGGGGACCTGTTCCAGGGAACCGAGTTCGTATCTTTTGAGTATTTAAGGAATGAATATCAGGTACCGAGAGCCGATTTTTTTAAATACCTACAGATACGAAGTTTCTGTGCTCAGAAAATATCTAATTCTACATTGGTATTGGAAAAAATTATTTTGCTTGAAGCAATCAAGGATGGACAGAAAATTGGGCACTTATACCAACTATTTATGGAGAAAGCTGAGGATGATTTAGAATTAAAAGACATCATGTGGCAAACTAAACTGGGAGTTGAGTGCGTTAATTTAGAAAGAAGCTTGGCGATTGCCGGCAAGGTATTACTGAATGGTTCACTAATAAGTCAGCATTACATGTAAATTTTTGGGCTATACTATACACCGGGCAAATTAGCCAAATGGAATTCCGGGAGGGGGATAAAGTGTAATCGTTGTAACCTTTATGCAGCGGACGCTGCACATATGTTTGTTTTATGTCCAAAATTGGGTCAACTGATAGCTGATATAGAGAGCTTTATCTCAGGAAATCTGGGTATTGTGATTAAGTTAACAACGCCACTTATTATTTTTGGATGTGAAGAGGGCACGACTCAACAAGTTTTTGACTCAGAGGAATGTTTTATATTTATTTGCATGTCTGCATATCGTGCATGTATTACATCGCATTGGCTTGATGAGGAACCACCTAACTTTATAATGTGACAAACGAAGCTTTTGTATATGTTTCACTTAGAAACTGCTCTGTATAAGCTGAAGGGTATAAGGAAAAAAACTTTCGGAAGGAATATTTGGCTCCCTATAACAAATTGGATAGGACAGTAATGGAACATGACGCAAAATGTATGATTTTGGAATTGTAACTTGTATATTATTTTCCTGCTTGCTGCCTCAAAAAAGATATTAAAAAAAAAGGAAAGTGTAGTTAAAGCAGCCATAATGGCTTAATAATAGGCTTTTGACAATTCGTGTGAATTTCAATAGAAGCCCAGGTTTACACCAGATCATTTTAACCCTGTCCTTGATAATATGCCCCCTAGTTTGCTATGGCAGGGCGAGAGCCTCGGCTCTCACTCTTGTGTAGCAAACAGCAATGTTGAAAAAATCTTCTGGTAAGATAAAGGATTTTGAAGTCCATTATTGCCGTTTTAATTGTAGTTTGCTGCCATTAAAACGGCGACAATTTTAACGCCGGCCTTGTAAATATGCCCCTAAATTTTGTAATGTCGACAATCCCGTCTCCCATTTAAATAGGCACAAAGTATTTACTGAAGTGCTTTGTGAATCGTGCAGCAACACTGTCTAATTGTGATCGATAAAGAATTCGAAGAGTTGTGTACTTCTTTTGCTCGTAATGTACATAGGGGCAGATTTACAAGTCCCTTGTGCCACTATTGCATCACTTTTAACATGGGAAAAGTGACGCAAAAGTGGCGCAAGGGGCTTGTCAATCTGCTACACAGTGTTTTTTTTTCATATATATTTTTATTGCAGACAATATAAAAGTTACATACAATCACATTTTACAGTTCCAAACCTAATGACTGCTACGCATCAATCTCCTAGCGTCTCGTTACACAGCCCGTGTGTCCACATCCCGGAGGCCGGGCGGCGGTAACCATGATAAATCAAAGAACGTAAAACAAAAGTCAATCGCAGCCATCTAGTAGGAAGATCTCGTGTCCGTTTTTCCATTTGTGAACAACCCCTCTCAAAAGAAATTCCCCCCCCAACAACCCCCATCTCGTTATCAACTTTAGGAAACGATCACGAGCAACCGGGGGAAACAACCTTTACAACGCAACTTTTACAACGAACTACCATTACAACGAGATTTTTACAACGCAAAAACTATTACAACGCATGTTTTTACAATGCATGTTTTTACAACGCAGGTACCTTTACAACGCATGCCATTACAACGTAAGTATTGGTAAGTATATAGTTTGTATAGTATTATAATTTTTGGGTAAAGGGGTATTTTTAGGGTTCAGGGTCAGTTTTCAGTTTTTGGGTAAAGGGGTATTTTTAGGGTTCAGGGTCAGTTTTCAGTTTTTGGGTAAAGGGGTATTTATAGGGTTCAGGGTCAATTTTCAGTTTTTGGGTAAAGGGGTATTTTTAGGGTTCAGGGTCAGTTTTTAGTTTTTGGGTAAAGGGGTATTTTTAGGGTTCAGGGTCAGTTTTCAGTTTTTGGGTAAAGGGGTATTTTTAGGGTTCAGGGTCAGTTTTCAGTTTTTGGGTAAAGGGGTATTTTTAGGGTTCAGGGTCAGTTTTCAGTTTTTGGGTAAAGGGGTATTTTTAGGGTTCAGGGTCAGTTTTCAGTTTTTGGGTAAAGGGGTATTTTTAGGGTTCAGGGTCAGTTTTCAGTTTTTGGGTAAAAGGGTATTTTTAGGGTTCAGGGTCAGTTTTCAGTTTTTGGGTAAAGGGGTATTTTTAGGGTTCAGGGTCAGTTTTCAGTTTTTGGGTAAAAGGGTATTTTTAGGGTTCAGGGTCAGTTTGGGGTTTTTGGGTAAAGGGGTATTTTTAGGGTTCAGGGTCAGTTTGGGGTTTTTGGGTAAAGGGGTACAGGATAAATTAAATTAATTAAATTAAATTAAATTAATTACAATAAATTAAATTAATTAAATTAATTAAATTAATTAAATTAATTTAATTAAATTAATTAAATTAAATTAAAATTAATTAAAATTAATTAATTATATTAAATTACATTAAATTAAATTAATTATATTAAATTACATTAAATTAATTAAATTAAATTAAAATTAATTAAAATTAATTAATTATATTAAATTACATTAAATTAAATGTAATTAATTAAATTAAATTATTTACATTAAATAAATTACATTAAATTAAATTACGTAAATTAAAATAAATTAAATTAAATTAAATTAATTAAATTAAATTAATTAAATTAATTAAATTACATTAAATTAAATTTAATTAATTTACATTAAAAAAATATTATATACTTACTAATATTTACGTTGTAATGGTATGCGTTGTAAAGGCACCCGCGTTGTAAATACCAGTGTTGTAATGGTACTTCGTTGTAATGGTTCCTGCGTTGTAAAGATTGCGTGGTAATGGTAGTCGTTGTAAAAGTATGCGTTGTAACGTCATACATCCGCAACCGGATGCGCCTTAATACAGACTGCCATGCCACTTTTCCCCTCAATCTTGTGAATCCTCCAGCAGATAGCTATGACTGACAGGAAAACCCCTATCCCAGTGTCTAGTGGCACGACCTCCGTACTACTCCTTCGGAGCGTCCCTCGCTAACCTTACAATATTGTGTGCTGAATCTTAATGGTACCATCTGCAGTGGTCACTAGGGAGTGCTTCTGCGCAGCCTACAGTCCCTTAATGCTCCTGATGTGGTCTCCCCTCCCCCTCCCCTCCCCAATGTCCCACTACTTCCGCGTGTCATCTCAGTCAGTCTTCTGGAGCTATGTGTCAGGAGCGTTAGGTATTTCGGAGTGCGATGCGTCCTGGGTGTGTTGTAGGGCCTCTCTTTCATTATCCTGCTCCTCCTCCTCGTCATGTGCCTCTAGATCTCTCAGGGCTTGTACTAACACCTCCCACGCCGTCGCTGCGGCTAATGCTTTGTCGTCCTGTCGCCTATGCGCCAACTGATACCTAAGGGAGCTTTCGCAGGCAGCCCATTTCAGGAATTCATTCATCCAACGTCTGTACAAAGGTCCAGCTCTTGCCTTCCAATGTCGAGTAATTTCGCGTTTGGCTAATATAAGGCCCATGTCAATAAATTTGCTGGTATTCTTGTGTTTGGGGGTGTGAGGGAACCAATGGAGGACACCGATAGCCATGTCAAACTACAGCTGTCTCCGCGTCACCTCGTTCAGTGCGTCACCTATCGCCTTCCAATAGTCTCCCAGCATTGGACAAGTCCACAGCATGTGTTCCAGTTCTACCGCCTCTCTAGTGCATCTAGGGCACGCTGCCTCATTCACTCCGAAATATTTACAAATTTTCCCCGGTGTTAAATATGCTCTATGTAGTATGAAAAAATGTACTAGTTGGAAGCGTGCGTTCCTAGTACTCTTGCGAGCCCGTCGCATTATCTGCGCCTAAGCTGTCTCTGGGATCTCTTTTCCTATATCTGCTTCCCATTTGTTTTTCAACCCGGTCAAAGGTGGCAAGTTTTCTCGGAGCATTCTAGCATAGAGGCATGTGACCGCTTTGTAAGTACCCGCCGCCATCATGGTATACTGGCAGGCCATAGATGTCGTGGGTTCCAGTAATCCCTCCTGCCAGTGCGCCTGCATGGCTCTAGTGATCGCGGCATGCAATAAGAAACCCCCCCCTTGGTAGGTCAAATCTTTCCTGGAGAGTTTGGTAAGGCAGCAGCGTCCCGTCCTCCTACAAATCCCCCACCACGTGCAGTCCCGCCTCTTCCCAGTACTGCAGCTGCGACCAGTCCCCACCATGCGGCAGCGCCGTCACCATTCCGATAGGTATTTCCGGCGCGTATGGGTGACGCACTCCCGCCAATCGTTGGGATCTGTTCCAGCAAAGGCGGAACGTTTGTTCCTCCATAGTTAGGTCTCGCAGGTCTAGCTTCTGT
Organism: Lissotriton helveticus; assembly: GCF_964261635.1. Lineage (NCBI taxonomy): Eukaryota > Metazoa > Chordata > Amphibia > Caudata > Salamandridae > Lissotriton > Lissotriton helveticus. The sequence continues at coordinate 485,545,760 of NC_136065.1, forward strand.
TGTAGTGTTATGTAAGCTAAAACATGGCACGGTATGCCTCCCTCCCTTTCCTGCTCTGGCCCTCTGAACACTCTCGCCATTTCCTGCGTAAAGAGCTGCAACTGAGCCGCTAAATAGTAAAGTTTGAAATCCGGGACTGCAAGTCCCCCCTCATCCTTCGGTCGGAGGAGCGTGTTCTGGGCGACCCTGCATCTCCCAGCGCCCCAAAGAAATGAGGATATCTGGGATTTTAACGCCTTAAAAAGGGAACAGGGTATCCACACAGACAATGTACGAAAATAGTACAGAAGTCTCGGCAAGGCTACCATTTTCAAGAGGGAGATCCGGCCCATCAGTGATAGTGGCAGGGTCGCCCAGAAGGCCATATTGCCCTTCATTGCCCGTATACAACGACCCACATTGCCTTCCAACATGTCCGCCGGTGTGTGGTATATGTACACCCCCAGGTATTTCAAACAGGTAGGTTCCCATTTTATCAACGGGTGTCCATCGGGTCTAACCTCTCCTTGCCGCACGGGAAACATACACGTATTGAACCAATTGACTTTTAGGCCTGAGAGCTCTCCAAAACGTTGGAGTAGTCTTTCCGCCCCAGTCAAGGCCGCCTCCGCATTCTCAAGAAATAGTAATAGGTCATCCGCATACAGGGATATAAAGTGTCGCCCATCTCTTCCGTCCAGTCCTCTATAATGTCTCCCCGTCCTGATTTCACTAGCCAGAGGTTCAATAGCGAGGGCAAACAAGAGGGGGGACAGCGAGCATCCTTGTCTCGTCCCGCGTGTAACCGGGTATTGGAGCGATATCAGTCTCCCCACCCGTACCCTCGCCACCGCTGAGGTATATAAGACTCTCGTCCATCATATATACTCTTCTCCAAGCCCAAAGCGCTTCAAAACATTATATAAGTAGTCCCATTCCAAGCTATCAAAAGCTTTCTCTATGTCGACGGACAGGATCAATGGCATTTGTGCTTCGGAGTCGTCACCGCTCATAAGACGTATGAGTCTCCGAATATTCGAAGTGGTGTTGCGCCGCCACCATAGACACCGCCACCATATAAAACCTTTGCTGCCCCGGCCGCAAGGCGACCGGGGCGGAAAAGCGGCCGACGGTCTTTTCGTCCATCGCGGACCCCCCAGCCATACTAATATGGTGGGGGTCATTCCGGAGCAGATGGCGGACGGATTGCCTCCGCCAGGACGGTGGTGGCTACCGCCAGCCTGGTGGGGGCAATCCGCCCGCCATCGTAATGGGGCCCTTAGTGTTTAAAATAAGATCGATGTGACTGAATGAGGTCAAAGATCACAAATTAAGATAATGCGTGGCAATATTTGGTTATTTGCACATCTGCAGTGTGCCTTATACATTCCACCTCTCTTATAGGCCCGCATTGAAGCGGTGTCTGTAGGGAAGTGCCTACTGCGTTATATATACAGTATGGACCAGCAGGTCTTTAAAATGATTCAGAGATGAGACAGAATTAGGTGAGAGATCACGTCATTATGCTGGAAAATATCATTAATTTGGAACGCAATTAATTGTAGGCATTGTGTATCTAGGCCGCTCTACTTACCTTGTGTAAACACTGTGGCAAACAGAGTTCACTACTTGAATTTTGCTTTGGTTATACACTGCAGACTGTATTAAATTCAGCCTTGATTTATTTATCGGCAGAGTGGACAGCAGGTCCATAACTTGAAAAGAGAAAGAGAAACAATGTGAGAGAGAGGGAGAGAGAGAGAAAGAGAGAAAAAACAACATTAAAAGTGTGAGAGAGAGAAAGTAATATTTGGAGCAGGAGAGGTAGTGTTAATACTGGGGAAAATCTTCGTAGCTCACCTTTTTGCTTCCTTTGTGTGTCCAAGCACGTGCCGGTTCATAGTGCACTCTCAAGTTTAGTGATCTGAAAGATAGTATAGAGTTAGTTAGAGCAGAGTACATACAACTGCACAAGTATATTTCTGTTTTATGTCTTTGGACATTCAGGATACTGTATTACATCAACTTTCACTGCAAGATGGTGTCTGTGCTTTCTTTTTTCCCAGAGTGCTATACTCCATGCACTGCCACTGCATAGCGGTGAGTTCTTATTACTGCGTACCTAGACTGTTGCACCCCATTGACTCCCAGAGACCGGAGATGAGTGCCTTTTCTTGCGCACTCAGACTGTTCCAACCTATCCATTCTCACTGCCCGGAGGTAATTGTACATTTCTACGCAGTCAAGCTGCTGCACAGTACCCACTCTCTCTGCACACAGGTGACTTCTGGTTGCTTCGGAAAGAAGCTTCTTTGCTCCCCTTGTGCCATTGGTGTGATTCAAAGAAGGTGCACCACATGTCGAAGCAGCCTTCTCAGACGTTGTTACGATGGCCACACATCATTGCAGTATTCTCAAACGTTGAGCTTTGGAGGTGTTGGGGGGGCGCCAATTTGGGAAACACAGCCTGTTAGATAAAAAGGAAGATAACATTCTGCATCATTTCTTTATCGAAGGAGAGAGGAAGCGAGAGAGTAACTGAAAAGAATATTCGCAGCTCACATTTCTGTCACCGGTGTGTCTTTCACCACGTGCCGGGACATAATGCACCCTGAAGTTGTACATCTAAAAGATAGTAAAAGAAAGATGTTATGATTGGTAATTGTCACTATATTAATGTGGAGTGGAACTACATAGCCCTTTCACACACCTTCCCTCCCGGATTAAAAATACAACTATTTGTACACTTCCAACTTGTTCAATAGGCTTCGATTTATGTACAATTAGTTGACTAGTAATGTTTTCCATCCAGTTGTGAAAGCAAGTGATGTGCAGTGATACATGTGGTTTCAATCATCATGAGCGACTATAAAGACTTTCCTGCTATTGGAAAAAAAAATACAAATATAATAAGATACGGTATATAGGACTGCGTACACCTTAATCGCTGTGTCACCTTTTTGTATCCAGTCTGCTGCACCCCATGTACTCCATCTGCTGCGCACCCAGGCCTCACTGCTCACCTTTTCATGGACAGGGCACCTTCTACATCATGCAGTCCCGCTCTGCCACCAAGAAGTCTCACATATGGTGCTGAGTCTTGATATCGCTATGGTTAAGGACATACTCGTGCTCCCATCATCATCGCAGGTTGCTCACCCGCTCCATCCTTGTGGTACCACTAACTCAGTGACCAAAGGCACCACGCACGAGTGTTCGAGGCTCAGAGTTGCGTCCACATCCTGTTATTGTAGAGTAATGACGTAATCTACACATGCCTGAAAATGTTCTGTAAATACGGTGCTCATGTAAATTGTTGATATAGTTTTGGGTCGATTTCGCGCTATATAAATATGCTAAAAAAAACAAAAAAACAATAAATAGCACACACTTATAAATTGACTGTACGGTTTCTTTGCAGTATTGTAATGATCTACTTTGTACGTTTGTATTTGTAGAATGAGCGAAAGAAAGTTATATAATCGAAATTTTTGTTACTGGCAGAGGTAAGATGGTTGCATACGCTATTTATAGTACAATATAATGTGGTAGGGCGCAGGAGCAGCATTTTACAAACATAACAAATACTCAGACACAGATAGATAGTGGAAGTGGGTACGGGCACGTGTGCTCGATTGCATTTTATTACGTTGCTGTTGGTAACAAGTAGAAAACTAATCTTGATATCATACACAGATATTCAATCATATACGGTTTATGATTTCTGCTGTACAAAGGTAGGAGCACTATATGTGAAATAATACACAGAAGATTCTATTGTAAAGGGTTCATGAGTTGTGGTGCACTGAGGTAGGATCGGTTTTTGTGGAGTCTGCGATGATGCGTGGTTCAGACAGAGCGCACTGGTAAGAATGTTCTTTAGCAACTGAATTTTGCCTTAATAAGGCCACGTGGTGATTATTTATGGTGCACTGAGTTAGTGGTACATCTGGTGCTCAGCCTGTGCTCACCCTGCGATGATGCGTGGTTCGAGCGGTCTATACTCAAAGCATTGACTGTTGCATACTGGACTGCATGAACGTTGAGGGGAAAAAAAGACTACCATCAATGGTTATCAATTGCTCTGCAAACTAGGTCTACTCATTGCTCCCCATAACAAATGAAACAATTGCATTTCATGCAGTGCATTCTAACTTTCTCAAAATGGGGACGTATGTCTGGTGGCGATGTTAAAAGGGATGCCCCAGAGTTACTTGGTATTGCCGGTGGTGTAGGTACATTTTGGCGGAGTGTTCTAAAATGTTTGTAAGCATAGTTCACAGGATGCATGGATTAAAGGTACTTGCGTTTACTAGCAGTGGCACAGGAGTATTTTTTGTCTCTGCCGTAAATAAATCAAGGCTGAATTCCCTACAGTCTGTAGTGTAGATGCAAAGCTGAATTCAAGTTATAAACCCTGATGTTCGCAGTGTAGATCTTAGGCTGGACTGCATTATCTGTATTCACAATTGAAATAAAAGATGAAACATGTATGCAATACATTGTCGAAATGTGTATGTTTCAGGGACACTATAGTTCAAGTTGTGATCTGGCTGTTCACAGTGTAGACTGCCATTGAGTGTGCCTTTGCACTTGTAGCGTGAATTTTGTTTTTCAACTAAACCTAGAACTGATATAAAAGAAGTTTTTGAAGGAAGGTTACTTAAGGGTATTGTGTAGATTTGTGGGATGTTATACTTTGTTTGGTACTGCAGTCTGCAAATAATGAGTCTGTTGAATTGTGCATGAATACGGCCATGTGGCGATGAATTATTGTGCACTGAGTTAGTAGTACCTTTGGGACTGAGCGTGTACGTAATCTGTAATGATGCGTGATCCGGACAGGCCGCACTGGGGGTAATGTTTTTTGACTAATGAATTTTGCCCTAATAAACCCATGTGGGTTTTATTTATGGTGTACTGAGTGGATCACTGACATAATATAGAATACCAAAATATAGACTTACCAAAATATCGTTGGCAAAATATAGAATGCAAAAATATCGAATTCCTATCTACAAACAGGTAAGTACAAAAATATCGAATCAAAAATATCGTTGTAGTCAAAATATCGTTTTTTTTTAAATGTCTTAAAAGAAATTTAAAAATAATGAAATAATGAATATAATTAACTAAAACATATTTAAAAATACTTAAATAACTTTAAAATGAATACATAATTAATGTCAGTTAAAAAGAAAATAAACATCCAATTTTTTTAATACATATATATATATATGTATATATATATATATATATAAATATTCACGTAATATTAATAAAAAATATACAATATTTTTACCGTAGGATGGCGGGAGGGTAAAATGTACTATTACCACTCCAGTGAGTGCAACAGTAGGGAAAGCGTTGGATAGCATAGTGGTAAAAATTACTATTCCCACTCCAGTGAGTGCAACAGTAGGGAAAGCGTTGGATAGTGTAGGGGTAAAAATTACTATTCCCACTCCAGAGAGTGCAACAGTAGTGAAAGCGTTAGATAGCGAAGGGGTAAAAAATACTATTCCCACTCCAGAGAGTGCTACAGTAGTGAAAGCGTTGGATAGCGTAGGGGTAAAAATTACTATTCCCACTCCAGTGAGTGCAACAGTAGGGAAAGTGTTGGATGGGGTGGGGTTAAAAATTACTATTCCCACTCCAGTGAGTGCAACAGTAGGGAAAGCGTTGCATAGCGTAGGGGTAAAAATTACTATTTCCTCTCCAGAGAGTGCAACAGTAGGGAAAGCGTTGGATAGCATAGGGGTACAAATTACTATTCCCACTCCAGAGAGTTTAACAGTAGGAAAGCGTTGAATAGCGTAGGGGTAAAAATTACTTTTCCCACTCCAGTGAGTGCAACCGTAGGAAAAGTGTTGGATAGCAGGGGGGTAAAAAATACTATTCCCATTCCAGAGGGTGCAACAGTAGGGAAAGCATTGGAAAGCGGGAGGGTGAAAATTACAATTCCAACTCCAGTGAGTGCAACAGTAGGGAAAGCGTTGGAAAGCATAGGGGTAAATATTACTATTCCCACTCCAGTGAGTGCAACAGTAGGGAATGCATTGGATAGCCTAGGGGTAAAAATTACTATTCTCCCTCTAGTGAGTTTAACAGTAAGTAATGATTTAATATAGTAATACAAATAAATTAAATATCAATACCAATAAAAAATGTATTAAAATGTATTACCAATTTAATATTATGTAATAGTTAATCTATTGGAAATACAAATAAATACTAGTTATTAAAATTAATTATCCATTCATATTAAATTTGCAACTAATTAATTTTCAATAACACGAACTAATTATTAATACATATTAATACCAATTAATATTTAAATAACAGTAAATTAATTATCAATGCACAAAAAGTATTTTTAATATATAATTAATTACAATTAAATTACTTCCCACCCTATTCCCCTATAAACCCACAATCCGCAATGGAAAATACATTAATATAATTATCTTAATTATCAATTGATCAATTAATACAAATGAATTACCAATAAATAAAAATTAATTACCAATTAAAAATTCATTTACAATAAATTAAAAATCAATACCAATAAATAAATACAAAATATTTACTTAATTACAATTAAATTACTTCCCACCCTATTCCCTAATAAACCCACAACCCGCTACGGAAAATAAATTAATACAATTAACATAATTATCACTTAATCAATTAATACAAATTATTTACCAATTAAAAATTAATTAACAATAAACTCAAAATGAATACCAATAAATAAATATAAATATTTAATTAATTGCAATTAAATGACTTCCCACCCTATTCCCCTATAAACCCACAACCTGCTACAGAACTAAAACGCAAAATTAAATTAAAAATAATTATTAATTTCTAAAAATTAATATTTAATTAATATCATAAAATTACTTCCCACCCTATTCCCCTATAAACCCACAACCCACTACAGAATTAAATTACGCAAAAATTAAATAACATAAAATTCATTACTTAAAATAAATTACAAAAATAATATACACTTTTCACACTTATACTAACATTCAAAACACTTTAAAAAATTCGATATTATAAAAAATTCAATATATTTTAATGCCTATTTTATATACTTTGTTATTTTGATTTTCTATATTTTGACAATCGATATTATATTACTTACCTTCAATTCAATATTTTTAACCACTATATTGTGTCCATTCGATATTTTGTCCATTCTATATTTTTACTTCGATATTATGGCCATTCTATATTTTTTTCGATAGCATGTCTAGTTACCGTACTGAGTTAGTGGTAAGTCTGGTGTTTAGTGTGTGCTCATTCTGCGATGATGCGTGGTCTGAACGGGCTGCACTCAAAATTGATTGTTGCATACTGGATTGCATGTACTTTGAGGGGGAAAAAAAAAACCTACCATCTATTGTTATCAATTGTTCTGCAAACTAGGTCTACTCATTGATCCCCTTAACAAATTAAATGATAGCATTTCACGCAGTGCATTCTAACTTTCTCAAAATGGGTACGTATGTCTGGTGGCGATGTTGCAGATTGGGAGCATTTTTTTTTTAACCAATTATAGTCTCTTTCACAATTTGCATCTGTACTAATATTGAATTGTGAATGCTACTGTCCGCAGTATACATCGGAGGCAGTCATCAGGAAGGGCCCTCTGCCATGTGGCATTGACTTGAGCTGTATAGAGTTAGTGGCAGGTGTGGCTCTCAGCATCTACGCAGCCAGTGATGATGCGTGGTGTGGGCCAGTCGCACTGGGAGCAATGTTTTTTGCCTACTGTAAATTCTGTTTTAATAAGGCCACGGGGGAGGACTTGTGGTGCAGTGAGTTAGTAGTACCTGAAGACTTCAGCGTGTGCACACCCTGCGATGATTCTTGGTTCGGGCGCATCGCACTGGTAGTATGTCTCTTGCCAACTGGAATGCGTCATGTGGAATTGCCATTCCACCTGAATCGTGAGCCCTTATAATGTGGATCGAAGGCAGTAGTCAGTACAGACATTGACAAATGATCCCCCACCGAACCACACACATATTCACTCTCTCATACAAATAGTCAGTTAACTAAGCAATAAGTAATATAGGCTTTCACGTAGCTAGTAACCAACTGGTGCAGCAGTTTACACAACAACTGACCAAGTAATACAGATATTTACACAGTTTAGTCACTATTCAATATATTTAGTGAGACACTATAAATTACTCAAGTAAACAATCAATCACCCTGCTACTAAATCCTCTATCCAGATTTTTATATATCCACTGATTCTTCAATGCAGATTGGTGTATATATAAAACATATTTAAATGACAAACTAAACCACATTCACTGGATGATGTCATCAGTGATGTCATTTGCGATGTCATCAGTGATGTCATCAGTGATGTCACTGGCCATGTCATGAATGATGTAATATGTGACATCATCACCAGTGGATTGCGGGCGTGCGATTTACTGTTGGTACAACTAACTATAACGGAGGATTTTCAATGGTTTTGTATGAGTGAAATGTCCAGCTAACTATAACACCCCTGAAACCTATGTTTTTTTCAATGAATTTCTAAGGTTTGTTTAAATGATAATTCCTAACTATAAACTGCTTGAAACCTATGGTTTTTTCAGTGAAAAAATGAATATATATATATATATATATATATATATATATATATATATATATATATATATATATATATATATATATATATATATATTCACTGAAAAAACCATAGGTTTCACACCAGTTATAGTTAGGAATTAGCATTTAAAAAACCTATTAAATTCACTGAAAAAACCATAGGTTTCACACCAGTTATAGTTAGCTGGAAATTTTACTCGCATAAAACCATTGAAATTCCCACGTTATAGTTAGTTGGACTCACTATAACTTGCGCGTGCAATGCACTGCTGATGACGTCACATATTACATCACTCATGACATGGTCAGTGACATCACTCATGACATCACTGATGACACCATCCTTGTGACAGAGTGACAGACCTCCTTTCACTGTAATGTAACCCTTTATGCAAATAAAATTTCCAGCTAACTATAACTGGTGTGAAACCTATGGTTTTTTCAGTGAATTTAATAGGTTTTTAAATGCTAATTCCTAACTATAACTGGTGTGAAACCTATGGTTTTTTCAGTGAATTTCATAGGTTTTTTAATAGCTAATTTCTATTTTATAATGAATCCTACATTGTATATTTATGTAATACTATATATATATATTTTTTTTGGCTCTGGAGCGCTCCCGGTGCGCGTACCAGTGCGCTCACCGGTAAGCGCAGTCTTGCGGCGCGCCCCGGGGCGCGTACCGGTGAGCGTCCCGCTAGCGCTATTGCCGCGAACGAAAACATCATCGTGACGTATCGCGTAGCCGCGTGATGCGTCTTATGACGCACGACGTAAGCGCACCCGGAAGCGCCCGAGCGCATACGATCGCGGAACGTAAGCGCAGCCGGGCACGCACCGGGGCGCGTAGCGTAAGCGCGTCGGGTCATGTGACCTGAACATAACACTTTTCATTGGTTCAGAACACTTTTGGTTTCCAAATGATAAAAGCCCGGGTCATGTGACCTGAAAATAACACTTTTCATTGGTTCAGTACAGTTTTGTTTTCCAAATGATGAAAGCCCCCACCTTTTTTCTTCATTCTCACTTTGTTCTTTGAGTGAGGAAGACCTGCTTCTATTCATAGAGAAATGGCTACATTAGCAGCAGCAGCTGGAGCATCTGCACCACCACCACCACCAACACCACCACAAGGGCCACCACAACATCACATTGGTGGTGAACAAGAAGAGGAGGACGAGGAGGAGGAGGATGAGAGAAGGCAGTTCCTGCCGGAAGACAATCCCCCATATAAACCAAAGGAGCACTTTATATGGGAGTTTTTTAAAATGCCAAGGGGTGCAAAGAAGGTAAACGCTGCAAAGGTGACCTGTCTCATCTGTGGCGCTGTACTATCCAGGGGGAACCCTGTGAAAAAATATTCATTTGGCAATCACACAATGATTCGCCACATGCAACGATTGCACCCCAATAACTATTGTGCAGCAGAGGTGAGGGAATTGTGCAGCAACCTTCCCCAAACATCTTCTAGAGCCTCAACAAGCACAGAACCCACTCCATCAGGTCCAGAGGCAAGGGAGATGATACCAAACATTCAAACCAAGTTTGGTAGATATAAAATTGTTTGTAAATATTGTGGTAGAACAATTAGCTACGGTGAGCAAAGTATAAATCTCATCAACGTTGCTGGTGATAACCACAAGTGCCCAAAGCACCCTTAATTTTTTCCTGATTTTTTTTTCTCCAGTTGAGCCCTTTACAATTCCATGTTTTTTGTTTCTCCCCATAAAAAACACAAAAAAATATAAAAGTGTTCAGAAAAAACAAAAAAAGTAAAAAAAGTTCAGAAAAACAATAAAAAAATATAAAACAACAAAAAGAATAAAAAAACAGTTCTTTTTAGAACTACCTCCAATTTATTAAAAAAACCCTACATTTTTAAAAAACTCTGCCATTCCAGGGTACGCGTACCGGGGCGCGCACCCAAAAAAAAATAAAATAAAATAAAGGAGTGAGCATGAGGGAAAGACAGAGAGAGAGTGATGTTAAGAGAAAGAGAGCTAGAGGGAGCAACACAGAGGGACTGATTATTACATAGTAAGACAGAGAGAAGGTTTTATAGGGTGTAAGTGACAAAAGGAAAATGAATAAGGGAGCGAAAGAAGGGAAGAGAGAGGAAGAAGACTAAAGCAGAAGTACTGGGAGAATGTGAGTGGGTGTTGAAAGTAAAAGGAAGGACAGTAAAGGATGGGGAAAGAGGGGTAGTGACGGAACCGGAGTAAAGGAACAACGGTGAGGGAGGGTGAGAACAGAACAGTGAGTGTAAGTAAAGAGGGGTGAAAGAGGGTGGATAAAAGTGAATAAGGGTAAGACATGGGGAGTGACAGAGAGAAAAGACAGAGAGAATAAAGGAAGGAGTGACTGAAAGGGTCTGAGTGAAGCAGCAAAGAAAGGTAAGTAAAGAAGTGTGGGTGAGTTGTAGGGAGTGAGCATGACGAAAGAGTAGTGACAGAGTGAGGGGACAGAGACAGCGACGGTAAGAGAGACAGAGTGAGGGAACGGAAGTGAGGAACTGTGAGAACAGAGAGACTGAGAGAAGGAGTGAGAGGAGTGAAGTAAATGAGTAAGGGAATGAGTGAGGGAGTGAGGGAAGGGAACAGAGGGTAAGGGAAGTAAAGCAGGGGGACTGAAAGAAGTTGAATGCGGTAGGAGAGTAAGGGAAAGAGGAGTAAACATGGAGGATAAGAATAAGTGAGGGAAGCAGAGTAAGGAAACAGGAGTGAGGTAGGGTGAGAGAATAGTAGTGAGGTTAAAGCAAAGGGTGATGACAAACTACATTTTTTTAGTCACACTTACCATATAATTAATGTAAATTTAATTACATGTTTTTACTACACTTTGTATCTGTGAAAGAGAGAAAAAAATAAGTTATAATTAGTAAAATATATATTTTAAAATAGAAGAGACAAGTCAAGAGGTTAAAAATCACAAATGTGTACTAAGAAATACAGTAAGAGTGAAGGACACAGACAGGGAAATAAAGAAATGTAGAAGGACAAAAAGAGGGAAAAAGAAATAGAAGGAGAGCAAATTACTAAGAGTAAGGCAGATACATTTAGTGACAGAGAGGAAGAGAAGAAGAGAGAAATGAAGAGAGAAATAAACTGAAGGGAAGAAAGATACTAAGGAAGGTAAGAAAGAAGGTAAGAAAGATACTAAAAGAATGTGAGTTAGCAAAACTAAATCAGAAAACAGGAGTAAGTAAAAAGGGAATGACTGAGAGGGAAAGGAGTCTGATGGAGGATGCATTTACAAGAATGAGGAATGGAAGATGACTGAGAGTGAGTGAAGGGGAGTCACAGAGTGAAGGGATGAAGGGAGAGAGGATAATATAGAAGGATTGAGGGAACAGGAGTGAGGAAGTTAGTAGACAGAGGGACTAAGGGAAGGACTGAGTGAAGTGGAGTACAATGAGTGAGGAAAGGAAAATGAGTAAGGGAGCAAAAGAAGGAAAGAGAGGAGAAGAGGACTAAAGCAGCGGAACAGAGAGAATGAGAATTTAAATTACACAATACAAACTATAGAATAACTTGTACAACATTTTACATAGTTTATTTTTGCTGTTGTCAGAATATATTGAATTTCACTAAAAATAGTGACTTCAAACTACTCATCATATGACAGAGGGGAAAAAAACACAATCTAAAAGATTGTGTTTAAAAAAATCCATATAAACTTACAAATCACATATGTACACTGATCTTTGATTCACTTACTTTTCTTTTAAGCCAAATAGTACATCATGAAGGTCCTTTTCGTTGGAAAATACTCTGATGTTCTGTAAAACTTCCATTTCATCGACTTTCTATAAGAAAAGCTCCAAGAACATGTGAAATATTTTTCAATGTTTTCATTTCCTTCTTGTGTTCAGTCATGACTCTTTGCTTATTCCTTCACTTTTCCATAAGGTCAAATAGTGTCAGATGTATCAGTATGTTTTCAAATAACTCAAAACACAGTCGGAAATTACGTTTTCCCAACGTTCTGAAAGAAAAGCTCCTACAACATTTTCACAATGTTTAAATATGCATATTTTTATCCAGGCTCACTGTTATTCAACATTTCCTATAATACTGATATCACATACTATGAGATCCATTTACAGTACCTATATGACAACTAGAATTTTTATATTATCTTGAACACTTTTACTCACAATATAATTTTAAACAGCAGACTAACTTTTATTAACTGTTCCCATCTTCATAGGCCAATTACCTTTACTTAAATGTTGGTTCTAAAAACACTAGGTATGAATTTTTTAAGTCAAAAGGCAAACGTTGTTTGAAAGTCAAATGAGTATCATTGCAAGTAGTCCAACCTTTTCGACATTTTAAATAAATTGTATAATGCCCTGATGTTGTTGAAGGACCGTCATGATAAATAATAGCTACAGTTGCAAAAGTTCTTCCTGAAATTGATAACTGAGAAGCCACGAAATTTTTAATAGAAGTTGTCAATTTAGTTCCATCAGGTCTACATCGTTGGAACATTAAAATTACATACTCACCATAATTTTGTATAAATAATGTGGACAGCATTGCAGACTTACATTGGGTACACACCATATTGTGTGGGCAAGATGGCGGCGGTTCACTAGACCGCTGTGAGACACTCTCCTGCGCTGAGCCTAAATCAACGGGCTAGGAGGAGTTGGACCTTGGATGCCCACTGCAGACCCGCTTGAGAATGCCGCACACGGTTAAAGCGACATTGGAAAGGCTAACCGTGTTGGGACGGCAGCGGCATAATGCAGAGATAAAAAACGAATGAATGAAGAACAAAGAGAATGGTCGGCGCCTACCTTGATGCAATAAGAGACCCGCCATCCTCATCCTCATTGGGGGAGTCACAATCGCTACTTCATCTCATCGCATCAGCCCTTGGCCTTACGGTGTTAAGGCTCTTCATGCAACTTCGCGCCATCAGGAAATTACAAGACAAACCAAGTACCCTTGATACCGATCTTACCGTGCAGAGCGGGTTGAGCAGGCTGATGGCTCCGAAGAACGCAGCGGCGGTGGCGGCCGCTTCTAAGACCCGGGCTGCCAAACAAGCGCTTCGAGATCAGAAGCTGGCGGCAAGGCGCGCCGGCTCCCTGACAGATGAAACCGCGGGCTCTGATAAAGGGATGGCTTTGTCCCAGCCAAAGCAACAGAAAGGGACTAAAATCACCGGCATCCCGGGCTCAGGCCCCTCGGTTGTAGACCTACTCCGGAAGACGCCGGCTGGAGCTGCGGCGTCTCCCTCTCCCCGTCACGCAACAAGCGGATCTCTGATTGCAGCGCTGCCCGTGATCCTTGTGGCGCCTCCCAATGCGGATTCGCTGGGGGTAGCTGTGACCCGCTCCAAGCCTCTTGAGGGAGCCCCTGCTAGTATCCCGGCTACAGCTTCAACCACAGCCGTAGCTGACCCTACACCGCTACCATTGCAAGGCTTGGGAGTCTCTGTGGAAAGCCCAGGAGTTTCTGCTGGTGAGTCTGATGAGACGGCAGGAGGGAAAGCTCCAACGGTGCCTGCTACATCGAATCCACATCCACAAGCAGCATCAGCATCAGCGGCCCTGACAGAGGAGGATGTATCCCCTCCGGAACCAGGTCTGGTAATAGTTGTGCCCACAACATTTATTGTTAATAGTCCACAAAAAGTACAGTCACAATTACAAGATGATGAGGATGTTGTATTTACAAACGTCACAGGCAGCCCAGCTACTATGCCCAAACCGATACGGGTTGAAACTCTGCCTGTCCCATCTAATATGGCTAATGAGGGGGGTTGTATTGTGTCACTCCCCCCTGCACACACTATAACTCAGACACAAGGTACTTTGGCTGTAGACATATTATTGGGCAGTGAAAACGCAAATGAAGAGGGGCCAGTAGCGCCTACGCCTACGCCTTTGCCGGACCCTGCTAGTGGAGCTGGGATCACTTCTGATACAGACATGGAGCCAACAGAATTCTATACTATCTCCGAAGGCCGCATGGACCCTGGGAGGGATCAAGAATTGGACTCTGATCTATATTCCCTATCCGACTCACACTCAGGCTCTGGCACCAGCACACAAGATAGCGATGCGGATGCGGATGAGCTATTGGACAAATCCACAAAGGGGAAGCAAACAGTGATTAAAAAAAAAAGAAACCATCACGGCGTGGCAGGGCGTATCCGGGACTATGTTCCTGCGACAACCTTTATCTCTCAAGGGCCCTCCCCCTCGAAGGAGCAAAATGCTACTTTAACAACGGTAATGGACACTGTGTTGCAGGCGATTGCCTCCCATAGGGAGCAAACTTCAAAAGATGGTCGGAAGGCGCAGCAAGCCCTACAAAAGGTGCAAGGCGTGGTACGAAAGCTCTCCAAATCTGTAGCGGCCTCCAATGCAAGAATGGCAGATATGGAAGACCGGATAGTGGTCAATGAGGCTGAAGTAACGGTGGTGAAAGAACAGGTTAATGCCCATGAGGCAGAACTGACCGATGTAAGGTGGAAACTCGAGGAGATGGAAAATCGCATGCGCCGCAACAACCTCCGGATATTGGGGGTTCCGGAGAAAAGCGAAGGAGACAATATACGCGGTTTTGTACTTCAGCTCTTCAAGGATACATTTCCCGAACTATCTGCTTGGAATTGGGAGCTAGAAGTCCAGCGTGTCCACAGAACTCCGTTTACACTACGGGATAATAACTCACAAAGCAAATACCCCAGAGCAATACTGGTATACTTCGGCAATTTTCTTTTGCGCCAAACTATCGCCGAGAAGGCGAGGCCCGATGCACATCGGTCGCGAGGTGACATTTCGTACTTTGTTAGGCCAGATTTTTGTCACACAACTGTGGAGCGGAGATGGCGGCTCCGTCAGCTAATCAAACCCTTTATGGACAAAAATGCCAAAGTTTACTTAAAGAACCCTGCTACGCTTAAAATTGTATATAAGGGTCAGGTAAAATGTTTCACCTCTGAAATTAAAGCGAAAGCCTTCTTAGACAGTCTGACCTAAATATGGGAATATGAGATAATGATAAAGATCAGGGATTAGTGATTAGTGATTACTATGTTTTTTTTCCCCCTTAATTCCCGGCTGGCGGGCTATGACTTATAACATAGAAGGTGTAAACATATTTAAAGAGATTACCTAGCTCTAATATTGGCACCTATCTCTTTCTTCATGCTAATCATCTAGGGCAGGAATACAATGCCTTTATTACTGCTATATTAATCTATTGTTCAACACTTATGGGTTTCTCATTTCACCTCAGTGGGCATAATAAGGTCTTAGATTGGTTAACCTTTATCATATTTAACTTCTTTTTGTATTTCTCCACTAGCCCACACATGCGCTACTAGGTAAACACGAAAGTAATAATATGGCTCAGCGCGGGGGATGTTTCTCCATCACTACAGACTCTAGCTAGAGTCTATATGCCTCAAAGGGTGGTGTTTGGGGGGTGGGGGTTGGGAATGGGGGTGGTGGTCAAGGGGGGGATGGGGGTACAGGGGGTGAAAAAGTGCAAAAAAAAATTGGCAAACACGGACGCAAGCTGAGATGTACACTAAATCTATTGCTCAATGTAAATGTAAATCAGCTCAATCAGCATACCCAAAGTAATAAGCATAATTGTACTAAGCAGTTTGAGAATATTAGTGTCGCAAGGTTCCTATATGCTAAATCTGGGCTAGACTTTCATGTCGACAAGTGGGGAGAATAAGCTTATGCACCTGGAATATTGCAGGCCTTAATCATAAAAATAAAATGATCCAGCTATTCCAATTGACACGTCAGAACCCAGTCGATATAATATGCTTACAAGAGACACATATATCATACGCAGACAGAGATTTACTTAAAATACCCGGTTATAATCTTATGGCTACTACATCCCAGACATCAAAAACTAGAGGGGTAGCCATCCTAGCTAAACCTATAATAGGTTCTCCAATTCGTAAACTGGCCGATAAAAACGGTAGATGGGTCATAGTCCAGTTGCAGCTAGGTATTACTATTTGTGTAATCTATGGCTCCAATTTAGATGACCCAGATATTTTTCGGGAACTTGAAATCGAACTGGCTTCTTGGGTTGGTCCTCTGATTTTTTGCGGGGACTTTAATATTGATATGGGGCTGCCCGCAGAGAACGGCCCGTCTGTAAAGTATAAAGGGCGTAAACCGAAGGTATACAGCGCATTAAGGCAGATGATGAAAAGCCATAATCTAGTTGATATCTGGGGGCTGTTTCGGGGGCCAAACACAGATGGTTTTACATACTTCTCTTTTCCCCATAATAAATACGTTAGAATCGATTATATTATGTCATCCATAGAGAAGGCGGATATTATCGAAATAACTAAATCCCCGAAAACAATATCAGATCACAATGCGCTGACCATCACTTTCGATACTGTTAGCATGGTCAAGCCACAGAGTCAATGGACCTTTGACAGGAAATTATTGGCCAATCAGGAATATATAACGTATATAAAATCATGGGCCCAATCCTTTTTTGACTGTAACCAGTTTAGCGCGTCCCGCTTAATAGTATGGGATTGTTTTAAAGCAGCATTGAGGGGAGAAACCATTTCATTTGTAGCAAATAAACAAAAGAATGAAAAACAAACTAATACACAACGTATGAAAGAACTCTCGATTCTCGAGACTTATCATGCTTCCCAAATAAATCAGGCTCAAAGAGATCAAGTAGATTTTACTTCAGATCCTGGAAAAACTCTAAACAAAATAACGATACTTAAAAACGAGATCAATAGTATGCTCATTCAAAAAGCTGCTGAAACATATCAGGCCAATAAGACTAAACTGTATGAAGCAGGAGAAAACGAGGGAAAGCAGTTAGCATTACGTACCCGACAAAAACAATCATCGGGCAGTATTAAAAAGATAGAATTCGAGGGTAATGAGCATACAACCCCTAAAGAGATTGTAGGAGTTTTCCAGAAATATTACCAAAAGCTTTACGATAGCGATATTTCACACCCCAACAGTGATATAACAACTTTTTTAAATAATTGGCTCCCAGATCAGGGCATACATAAAACTATTGATGATGTGACCAAGGCCAATCTTGATAGAGAAATCACGCTCATTGAAGTTGAGATTGCTTTAACTGAGCTGGCTAACGGCAAAGCGGCTGGACCAGACAAAATTCCATTGGATCTCTATAAAATTCTTGGTGATCAAATAACCCCCCTTCTGCTTGATCTCTTTCTTGGAGTGCAATACCACACAATTCCTCCAGAGTCATGGAAGCAAACAAATATAATAATTTTTCATAAAAAGGGCAAACCACCTCACCTACCTTCTTCATACAGGCCCATATCCTTGATCAACTCCGACTCGAAGCTTTATGCTAAGATACTCGCAAACCGGCTGAGTGGGGTCATCGAGCACCTTGTGTCCCCCTGGCAACACGGTTTTATCCCTGGCAAAGATACCACAGACCATACGCGGAGAGCCATAACCCTGTTTGACATCATGGGCGCCACGGGGGGGGAGATGTCGATGATCCTCCTCGATGCCGAGAAGGCATTTGATCGAGTATCATGGCAGTTTCTCTGGAACATTCTGAAAAGTAAGAACTTTGGTAACAACTTTATTAATGCCATTAAAGCCATATAGTTCAGCCCCACAGCTAAAATCACCATAGGTAGCAATGAGTCGGAGTTTATCAAGGTTCAAAGAGGCACAAGGCAGGGGTGCCCATGCTCCCCGGCTTTATTTGCCCTTTATATTGATCCCCTTATTCAGAAGCTATTAATGTCACCCGCAATCCAATCAGTCATTACCGGGTCTTTTTCCACGAAAATCATGGCATATGCAGATGATGTCGCTGTTATAACTACAAATCCCTCTGAGGCAATTCTCGAAATTGAGGCAATCACTCAGGCATTTGGGCTATATTCAGGGTACTCTTTGAACAGTGATAAAACGATGGTATTAGCCACTAATAACATTCACTACGAAAATGTACTCAGGGTAAAACAAGCTACATACCTAGGAGTATGTCTCTCTACGGAAGTAAGCAAGATTAGCGATTTAAATTACTCCCCTCTTATTGATAGAATTAAAGTAGATCTTAGAAGGATAGATAACCTGCATCTGTCGATAATTGGTAGGACCAATTATGTTAAAATGAACTTATTTCCACGGTTGTTATATTTTTTTAGAGCAATCCCTGTACTGCCTGGAGAACACTTTATCAAGAGTATCAATTCCCTTATCTCGAGGTTTATTTGGAGTTATGGAAAAATAAGACGGGCCCTCCCTCTGCTGGCGCTACCTAAAGATAGGGGCGGCCTAGCTATACCAAATTTAAGATTATATTTTTGGGCAACATTAGTGCAATATATGGACCCACTTTTGACCGCGAAATCTGGGGCGTTAACCACTATAGCCCCATATATTCCATCGATATATGAGCTTAGTTTGGGGGAGAAATATAAGGGCCTGTTTTTAAGACAGGTGGAACCATCATATTACAAAAAAATTTAATTAAAGACAGTATTAGATGCGCGAGCAGTATGGAAAGCTATTTGTAAACATATGGACATTCCTACATTTACGAAATATACACCACTATGGCACTGTAAGATTATTCCCCCCATCTTTAATGACACTAGATCCAAGAGGTGGGAGCTCCTTGGAATTAATACAATAGGTGACTTTTTTGGTCATAGCATTCCAACATCGTTTGACTCCTTTCAAGAAAGATACAACATCCCAGTTTGCGATTTTCTAAAATGTTATCAAATATCGTCCACCATCTGCAATACTACACCAAAAATTCTACTAGATAATATACCATTATTGGACAGTATAGGGAAAAACTCTACAAGAATTTGGGTTTTATATCAGATGTTTATGACCAATACTCCAGATGACCTCGAGCGAACGGAACAATCTTGGGCCTCGAAATTAGCAAACCCCAATGTAGATATTGATCTCTCACTAGCTCTTTCAGCAAAGCTCTTTATAGCTTCTAATTTAAAGGCCCAATATTATAAAACCATATACAATTTATACTATACACCAGCAAAATTATTTGCTTGGGGGCTGAGAACTGATGACAATTGCCCTAGATGTAAACAACCACTTGCAAATCTCTTGCATATGTTTTCCGAATGTCCTTCATTGGCAATAGTTAAAGCTATGATACTAGAGTACTGGGCCCAAATTTTTGGGCATCGGGTAAGAGACTCTACAACGTTGTATTTATTAGGCCATGATGACTCCCTGGATCACAATAGGGAAGAACAGGCGGTACTCTTTCTGGGATATGCTGTACTTCGGATAATATTGGCAGCTAGATGGAAAGATGCAGACCCCCCTACCTTTCAAATGTGGCTTAGTCGATTTATTGCCATTTATAAACAGGAAATCGCAATCTATGCCACAAGAGGTAGGAAAATGAGGACAATAGGTAAACAGCTGTGGGAGCCCATTACTAAATGGTATGACACTGAAAGTGGAAATCTTGATTTGAATGTATGATTTGTTTTATCTTACTGTGCTTCTTTTCGCTCTACATTTTTCCCTTATGGACTATATGATTTTCCGCTTTGTTGGCTCAGAATAATGCTGCTATTTGACATGGATAAAATGTATATAGGTTTGGTTGTCTTTACTTTTACTCCATTATTATACTTATATCTGGCGAAAGATTATATCTTAGATACCATATTGCAACATAAGACATATATTCAAGTTGTATCCTGCATTGTTTACTTTGATCTACTTATGTTATTTGTCTGAATTTGCCAAAATAAAAAAAAAATAAAAAAAATAAAAAAAAGGGTACACACCATATTGTGATCAGCTGCTTTAACCAGATTATTAAAAGGCACTGATTTGCAGTCTGGTAAAGTCAAGTATATAAATCTTTCGGTGTCTATTGTAGTAGTACTTGATAAACTACAGTTGTCGCAGTCATGCTGCCATTGATAAGAAAAGCTAAAAAGATTTTTTATATCTACACCTTCATCTTCCAATACATCAAACATATACATTAAGAATTCCTGACAATCTTGCTGAATATTCTGTGAAAATTGTTTTTGACCAGAACATATGTCTAAAAGATTTCGAATTTCTGAAACACTTTCTATTTTTGCTCTATCACTGCTACATTTCTCAAACACAGAATTCAACAAACAACAGAATCTTTGATCCCGATTTTCAGCAATCTGTTCTTGTAAAGTTTGAAGAAAAAAAACAACATTAACCACTACATTAGCATAGCAGTTGACACCAGAACTGTTTTCAAACTGAAATCCAACAACATCTTCAACAGAATCCTTTTTCTTTCTGCTTACAATTACAGTTTCATCTACTTTTTGTCTTTTTGCTACTACCTCACTGCAATTATTCTCATTTCTTCTTTTTCGGCCTACCACACGTTTTTCAAACAGAGGATATTGAGGCAAATGTGGAGCATACTCTCTTCTTAACCTATTGTATTCTTTAACACAATCTAGATCTGCACAAATCTTTGTGTCATCACACTCAATCAAGTACAATCCTGATAAAGTTCTGACTCGTGATAATGCCACATATGCCATACCCTCTTTAAACACAGAACTTCCAATGTTCACCAAAGCGCTATCTACATTTAAACCTTAAGATTTATGGATTGTCACCGCATATGCCAAACAAACAGGAAACTGTTTTCGGCGAACATATAAGTCTTTCACAAGCAAAAATCTAGCTGAACAACGACAAATGTGTTCTATTTCATCAATGCCATCAAATTTAATTTTTAAAATTTCAATTCCATCTCTATTTTTGTAATTCACAAAATCAACAACATGACCCATTGCTCCATTTACCAGACCTCTTTCAACATTTAAATTCCTTCTCAAAATGATACGACAATTTAAACACACATTCAGAGTCTTTTCAAAACCAGCAGTTTTAGATATAGTC
The DNA here is from genome assembly GCF_964261635.1 of Lissotriton helveticus. Lineage (NCBI taxonomy): Eukaryota > Metazoa > Chordata > Amphibia > Caudata > Salamandridae > Lissotriton > Lissotriton helveticus. Next base: position 485,567,310 of record NC_136065.1, read on the forward strand.
TTCTCTAATGAATCCAATTTTGATTTCAAATTTTCAGACAAAATAATTGTTGCTCCCATATGCTCTATTTTATCTATAGCTTCCAGTTTCACTAACTCTTCATTTTCTAACTTTAACATGTTGTTGTTGAAGATGGAACATTTTTTCAGAGTTGGCATCAAACATATCCCAGATTTCTTCTCGTTAATTTTCTTAAAAATATTCTCTGGAAGAATGTTTTCATTTGGGTACAAATTTGAAATTAATCGTGCATGTAAAGCTTCTTTCCCATGCTGACTTACTTTTCTGATTCTTACATCTTGTAGAATATTTTTACAATCTTCATCCTTTGCCTGTCGCATATTTTGGAGTAGTTCTGCATATTTGAAATTTAACCATATATTAACATTTCCAATGCTTCCTAGGCACTTCCTGGTATCTTCATGCGTGACCATTTTAAACACTGGTTGTCCTTTCACTGGAGTCAACTGCAGTAGATCACCAAAAACAATAATGTGTTTCCCTCCAAATAACACATCATACTCTGTTCTAAGAATTTCTTGCATTCTCAAATGCACAAAAGCAAGCATTAGATTTGAGACCATGCTTACTTCATCAATGATAAGAAGTTTCATTTTCTTCAGGACTCTCGAAACTTCGGAACACGCATCTCTAGATAGCTTGTGGTATTGCAATTTGTTATCATGCTCCACTGGCAGCATCAGTAAACGATGTAAAGTAATCCCTTTAATGTTATGAGCTGCCAGCCCAGTTGGAGAGGTAACAACACAAGACAGCGGTGATTCAGTCCTTTTCTGCAGATAAATTGCAATTGCTTTAATCAGAAAACTTTTTCCATTTCCCGCTTCTCCACTCACGTACAGTCGGATAGGCTTAAATGATGTACAAGAGCACTCTTTTTTCTCATGACTGAATCCATGTTCAATCTGTACTGTGACTTCGTCATATATCTGTTTCTGCTCAAGGTTTAGTTGTTTCACCAAATCTTCTAAGTTAACTACATCATCTTGAGCTTGTTCCATAGCTCTTTCCACCTCATCCATGGCAGTGGCAGCTTCATTTGGATAATTGGTCCTCCTAGTGGATCCTAACTCAATGAAGTAGAACTCTGACTGTCTTGAGAACTGTCTCTAGCAATCTCTACAGCAATTGTGGCTTCTTGCTCTATTTCTTCCTTCAACATTTGCAGATAATTTGGAAAAACAGGACATTCTATGGTATACTTGATCGCATTAAAAGAATCTTCGTAACAGAGAAAATCTCCAAGTAGTTCCTCTTCTGTACGCCATGGCTTAAAGAGTTGCAAAAGAGCTAAATAGTAAAATTCCCTTTTCTCTGGATTTTCGCAACTCAATTTTCGATGATTAATCAAATGGCCTTTTCTCTGCTTCACTAGACATCCTTCACACCCAATGACAGCATATATTCCATTATTGATATCTTCTCTGATGTTCCTCTTATAAATATAGTTTTGCAGAACTTCATACAAACAACTGTTCTCAAGATGACTACTTCTATTTGGATAGTATGCATCCAACATGTTTGTCTTCAAAATATCTGTACTGTTTGGTTCTTTCTCCGCCAAATACTCAATTTCTTGTACAGATTTCAAAACTCGGTTTCGTGTTGTAGCAAGACCTAGACTTGCCCAAATAATTGTTCTAGACTTGGCGTAGAGACTTGCTGATGATAACCGATCAGAACATTCATATGCTCCAATTTCTCGATGCGACAACATCTTCAGACTGAAACTGTATAATTTTTTACTTATACTCTTTTCATGTGAAATGTCCTCCCACATTTCCTTCAGTTCTGTCTTTTCTTTTTTTGTGATGTAAGACGTCACATATCGAGCCACAGCAATAGAGTTGTCAGCAACGAACTGAATATCCATATTAGCATTCCACATGGACAAAATCACTGGGTTGTAGTCGTTGATATACTTGGACTCTTCGTTTCTTTTTAAATTGTATGTATTTTTTGATGATTTCCTCGTCACAGTATGTCGTAGAGAAGACATCAAATTATTTACTCTTCCTTTAGAAATCTCTGGTCGTGGAAACCCGAAACGGCATTTTGTGTAGAACTTGTCCTTGTTTCTGAATTTTCGACGACAGTACTTTCCACAACGATGGGATTGAAAGCGTAAAACTTGTTGCCTTAAACTGTTTTCTTCTGTAGTTTTCGGAACAGCACATGTTGAATACTCTTCAATGAAGCTCATCACTGTCTCATCCGAATCTGTTCCAAATTTGAGTGCATCTTTAATCCACAACAACATATGTATGTGAGGACCACCTCTCGCTTGATACTCCTTTCTCCAAAAGAAATCCAAAACCTCTCCAAGTGGAGGATTTTTTTTGTTGGTAATAAAAGACATCATAGCTTCAAATCTATGATTGAAATATCTGCATACATTCACTGGATCCAAAGAACACAGTTCTCCAGGAGTTTTGAATTCTATATTTTGTATATTTGCATTTGCCTCTCATAGAAATTGAAGTAAGCCGTCCCATGCATATCAGCACAGCTAAGAGTGAGGAACCATGTAGGAGTTTCTAAGTTTCTTAGCATACATTTCAATTCCCCATGACGACGGTACCAATACTCATTTGTACCACTCTGACATGCCATGAGATTGATTAGATGAGATTCCAAAATATTATCTTGCAGATTGACTTTCTCCATAAAGTCCCTCGCCGAAACATTTTGCAGATGTGCTCCACTTTTCAGTATATGGTTTACTGCATAGGAAAGACCAGACAAGTCACTTTCATACAGTAGATGAAACAAATATGGAATGCATTGTTTTTTTTAATTTAATAATACTTTTCTCCCTAAAGATGTTTTTCATCGCTACCTTTAGTTCGATCAGTTTAAAATTTAATGTTTCTAAATTTTCTACCCCGGTTGATAAAGTTTCAGATAATTGATGTTCAAGATTAAGTATTTCAGTAATCATTTGCTCATTTTGGGATTGACATTCTTTATTTTGCCGCCATAAATATTGCTGTGTAAATCCACGTATGCTGGCCTTACATGCATCCCAAACTATTAAAGGTGAAGCTGAGCAGATATTTATGTCTATAAACTCCTTTATTTGTTCTTTCAGTTGCTTAACAAAATTAATATTTGTAAATAAATATCTAGGAAAAGAAAAAAGGCGAGGTGAGGGTCGCTCTGTTGATATCTTGAATGTCAAAATAATTGAATTATGATCCAAGGTTACTCTTGGACATATTGTAACAGTACTAGTTTCCAAAATAGAGTCTGTAACCCAGATCATATCTATCCGTGAGCATAATTTATGTGCGGCAGAATAGTACGTATAACCAGGTACCCGGGAGTGTAAGCATCGCCAAACATCCTTAAGTAAATGAATTGTAGCTAGATCTAGGATTGCTGCCCTAGTCTTCCTCATTCTCTGAGATGAGCCTTTTCTAGTTGTATCTAAATTATAATTCATAATACAATTAACATCCCCAAGCACAATATCTTCCCCATCCCATGAGAGTAATTCCATATTCACTTGATCAATGAAATTTGGTTCATCCTGATTTGATGCATAAACCCCGCAAATAGTAAATTTGTGACCTTCCCGTGTTTTCTGTACTATTGCCCACCTACCAGCCTTATCAGTTAATGTCCTGTTTATTTCTGCCTTAAAGTGTCTATGTTTTAATATTGCCAACCCCCGGATAGAAGCATTGAATTCCGTACAAACCATAATATCATATCCAAGTTGTTTTAATAATTTTTTATCTTTATAGGCTATATGTGTTTCAGTGATAACCACGATCTGCGGATTGTACATCCTAAGCTCCTCATACACAAGGTTTCTCTTACTCCTACTATTTAGGCCTGCCACATTCCATACTAAACATTTTATTAAATGCATTGCAAAAAATATAGATCCCTATTCTTAAAGCATTCGATACAAATCATATCCATCTTGTTGTAATTCCAAATAATATAGTTTTTTAGCCCCATGATGCAATTTTTTCCCCAAGAAAGACCGCCCCCCACCCTACCCTTGCCAGGCAGCAGCCTGTCCCACCCCCCCACCCCTACTTACAGGTCCCCCCCATTTGAACAGCTGCCGTTCTATTTGGCAGCTTTAGCGCAGAGTTAATTGCCTCTAGGTTTTGGGCGTTCAAATATTAATACAATTTGTTGAAGACCATGTCTAATTTTTATGTGTTTTTTCTCTTTCTTTACATTTCTGTCTTGCCTTTTATATCAATTGAGACCTTATATAAACACACCTACTCTATCTATTGATCTCATACAGCATCCTACATCTTTGTTATAGTATAATCAACAAAAACAAAGAGGATTTAGGGGGAAAAAAGAGCAAAAAAACCCTTATTCAGTAATAGCTTTCTTTTCCAATTTCCAATCGGCCAATGCTCTTTCCACTTCGTTTTCTTCCAAAAAGTAATATGTTCAGCCATTTTTAAGCACTTTCAGCTTAGCTGGTTCTTGCAGATAGGCTTGACCACCTAACTGCTTTATTGGATCAATATATTGCTTCAGTTTCCATCGTCGTTCCATCGATAATTTACTTAAATCAGATCTTACAAAAAAAGTAGTTGAATCAATAGTAACAGGAGTATTTGGTCTTGCTTTAAATGAGATAGCCTGACGAAGCAAGAAATTACCAATGTATATTAAAATTGGGCGAGGAAATTTGCTACTCCTATTTCTTTGGAAGAGAGGAAGTCGGTGGGCACGTTGTATCTGTGAGTCCCAGTCCCAGTCAGATAGTTCCGGAAATGCTTTCTGAAGCAGATGAACAATGAATGCCCTAGCATCAGCTCCCTCAGCCCCTTCCACAATTCCAAATAAGCGTAAGTTCTGGCGTCGTTGCCTATTTTCCAAACCTTCAAGCTTTACTTGCATTTGGCACAGTTGGGACTCATGTTTATTTACAGTTATTTCAGAGCGGGCTGATTTTTCCTCCGTTAAAACAACTCTTTGCTGAAGCTCTTCCATCTCTTGGGAGATAGCGCCAAGTTTGCATGACATTTCCTGCAAAGAAGACCGGGTCTTATTACTATCTTCCCTCATCTGTTGGTAGTGAAGTTGAGCCTCCTGTTTTTGCTCATTTAGTAACTGTAAAATCATCTGAAATGAAGAGGATACCTCCCTTTGCAGTGTCCAATCTGTTGAAGAAGCACTATTATGAAAAGTGCTGGCCGAGCGTTGATCATTGAAGCTCTGTGATTCGATTGCTTCAGTAGTTACTGATTCATTTAGTAATCCTGTGCTCGATGCTGTCTCAGACATTACTGCTGTTGAAGCAGCTATTGTGGTTAGTGCTGTAAGATTTACTGCAGTCGTTGTATTAGGGATGGAAGATGATGTATACTTTAAGTTTAGTTGAGAGTCCAATTTAGGAGGGGGTGATATTTCTCGTGATGAATTCAGTTCGACAATCCCTTCAGAAGCAGAAATAGGAATACAAGAGGGTGGAGTAGATATGGTTTGAGATGTCTGAGCTGGAACGCCACCATCGATTGTCTCTTTTACAGAATTCTTATTAGCAATCAAATCCATCACGGTGTTAAGGTCATTGACATCTGCTAAAATAGTGCTTGACTCAACTGAGCTATTTCCAGATAGCCGCAATGCCATTGATTTCACTCCACCCTTAGATTGTACCCATTGTCTAATCAGACTATCTTCCGCAATCGATTTCATAGTGGTAGTTTTAGATTTGTTTAATAGATTTTTAGTTTTGTTCTTAGTTTTACCTCTCCCTTTTTTAATGCTATTTGCTTTATCTTTAATAAAGGGTGAGGATGTATTATTACCCATGTCAGAAACGTCATAATATTCCTCATCAGTTTCTACTCCATCCGTATGCTCCAAATATTCCATGTGCTCCACCCCTATACTCTCCTTACGCCCCACTGAATCGTGACTTAGTACCTCCTCATCTCTTGGTACTAGAGTAGTAGTAGACTGTGTAGCCTGAGTGATATTCGTATTCATATTACTCTCAGTCATAGTCATAGTTGGTAAGGGTTGCAGAGTCACAGCGGGGGTAGTCATTTCTTTTATAATCAATGCAGGAGTAGCAATATTCGTACCATTATTAACATCAACATGCTGACTCTCTTGATTATTTACAATATTGCAACCAGCCCCAGGAGGGCCATTTAGCTGTGGAGACATAAGGTTACTTTGTGTCACTGGTAACAAACAGCCTGATTCATGTACGGGCCGTTTTGCGTGTCCCTATTAGCGATTCATAGCGACTCGCTATAGAGGAAACGCAAAACGGCATTCATGTACTTTTCGGGGAAAAAATAGCGACTCGCACGCGGGCGCTAAATCCGTTAGCGACCAACTAAAAACGCAGAAAAATCGCTATTCCCGGCTACCTGCGTCGGGATAGCGACTCGCAATCCCGTGCGATCGGGATTGCGACTCGCATTCTCGCGCGATCGGGAAAACGGGAAGACGCATTCCGAGCACCGTGATGACATCACATCCAGGAAGCAGGCAGTTCCCACCCCCAAACACCACAGTGACGCTATCCTACGAGTGAGCACGTCGGAAATCAGACGCCTAACCAGCGATAGCGACTCCAGAAACGCCTGAAATAGCGACCGCCATGTCTGAGGAACCTGTCCCTGGCCCCAGCAACAGCGCAGGACGAAAGCGCAAGCTCAAGTTCTCAGAGCAGGAGCTCGAGAACCTAATTGAAGGGGTGGTGGCTAACCATGACAGGCTGTTCGGCCTCAACTCCAGGAAGGTCCCAGAGCAGGACAAGCAGAGGATCTGGCTGGGAATAGCCTCCAGCGTAAACTCGGTGGGTGTGGCCGATAGGTCATTGGAGGAGCTAAAGAAGCGCTGGTATGACCTCCGAGGTCGTGCCAAGGAGAGGGTGGCGGAGCGCCTTGGTGAGGCATCGGGCACTGGAGGTGGCGGACCGACAGTCCCACCCAACACACCCCTGGAGGACCAGGTTGAGAACACCTTGGAGAGGGAGGCGTGCGTTGGCGTGACCCCTCTGGACTCCTCCCGCCCCACCCAAGACACCCAAGGTAAGTGGCATGCGACTGCGACCCTGTCCCCTATGACCGTCCCTGACCAAATAGGCTCACTCATTGGCCCTTAGTCATGCCTATGTTGTGCATCAGGAAATGCCCTGAAGCATTGTGGGAGATGTAGTATGTCCACAATGTAGTAGTACCACAATGCAGCCAGAAAGGTTCCAAAGTACGCAAATCCACAGCCATCCAGGGAATGTCACCCAGCATGCATGTAACATCTGCACGTCTGACAGTCACATGCAACTAATGAGTATCCACTTACCCTCACAGGTGGCGCAGATAGCAGTGACAGCGAGAGGCTGCAGATTGATGAGGAGGCCCAGGAGGAGGACTCACAACCCGAAACCCAGGCACCAGCCCCTGCCGCTGCACCAACACCAGCAGCCAGGCCCCCCACCATACCTGCTCCTGCATCTGCCGCTGCACCAACACCAGCAGCCAGGCCCCCCACCGTTGTGGCCCCTGCAACTAGCATCCCACCGGCAGCCAAGGCCAGGCCCCCCACCGTAGCTGCATCAGGATCTGCCGCACCACCCGCAGCCAAGGCCAGGCCCCCCACCGTACCTGCTCCTGCATCTGCCGGCCCACCGGCAGCCAGAGCCAGGCACCCCACCAATGTGCCTCCAGTTCCTGCCGCACCAGCAACACCTGCTGCGACACCACCTGCAGCTCGTGCAATGAGATCTGGGCCTGCGACAGCGGCAACACAGCGGCCGATCAGCAGGAGGGGCAATGGGCATCTCCATGCCTGTATGAGCGTCGAGCGGCGCATGCTCAGAATCCACCAGCGCCAGTCGCAGCAGCAAGGAGCCATCCAGCTCCAGCTGCACAAAATTGGCCGCAATGTGGCGGGAGTTGGAGACAGGATGGACCGCATGACGGCGGCCATGTGCCGCATGACTGCAGCCATGGAGGACAACACTGCTGCGCTCATCAAGCACCGCAGTGTAGCAAGCAGGCGCCACCACCAGCTAATGAGCCGGCTGTCGTCCTAGAGTAGGTCGAATTATGTGGCAGCAAATGCCACCACCCAGTTGTCGCGGCGCTCTCTCACCCAGCAGCACCAACTGGTCCAGTGCTGCGAGGACATAACCCGGGTCCTGGAGCACCTAACCACCGCCGTGACGGCACTTCACACACCTGTGCTACCGGCCACTGTAGGGGGAGACGATGCCAGTGAGGGTGCCTCCAGCGTGAGCAGCCAATCTGCCACGCAGGTCCCGCCACCTAGGCGCAGCACCAGGGCAACGCCTGGTACAGCTGAGCAGGATGAGGATGAGCCTCACAGGCGCCTGGGCATTACGCGCCGGAGGCGCCTTTGACACTGTCTGAGGGACACTGCCACAGGCTGACGCTAAGCCTGCCAAGAACCTTCTTCACACTGCAGTATGCAGGAATACTGTAATTTGTAAATAGTTGAAACCATAACCTTTTTCTTGTGAATGAAACAAATACATTTATTTTGCTGCACACATTAGCCTTGTGTAATCATTACATTTTGCATGCAATTGTGATATGTGGGTTGGGGGAAGAGGGTGGGCTAGAAATTGTTCGCTGTGATGTGGTTGCGACGTCTGTGGCCTTCAGCTGGGTTCTCCCCGCGTGCATGGTGCGCATGTGCTGGTGGCCGGTCGTCCCCCTCAGATTCACTGCCTGAGATGTCAACAGGTATCCGGCGCTTGGTTGCAATGTTATGAAGCATTGCACAGACAGCCACAATGCGGCAGCACGCTGCAGGACTGTAATACATGGCCCCACCTGTCTTGTGCAGAATACGGAACCTGCTCTTGAGCAGGCCAAATGTCCTTTCTATACAGTTCCTTGTCCGGATGTGCGCAACATTGTAGCGCCGTTGCTGAGGTGTGGCAGGGTTGAGGTAAGGGGTCAAGAGGTATTCCCGTAGGGCGTAGCCACTGTCACCTGAATGAGAGGAGCAGATGTTGATTGCCTGTGCAGCGCAGTTACTTCATAGCAATGTGACATTGTCGACAAAGTGTACTTACCAAGTAGGTGTCCTTCCCCAAACTCTCCCCTGAGCAGTCGTGTGTGGAGTCCGCTGTGCCTGAACATAAAGGAGTCATGGGTACTCCCTGGGTACTGGGCCACAATGTCAGTGATGATGGTCTTGGCATTGCAGACCATCTGTATGTTGAGGGAGTGGTAGGACTTCCTGTTGCGGTACATATACTCCGTGGCAGCTGGTGGGCAGATGGCGACGTGGGTACAGTCTATGCAGCCGAGGACATGGGGAAAATGGGCGACATTGTAAAATTGTAGTTTTGTCAGGTCCAATTCCTGTTGGCTCGTGGGAAATGTGATGTGGCGGTGGAGCTGGCTGAGCATGGCGTCAACAAAAGTGTGGAGGCAGCGTGACATGGTGGGCTGGGATATCCCCCCAGCAGCGGCTACTATGCCCTGGAAACTGCCGGAGGCCAGGAGGTGCAGGCTGCACAATACCTGCACATGTGTGGGCACAGAATTGTTTCGCCTTGTTGGGTGCTGCATGATGGGGTCGAGTTCTTGTATCAGCCAGGTGATCATTTCCCCATTCAGCCTGTATTTAGCATAAATCTGTTCTCTGGTTTGGCCCAGCAAGGTGACCCGCTGCCGGTAAATCCTTTCCTGCCTCATGCGTCTCCTCCGTGCTGCTCGCTGTAGCCTTCGCCGCCTCACCACCATGTACATCCCTGGCATTGTGGAACGCCTAATGCTGCTGCTGAATGTCCTTATGTGTGATTGGTCAGGCCTGGACCTGTTGGTGATTGGCCAACAGTTTTTCAAATTTTACTTAATCATGGCTTTTATGGTTACCACCTGCTTTGAGTTGTCCTTAAATTGCGCCGCGCAAACGTGCGAATTTGCGCTTTTTCGCTATTGTATTTTTTTCATGAATGCCGATTGAGACAATATTGCGTTTCGCTATTCATTTCGCAGATTCCGTGGTTGGTCGCTATTTCCGTATCGCTAATGCTCGACTACCCGGAGTCTGCGACTATTATAGCGTAATCGCTATTTCAATCGCTATTCTGTGTTTGCGAATTCGCTATTTTGTACTTGAATGCCGATTCCGTGTTTTGCACCCGCAATTGCATTTTCGCAGCCATTGCGGGCGCAATTTCGCTTCATGAATCAGGCTGAAAGTGTCTGAGGCAGAGTAATTTTTAGCAGTTTTAGCAGTATTAGAATCGGTAGGGATGCGAGGGGTCAGTTTATCAGTCACTGAGCATTTTTCCACTCTCTCTTGCCTACCAGAATTTTCCAGTATATTCCCGACAGGAGCAGAGACAGCGAGGCTGGTTGGTGCTGTCTGCTTCGTCGTTGCTGCTGCCGTTGTCATCATCCACGTATTCCGTCCTTGAGGTTTCGGCACCATTTCCCCGCCCTCCGCTGCCGACTTTAGAGAAACTACTGAAGTAGAATGCCGGTTAGCTTTAAAGCTGAGCCAGCTAATTACAGCCCGGCCCCTCACAGCTACCGGGAGAAGACGCTGCAGTTGTACGGAGCGGAGCAATCCCCTCACCCGGCTCTCGATCAGCCGGAATCGCAGCATCCACTTTGCTCTGCTCTGCCCTGGCTCTGGCTCCAAACACCGCGTCGATCAGCGCGCCGTCTCCGTGCACCGCCCTCAGCCTCAGCTGACCTGCGTTACCGGACCACACGCAGCCAAGCTCAGCCGCGTCAGTCCAGCTCAGCCCCGCTCAACCAGCACAACCAGTACAGCCAGTAAGTTTGGTTTCCCACTTTAATTTTATCAGTTGCTCCTTCAGGACATCTAAGACAGCCAAATCATCCGTTTTTCGCCCGCATACAACTGATAGACACGGTCCGCGCTCAGTGAAAAGCCCAAACCTCGATCAGCGCTCCTCCGCACAGCGGTGTCAATCCGCCATCTTGGACACTATTTAAAAAAATATCAACTTAACCAATAGGAAAATGGTGAAAAAATTGGCAAAGTTTTAGCTTATAAAGTGGCTGAAGATCGCGCCCAAAATGTTATTAAGGAAATTAAAGGGGATAATAATCAGATCTTTCAGGATCCTAAACTAATATTACAGCAATTCGCATCTTACTATGAAGAGCTCTATACGCCAGAAGCTGTAGTTAAGGAAGATAATATCAGAAACTACATAACAGTAAATAAAGTTAAAACTTTGGAGGTTGAACAATCTGATCAGCTGGGGGTTGATATTACAGCAATAGAGATTAGAACAGCAATTAACTCGCTAGCAAATGGCAAAGCTGTAGAAGAGGATTGTATCCCCTTAGAGCTATATAAAAATTGTATGGAAGAGCTAATCCCACTGCTTATTAGAGTTATTCAAGCAATTGGTAATGGAGAGCAGGCCCCAAAATCGTGGAACCTCACTCAAATTATTTTTTTTCTAAAGAAGGGTAAACCATCGCAGGAGAGAGGTTCCTATCGGCCAATTTTGCTTATCAATAGCAATGCAAAATTTTTTGCAAGAATATTGGCAACACGGCTTGCACCATTAATGTCTTATATGGTTTCACCCCAACAACATGGGTTTATACCCAAAAGAGACACCACGGCACATATTAATATTGCCATTTCCGCATTTGACATGGCAAGAATTGAACTCACCCCGCTCGGTATGATTCTATTAGATGCAGAGAAAGCATTTGACCGAGTGGGGTGGGATTTTATCTGGGCAGTGTTGCAAGCGTTTGGCATAAAGGGTCAATTCTTGAAATGGATTCAATCACTATATGATATGCCGCTGGGAAAGGTTTGTTATATTGGAAAATGCTCTTCTACTTTCATGATTAGGCGAGGGACGCGGCAGGGGTGTCCTTTATCACCTTTATGTTTTGCCTTAGGGATGGAACCTTTCCTAATAGCACTTCAGAGCCAAGCCCTTATTAAACCTTTTGTAAACGGCTCAAACTTTCTTGACATAACCGTATATGCGGATGATATTGCCATTTTTTCTACAAATGTGCCTGAAACTATGACGGCCTTCTTAGTAGAAGCTGGGAAATATGGTTCAGTGTCCGGCTACCGCTTGAATACTAGTAAAACCCAAATTATCCTGAATCATCAATTACCATCGTCAGTGACAGGGATATGCGATGTAGCAATTTACCTGGGGGTAACAATTTCGTCAAATATAGATGAAATTGTGGCATTAAATTATGAACCGCTATTAAAGGGAAACTGCTATTTTATTTAAGAAATGGCACAAACTTCCACTTAGTATTATTAGCCAAATAAATTTGGTTAAAATGAAAATATTGCCTAAATAGCTTTATCTTTTTCGCTCTATCCCCTTAAGGGTAAATAATTCTTATTTTTGTAGGTTAGAAGGCATTATTAGTAGCTTCATTTGGGGCTATAAGAAAGCACGACGAGCTATATCTCTTCTTAAAGTCCCTTATGATCAAGGTGGATTGGGCCTTCCAGATATTAGATATTATTACTGGTCCTCCTTTCTGACCCGCTTTTGTAGCTTGTTGATCCCTGATAAATGTTTATATTTTCATAAATTTCTGCTAGGATCAGACACAACTATGTTTTTTTACAGACTAAATGACCCCAATTATTTTAAACGAGTTAAGTTTAAGACGGTGCGGGATACCGTTTACATTTGGCGCTCCATTCTTACTAAGAGTAAGATATCTTTATTCCATGATAAAACTCCTCTATGGTCTAACCCAGGTTTTCCATAAATATTTCAAGACACAGTAGGTGGTGTATTTTCAAAATCTGGCATTAATCTACTCGGAGATCTATATTATCATAGGGGATTTTTTTCATTTGAAAGATTGAAAGCTTGCTATAAACTGCAAGAAGGGGCAAGATTTAAATACTATCAAATTAGGGATTATTTCCTGAGGAAGATAGAACTTACTTCTCTGACAGAATCTGAAGTCTGGAATTGTATTTACAGGGAAGAAGATAAAGCACTGATTAGTATAGGGTATAAAATATTTTCTGGATATAATACTAATGATATACATAAATTGGCTGAAAAATGGACTAACAAGCTGACAATAGAAATAACATCAGATTTTATCACTTCCTCTTTAAATAGCCTCAATCTTGCTGTTCAATCCTCAAATTTTAAGCTACAGTTATTTAAAACTATATGTCATTTATATCATACACCGGATCGGATTCTTAAATGGGCATTGAATAATAACTTCAGCGATCGTACAAAATGCGATTTGAGGGGAGCTGATATTATCCATATGTTTTTCTCTTGTCCAAATCTTGTTGAATTCTGGAATGGAGTAACTAAAGTTATCTCTACTAAACTCGGTACTCCTATTATACTCTCATTAAAAGATGTATTTATAGGAGCGTCAGGGGAAAATAATGTGTTATGTGATCTACTGAATATCTTAATTACTTGTGTTAGACTGACTATTGCTAGAGTCTGGGTTCAACAAAACTCACCAAAGGTCATGGAGTGGTGGAGTCTTGTTAAAGAGATACATAATATGGAACACTCTCTTGCAAATACAAGGGGTCTACAGACTAAACGGAAAGTGGACAGAATGTGGGGATTAATTATGTCATAAAATTGCTTTTTTATTTTTTATTCCTTTGTCTTATTTTGTCGACGAAGATTATGTCTAGTATTTTCTGTCTATATCTTGTTGTATAATTTGTCTGATGTACCCCATGATGCCAAAAAATAAAAAAAAAATTAAAAAAATTAAAAAAAAGGAATGCATTGACGAAACCTTGGATCTTCAGCATATAATCTTAAAGTTCGATATTCAGATGCAGGAATTTGAAGTGGTCGATCGTCATATCGTCCACCTCGACCTGTTGGAAATAAATGTGGAAAACAACGAGCTTCCAAACTTTCTTCCCATACACTAATGGGACTTCCTTTTGCTGCTTTCATTTGAAACAAGTCAATTGCATTCCCCATTACTTCTTTGGAATGCAAAGGATGAACAGTATAATGTTCATATATTTCTTTACTTCTAGACACATCAACTTTTTCAATTTGGCCAGCTGAACAATCACTGTCTTCATCTGCAGCTGTTTCCTCTGCTCCAACACATACATGTTTGTAGTACTCATTGTTTTTGACCAAATACAACGTTGCCTTTTTGACTTTCCTAACATCCACTAAATCTTGCCAGATTTTCTTACTCTTTGTCGGAACCCCATTAACTAGAATAACCAGAGGTTCCTCTTCCACTTTCTCTACACCAATTGTATCAATATTTTTCTTGAAATCTAGAGGCAAATAAGCAACTCTTCTCTTTAATCCTCTCTGTAAATCTGAAGGAGTCAATTTCCCTATCTTAGGCTCCATGCGAACAATTGCCTGAAAAGGATGGACACATTGAATCAAAATAGATTCATATGTATTTAAATCCATCAATTCAGGAGGAATGTCTACCAACTCAAGGTTATTATGAACAGCTCTAGCAGGCATTCTGTTTTGATTTAATTTATTATAACAATATTTACAAATACGCTGATCAGAACTCAAATCAAAAGAATTCTCCACCCACAAATAAGTTGCAAAATCCTTCCACTCATAATTATTTATCTTTTCACTTTTTACGTATAAATCAACTAATCTAGTTTGATGCTTATAATGAGTTCGTCGACAACACACACAAGTAAAATTAGGCCTTTCACTTGATTTTACCTTACCTTAAACCTGGTAATTTCCTGGTCAAACTTTTCTGTACTTGAAATCTGTACATTGTCTTCCACATTACCTTGAATTTCTGTGTCAATTTCTACACTGTCCTCTTTTTCACCAAAATAACAAATCTCAATTTCTTCACAAATCTTCTTCACATCTAATTCAGTTCCATTCAAAAGAGCACTGTTTAATTGTTTAAGCTTAAGTGCTGGACTTTTTGCATAATACAACCTTCTCACTAATTTCCTCATTTTGTTATGATGCACTGCTAACATCCTAAAATGATGAAAAACACTCTGACAGACTTTTCTAGAAAGACAAGCCTGTGAATGCCCTTGCAAACCTGTGTTTTCTCTCACTCTGCAAGGATCTAAGTCTTGCAACATCTTCATTTTCTGTTTTAGACTTTTCTTACTATATGTACGTAAGAAATTACGAAACAAATCGATTGAATTCTGTCACACACTACAAATACTACTACACTTCCAAGTGTACACTGGACCCTTAGTACGTCTCCCTAAAACTTCATCAGTTAACACCTCTTCTGGTTCTCTAGGCACAAGTTTCTCTTTTTCAATCGGACAACCATCTTTCACCTCATATGCTCGACCACTGGTGTCAACTGCATGCACTAAATCATTCTCCTGGAAGTAACTCTCCGCATTAAAAAATGGTTCACAACTTGAACTATGCATCCATTCTCCAGAAAAAACTTTACAAAAATTAGTCCGATTAATTACTCTTTTGCATCTACTGTTTGATTTGAAAACATCAATTGTCTTGTTAAGTGTCCTAATTCTATTGATTATTAAAATAAATAATTTTTTCTTAACTTCAAAAGCCTGATCAACAATCTTCTCTACACTTTTCTTTTTCTTATAAAAAGCAGCTCTCTGTTTACCTTTTCTAATGTTTTTTAACAAATTTAAAACCACCCTATTGCGAAACATTCGTTTACGAATGTCCCGAAATTGATTCTGCCTTCTATTCTGATACATATTATTCTCTCCTGCTCCAGTAGTAACATTTTTGGGGGGCCTCTCCTTCCTTTTCAAATTTGCTCTCTCCTTCTCTTTATCCACATTCTGACCAACATTTTTTTTTTGATCTACATATTTCCGTAAGAAAGACTTAGTTGTCTTACCAGGAGCTTTTTTCCTGTTTTTTGAAGTATTTGTTGTAGAGGAGTGCTGTAATTCCGTTGCTGTTTTTGATTTTTTCCGCTTGGCATCTTTTCTTCTCCTCTGCTGTGAGGGCATATTTCCTTACTATTGAAATCTTGATTTCAATCTGTGGTAAAGAAAAAAATAACACATTATAGACCACTATTACCAAGCAACAAAGCAATGACAATAAGCAAACGATATAAACACTAGTTTACAACATATCTAAGTTTATATCACAGCAACTATGTAACTAGGAGTAAGACAGAGAAAAAGAGCTAGAGGAACTAACACAAAAAGAATGAGAGACTCAGACAAAGAAACAGGTTGAGGGAGTAAAACATAGAGAAGGAGTAAGACAGAGAGAGTGTATAATATGTTGTAAGACAGAGAAAGAATGTAATAGGGAGAGGGAGTAAGTCAAAGAAAGGGATAAAGGGAGTAAGTCAGAAAAATGGTGTAACAGGGTGGAAGACAGAGAGAGGGTGTAAGAGAATGTAAGACAGAGAGAGGGTGTTAGAAGGTGAGAGGATGTAAAAGAGAGTAAAAGAGAGAGAGGCTGTAAAAGGGACAGAGAGAGCGTAAGTTTGAGAGAGGGTGTAAGAGGAAGTAAATCAGACAGAGGATGTAACAAGGAGTATGTCAGACAGAGGGTGTAACACAAACAGAGGAAGAGAATAAAAAAGTCAGAAAGAGGGAGAGAGGGTATAAAACAGACAAATGATGTAATAGGGAGTAACTCTGGGAGAGAATGTTACAAGGAGAAAGGTTGTAAGACGGAGTAAATCAGGAAGAGGATGTAAGAGAAAGTAGGACTTACAAATTGCTGTAAAAAAGAGAGAGAGGGAATAAATTAGAGACAGGGTGTAAGAGTATGTAAGTCAAAGAAAGAGTGTAACAGAGTGTAACACAGAGTCAGGATGTAAAAAGGAATAAGTCAGAGAGAGGGTGATAGAAGGGGACAGGTGGAAAAATAGAGTAAGTCAGGAAGAGAATATATTAGAGACTAATACATTGTTAATAATCCTTGGTAAAGAAATGTTAGTGCATAAAGGAATTGTATTTTCTAAATGAGTGAGGTTTCAGTAGTGTAATCAAATGCTTATACATATGACCTATGCTCTGTTTTGTAAATGTTATTTAAAAAAAGATTTCAGGCACATGAATTGGTTTTACATTATTGACAAGGATTAGATAGTATCTGCATGATTAAAAAACATATATTAGCACATTTCACAATCATGTTACCTGTGTTTCCTCAGATTAGTAAGCAGATTGTGCAGATGAGGTGAGGCCTGTCCAGGGGTAAAAAGGAGGTGAGGCCTGTGTCCATGAGTGCAGTGGAGAGGACTGACCTCCTCTGACCCTTGGACAAGCCTTACCTCATCTGTGTCCTCTGGACAGGCCTCAATGTATTGGGTATAATTGATGGTAACTGGGTGCAGATGAGGTGAGGCGTGTCCAGGGGTGTAGATAAGCTGAGGCCTGTCTAGGGGTGCAGATGAGTTGAGGTCTATTCAGGGTTACAGATGAGGTGAAGATTGTCCAGGGGTGCAGAGGAGGTGAGGTGTGTGTTGAAGAGTGTAGTGGAAGAGAGGTCTGTCCAGGGGTACAAAGGAGGTGAGGCCTGTGTCTAAGAGTGCAGTGGGGGATAGGCTTCATGAAGTCTAGTCCACTGCACTCTTAGACACAGGCCTCACCACCTATGCTCCCCAGGAAAGGCCTCTCTCCCACTACAGTCTTGAACACAGGCCTCACCTCCTCTGTACCTCTGGACTACTTCCTAATCTGACGTAACACTGGTGAAATCATTGTGAAAGGTTCAAATATATTTATTTAACCATGCAGACACTATTTATTCCTTCTCAAAAATGTAAAAGCCATTGATTTGAACACCAAATCGTTTTTTAAATAACATTTTAGACACAGAGCGCAGGTCCTATGTACAAGAATTTAGTGTCCATGAGTGCAGTGGAGAGGACTGACCTCCTCTAACCCTTGGACAAGCCTTACCTCATCTGTGTCCTCTGGACAGGCCTCAATGTATTGGGTATAATTGATGGTAACTGGGTGCAGATGAGGTGACGCGTGTCCAGGGGTGTAGATAAGATGAGGCCTGTCTAGGGGTGCAGATGAGTTGAGGTCTATTCAGGGTTGCAGATGAGGTGAGGATTGTCCATGGGTGCAGAGGAGGTGAGGCCTGTATTGAAGAGTGTAGTGGTAGAGAGGTCTGTCTAGGGGTACAAAGGAGGTGAGGCCTGTGTCTAAGAGTGCAGTGGGGGATAGGCTTCATGAAGTCTAGTCCACTGCACTCTTAGACACAGGCCTCACCACCTATGCTCCCCAGGAAAGGCCTCTCTCCCACTACAGTCTTGAACACAGACCTCACCTCCTCTGTACCTCTGGACATGCCTCACCTCATCTGCACAATCTACTTCCTAATCTGAGGTAACACAGGTGACATCATTGTGAAAGGTTCAAATATATTTATTTAATCATGCAGAAACTATTTATTCCTTCTCAAATATGTAAAAGCCATTGATTTGCCCCAAAATAGTTTTTCAAATAACATTTTAGAAACAGAGCACAGGTCCTATCTACAAGCATTCAATTTCACTACTGAAACCTCACTATTTCACAAAATACAAATCCTCTATCTTGCAAATGTTGATACCAAGCATTATCAAAAAACATGACAGAAACCAACAGCAAAGAAGCTCAATCTGCTTCCTAATCTGAGGTAACACAGGTGACATCATTGTGAAAGGTTCAAATATATTTTTTAATCATGCAGATACTATTTATTCCTTCTCAAAATTGTAAAAGCCATTGATTTGCCCCAAAATCGTTTTTCAAATAACATTTTAGAAACAGAGCGCAAGTCCTATGTACAAGGATTCAATTTCACTACTGAAACCTCACTATTTCACAAAATACAAATCCTCTATCTTGCAAATGTTGATACCAAGCATTATCAAAAAACATGACACAAACCAACAGCAAAGAAGCTCAATGTGCTTCCTAGTATGAGGTAACACAGGTGACATCATCGTGAAAGGTTCAAATTTATTTCTTTAATCATGCAGACACTATTTATTCCTTCTAAAAAATGTAAAAGCCATTCATTTTCCCCAAAATCGTTTTTCACATCACATTTAAGAAAAACAGCACAGGTCCTATGTACAAGCATTCCATGTCACTACTGAAACTTCACAATTTCACAAAATACAAATCCTCTATCTTGCAAATGTTGATACCAAGCATTATCAAAAAACATGACACAAACCAACAGCAAAGAAGCTCAATGTGCTTCCTAATCTGAGGTAACACAGGTGACATCATTGTGAAAAGTTCAAATATATTTATTTAATCATGCAGACACTATTTATTCCTTCTCAAAAATGTAAAATTCATTCATTTGCCCCAAAATCGTTTTTAAATAACATTTAATAAACACAGCACAGGTCCTATGTACAAGCATTCCATGTCACTACTGAAACTTCACAATTTTACAAAATACTATTCCTCTATGCAGTAACAACTTTTTACCAAGCATTATCAAAAACATAACACAAAGCAACATCTAAAAACCACAATTTGCTTCCAAATCTTCTCCATAGAGTATACAAGCCTCTATCTATATTAAATGAATCATTACTCACCTTTACAATGCTTTGGGAGATTGAGAACAGTGTCAGACACACACACCAATATTTCTTTAGCAGAGCAAAAGGTATGTACTCCAGGCACTGCAACCATGAATGGCTCAGAAAACCTCTAATTCTACACACATATTCCTCATGGTAACCAATCAAAACTCTTCCCTCTCTATTTTCAAACCAACACCCTTCTCCCCTCAGCCCGTTCTACCTGTTACCATAGCAACTTCCTCCTCACTGAGCTCTCAGGTTTAAAAGTTTATTCTACAATGTTGCAAATGAACTTAGCAAGGATGTTTGACCTCTCAATACACCAGCTCCGGTGCAATGTTTCTTTAAATGACTTTTTCTTAACCATTCAAATTACTTCTTTCACAAAACAGAACCATGCACCCTAATTTTCAGTTTTCAACTATCTGAATCCACCAATCATTGCTTCTGATTCAAGAGCACTGAAACTCCACAGTTTTTTTTTGCAAACTCCTACTGTTCCAACTGCCATTTCATTCCCACACTTCATCTGACTGCACCAGAACCTCCTCTTACCATGTATTCTGTCTCGATTATTGGACATAGCTACATCCACTGGGCTCAAAGGTATGCAGCTACCAGAAATTTTCACAATCTTGATTTACCAAATGTAGACATCAAGTGGATTGGCCAAAGAGGATTGAGATGTCATCAATTGATACCATTGGTGAAAACCTTTTTGCATCTGCCACACCCTCACCTCATAATTCTGCACTGTGGTGGAAATGACTTAGGCACTTTGACTGGGGTAGGTCTGGAAATGCTTTTAAAGGACACCTTTGAGCAATTGATGGCACTTTTTCCTCAAACTGCTTGGTATTTTCCAATATATGCCAAAGACAGAAATGGAAGTGGTCCAACCAATTTTGTCCACAATTTGAGAAAGCACGGAAACATGTGAATAAATCTGTTTCTGCTTACATGAGAGACTATAGAATGGGTTCAATATACAACAATAACTTGCGTTACAACATGCAAGATATCTACAGAGGAGATGGTGTGCACTTCTCAGATGAGGGGAATAGAATATTCCTCCTGAATTTAAGACTGTGCATTGGAACCTACTTGTAGGTACCTAAATCAGCCACAGAACCCAAAAGCTCTTTTCAGGGCTACCCTACCTCTGATCACTCAAAATGATTATTTTTCTCTAACTTTTTTCACTGTTTTTCACCAAAGTACGCTCCCCGGTACGCGTACCGGGCGCTCCCCCCGTGAAAAATTAAAAAAAAAATGTTTTTGGGGCCTATATGTGCCTCCTAAGCCCCCCTCAGAAAACCTAGGGGGTCAGGGGGTGTCTACCATGTCCCCTTTTACCCATTCCCAACGAACGTTGTTTGTCCTCCATCTTGTGTCTCAAATCTACCGAAACACAAGATGGAGGACTCCCGTAGCGCTGCCGGTACGCGTACCGGGGCGCGCACCGGTAAGCGCTCCCAAAATTTTTTAAAAGTTAATTTACATAAAAACCACTGCAGACACTTTCACCAAATATAGAATAGGCCCTACTACATACCAGTCCCTACCATTTTCCCAAATTTGGTGGAATTCCATTGAGCCATTTGGGCTGTAGCCCTCTCTAAATATCCTGAGGTAAATTACATGACAAAAACATATATGAAGTGTTAGAATTTACAACCAATTAAAATGTTACTTTCATTTTCTACTTTTTTTTCCTGACATTTGATCGGTTATGTACATGAATATAAATGAAAAATGAGAGGGAAACACGGCCATTTTGACTGCAACTACCTGAGGTACATCTTTCAAGGCTTTTCTCATTTATCTTCATCACCTTTCTATAAGGTAAGTTGTTAATTTGTAAGGGGCACTTTAAGTTAATTTGTAAAAACGTTTTCTGATAGTTATTTACTGTCCCTCTGTTATAGTTATAGATTGAGATAGGCTTCTCTGTTATAGTTATAGATTCAGTTAGACTTCTCTGGTATAATTATGAATTTACTTAGGCTTCTTCACATACACTTTTTTATATTTCTACTTCCTGCCTCATACCATACACTGCCCAAAGATAACGTCACTGTTAAAAACTCAGAAGTACCTCTCTGAACTCAAACCCAACAGTGCCCTAACTCTACTGTTATAGTTATTTTTTATGCAATTTACAGCAAGAAAATGGAAGATACACCACAGACCAATAATATTTCTTTCGAAATAACTGATGAGCAGATTCATTTCGAAATAACTGATGAAGAGATTCTTCAAGAAGATTTATTTGACTTCCTGGATGAGTCTCTTGACCAACAATTCAAAGACTGTTTAGATAATATGGAATCATGCAGTACAAATTTGGAGGAGATTTCGGATAATGAAATGTTGCAAGTGTTATTAAATTATGAAAATTCAGAAAAATAAATTAATATTTAATAATTAAAAATTGTTTGAGACATTATTCATTTTTATATGTAATTCATGAAGTAGTACCAAAATGATTATAATATAAAGTGAGACTTACAGTATACTGTGCAACTTTTTTGTTACATAGTAAGTTTGCTTATAGTTACTTCCTTTCTCCCACTATATTATCTCCAATGTGTATTTGATATCTCTTTTTCATCTCCTGCCTCCTTTCTCTCACTGTCTGTCTCTAATGCACCATATCACCGCCAATTTTGTGTAGATTCAGAAGAGAGTAAAATGTAATACTTGAAAACATCATAAGGGAGCAGGGTAGACTACCCATGATCCCCTAGGCCTTCTCAGGGAGGGCTTAAAGGATCTGTTTCTACTTTCCTGACAGACTATGTTATGGATTCCATATACCACAATAACTTCTGTAACAACATGCAAGATATCTACAGAGGAGACGGTGTACATTTAATTTAAGACTCTGCATTGGTACCTACATGTTGATACTTAAATCACCCACACAACACAACAACTCTATTCAGAGCTACCCTACCTCTAAGCACTTTAAATGATTATTTTACTGTTTCACTGGGTTTTCCCCATGGTACGCTCCCCGGTACGCTCCCCGGTGCGCGTACCGGGCGCTCCCCCCGCGAAAATCGCATTTTTTTTGTCCCGCGGGGCCCTTTTATGGCCCCCACATCAAACCTAGGGGGTCAGGGGGGTCTACCCTGCCCCCTTATGGTCATTTCCCCCTTTGTTTTTGCCACCTCTTGTGTCTCGATTCTACCCGAGACACAAGATGGCGGCCGCTCCGGACTGTTTGGAATGTTGACAGACACCCGAGAGCCAATCAGCTTTCCGCGCGCGAACTCGCGTTACGCGCCGGGTGCACTCCCCGGTGCGCTTACCGGGGCGCGCTTATAGATATATATATTTTTTTGAACCTAAATTACTCAAAGTCCTCTGGAGCACATATCTTGAGACATAGCAAAGGCACATCGGGCTACCAGTCCCTACAATTTTGCCAAGTTTCGTGGGAATCCATTCAGCCGTTCGGGATAAAAGTGAGTCTAACCGCCCTATGGAAATTAACATGGGGAAAACACGTTTTGGGACCCCCCTTTTATCTCGGCCCCCGCCTAAC
The DNA here is from genome assembly GCF_964261635.1 of Lissotriton helveticus. Lineage (NCBI taxonomy): Eukaryota > Metazoa > Chordata > Amphibia > Caudata > Salamandridae > Lissotriton > Lissotriton helveticus. The sequence continues at coordinate 485,590,377 of NC_136065.1, forward strand.
GAATCCCCCCCAAACTTTCAGGAAAGGAGCGAAGTGGAGCGGGCCATCTAATTTGAGAAATTCGCAAACATTCGTCGACCGGCGCCAAAGTTATTCCCAATAGAATGTTGCGGATTTCCTATGGAAACTAGGTCCTAACTATAACTACCTACTGGCGACCGCCAGTAGGTAATATATATATATATATATATTATATATACGGATTGTGTGTGTATATGAGCCATAACAATCCTCAAAAGGCCGGGATCAGCACTTGTGCACGGTGAGGGTTGAGGAACCCTGTAATCTCGAATCGCTTCTGGTAGCTTGAAAAAGCAGGGAACACACACTCTCATACAGCGATAGTAAATGCTATACTCGCTTTTACTTCATGAAATGTTTATTACTCAAGATGCTGAAATAACCAATGCGTTTTGCCGTATACCATGCCTTGCTCACAGGTGAGCAGCTTTGTTCCTGGCAGTCATTTAAAGTTAAAGTGAAAACAATTACATCAAGTTAGAAAACGGGCATTCCATGCATAAACATTACAAGAAGCCGTAACCAGTCATCGTTTTTCAGAACTTGTTATAATGCATTGCAAATAACTGTATCTGTATCCATACACAAGTATCTTATGATTTTCATCATTGGTGGGTTTGTCATTACTCAATTCCAATTCCTTACATGACACATATGCAATGTTTTTTTTTATTTTACTTTTTATTTATATTTTCATAGTATAACAGTTTCAAGAGACATATTCATTAGTGACACATTACAGAATACAGGGTCCAGAGTGATATAGTGGTTCATCCGCATATTGGTATAGTCTTTACATAAACATTTGTGGTACAGAACATCAGTCACCTTACAGTTATATCGTTAACCATCACAGTAGCTTAAAGGATACCATCAGTCAGGCGATTTAGCTAATACATATGCAGTGAATGGTCCCCAGATGTCCCTCGGTCTAGAGGCTCTCTGTAGTTCTTCCCAATAACAAAGAAGTTGGTCGCGACAAAAGGCAATATCTTTCAACCATTGTGAAATCTTGGAGCCGGCCTTCCATCCCAGTGGAGCGAAACTCTGCGTTTGGCCAATAGTAGCGCTAAAGCCGTCAGCCTGCGACTACATGCTTTAAGATGCAGTACATTGCCTAGAAGGCAGATAGGGATGGTACAGAGTACAGGTTTCCCCACCATATCTGTTAACGCTTCAGTTACTCTCCTCCAGAACTCCGCTACTTTACCACAACTCCATCCAGATGCTGAAAATCGGCAGGTTCTGTCCCACAACGTCTACAGCTGCTAAAATCCCTTAACCTATATTTAAAAAGTTGTTCCGGTGTGTAATATACTTGATGAATGTACTTATAGTGGATCAGGCGTAAATTCCCATTAGCAGTGAATTGCCCAGTTAGTTTACAACATGTATCCCTTTCATCTTCCGTCAGTGCTTGTGGCAATATGTTGTTCCATTTATTCAACGGGCCCACACTCACATCCACTTCGTCAGCCTGTGAGGCATTATATATACGTGTGATCATTTTCGCCCTAGATTGTGCAATGTAAACGTGTTGCAGCGCCACAAGGGTGGGGGGTTCAGTAGGATAACAGGGATATAGAGCTTTAATAGTGGCCCTTAGTCTACTATATTTATTTATTAAACCGTAGTGTCATCGACCACCATTGCTTTCAGTGGTATCGGGTGTACAGCACCCGCTTCAACTGCCACATGTGGCGTGTATGGCGGCGCATTTTGCCAATATGACGCATATTGCTCTTGCGTGCACAGATAATATAATTGCATGTCTGACACACGGAAACCACCCTTCTCATACGGTAGTGTCCGCACTTCCCCCTTAATGCATGGCTTTTTACCTCCGCAAACCAAAGTGATCAATATCCCACGCAATGTATTAAAAAAAAATTGCCGCAAAATAATGGGTATGTTGACAAATAAATATAGAAATTTCGGGAGGACCACCATTTTAATCAGTGCCACTCTGTTTGCGAATGTCAATGGAAGCTGTATCCACCTAGCGACTTTGTCTTCACGTCGAGCTATCGCAGTCCCATAATTCTCGCGCATAACAGTCTGTGGATCTTTGTGCACCCAGACTCCCAGGTATTTGACAGGTTCATCACTCCATACCATTGAGTATTTTAATTGCACTAGTTTCGTACAATCTGTTAAAGCAAAAACCACTGACTTGTCCCAATTTATTCCCAGACCCGAGTACCATTCAAATCTAATGTGTTCCTGTATCAGCTGCTCTAAGTGTGCCTCAGGCTCATGTACATACAAGACCATATCGTTGGCGTACATTGACACCGCCAATGGTCGCTGCTGAAAGCGTAGCACTGCCTGTGCATGCCGTTGCCGCAGGATGCAGGCCAGGGGTTCCAACATTAGTGCAAAGATGAGCGGCGACAGAGGGCAGGCCTGACTCGTCCCACTCCCAATCTGGAAAGTATCAGAAGTTCTACCATTAATGCGGACACGGGCCACTGGTACCATGTACAACAGCCTGATCCAATTAGTAAATATAAATGGCACCCCCATACGATGCAGCACCACCAGCATATACCGCCAGGAGATTGAATCGAATGATTTTGCGGCGTCCAGCAGAACTGTTGCTGCAGGTAGTGTGGGTTTCAAAAGGTGCATTACTGCCAATAGCGTTCTTAAATTGTACACTGTGGAATGGGCAGGTACAAAGCCCAACTGGTCTGGTAACACCATCACAGGCAATTGCAGTCTAGTTGCGAAGACCTTTGCGAGGATTTTAACATCCGTATTCATTAACGATAACGGCCGGTATGACTCGCACCGATCAGGGTCCTTCCCTGGTTTATGGAGAGCCACAATTAGTGCTACCAGGAGTGTCAGGCAACCTCTGCTGTTCATATGCATCTTCAAACATAGCTTGAAGATGAGGTGCCAATATATCTAAATATTCTGTGCTTGTTGCTTTGCCATTAGGCAGTGCATTGACAGCGTGAGTCAATGCACTGCCTAATGCCTAAAGGTCAACGGATGCATTAGGAAATCCTGCTGTCTTGCTGTTCCTTTGACAACCACACTAGGGCCACATCTGCTAGATATTCCGCTATCTCAGTCTCCTCAGTAGTTTGCCTGCTGCTGTACATACCCTCATAGTATGTGACAAAAGAGGCCAGGATGCTCTCGCTGTCACACTGCCTGGTCCCATCCACACAAAATGAAATGACTGTACTGTTTTTAGCCCAGCGTTCAGTTATTTTTGCCACCAGCACTCTACCTGGCCGTCCTCCCTCTCGATAGTACCCAGCCATCCTGCGCCTTGCCATATGTTTCACTTCCAGGTCCGCCAACTCGTTATATTCAGTGATCTTTGATCTAATGGTCGCTAACGTAGCAGCATCTAGCTCTCTTTCATACCGTCTCACGAGCCCAAGGAGTTCCAGTTCAAGGGCCTTCATAGACCCCCGAAGCGACTTAAGTACCCCAGCCTGGAGTCCTATACAAGCCCCACGGATTATTACTTTGAACGCCTCCCACAAAGTGCCTAGACCTTCTACTGTGCCTGAGTTGTGTTCAAAGTTTTGCAAAATAGCTTCCCTGACACCCTCACAAAACACCTGATCCTGCAGAGCTGAGGATTGCAATCGCCACTGAAACAGCGGCGGCGTGTACAGAGGTATGATCATAGTAAATAATGAGGGGGAATGGATCAGAAAGCGTCCTAGGCAAATGGGTAGCGTTTGTAACCAGTGAGTTTATGTCATTAGTGGTTAGCCAATAGTCCAGGCGGGACCAAGATTGATGCACGTAAGAGTGACAAATACCCTCCCGTGCCCCAGGGTGTCTCAATCTCCAGATGTCTATGAGGGATAAGTTGTGCATTCCAGTCTGAACAGCTTGCACGGCCTTCTTAACAGCTGGATCTGAGTTAGTGTGTCTATCTAGAGCCAAATTCAATATTACAATAAAATCTCCGCCACAGATAATAGCGGTTGGCTGAAGCCTATAGATCTGGTTCCATAACACCTCCTGAAAGGCAGGGTCATCTACATTAGGGCCGTAAATATTAATAATGGTAACCATCATTCCACACAATTTCCCCTGCACTATTATGTACCAACCATCAGTATCAACCTCCACATGTGATGTTTCAAACACAAGATTTTTCTTAATCAAAATCATAACCCCCCTCGCATAAGAGGAGTAAGACAATGCAAACTTTACACCTGCCCATCTAGTGGCCACTTTATCTGCCGCTTGTTTGTTTAAGTGAGTTTCTTGTAACAATGCCACTTGCACATTGTGCCAATCAAAGAATCTAAGTACCTGCCTGGTTTTCTTTGGATTGTTTAATCCCCTGACATTCCATGTTACGCATGTCACCTTACCACCCTCCAGCAGCATCTGTGATGTTCAGAACCTTAGTAATAGCTATACCTTCTGCACCTATGTCATATATAATACACTCTGCCCGTTCCTGCACTCTGCTCTGTAAAAGGCAACCATGAATCAGTTCCCCAACAATGCCCCCACCAACTTAGGCATCCCAATCATGCTAAGGCACGCCAATACAAGAAAACTCAGAAACAAAGCCCCCCTCCCTTCCCGTCGTGAGAACCTAGCCCTCTTACGGCCTACACCCCTTTCCAAAAAATATGTGGGTTGTCCCCTCCTGGAGGACACCAGTCGCCCACCGACCCCATGGTGGTACCTAGGGGGTCAGGGCAAGTCTATGTTCCCGTCCCGGCACATCCAACGTACATTTCACCGACAGTAATAAACGAGACAGTGGCAACCCTTGTTGGGCATTCAAGTACATATCCATCTCCATTCACAAAAAACAGCAGACTGCATCACTCAGCGGTCTCTCCCATGCGTGTTAGAGACCAGAGGGAGGTTACAAGTCGCAAAATAGGCAATTACATTTGTGTAGAACTTAGTGTCCCACATTCCCCAACCACATCCAATGCCATACCGAACACAGTGTGGATATACATAGCGCTACGACCAACATCACCACCGAGATAGCACCCCAGCTATATGTTGCGTATGTAGATGCATCCCGTCAGGTCAAGGAGTACCAGCACCCCTTTACTCATGTATTAACAGTTTACTTTACAGACCTTCACTATTGTCCCAATCAAGCATCATTCTGGCTGTGGAAAGAAGCAACATTAACAGCAACAAAGATGCAATTAACCACATATGCACTTAAAAGGAGCAGCATACGACCTGCAATGACATGCTAATCTTCATTGTCTGCATCATCACCAGATAGTCTGGCTGCAGCACGCTTCGACAATTGCTTAATGTAGTGCATAGCGTCTTTCGGGGTCATGTAGATCCGCGGTTTGTTCCCATACATAATCTTGAGTCGAGCAAGATACAACATGGCATACAGTATTACCATATCCTGCAATTTTTTCTTGACTTGCTGGAACTCCCGTTGAGCCTGTTGCACTGCAACTGTAAAGCCCAGAAACAGTGCCACCTCCAGCCCCTGATATTTAGAGGTGCCCAACTCCCTTCCACGATGGTGGGCCACATCCCTGTTGTGATAATTTAAAAGTTTTGTGATAATCGGATGCGGAGGTGCCCCCGCGATAGGGCATGGTGCAAGAGAACGGTGTGCCCTCTCCACCACCAGTTCATTGGAAAAATGTTCTGCACCCAGCATGGTTTTGAGCATGTCCTCCACAAAAAGCTCTAATTTGTCCGTGTTGGTGGATTCCGGCACTCCCGTGATGCGCAAGTTGTTACGGCGCAACCTCGTCTCTAAATCCTCGTTCTTGGCCCGTATGACCTCCAATATCTTCTCCACCTCACTGCAGGACTTCTTGACACGTTCCACCCTGTCCTCAGCTGTGGAGATACGTTGTTCCACCTCCATTAGACTCACTCCGTGTTTGTCCAGTTTCGCTGACATGGTGTCCATACGCAGATTTAAGTTATCTATCTTGCCATCTATAGTTTGAAGACTCTGCTGCATCGTCAAGAATTTTTTTTCCATGTTTGGAACTACTATCAGATTCCATGTCCATTTCCGTATCAGACGCTACCTGCTTTTACGTTTTCATCCGACGCTTAGATTCAAAGGAGAGCGTAGATTGCAGGTGCTTGTCCGGCTTACCCATCCTGCCACCGGGATTTACAATCTGTAAGTTCTGCACTCCACCCGCCAGTTGACCAGCAAGGCTATGCAGCTCTCCCACACCCTGACAGGGCCACGTGCCCCCAAGTCAGTCACTGCTGGAGCAGGTATCCACACTCTATGGCGCAATCCCTAAATGAGTTGTGCATAGCAACCCAGCAACTGATCTTTTGCAGCTCCCCCTCAATACCAGCGTAGTAGCACTCCCCAATCCTCTCCTGAGCTGTGTCTAACACCAAAATGTACATGCATAGAGGCAGAGCCGTCAGCAAACCAGGTGGCGCCACAGCAGCACCGCAGATGGATCTTTCAGCAGGCGTCACTCCAATTGACTAGGCCCAATACTGCTCATTTACAGACACCATGTCAGCAGGAGCCTCCAGCAGCAAAGATACACCATCCAGAACCACAAACCAGCCAATCTCAGAGTATCAGGCACCACCAACCTCCATTCTGTTTTCAAATAGGCCAGTTGATAGCTCAATTCTGATTCCGCAATCACGCAGGCATAGTAGGCACCGTCATTAACATCGGCAAGAGAAGGTGACCGCTAGCTCCGTTTTCAGCAGGGGTGCGCAGTTGATATCAATACAGCCCACACTGTCGCATGAACTGGAGTTTCCCAGTCAGATTGCACTATGAGGAGCCCCAGGTCACAGTGTGCTTACTTCACAATCCCTGCTTCAGTCGTGCACAAATGCTAATTCCACAACCATGCCTGCCCAGGCTCGCCGCTCTGCACATTCAATGGACTCACCACGTTGCTGCTGATGAAACACCCGACTCCAGTCAGGGCCGCGCCCACAGAGTCAAGCACCGGCACCGGACAGAGCCGCCACCAGTGCCCACAATGCCAGCAGGACGCCTGGGCCCCCTCCGGCACCAGGGGTTCACTGTAGCAGCAGCTGGGCCACGCCGCAACGGTCCATCCGGCCACCGCGCGCCTCCCCGCCGACAGTCCTCCGCTTGTGCTCGGGCCTCCACAGACGCTCTTGTCCACCGCGTTCAAGTCAGATCAGTGCGGCGCTGCAACTGACCAACATGTCCCTCGTGCCTTTGCCACCTACTGATTCCTCGCCACCAGCCTCAGCTCCCAACTGCTGCCATTTTATGCACTGACCAGCAAAGGCTGCATTTTAGCTTTCCTCTGTCGCAGCAGCTGCATAAAGCACCGTATTTGATGCAGCAAGCGATCTAGATTCCAATGTGCTGTCTCTCCAATGACACCAGAGCACACATTAATTTCCTGAGGCGGAAGCCGGGAAAACTGCACTGACAGCCTGAATTTTAAAATTGCTAATTTGTGTTTGCTTGCACTGTTTTTATCCGCTCATTTGCACAGTCCTCATTCCGCCACTCACCGCACTCGAACCCTGGTCCCCTGCAGCCGACTAGGCGCTGCCGCGGGACACACAGGGGGTAACCGGCCATGTTAGGAGGAGCTTTGGGTGCGGACTAGTTGTTTAGGAGCTCCCGCCCTCGCTGCTATAAAACTCGCGCTCTCTCCCCTTGCGCCGGTTGACACCAGAGCACACATTATTTTCCTGAGGCGGAAGCCGGGAAAACTGCACTGACAGGCTGAATTTTAAAATTGCTAATTTGTGCTTGCTTGCACTGTTTTTATCCGCTCATTTGCACAGTCGTCATTCTGTCACTCACCGCACTCGAACCCTGGTCCCCTGCAGCCGACCAGGCGCTGCCGCGGGACACACAGGGGGTAAGCGGCCATGTTAGGAGGAGCTTTGGGTGCGGACTAGTTGTTTAGGAGCTCCCGCCCTAGCTGCTATAAAATTCGCGCTCTCTCCCCTTGCGTCGTTTAACACCAGAGCACACATTATTTTCCTGAGGCGGAAGCCGGGAAAACTGCACTGACAGCCTGAATTTTAAAATTGCTAATTTGTGTTTGCTTGCATTGTTTTTATCCGCTCATTTGCACAGTTCTCATTCCGCCACTCACCGCACTCGAGCCCTGGTCCCCAGCAGCTGACTAGGCGCTGCCGCGGGACACACAGGGGGTGAGCGGCCATGTTAGGAGGAGCTTTGGGTGCGGAGTAGTTGTTTAGAGCTCCCGCCCTCGGTGCTATAAAACTCGTGCTCTCTCCCCTTGCGCCGGTTGACACCAGAGCACACATTATTTTCCTGAGGCGGAAGCCGGGAAAACTGCACTGACAGCCTGAATTTTAAAATTGCTAATTTGTGTTTGCTTGCACTGTTTTTATCTGCTCATTTGCACAGTCCTCATTCTGTCAGGAATTAGCCCTCGCGCCTGCTCAACGAACTACAATCCCCATCTATCACGGGCCGGGAACTACAACTCCCATGAACCCTTGCGGCCATCGTGATTTAGCGCTGGTGGGCGGGTTGCTCGCGGCTAGTGATTCTGGGTGTCCCCGCGGGAGCGGCTGCTCTCGATCCAGTACATCTTCCAAGGAGTTAGAGCGGTTGGGGAATGCGGCCGCGCTAGTGATCCTGACTGGTATTGTACTGTGAACATTTACTTTCATGCTTTGCATTCCGGTTCTTAGGAGCGCCGAGCGCTCACATCTTGGATTCAAAGTGAGTCGCTTTTGACTCAAACTATTACTGTTGTGTTTTGTATACTTTACCGTCCCTGGCTAGGGCGGGACTGGTGTTTGTTGGCTTCACCATTGATTTGGCTTGGTCCTACAAGTGGCGGAATGAAGGGGGAAGGCAACCTCCTCATTACCGTCATGAATTCATGACGAGTGTTTGTTCTTTTTGTATTGGATTACAATTCCCAAAGCGGGTGGCAGTGGCTTTGTGGCTACACCTCACCGTATTTGGTTGGTCTTGCTTGTGGAGGTTTAGGTGCCATTCGTGGATTTCAATGCAGTAATTGTATCAATGGAAATGGAATAAGCCTCTGCAGCGTTTTGCGTTCTTTACATACATTCCTGACCTGCTGGATAGTAGGAGCAGTACACTGTGCAAGACTTCATTGGCAGTGTGATTTACTTTTGAAAGAGTGTTATCACTCTGGGGGTATGTGAAGTCAACCTAACATATACATATGAATGTGCAGGGTGTTATCATAACCATGTATGTTAACTGTGTTCCTTGTGTTATGTAGGTATAGGAGGAAAAGGGATGAAGGCCGTCGTGCGGAGATTGATTCTTAATTAATGCAGGTGATAATCCGTTTTAGTGAGACCTTACTGAGAGTAGCCATAGGAAGTGTACTAATCACTCACCTCACTCGAACCCTGGTCCCCTGCAGCTGACTAGGCGCTGCCGCGGGACACACAGGGGGTAAGCGGCCATGTTAGGAGGAGCTTTGGGTGCAGACTAGTTGTTTAGGAGCTCCCGCCCTCGCTGCTATAAAACTCGCGCTCTCTCCCCTTGCGCCGGTTGACACCAGAGCACACATTATTTTCCTGAGGCGGAAGCCGGGAAAACTGCACTGACAGCCTGAATTTTAAAATTGCTAATTTGTGTTTGCTTGCACTGTTTTTATCCACTCATTTGCACAGTCCTCATTCCGCCACTCACCACACTCGAACCCTGGTCCCCTGCAGCCGCCTAGGCGCTGCCACGGGAGACAGGGGGTAAGCGGCCATGTTAGGAGGAGCTTTGGGTGCAGACTAGTTGTTTAGGAACTCCCGCCTCACTGAGTATGAATGATGAATATCCTTCGGCCACACAGCGGAAGAGCGCAGCTGGCGTGCCGGCGGAGCGCCGAAGGCGCACCAAAGCCAAGCCCGTCTGCACCCGTCCGCGCCCATACGGGCCCAGGGGCCATAACCCGTGCGCAAACTTGCAATACTCGGATCACATACTCAGTTGAACAATTGCTCTCCTTTAGACCTCCTATAAAGTCTGACTGTATTGTTTTCGATCTGAGTGATAGGGCCCCTAGGGCTTGCTGGAACTGCTCTTTTGGCGTGAAGGCCGCACAGCCATGCGGAAGTTGCGTGCCTCGCATCAGGCCTCCCTGTAAAACCATCTTCACGTTTATTAGTCTAAACTGTAGATCTCTAGCCAAGCATAAACGCGAGATCTTCGATCTTCTCATGGACGAGCAACCTGACGCGTTGTTCCTCACCGAAACATGGCTGCATGACAGCTATGGGACGGACATTGCCGAAGCATTGCCAGTTAATTACACTATCTTAAGGTCTGATAGACCTGATAGAATGGGAGGAGGCATTGCGATCATAGTTAAGAGTAATGTTCAATGCCTGCTGGAACTGACAAATCTTAAAGACTGTGAGGCAGTTCATTTCAAACTTGCACTCCATCCTAAGTATACCCTCACTGGACTTTTAGTCTATCGCCCCCCTGGCCCTGCAAACATCTGGGTACGCAGTTCTCAGACTACGTAGCCACCTTATTGCTGCATTCAAGCAACTTTCTGACTTTGGGGGATCTCAACATCCATTTGGATGACCCTAAAAATAGCGTGAGCATGAACTTAATCTCTGACCTTGCGGCCATGAACATGGTACTACACAATTGTGGGCCAACACATAAAGGGGGCCACTTGTTGGACCCTATTTTTTCCAACCTTGCGCACATATGATGTCGCCCAGCACTACCCGTTCATTGGTCAGATCACTCGCTGGTCTGCTTCAACCTCTCCTTCATGGATAACTCGACTCAGCCCAAACTTCCCTCAGGAGGTGGTTCAAAAGGAGGTGGTGATGGACGGAGCATCTGAACCAATCAAACACTCACAACCAGTCAACAGATCTGGGTTTAATCCATCACCGTTCTTTAGCCCACTCTGCCACCCCAGTTCAGACATGGCCATATGCAAATCAGTTTGACCCTGTGCCTCATGGGAACAGTCCAGCCCGAACTGCCAAGCCATGCCTACCCTGGACTGGAAACAAGCTTCCGAGGACCGGTTTCTGGCATTTCAGCCGTCTTCAGCCCGGCTTGCTTGAATCCAAGGGCAAAGTGAGCAAGGGACTCACATCTGAGCATACCCTGCCAACTTATGGCGAACAAAGTGGTTCAAAAGGGGGTGGTGATGGACGGAGCATCTGAACCAATCAAACACTCACACCCAGTCAACAGATCTGGGTTTTATCCACCACCGTTCTTTAGCCCACTCTGCCACCCCAGTTCAGACATGGCCATATGCAAATCAGTCTGACCCTGTGCCTCATGGGAACAGTCCAGCCCGAACTGCCAAGCCATGCCTTCCTTGGACCGGAAACAAGCTTCCGAGGACCGGTTTCTGGCATTTCAGCCGTCTTCAGCCCGGCTTGCTTGAATTCAGTGGCAAAGTGAGCAAGGGGCTCACGTCTGACCATACCCTGCCAACTTATGGCGAACAAAGTGGTTCAAAAGGGGGTGGTGATGGAGGGACTGGAAAAAGCTTGACATGGCTTCTTTTAAACAGATCCTAAATTCGCATCTTCCAACTGATCTCAACAAGTCAGACGGTGTAGATGAAGCAGCAGCGAGTATGGTTCACTCCTAACCTTATGGAGTACCCCAGGGCTCAATTCTAAGCCCTCTCCTCTTCAATCTATATGTCACATTCTTGGCCCTCATCGCCGAGCGTGAAGGGCTCACGCTGTTTACCTATGCGGATGACTCGCAGATCGTTTTCTCCCTATCTCAATCGGATCGGTCCTCCACCTCCCTCCTTCAGATGGGCCTCAGAGATATAGCCATCTGGATGAGTCACAACTTGCTCGAGCTGAATGGAGGGAAGACGGAGGTTCTGATCCTTGGGGGAAAACAAGAGCTGTGGAGCTCTAAGCGCTGGCCAGCCGAAATGGGCCCTATTCCAGTGGCATCTGAGCACGTTCGCAACCTGGGAGTGACTATAGATAACGGGCTATCAATGCAAGCCCAAGTGAAGAAAGTAGCAGCCATCTGCGTCACAATCTTGCGTTGGCTGAGGAAGATTCTCTGGATGCTGCCCGTGGACACCCAGAGGTCTGTGGTTAATGCCTTGGTGACATCCTGATTGGATTATGGTAACGTACTCTACCTGGGGGCGACCAAGGCAGTTACTAGGCGCCTCCAACTGGTCCAGAAGGCTGCGGCGCGCCTACTCTGCGGCTGCAAGAGAAATGACCATACCTCAGGGCGCCTAAGGGAGCTTCACTGGCTTAGAGTGGAGAGCCGTGTGAAGTTTATAGCCCTAAGTTATATGTACAAAATTAAATCTGGTTCGCTCCCAGATATCTGCAATCCCTGGTAAATATGTATTCTCCTGCACGCACACTCCGTTCATCCTCCCAAGTTCTTTTTTGCGTGCCAAAGGTCAGACTCTCAAGGATAGGCGGGAGGTCCTTCGCCTTTATGGGTCCCAGGCTCTGGAACTCCCTCCCCTTAGACATTCGTTCCGAAAGCTGCTACGGCCGCTTCCGGAAAGCCATAAAAACCTGGCTATTTAATCAGTAACCGGTGCTTCTGCCGTGTCATGTGGCTCTTGTCTCCGTTAGCGCCGGGAAACCCTTTTTGGGTAGCTACGCGCTCTATAAGCTGAAAAAATATAATAAAATAAATATAAAATAGATGGCTAGGAGAATTGCAGGATAAAGAAAGGATTGTGGCCCCGACCAGCAGAGCTGCACTAATGTGCGTCCATCTTGCTTCGGGCTCACTAGCGCCCCCCGACACATATGCAATGTTAGATAAAACATACCACCGTATGTATACATTCTTCCAAACATTGGGTTGCCACCTTTGCATAATGTAGTAATAGAGTAAGAGCAAACCAATTGTCGCCGCAGTTGGATTATATATGAGCCTAAATAATGATTACATGTACTCCATCCATGCTGTAGAGGAGCCAGAGGAAAAGACCAACAAGCATTCCCAATCTAGTCCCAGTGGGCAAAGTAGCAAAGATTCCTTAAAATCCTACCTCTTCATTTGACTGCTAGATCCAAGTTAATGGCTGATGTCATGAAAGTATATGCAGCACTGACGGTCAATAGGAGAACGTTCTTACCTAAATTCATTATATGCAATTGAGCCAAAGTGGACATACACTAGAAACCCATACTCCCATATTCGTAATACCTCTGTCACTTACAAGTTAGCAGTACTGCAATCGTAATACATCAAATGTTAGCTAATACATGGTGATACTGTTATGGTGGTTTACACATATAGTGCACTCTTCCTACTACAAACCCACATATACAAATTGTGGCAAACATAATATACTGCTCCTCAACATATACAAATTGGTCCAAGCTACCCTTATTGTTGTAATAATATTTATCCACAGACCTCCCCCTGCTACCGAGATAATAATGGGTCAATACAAGCAAATATATACCTAATGTGTACTCATACGACGTCAAAGGAAAAGAAGAGTAGAGTGAAGGAAAGCAAATAGAATAAAACTCAATACCGCTAATTCACTTAAAAGGAAGGAAGAACATTGAAAAAATATATGTTCATACTGTCTGTCATCAGCTTTCCAGCCTCCAAATAGAGAGGGATAGAAGAAGTATCCAAACCATGGTTGCTCATTCTGTGCTCTATAGACACCCTGACCATTAACTTCTGAAATATGGAATACCCTGTGTGCATATAAAAACAAAACAAAACAAAACAGACCTAGAAAATCAATGCACATTGTACATATCCTAAAACACTTCATTGGAGAAAACTAGAGTTAAAAAAGGGGGAGGGGTCAGACCTAAAGGCGAGATATTAACACAGCTGTTTGCACTTCGGGACAACAGGCTGATGACTACACAACCAACTTAAAAGAAACCATTCACCCAAATGTGTGTACATCTCCTCATCGTATTTCAAACCCATAGGAACCATAGTGTTTAAACCCAAGATACTTTGATTCCAGTGGGCGTAAATGGTGTATTCTGTCATCACCTCTATTAGGTTTGGATATTCTGTCAATGGCATAGAAAGGAAGCACATTTCTGTTACTGTCATGTTTTTTTTCGAAGATCCATGGGACCTATTGGGGGGGAGTTCGACAGACGATGATGAGGGAAAATTCATTATTTATTGAATTTTCCCTTGTCATCGTCCATTGAAACCCCTCCCCCCCAACCGGGTCCCACCACCCCACTGTGTTTACCTTCACAGGCCCCAGCTGAAATGAAGGTAATCATGAACAACCCCAACTATTGCAATCCTTAATGATGCTTTAGATTCTCTTTTTGATTTTGCATATGCTTTTTATCATATTCACATTAACATTAGAAATATTAGTTTTACAATAAATTTCTATAAGCCGTGCCATTCAACTGCCTGATGTAAAGTGCTTATGCATATTCCATTATTATACCAATTTTGTGTGACCAAATTACACAATAAGATCAGATACGTAGTGTCCTTCTGCTGCTTAATGTTAGAGTGGTTGTGCATATTCCATTTCCTTTGGTTTTTCTTTATTCCATTATTGCACCAACTTTGTGTGACCAAGTTTCCAAAGTAACCTCTGTCAGCTTATATTGCACAAATCAATCATCCATTCCTGTGAGAGTCCTTCACTTTCATAGACCCACTGTTTTAAAGTGCTTCTGATTAAGTGGTCATGCTAATGTTCGAAAATACATTCTTGTTTTAAAAAAAATTATATATATATATATATATATATTTATGTATATATAGTTTTTAATAAACAATTCTCAAATAAAACATTTAAAAAAAACATGTTTTAGTATTATGGTGAATTACCCTTTTAAAGTGTAAATGTATAAAAAGCTTTTCAATATAAAGAAAAACATTTTCGTTTTTTAGCTTGTATTGGAGATGAATATAACTCCAATATTTAAACATGAGACTTTAATAAATATTATACTAAAGTGCTTCCTTGTGATGTTTCTCAGTTTCACTGACTTCAAGTAATCAAGATGTAATTTACCCTACGTATGCAGCTATTAAGGTGAAGTACCTACATATGGAAAATGCATATCCTGTTCAAACTACCAATACAAATACATCAATACATCACCTAATAATTAGAGATTTGAATTGTAATAAGACAATGGGGGTTTTATAAAATGTCAATGAAAACTTCTCATAGATAAACATGAAGCTCTGAATCTGCATTTAGTCCCCGCATGTTCTCAGTACTCATCAATCTGATTAACTGTGATTCAGATCTCCTCAGCAGTAGTTCTAAACTTCCTCCTCTTGGTTTTTTGGAAATATGTTGGATACCATAGTATTTAAGACCTACTTTACTCCCATTATGTATATCCCAAACATGTTTTCTGACAGTATAAGAAAAGTCATTGGTATTAATTGCATGCAGCTATTGTAGAATCCCTAGTTTTAGCTTGTTGACAGTACTTTCAACATATTTTGCACTACATCCACATTCTATTGTATATCCGACATGAGTAGTCTCACATGTAAAACGTTCTTTGATTTTTCTTTTTTGTCCATTATAAAGTTCAAACAACAACTTGATGTAGCCATATTCACATGCCTTACATTTATAACAGTTCAAAATCCATTCTATTTATCTTTCAACCTACTGCATGTATTCAATTTTATATTTGACATGAAGCTCATTGTTAATAAGTCTCCTAAGGAGACAATGTTTTTTATAAATCATTTGTGGTTGTTCTGAAAAGACTAGTTTAAGATATTCATCTGTCTTTAAGATTCTCCAATTTTCTCTCACTCATTTTTTCATCTCAAACAGGGACACATTGTAATCTAATATATATCCTATACTGTCCCCATTTTTCTCAAATGTATTTTTTTTCTTCTTTGGAATGAGGAGGTTGCCCCAATTTCTTTCTGCTCTCATTAATGTGTCAGTCAAAACAACTGTTGAATATCCTCTTTGTTTGAACCTCCCAGGGCTTGATGTTCAAAATCTTTTTTCTTCAGACCAGTTTGTCTATCTCTCAGATATTCACCATAGGGTACGGTACGCTTCCAGTTCAGAGATTTTGGTGTCCACTATTCGCGTGTAGTATACTATTACAGATAGCGGATTTTCTGTGGATCTTTGGGCATATCTTGTGAGCTCTAATTTGTATTTTGATATCTAGGAAGTTGATCTTATATGGACTAGTTTTCATATGTACATTTTAAATTCAAAGTATTGTCATTCAATGATTTAATTAAATTCTCTAGTTTCTTTCTGCTCCCTTCCCAAATTATAAAGAGGTCATCGATATAACAGACCGAGAGTTTCACCCATTCTAACATCTTCAGGTTCCATTCAATCCATACAGTTTCAGGCTCCCATCAACCCATTGTGTGTCAGGCAGAATTCCAGCATCTCTATTAACATTTTGGAATGTTCTATTAGACTGATTGATATTGATCTTAAATAATAGTCACATGCCTCGATACCATGAGTATGTTGAATCGATTATAGAGTGACACTACATCTATGGTTGCCATCAAGTAGTTAGAATGCCAAGGAATGCCATAGATATTATTTAAAAAGTCCCTTAAATACTGAGATAATGTCAGCACACAAGGAAACAGAACTATATCAATGAATCTGGAGGTGCTTTCGAAAAGAGGCCCTCTGGAACTGACAATGGGATGACCAGATGGATTGTCAATGTTCTTAAGGCAGGAAATGGATAGGGAATAGATAGTTAGTGTAGTAGGATAATCAGCTTTCAAATATCTATATTCTTCATCCAGTAAACCTATTTCTTTCCAATTGCTTAATTTATTGTGGAATTCCACAGCTTATATATCTGTTTGATCTTTTATCAATTTTGTATGATGTTGTTTCATGTTTAATGGTCTCTTGGCCTCCAAGACATATTTCTAGGGATCTGAAGTTACAATATTTCCGTCTTTGTCTGAGTCTTTTTATGATTATGCTTTGGTGGTCCCCTTAAAAATCTTTCAATGCCATTCAAACTCAGCCAATTAGATCTATTATTCTTTTTTGCCAATAATCTCGATCCTCCCACCATAATCTCTTGAAAAGGTCGACCTTATTGCCACCTGCCAATTGTGGGCAAAAGGTTTATTTAGGTTTATGGCTACTGCTCATTCTTTCATTGGTGGAAATTACCATTATCTCACAGCAGTCCATATCAGACAAATCTTCAATGGTATGTGATTTGTTCTCATTACTTGATTCATTCTCCAAACTTAGTAAAGTCTTAAAGTGATGAATATCATTCATAGTCAGAGTGGAAATATCAGAACGTTCCTGAACATTGCACGTATTTTCTTTTGCGTAAAATATGTTTTTAGTTCAAATTTTTTGAAAACGTATATGTCGATTCTTGCAGTAGATAGATTTATTTCTTTGTCTGAACAAAATATCTCTTTTTCAATAACCTCCAATGTTTTTTCTTGTGATCTCTTAGATGATAAATTCATTACCAGCTTATTCTCTTCAATTAGGGTATTTATTGCTTCTTCCCTCTTCCTCATCTTCCTTTTGCATCTTCCCTTGGATCTCCTATTGTTGTGCATTTCATTGCTGTCTTGTACTTATTTGGTGTAATCTCATTTCTGCAAAAAGTCCAACTTCGGAGTTGTAAAGTATGCACCTTTATCCCCTGAGCTGACTTGTGAGCTCTCCTCATTGAGAGGGACCATGTCCTTTTCTAGTGTTTTTCCATAACATGTCTGCTATGCAAGAAGTCAAACTTTTTAGAAAATGTATATATCCATCTTGGCGCATAATTCACCCTGTCTCTTTTAAATGTTCCCGCTTTTCTTGCTTTCATTTCCCATTCATATTTCTCTAACTTCTTTTCCATAATTTCCAATGCCTCAATTACCTCCCCTATACTCTTACCTTTTCTAATTTATCTTCAATTTCTTTGATCATTTCTAATGCTGTTGTCAATTTTTGTTCAGCTTGTTTTATTAGATTCCTCATGAGTTTAAATCAACGTTTTGTTATATCCAATTGCCACTGCTTCAGGAGATTCTCATCCACATCATTTACTTTGGGCAATACCAATATGCTGACTACTCTGGGAACATGAGACATTCAATATATATCTTCCAGGTTGTCATTTCCCACAATGTATTAATCTCTATCATGCATGCCTGCACTAATTCCTTCATTCATTTTAGTGGTGTCTTGTCATCTACTTTTGTGTTTATTGACTGATTTGCTGAATTATCAGTTTGTTCATCAAAAATCTGATTTGCAATTAGTTCCCTGTTGGATCTTCTGTCCACCATGCTTTCAAATGACTCTTTCACTTGAACTAGTTTTGACTTTCTCTAGGACACCGTTATTAGGTTAGGTTGGTTGGTTTAAATTTTATACAATTCCTTTCATAATGAAGTAAAAGTGAAACAACCACTCCACTAAGAAACTCCAGCTCATTTTGAAACATATTATACTGCATTTGTGTCATTGGTATGCTTTGAAGATCTGGTCCAGTGCGATAGGTAAGCCCTCCTACAGCGTCCCTTCTGAGGCATCTGCAGCAGTTCTTAGCCAGGCCTAGCCCTGCTTACCGCTAAGCACTTCTGTAGGTTTCGTACTATCCAATTACACTCCAGCAGATGTCAAGGCTTCTCCCACTTCACATGTATGAAATGATGGCTCATAAGTCTCCTCCTCACTTCCAGGTGCATGTCGGGTGCAGTCCAGCCACTGCATTAATTATCTCATTCAATCGCCTTCCCAAAGGTCACCATACTTTCTTTGCTGGTCAAAACTTTTGTGAAGATGGATTTTTGTAGGTAAGCAAAGTTTTACTATATTAACTCCACATATATGTACCTTGACGATACATATATATCTTCAAGGTATGTAAATGTGGAATTAAGAATAATAAATTTATACTTATTTGTACATACCTTCTCAATATTCTGGTCCTTGATATTTTTAACATCACATTCTGTTCACACGATATGTTTTGTTCCGATATTCTGTCAGTGATTTACATTTAAGAAGTGCTAACTTTTGATAGGGCTACAGGCTTCAAGTCTGTGTATTTGTTAAGGTTTCATCTCAGGAGTCAGGCTGTTATCCCTTCATATTCACATTATTTGAATAATCAACACCTGGCAAGGCACACTGTCCTGGCTCTTCTAGTAAATAAACACACAGGTATCTGGAAGTCTTTTCCTGCACCACATTCTGTGCATTAACCTTAAATATGACTTATTTCAAAGACAGTAAAATACAATCTTCACTCTTCTGACTGCTCGTGTGAACTGTGAGGTATTTGGTGACCCAAGCAGGAGCTACTTCCCATGCACTCATACTCGTCCACATTAAGATATGACAGAGACATGAAGGAAGTTTGAAATGTTTATTTAAACTATCATGCTCTAGAATGCAGTATACATGCCACAATCAGAAAACAACTGCCTAGCAAAATTAGCATCAACATTGTCAATAAACTCTATATTATGAAAAGCCCTGTCATAATACAGAATATACAGAATATCCTAGCCCCCCCTCCCTTCTACAGGAGCAAACTGATTATACTACAAAAATCTCCGGGTTTAGTAGCGGACCCTGTACCTTAGCATACACAGATGAACATTCCACATCTCAGATACAGCTCTGATCGTCTCTTTCTTGCTGTGTGTTACATTGCTGTGCATACCTATATGGCAAGGTTTACATGTTCATAAACAACAACTGCATTTCTGTGTTGTATCTAGGTGGAGTGCCTGACCAGACCAAAATAACAAGGAACGTTGTTGTTTGACCTTGTCTGCTGTTCAGACTAAATCCCAGGAAAGAATAGAACGAGAAAATAACTTCAGGTTCTGTGTGAAAATACATTGTGGCACAGAAGAAATGTGTTTATGTAGTAACATGTGCAAATCTAATACGGCCTGTGCCATGCACAGTCAGTCTAACATAGGGAAACCAGAATGGGCCCTGTATAGAAAACAACACCTTTACCTGTCTCACTATCTCCTGTTTTGAGTTCGAAAGGCCAATTTAATATAACATATATGTGTGTTTGTGAACCTATGCAAAAGACAGACCTATGGAACATGAAAATATTAGGCCTGGGCAAAATGTACCTTTCACCAGTGTAATCTCATGTAATTGCATGAATTTTGCATTAACGGGCAGATTCATCAATGCAACATTCTGCGAATTCCAAATTGCGATAATTACCGAATCGCAATAGAGAATTCGCAGAATGGCATTCATGAAGAAATGCGAGAAAAAAAAGCAAATCGCAACCGGCCGCAATTGCCGCTTATGCCGATTTTGCCGCAATCGCATAATAATCGCAGATTCGGCATGATTTCCAGGTTGAAATTGCGATTTCGCAATTACCGAAATAGCAATTTGAGATCTCGCTAACTGCGAGATCGCAAAAACGGGAAGTCGCATTTCGAGCCCAATGATGACATCACAACCAGGAAGTAGGCTGTTCCCTCCCTCATTCAGATCACTGAGCCTGAAAGTGGAAGCAGTACTGGGAAGAGCTCCACAACAGTCAACTTGCAGCACCACAGCAGGACATCCACAACCTCCAAAATGTCCCAAGAAGCAGCAGGGAGCAGTGCCCGAGGGAGGAAGAGGAAGATAAAGTTGTCGGAGCAAGAACTTGAGTTCCTCATTGAGGGGGTCTGTAAGGACCATGCTCGCCTGTTTGGCAAGGACTCCAGGAGGGTGCCAGAGGCTGACAAGCGGCGCATATGGCTGCGCATCCGCCCCAAGGTCAATTCTGTCGGGGTGACCCAGCGGTCAATAGACGATTTAAAAAAGAGGTGGTACGACCTCAGAGGGCATGCCAAAGAGTGAATTGCGGAGAGGCTGGGGGAGCGACTTGCCACCAGTGGAGGAGACCCCACTGCCACACCCAACACCCCACTGGAGGGCCTTGTGGAGGACACCCTGACTCCTGAAGCCTGCGTGGGGGTCACCCAGCTTGACTCGTCCCTACCCACCCAACAATCCCAAGGTAAGTGCCATGCGACTGCGAGCCCGTCCCCTAACAATGCCCATGACCACTGAGCTAGCAATTTGACAACCCCTGTAATGCAGGCCATGCACACCTGAAATGCCCTATTGCATTGTGGTATTTGTAGTGTAATAAAAATTCCCAGATAGCCCAACACAGGCGGACCTGTCAATTCAAAGTAATTCCAAAAGCCAGTCAGGGAAAGCCGGCCTGCATGCATGTAGCAACATCTCATGTGCAAGATACATATCATTAATCATGCACCCATTTACATCACAGGTGCAGCAGAACAGCCCAGCACCGACAGTGAGGTCCTACATATAGATGAGTACCCGGAGGTCACCGAGGGTGAGGGCCAACCTGAACCAGGACCATCTCAGCCACCTGCATCAGTACTACCACCACCACCACCCCATGTGGACAGGGCCACCCCTGCAGCCACAGGTGCCCAGCAACCACCCCAACTGACACCCGCGGCAGTGGTACAGGCCACACCACCAGCAGCCAGGAGGCAGACGAGGCGCACAGCCGCAGTCAGGTCGCAGTCCAGCGGACTGACGCGCCAGCAGCGTGACGCCTCAACACGCGCGTGCAGGGCTGTCCATGTACGGGATCCTGGCCTGGCCATTGAACGCCGCATGCTTGCGGTACATCAGACGCAGGCACGTCACCTGGCAGCCATACATCTGCAGCTCAATAAGACCGCGCAGAATGTTGGACAGCTGACCGCAGCTGTTTGAGAGAATAACCAGATCCTGGTATCCCAGCAGGATATCACCCACCGCCGCCACCGCCAGCTGCTGACCCGCCTGTCAGCCTACACCAGGTCCAGTCACATTATTGGCAATGCAACATCACAACTTTCCCGCCGGTCCCTTGCAATGCAGGTGAAAATGGTCCAGTGTTGCCAGGACGTTGCCAGGGCACTTGAACAGGTGACAGCAGCAGTGCTTAGTCTGCAGCCAACTGCCCATGGTGAACCAGGGAGTGGTGATGATGCCAGCAAGGGCACGTCAAGCCACAGCAGCATGTCCTTGCCGCCGGTGACTGAACGCCGCCGCAGCAGCAGGCCCACTGCAGCATCACGGGCCAACACTGCAATTGAGGACAGCGAGAGGCAACTGGGTGCATCTGGACGGAGGCGCCAGTGACACTTTTCACTCTGCCTGCAGGGCCATGCTGAATCTAGAAGCAAGCCCTCTACCCCTGCATGGGGAAGTATGACGCAATACTGTTCTCATGTGCAATCATGGACAACAAAGGCCACTTTATTGTGAATAAACAATAAGAATTTATGGTCTCACGTAAATCCAACTCATGTCATTATTACATTTGTCATGCATGAGTGCAGTGTTGTGTGAGGGGAATGTGTGCACTAGAAACAGTTAATAGTGATGTGGTTGCGGCCCCTGTGTCCTTCTGCAGGATTCTCCCCGCGTGCATGACGCACATGTGCAGGTGGGCGGTTGTCCCCTTCTGACTCACTGCCAGAGATCTCCACAGGTATCCTGCGCTTGGTAGCAATGTTGTGGAGTATTGCACACACGGACATGATGCAGCAGCAGACCTCAGGCTCGTATTTGATGGCCCCACCAGTCTTGTGAAGTATGCGGAATCTGCTCTTCAAAAGGCCAAATGTCCTCTCAATGCAATTTCTTGTGCGTATGTGTGCAGCATTGTAACGCCGTTGCTCTGGTGTTGCAGGGTTGAGGTATGGGGTGAGGAGGTACTCACGGAGACCGTAGGCGCTGTCACCTAAATGAAAGGAGCAGAGGGTGAGTGCCTGTTCTGCACAGCTACATGATCACAGTGTACTATTTGGGGGCATGTGTACTTACCTAGCAGGTGTCCTTCGCCAAAGTCTCCCCTGGCCAGTCGTGTGTGAATGCCGCTGTGCCGGAATATGAAGGAGTCATGTGTGCTCCCCGGGTATTGTGCTACTATGTCCGTGATGAAAGTCTTAGCGTTGCACACCATCTGGATATTGAGGGAGTGGTAAGACTTGTGGTTGCTGTACATGTATTCCGTTTGTACTGGTGGGCAGACGTGGATGCGGGTACAGTCAATCCATCCTATTACATGTGGAAATTGCGCAACATTGTAGAAATTAAGCTTGGTCTCATTCAAGTCCTGTTGGGTGGTCAGGAATGAGATGTAGTGGTGTAGCCGGGTCAGCATAGCCTCCAGGAAACTCCCTAGGCAGCTGGACATGGTGCTTTGGGATATCCCCCCTGCAACAGCGACTATCCCCTGCAAGCTTCCGGAGGCCAGTAGGTGCAGGCTGCACAAGACCTGGACATGGGTGGGCACGTCATTGGTCCTCCTTGTTGGTTGCTGCATCAGGGGGTCTAGGTCCCGGATCAGCTTGATGATCATTGCCCCATTCAGGCGGTACTTAGAGTATATTTGCTCCGCAGTTTGGCCCAGAAGGGTGACCCGCTGGCGGAATATTCGCTCCTGGATCCTGCGTCTGTTGCGTGCTGCAGACTGGAGCCTTCGCCGCCTGACCACCATGTAGAGTCCTGGCATTTTGTGAGTCCTCATGCTCCTACTGTGTTTCCTTAAGTGTGTTTGTTCAGGACTGCACCTGTGGCTCGTTAGAATTTATTTTTTTTCCTTCATGGTTACAACCTGCTTTTGGTTCTCCTTAAATTGCGAGTCGCGAATAGCGATTTTCAGCTTTTTTGCTAATTGTGAGTTTTCATGAATTGCGTTAGCGACTATTTAGCGAGATCGCAAAACAAATCGCAGAATCCATGGATTCTCTTTTTTTTCTCTCTTTTTTTTTTTCTTTTTTTTTTGTTCCTCATCTCAACCATGGAGAAGTGTGGCTCACTGGTTAGAGGCGGCAGACCCATAAGCAGAGAACGGCCCGGGACCAGGGTTCGATTCCCGACGCGGCAGGGTCGTGGACCAGGGTCAGCGGACTCGATAATTCTCGCCTCGGTGCCTACTCTAGTCAGAAACCACACTCGGCAACTCTGGGCATCAGCTTGCCTCATCTTCACAACGGCCCCCCCAGACCGCCGGGGATGCTTGGTCGCACCTTAGAGATACCCATCAGGGACCATCTCTCAGGGTGAGCCAGGACGGGTTCCCCAGCGGTCGAAGCATGGAGATACTCCTCCGGGAGTCGATTCCTAGCGCTATATAAACCCGCAATTAAATTAAATTAAATTAAACCATGGCTGGCCCATCAGTACAGTGGGCTCATAAAGTATGTGACCTGGAGAAAAAAGACTTGCTGTCACAGTACAGGACTGGTAGAGGTCAATCGTTATGGAGGAGTGCCGGGACCCTACAGCCTAGTCAATTTCACGCTTAGTCACAGGCCCTTAAGTACTCTTAAGACAGAACTTGCCATTAGCCAAATTACACCACTGCTTATACCACAAAGTGACCTTAATTATGAAGGGCAGACATGAATAAGCGAAAGGAGTACGACATGGCTTCGTAATCATTGGAACTGGGGAAAAAAAAAAAAAAACAGTTT
Organism: Lissotriton helveticus; assembly: GCF_964261635.1. Lineage (NCBI taxonomy): Eukaryota > Metazoa > Chordata > Amphibia > Caudata > Salamandridae > Lissotriton > Lissotriton helveticus. The sequence goes on from NC_136065.1 coordinate 485,614,816, forward strand.
CAAATCATTGAGACCAATCGAGTTTCATCCAGAAAGCTCTTTTTTCTGGTTTTCCTCCTCTGGAAAGATCAAGTTTCGATATAGAGAGCATAGAGGAGCTCCAATCTTGTAGTGTCGGGGGGAGGCCTATTTCCAACGCCTACAAATCTCACGTCGAGCTACCAAAATTGAGTAAAACAGAAGATTGTTATTTGCAGTGCGTTTTTTATCCTGTACTCCAAGAATTGCCAGGCTTAGGTCTATATTCACAGTGGTGCCTGTAGAAGATGTTAGTTTGTTGCTTATTGATTGCCAATAATACATTAAATGTGGGCAATCATAAAACATATGTGCGTCAGAGGCAGCAGCTAGACCACACCGTGGGCAAGCTACTGGTGTACCGAGTGAAAATTTGGACAACCTTTTAGGAGAATAGTAAGCCCTGTGAAGAGTGAAAAGGTGGTTTCTTCGCAACCAAGCTGGTTTGACAATATCCCATAACACAGTAAAAGATATCTCCCATAGTTCCTTCATTTTTAATGTCGGCAGAAGAGAACCCCAAAGTTGATCTGGAAGGTGGAATGCTCCGTCTATTTCCTTTAGGATTAAGTTATAGAAATGGGAAACCTCTTTAGTCTTTAGGGTATTGTCAAGTAGCGAAGATTCTAGTTGACTACTGCCTCCCAGTAATCCTTTTGGACGACGAGTGGTGTCAGAATTTTGTGCAATCGCCCAACTAGAGATCTGGAGAAATTTAAGTCTTGATAGATTGGGGCCTACCTTTCTCACTAAATGTTCCCAAGAGAACATTTCCCCTTCAAAGAAGAGATCTCCCCAAGTTATGATCCCAGCTTCTTTTAGCGGGCTTATCAATGCATCTTTAGTCCATTCTGGTGGGTCCGGAAGGTCCCATATAGGAGAACCGTTTGAATAATACCCTATTTTGGTAGTTGTTCTAAGATTATACCAAGTTCTCGCTAGGCCCTGTAGTATCTTCAACTTAATCTTCTTTAAAAATTTTGGATCACCAAACTTGAACAAGAATCCCACCTGATTTAAACCTTCACATTCTAGTAGTGTTGAAAACATAAGGCCGACACCCTGATCAGCTAGAGTTTTAAATAAGATTCGTGCATGTGTCATCTGGAATGCCCAGGCATAGATTTGAATATCAGGGCCGGCAAACCTCCCTTCTCCCTGCAACGCCTTAGTTTATTCCAAGAAATTCTTGCTATCTTGTTCCTCCATATAAATGAGGTGATATCGCTCTGCATCTTTGTTATCATTTTCTTTTCAAAGTAAAGTGGTAAACTATTGAAAACAAAGGTCAACTTGGGTAAAATGGACATCTTGACCAAATTTGATCGACCTAAGAGAGTCAATGGAAGGTGTCTGCAAGAATTCATTAAGTTCCTACAGTCTTTGGCTACCTGAGTAAAATTTGTATGGGCGATCTGATTGATATCTTTTAAGATTTTTATACCCAAATATCTCATACTATCACAAGGTTGTACTGGAAGTAGCGTATTAATGATATTCCATGCCATAATTTCGGTTTTTGTGGCATTAATTTCGTAGCCAGAAATATTACCGAATTCTTGTGCCAGTTTAATAACTGACGGAAACGCTGCTTTGATATCAGATGTTAAGATCATGAGATCATCAGCGTATAGAGATACTTTTTTTCCCAATCTCTGCAACTAAATGGAGTGATATTTATATCTTCACGAATCAGTTGGGCGAATGGCTCCATATAGATATCAAAGAGTAAGGGTGAAAGCGGACAGCCTTGCCGGGTGCCTCTTGTAATAGTAAAAGGCTCCGACAGTCCACCATTAACCAAGACCGATGCTGAAGGTTCGTGGTACAATAGTGCCACCGCTCTACGAAAAGCTCGACCCACCCCAAATTTTTCCAAGGCCCCCAACAGATATTTCCAATTAACCCTGTCGAAGGCCTTGGCTGCGTCTAAGGTGAGAATGACCAGGGGCAGTGATGAAGTAGTTGCCAAATCTATTGCACCAATTAAGTCGTAGATTAACTCATAAAGTTGACGGCCCTTTACGAAACCCTTTTGGTTAGGATGTAAGATTAAGGGAGCTACCTGTCCCAATCGTTTGGCTAGTATAGATGCAAAAATCTTATAGTCCGCATTGAGAACTGAAATTGGGCGATATGAACCACAGGCCGTAGCTATTTTGCCTGGTTTCAAGATTAACGTAATGGAAGCTTTGCTCCACGATGTAGGAGGTAGATCCCCTTCTATCAGTATCAGATTAAATAACATGGTAAGAAAAGGGGCGATGATAGGTGCAATATATTTATAAATCTCGACCGGAAGACCATCCGGGCCAGCTGCCTTACCAGATTTAATATTTGATATTGCTGATAGTACCTCCTCCACCGTGATTGGGTGGTCTAATAAGTTCGCCTGTTCTTTAGAGAGTGCCGGTAGGGTGGTTTTGTTAAGCCAGTTTTCTATGTCAATAGAGGTAATGTTGTTATCCTCTCTATAAATTGCCTGGAAAAAATCTTTAAAAGTTGACCTTATTTCAAGATCCGAAGATGCTGTACCAGAATCCGATATTATAGAGCCAATGTTATTACGTGTTTGATCTGTTCTGGACTTCCAGGCTAATAATTTGCCTGCCCCTTCACCAAATTCAAAATTAGCTAGTTTACTAGCTTCCCACCTCTGCAAAATACGCTGATTCAATGTAGAAGCCAATTGTCCTTTAAGTTTTGTAAGCTCCTCCTGTTTAGTCAGTATAACATGATCTGGACAGTTATTTGAATTTTCTAAATCTAATTGAGCTTTTAGTATATTGGCCTCTATCAGTGTAACCTCCTGGGTGTATTGTTTCTTACGATATACGGTTTTATTCTTGATGATCCCTCTCAAGGAGCATTTAAAAGCATCCCATACTACACTAGATGTCGCCGTTCCAATGTTAATTTTAAAGAATTCCTGCGTCTCCACCTTTAAGTAGTCCAGATCCTCAGGAGAAGTAAGGAAGGATCTGTCGATTGTCCATGACCTTGTCATGTTTTGGGACTGAAGTTCAAGGTCTAACAGTATTGCCGAATGATCGGACAGGTGTGAGGGTAAATAAGTTATATCCCTTACTGACTTTTCCAAAGACTTGTTAACCAATATAAAATCTATCCTTGATCTATGACGGTATTTATAATTTCTAAAAGAAAAACCAGATTTCAGACCCGACCTTGCCCTCCAAATATCTATAAATCCGTATTGATGCATATTTTTAATTAGAAGATCTCTTGATTTAGAATGTACCTGTTGTCTGCTAGAGGTGGATTTGTCCAACTTTGGATCAAGCACGATGTTAAAGTCACCCGCTATTATCATGGGTTCAGGAAAATGTAAGAGCTCGGAGAACATCGTGGCCAGGACAGATGGATCATCACAGTTAGGCCCATAATAACCTACCAGTGTAATACTTGACCCTCCAATCATTACAGTCGCGATTGCCCATCTACCGTGAGGGTCGACCTTTTGTTTCAAGAGCTTTGTAGTAATAGTTTTTTTAAATAATATGGCCACCCCTCTTGTATTAACTGTCTGGGAAGTGGAAACTGATAGGTCTATCCATCTATTCTTTTTTACCAAATCTAATAATTCCGCTTCCACCAGATGTGTCTCCTGGAGAATAATGACCTGGGCACCAAAGTCACGGATATATTGTACTATTGTGCTAGCTCTAGGTTTGGTGCGCAAGCCATTAACTTTCCAGGAGAGAATCTTAATGGTATTCATACTTTACATATCTACTAAAATTAATTAAGAGTCCTGCCAATACTTTCTCCTTAATATTGCTGAAATACTTAAGATTCGCCCATTTTTTATTTATGAAATTCTTAGAAATGAGAAACATTTTATTTTTTGTTCCCCTAACCCCTTCCCTTGTGATCACCTCCCCCCCACCCCTGAGGAACCCTTGATTATCCAACCGGAAAGGATCCGGTTTGTGATACCCCTGATGCTCTATCTGGGCTCAGGCGGGGCGTTGTTAAATTAGGAAAATGGATGGCCGAATTCGCCTAAATCTAATGAACCTCAGTGCAGTATTTTGACTAGATGACTTAACTTATAATGGTGTCTATGTGTGTTATGTGGTTTTGTGTAAGGAGAGTGGAGTTCATACATTCCTATTATTTTTTATTTTTTATTTTTTTTTCTCCCTTTTTTTTTTATTAGTAAAGATTATCGTGATAGTGATCCCCCTTTCCCTTTTTTTTCCTTCTTATCTGAATTAAACTATTACATTTCCTTTCTATTTTTCTTCTATTTGGGAGGATCTTTTTCAGTTAAGATTTTTTATACAGTCACTCAAATGCACTATACACTCTATGTATCTATGAGCTTAATTGTATAAAAGCAGCTGGAATTACTTTTTAGAAGCACCTAAAGTTAGCAATAATTCATCTGCTGCTTGTACAGTATGGACATTGAACATTTTGTTGTTTAGCATGATCTTAAGAGCTGCGGGGAAGTTTAGATGGACAGATGCACCTAAACCCCTCAAAGCCTCCATCCTCTGACCCAATTCCCATTGTCTGTCCAGGGTCGCCCGCGACAAGTCTGAACGTACCTGGAAAGAGAAGCCATCGCCTGCAAGGATTTTTGTTTTAAAGCTAAGTTTAAGATATGATCCTTGAGTTGAAATGTGTGAAAGTTCACTAGTATCTTACGGGGCTTTGTACGTTGCGGGTTACGCCTGAATGGATCTCTATGAATGCGCTGAATGTCCAGATTAAGCTCCTCCTCTGTGTTTTTTAGATTTAAGGTTTTAATTAGGAGTCGGATAATGTATGTCTTAATGTCAGTGCCTTCATTTGCTTCTGGTATATTTAGGATGCGGATATTACACCGCCTTGCGTTATTTTCCAAATGCTCTATTCTTTCTGCCAATGCAGTGTCGACTTCTTTAAGCTTCAATATCTCCTCTTTGGCATTATCAAGTTCTATGGACATTACTGCTGTTGTCTCTTCCAAGGCTCCCGTCCTTGAGTATAACCCATCAATTTTACTGTCTAATGACTCGCAGTAGGACCTTATCTCTCTTTGGATTTTAGATGACTCCTCAAATCCACGTTTGATGTCAACTGTTAAATTTGTAACCATAGTAATGCGGAGAGGTCTGAAGGTGGAGTAGGAACAGCAGCTTCTGGTAGCTCTTGCTCTGTACCGGCATGCTCTTCGGAACTTAGAGATTTGGATAGTTGACATAATTGCTGTATATTGTCTTGAGCGTATTGATCTGGAGCCAGGAGGACTTCAAGTTCCTGAGATATATTATCTGTTTTAGATGCCTGGTTTTCATTTGTTTCAAGACTGTTACTGATAACAGAAAGGGCAGGGTCTACCTGTCCTATGTGACTTATGTTGGGTGTCAGGGCATTAATAGTGGCATTAATAGTGTCATTGTCACCTATTTGTATGCTTTCCATGACCGGGAGAGCTGAAACAGTAGCCATATTTCCGACTAATGTTGAACTAAAGACTGCCTCAGGAGAAGTTTCTGTAGAGGAATGTGCAAGGGTCAAGATTTGGGGGATTGCCTTGAAATAAGAGCGCAGAGAGGGTGTTATCTTAGTACCAGGATCTAGGACTGATTTTTTTGCCTTAGACCTCTTGGATTGTTTGGGTTTAGGTTCTACTGAAGGGTATGATGAGGACTTGGAAAATGACTTTTTTATGCTTCCACTAGTGCCTGGGGTCCTAGTGGGTTCCTCAGCATTATTGTCTCGTACCTCCTGCTCGGATATCTGAGAAGTGTCCAGTATTGGGGCAGAGAACAGGTTAAACTTTTCTGAAATTAACCTCCCTTGGTTATATAGTGCACCCCCCCTTTAGCAGTTTTTTTGCCTCTACGACCTCTTCTTGATGGTATTGGGGCTAAATTAGTCACTATCTCGGAATGAGTAGTAACTCTACTCCTACTCCTGAGAGAGTATGGATTATTCTCAGGAACGGTAGCCTGCTCTGTAATAGTTGAATTTATGTCCCCCTCTAGATCGAAATGTAGTGCATCAGAACTCTCAGCCTGTGGTACCTGATTAGTAGTGACTAATTGCTGAACAACCGGCTCCTCCACCGCCCTTTGCAACCCCTTCACCTCGTTTGTGGACTGCTTCTGCTGACCAGGCTCCTTGTGCAGCGCTGAATCGAATGCAGAGGAATGTTCAGCGGTGTCCACGCCTCCGCCTCCTTCCACCGCTGTTTGCTGTCTTTCTGTGTCTGTTCCTATGGCCGCCGATAGAGCGTCTCTACGGAGAGAGCGAGCCCGCCTCTCTCGGCGGTGCTCCAGGGCGGCTCGATCCCACCTCCAGAAAACCGACTTGGAAGCAGTCAGCGAACGCAGAGCCGGCTGGGTCAGCAGCGCACGAGCAATCCCCGAGTGAGACCCGGCACAGAACACGCCTCCAGCGATCCCGAGCATGGAGGAGCAACAGACCATCCGTGAACACAGTGAATGTCAACAACGTTTTTTACCGTTATGGCTAAAACAGCAAAATAGTGTCCTCCGCCTCTAAGGTAGATTCGGCCTAGAAAATAAACCCTAGGGTCTGGACCATCGAAGAGAGTTTAAATGAGAAACGCCCGCCTGAGCCCAGAGCGGAGTATCGCGGCCGCTAGCCTGCCGCCGCCATGGTCCTCGAGGACAACCCACCAAACGTGAACAATGAATCCATGGATTCTCGTTATTTCCGATTCGCTATAGGGGTTCCTCCTAGATTCTGCTATTTATTTTGCGAGTTCGCTATTTATTTTTTGCGAATTCGCATTTTCTGTGTTTTTCACAACATGAATTGGTTTCCTGTTAATTGCGATCGCAATAGCTAATTCGCAGCTATTGCAATCGCAATTTTGCTTGATGAATCTGGCTGTAAGTTTGTTATTTCTAAAACAACAGTCATGACATCATTTTGGCATTGCAGCATGCAAACAACGTGAGAGAACCAAAGTGCATGTGGCTGCTGTTTGAGGCACTTGTGTTTTTTAGCTTTTATTAGTGCAAAATCGTCCCAGTTTATAAAATGGACAAAATAACACATTTTGAACAAAAACATAGCACTAAATGCTAGTTTTGCATTCCGTTTCGTCACGCATTAGTTTTGCATGCTATCATGTTATTGTAAAAATTTTGTAACAGCCTTAGAAAATACATTTTCCCCTCATACTGATAAAGTGATTCAGACCATGGAGGGAAGCAAACAGGCACATAAATCTGTAGTGTGAACAAAAGTGTAAAAACATTGGCACCTACAAAAGGAGGGTCTGGAAAAAAATTGCTCCAGTCAATAAGCGGTTTTCCTGTAAACCTTCTCGAACTGGAATATAGTGATAACTCTACCTATGCCAGATTTACAGAGCAGAATTTAAGTTGTATAATACTTCAGAACCAATGAGAATCAGTTAGAATAAAAAGTTGCAAAAAGTGTGTATATAAATTGGTTCTTTAAATGGAAAAATATATCAACAAGAAAGTTGAAACTGATTTCTCTAGGCAGAAAAACAGCCTTGTTCCAGCCATACTGCCCTCCGTAGAGGTGCCGTGGCTTTCTTCAGGACCAATGAAAGTGCAAAATAAGGTGAGTCAAACACGCATACCAAATTAATTTGGTGGTTAGAAAGCATACAACCAGCTAGTAGGTTTTCAAAGCAATCAAGAGTTCTTCTGGTCAGCGTTGTCCTTGAAAAGTGTTACAAGAACAATGATTAAACACATTACACAAACACTCATTAAATTCAGTGCCACATGCACACATTGTCAGTGCAGATGTGGCTATACAAAATATCTGAATTTTCAATTGTGATTTTTACCTGCATAGTCGGGTGAGCTAGTGGCACCTTACCCTCGGCACATGCACTCTGCACTCGAGGTGGCGTCCAAACCCTATATTAGGAGTGAGAGTGGACACACAGGTTGACTGTAGCATGCAGTCATACATATACACAGATAACCAGTTGGATGGGAGTCAACTGTGTATTCTGAGTGGAACATGTACCAGGTGGAGAGCAGCTGGAGAACACTACAGACTACGCACTCAATGTCCTGGCTCCGACCAACCCTAAATGAGGTGGCTGATACAAGGCAAATTAGGGCAGGTTCAGATAGTTCGCTGGGTAGAGCATTTCTCGAGTGGAAGACAACTGGAAGGTGAGACGAGCTATGCACTCACTACCCTGCGGAAACCCTGTTACTCCCTCCGGTCCCGCCCACAGCCACGTCATCAGGATCGTGCTGGGTGTGAAAAGGAAACCAGTTTGTATCACTGTTGCTACACCTATTTTCACTTGTGATCCCCACATTATTTGTTCTTTATTTGTTGTCTTGTCTTCCCCCTCCCTATTGCTCCACCTCCAGTGTTGGTCTGCGCGGAGGTGGGTTAGTAGCCCTATGATGAAGCACGAAATAGATTACTGTGTGTGAGGGCAGTTTTAACACTCTTTTGACTCACAGCATCTTATTCACACAGTCCCTCTTCTATGTAGTGGTGTCATGCTTTTTTGTGTTGCCATATTTGATTACAGGCGAACCGCTCCCTGATGGCCATTAAAACTCCTCAGGCATCTTTTGTGTGTACTAATTATTGCTACACCCCAGTATATGGTGCTCAATTTCCCTACCTCAGAAAATGCAAGGCTAAGGTGACTATGCAGATGTCCACATTCCTGAATTACATGAATCAGATTGTTTCAGTGGTGAGGGTTTAACTCACTGAGCTGTCTAAGCTTCTATATGGTATATATGAATATTGAAGATGATATAGGCAAGACCAGGTGATATAATTCCATTTCATAGGGAAATGCATGAAGGTAAATGCATTTGTAGAAAAAGTGATTCTTTTCGTAAGCAAATTGATAGAATTTGCAGGTTTATTTACAGGCTTCTTGGGTAAACTGATGCACATTCTCAAAGCTTCATGAATGGCATTTTTTCAGGTGCAATTAAACATCGCGTCGGAGCCATTAAATATCCTACATCTTTAAACAGTTACAATGAATCACTTATCTAATGAGCAAGTACCTAATGAGCAAGTGATGGAGTAGGAAAGGATCCCAAAGCACTTGCTCAAGTATTCTTAGGTTTTTCCATCAAGAAATCTTCTCATTAGTTCATCACTGGAAGTGAAAGTTACTTGGAGTTACCAGGGGTTACCAATTAGTTTACTACTTGAAAAACCGACAGGTGATCTGTCATTTTAAATGACTTTAAGGACGCTGAGGAAAGTCAGCATACACATAGGTCAATAAGGAATTGAAAGGAAAACCAAACACGTTTCTCAAAGTGCCATGCCTTGAGTGTGGGAGAAGAGTAACACTGCCTCTCCTATCTCTAAGCTACGTTGAAAACCTATTTATCTCATGGGCAGGCTGGAAGTAATGCAATACTTGTCGAAGCACTCAATCAAAGCTCGGAGAAAGCTTTGCAAACACAGAAAAAACACAAACGTTTTCTTAATTTTGCACATTTATATGCGGGAATTATCAGCCCAAATTGATGTATGGCATCTCATTGGATAAAAAGAAATGTGAAAAAACTGTTCTAAGAAGGGAAATTGGAGGCTTGAAAACACCTATGTTATTTTTTGGTCTCGCAAGAGACAGCTTTATCTGTCTGTTGCAATCAGCATTGTATACAACACTATATAGAACAGGCAACGTGTCAGCTCCAAGGCTTTTTTTCTATCTGATGTCCATGCTCTTTTTTAAATGATTTATCGTTGATCTCATGCCAATTATGTAAAAAAATAACCCATTGCAAATCTTTACACAGTTTTGCCGTTCTAACACATTAATTGAAAACTTACAAAACCTTCCACTGCGGGTAATTACCTTATAACATCTGGCATTAATACGTAACATACACCTAAGCTAAAATCCCCTAAATTTGAGAACTGTAAATGTGCTAAAAGCGTGAAATAAAACAATAAAGTTCTGCACCAATTTTCAAGGTATATTTGCATAGAAGGCTTTAAAGTGTGAAACGAAGGCGAGAGCCATTTGTTTCAATACCAGCAGTAGTTTGGGCCTACTGGCTATTCTACCGCTAGGTATCTGCTACTCTTAGCAAGGCTCGTTTCTTGTAGAAAACATCAACCGTTAAGAAAACTCAAGTACATTTGTGCCTGCCTCAAAAGAGATTCAGAAAATGTATTAAAATACTTGTGAAAAAGCTGGAACCATCTTCTGTGAAAACGCTAGTAAGATTGCTAAAGAGGAACCAAAAATAAATTACTAAACTAATGATTTTATACCTCAATGGATAGCCCTCAACTCAATCCCAATATAAAAAAAATACAATTTTACTAACATATCGACTTTTTCATCCACTGTTCATACACAGGTCTAAACACCAGAAGTAAAATAGAGTTACTATGGCTCACTTGCAGATGGGGCAGATTACATCTTCAGCTGGCCCTTTTTCAATAATTTCTTGTTATGTTTTTTAGTGGATAAATGCAGGCACTTAGCTCAGTCTTAACGTAAGCATCCATATCGTGGTACTTGTATTTTTGATGTTTTTTAGGTTGCAATTTCCTTCTGAGATCTGGTTTGTGTAGATGTATATGATGGTTCTTCCCTCACAATCATCATATTGTTTTGTTTCTAGTGAATTATAACATGTGAACATGACCATCAAGATATCAGAGCGCTGTACAAAGAGAGAGCTGATGAGAGTTACGGTACAGTAAAAACACCTTTCACTTATGATACGCTGTACATAGTATAAGGAGAGAGCATTTTCCAAAATAATAGGATACAATAGGGTGAGTTACAGTTTCCAAAGAGTTCTCTTAAGACATATGCTTCTCTAGGAGTAAGGCTTTAACTTCTTTCTTTCTTGAAGATCCTGAGAGATGTCATAGTTCTCGCTGAGGGTGTTAGGGAGTTCCAAATTTTGGAGCAAATTCTTCGAAAGTGCGGCTGTATGCTTTGCTTTTTTTTAATCTGGGTGGTTCTAGTGTGAGAGATTTAGCACTTCTAGAGACCCTTCATCCTGATTGCTTGATTCTATTTGCCAAGTAATTAGGACCAGAACCATTGAGAATTTTGATTGTTATGCAAGCAACCTTCAGTTGGATCCTAGCTTCATCTGGGAGTCAGTTGAGGACTCTTAGTGATGGTGAAAGGCGATCATAGAGATGTGTGCCTTTTAAGAGTCTTGCTGCTGCATTTAGTGTTGCTTTCATTGGGGTCAGGTACACTTTAGGTAGACCTATGAGTGTGGCATTCCATTAAACCCAATCATGAGAGCACTAGAGATTGAACTGCTGTTTTGAGGTCTCCTGGCAGTATGAAAGGTTTTAGTTTTCTTAGAAGGTGTAGATGTGGGTTAGCGCTTCTGGTTGCAGTTTTTATGTGAGCTTGCATGTTTAGATTTGAGTCTATTGTTTGCCTAAGGATTTTACGGAGTCACAGATGTTTCAGGTGCAGTTTAGCATTTGATGTTAAGGAACCAAGATTGAGGTTGTTGGGATCAAAGGGCTTTCAACTGTTTACTGCCTGTCCCACTGTTGCTCCCATAATCAATTTTTTGAAGAGTTCATCAGCCATTTTGTCACGATCCGTTTTCAATAGTATTTAGAAACATGTCTAGTGTCACAGGCAGCTGCCTATCCTGCCCTATGATACAACTAAAAGGAAAGGTGAAAGACAGGGGTTCCCTCAGTGCTCACCTGGCAAATAACACAGTGGGTCGTACACACTCATGTCCACCGACACAGTTGCGGAATCGGGGACTGACCAAACTACGGTTGACAGTCCCAACCGCAGGATTAGGATGTGACTGCACCATATGTACCACCAGGCCGCCAACCGGAGGCCTCTGTTGCAAGGGAGCCTGCTAGGGACCCCCAAAGTCGCTTTCTGACAGGCTTGTCATGTCGGGCTTTCCAACATGACAAGCCTGTGGGAAACCGACATCATAATCCCGACAGCTGAAACGCTGTCCTTATGGGATTACGCCCCAGTTCCCACTGGTTGATGGGCTCTTTGAGCCCGTCGGAAGTCAGCTGGAATGACCGGCCTCTTTCAATTCAAACTGCTGTATTTGTAATACAGTGGTTGGAATTTAAATTGAAGATTTTGGTCGGAAAACCTCTGACCGCAGGTTGGAGGCTTTCCGACTAACATCAAAATCAGGGCCAATATATTCAGGTTTGAAAAAATGGAAGTGGTGCACACTAGGGAAGAATGTTCACCCTTGATTTACAACTTGGAACCCTAAACATGGTACTGTACAAATTCATATATTCCCAATTGTTACGCACTGGTTATTTGTACATTCAGTTTGTAATAGTGGTACAATCTTCCGTTGATGTGTCTTTTCAAACCTTAGAGTCCACAAGTCATTTATTTTGCTTGCTCCAAATCGATTCTTCACATTAGCCAACACGTGTTTCGTTGAGAAAAACGACTTCATCAGGGCTATAAATAACAAAAAGAAATAACAGTTTGGGCATTTTTGCCATTCATTGAACAAAATATATTGAGGCACATACTATTGCCACCACCAGTGCCCAGGGAAGCTATATTATGTAGCATGTGCACATTGTGGGCAGACTTGAAAATAAACCTTTCACCTTACAATTGTATCTATTAAAACTGTCATAGAATTCATTTTATAGATCAAAGTAGCTAGGTGGGGAAAACCAGAAATAGCACCGCATTGTATAAAAAGATTAACACGTAAAAGCCATATTATATAGAAATCATGAGGTCAGGGTGATCTTGCACTAGAACCTACATGTATTTGAAGAAATGCACATCAAAATGTGTGGTAGGTTTCATAGACTGACTGGATATCAGGATTTCTACCTTGGATAGAGATCTGAAACTCTTCTAAAAGGCTCAGTTTTTCCCTGGGACAGTTGGGGTGTGTTTGTCAGTATATTTCCCGTGTGCTGTGAGAGTGTGGTTGGTGGATTCCCTAGGTTGGGCACTATTTTTGCTGGGAATAGAGTTGCTTATGTGATTTTATCATTGAAGAAAGAGGAGAGGGCGCTGCAGATGTCTGAAGTGTTGTTTGCAATTGTGGGTTCCTCGAGTTTTCCTGATTGTCGTTTTATTATTTGCAATCGTTTTCTCGGCATTTTCTTTGCTCTATCAAGCTGAGATCTGGTCACTATTGTTTTGGCGTCTTTTTGTCTAAAATTCTTTGCATTCTCAATTGTTTGAAATGGGTAGTGTGTGGTTCCTTCCTCCATAATCGTTCCATATGCCTTAGTTGTCTTCTTTCATTGTTAATGTATTATTTGAATCTTTGTATTGACAGTTTTTTCTTTAGCCTTTTTTTAGCGTCGTGAAGCAATCTTTTGAACTATGTCAGTCATATTACTGTTGTAGAGATGCATCAGTTCTTAAACAAATATTTGGTCAGTCCGAGGTGTCAAGACGTTTTGGCACAGACCCACCAATTGCACGTGGCTGTAATCCCTCATCCAGGTTTTTCCTTTATCATTTGACCCTTTATTTTCGTTCCTTGTGCTGATATTTGGAAAATAGTGTGTTGGTAGTCTGACCAGTCTGTTGGTGTGATGTCTATTATGTTTACTGATCCTGGTTTAGTTATGTTGAGGTCAAGAGTGGCACCCTTTTTATGGGTTGGTTCCTTGCTTGCTTGAATCATGTTGATGTCATAAAGCAGGTTAGTTAGTATAAACACTGAAAGGTCTTTGTCATTGTTCCAATACATGTTGAAATCTCCTAATAATATTGTATTAGAGAGCGAAGTAGCATTGATTGTGATCATTTCCATCAGTTGCTCTAGGAGGACAGTGTTGTCACCTGGTGGATGGTGTAAAAGGAGTGTTTTCACTAGCAATTTCTTATCGAACTTGATTTCAGCTACCATGAGTTCAAACGATGATGTATCTTCTAGCGAGAGAGAGTTTAGGAATAGGGTTTTTTTTGTAAATTATAGCAAGTTTCCCCCCTCCTTTAATTTCCAGTCAAGACGTAGGATAGCAAAATCTGGGGAAATTTGGAAGTCCAGTATTGGGGTGACATAGGATTTAAACAGGTTGCAGTCAGGAAGAGAATGTCCAGATCATGTTCTGAGATCACCTCTGCTATATCAGTTGCGTGTTTGCAGCTGATCTGCAATTGTGTAGCATGCATTTAAGGTTTGTCACTGTTGTGTGTGTTGTGGTGAACAATGTGTTTGTTACGATCACAATCAGGTTGGTCTGATTGTCTTGTAGAGGGCTGAGTCTCCTGCTTTCATAGTTGGATATCTTGATGTTCAGGATGTTGAATGTAGAGTCGAGGGAGTTTTTCCCTTGTGCCCTGATATTATATTAGCAGAGTTCTTATCTCTTCTTCTGAGAGGTGATTGTTCTACTTGGTTGGTGAAGCGTGTTATCTCAGGAAGTAGTGAGTCTGCTGCTGCTAATATGTTGTCTGCTAGCAGGGGAGTCAGTGCACTTGTCAGTTGGTATATATGCATCTTCTCTAGTGTGAGTAAAAGTGTGTGGACTTTCTTCTTGACCCAATCTATGTTTCCCCTGAGTAGTTGAAAGTTGTTGTTGATTTGGTTTATGTGAAGTTAATGTACTGAGCTACATTATCGTACTGTGTGATGTTTCTGAATTTTTGTGAGCTGTCTTTGTTATTGATTCTATCTTCATCTGTTATTTGTCTAGGGGGATGTTTCTTGGGTACTAACCCATTTTCTGTTGTTGGATAATTTTTTTCTTGGGCTTAGAGGGCTGATTGTAGAAGGGTCCAGCCGGAGATTTTGAGTAGCTGTGTAGATTACATGGCTACAACTGCCATGGGGTGTAGTTTTTTGGGCGGTGTTAGTAGGTTTAGGGTGGTGGCTGGGAGTCCAGATATTAAACGGGCCACTAGTAGGTTTCTCTGTGGGTGGTTGGAACCTTTGTGAAGCTGTGTGGACTGCAGGGCTACATTACTATTGGGTGTAGTTCTTTGAGCAATGTTAGTAATCAATCATAACACTTGTATAGCGCACTACTCACCCGGAAGGGTCTCAAGGCGCTTGGGGAAAAGGGTCTGCTACTGCTCGAACAGCCAGGTCTTGAGTTGTCTCCTGAAGGCGAGATGGTCTTTGGTCAGCCGAAGGTGGATGGGGAGGGAGTTCCATGTCTTGGCCGCCAGGTAGGAGAAGGATCTTCCTCCGGTGGTGGCTCTTCGGATGCGTGGTACGGCGGCGAGGGCGAGGCTGGTAGACCGTAGCTGGCTGGTGGGCGTGTAGAAGGTCAGGCGGTCGTTGAGGTACTTGGGGCCCAGGTCGTGGAGAGACTTGTGTGCGTGGGTGAGGAGCCGGAACGTGATCCTCTTGTTGACGGGGAGCCAGTGCAGGTCTCTTAGGTGGCCGGAGATGTGGCTGCGTCGGGGGACATCCAGGATGAGTCGGGCGGAGGCGTTCTGGATGCGCTGGAGTCTTTTCTGTAGCTTGGCTGTGGTTCCGGTGTAGAGGGCGTTTCCGTAGTCCAGTCGGCTGGTGACGAGTGCCTGGGTGACCGTCTTCCTGGTCTCGGTCGGGATCCATCGGAAGATCTTGCGAAGCATGCGCAGGGTGTGAAAGCACGATGAGGAGACGGCGTTGACTTGTCTGGTCATCAAGAGAGAGGAGTCCAGGATGAAGCCCAGGTTGCGTGCGTGGTCTGTTGGCTTGGGTGCGGTGCCCAGGGCGGGGGGCCACCAGGAGTCGTCCCAGGCGGAGGGCGATGGTCCCAGGATGAGGACTTCCGTCTTGTCTGAGTTCAGCTTCAGGCGGCTGTTCCTCATCCACTCGGCGACGTCTTTCATCCCTTCGTGTAGGCTGGTTCTGGCGGTGTCGGGGTCTCTGGTGAGGGAGAGGATCAGCTGGGTGTCGTCTGCGTAGGTGATGATGTTGAGGTTGTGTTGGCGTGCGATGGTTGCAAGAGGTCTCATGTAGACGTTGAAGAGGGTGGGGCTGAGTGATGATCCTTGCGGTACGCCGCAGATGACTTCGGTAGCCTCGGATCCAAACGGGGGGAGGCGGACTCTCTGTGTTCTTCCGGCGAGGAACGAGATGATCCACTCCAGTGCCTTCTCTTGGATGTCGATGTCGCTGAGGCGTTGAACTAGGGTGCGGTGGCAGACAGTGTCGAATGCTGCAGAGAGGTCCGGGAGGATGAGTGCCGCTGTTTCCCCGTTGTCGAGCAGGGCTCAGATGTCGTCAGTGGCTGCGATGAGGGCGGTCTCGGTGCTGTGGTTGGCTCTGAAACCGGACTGCGAGGGGTCGAGGGATCCGTTCGTCTCGAGGAAGGTGGCAAGCTGTCTGTTGACGATCTTCTCGATGACTTTAGCAGGAAAAGGGAGGAGCGAGATGGGACGGAAGTTTTTGAGGTCGGTGGGGTCCGCTGTTGATTTCTTCAGTAGGGCGCTGAGCTCGGCATGCTTCCAGCTCTCCGGGAAGGTGGCGGTGCTGAAGGAGGTGTTGATGATGTTCCGGAGTTGGGGTGCGATGGTGGAGTCGGCCTTGTTGAAGATGTGGTGGGGGCAGGGGTCGGTTGGAGATCCGGAGTGGATGGTGTTCATCGTGCGGGCTGTGTCTTTGGTGGTCACCGTGGTCCAGGTGCAGAGGGTGGTGGTGGGGGGCGTTGGTTCGACGGTTGGGTGCGTGGATGGTGCGATTAGTAGTAGGATTAAAGTAGTGGTTAGGAGTTTGGGTATGAAACAGGTAACTAGAAGGATGTGATGGGGCAGCTACTTGCCTTTTCAGGTTGCTGAAGATTAAGTTGAAAATGTATAGGCTATTGCCCACTGCTTGGATAAGGATTGACATTTTTTTAATTTGAGATGGTTGCTTTTGCTTTCAGTGGCAGAGAGGGTGATAGTATGAGCTATAGACCATAGGAGATGTTCTGTGTGGCTGTGACTGCCTTGAGGGAGTAAAATGCATTTGACAATTTCCTGTGCATCTTGTGTGGGAGATCAAATCAGTCTTAATGGGTCCTTAAGAGAAGAAAAAGTAGGAGTCAGAAATGAGAGTTTCCGAGTTGCTCTTTAAAATATTGTGTTTGAACTTGTTCGCTCTATTTTTGGATAAGTGAGGGGGGCTAGTTGATTCTGAGTAAGTTAATACCTGAGGGTGACAGAGTGGGAACATTTTCATTGTTGTGGCCCAACATCTTATTATATTAGTGGGGCCAATGTTAGTTCCTATCAAATGGGGTAAAGAACCTTGCCTAGGCTGTTCTTAAGCGGCAAAAACAGCAAATAGGATTGAGGTGCCACTATACAAAAATTTGTTTTGTTGTCTAATACTTGCCGTCTATGGAGACATTCTACTCCCTGCAAGTAGCCACAGTGGGGTAGGGTCTTGTGGAAAACAAGTGTTTAGGTACTATAGAGCCGATTATTATGTTTTGGGAAGAGGCTTAGTCTTCCCTTTAAATGGCTATTGCATGAGGCCTTGAGTGAAGCAGAGTGTTTATCTGATGTTTCCTATTGCAGTATGGCAGCCTTGAATAGATACATTATCTGTAATGTAGGAGAGAACAGTTGTCTCTCATTTTTTATTGCAAGGGACAAGCCAGAAAAATACTACTCCAAGATGGCTTCCCCCATTTTTGAGTAAAGCTTTTGGTCGACAGGCCTCCTTCTATGATCCTAAATGTAGGAGAAAACCCAATCCTCTCTCAGTTTTAATTGTATGGGGCATGCCAGAGATACACCTCTCCAAGATGCTTCCTTACATTTTTTATTTAAACCATTATTTCTTTACGTATTGGCCATTTTGGTGGATCAAGTGTTCTGTTAATGTGCTGGCCAGAGGAAAAAGCTAAAAATGGTCCCAGATTCTCGGATGTATGACGTTACAATGCATACTTTTACAACGCCTACCTTTACAACGCATTTTTTACACCGCAACATCCATTACAACGCACACCATTACAACGCATGCCATTACAACGAATTCTTTGAAACTACCTTTACAACGCATTCCACTACATCGCATACTACATTTACAACGCATACCATTACAAAGCATTACATTGCATTGCATGTAAGGTAAGTGTTGGATAGTGTAGGGGTAAAAATTACTATTCTAACTCCAGGGGGTGCAACAGTAGGGTAAGTGTTGGATATTGTAAAGGTACTATGTGTTGTAATGCTATGCGTTGTAATGGTATGCGTTGTAATGACTGCGTTGTAATGGCATGCGTTGTAGTGGTGTGCGTTGTAGTGTCATGCGTTGTAATGAATGCGTTGTAAATGAATGCGTTGTAATGGATGTTGTGTTGTAAAAGTTTCATTGTAATGGTAGTGCGTTGTAAAAGTTGCGTTGTAAAGGTTGTATACCCAGATTCTCTCACCATTTAATTCGTGGGTGGTGAGAGGGTCCATTTACCTTCATTCAGGATCACAGAGCCTCCGCCTCTATTTAGTGTCTTTCTCCCTATTTGCACCACTTCCTCTTCCTATTGGCTACTTCCAGATTCCATTAGCGCACTCCTCGGTCCCCTCATGTCATGCTCAGCCTGAGGTTGTAGCCAGTACCGATCAGGATGGCTGCACTGTACACAATGTCCAGTGTCCACCGCGCTCCCGACGTCTTATCATTCTCTACCCTAAGAGATCACAGTAGGTGGTCTCAACTCTTTGTCACTTTCCCGCTGCTCACCCGTAGCTCTCTACAAGGTGGATACCTCCGGTAAGCCGGTCTCTGGTTTTGATTAGAGGGGAGTGGGTAGAGGTAGCCAGGTTAGTTTGGGTTGGTGGGAGGACTTCTATGTGATCACTGGGAGTCTCAGCAGCACTCAGAGATATGTGTCCAGTGTGCCCATCAGAGCCTTCCCCAGATGGCTTCACCCTCATTGCGTGTTCTCCGCTTAGGTTGATTCTTGATTTCTGTTATAAATTTCTATTTTAAAGTATTAAATGTTTGTATTCCGGAATGGGGCTTCTCTGGGATGTACACCTTTATTGTGACCCCTTGCCCAGAAGCTTGTAGAGCAGCTCCTCCCATTGTCCCTCTTGATTGACTTCTCATCCAAATAATTTTTAATGAAGAGACGTTGACCAACCATTTTACCCTGACCCTGCTACTTCCTTCCTGTTTGTGTGTTAGCCCCCACCCCTGGGGCATTCTTATTTATTAAACTATTAATTAGAAAAGGTGCATCCCTTTACTGCCGGAAATCATGTAACTACTTTTCTTTTTTAGCTTTCATTTCAGTTTTAGCACTCCAGGTGGAGTGCATGTCCCGCTCTTTTATCTGTTTTTTCAGCTTTTTTATGATTTCCCACTCAATTCTCTGCTTTCTCAGTTTTTTGTGTGATGTTCCTTGCTCCTTGAAACTTCCCCTCCTTCTGCAGTGTGGCAGGCATTGAATGGCTGTCTTGTTGATGCCCTTGATGTTTCCAAGAGTATTTTATTGTGCCTCTTGATACTCCCTTTCCCCAGTCTTCTATGCCTCCCCTGCCGCCCTTCTCCAGCTCCATGGTGACCACCACTACTGTATTTGCCAGTGTCAGGTGCTTTTTAATTGCACAAGCTTTGGCAACACTGGTAAAGATGACCATCTATCTTAAAAATATAGAAAATATATTTGTTTCATACATCAATGTATAGAAGATGTGTTTTTTTAATACTTTTAAGATGGCTACTATTTTTGTGCAATGCAACATGATGATGCAAGTAGGCATTGAGTGAGAGTCTGTAGTGATGAAGTCCACGCTGATGATGATTTAAAGATGTTTATTTATAATTAAGCAGTCATGATAGTTTTTAATGCTTTTCCCATTCTGCAAATATGCCCTTGTAGGCAATGTGGAATGAAATCAGCTGAGCTCATTACTTGCACTCTTTTTTTCTAAGTATGTTAATTGTTGTCAGTTGTTCTGTTGTTTCTTATTTTCTTGGCTTCTTTTTATTTTTTCTCAGGTGTTTTTCTTGACCTTGATGGGTATTTGGCAAATGTATTGACTCCATTATGTAGAATTTCAGGAACATTTAAGGTAGTTTACCAAATTTTTTGCACTTTGCTTATTTATATATGCTTAGCATTCTGGTTTTCGAGAAAATAATAGCAGCCCACTTGGGTCAAATGATCATTTGTCCTTTATTTTTATGGTTAGTAGAGCTATAAACAGCCTGCAATAACTGTTTATCTACAGTAACCTGTTTTACATTTCGCAATTTTCTGCACTTGAACTAGATATTATCCATCACATATTGCATCATAAGGCCTGATTACGGTCTTGGCAGATGGGATACTTCATCACAAACGTGACGGCTATCCTGTCTGCTGTATTACAAGTTCCATGAAATATAATCAAATTGTACACACTCTTTGAAGAGAAATCGAAATTATATATATATATATATATATATATATATATATATATATATATATATATATATATATATATACATGTATATATATATATATATTAAAAAAAAAAAAAGGAAAATCCCGAGGACTGGGAGATTCCGGCGTTGTAAATATATATATATATATATATATATATGTATGTATGTATGTATGTATGTATGTATGTCTGTATATATATATATATATATATATATATATATATATATATATATATATTACCTACTGGCGGTCGCCAGTAGGTATATATAGTTAGGATTTTTTCTCTATGGGTTTTTTGAAAATTCTATGTCTAATAACTTTGGCGTTTGTGGACGGAATTGGCTGAAATTTTCAGGAAAATGGCACATTTTGTTTCTGAGCAGCCCTTGAAAATTTGGGGGGGGTTCGTCCAGTGGGGGCCGAGAAAAAAGGGGGGTCCCAAAACGTGTTTTTAACATTGAGTTTTCCATAGGGCGGTTGGCCTCACTTTTAGCCCGAACGGCTGAATGGATTTGCACGAAACTTGGCAAAATTGTAGGGACTGGTAGCCCGATGTGCCTTTTGTAGGTCTCAATATATGTGCTCCAGTGGATTTTGAGAAATTAACGTTTAAAAAAAGATATATATCTGTAACAGCGGACCGGTTAGCGCTCTGGTTCGCGGACTTTTCGCGCAACGGAGCTTTGTGAAGCGAAGCTGATTGGTTCTCCGGCGTCTGTCAACATTCCAAACAGTCCGTAGCGGCCGCCATCTTGTCTCTCGGTAGGATCGAGAGACAAGAGGAGGTCAAAACAAAGGGGGAAATAACTATAAGGGGGCATAGTAGATCCTCGCTGACCCCCTAGGTTTGATGTGGAGGTTTTAAAAGGGCCCCGCGGGGCAAAAAAAAATAATAAAAATAATAATTGAACGGCTGAATGGATTTGCACGAAACTTGGCAAAATATTAGGGACTGGTAGCCCGATGTGCCTTTGCTAGGTCTCAATATATGTGCTCCAGTGGATTTTGAGAAATTAACGTTCAAAAAAAGATATATATCTGTAACAGCGCTCCGCTTCGCGTAACGGAGGTTTGCGAAGCTGATTGGTCATTCTGTCACTGGGCTATAGTTGGGCTACATCTGGCTGATATTTGGGCTACATTTGTTTTTTTGTGTGTCTGGCGGCCATCTTTGGGCTACATTGGGCTACATTGGGCTTCATTGGGCTACATTCGGCTAATTAGCAAATAGCTCATCGCAAACTAGGAATGGTAAAGAATCGCTATTTATTCCTTAAAGTTCGCTATTTAGGAAATGCAAATAACTTTGATGATACATATGGCGGTTCATCTCTAACAAGATAAGAAGCATAGGGATAGATTTATGATGACTGGCGCATCACCAGGGATGTGTTAGTCATTCTGTGCCGCTGTTCCGTCACCTATGGTGTGCTGCATTTACAATGCGGCGCATCATGGGGCAAAAACAGCACAGATGCGTGATGTATCTGTGCCGTAAAGGTGGCGCATTGCTGGAGTTGTATCGCAAGTGTGATGAAGCTCCAGCAAG
Source organism: Lissotriton helveticus (assembly GCF_964261635.1). Classification (NCBI taxonomy): domain Eukaryota; kingdom Metazoa; phylum Chordata; class Amphibia; order Caudata; family Salamandridae; genus Lissotriton; species Lissotriton helveticus. Next base: position 485,636,687 of record NC_136065.1, read on the forward strand.
GGTCGGGGGTGCCCCTGTCGCAGGGTTTCTGTTCTCACACAGAACTGTGGACAGAGGATTGGAACCTCGGCGAATTAGGGTGTCCCAAAACTCACGTTAGTAATCAAAAACTATTTAGCAAGCTAGGTACAGTGTCACATTGGATATAACAAACTCTCAATGTTTAGACAATCCAGAATATGAACTTATAGTACCTCAGGATACGTGGAACTCATGAACAGTCGGTCGTTATATATTTCTTAGAAACCAGAACATGGAGTTAAGAAGAACACATGTGTATTTGAAATGTTTATTTACTAATGCCGTCTTCTCAGGCGTAGTACCTTAGATAATAAAAGTACACATATTATCAGTAGCAAAATTACCAGCATAGTTACTAGTACATAAAAAGTGAATGGTGATAGTATGTTAACATGCTGTAAATGAATAAGAGTTAGCAACACTTATAAGCAGCCGCGGGCCGTGGAGGGAGTTACGGTGAGGCAGGGAGGCGGGGAGGGGGAGAAGCAGGGTGGAGAATACAAGTACACATATTATCAGTAGCAAAATTACCAGCATAGTTACTAGTACATAAAAAGCGAATGGTGACAGTATGTTAACATGCTGTAAATGAATAAGAGTTAGCAACACTTATAAGCAGCCGCGGGCCGTGGAGGGAGTTACGGTGGGGCAGGGAGGCGGGGAGGGGGAGGGGCAAGGTAGAGAGGGCTCCACCCTGCTTCTCCCCCTCCCCGCCTCCCTGCCCCATCGTAACTCCCTCCACGGCCCGCGGCTGCTTATATCTCACCCTCCCTAATACACATATTATATTATTTGCTAAGAAGGTCTCTTTGTGTTGGTTTAGGGCGTGTCCATACTTTAGTGTCTTAGATTTGAAGGAATCACATCAGCATACACCAGCTCTCTCTTCATGTGAACCGCATCAACTGTTGTGTATGTGTGTTCGGCAAAGCAATATAAAACCCGCCTCATGCCCAGAATTGGCAGAAGTTGCACTTATGTTATGAGTATGAAGTCGTGGAGATCAGACCTCATAACAATTCTGTATCGTGTTGTTCTTGAAACTTTAGCACTCGCTGTACAGATATAGTTTAACAAGTAAAGCAGATAGTAGACCAATAACATATTATTCTCATGTAAACCACGATGAACTACTAGGTGGAAAGCTAAAGCAACAACTAAGTGTCGTGTGCAGAAGTTGCAAAAAAGGAAAAATGGCGTTTAAACCGGTAATGAGCCCATGCTAACTTAACACGGTGTAAAGATATCCAGGACCTAGATGACACCTCCTCATGATCCGGAAACGAACTGAATAAGATAATAGAAGTGCCATCTCATGAGAGCAGATTGCAAGTTTATATGTGGACGGTCCGCAAGGTAAAGCATTAAAAACTAGGAAAATTCAATGCTAAAGAAAAATAAAACAGCCAAGTACTTTATCGAGTCTTAAGCCAATAGGCAAGGTAAATAATAAAAACTTGACAAATAAGTCAATGAATTGTCAATGAAATGCTAGTACTCAGCATATCAAACATGAAAAAGGTCTATGACATAACTGTGTATGCAAAATAAGCTGCAACAGCCTCCAATAGGAAGTCAACGTCTTCATCCGAAAACAGTTCAGCCATCCAATTTAAAAGCGGAAAAGAACATACGTGCTCTCCCAGCACCGGATCCTCTATCACCATCAGAGGACAGCTCGGTGGGTTTTCAAGAAAGCTGTGTTCCAAGAAAGACTGTGCTGCCGCCAGTAAATTCCAGGGACCAAGTAGTCCATGCATCAATGCCACAGCCATAATCCTTTCGCCAGGACAAATCAACTCGTGAGTAATGATAGGAGTCATCAGCTGATTAAAGTCGACGTCAGGAGAAACCGGTCCGCAGAGACACAAATCAATGGCCCAATCGAAATCACAGGTCAGGCAGTGAAATACAGGCTGGACACAGGTGAAGTAGGAGAACCGAAAAGATAATCCATATGCCGTGCTTAATATCGCCAACGGCATTGTGCCATAATATTCTAGCATGCGATTGCGGAACAGTGTCAGCAGCTGCAGGGTCGGAGGTTGCATAGGAGGGACATCCATATTTAAAAATGTAAAAAAGCACAAGAGCGTCCGCTGGTAATGCAAGTAAAAATGCCAATCCACGAACCAGAGTGCAGAAAATACAATGAAAGGGAGCAGGGATGACTCCAAAGATTTTCTCAAATGAAGTCACGAGACCACTGGTAACAACTTTAAAAAAGTGTGCCAGGGATTTTGTGGAGGATGCGTTAAAGATAGTCGGAAACATGTTGCTGAAATTGAAAGGCAAACCTGTGTACGGGTGTTCGCTATGTGAAGTACGAAAGTTTCACGGGCCGAACTCAAGGCCACCTCTCTCTGAGACAAAAGAGCTCTTATTCTTGTCATGCCGTTGAAACGTGTCCCAAGGTTGGTATTTGTGGCCAGATTGAAAACTCCCTATGTTCATGTGTGGGAGGAAATAGAACATTTCTGCAGCAAATAACCCGTTCACTTACTGTTACGATAAAAGGAATACTTTTAATTAACTCAGAACAATCTTCATTATTGAGCATCAAATAACTACCATTTTCCAACAACTTGAACGTGGGGATGATAGCAGGAACTGGCGTGCCTTGCAACACGCAAGCCATATTTGGTCGGTGTTTGTTGCATGAATCGTGTAACTGTATGTGCCTACACATTAGTGAATGATCTGGCGTCTCAGTGCATTCCTCTCCATTCAGATAAACTTCTTGATCATCTTTGAAACATCTGTATGTGTATGGAAGCGACCAGACCTCATGAACAAAAGCACTACCTAAAGGTTCATAAAGACCTATTGGTATATATTTCATACAATTTGAAAACTTATATAAAGCAAAAGGCAGCGTTATTAAACCGTGGATAAGGCATGTTGCCAAAAAACCCGCAATCCTCTGCTGATGATGTCACTGAGCATGTCATGAATGATGTAATATGTGACATCATCAGTAGTGGATTATGGGTAATAGTATCTCTAGTTTACTCCCCTATAGCTGTCTTTCTTTTAACATAAGTGTGTGTTTCCTTCCCTTATACTTACTGTTTTTGGTTCGCTTCCAGTTCGCGTACCAGCGAGCGAACTAGGAAGCGAACTAAGAGAAATAGAGGTTGGCACAGTTCCAAATATTGTACCAATTTTTTAATAACGGGGAGGTAGTTCTGAAAAGAACTTTTTTTTTTATTTTTCTGAACATTTTTTTACTGTTTTTGAATTTTTCGGAACAGTTTTATATTTTTTTGGGTTTTTCTTGGAGGGGGCAATGAAAACGATTCATTGTAAAGGGCTCAACAGGAGCAACAAAACAAAAAAAAGAAGTATTTATTATTTTGGGCGTTTCGGACAAACTTGCATATGATAGTCAATAGCTCTGTTGATCAGAGTGATGCTTCTTTCTCCGTAGGAAATGAATCCATCGCAAAATACGCAGGTGTGTTTTACTTCACCAAATCTCATTTGTATATTTGGCACCATCTCCCTGCCCTCTGGTCCCGTTACTTCCGGTACAACAGATCTTCTGGCCATAATAGGGAGATTATCTAGGTCGTTCCGAAACTGTGCAGCACTGTAGTTGTTAGGATGCCACCTAGTCATATGGCGATGCATTGTGTAGTTTCCGAAACTGTATTTTTTGTCGGTCCCTCTGGACAGTCTATCTTGACATATAAGGCAAGTTACGTATCTTGCATTTACTTTTTTCTGACCTTTGGGAATTTTAAAAAATTGCCAAATGAAGTTTTCTTTCCGGTGAGACGTCTTGGGCTGCTCAGGCAAAAACTGCCTCTCTTCGTGCTCGTCCTCCTGTTCCTCTTCTTCTTCTTCTTGTTGAATTACAACTTGAGCAGGTGGTCCACTCTTCCTTGGATGTGGTGGAGGTGGTGGGGAAGCACCAGCTGAAGCTACTAAAGAAGCCATTGCTCAGTGATCACAAAGGGTCTTTCTCTCACAATGATGAAAGTCAGAGTGAGGAAAGAAGGAGGGATTTTCATCATTTGGGAAAAACAAGAGTTCTCAACCAATCAAAAGTGTTCATTTTAGATTATATGACCTAGTCTTACATCATTAGGAAACCAAAAGTGAAATGAACCAATGAAAAGTGTTATTACCAAGTCACATGACTTGCTGTGTTTACGTTAAGCGCTTTGCAGGGCCCCCCGGTTTGCTTCCAGAAACCTGCGCTTTGGCACTCGCTTCGCGTACCAGTTCGCTAACGTAGCACGTCATATGACGTATCACGCGACAACGTGGAACGTCATGCGGACGGGAGGCGTCACGATGTTGTTTTCTAACGCGGCACTTGCGGTAAAGAAACGTTTACCGGCTCGCGGTCTATTTCGCGGCATCAAGGTCAGCTAACGGGAAGCTTCCCGATTCGCGAAGCGGGAACGAAGAAAAAAAAATATTTAAAAAAAAAATTATTCATAAACATATAAAATATATTTTTGGATTTAAAGAAGAATACATTTTACAGCTACAGATATTAGCTGTTAAAAAACCAATGAAATTCACAGAAAAAACCATAGGTTATAGACCATATATAGTTAGGAAGTAGCATTTACAAAACCTTGAAAATTCACTGAAAAAACCATAGGTTATAGACCATATATAGTTAGGAATTAGCATTTAGAAAACCTTATTTTACTCACACAAAACCATTGAAATTCCATATATAGTTAGTTGCACTAACTATATATCGCGCACCTGCAATCCACTGCTGATGATGTCACATATTACATCATTCATGACATGGTCAGTGACATCACTGATGACATCACTGATGACATCTCAAATGACATCACTGATGACATCACTGATGACAACATCCAGTGACTGTATGCTTCTGTAAAGTTAAAATATGTCTTACATATTGAAGAATGAGTGGATGTATAAGTGTCTGGATGAAGGATTTAGTAGGTGCATGACTGACTGTATAAGTGAGTGATTAAATGTGTCTCACTGAGTGCATGGGTTAGTGACTAAACTGTTTTAAATTGTGCATCATTGTGTCTGTTGTTTTGTAATCTGATGCATGTGTTGATCATTAGCTATATGACTAACTATATGGGTTATTGATTAGTTGCCCAAGTATTTGTATGGGAGACTGAGTGTGTGTGTGGGTGTCTGGGAGGTGTATGACTCTGTGCATAGATGTGTGAGCAGTTGATTCACTAGATGTATGGGTTCAAAAGTGCATGTGGAAACATCTGTATGGGCGGTTGACTGTGTGCATGAGTGTATTGGTGAGTGAATGGATATCTCAGTGCTACATGTCAAAGTAAGTACATATGTAAAACACAGTACATGTGATAGTTGACATATATAAATAACTGTGCATAAGAGCCAGTGAATGTGTGAGTGGCTGTATGGATTATTGTGAACTTGTATCAGGGATTGTATAACAGAGTAAATATGTGTTATTATATGTTCCAATAAGTAAGGTGTGTATAACTATATAGTTGAGGAAATCGAGGTGTGATTGATTCTTTGCAAGACTGACTAGGTGTGTGAGTAACTCCATGGATGAGTGACAGTCTGTGAGTGTCTGTTTACACTGAGTGTATCTAAGGTTATATTAGAGTCTGAAGAGGTTCATTGTATCATCACATGAATGATGTCATCAGTGATGTGATCAGTAATGTCAAATGAGATGTCATCAGTGATGTCATCAGTGATGTCATTTGAGATGTCATCAGTGATGTCATCAGTGATGTCACTGACCATGTCATGAATGATGTAATATGTGACATCATCAGCAGTGGATTGCAGGTGCGCGATATATAGTTAGTGCAACTAACTATATATGGAATTTCAATGGTTTTGTGTGAGTAAAATAAGGTTTTCTAAATGCTAATTCCTAACTATATATGGTCTATAACCTATGGTTTTTTCAGTGAATTTTCAAGGTTTTGTAAATGCTAATTCCTAACTATATATGGTCTATAACCTATGGTTTTTTCTGTGAATATATATATATATATATATATATATATATATATATATATATATATATATTACCTACTGGCGGTCGCCAGTAGGTATATATAGTTAGGATTTTTTCCCTATGGGATTTTTGAAAATTCTATGTCTAATAACTTTGGCGTTTGTGGACGGAATTGGCTGAAATTTTCTGGAAAATGGAACATTTTGTTTCTGAGCAGCCCCTGAAAATTTGGGGGGGTTCGTCCAGGGGGGGCCGAGAAAAAAGGGGGGTCCCAAAACGTGTTTTTAACATTGAGTTTTCCATAGGGCGGTTAGCCTCACTTTTAGCCCGAACGGCTGAATGGATTTGCACGAAACTTGGCTAAATTGTAGGGACTGGTAGCCCGATGTGCCTTTTGTAGGTCTCAATATATGTGCTGCAGTGGATTTTGAGAAATTAACGTAAAAAAAAAGATATATATCTGTAAGCGCGGACCAGGCAGCGCCCCGGTTCGCGGACCTTAAGCGTACCAAAACTTCGCGTAGCGAAGCTGATTGGCTTTCCGGTGTCTGTCAACATTCTAAACAGTCCGGAGCGGCCGCCATCTTGTCTCTCGGTAGGATCGAGAGACAAGAGGAGGCCAAAACAAAGGGGGAAATAACCATAAGGGGGCATAGTAGATCCTCGCTGACCCCCTAGGTTTAATGTGGAGGTTTTAAAAGAGCCCCGCGGGGCAAAAAAAATAAAAAATTTTTTTTGTTTTTTTGCGTGGGTAGCGCCCGGTACGCGAACCGGGAAGCGTTCTGGGGAGCGTACTACAATGAAAAATGAATGATAGACTTTTCAAATGCTGTATGTTAATTGATTGTTGGATTTGTTGATTATTTTTTATTTTCTTTATCTTCCCAGGGAGCGACCCGGTACGCGAACCGTTGAGCGCCTCGGTTCGCGGACCTTAAGCGTTCCGGGAGTCCACCATTTTGTGTTTCAGTCGAATTAAGATACAAGATGGAGGGCAAATAATGTTCAGAATGGGTAGAAGGGGGCACGGTAGAGTTATCTTGACCCCCTAGGTTTTCTGAGGGTGGCTGAGGAGGCTTATATGTGCGAAAAAAAAACATTTTTAAAAAAAAAATTCGCGAGGTTAGCTCCCGGTACGCGTACCGGGTAGCGCCCCAGGGAGCGTACTTTGTTGAAAATTAGTGAAAAAAGTTAGAGTAAAATAATAATTGTGAGTGATTAGATGTAGGGTAGCTCTGAGAAGAGCTTTTGGGTTTATGGTACATTTAGGTACTTATAAGTAGGTACCAATGCACATTCTTAAATTCAGAGTGAAAACTCTGTTGCCCTCATCTGAGAAGTGAACTCCATCTCCTCTGTAGATATCTTGCATGTAGTAACGCAAGTTATTGTTGTACAGGGAGCCCATTCCATGGTCTCTCATGTAAGCTGAAACAGATTTGTTTACATGCTTCCTCGACTTCTCAATTTGTGGACAAAATTGGTTTGACCACCTCCATTTCTGTCTTTGGCATATATTTGAATATACCAAGGCAGTCTGAGGAAAAAGTGCCATTAATTGCTCAAAGGTGTCCTTTAAAAGCATTTCCAGACCTACACCAGTCAAAGTGCCCAAATCATTACCTCCACAGTGCACAATTAACAGGTCAGGTTTTGGCAAATGCATAAAGGTTTTCACCAATGGTATCAATTGGTGACATTTTAATCCTCTGTGGCCAAACCACTTAATTTCCACATCTTGTAAACTGAGGTTAGGTAAATTCCTGCTTTCAACGTACCTTTGAGCCCAGTGAATATAACTATGACCAACAATCCAGACAGAAAACATAGTGAGAGAAGGTTCTCCTGCAGTCAGATGAAGTGTGGCAATGAAATGGCAGTTGAAAAAATGAGAGTGTAAAATGAAAAAAAAACTGTGGAGTTTCTGTGTTCATGAAGCAGTAACAGTGATTGGTGGATTTTGATTGATGAAAACAGAAAGTTAGGGTGCAGAGATGTGTTCTTTGAAAGATGTATTTTGAGTGGTCAATAAAAAATCATTAAATGAAAGAATGCACTGGATATGCAGGTGCACTGAGAGTTCAGAGTTCAATTGCAACATTGTTGTGTGAACTTGCAAACACCAGAGGTATTCCAGGAGGTGGTTGCTATGGAAAATAGGCAGAAAGGGCAGAGGGGGAAGGGTTTTCATTTGAAAAAAAGTGAGGGAAGAGTTTTGATTGGGTGACATGAGAAATATGTGTGAAGAATTACAGCATTTCTGTGCTTTTGATAGCTGCAGACTCTGGAGTGCATACCTTTTGCTCTGCTGAAGACAAATTGGTGTGTTTCTGAGACTGTTTTCAAACTCAAAGTATTTGCTAAGGTGAGAAAATATTTCTTTAATTTAGATAGAGAATAGTGTGCTTTAAGGAGAAAATTATGATTTATGTGGCGCAAATTGCTTGTAAATATGCTCTCACATGTGTATGGAAAATTTTGATTTTGAATGTTTGTGTTACATAGCCATGTTAAAAGTGACCCAACCATGCTGGAAAGGCAATCAAAAAATGCTTTCATGTGTTTTAATGACATTTTAAGTCATTTTCCCATGTGCAGTGTTTAGAAATTATGATTTGAAAATCGTTTTTGGGGAAAAGGAATTGTTTTTAAATTCATGACAAGGACATAATGGTGTATGCTTCTTTATAAGGCAATTGACTGTCCCTGATGTTATTTTTCTCATTTTAGTGTAAGACCTTTCTCTGTGGCGCAAATTGCTTGTAAATATGCTTCCACATGTGCATGGAAAATTTTGATTTTGAATGTTTGTGTTACATAGCCATGTTAAAAGTGACCCAACCATGCTCGAAAGGCAATCAAAAAACGCTTTCATGTGTTTTAATGACATTTTAAGTCATTTTCTCATGTGCAGTGTTTTGAAATTATGATTTGAAAATCGTTTTTGGAGAAAAGGAATTGTTTTTAAATTCATGACAAGGACATAATGGTGTACGGTTCTTTATAAGGCAATTGACTGTCCCTGATGTTATTTTTCTCATTTTAGTGTAAGACATTTCTCTGTGGCGCAAATTGCTTGTAAATATGCTCCCACATGTGCATGGAAAATTTAGATTTTGAATGTTTGTGTTACATAGCCATGTTAAGAGTGACCCTACCATGCAGGAAAGCCAATCAAAAAACGCTTTTATGTGTCTTAAGGACAATTTAAGTAATTTTCCCATGTGTAGTGTTTTGAAGTTATGATTTGAAAATCGTTGTTGAGGTAAAGGAATGTTGTTAAAATTTATGTGCGCCATATGCCCCCAAATTTCTTTTTTAGGGGTGCAGCAGGGTGTTCTTGAGACACCCCTGCACCCTTGGAAAAATTCCTAATTTGTGATGAGCAAATTGCTAATCGCAAATTAAACCTTCATTCCTATGAGCCTCCTAGCCCATGGAAATGAATGGGTAACTTGCAATTAGCAATTTGCTCATCGCAAATTAGGAATGGTAAAGAATCGCTATTTATTCCTTAAAATTCGCTATTTAGAAAATGTAAAATATTTTGATGATACATATGGCAGTTCATCTGTAACAAGATAAGAAGCTTAGGGATAGATTTATGATGACTGGCGCATCACCAGGGATGTGACAGTCATCCTGCGCCGCTGTTCCGCCACCCATGGTGTGCTGCATTTACAATGCGGCGCAGCATGGGGCAAAAACGGCACAGATGCGTGACGCATCTGTGCCGTAAAGGTGGCGCATTGCTGGAGTTGTATCGCAAGTGCGATGCAGCTCCAGCAAGGCTCAGGGGTGCCCCATCTCCACAATGCTGCGTCAAGACCTATGCCAGCTTCAAGCAGGCGCAGGGTTTTGACGCAGCTTTCTCCTATCTGATTGTAAATGCGGCACACCATGGGTGGCAGAGCAGTGGTGCACGTTAACTGGTGCATGCCTGGGGATGTGCCATTTAATATAAATCTGCCCCTTTACATTTAAGTATGTGCAGGGGACACAGAGTCGGTGAGGCTTATCCAAGGTTAAGAAGAGATGAGTCCTGTTCAGTGAAAAATTAGACATAGGCTTCACCTGCTCAGCATTGCTGGACATGGCTAAATAATAGCTGCTAAATGTTAATCTTGTTAAACAATTTTACTATTATAATCTCTGAGATTTGTCTCTTACTCTGCAACATCTCATTGTTGTTATCTTTCTTTAAAGATAAAGACAACCTCAACATGAGCGACAATCTGCAATCAGTTGATTTTGACCTCATCATTGAACTTGTAATTGAAACATCAGTGGATGTTGATCCTTTGGATGATTTAAATCCTGAGGATGAAGAAGAGCGTGATGAGGATGCAGATTTGTCCGAATTATATGATATAGGATGGGAAGCTGACCTGCTTGAGCCTTTGGAAATATAAACATTTATTTTTAAAATGTATAATTAATAAAAAGTAAAAAGGTAAACCGTTTAATTTAAAAATAAAGACACCTTCAAAAACAGGTTATGTGTAGTGTCTTCAATAAAATATTAAAATATGCTCATAAAATTAGATCAGATTCACATATAAAATAGCATAGGTAACATAAATATAAATGTCATTTCTTTTCTGGTATTTCTGTATTGTAAAATTGCCAATGACTAAAAAATCTTCAAATTAAAATGTCAAGTAGTGTGTTAAGTTTTTGATCACTGTTACTGATTTATTGTTTGGTAATAATGTTTAATAACATTTTTTATTATATTTTTCCACAGATTCAACTGCAGATCATTTCAAGATTTCACCATGCCTACAATACAAAGACAGATAAAGGCTGCAAAACGTCAAAGACAGCAGGTGAAAAAAAAAACGCAGCAGTCCTCTAACAAAAAGATTTCTCAAGCCACGAAGAAAGCACCGGGTAAGAGCTCTAAATATTTCATAAGAAATATTTGTATTAAAAAAAATATTACTACAGAAAATGTTTCAGTCCATAAAACGAGAAGGAAATCAAATGGAAAGAAAAGGACAATGAAAAATGTTACTGCTAGAGCAAGAGATAAATCTGTGCATGATAGTAGAAGGAAACAACAGTTTAGGGAGATTCGTAAACGAATGTTCCGCAACAGGATAATTGGCAATTTGTTAAAAAATATTAAGAAAGGTCAACAGAAACTAGTTTTTTATAAGAGAAAAAAAAAAGTTGAGAAAGTTATTGATCAGGCATTTGAAATTAAACGTAAGTTATTTATTTTGATAATCAATAGAATTAGGAAGCTAAACAAGGCAATTTTTGATTTCAAAAGAAATAGTAGATGGAAGAGAATAGTTAATCGTAGTAATTTTTGTGAAGTTTTTTCTGGAGAATGGATGCATAGTTCAAGCTGTGAGGCATTTTTTAATGAGGAGAGTTATTTCCAGGATAATGATTTGGTGCATGCAGTTGACACCAGTGGTCGTGCTTATGAAGTGAAAGATGGTTGTCCAGTTGAAAAAGAAAAACTTGTGACAACAGAGGCAGAAGAGGTGTTAGGTAATGAGGTTTTAGGAAGACGTGCTAAGGGTCCTGTGTACACCTGGAAGTGTAGTAGTATTTGCAGTGTGCGACAGGATTCCATCAATTTGCTTTGTGATTTTGTACGGTCATTTAACAAAAAAAGTTTGAAGCAGAAAATGATGTTGTTGCAAGAATTAGATCCTTGCAGAGTAAGAGAAGTGACAGGTTTGCATGGTCATTCACTGGCTTGTCTTTCCAGGAGAGTATGCCAGAGTGTTTTTCATCATTTCAGGATGCTAGCAGTGCATCATAATAAAGTGAGGAAATTAGTTAGAATGTTGTATTATGCTAAGAGTCCAGCAATTATGCTGAAACAATTATGCGCTGCTCTTTTGCATGGTTCTGAAATAGATGTGAAGAATATATGTGAAGAAATTGAGTTTTGTTACTTTGGAAGTAAAGAGGAGAATGTTGAAATTGAGCAAGAAGTAGAGGGTCATGAGGAAGATAGTGTACAGGTTTCCAGTACAGATAATTTCCAGAGGGAAATTGCGACGTTTGAGGTGAAATCAAGTGAGAGGCCTAATTTCACTTGTGTGTGTTGTCGACGCACTTATTATAAGAATCAGACTAAGTTAGTGGATTTATATGCAAAAAGTGAAAGGGAAAATAATAGTGAATGGAAGGATTTTGCAACATACTTGATGGTAGAAAATTGTTTTGATTTGGGATTGGATCAACGTGTGTGTACTTATTGTTGTAACAAATTAAAACAAAACCAGATGCCTGCTAGAGCAGTTCATAATAATCTGGAATTGGTTGAGATTCCTTCTGAATTGAAGGACTTAAATACTTATGAATCTATTTTGATTCAAAGTATCCATCCCTTTCAGGCTATTGTAAGAATGGAGCCAAAGACAGGGAAATTGCCTCCATCAGATTTACAGAGAGGATTAAAGGGAAGAGTTGTTTATTTGCCTCTAGATTTCAAGAAAAACATTAACACAATTGGAGTAGAAAAAGTGGAAGAGGAACCTCTGGTTATCTTAGTTAATGGGGTTCCGACAAAGAATAAGAAAATATGGCAAGATTTAGTAGATGTTAGGAAAGTCAAAAAGGCAACATTGTATTTGAAAAAAAATAATAAATACTATAAGAATGTATATGTTGCAGAAGAGGAAGTAAGTGAGGAAGAGGATAGCGATTTGTGTGCTGGTCAAATTGAGAAAGTAGAACCCTCTACTAGTGAAGAAATATATGAACATTATAGTGTTCATCCTTTGCATTCCAAGGAAGTCATGGGGAATGCTATTGAGTTGTTTCAAATGAAACAAGCCAAAGGGAGTCCCATTAGTGTTTGGGAGGAAAGTTTGGAAGCTCGGTGTTTCCCACAGCTTTTTCCAACAGGTCAGGGAGGAAGATATGATGAGCGACCTCATCAAATTCCTGCTTCTGAATACCGGACTTTGCGATTGTATGCAGGAGATGCTAGGTTTCGACAATGCATTCCTTATTTGTTTCATCTCCTGTTTGAAAGCGATCTGTCTGGACTGTCATATGCAGTGAACCACATCTTGAAAAGTGGTATACACATGCAAAACATCTCGGCAAGTGACTTTATGGATAAAGTCAATGTCCAAGATAGTATTTTGGATTCTCACCTGATTAATCTCATGGCGTGTCAGCGTGGTACTAATGAGTACTGGTACCGTCGTCATGGTGATTTAAAATGTATGCTGAGGAACTTAGGTACTCCCACATGGTTCCTCACTCTGAGCTGTGCCGAGTATGGCTGGGAAGACTTACTTGAATTTCTACGAGAGGCAAATGCTAACGTAGATAACATCGAATTCAAGACACCCGGAGAACTGTGCTCTTTGGATCCAGTCAATGTATGTAGGTACTTCAATCATAGATTTGAAGCTATGATGTCTTTCATCATGAATAAGAAGAATCCACCTCTTGGAGAGGTGTTGGATTTCTTCTGGAGAAAGGAGTACCAAGCAAGAGGTGCTCCTCATATACATATGTTGCTGTGGATCAAGGATGCACCTAAATTTGGAACGGATCCAGAAGACTCAGTGATGAGTTTCATCCAACAGTATTCTACGTGTGCTGTTCCAAACGCAAAGGAGAAGAAAAGCCTAAGAGAAAAAGTTCTGCGTTTCCAAAGCCATCGATGTGGAAAGTACTGCCGTCGTAAATTCCGAAACAAAGACAAGTTCTACACTAAATGTCGTTTCGGCTTTCCACGACCGGTGATTTCTAAAGGAAGAGTAAACAGTTTGATGTCTTCGTTGCGACACAATGTCATGAAGAAATCACCTAAAAACACTTACAATTTGAAGAGGAACGAAGAGTCCAAGTACATCAACGACTACAACCCGGTGATTTTGTCCATGTGGAATGCTCACATGGATATACAGTTTGTGGCTGATAACTGTATGGCTGTGGCTCGGTATGTGACGTCTTACATCACCAAAAAAGAGAAGACAGAATTGAAGGATATGTGGGAGGACATTTCCCATGAAAAGAGCCTCAGCAAGAAGTTGTACAGTTTCAGTCTGAAGATGTTGTCGCATCGAGAAATCGGAGCGTACGAATGTTCTGACCGGTTGTCTTCAGCAAGTCTCTATGCCAAGTCCAGGAGTATCGTTTGGGCGAGTCTTGGTCTTGCTGCAACGCGTAATCGAGTTCTCAAACCTGTGCGGGAAATTGAGTATTTGGCGGAAAAGGAGCCAAACAGTACCGACATTTTGAAGACAAACATGTTGGATACATATTATCCAAATCGAAGCAGTCACCTCGAGAATGTTTGTCTGTATGAGGTTCTGCAAAATTACATATTCAAGAGGAACATCAAAGAAGATACTGAGAAAGGAGTGTATGCTGTAATAGGAAGTGAGGGATGTCTGGTCAAGCAAAGAAAATGCCACTTGGTAAACCATCGAAAATTGAGTGGCGAATCTCCTGAAAAAAAGGAGTTTTTCTATTTAGCACTTTTGCAACTTTTCAAGCCTTGGCGTGCAGAAGAGGAACTGCTTGGAGATTTTCTCTGTTACGAAGACTCTTTCAATGCCGCCAAGGAGACCATAGAATGTCCTGCTTTTCCCAAATATGTAGAAATGTTGAATGCGGAAATTGAGCAGGAAGCAACAATTGCAGCCGAGATTGCCAGAGACAGTTCTCAGGACAGTCAGAGTTCTGCTTCATTGAGTCAGGATCCACTAGGAGGACCTGTTATCGAAAATGAAGCTGCCACTGCTATGAATGAAGTGGAAAGAGCCATGGCACATGCTCAAGAGGATGCGGTTAACTTAGAAGAGTTGGAAAGGCAACTCAACGTTGAGCAGAGGAAAATATATGACGAAGTTACCATGCAAATTGATCATGGATTAAGTCATGATAAGAAAGAGTGCTCATGTACGTCGTTGAAGCCTGTCCGACTGTACGTGAGTGGAGAAGCGGGAACTGGAAAGAGTTTCCTCATTAAAGCAATTTCATGCTATTTGCAGGAAAAGACAGAGTCATCGCTGTCTTGTGTTGTCACTGCTCCACCTGGACTGGCAGCACATAATATTAAAGGGATTACTTTACATCGTTTACTGATGCTGCCAGTGGAGCATGACAACAAATTAGAATATCACAAGCTATCTGGAGATGCTTGTTTTGCAGTTTCAAGAATCTTGAGGAAAATGAAACTTCTTATCATTGACGAAGTAAGCATGGTTTCCAATGTCATGCTTGCCTTTGTGCATTTGAGGATGCAAGAAGTTCTCAAAACAGAGTATGATGTGTTATTTGGTGGCAAACACATCATTGTTTTCGGAGATCTTCTGCAGCTGACACCAGTGAAAGGGCAACCTGTGTTCAAAATGCTCACGCATGAAGATACCAGGAAGTGCCTAGGCAGCATTGGCAACGTCAATATATGGTTAAACTTCAATTATGCTGAACTGCATGAAAATATGCGTCAGGCGAAGGATGAAGTTTACAAGACTATTCTACAAGATGTTAGAATTGGAAAAGTGACCGAGCATGGGAAAGAAGCTTTACATGCACGATTACTGTCAAATTTATATCCAGAACAAGATGTTGTGCCTGAGAATATTTTTCAGAAAATTACTGAGAAGAAATCTGGAATATGTTTGATGCCAACTCTTGCAGAATGTGCCAAATTTAACAACAAAATGTTGCATTTAGAAAAGCAAGAGATTGTGAAACTGGAAGCTATTGATAGAGTAGAGCATATGGGATCAACAATTATTTTGTCTGAGAATCTGAAAACAAAATTGGATTCATTAGAGAAGAGTATATCTAAAACTGCAGGTTTTGAAAAGACTCTGAATGTGTGCTTGAACTGCCGTATAATTTTAAGAAGGAATTTACATGTTGAAAGAGGTCTGGTAAATGGATCAATGGGTAATGTTGTTGATTTTGTAAAATACAGAAATAGAGATGGAATTGAATTTTTAAAAATTAAATTTGATGGCATTGAGGAAGTACAGCTAATTGCTCGTTGTTCTGCTAGATTTTTGCTTGTAAAAGACTTATATGTTCGCCGTAAGCAGTTTCCTGTTTGCTTGGCATATGCGGTGACAATCCATAAATCGCAAGGTTTAAGTGTAGACAGTGCATTGGTGAATATTGGCAGTTCTGTGTTCAAGGAGGGTATGGCATATGTGGCATTGTCACGAGTTAGAACTTTATCGGGATTGTACTTGATTGAGTGTGATGTCACAAACATTTGTGCGGATCTAGATTGTGTTAAGGAATACAATAGGTTAAGAAGAGAGTATGCGCCACATTTGCCTCAGTTTCCTTTGTTTGAGAAACGTGTGGTAGGCCGGAAACGAAGAAATGAGAACAATACTGGGGAGGTTGTAGCAAAAAGACAAAAAGTCAATGAACCTAAAATTACAAGCAGAAACAAAAAGGATTCTGTTGAAGATGTTGTTGGTTTTCAGTTTGAAAACAGTTCTGGTGTCAACTGCTATGCTAATGTAGTAATTAATGTTTTGTTTTCTCTAAAAAATGTAAAAGAAGAGATTGTGGTCAATTCTGATCAAAGATTTTGCAGTTTGTTAAATTCTGTGTTAGAGAAATGTACCACTGATAGAAGAAACATAGAAAGTGTGTCTGAAATTCGAAATCTGTTAGACAGATGTTCAGGCCAAAAACAATTCTCTCAAAATATTCAGCAAGATTGTCAGGAGTTTTCTAATGTATATGCTTGATGTATTACATGCTGAAGGTGTAGATGTAGATCAGCTGTTTGGGCTTTCTTATCAATGGCAGCATGACTGCGAGAACTGTATGGTATCAAGTACTACTAGTGTAGACTCAGAAAGATTTATATATTTAACTTTGCCAGACAGTAAATCAGTCTCCTTTAATAAGCTAGTAAAAGCTGCTAATCACAACATGGAGTGTAGCCAATGTAAATCTGAAATGACGTCCACATTATTTATACGAACATATGGCCAGTACGTCATTTTAATGTTCCAACGGTGTAGGCCTGATGGAACAAAATTGACAACTTTAATAAAAAAATTTGTAGCTTCGCAGTTGTCAATATCAGGAAGGACTTTTGTAACTACAGCAATTATATATCATGACGGCCCTTCAATAACATCAGGACATTACACAGCTTATTTAAAGTCTAGAAATGGCTGGTCATTCTGCAATGATTCTGTTTTAATTTTCAAAAAAAAATTGCCGTATGACCTTAAAAACTCTTACCTGGTGTTTTTAAAACCAACATTTTAGGGAGATAATTTCGGGATGTGTTCTGTGGAATTTCAAGAAGTTCTAATGGCTTCTACACTATTTGGCCTTGAGGATAAGTGTAGTTCAGAGACATAACTTCTAACCACAAGACTGGACATCATGGAGAAATAAGTGCACTTTGAATGAGTTCAGAAAAACTGTTTCTTTTTATAAGCTAATTGAAGCAGCCAATCAAAACATGGAGTAGAGGGAATGTAAGTCTGCAATGCTGTCTACTGTTTTACATTGCTTTGTGATTAAAAGTGATGTAGAGAATTAAATAATTGTAGTAGTCATAGAGGTAGTGTAAGTCTGCTTGTAGCAGTGTCATAGGAAAAGTAGAACATGACTGAGCAAGAAGGGGAAGATATTACTATTCCAGGATTGTGAAAATGATCTTCAACATTTTAATTCTGAAAGTTGCAGAAATGTGAAAAGACGGGATTGGCTAACAAGAAATCCAAGAGTTATACATGGCTCTGACAAGATTTGGCCTTGTGGAATCTTGTGGTAGAGAGCAAGAAGTCATTTATTGTATGTAACATGTTTTTAAAAACGATGGAGATTTTCTTTCAGAAAGTGGCGGGCTGAAAGTAATAACAGCACAAAAGAGTGTAAGCTGTTCATAGGACATCCTTGGACGTCATGGAAAGTAAGTTAACTTTAAGGAGTTCTGATTTTTGATTTCTGATGTTGTATGGGTTTTTTAAACACAATCATTTTGATTGTGTTTTTTTTTCCCCGCTGTTACATGATGAATACCTTCAAGTCACTGTTTTTAGTGAATTTTGATACATTCTGAGAACAGCAAAAATAAACCATTTAACATGTATAATTAATTCTGTACTGTTTGCATTTATGATGTATATGTAGAACTGTGTAGGAGGCATGGAGAAGGTGAGGCTTCCGTAAGTGTCAAAGTTGTTGCATGCAGTGCTGCACTTCTGCGTATTCTTTCATATGCTAGACTACATCTGCACAATGAGATACCTAAGCAAAGGAAACACAAGTGATGTGATTGTGAAATGAGCAAAATAAATTGCATGTATTTCAATTACATCACCTGTGTTTCCTATCATTACGAATCACATTGTGCAGATCAAGTTTAGGTCTGTCCAGGGAAACATAGGAGGTTTGGACTTTGTTGAAGATTGCAGTGGACATGACTCACTTCATTGGTAGACCTTCACATGTATTATGTCCTCTATTCTCTTCAACAACTCGAAATTTCATCTGCAATCCTGAGTAGGCCTCACCTGAAACAAAACTCTGGATAGTAGACATCTTATTGGCATCCTGAAGCAATTATTTAAAATTTTAGTGTCTTGCAACACTTTTCTGAAACAACAGCAATGCAAAATATGCACCATGTTTTAAGATAGGCCTAACTTCATCTGCATCAAGATAGTGTTAGTTTAAAATGTATATCTTTAGGACTGTGTAGCTTCTGTAAGTGTCAAAGTTGTTGAAAAACTGTTTGTCCTTCAATCTTTGCCCTTGTCTTTTGTAATTTTTTAATACATGTTTTTATATTTTTCTAATGTTTGTTCTCTCTTTCACAGATTGAAAGTATAAAAACAAAAAGTGAGTAATTTAACGACAATTATAAGGTAAATATTTTGTACTCTTTTCGTTACATTTCTATCACATTGAACTACTATTAGTTCCACTGCTTCATTTCTTTAATCCTCAGTTTCCTGCCTTTGCTACTTCCCTCATTCCTTTCTCTATTACCTACTTACTCAACTCCTTCCACTCTTTTTCTCAGTCCCTCTCTTCTCATAGTTCCTCACTCTTGTTCACTCACTCCATCTCTATTACTCTTAGTGTCTTTGACTGATCACTGTATCACTATTTGTTCATAATGCTTTCTCTGTGTAGTTGAAGCACACTAAGTGGCATATTATGAATACAGCCAATAAAATGATTGCTCTTTTTATTGGCAGAAAACTGGTGCAAAAGCGGCTTTAGCGGCAGTTTTCTGCCGCAAAAGCAGCTTTAGCGACACATTTCTGCCGATAAAAGCTGCAAAACTTTTATTGCCTATGTTGATAATATGCCCCTATGTTATTTACATTAGGGCTATATTGTCCAGTATAACAATCAAAATTGCTCTCCAAAGACACCAGGCAAAGCAGACGCTCCCTCAAACAGATCACCAAGCGCAATTTACCCTACTTACAGCCTAGCCTGTTCTCTGTCGAGACTTTAGCAATCTTTAGAGCACAAGATAAGATCTTTTCACATGGAAGAGTCAGACGTATTGCAATTCTACTTAAGAAACAAGCATTGGCATAGACAATAGGTCTCACCTTTGGGACCTTATACGTGTTTAGCCATGCAACAGTTGATGTTGCTGCACCAAGGATATTATGCTGCATAACTAAATACTTAGAAGGTCCCAAAGGCGAGACCTATTGGCTATGCCAATGCTTGTTTTTCTTTCACTTCGTTATCTATTTTGTTTTTCACAATTATACCCTCTTCTGTCTTTTCTTCGGTAAATAGATCTATTAAACAGTATCTCTTCTTTACTACCTATAGCTGTCTTTCTTTTAACATCACTCTCTGTTTACTTTCCTTATACTTACACTTTTTTAAAAAAAAAAAAATTTTTTGGGTTAGCTCCCGGTCCGCGTACCGGGAAGCTAACCCGGGAGCGAACCAAAAGAAATAGAGCTTGCCAGAGTGCTAAACATTGTATCAATTTTTTTTGAAAGGGAAGGTAGTTCTGAAAAGAACTTTTTTTTTTATATTTTTGTTTTATATTTTTTTTGTATTTTTTGAACATTTTTTGTTTTTTTTGTATTTTTTGAACGATTTTATATTTTTTTGGGTTTTTTGGGGGGGGGGAAACAACAAAAAACAGGCGTTGAAAAGGGCTCAACAGGAGCAAAAAAAAATTACTGGGGGCGGTTAGGGCAATCATGGTGTTCATATGCAAGGTTGAGTGCATTGATGCTCATGTTGCCACAAGCTAATAATGCACGACAGCGCATACATAAATGTATCATATCGCCAAAATTTGGTTGGATATTTGGCACAGTTTCCCGTGCCTCCTCTGGTGTTAAAGAAACCGATGTTGTTGGTCTCGCCACAGGAGTTGGTCTAGGATTGTCCATCATATCCCTTAATTCCGCCCGGCTGTAATTTAGGGGATGTTTCCTCGTCATGTGCCTATGCATGGTGTGATTACCATAACTGTATTTTTTGTCCGTCCCTCTGGACAATTGTTCCTTGCATATGAGGCATGTTGCGTACCTGGCATTGACCTTTTTTTGGCCAGGAGGGATGGAAAAAAACTGCCAGATGAAACTGGCTTTCTTTCTTGAAACCCGGGGCAACTCTTCCAGGAATTGTGGTTGTTCTCCCTCCTCATCCATTTCTTCATCTTCCTCCTCAGTGTTGGTAACCACCTGGGGAGGTGGTCCTCTCTTCCCATGAGGAGGTGGAGGTGGTGGTGGGGGTGCACCAGCTGCAGCAATCAATGAAGCCATTTTCACACAACCAAAATAGGTCTTCCAAGAAGCAAAATAGGTCTTCCTCTCACAATAATGAAAGTCAGAGTGAGGAAAGAAGGAGGGGTTTTCATCATTTGGAAAAAACAATACTTCTCAACCAATGAAAAGTGTTATTTTTAGGTCACCTGACCTAGCCTTCCATAATTATGAAACTAAAAGTGAAATGAACCAATGAAAAGTTTTATTAACAAGTCACATGACCTCTAACGCTCATGTTACGCGCTGCGGAATGCTCCCCGGTTAGCTTCCGGTTCGCTGCGCTTCGCGCCTCGGTCCGCGCCCCGGGACACTTCCGGGTGCGCTAACGCGATACGTCACAAGACGCATTTCGCGGCAACGCGATACGTCGCGCTTTCGCGCCGCGGATCGCTTCCGGGGAGTTGCGTTTCGCGCCTCGGTCCGCGCCCCGGGGCACTTCCGGGTGCGCTAACGCAGTACGTCATAAGACGCATTACGCGGCAACGCGATACCGTCACTATGTTGATTTCTTACCGGTTCGCGGACCGGATCGCGGAATCAAATTGAGCTAACGGGAAGCTTCCCGGTTCGCGGACCGGGAGCGAAACAAAAAAAATATTAAAAAAAATTATTAATAAACATATAAAATATATTTTTGGATTTAAAGAAGAATAAATTTTACAGGTATAGATATTAGCTTTTAAAAAACCAATGAAATTCATTGAAAAAACCATAGGTTATAGACCATATATAGTTAGGAATTAGCATTTACAAAACCTTGAAAATTCACTGAAAAAACCATAGGTTATAGACCATATATAGTTAGGAATTAGCATTTAAAAAACCTTATTTTACTCACACAAAACCATTGAAATTCCATATATAGTTAGTTGTACTAACTATATATCGCGCACCCGCAATCCACTGCTGATCATGTCACATATTACATCATTCATGACATGGTCAGTGACATCACTGATGACATCACTGATGACATCTCAAATGACATCACTGATGACATCACTGATGACATCTCAAATGACATCACTGATGACATCACTGATGACATCTCATTTGACATTACTGATCACATCACTGATGACATCATTCATGTGATAATACGATGAACCTCTTCAGACTCTAATATAAGCTTAGATACACTCAGTGTAAACAGACACTCACAGACTGTCACTCATCCATGGAGTTACTTACACACCTAGTCAGTCAT
Source organism: Lissotriton helveticus (assembly GCF_964261635.1). Classification (NCBI taxonomy): domain Eukaryota; kingdom Metazoa; phylum Chordata; class Amphibia; order Caudata; family Salamandridae; genus Lissotriton; species Lissotriton helveticus. The sequence continues at coordinate 485,658,621 of NC_136065.1, forward strand.
GCAAAGAATCAATCACACCTCCATTTTCACAACTATACAGTTATACACACCTTACTTATTCAAACATATTTACTCACTTATACAATCCTGGATACAAGTGCACAATGATCCATACAGCCACTCACACATTCACTGGCTCTTATGCACAGTTATTTATATATGTCAACTCTCACATGTACTGTATTTTACATATGTACTTACTTTGACATGTAGCACTGAGATATCTATTCACTCACCAATACAGTCATGCACACAGTCAACCGCCCATACAGCTGTTTCCACATGCACTTTTGAACCCATACATCTATGCACAGAGTCATACACCTCCCAGCCACCCACATACACACTCAGTCTCCCATACAAATGCTTGGGCAACCAATCAATAACCCATATAGTTACTCATATAGCTACTGATCAACACATGCAGCAGTTTACAGAACAACAGACATAATGATGCACAAATTAAGACAGTTTAGTCACTAACCCATGCACTCAGTGAGACACATTTAACCACTCACTCATACAGTCAGTCATGCACCTACTAAATCCTTCATCCAGACACTTATACATCCACTCATTCTTAAATATGTAAGACATATTTTAACTTTACAGAAAAATACAGTCACTGGATGTTGTCATCAGTGATGTCATCAGTGATGTCATTTGAGATGTCATCAGTGATGTCATCAGTGATGTCATTTGAGATGTCATCAGTGATGTCATCAGTGATGTCACTGACCATGTCATGAATGATGTAATATGTGACATGATCAGCAGTGGATTGCGGGTGCGCGATATATAGTTAGTACAACTAACTATATATGGAATTTCAATGGTTTTGTGTGAGTAAAATAAGGTTTTTTAAATGCTAATTCCTAACTATATATGGTCTATAACCTATGGTTTTTTCAGTGAATATATATATATATATATATATATATATATTTATATATATATTTGTTTTTGTTTTATTCACTAAAAAAGCAAAGGTTACAGGGACGTTATATTTAGGGTCAGGTTTTACTCATACAAACCCAGAGAAATTCAGCCGTTTTAGTTAATTGAGATAACTATAACTCGCGCCACTGCATTGCAATATATAAAATATATGAAGAGCCCACATCTAATGTCATTAAAAGGAAATCTTTTTCCCAGGCCAGAACTGTAATTTTACCCTGGAACTCTTTAGTGTCCATAACATAGGAAGGCAATGTGACTACAAAATCCCGTAATATGGAATCGACATGCCTCAATATGTTCTTCAAGGGCACTGTCCCTTGAAGACACAATAGGTCGCCAGGCGGGTTAATCATGCTTTTGTATACCGTTGGTAGAATGTACAATGTGGGTAATTTGTAATATTTCTTTCTCAGAAAGCAATACTCATCCCAAAGAATAAGGCCATGGTCTCGCCAATCAATATGTTTGCCCCAGATGGTAACAATACTGTCAGCATAAGCGGATTTCTTCATTGCCTTGTTAAAAGCTTTTATCGCTTAACTTACACATGGCCTCTTTAATGTAACTGTCCCTATACATAAGTACAATATTGCCGCCCTTGTCTGAGGGGCGAATAATAATACTTTTGTCATTGGCCAATAAATATAATATTTGCAACTCCCCCAGGGTAAAATTGTATCTGTGCTGCATTCTGGCTGTTTCTTGTTCTAGATTAATAATTTTGTGAAATGAATCTATACTGTCATTGGGGCATACAGGACAGAAAAGTTGATTGGCATTTCAAGCCACTCCGATAAGCTACATCATGAGTAATACCCATATCCTCAAGACATATTTCAATACTAGTGGGATTGTGTCCCCTATGGCCAATTCCGGTGACATAGCTAATGTGTCAGAATCACCCATTGTTAGATTATTGACTGCCTGGGGCACCATAGGATCATTTGTCTGGATATTCGAGACAGGTTGATGCAACATAGGTTTGAGACAATGCCATTTTGTCAATTTGAATTTCCTAATATATTTAAAAACATCTATCCTGGTACCAACATAATTGTAACTAACCCTGGGCGCAAGACTACGCTCTGCCCACGGAGTGTACGTAGTGTTGCCTACTGTGCATTTTGTGGACGGAGCGAAGTTGCCTGCCACCCACCTCCCTCCCGCCCTCTTCTACATACCTAATTTCAGGTAACAACTACATTAAAAATAAATTAAAGGCACTTACCTGGTCCGCGGAGTCCCGGGGCTCCCTCTTCTATTTCACGCCGACTTCTGCCATCCAAATGCGCATGCGCGGCTGCCTATAGGAGTTTTGGAACAGGCTACAGCTCGAACTGCTGAACGGAATTACACCAAATTTGGTAAAAAGGTAGCTCTTGGTTAAAAAAGCGCATTAATAGCACGGCAGTCCTTGCCGTGGGAGAGGAGCATCATTTCCGAAGGTCGAGGTGCAGACCGGATGGTATGTGGCTTGGAAAGGCTTGGAATGCAAACTGTCTTCGTTCCATAAGCGTGCAGTCCCAGGGCTCAAACAGCTTGCAGTCTCTTGATCCTACCTACTATAGGTTGAACAATGCTCAGAAAGGACACAGAAACAATGAGCCTACTATAGGTTTTTAATAATGGTCACCATCGGAACCACAAGAACCAGCATGCCATCAGGCATTCTCTTGTGTGCCACGCCCACTGTGGGTGGTGTTCTCAATAAAATAAAGATTAAAACCAAGACAACACTGGTGAGCCGTCATTGTCCCTGTGCAGTAGCCCATGAAGAAGAGGCGTTCTGCCTCGAAACGCGTCGGCAAATGGAACAGTGAAATGGATCCAAAAAACTGCAAGCAGCATCAAGGTGCAGACCGGATGGTAGGGACTGATTCGTGTGCCCTCTCCGAGCTCAAGGGCAATTGGTGAGAACATTAATAGCTTGGCAGTCCTTGCCGTGGGAGAGGAGCACCATTTCCGAAGGTCGAGGTGCAGACCGGATGGTATGTGGCTTGGAAAGGCTTGGAATGCAAACTGTCTTCGTTCCATAAGCGTGCAGTCCCAGGGCTCAAACAGCTTGCAGTCTCTTGATCCTACCTACTATAGGTTGAACAATGCTCAGAAAAGATACAGAAACAATGAGCCTACTATAGGTTTTTAATAATGGTCACCATCGGAACCACAAGCACCAGCATGCCATCAGGCATTCTCTTGTGTGCCACGCCCACTGTGGGCGGTGTTCTCAATAAAATAAAGATTAAAACCAAGACAACACTGGTGAGCCGTCATTTCCCCCGTGCAGTAGCCCATGAAGAAGAGGCGTTCTGCCTCGAAACGCGTCGGCAAATGGAACAGTGAAATGGACCCAAAAATCTGCAAGCAGCCTCGAGGTGCAGACCGGATGGTAGGGACTGCTTTGTGTGCCCTCTCCGAGCTCAAGGGCAATTGGTGAGAACATTAATAGCACGGCAGAACTTGCCGTGGGAGAGGAACACCATTGCTGAAGGTCGAGGTGCACACCGGATGGTATGTGGCTTGGAAAGGCTTGGAATGCAAACTGTCTTCGTTCCAAAAGCGTGCAGTCTCAGGGCTCAAACAGCTTGCAGTCTCTTGATCCTACCTACTATAGGTTGAACAATGCTCAGAAAAGATACAGAAACAATGAGCCTACTATAGGTTTTTAATAATGGTCACCATCGGAACCACAAGTACCAGCATGCCATCAGGCATTCTCTTGTGTGCCACGCCCACTGTGGGCGGTGTTCTCAATAAAATAAAGATTAAAACCAAGACAACACTGGTGAGCCGTCATTGTCCCTGTGCAGTAGCCCATGAAGAAGAGGCATTCTGCCTCGAAACGCGTCGGCAAATGGAACAGTGAAATGGATCCAAAAAACTGCAAGAAGCCTCGAGGTGCAGACCGGATGGTAGGGACTGCTATGTGTGCCCTCTCCAAGCTCAAGGGCAATTGGTGAGAACATTAATAGCACGGCAGTCCTTGCCTTGGGAGAGGAACACCATTTCCGAAGGTCGAGGTGCATACCGGATGGTATGTGGCTTGGAAAGGCTTGCAATGCAAACTGTCTTCGTTCCATAAACGTGCAGTCCCAGGGCTCAAACAGCTTGCAGTCTCTTGATCCTACCTACTATAGGTTGAACAATGCTCAGAAAGGACACAGAAACAATGAGCCTACTATGGGTTTTTAATAATGGTCACCATCGGAACCACAAGTACCAGCATGCCTTCAGGCGTTCTCTTGTGTGCCACGTCCACTGTGGGCGGTGTTCTCAATAAAATAAAGATTAAAACCAAGACAACACTGGTGAGCCGTCATTGTCCCTGTGCAGTAGCCCATGAAGAAGAGGCGTTCTGCCTCGAAACCCGTCGGCAAATGGAACAGTGAAATGGATCCAAAAAACTGCAAGCAGCCTCGAGGTGCAGACCGGATGTTAGGGACTGCTTCGTGTGCCCTCTCCGAGCTCAAGGGCACTTGGTGAGAACATTAATAGCACAGCAGTCCTTGCCGTGGGAGAGGAGCACCATTTCCGAAGGTCGAGGTGCAGACTGGATGGTATGTGGCTTGAAAAGGCTTGGAATGCAAATTGTCTTCGTTCCATAAGCGTGCAGTCCCAGGGCTCAAACAGCTTGCAGTCTCTTGATCCTACCTACTATAGGTTGAACAATGCTCAGAAAGGACACAGAAACAATGAGCCTACTATAGGTTTTTAATAATGGTCACCATCAAAACCACAAGCACCAGCATGCCATCAGCCATTCTCTTGTGTGCCACGTCCACTGTGGGCGGTGTTCTCAATAAAATAAAGATTAAAACCAAGACAACACTGGTGAGCCGTCATTTTCCCCGTGCAGTAGCCCATGAAGAAGAGGCATTCTGCCTCGAAACGCGTCGGCAAATGGAACAGTGAAATGGACCCAAAAATCTGCAAGCAGACTCGAGGTGCAGACCGGATTGTAGGGACTGCATTGTGTGCCCTCTCCGAGCTCAAGGGCAATTGGTGAGAACATATATATATATATATATTCACTGAAAAAACCATAGGTTATACACCATATATAGTTAGGAATTAGCATTTAAAAAACCTTATTTTACTCACACAAAACCATTGAAATTCCATATATAGTTAGTTGTACTAACTATATATCGCGCACCCGCAATCCACTGCTGATCATGTCACATATTACATCATTCATGACATGGTCAGTGACATCACTGATGACATCACTGATGACATCTCAAATGACATCACTGATGACATCACTGATGACATCTCAAATGACATCACTGATGACATCACTGATGACATCTCAAATGACATCACTGATGCCATCACTGATGACATCATTCATGTGATAATACGATGAAGCTCTTCAGACTCTAATATAACCTTAGATACACTCAGTGTAAACAGACACTCACAGACTGTCACTCATCCATGGAGTTACTCACACACCTAGTCAGTCATGCAAAGAATCAATCACACCTCCATTTCCTCAACTATACAGTTATACACACCTTACTTATTCAAACATATACTAACACATATTTACTCTCTTATACAATCCCTGATACAAGTTCACAATGATCCATACAGCCACTCACACATTCACTGGCTCTTTTGCACAGTTATTTATATATGTCAACTCTCACATGTACTGTGTTTTACATATGTACTTACTTTGACATGTAGCACTGAGATATCCATTCACTCACCAATACACTCATGCACACAGTCAACCGCCCATACAGCTGTTTCCACATGCACTTTTGAACCCATACATCTAGTGAATCAACTGCTCACACATCTATGCACAGAGTCATACACCTCCCAGACACCCATACACACTCTCAGTCTCCCATACAAATACTTGGGCAACCAATCAATAACCCATATAGTTAATCATATAGCTAATGATCAACACATGCAGCAGTTTATAGAACAACAGACATAATGATGCACAAATTGAGACAGTTTAGTCACTAACCCATGCACTCAGTGAGACACATTTAATCACTCACTCAAGCTTTCCGTTAGCTCAAATTGATGCCGCGACCCGGTCCGCGAACCGTTAAGAAATCAACATCGTGACGCGTCGCGAAAGCGCGACGTATCGCGTTGCCGCGTAATGCGTCTTATGACGTACCGCGTTAGCGCACCCGGAAGTGCCCCAGGGCGCGGACCGAGGCGCGAAACGCAGCTCCCCGGAAGCGATCCGCGTCGCGTCGCGAAAGCGCGATGTATCGCGTTGCCGCGTAATGCGTCTTGTGACGTACCGCGTTAGCGCAGCCGGAAGTGCTCCGGGGCGCGGACCGAGGCGCGAAGCGCAGCGACCCGGAAGCTAACCGGGGCGCGTTCCGCAGCGCGTAACATGAGCGTGAGAGGTCATGTGACTTGTTAATAAAACTTTTCATTGGTTCATTTCACTTTTGGTTTCATAATCATGTAAGGCTAGGTCAGGTGACCTAAAAATAACACTTTTCATTGGTTGAGAACTATTGTTTTTCTCAAATGATGAAAACCCCTCCTTCTTTCCTCACTCTGACTTTCATCATTGTGAGAGGAAGACCTTTATTAGTACTTCAATACTTCAGAAATGGCTTCAGTAGTTGCTTCAGCTGGTGCACCCCCACCACCACCTCCACCTCCTCATGGGAAGAGAGGACCACCTCCCCAGGTCATGACCAACACAGAGGAGGAAGAGGAAGAAATGGAGGAAGAGGAGGGAGAAGAACCACAGTTCTTAGAAGAGTTGCCCCGGGTTTCCCATAAGAAACCCAGTTTCATCTGGCAGTTTTATTCGATCCCTCCTGGCCAAAAAAAAGTGAATACGAGGTATGTCACCTGCCTCATCTGCAAAGATAAATTATCAAAGGGGACGGATAAGAAGTATAGTTATGGGAACTATACTATGCACAGGCACATGACCAGGAAGCATCCACTTAATTACAGCCGGGCGGAAATACGGGGTTTGGAGGAAAATCCTACATCAACTCCTGTGGCCAGATCAAGATCGTCAATTTCATTGACACCAGCAGAGGCACGGGAAACTGTGCCAAACATACAAGAGAATTTTGGCCACATGAAACATACTTGTATGCACTGTGGTGCGTTGATAGCATGTGGCAATATGAGTATAAATGCTATCAACCTGGCTTATGAACATCATAATTGCCCTAACCGCCCCCAGTAATTTTTTTTTTGCTCCTGTTGAGCCCTTTTCAATGCCTGTTTTTTGTTGTTTCCCCCCCCCAAAAACCCCCAAAAAATATATAATCGTTCAAAAAATACAAAAAAACAAAAAATTAAAAAAAATTAAAAAAAAATATAAAACAACAATAATATAATTAAAAAAAAATTCTTTTCAGAACTACCTCCCCTTTCAAAAAAAATTGCTAGAATGTTTAGCACTCTGGCAAGCTCTATTTCTTTTGGTTCGCTTCCCGGTTAGCTTCCCGGTACGCGGACCGGGAGCTAACCAAAAAAAAAAAAAAAAAAAAAAAGAGTAAGTATAAGGAAAGTAAACAGAGAGTGATGTTAAAAGAAAGACAGCTATAGGGAGTAAAGAGGAGATACTGTTTAATAGATCTATTTACCGAAGAAAAGACGGAAGAGGGTATAATTGTGAAAAACAAAATAGATAAGGAAGTGAAAGAAAAAAAAAGAGAGTATAACATTAACAAAGAAGAGTTTCTTGGAGAATGTGAGTGAATGTTCAAAATAAGATTAAAACATGGGGAATAACAGAGAGAAAAAATAGAAAACAGAAAACAAAAAATAACAGAAAAAGATTAATTGAAACAGCAAAGAAATGTAAGTAACATAGAGCCATATCATCAACATAGGCAATAAAAGTTTTGCAGCTTTTATTGGCAGAAATGTGTCGCTAAAGCCGCTTTTGCGGCAGAAAACTGCCGCTAAAACCACTTTTGCACCAATTTTCTGCCAATAAAAACAGCAATAATTTTATTGGCTGTGTTCATAATATGCCCCTTAGTGTGCCTCAACTACACAGAGAAAGCATTATGAACAAATAGTGATAGAGTGATCAGTCAAAGATACTAAGAGTAATAGAGACGGAGTGAGTGAACAAGAGTGAGGAACTATGAGAAGAGAGGGACTGAGAAAAAGAGTGGAAGGAGTTGAGTAAGTAGGTAATAGAGAAAGGAATGAGGGAAGTAGCAAAGGCAGGAAACTGAGGGTTAAAGAAATGAAGCAGTGGAACTAATAGAAGTTAAATGTGATAGAAATGTAACGAAAAGAGTACAAAACATTTACCTTATAATTGTCGTTAAATTACTCACTTTTTGTTTTTCTACTTTCAATCTGTGAAAGAGAGAACAAACATTTGAAAAATATTAAAACATGTATTTAAAAATTACAAAAGACAAGGGAAAAGATTGAAGGACAAACAGTTTTTCAACAACTTTGACACTTACAGAAGCTTCTGCTTCTCCAGCCCCCCTACACAGTCCTAAAGATATACATTTTAAACTAACAGTATCTTGATGCAGATGAAGTGAGGCCTATCTTAAAACATGGTGCATCTTTTGCATTGCTGTTGTCTCAGAAAAGTGTTGCAAGACACTAAAATTTTAAATGATTGCTTCAGGATGCCAATAAGATGTGTCCTATCCAAAGGTTTGTTTGAGGTGAGGCCTACTCAGGGTTGCAGATGAAATTTCGAGTTGTTGAAGAAAATAGAGGACATAATACATGTGAAGGTCTACCAATGAAGTGAGTCATGTCCACTGCACTCTTGAACAAAGTCCAAACCTCCTATGTTTCCCTGGACAGACCTAAACTTGATCTGCACAATGTGATTCGTAATGATAGGAAACACAGGTGATGTAATTGAAATACGTGCAATTTCTTTTGCTCATTTCACAATCACATCACTTGTGTTTCCTTTGCTTAGGTATCTCATTGTGCAGATGTAGTCCAGCATATGAAAGAGTACGCAGAAGTGCAGCACTGCATGCAACAACTTTGACACTTACAGAAGCCTCACCTTCTCCATGCCTCCTACACAGTTCTACATATACATCATAAATGCAAACAGTACAGAATTAATTATACATGTTAAATGGTTTATTTTTGCTGTTCTCAGAATGTATCAAAATTCACTAAAAACAGTGACTTGAAGGTATTCATCATATAACAGCGGGGAAAAAAAAACACAATCAAAATGATTGTGTTTAAAAAACCCATACAACATAACAAATCAGAATTCAGAACTCCTTAAAGTTAACTTACTTTCCATGACGTCAAAGGATGTCCTATGAACAGCTTACACTCTGTTGGGCTGTTATTACTTTCAGCCCGCCACTTTCTGAAAGAAAACCTCCATCGTTTTTAAAAACATGTTACATGCAATAAATGACTACTTGCTCTCTACCACAAGTTTCCACAAAGCCAAATCTTGTCAGAGCCATTTATAACTCTTGGATTTCTTGTAAGCCAATCCCGTCATTTGGCATTTCTGCAACTTTCAGAATTAAAATGTTGAAGATCATTTTCACAATCCTGGAATAGTAATATCTTCCCCTTCTTGCTCAGTCATGTTCTACATTTCCTATGACACTGATACTGCTTACTATGAAGCAGACTTACACTACCTCTATGACTACTACAATTATTTAATTCTCTACATCACTTTTAATCACAAAGCAATGTAAAACAGTAGACAGCATTGCAGACTTACATTCCCTCTACTCTATGTTTTGATTGGCTGCTTCAATTAGCTTATAAAAAGAAATAGTTTTTCTGAACTCATTCAAAGTGCACTTATTTCTCCATGACGTCCAGTCTTATGGTTAGAAGTTATGTCTCTGAACTACACTTATCCTCAAGGCCAAATCGTGTACGAGCCATTAGAACTTCTTGAAATTCCACTGAGCACATCCCGAGATTCTTTCCCTAAAATTTTGGTTTTAAAAACACCAGGTAAGAGTTTTTAAGGTCATACGGCAATTTTTTTTTGAAAATTAAAACAGAATCATTGCAGAATGACCAGCCATTTCTAGACTTTAAATAAGCTGTGTAATGTCCTGATGTTATTGAAGGACCGTCATGATATATAATTGCTGCAGTTACAAAAGTCCTTCCTGATATTGACAACTGCGAAGCCACAAAATTTTTAATTAAAGTTGTCAATTTTGTTCCATCAGGCCTACATCGTTGGAACATTAAAATGACATACTGGCCATATGTTCGTATAAATAATGTGGACATCATTTCAGATTTACATTGGCTACACTCCATGTTGTGATCAGCTGCTTTTACTAGCTTATTAAAGGAGACTGATTTACTGTCTGGCAAAGTTAAATATATAAATCTTTCTGAGTCTACACTAGTAGTACTTCATACCATACAGTTCTCGCAGTCATGCTGCCATTGATAAGAAAGCCCAAACAGCTGATCTACATCTACACCTTCAGCATGCAATACATCAAGCATATACATTAAAAACTCCTGACAATCTTGCTGAATATTTTGAGAGAATTGTGTTTGGCCTGAACATCTGTCTAACAGATTTCGAATTTCAGACACACTTTCTATGTTTGTTCTATCAGTGCTACATTTCTCTAACACAGAATTTAACAAACTGCAAAATCTTTGATCAGAATTGACCACAATCTCTTCTTTTACATTTTCTAGAGAAAACAAAACATTAACCACTACATTAGCATAGCAGTTGACACCAGAACTGTTTTCAAATTGAAAACCAACAACATCTTCAACAGAATTCTTTTTGTTTCTGCTTATAATTTCAGGTTCATCGACTTTTCGTCTTTTTGCTACAACCTCCCCAGTATTGGTTACATTTCTTCGTTTCCGGCCTACCACACGTTTCTCAAACAAAGGATATTGAGGCAAATGTGGTGCATACTCTCTTCTTAACCTATTGTATTCCTTAACACAATCTAGATCCGCACAAATGCTTGTGACATCACACTCAATCAAGTACAATCCCGATAAAGTTCTAACTCGTGACAATGCCACATATGCCATACCCTCCTTGAACACAGAACTGCCAATATTCACCAATGCACTGTCTACACTTAAACCTTGCGATTTATGGATTGTCACCGCATATGCCAAGCAAACAGGAAACTGCTTACGGCGAACATATAAGTCTTTTACAAGCAAAAATCTAGCAGAGCAACGACCAATTAGCTGTACTTCCTCAATGCCATCAAATTTAATTTTTAAAAATTCAATTCCATCTCTATTTCTGTATTTTACAAAATCAACAACATTACCCATTGATCCATTTACCAGACCTCTTTCAACATGTAAATTCCTTCTTAAAATTATACGGCAGTTCAAGCACACATTCAGAGTCTTTTCAAAACCTGCAGTTTTAGATATACTCTTCTCTAATGAATCCAATTTTGTTTTCAGATTCTCAGACAAAATAATTGTTGATCCCATATGCTCTACTCTGTCAATAGCTTCCAGTTTCACAATCTCTTGCTTTTCTAAATGCAACATTTTGTTGCTGAATTTGGCACATTCTGCAAGAGTTGGCATCAAACATATTCCAGATTTCTTCTCAGTAATTTTCTGAAAAATATTCTCAGGCACAACATCTTGTTCTGGATATAAATTTGACAGTAATCGTGCATGTAAAGCTTCTTTCCCATGCTCGTTCACTTTTCCAATTCTAACATCTTGTAGAATAGTCTTGTAAACTTCATCATTCGCCTGACGCATATTTTCATGCAGTTCAGCATAATTGAAGTTTAACCATATATTGACGTTGCCAATGCTGCCTAGGCACTTCCTGGTATCTTCATGCGTGAGCATTTTGAACACAGGTTGCCCTTTCACTGGTGTCAGCTGCAGAAGATCTCCGAAAACAATGATGTGTTTGCCACCAAATAACACATCATACTCTGTTTTGAGAACTTCTTGCATTCTCAAATGCACAAAGGCAAGCATGACATTGGAAACCATGCTTACTTCGTCAATGATAAGAAGTTTCATTTTCCTTAAGATTCTTGAAACTTCAAAACAAGCATCTCCAGATAGCTTGTGATATTGTAATTTGTTGTCATGCTCAACTGGCAGCATCAGTAAACGATGTAAAGTAATCCCTTTAATGTTATGTGCTGCCAGTCCAGTTGGAGCGGTGACAACACAAGACAGCGATGACTCTGTCCTTTCCTGCAAATAGCATGAAATTGCTTTAATGAGGAAACTTTTTCCAGTTCCCGCTTCTCCACTCACGTACAGTCGGACAGGCTTCAACGACGTACATGAGCACTCTTTCTTGTCATGACTTAATCCATGATCAATTTGCATGGTAACTTTGTCATATATTTTCCTCTGCTCAACGTTGAGTTGTCTTTCCAACTCTTCTAAGTTAACCGCATCCTCCTGAGCATGTGCCATGGCTCTTTCCACTTCATTCATAGCAGTGGCAGCTTCATTTTCGATAACAGGTCCTCCTAGTGGATCCTGACTCAATGAAGCAGAACTCTGACTGTCCTGAGAACTGTCTCTGGCAATCTCGGCTGCAATCATTGCTTCCTGCTCAATTTCCGCATTCAACATTTCTACATATTTGGGAAAAGCAGGACATTCTATGGTCTCCTTGGCGGCATTGAAAGAGTCTTCGTAACAGAGAAAATCTCCAAGCAGTTCCTCTTCTGCACGCCAAGGCTTGAAAAGTTGCAAAAGTGCTAAATAGAAAAACTCCTTTTTTTCAGGAGATTCGCCACTCAATTTTCGATGGTTTACCAAGTGGCATTTTCTTTGCTTGACCAGACATCCCTCACTTCCTATTACAGCATACACTCCTTTCTCAGTATCTTCTTTGATGTTCCTCTTGAATATGTAATTTTGCAGAACCTCATACAGACAAACATTCTCGAGGTGACTGCTTCGATTTGGATAATATGTATCCAACATGTTGGTCTTCAAAATGTCGGTACTGTTTGGCTCCTTTTCCGCCAAATACTCAATTTCCCGCACAGGTTTGAGAACTCGATTACGCGTTGCAGCAAGACCAAGACTCACCCAAATGATACTCCTGGACTTGGCATAGAGACTTGCTGAAGACAACCGGTCAGAACATTCGTACGCTCCGATTTCTCGATGCGACAACATCTTCAGACTGAAACTGTACAACTTCTTGCTGAGGCTCTTTTCATGGGAAATGTCCTCCCACATATCCTTCAATTCTGTCTTCTCTTTTTTGGTGATGTAAGACGTCACATACCGAGCCACAACCATACAGTTATCAGCCACAAACTGTATATCCATGTTAGCATTCCACATGGACAAAATCACCGGGTTGTAGTCGTTGATGTACTTGGACTCTTCGTTCCTCTTCAAATTGTATGTGTTTTTAGGTGATTTCTTCATCACATTATGTCGCAGCGAAGACATCAAACTGTTTACTCTTCCTTTAGAAATCACCGGTCGTGGAAAACCGAAACGACATTTGGTGTAGAACTTGTCCTTGTTTCGGAATTTACGACGACAGTACTTTCCACATCGATGGCTTTGGAAACGCAGAACTTTTTCTCTTAGGCTTTTCTTCTCCTTTGCGTTTGGAACAGCACACGTAGAATACTGTTGTATAAAACTCATCACTGAGTCTTCTGGATCCGTTCCAAATTTAGGTGCATCCTTGATCCACAGCAACATATGTATATGAGGAGCACCTCTTGCTTGGTACTCCTTTCTCCAGAAGAAATCCAACACCTCTCCAAGAGGTGGATTCTTCTTATTCATGATGAAAGACATCATAGCTTCAAATCTATGATTGAAGTACCTACATACATTGACTGGATCCAAAGAGCACAGTTCTCCGGGTGTCTTGAATTCAATGTTTTCTACGTTAGCATTTGCCTCTCGTAGAAATTCAAGTAAGTCTTCCCAGCCATACTCGGCACAGCTCAGAGTGAGGAACCATGTGGGAGTACCTAAGTTCCTCAGCATACATTTTAAATCACCATGACAACGGTACCAGTACTCATTAGTACCACGCTGACACGCCATGAGATTAATCAGGTGAGAATCCAAAATACTGTCTTGGACATTGACTTTATCCATAAAGTCACTTGCCGAGATGTTTTGCATGTGTATACCACTTTTCAAGATGTGGTTCACTGCATATGACAGTCCAGACAGATCGCTTTCAAACAGGAGATGAAACAAATAAGGAATGCATTGTCGAAACCTAGCATCTCCTGCATACAATCGGAAAGTCCGGTATTCAGAAGCAGGAATTTGATGAGGTCGCTCATCATATCTTCCTCCCTGACCTGTTGGAAAAAGCTGTGGGAAACACCGAGCTTCCAAACTTTCCTCCCAAACACTAATGGGACTCCCTTTGGCTTGTTTCATTTGAAACAACTCAATAGCATTCCCCATGACTTCCTTGGAATGCAAAGGATGAACACTATAATGTTCATATATTTCTTCACTAGTAGAAGTTTCTACTTTCTCAATTTGACCAGCACACAAATCGCTATCTTCTTCCTCACTTACTTCCTCTTCTGCAACATATACATTCTTATAGTATTTATTATTTTTTTTCAAATACAATGTTGCCTTTTTAACTTTCCTAACATCTACTAAATCTTGCCATATTTTCTTATTCTTTGTCGGAACCCCATTAACTAAGATAACCAGAGGTTCCTCGTCCACTTTTTCTACTCCAATTGTGTTAATGTTTTTCTTCAAATCTAGAGGCAAATAAACAACTCTTCCCTTTAATCCTCTCTGTAAATCTGATGGAGGCAATTTCCCTGTCTTTGGCTCCATTCTTACAATAGCCTGAAAGGGATGGATACTTTGAATCAAAATAGATTCATAAGTATTTAAATCCTTCAATTCAGAAGGAATCTCAACCAATTCCAGATTATTATGAACTGCTCTAGCAGGCATCTGGTTTTGATTTAATTTGCAACAACAATAAGTACACACACGTTGATCCAATCCCAAATCAAAACAATTTTCTACCATCAAGTATGTTGCGAAATCCTTCAATTCACTATTATTTTCCCTTTCACTTTTTGCATATAAATCCACTAACTTAGTCTGATTCTTATAATAAGTGCGTCGACAACACACACAAGTGAAATTGGGCCTCTCACTTGATTTGACCTGAAACGTGGCAATTTCCCTCTGGAAATTATCTGTACTGGAAACCTGTACACTATCTTCCACATTACCCGCTTCTTCTTGGTCAATTTCAACATTCTCCTCTTTACTTCCAAAGTAACAAAACTCAATTTCTTCACATATATTCTTCACATCTATTTCAGAACCATGCAAAAGAGCAGCACATAATTTTTTAAGCATAATTGCTGGACTCTTAGCATAATACAACATTCTAACTAATTTCCTCACTTTATTATGATGCACTGCTAGCATCCTGAAATGATGAAAAACACTCTGGCATACTCTCCTGGAAAGACAAGCCAGTGAATGACCATGCAAACCTGTCACTTCTCTCACTCTAATTCTTGCAACAACCTTATTTTCTGCTTCAAACTTTTCTTATTAAATGACCGTACAAAATCACAAAGCAAATTGATGGAATCCTGTCGCACACTGCAAATACTACTACACTTCCAGGTGTACACAAGACCCTTAGCACGTCTTCCTAAAACCTCATTACCTAACACCTCTTCTGCCTCTGTTGTCACAAGTTTTTCTTTTTCAACTGGACAACCATCTTTCACTTCATAAGCACGACCACTGGTGTCAACTGCATGCACCAAATCATTATCCTGGAAATAACTCTCCTCATTAAAAAATGCCTCACAGCTTGAACTATGCATCCATTCTCCAGAAAAAACTTCACAAAAATTACTACGATTAACTATTCTCTTCCATCTACTATTTCTTTTGAAATCATAAATTGCCTTGTTTAGCTTCCTAATTGTATTGATTATCAAAATAAATAACTTACGTTTAATTTCAAATGCCTGATCAATAACTTTCTCAACTTTTTTTTTCTCTTATAAAAAACCACTTTCTGTTGACCTTTCTTAATATTTTTTAACAAATTGCCAATTATCCTGTTGCGGAACATTCGTTTACGAATGTCCCTAAACTGTTGTTTCCTTCTACTATCATGCACAGAGTTATCTCTTGCTCTAGCAGTAACATTTTTGATTGGCCTTTCCTTTCCATTTGAATTGCTTTTCTTTTTCTGGACTGAAACATTTTTTGTAGTAATATTTTTTTTACTGCAAATATTTCTTATGAATGTTTTTGTACTCTTACCCGGTGCTTTCTTGTTGACTTGACAAATCTTTTTGTTAGAGGACTGCTGCTTTTTTTCAATCACCTGCTGTCTTTGACGTTTTGCAGCCTTTCTCAGTCTTTCTTTCGTTGGCATGGTGAAATGTTGAAATGATCTGCAGTTGAATCTGTGGTAAAATATATTAAAAAATGTTATTAACCACTATTACCCAACAGTACATCAATAACAGTAATCAAAAACTTAAAACACTACTTTACATTTTTACATATAAGATTTTTTAGTGCATGGCAATTTTAGAATACAGAAATAGCAGAAAAGAAATGGAATTTATAATCATGTTACCTGTGCTATCTTATATGTGAATCTGATCTAATTTTATGAGCATATTTTAATATTTTATTGAAGACACTACACATAACCTGTTTTTGAAGGTGTCTTTATTTTTAAATTAAACGGTTTACATTTTTACTTTTTTTTATTATAAATTTTTTAAAATAAATGTTTATAGTTCCATAGGCTCAAGCAGGTCAGCTTCCCACCCTATGTCATATAATTCGGACAAATCTGCATCCTCATCACGTTCTTCTTCATCCTCAGGATTTAAATCATCCAAGGGATCAACATCCACTGATGTTTCAATTACAAGTTCAATGATGAGGTCAAAATCAACTGATTGCAGATTATCGCTCATGTTGATGTTGTCTTTATCTTTAAAGAAAGATAACAACAATGAGATGTTGCAGAGTAAGAGACAAATCTCAGAGATTACAATAGTAAAATTGTTTAACAAGAGTAACATTTTGCAGCTATTATTTAGCCATGTCCAGCGATGCTGAGCAGGTGAAGCCTATGTCTAATTTTTCAGTGAACAGGACTCTTCTCTTCTTAACCTTGGATAAGCCTCACCGACTCTGTGTCCCCTGCACATACTTAAATGTAAAGGGGCAGATTTATGTTAAATGGCACATCCCCAGGCATGCACCAGTTAATGTGCACCGCTGCTCTGCCACCCATGGTGTGCCGCATTTACAATCAGATAGGAGAAATCTGCGTCAAAACCCTGCGCCTGCTTTAAGCAGGCATAGGTCTTGACGCAACATTGTAGAGATGGGGCACCTCTGAGCCTTGCTGGAGCTGCATCACACTTGCAATACAACTCCAGCAATGCGCCACCTTTACAGCACAGATACGTCACGCATCTGTGCCATTTTTGCCCCATGCTGCGCCGCATTGTAAATGCAGCACACCATGGGTGGCGGAACAGCGGCGCAGGATGACTGGCACATCCCTGGTGATGCGCCAGTCATCATAAATCTATCCCTAAGCTTCTTATCTTGTTACAGATGAACCGCCATATGTATCATCAAACTATTTTGCATTTCCTAAATAGCGAATTTTAAGGAATAAATAGCAATTCTTTACCATTCCTAATTTGCAATGAGCAAATTGCTAATTGCAAATTACCCATTCATTTCCATGGGCTAGGAGGCTCATAGGAATCAAGGTGCAATTTGTGATTAGCAATTAGCTCATCGCAAATTAGGAATTTTTTCAAGGGTGCAGGGGTGTCTCAAGAACACCCTGCTGCACCCCTGAAAAAGAAATTTGGGGGCATATGGCGCACATACATGCCCTAAGGGCATGTATTGGCGTCATATGGCACCTTTTGTTTTTTGGAAAAAAAGCTTTTTGAAAAGAATTCGCAAATTACCACAAACTAGAAGTTGGTGGTAGTTTCCAAATCCTTAATGTCATTTTTTACATATTTTTTGTTTGATACGTTGCATTTAAGGAATCGCAAAATTTGCAAATCCTTCAGTGCAATCGCAAAATAAGGAATAGCAAATATTGCTATTCCTTATTTTGCATCAAACTTGTTTGATACATACCATTTGTCTAATTAGCATTCGCAAAGGCCGAAATTTTCCGAATTTTGATCTTTGCGAATGCTAATTAGCTTGATACATATGGCCCCAAGTGAGGCCTGTCTTGCAACATGGTGCATCTTTTGCATCACTGCTGCATCGGTTTCATGTGGCACGTTTTTTTTACACCATGACACATCTGCCTAAATGCATCAATTTGTAATTTTGTCGCCTCATAGCAAATCTTTTGCACCGCCGCTGCATCATAAAAGTGACGCACAGTGGCGCAAAAGAGGCATACACCTATCATAAATCTGTCCCTAGCATTTTAAATGATTAATCCAGGATGATGATAAGGTGTGGCCTATCCAGAGGTTTGTTTAAGGTGAGGCCTACTCAGGATTGCAGATTAAAGTTACACTTGATGAAGAATACAGAGGAGATAATACATGTAAATGCCTACCAATGAAGTAAGTAATGTGCACTTTATTGCGCCAGTCATCATAAATGTATCCCTAAGCTTCTTATCTTGTTACAGATGAACCGCCATATGTATCATCAAACTATTTTGCATTTCCTAAATAGCGAATTTTAAGGAATAAATAGCAATTCTTTACCATTCCTAATTTGCAATGAGCAAATTGCTAATTGCAAATTACCCATTCATTTCCATGGGCTAGGAGGCTCATAGGAATGAAGGTGCAATTTGCGATTAGCAATTAGCTCATCGCAAATTAGGAATTTTTTCAAGGGTGCAGGGGTGTCTCAAGAACACCCTGCTGCACCCCTGAAAAAGAAAATTGGGGGCATATGGCGCACATACATGCCCTAAGGGCATGTATTGGCGTCATATGGCACCTTTTGTTTTTTGGAAAAAAAGCTTTTTGAAAAGAATTCGCAAATTACCACAAACTAGAAGTTGGTGGTAGTTTCCAAATCCTTAATGTCATTTTTTACATATTTTTTGTTTGATACATTGCATTTAAGGAATCGCAAAATTTGCAAATCCTTCAGTGCAATCGCAAAATAAGGAATAGCAAATATTGCTATTCCTTATTTTGCATCAAACTTGTTTGATACATACCATTTGTCTAATTAGCATTCGCAAAGGCCGAAATTTGCAGAATTTTGATCTTTGCGAATGCTAATTAGCTTGATAGATATGGCCCCAAGTGAGGCCTGTCTTGCAACATGGTGCATCTTTTGCATCACTGCTGCATCGGTTTCATGTGGCCCTAAGGGCATGTATTGGCGTCATATGGCACCTTTTGTTTTTTGGAAAAAAAGCTTTTTGAAAAGAATTCGCAAATTACCACAAACTAGAAGTTGGTGGTAGTTTCCAAATCCTTAATGTCATTTTTTACATATTTTTTGTTTGATACATTGCATTTAAGGAATCGCAAAATTTGCAAATCCTTCAGTGCAATCGCAAAATAAGGAATAGCAAATATTGCTATTCCTTATTTTGCATCAAACTTGTTTGATACATACCATTTGTCTAATTAGCATTCGCAAAGGCCGAAATTTGCAGAATTTTGATCTTTGCGAATGCTAATTAGCTTGATACATATGGCCCCAAGTGAGGCCTGTCTTGCAACATGGTGCATCTTTTGCATCACTGCTGCATCGGTTTCATGTGGCACATTTTTTTTACACCATGACACATCTGCCTAAATGCATCAATTTGTAATTTTGTCGCCTCATAGCAAATCTTTTGCACCGCCGCTGCATCATAAAAGTGACGCACAGTGGCGCAAAAGAGGCATACACCTATCATAAATCTGTCCCTAGCATTTTAAATGATTAATCCAGGATGACGATAAGGTGTGGCCTATCCAGAGGTTTGTTTAAGGTGAGGCCTACTCAGGATTGCAGATTAAAGTTACGCTTGATGAAGAATACATAGGAGATAATACATGTAAAGGCCTACCAATGAAGTAAGTAATGTCCACTTTATTGCGCCAGTCATCATAAATGTATCCCTAAGCTTCTTATCTTGTTACAGATGAACCGCCATATGTATCATCAAACTATTTTGCATTTCCTAAATAGCGAATTTTAAGGAATAAATAGCAATTCTTTACCATTCCTAATTTGCAATGAGCAAATTGCTAATTGCAAATTACCCATTCATTTCCATGGGCCAGGATGCCCATAGGAATGAAGGTGCAATTTGCGATTAGCAATTAGCTCATCGCAAATTAGGAATTTTTCCAAAGGTGCAGGGGTGTCTCAAGAACACCCTGCTGCACCCCTGAAAAAGAAATTTGGGGGAATATGGCGCACATACATGCCCTAAGGGCATGTATTGGCGTCATATGGCACCTTTTGTTTTTTGGAAAAAAAGCTTTTTGAAAAGAATTCGCAAATTACCACAAACTAGAAGTTGGTGGTAGTTTCCAAATCCTTAATGTCATTTTTTACATATTTTTTGTTTGATACATTGCATTTAAGGAATCGCAAAATTTGCAAATCCTTCAGTGCAATCGCAAAATAAGGAATAGCAAATTTTGAATTAAGGACATTTTAAGTCATTTCCACATGTGCAGTGTTTTCAAATTTTGATTTGAAAATCGTTTTTAGGGAAAAAGAATGGTTTGTAAATTTATGACAAGGACATAATGGTGTATGCTTCTTTATAAGGCATTTCACTGTCTGTGATGTCATTTTTCCCATATTACATTATAAGACCTTTCCCCATGGAGCACATTCCTTGTAAATATGCTCCCACCTGTGCATGGTGAATTTAGATTTTGACTGTTTGAGTCACATAGCCATGTTAAAAGTGACCCAAAAAAATTGCAAAGGCTTTAAAAAAACACTTTCATGTGTCTTAAGGACATTTTAAGTCATTTCCCCATGGGCAGTGTTTTGTAAGTGGCGCAAAAGAGGCATACACCTATCATAAATCTGTCCCTAGCATTTTAAATGATTAATTCATGATGACGATAAGGTGTGGCCTATCCAGAGGTTTGTTTAAGGTGAGGCCTACTCAGGATTGCAGATTAAAGTTACGCTTGATGAAGAATACAGAGGAGATAATACATGTAAAGCTCTACCAATGAAGTAAGTGATGTCCACTTCATTGCGCCAGTCATCATAAATGTATCCCTAAGCTTCTTATCTTGTTAGAGATCAACCGCCATATGTATCATCAAACTATTTTGCATTTCCAAAATAGCGAATTTTAAAGAATAAATAGCGATTCTTTACCATTCCTAATTTGCGATGAGCAAATTGCTAATTGCAAATTACCCATTCATTTCCATGGGCCAGGATGCCCATAGGAATGAAGGTGCAATTTGCGATTAGCAATTAGCTCATCGCAAATTAGGAATTTTTCCAAAGGTGCAGGGGTGTCTCAAGAACACCCTGCTGCACCCCTGAAAAAGAAATTTGGGGGCATATGGCGCACATAAAAATTAACAACATTCCTTTACCTCAAAAACGATTTTCAAGTCATAATTTGAAAACACTGCCCACAGGGAAATGACTTAAAATGTCCTTAAGACACATGAAAGTGTTTTTTGAAAGCCTTTGCAATTGTTTTGGGTCACTTTTAACATGGTTATGTAACTCAAACAGTCAAAATCTAAATTTACCATGCACAAGTGTAACCATATTTACAAGGAATGTGCCCCACGGAGAAAGGTCTTTTAATGTAATATGGGAAAAATGACATCAAATGTCCTTAAGACACATAAAAGCGTTTTTTGATTGCCTTTGCAGCATGTTTGTATCACTTTTAACATGGCTATGTAACACAAACATTCAAAATCTAAATTTGCCATGCACAGGTGGGAGCATATTTACAAGCAATTTGCGCCACAGAGAAAGGTCTTACATTGAAATGGGAAAAATAACATCAGAGACAGTCAATTGCCTTATAAAGAAGCATACACCATTATGTCCTTGTCATAAATTTAAAAACAATTCCTTTTCCCCAAAAACGATTTTCAAATCATAATTTCAAAACACTGCACATGGGAAAATTACTTAAAATGTCCTTAAGACACATAAAAGCGTTTTTTGATTGCCTTTGCAGCATGTTTGTATCACTTTTAACATGGCTATGTAACACAAACATTCAAAATCTAAATTTGCCATGCACAGGTGGGAGCATATTTACAAGCAATTTGCGCCACAGAGAAAGGTCTTACATTAAAATGGGAAAAATAACATCAGAGACAGTCAATTGCATTATAAAGAAGCATACACCATTATGTCCTTGTCAGAAATATTATAACCATTAATTTTCCTCAAAAACGATTTTCTAGTCATAATTTGAAAAGACTCCACAGCTCCTATGCAGAAAAACACCCTGTCAGTACTAATACTTCACATTTTCTCCAATTACATTTTCTCAAAGAAACAAAATCTATTTGTAAAACACTTGAGACAAAGCAACATTTGAAAAACACAACTTTCTTCATAATTTTCTCCTTAAAGCACACTATTCTCTATCTAAATTAAAGAAATATTTTCTCACCTTAGCAAATACTTTAAGTTTGAAAACAGTCTCAGAAACACACCAATTTGTCTTCAGCAGAGCAAAAGGTATCCACTCCAGAGTCTGCAGCTATCAAAAGCACAGAAATGCTGTAATTCTTCACACATATCTCTCATGTCACCCAATCAAAACTCTTCCCTCACTTTTTTTCAAATGAAAACCCTTCCCCCCTCTGCCATTTCATGCCTTTTCTGCATGGCAACCACCTCTTGGAAGACCTCTGGTGTTTGCAAGTTCACACAACAATGTTGCAATTGAACTCTGAACTCTCAGTGCACCTGCGTATCCACTGCAATCTTTCATTTAATGATTTTTTATTGACCATTCAAAATACATCTTTCAAAGAACTCATCCATGCACCCTAACTTTCTGTTTTCAGCAATCAAAATCCACCAATCACTGTTACTGCTTCATTAACACAGAAACTCCACAGTTTTTTTCATTTTAAACTCTCATTTTTTCAACTGCCATTTCATTGCCACACTTCATCTGACTGCAGCAGAACCTTCTCTCACCATGTTTTCTGTCTGGATTGTTGGACATAGTTATATCCACTGGGCTCACAGGTATGCTAAGAACAGAAATTTACCTAACCTCAATTTACAAGATGTGGAAATTAAGTGGTTTGGCCACAGAGGATTAAAATGTCACCAATTGATACCATTGGTGAAAACCTTTATGCATTTGCCAAAACCTGACCTGTTAATTGTGCACTGTGGAGGTAATGATTTGGGCACTTTGACTGGGGTAGGTCTGGAAATGCTTTTAAAGGAGCAATTGATGGCACTTTTTCCTCAAACTGCCTTGGTATATTCAAATATATGCCAAAGACAGAAATGGAGGTGGTCAAACCAATTTTGTCCACAAATTGAGAAGTCGAGGAAGCATGTAAACAAATCTGTTTCAGCTTACATGAGAGACCATGGAATGGGCTCCATGTACAACAATAACTTGCGTTACTACATGCAAGATATCTACAGAGGAGATGGAGTTCACTTCTCAGATGAGGGCAACAGAATTTTCATTCTGAATATAAGACTGTGCATTGGTACCTACTTATAAGTACCTAAATGTACCATAAACCCAAAAGCTCTTCTCAGAGCTACCCTACATCTGATCACT